>NC_089520.1:32719801-33988703 GCF_963924715.1 Thunnus thynnus | reverse complement strand
AAATATATCACTGAATATTTAGGCAGGATGTTCCAGAGCAGAAGGATCCTGACAGTAAAAGCCTGCTGACCTCAAATGATGAACTGGGATTTAAAAACCTGATACAGTATAAGGAGTCAGATGTGCTTATGAAACTTTCTTTGTCTTTCCCTGATTAAAAAAAATCTAAACTGACTAAATGAATGTATGGCCTACTTATGAGAAGAAGTTATGTCAGTTAGCTATGGTTATGTTGAACATTTCTCTTGTAGCGATTGTTTTCCAACGCTAACAACAGCTTTCTGTAAAATGTTTAACAGAGCATGATTTTGTATGAATGGTCACTGAAACATGAGGAACAAAGTCTGTGTGGATTCAGATTTCTGTATGTCACATCTGAAGAGGGAATGATAACGTTTCCTCTGTCTGTTGGCAGATTGACTGGAACCAGTCTGCTGAGGCTCTCCACAACTGGATCAGAGGAAATGACAAAGTGCCCGGTGCCTGGTCAGAGGTTGATGGACAGGTAACATGATACATCATTAATCTAGCATTCAGTTCCTGCACAGTTAAGTAAATGAAAAACATGAATAATAAGTTTTTCATAATTATGAATACTCTAGATGAATGATCTTGTGTGATGTCATTAAGTCACACACTTTTATAGCTGCTCAGATAATAATAAAGACTGACTTTGTAGACTCAGTGAATGAGTTTCTGCACCCAAAGTTTAACGTAAACTGAATAATAAACTGAGTTGTGACTGATTCATATTCCTGGACAACTGTCTTCTGTCAGGACAACACTCTTGTTAAATGACTCCTTAATGTAAACCCATGCAATGCCTCAAAAATTAATCTCATCAACACTTATAAGCAGTGACAGTTTTTGCAACTGTAGATTTTGTATCAGCATCACAGATACAATATTTGTGTTCATAGATTCTAGTTATTGGTCTTTTTCTGTTTTGCCAACTTAAAGATTCCCTCCAGACATGTTTGAAGATATACAAAAATACAAAAATAATGACATTTACTCTTTAATCCAGTTAAAAACCAAGTTAATTATCCACAAAGGTGGTGTGTCATGTAACTTTAGCCTGGATGATGTTGGCAGTTAGGAAATTGGTGCCCAGTTTTAGTTAAACAGTGACACTGGACTGTAGTGAAGAAAACAGTTTGGCAGCATAGAAGTCGTCAGTCTGTTAAACCAAACGCCCTCTTGTGGCAGATTCTAGGTGGGAACTCAAATGTCCTGCATACAAAATCAAAGCAACGGTATATTCATGTACTGAATAAGTTAAAATGTCCTTAGTTATAGGTGTTGATGAGAAGAACTTCTTAAAACTGCACACAATGCCTGTAGCTGTGAGTTATTGTTCAGCATAGCAGATAAGAAAAAGAGAGTAAAGTGAGGATTTTGGCTTCTCTTAAAGTTCTGTTGTTCAAGGATTTAAGAGGTTGTACCAGTTCTTTAGTTTACCCACGACCTGAAATGAATAGTAATGCACACACTAGTAAGTGCTATAAGTAGGTTTTGCCCTTGTGTTCATCAACAGTCTCTGTGCTGATATTGTGTTTATAGTGTGGTACATTTGATGGCTACATTGTTTCACTTTATTAATATTATAAAATACACTTTTATGCCCTCGAATGAAGAACTCTGCCTGAAACATCTGTGCGTTCATTATATATTTAATTTTTTATTCAAGGCACAAATATTTCCAAAGACAGTAACAACTGTTGAGTTCTAGGCTACTTGATTTTATCTTCACCAAAGCTGTGCTGTTTTGTGTCTTATTTCCTGTAGAAAGTGACTTTCTATGGCTCCACTCTGATGGGTAACAGCACCGCAGCTAACGGTCAGCCCCTGGAGATCCCCGGAGCCAGTCGGCCAGGCATTGTCACCAAGGCAGGTCTGGTGCTGTTTGGCAATGACGGCAAAGCGGTAAGTCAACTTAATGAGGACCCTTGTGTCAAATATCTACCAAAATCTACCAGTTTTGGCTCTTAATTCTTGGAAAAATCTTAGAGTATTGTTTGGGAGTGATATTTGGCAAAGGTTATCTGCAAAAGTACTAACAGTCCTAATTCACCCAAGCTGCCCTGATAAAAATTGTATATAGTGTATTCTTGCATTTATTGTGAGCTTTGTGACTCCATGTTTTGCTTTCATTGATAGGAGTGTATCTACTGCTGAGAGTGAAAAAAAGTCTGTAGGATTGTTGGGCTTTTGTATCGTATTTCAAATCGTGCAGCTCACGTTTATCTTGAATGAATTAGTAATCATGAGAATTTTACATCTCAGGTTCACTTTTGTAATGCTGACTGCACCTCTACAGATTAGCGAGTGACCATAAATGCCACAATTTTCCAAAACACTGAAGAACTTTTTTACTTTGCTTTGTGTCTGTCTGAAATGGAAAAATTATACTGCATTGATGGGTATATTGTTATGTAACATGATATCCCAAGTGGTTTTCTTTAGATACCCTCTGTTAAAACATCAGACATTCACAGTCTAGTCCCCACAGTGGATAGAGTGGAACACTTGGTCAGTTTGTGTTTGCAGATATTTTCCTTCTGCTGTTGAATTACTAATGTAGAATTTATGTAATTATATAATGCACTGAACAGTGTTAGATGCTCTTGAAGTTAAGCTCCAAGTGAGGCATCGACATTACTGAGAGACATCTTCCTCAACTGACAGACAACCCAAATCGAATGATTGAGTACAAAACTTTAATCAATAATCTTATCATTGTGTAATTAATATCATAAGGCTGTGGCAGTTTAATCGTTCCAGTAGTCAGTGATGTTGCTATTTTACTAATTACTAACACAACAACCATTCATCCTAACATTGTAGGATTGAAGGGTGAAAACACGTATTTGTCTTTCTTTTCTGTGTTAATTGTGACATATTCCTTTATGTGAGATGTTGGAATTTCATTTACGGTCTTTTGGGGGGAAATATTATATTTCTGGTATGTGACTGAAGCATATTAATGTATTTATTCAAACTTTAATACCAACACAGTGGCACACTGTTGCACTCTAAAACTTGCAAAAGGTAAACATTTCTGTACAAACACCTGGGGTTCTTATCAGCTGAGCGCCCCATTCCTATCAAGTGAGAAGTCATAGATGAAGCCTGTGTTCCCAAATTACTTATTATTATTCTGCTGTCTGACAGTACAGCTGTCAAATCTTTCTTGAGCACAACAAGTCACTAATTAAAACTTGACCTCAGAGAAAACTGGGCTTAGTAACAATGGCAACTGAACCTCTTTATCACCTCCACCACCAGACACAAGAATACATGGTCTTGGTCATCATATTGGAATGTAACCCGCAGCTCTTGCACTTTCTCCATCTGTTGTCCCTCTTGTTGCTTAGAGACAGTTGATGCAGCCAAGGAGACACTCTTCAATAAGTCTACTTAAATAAGTCTACACTATAAGTGTTTTACTGTTTCTCAAAATGTAAAACCTTCCTGAAAACCCCTGCAGTGTTACATTACACAAATGTGTAATACAGTGTGATACAAAATATCAAATACGACAGTGATGCATTTTTGCCAATAATTTCTTCTTTATATTGAGGTCCACATAACTGATTTACAACACCATAATATGACTGAACTATGCAAAAGAAAAAAATACAACATACAATTTATATATAAATATATAAAACAATTTTACAGTGCATATAGGAGTCACTGGGTGTCAAATATGTACCACTGATGTATGTTATTATGGTTCTGTTTAAAATCAGATTGAACCTCTAAGATTGATGGTTACCAAATGAACATACTGTAAACATGTGTTTTAGCTTTATAAACTAGTGTTTTTTATGCTGCACAGTAAAATTCTGATGGTTCATATTTATGGCCACCAGATGTTATAAACACAGAGGAAATGGTAGTTACAGTACATAATCTAAAAACCCAGCACATCTGGAGTGAAGACTCCTCCAGCCTGCAACTGTTCCTACAGCACTGTGTAGCACAGAGAGTCACATGACTGTGTGACTTCTGTGTTTGTAGAGAAGAGCTAGTAATCAATTTTTTTTTTCAAATTTTTTTTGTATGTTTTATTTACCGAGTCTCCATGAGGCCTGAAAGTCAGATTGTCTGGTCAGAGTAATTTATTTTCTTATTCTTCAGTCAGATAATTCCTGATTTAAAGAAATAGTTTGACATTTGGGAAACACGTTTATTGGCTTTCTTGTCGAGAGTTAGATGAGAATATTGATATCACTCTCTATTCTGTGTGTTAAATATGGAGCTACAGCCAAGAAGCAATTAGCCTAGGTTAGCATTAAGACGGGTAGCAGGGGGAAACAGCTAGCCTTGTTATCTCCAAAGTTAAAAAAAAAACACTATCAGCACCTCTAAAGCTCACTAATTAACTATTGTACTGTTGTTTCCATTATCTTGACAAGCAGTTTATTCTTTGAGAAGACTCCAGGAAGTGACTGTGTGTGGCTATAGTTCACCCAAGAAAGAGTTACAACACGTCACTCCCCATAAAACCACAATTTGTGATTTTTTTAACATTTATGTAGAGATTAAACAAACAAGGTACACCATTTTAATTAGTGAGCTTTAGAGGTGTTGATACGCATATTTTTTAACTTTAAACAGAGTGAGACTAGCTGTCAGTCACTTCCAGTCTTTATGCTAAGCTAAGCTAATCACCTCCTGGCTCCGGTCCATACTTAAAGCCCAATCAGTATCAATCGTCTCATCTAACTCTCAGCAAGAGTGAATAAGCATATTTCCTGCAATATCAAACTTTTCCTTTAAATGACAAACATGCCAATTTTAGACAGTATTTTATTTAAGCAAAGTTCTGCCATTTGTTTAGACAACATTAACATTTGATATGTTTGTTTGATTAAAACACTAAAAGCAAGGTTTCAATAAAGGTTATTGGTTTGTCGCTGAAACTAGCATTGTAACATTTCAAAAGATACGTATTCTCTACTCAGACTATATGCAACATGCTTCATTAATGACGTCTGTTCCAAAGCTCTTTTAGGCCGGACTTTGACTTGTGGACAGTTTGACGCCGTGAACTTTTCGCATGTGCCTCTTCATCAGCAGCCTTTCAGTAAATAACTCATCACAATCCCCACATTTGTACGGCCTTTCCTCTTTATGTTTGGCTAAAACATGTTTCCTCAGCGTGGATCCTCTGTTGAATGATTTGTCGCAGATGTGGCAGCTGAAAGGCTTCTCTCCTGTGTGAGTTCTTATATGTTCCGTCATATGTCCTTTCAGTTTAAAACACTTGCCGCAGAAGTGGCAGCTGTAAGGTCTCTCTCCTGTATGTACTCTCATGTGGTTCTGCAGATTGCTCTGACAGGGTATATGTTTGCCACATATGTGACAGTCAAAGTTTGCCTTGTTGTCAAGCGACTTGCTTTCATGTGTCTTGAGGTGCCATGTAAGCACAGTTTTTTTGGTGAATATGTAGTTGCATATGTGGCAGCGATATAGGGTGGTGCTGGTCTTCTCTTCAGACTGCTTTGGATCCTCCTCAGGGGATTCCTTTGCCTCTTGGCTCTCCTCTGCTGCTCTACAGTCTTCTAACTGCTGTACTGTCTTGATGAGTTCTTTCGTCAGGGCGTCTCCGTCATCGCTGTCCTCTGCTGAAGGTTGCTCCTCACTCCCGTTGATCCACAGCTCCTCCTTCTGCTCCTCCTGCTCCTCTTTTATCTGGGAGGGTCCCGGCTCATCTTGGTCCACATTTGGGCTCCATTCCTGCTCTTTATGGGGACTCTCTTCTGTGGGTGGAGGCGCAGTTGGTTGCTTGGCATCTGCAAGAAAATAGAAATGCATTTAACTTCCAGAACAAACTTTCCAGAGCAAAATCATAAGCAGCAAAACAGTGCTGCCATCAGTTCACACTCATCAGGAATTTTACCTTTGAGATAGTTTTGATCAGCCTCAGAGCCACGTCAACGTCATGAAGGGACAAACAGTCAAGACTGAAAAACTGGTGTACGCAACTCAGATGAGCCTCAAACTAGGAACTATTTTATCTTGTATGTGTTTCACCAAAACATAACAATGATAATCAATTTGAATTCAATTTTAAGGAGTAAATTTAAGGAACAAGTATTGTATCTGGATGCTTAAAGGTGTGTTGCCTTGTAAACACCTTCTAACTTTTGAATGATTTGAATGCTGGATTGTTTTTGCAGTCAAGCGTTTATTCCCTCCAAACAGCCAAGCTACCAACTGTACAGACATTAGCTGTTGTTAGCTATCATTGTACACATTTGTATCTGTTTCAGCCGCTTGCAGCTTACTATTGCCTCTTGAACACAACTTTACTTTAAAGTATCTCGGAAAACTATGTACATACAAATTGGTATTGACATATGTTGGCTGATAAGTAAGAAAACATAGATAAGAAATGCCAAAAAGATGTTTGCCAATTTGTGGCAATGGGCAATGACAAACTGTCAGCTGTAAAATGTTGAGCTCAGTATCTATCATGGTCACAATTCTTCAAGAATCACTTTATACTGTTTCACTGACCTCTCTGGTTGAAAGTTGGAAGTCAGTTGCACCTTTGACTACACTCAGCATCCCTGATAAATGTGGTTATAAATGTGCTCTATTGCACCTGTAACCACACCCAACAGTGATGTCACAGTGTACTGACACAGCCCGGAGTACACTTGAACATCACTACAGCGAGGTTAGAAGCTAAGCTACTAGAGGAAAACCAGATATTCAGTTGCCATTAATATTTAGCTGGCTGTGGAGTTTGACTGTTTTCTTTTGTAACTGAGATTTATTTACACCTCCACTCATTTCCACCTACACTATATTGCTCACAAACACACAATGGAAGCACTGCAGCAGTAATTAAATGTACTGAAACTTTATTGGTATTAGAACATTACAGGCAATAAGTTGCAGAACAAAAGTAACATATGAATTAAAGGCAGAATTTAGGGAATTGAAACTGTCAACAACAAACTAATGAAATGGAGATAGAGATGCATTTTATTTGCATGTTTAGTTCAACCTATCTGTCATGGTCCAACAGTTGGTTTATTACTTGCTTTGTGCATTGAGTGTTTCTGTATATTGTTTCTGAGCTTGTTACATGTTACATTTGTAGCCTCACAATCATAAAAGACACACCTACAGAGAGGAAACCATCTCTACATTTGATTCAGCAGACGAGGTTTGCTGATTTAAGCGTCAGCATTGCTACGGTAACAGTAAGTCATACAGAGAAGGTGATGTCGTGGACCATCTTCATGTGCTGTTTGAACATCACAAGCAGTGGAAAGCGCTGGCTGCACTGCATGCACTTGTATGGCAGGTTCTCCTTGTGTTTGACCCTGGCGTGTTTACTCATGGTCGTGGATCTGTTGAAGCTTTTCCCGCAGATGTAGCAGGTGTAAGGTCTCTCCCCAGTGTGAGTCCTTATATGTTCTTTCATATGACCCTTCAGTTTGTATCTGTTACCACAAATGGGGCAGATGAATGGTTTCTCGCCGGTGTGTGTTCTCATGTGGTAGATCATATGACTCCTGGTCTCTGTTACTCTCCCACAGATATAGCAGGTGAACAGGTGTGAACCTTTTGTTGAATGAGCTGCAAGGTGCAATTTCAACTCATCTTTTTTCAGAAAAGGCTGATTGCAAATATTACAAAAAAAACTGTTTTTCTTCTTTGTGTAAGTTGGAACTGCTCCAAAGGATGGTAATGGTTTGACGTCTTGTGATGGTATCTCGTATTCTGTTTGCTCTCCAACTGTCACAATTCTGGTATGGTGGTCTGTGACGCTGCTGTACTCTGGTGGTACAGGTGTCTCCACAGAACTGGTCCAGGGTTCGGCCTGTTCCTCTTTAACGGCCAGGATGACTGGATCCTCCTTGGCCACACTGGGAATACATTCCTTCTCTATCTGCTGCTCCTGAGCAGAGACCTCCTGTGTCGGTGTGGGCAAATCGATCTGCCTTGAATCTGTAACAGTGGATAGGAAAATGTTTTTGGTAGCAGCTAGAAAAGTCACTTCTCTGATAACACATGAGTTAGATGTTGGGAAACGTGAATGATCCCCGTCGGTGACGCTCGTCCTAACAGCAGCAGAGAAATCAAACGCAGGTTATGGTTTGACAACAGTGAGTACAGACTTGAATAAAAATGCACTGAAAGTAAACCAAATATTAGAAGACACAATCACACAAGGTAGTAATCACATAGCAAGGTAGCAATGTACCTGAGCTAATGGCTTCTAATTATGCCTGAGTAAAATGCCTCTAAACGCAACACAACACCCACATTCAAAGGGCCTTGAAACCCCAGTCTGTACACAATACTGCAGTCACATTATTGACTGACTAATAAATCGCCCAGGCTGTATCAGCCAACACCAGCTCATCGCAGATATATTGGTATCATCACCTATGTCACCCGATAAATGACAAGAAATTGAAGTGCAAAAATGCCAAAGACATTTTCTGAAACAGTCTCATCATTCTATACTGTAGTTATCCAGAGAGATGTGACAAGTTTATTTGTAGTTTTCACTTGTAAAACATCCTGCACAGTACATTTCTTAATTGCAATTGTGTTAAAAAAACAAACAAAAACAAAGCTGTTTATGTTATAAGCTGTGTAAAGAAAATTAATATTGGCCGAAATATCATTATCAGGTTTTAAACTGTCAAACTCTACTGTATTGAAAGTAACTGTATTGGTTGAGCTTTCTTTAGTCCTACTGGTTTTAAGGCTGAATTTTGCTTCTCAAAGTTTTTCCCAACACTAGCAAAAAATGTAGAATTTAGTGCAGGATTCAGTGCCACAAGTGACTGATGGTCATAATAGTGATAAGGGGAGGGTTTGCACTGGAAATTACTTTCCAGGATCACAAGATGTTAATTCATGTAGGTAGTGCATACTACATGCCTATTAACTGTGATAAATTCAAATTTTCTCTGCTATTTTTGGAACATTTTTCACTTGTGGGCTGCATTTGTCTCTATTTAAACATATTATCCTTATTTATGCCATGTCTTACTAGGGTTTATATTTTGGAAAAAAAAGACTTCATGAATGTATTATCCTCATCACGAGGTTAATCAAATAAATGTTTCAATAGTTACTCTCTTATAGTACAGTCTAGTATAGCCAGGCCAAACACAGCCGAGCCACCAGGTGAAATAGGTTGTCTAATCTGAGCTACATTTAATACACAATGATGTCAAGTGTGATTAGATAACGTGCAGCTTTGTTTCGCCCCTTCCAAGTACATGATTTGACTTTCTCCCATCATGCTGTCACTAGTCACTGGGACTGACTACTGGCAGTGGATGGACCTAACTAATGTCCACATTCACATTCTGCTCTGTCTGAAATTGCACCCTATTTACTATATACTGTCGATTGTGAAATGTATCCACTATACACTGCCCTCCAAAATTCAACAATGAAACCAAAAAAGTACGGTCCATGACATGTACACTACTTTCTGCTAACAATCCCACAATCAATGTGTCACAGTGTTTACGGCTGCAAACATTACAGTCATTTGACTCGACACCTGTCAGTGATGATTAGTATGTATGAAGAAATAATCTGAAGATTGACACTGAAAAAAACATCATAATGCCAAAAATATCTAAATAAAATAAGAAAATAAGATTGTAATTTTATAATGTCAGTGTTTTATTTTTCAGTGTAACTTGTTTCAGTGCCAATACAATTTTTTACAATACAAGTGTTTCAATGCCAATGTTTCCTTTCACTACTGAGTGAACTCTAGAGTGTCTATTATGTAGGAAGTAGTGAATGAGGGAACGACGGAGTCATTTTGGACATGATCACAGGTTATAATTACAAAACAAAAAAGATCCAAAATACAGTTACAGTGTGTGTGGCATCATATTAACATAGTATTTGCACAAATTCATCAACAGATGCTCACCACTGAATAAAATGTGTACACTCCTTTAAAGTATTTTAAGTTAATTTACGCCATATTCAAGCTATGCTGGACGGATGGGAAGGATAGTAAAAATTCCCACCATGTTAAGGACTTGTGAGTGTTCACGTCATCTAACAGCTCAGGTAGGTTGTATGTGAGTCGTATGAGGGTTTAAAATACTGTGCATAGAGAAAATTACATTATATCCATTAAATTTGGGTTTATTTAAATTGAACATCAGTCTTTGGCTGATGTGAGGTGTCCATGTTAACTTGGTTTTCAAGCACTTATGTATTATTAAGTGCCAAGTTGGATTTCAGAAAAATTTGAACATCTAACTAAAATGGAAGCAGTCTGTCTGTCTGTCTGTATGTATGTCTGTCCTTCGAATTTCTCGACAACCGTTCATCTGATCGACTTCACACTTGGCAGGTGTATTGCTAAGAACCCAAGGAAGTGCAGTGTTGAGTGTTAAGTTGTTTGGATGAGTGGTTCTCAAGAAAGCTGCAAGCAGCAATACCAGAGGCCAAGCTATCAGCCTGTTCTGAACAGGCACTTTTTGAAGGGGCACTGCACTGGTTATTTACAAATTAGAAAGTCATATTTACGATAACTGTGACATATACTCTGATGATAATAGTCACTCAAGGTCATTCAGGGCAAAGATGGTCCTGGTTACTCCTGTATCATAGACCTAACTCTGTTTTTCATGCTTACCACTACCATGTATCATTTCCAAATTAGCCTAATATCCACGGTTTCTCACATGACATACATCTGAACATAGCTATAAATCAAGCATTTAGGTATATTCAATAAGTCCATATGTGTACATTTTGTATGTACATATTTGTGTACATTTTTTAAATCTAACCTACACAAATTTATCTTTTTTAATGTACAAAAATGAGTGGTTGTGTTTCAGTAGTGAGACTGTGCTTTCTTCTACCAAAATGATTGTAAGAGTGGGACTATTCATATATCAATAAAAGTATATTTAATAAAATTGGGTACTTTTAGGTGGATGAAACCTATGCTGAGTTTCTGTGTATCCTCCAAATTCATGGAAGGTCTTTAGATTTGTTCTGCAAGTTGACACCTATTGTGATTAATAAACTCAAAGTTCATTGACATTGTTTCCGTCTAAACAAAAGAAGATGTTGGGACCGGAGACTGTGTAGCTTCAGTACACCCTCACTGAACAAGCCTAAAACGTGTCTATTGAAAAGGAAGCAAGTTATTTAAATGTGCTGAATTAAACAAGCAACACATACTCACATGTCGTCATGCTTTCATCACATTTAGTAAACACAAACGCTTATGAGGGCCTCATTTCGAAAACTGACCGGAAATAAAATTGTCGTTTATGGTCATGTATTTGTTAGATACCGCCGCCGCCCCCCTCCTCACCCCACCATTAGCTAATATGGCTTGCTAACGCATCGCTCATATTAACTACATAGTGTTATCTGACGTGGTATAGCTAGTTAATGGTTTATTATAGCGTTGACTGACCAGGGCTACGGTGTAGTGTAACGTTACGAACCTGCCCTGTGCAGTCTTATCTCTGGCCTGTAGACCAAATCCAGCAGCCGCTGCAGCCTCTGGTTCTCCAGCTTCGCTCTGTTCACCTCCTCCTGGTAGTCTAGTATTGTCCTTTCAACGAATCCATAGATGTCTACAGCAGCTGCGGTTAATCTGTCCGTCAGAAAGACGTTGAATGACTGAAGCGTAGCGGTGGCCATCCTGCCAGCTGCCTGTTAGCTCTGCCGCGTTGGACAAGTGTACAATATCTGAAATGTGTCGTGTCGCCACCTGGTGGACTGGACTGTGAATTACATTTCTGTTAAAGATGCTCGGGCAGAAACAGAAGTCTAGACTGCATACATCAGTGCTTCTCAAACTTCTTCATGTCAAGGACCCCTAAACTGACACATATTAGACCAAGGACCCCCATCTGATAAGATTTTTGCTTTTAGATGTTTTATTACAGAAAGTGTATGAGACCCATGACCATTATACATTCTGTCATCATGTTACTTATGGATGGAATTATAGTGAAAATAAATTATTCCCCTTTTTGCTGGGGACCCCTTGGAACCCACTCAAGGTCCCCTGGGGGTCCTCGGAGACCACATGACATCTACTGGCATACACTGACATACAGGGACAGATTTAGTGATTTGGGGGCCAAGACAAACTCTAGTCTTGCTTTATTTTCACCCTTTCTCTAACTGGGAATGTTGGTATTGGTGGTGGAAGAAGAAATAGTCAAAACTTTTAAGTAAAACTATTAATACTGGGCAGAAAAATACTGTAAAAGCCCTGCTTTCAAATTTTCACTTAAACATGAAGAGTGAAAGAGAGGAATTATCGGCACATGTACTTAAATTTCCTTAACGTCTGTTCAAGGTGGAGCTTTTAATTCTAACCATGTTATATAATGCTGAATAGTTTAAGCAATAATAATTCATTGTTTTTTATTTGTTATATTTTGTGAGTAAAATCTGAATCTGCAACGTAACGAGTAAAACGAATGTCAGGTAAATGTAGTAGTACAATGTTTTCCTTTATAACTAGATAGTTGCATATATTTTAAGTGCTTTGGGGGCCTTTACATGAGCAAGTTAATTCGGGTACAATGAGTTAGAATAGCAACATAAGTCAATGTTTTTCATATCAAAACATCATAATAAAGGCATAATATAACAAGGCAGTTGCCTACCTTGCCTAATGATAAAGTCCATATATTCATATAATTCATAGTTCATATATTTGTTCATGTATTCTTTAAATTTTACCTTATGGTGCTTTTTGTTGCAAAACACCATTATCTTTTTCTATTACAAATACTTCATTGTAAATGTGTAAGCTTGGACAGGATAGTAATAGATCAACCAACCTAAAGTTTATTTGGATTTTCAGACATCCATAGCGTATAATTCAAATTACCATGTCTAGTCAGCACAGATGACTCAGTGTGCACATTCCCTTCAGGTCCTAATAATGTATTTAAAATGAACCTAAACAAATATAAGAATATTTCCATACAGTCCATCCAATACAGTTATGGTCTACTAACTCCATTTACATACTTTTTTTCACAGAATGAGATTGTAACACTGCTAATCTAATGTTTCTCTTAAAATTTTGTGCGAGGTGAAACATTGTATTGAGTGGTAATGATCATTCCATGCTCTCTTTTTGTCTCTCTTTCTCTGCAGCTGTTGGTGAAGAATCTGCAGTTTGAGGATGGAAAAATGATTGCTGCATCTCAGTACTTCCGCTCAGGAGGCAGTGCTGCTGTGGAGCTCACTGAGGAGGAGAAAACCTTCGCAGAACAGATGAGGGTAGGGCTTCCTCTTCAACTAATTCTGAGGAAGAGGAAGAAAATCTAACAGAGAGGTTGCAAGCCTGTCCTGTGCTCACTTTTGGCAATGTTTCCTCACAGGCAGTGTGGCAGAGCATCCTGACTAATGTCAGTCAGATTGAAGACTCAACTGATTTCTTTAAGTCTGGTGCTGCTTCCATGGATGTGGTCAGGTAATGAAAAAGGGTGAAAGATAAAATCATCTCCTTAAGGATAATTAATTTAATATATGAGATACACTATGGGCATTTAGCTGATTCTGCAATCAGAAGCTAAAATAACAATAATTTCTACATTATCACAATTACAAGCATCCAAATGTAATGAAAGCAAATGTTTAAGTCTTAGTGCTGCTGACAACTCCAAATGTGCAGTAAAGATTATTACTATGATTAATAAAAACTGAGTAATGACTGTAGGTTTCCAATTCTCACTGTTTTGAAAGGTTAAATATTTGCACAGTAGTTTCCCTCGCAGCTGTAGTCAGCTTGAATTCTTGTCAGTTACAGTTACAGTGTGTTTCACAAATTTTCACTGCTGAAAAGAAGTATGAAAATTTAAAGACATCTGTAACATCATCCACACCTACAGATCCATTTTCATTATCATAAACATGTTTTTTTCTTTGCCAAAATTGAGCTGTATACACTGCGACAATAACACACATAGAGTACCACTGATATGCAATAGAGGCTAATAACTAGTTGCATTTATTTAGGGTCATTATACCAAGATAGACACTTTCTTTCTCCCCTTAAGCATTTTAGAGTAGGAATTCATTCCCAGTTGGCCAAAAATTCTCAAAGTGGTGCACAATTTGTCCTACTTTTATGCCTAGAAGTTAAAGCATTGTGGCAGGAGATGGTGTACAGAGACCAGTAGGCACATTTAGTGGGAGAAGAGATGTTCATTGATCACCATGAGTTTATTAAAAGATGCTGTTTTGGAAAAAACAACAACAAAAAAAGAATTGACAGTCTTGTGCAGAATGCAAAGGAGAGCAGTAAGAGGTTGTCACAACCTCACAGAGAAAAAGAATCTCCCCTCTATTCGGCGTCAAGTTATGGAAAAACAAGCACGTAAATCCTGGGTTTATTTAGCCTATTTAATAACTCATTGGCAGTGTTTTACAGCCTAATGCAAATGGCTTATTGGTAAATATCATTATAAGATTTAAGTAATGTATTAATTTTGGCATCATATTATTGGTAAATATCTGGTATGCATATAGAACTACAGAAGTCATAATTTCCAGTAGCAGTAATCCTCCTTGCTGGAAGTCAGAATAGAAAGTGTCATACATGTCCTACTCTGAGGCAGGAGGGTTTTTAGTCTTGGATTAACTTTCAACGTAATTTCTGGGTGACTCTGAGTCGCTTGATAAATACAGGCCCTGATTTCTTCCCCTCTCCTCCTTCCTCATCATCCCTCCCTTTGTCACTGTCTTTAGGCTTGTGGAGGAGGTGAAGCTTCGGGCCAGCAGCTGCCAGTTGCAGAATGAGGATGTCTATATGAATACCACCTTCCAGGATTTCATCCAGATGTGTGTCAGGAAGCTGCGAGGGGAGGATGATGAAGAAGAGCTGGTCGTCGACTATGTAAGTGTTTGTTGCCATGTTAAAACTCACAGAGACCAGCTATCAGCAACTGTCTGTAACTGATTTGGCCATGTGTTGATTGTTGTCGTGAACACTGCACATCCTCAGGTAGAGAAGGACATCAATAACATGACCATAAAGATGCCTCATCAGCTGTTCGTCAATGGAGAGTTTGTTGACGCAGATGGAGGAAAGACCTACAAGACCATCAACCCCACTGACGGCACAGTAAGGGACATACTCACTACTAGAGAATTGGCTTTACAGTATACATTCTATCACAAGAGCTCATTATGCATAATGTCAACCGTGTGTCTTTTATCATATGCTGTCTTTATTTTTTCATAGCCAATAGATCTAAAAATAAGTCATAATTTATTTTTGGCCAGTAACAACCAATGATGGCTGTTAGTGTGTGTAGCCTTGTAGCTTGCAGATGTTGCTGGACTGCAGATATTAAAAGGTAAATGAGGTAGAATAACAGGATAGAGGGTGCTCGGTACTTTGAAGAAAAATCTTTACCCAGTACATCAGTGTAACCCTACCTAACTGATACCTCATGGAGAGAAATTCTCTTGCCTGGTTGAGGTGCTGCGGTGTAAAATGTGCACTGTTCTCTCTGCTAGCACTGTGATTGTATGTCCTGTATCTGTCTGTCCTGCAGGCCATCTGTGACGTGTCTCTGGCCCAGATCAGTGATGTGGACAAGGCTGTGGCTGCTGCTAAGGAGGCCTTTGAAGAGGGAGAATGGGGCAAAATGAACCCAAGAGACAGAGGCAGACTCATCTACAAGTCAGTGCACTTTTCATTACAAAACTTAACTCTGCAGCTTTGACACCCACATTGCTTTCTATGTAAGCCCACACACCAGGCATTTGTTGACGCCACCGACAGATGTGAGGCACTGTGATGCAGCTGGTGTGGGTTGCACTTCAGATTATTAGATTTTCAGTGACTTCTAAATGTAGTTTATTGGGTAATCTCATCCAACTTGTGTTGGACAGTTTAAAAAAAAAAAAAAAAAAAAGATCAAAATCGATTCATCAAGAACCACAAATATCTTTTTTTATTCCACGCATTCTTCTTCCTTGCAAAAAAAACCTGCTACCTTCATTACCCACAATGGAACTCAACTTGCAAACTTGTCAAAGACAAATTAAAATAAATTTGGATATTGGTCTATAGTTATAGTGGATCACTCCTTTCTCCAACCTTATACAGGGGCACAACATGAGCAGTTTTCCAAACTGTGAGTTACTTGCTCAGCAATTAGCGAAGTAGAAAGATGGAGTAAAAAAAGCATCCAAATTGTCTTCACCAGTAGATTTCTTAGGATAAATGGTTTGAAGAACCTCCATAACTATGCTGAGAGGGACGGGATCTAGGATAAACTGAGAGATATGGAGTAGGTACATAATCATGATTAATAAAAAGATGGTCAATGTTAGTAGGAGGGGATCCTGTATCCTCATCCTCAAAAATGTGGACAGCTGCTGACATGAGTAGGTAGGGAGGCAGCAGAATTGCTATTATTAGATTTTACCACATTCCAAAATTTTGCAGGGTTTGGATAAGAGCTAGAGACCAAGTTCAAATAATAATCAGATTTAGCAAGGGACGTGCATTTATTCCTAGTCTTCCTAAATGAGACCCAATGGGATGCCTCTTTTGTATGTCTAGCAAGGGACCAACCTTTGTTTCTTGCAATGAATAAGGTTGATAGCTCAGGGGTATTATTATGTTTCAAAATAAAACATGTAAAAGAAGTTTGGATTTGGCAAATTACTTTGGCCATGTTGCTGTAGTTTAGCTAGCTACATTTCTCTGGGGGATAGCTTCAGTGTAGTGGAGCTTCATTCATGAAGCCCTTTTTTATTTTTTTAAATTCTTTTTTATGTTCTTTTACAACTTCCGTGGCCTTATAGGGTTAACTGATAGTAACCACAAAGGGCTCTATGTGCTTAAAAGAACATTTCTTTGTGGTGTTGTAGCAAAGTATCTTTTTAAATTTTAACTATTTAGCAGGAGTTTTACTTTGCGTATACAGTATATTCACTGCCAGCAACAATGTAATCAGCTGCATATTGTGGTTGTCTGTGCCACTGCAGACAGAAGAACCTTAACTACCACATTATCAAGCATGGTCTATGATCTGAGTGACTCTGCATCTCCTCTACCTCTCTGTCCACAGGCTGGCTGACCTGATGGAACAACATCAGGAGGAGCTGGCTACCATCGAAGCCATCGACTCCGGAGCAGTTTACACTCTGGCCCTCAAGACTCACGTGGGCATGTCCATCCAGACCTTCCGCTACTTTGCCGGCTGGTGTGACAAGATCCAAGTAAGAAAGTCGCTTTCAAAACCTGGAAGTTTCACTCCTAAAATTACATGAACCTTCGGTGATCAACACCACCAAATGATACTGACACACAAAGAAAAGAAACAACAGAATATGGATACATACATGGAATAAAGTGACGTCCTCTGTTTACAGGGCAGCACCATTCCCATCAACCAGGCCAGGCCCAATCGTAACCTCACCTTTACCAAGAAGGAACCAATAGGGTGAGAAATAAAACATTTGGAGCATTTACACTTGTGTGATCGACACATACTGTATGTGTAATCTTCCTATATTAAATGTGTGCATGAATAAGGGCGGTTAAAAAGAGGCAGTGATGTCAGAAGTATGCCAACACTTCTCTTTCTTTCTTCTCAGAGTATGTGCCATCGTGATTCCCTGGAACTACCCTCTGATGATGCTGGCCTGGAAGACAGCAGCTTGCCTGGCAGCTGGAAACACTGTAGTCCTCAAACCTGCTCAGGTCAGTCTCCATATCGGCAGTCAGGTTCCATCCATACATGACTACAAGAAAGAGGCTGTGCAGTCTGCAGTAATACTGTTGAGTGGATTTAAAAAAACAAGTCACTTATGTTTGTTTCCAGGTGACTCCGCTGACAGCACTGAAGTTTGCTGAGTTGGCGGCAAGGGCGGGACTGCCCAAAGGAGTGATTAATATTCTGCCTGGATCAGGTAGGAACACACACACAGGACATTAACAATAGTCCACAGCCATGCTAACAGCTCTGTGAGGCTGCATTCAAGCTAAATGCTAACATCAGCATGTTAACGTGTTAACAATGCTAGCGTGTTGATGTTTAGCAGGTACCATTTTTACCATGGTCACCGTGTCATTTTGGCATGCTATTATGCAAACATTTGATAATTAGCTCTATGTCATGAGTTTTCAGGTATAAACCAATCAGCAAAAGCCAACACATTAAAATTTTGACCAGATGGAACTAAATGAAAAGTCAGGAGATCAAGGTTATTAAAGTTCATCCTCTGGAGACCATTAATATGTGAACTAAATGCCACAGCAATCATTCCAGTAGCTGTCAAGATATTTCTTGCAACTGCAAAGTCAACTTCATGGTGACGTTAGAGAAAAGTCAGAGAAGGGAGCTAAAGTCAGCAGAATATATCCTCTGGGAACCATAAATGTCTCTAACAAATTTTACAACAATCTAGTAGATCAAGTAGATGTTGAGATATATTACTGCATAGATGATCAAACTTTGACCTGCTGGTGGTGCTAGAAGAAAAGTCAGAGGATCACCAGAGTCAGACAGATTCATTCTCTGGGGACCATGGATGTGCAAAATTTCATAGTAATCCATCAAATCATTTTCAAGATATTTCAGTTTGGACTAGAATGGTGGACCAACTGGCTATGGACTGCCATCCATAGAATGGATGCTAAAAATCCTCTCCGGATTAAGCATACACTTTGAAGCAGCATGAAAACCACTAGCGTCCTTGTCAATCATCACATGAGTCTGAGATGGACTACTGAAGCCACTGGAGATGTTATTAAACTCATACTTTTCTTGCAGGTGCTCTGGTGGGTCAGCGTCTGTCTGACCATCCTGATGTCCGTAAACTCGGCTTCACAGGTTCCACTGAAATCGGTAAACACATCATGAAGAGGTGAGAGGCACACCACATTAACAAAACTCTATCTAAACAGAAGTGAACATTACAACTCATCTTTGTGTATCTCGGTTCTCCTCCATCTAAAGCTGTGCGGTCAGTAACGTGAAGAAAGTTTCTCTGGAGCTCGGAGGAAAATCCCCTCTCATCATCTTCGGTGACTGTGACATGGACAAGGCTGTGCGCATGGTATGTTCACTCTGGGCAGCATGTGTGTTTGTCATTTTGCACATATTTAAAAAGTTTAAGTGGTTCCACCACTGTGTTATTGTCTGTGTATTTCAGGGCATGAGTTCAGTGTTCTTCAACAAGGGAGAGAACTGCATCGCAGCTGGCAGACTGTTTGTGGAAGACAGCATTCATGACCAGTTTGTGAAAAGAGTGGTATGTCTTTTTCTCTTTGGCCACAGTCACTCACACTGCTGATGTTTTAAAGTTCAGATTTGTTTCACATCTCTGAACAGCAAAACGCTGCTAGAGAAATGTAATTAATTCACAATCTGGATCTCAGTGCTTGTGTAAATCCTCTGAGGTGATTTTTGGTGAGTTTGGAGGCACAGCAGCTTCACTGCAGCTCTGGAAACCATCCCACAATATTTGCTTCTTTCACACTTCTGACAAGTTCTTGCAAGACCGTAATACCTGGAAAAATTGAACAAACAACTCTTTTGGTAAATACTGTGGTCCAGATGATGCGTATACACAAAAACCATTTATAAACTGGTATTTATAATGTGCAGAATGTTCTGTGGGACAAGAAGTTTTTAGAACGATCTGAGGGTGATATGATGAGATGGACCTGAAAAATTAGGTGTAAGACTGCTAATAAAGTATTGGTGGTTTAGATTGTTAGCCTATTTCACTTTTGTGTGAAATGTGTGAAATGCCCATTAAAGGCACGTATATAAACTTAATTTTGATTCATTACTTTTGAGTGATCAATTCTTATTATTCTGTTTATTTAGAAGGAAGGCATCATTTTATTTTCCTTTGTGTATGATCTTTTCATTTTTATCCTTTCTAGTGAAGCACTTTGTACAGTCTGTTTGGATCAAACAGCAACTACCACAACTTGAGGTTGAAGCCAATGATGCTGGCTCCAACTGACTCCCATTGAAAAAGCATTAACTTCTCTCTAGAATTACTAAGTCAATCATTTTTTTCAAGGAGTCATTATGGTCTCAATCTCTAAATTCAGGCCCTCTAATAAGTGTGCTGATGGTCATTTTGGAAATGATTACTCCATTAATAAGATTTGAAGACTTACAGTAGTTTTGATGTCTGCCGTGTGGACGTTGATTGACAGCTAGTCTGACTCACACCGAGTCAGACTATCGTTGCAATATTTCACCAAAGTTCAATGTTACTTGATTATGATACCTGCCCTGTTAGCACAGTTTAGCTAACACATCTCGCTACATCCACCTCTGTATACAGTGATTGAGATTACTGGTACAGGTTCTTGTGATTAATTACTGACACTGGTGCTACAAATAGCCCCAGTTGTGCATAATGCTCACATGTAGTGACAACTGCTACGGTTTTGTTGTACCACCCAGAAATGCAACACAATCAACGTGCAACACAGTTCTAGTAGAACTGACAATGACACTTTAATTTAACCCCTCTATTTAGCATTCATAAGCAGTAAACAGTTAATAAATGGTTTATAACATACTATAATGTAGTTGTAAGCAGATAAAGGGGCTTAAGTAAAGTGTTTTTGAAAGTCATATTATGAATTGATTGTCAAGTGGTTATTCCAAGACTTCTCAGCATTAAGTGAGGTACAGAGATGGAGAGCAACAGTACAAGGCTTGCTTCATTGGACCAGCAGTAGCTTGGAGAACAAGAGGCCACAACACTGGACAGAAAGCCAAATATATTGAAATTCTGAGATGCTTCACTTCAGTGAAAACTCAAACTCACGTACTGATGAGAGATTTTGAAACCAAAGAGAATCTTTTGCATCTAGAATTTGCTGAAGTTTTTGAGGCCACAGTATGTACTGCATCTCTGGTTCTGTGGTTGCCTTAAAGACTGTTTGGATTTCTTTTCTCTCAGATTGAGGAGGTCAAGAAGATGAAGATCGGAGATCCACTGGACCGCTCCACAGATCACGGCCCTCAGAACCACAAAGCCCACCTGGACAAACTGGTGGAGTATTGTCAGACTGGTGTCAAGGAGGGGGCCACCCTGGTCTGTGGTGGCAAACAGATCCAGCGACCAGGTATGGCAATGCTATCAACCAATCAGTGGGGTCCTCCTCTGATGGAAGATGCAGATTGACTGATTATGTATTCACTTCTCATGTACAGTAGATTTATAATGTGCTGTCTTATTATGTGACTGCTGCCAGGTTTCTTCTTTGAACCCACGGTGTTCACTGATGTGCAAGACCACATGTACATCGCTAAAGAGGAGTCGTTCGGCCCTGTCATGATCCTTTCCAGGTTCAAGAGTGGGTATGTTGTAATTTAACATTACTTTGTGCCTTTAAATTACTCATATCCACATTTTCCTTTATTTACAACAGCATGCTGTCACAAAATTTGCACATCACAAGATTAACCATGTGTCTCTTCTTCTCTTTGCTGTTGTTTCTCCCTCCCACCTGCCTCGTCTCTGTCTCCCTACCTCAGTGATGTGGACGATGTCCTGAGAAGGGCCAACGCCACAGAGTATGGCCTGGCATCAGGTGTTTTCACACGGGACATCAGCAAAGCTCTGTACGTCAGTGAAAGGCTCAATGCAGGCACTGTTTTTGTCAACACCTACAACAAGACTGATGTGGCCTCGCCTTTTGGAGGCTTCAAACAGTCTGGCTTTGGCAAAGATCTGGGTAAGAAAAACTGTTACTGTGTAGTTGTAACTCTTTTATTAATGTGTTTGAATAGAATTAGCCTGCAATTTAAGTAAAGGAAATCAAGAAAGCCACACAGTTAGAGATATCACCAAAAACAGGACAAATAAGGTTATAGAAATGGAGGTTTCTACATTTAATATTTTACAGAGAACTGAAGTTAAAATTGCAGGTGGTAGATGATATGATGATGATGAGATGCTAGCTGTATGAATTAGCCAGATGCTTGTCACCGAGCTAACAAGGCAATTTTCTGAATTTTTGTTTTATTATGTTGATGTTTCTGCTCCACAATGTACAACTAAATGTTTACTTAGGTTTTGTTTGTAATGTTAAAAACTTTTTCCTTTACAGTATTTTAGCCATGCTAGATGCATTGCTCTAAGGGTGGTCCAAAACTCATGACAGTCCCATCAGCCTCAGCTGTACTTTTTGTTTAATGCCAATTAACCAATGTTAGAATGGAAGCACATTGCATTCACCAATGAAAAAAAATCTGAGGCATTATCTCATAATTATGACTTGCTTTCTCAATATTACAAGAAAAGATCTAAATAATAATTATAAACTAACCAGCAGCTGACTAATGAACTGTTATGAGTTGCTGTAATTTAGCTTGTAGCACCCAATAGCTCCACCAAATCCCCAAATTTCATTCCATCTCAATGGTGATGTTTTGAAACTAAGCCATTCGCTGTCTTGAGCTTTAAAACATAAACCTTTTACATGTGTGCATGGTGGCAAGAAACTCAACAGTGCCAAAACTGCTGGCAGCATGTGGACAATACACAATCCTGCCTTCATTAATGTGTACAATTCTGTCACTCCAACAGGACAAGAGGCACTCAACGAATACCTGAAGACAAAGGCAGTCACCATCGAGTATTAAGTCAAATCACAGGAGGCATCAGCTCCTCATGGCAGTGATGTGTGTGGACACTGACAGAGAACAGACATGCAGAGACAAACACAGGGATCATGTGGATCATGGAGTGATGTCATCTCAGTGAAATCAACCCAAACCCACGGTCATGTCACGTGACTACTAACTAGAATACTTGTGCCTTAACATGCTTATTGATCATATTAACATGTTCAATTTGTCAGTTTGTGATAACAAACCTCTGAGCCATGCTGTGATGAATTCAATATTGTCCTAAACTATGCAAATGAAGTATGTTACTAGGTAGCCCAGGTGACCTCTGAGACTGTTTTGTAATTAGTGTGATTGAGTTAGTGGATAGGAATACTTTTTAAAAATTGCATTATTTCTAATATGGCTTACATTAGGTCAGGAAAGTCTTAAGAAATGTAACATTTCTGATAACAATGAAAACTACTGAGCACACCACTGTTTTGGACCTCATTATTCCTGTTGTGTTGACACATCTTTGATTTAGTTCATGTAGATTAACAGCACTAACAACAGTGCAATAAGTAATGTTAATGAATTTTTAAGTTAGTAACTGCTATACTCATTGACTGAAAAGTGCCTAAACTGACCAGTGCCAGCATTTGTTAATGAAAAAAATCTTCAAAGACAAACTTAAACCCAAATGCATCCATGTTTAATACACAGATGAGCAATACAACAAACAATAATACAGTGCAAAATGATCTTTCAAATCAGAGAATATCATTAAATAATGTAAACAAGACTCATAACCTCACCAAACACTCAGTGTCAAACAGTTTTCAATACTCACTACTCTACATACACTCTAAACTGTGTACTTCAAATATAGTGATCCTGTGGGTCCTGACACTGACACACAAATGTTGTGGGCACTGGGTGTATTTATTCTAAGGCGAGGGAGGCAGGAGGTTGGCATCATGACTGCAGGATAATATTAAATACACATCATGTATGGAAATATGAAAGTATGTTAACCAGGCATGTAAATGCTTTGTCTTACAGTAAAACCAATGCCTCTAAATACAGTTGAATAGACAGTTAAGTTTGTATCTTTGTCCTCAGCTTGTAGACTAATAGTGTAGCAGTCATTAAGATACATTTTCACACACCATCTGCTGTTGTCCTCTGTAGCTCTGAAGTGCTTTTTCATAATAGTTGCAGTTATCCATTTGTTTCCCAAACTCACTCTAAACTCTGCAAACTCTTAGCATGAGGAAAATGTAGAATATATAAGGCCTTTATTATAATTTACACACTTACAGTCTTTGCATTAATATTTAGATATTTTCTACTAATTAAATTCAGTTCCTTTCTTTTCTATAGTTGTGTAATTATGTTGTACATCTTTTACATTGCTGAATATTTCTGCCACCATTTAATTTCCCCAGAGGTTGGTTGATGCTGCTGTTGCATGTGATGCTGTCTATAATTAAAAAGTCTGCCTTTCTCCTGTCAATGCACTCATGGCTGAATTGGAAAAGACAGTGTTGATAAATTTAATTTAATGATACCAGTATCTGTTGCTATAGAAAAAAAGCTTATAGCAGACAGAGGTTCAACAGAGAACACTGCTGCATGTGGTAATGACTGACCAGAATCTCCTCAGAAATGTGCTGATGGGATGGTGAGGGAGCACGGCCTTAACCTTATGTGCAGTGCTTGTATAGGCTAGTCTTGTACTGAACTGACTGTGACTGAACTAGCGACAGACTGAGCTGAAGACAGTCAGAATCAGCGCTGAATGTCGGGTCATATGAATCATGATGTGCTCATTTACTGATCTATGTACTGAAGTGCATTTGAACAGTGATGTGACTGCCTAGCTTAGGAAAGAATTGAACAAACTACAGTCACTGACTACGAGTCTTTGAACTCAACAAAGTGATTTGTGATTTCCGTCTCTAGCGTAAAGTGAAAAACATTTGAAATATTTCAGCCGTGGATCAGTCATATCTTAACAGACAACTAATGAGTGACCCGAGAAAATCAGAACTTAGTGTTTTCAATTGATGCAGAAATGCTTCATGTTTTGTTCTAAAATGCTACATTTACCCAGAATGTCTTAAGAAAATGAATTCAACTTTAAGTGAGTAAAATGTTCTACTGAAATCTGATGTAGCTGCATTGAAAATATCCAGATATGTCACATTGTATACATCTGTCCAGTGGGATTTCACGTCTTCTTTGCGTGAACTTGCATGTGTCTCAACATGTCCTTCTTATATGCAAATGGTCTGGAGCAGATGACACAGCGATGGGGTTTCTCCCCTGTGTGAGTTCTGATGTGACAGATCATGTTGCCCCTCTGCCTGAACCCTTTCCCACACACTTCACATGTGTATGGCTTCTCCACTGTGTGGATCCTCATGTGTATTCTCAGACACTCACCTCGTGCAAATCTTTTGCCACATACTTTACAACAGTGTGGTTTCTGACCTGTGTGAACCAGCAGGTGCCTTTTTAAATGTGTTCTTGTGGTGAATGTTTTGCCACAGATGTAACAAAGATTGTTCTCTCTGTGTGTTTCCAAGGCTTCAATCCCATTGTCTGCTAATGCTGCATGTTTTGGAGGACAGAGAGTGGCTGTATTGTTTGCATGTGATTTGACATGCATCATTAATGAACTCCTGCTATGGAAGGATTCTCCACACAGCTTACAAGACCAAGTTCTCTGATTGTTCCTTTGCTTTGTGCTCAAGCTAGGACTGTTTAGTCTTTGTTTTGTCCTTTTCTTTGACTTCACTGTCTTCGAACATGAGTTAGATCCTCCTCTCTGTGTACTTTGAGCATCACTGGTATCATTTTCATCCATGCTATCTGAGGAGAGCGGTTGCCAGAAATTGGCTGTTTCTGATCCTCCATAGCCATCTTCTTCCTCCTCTGTTTTCAACCACTCAGCTGAAGAGATGGGAAGAAGCTCTTCTTCTCTGCTGGTCTCAGTTTGGGTTTGACAGCAAGAGGATGGCTGCATGCTCTGTTCATACTTAAAACAAGCAACAGCATCACGTTGTGACAGGTCCTGCAGTTTCTCTTGGTCCCGGCTGGCCCGGTGTTCCTGAGGCTCTGGAAATGCATCTGCACTGTGTGTTGGCTGGGTGGAGGCCTCTGCTTCAGACACGCTGACCTCCTGGGAGACTGGGGAGAAAGTGTTCAATAGAATATTATTTTTAACACTTTCAGTTTTCCCTTACCTCTCATCCATACCATGTATTGTAACTTTGTGAGATACCAATGAAAAAAAATCAGCAGAAACATCTATATAACATATGACACATGTACAAGTGTGTTCTAATGCAAGGATTAGATGATGATGATATGTTATACTGTATATCTTTATTAATAATACCACTTACATAGTGTAAGTTTGTCATTGTCACAATTACCAATATACACAAGACTGAGGTCCTCTTCCACTACACAGTTATGGATAAACACAGCAACATCCAGGTAAATGCAGTTATCATGGCAGAAGGTGGATAAAGAAATATTTTCTACAAAATCAGGGAAGAGGACAACACTTTTGTTCAAGGTAATCAAATTAATATATCCTTTTAGAGCTGCAACGATTAGTTAATTAATCAATTATGCTATAATAAAAATATGCTATTATACGGTGAAAACATGTTTCGTCTTTTTTATTTGTCACTTTTTCATTGTCCCACTTTAGAAAAAGTGGTTTGAAAAGTGGGACAGCTGGTTTTAATAATGTGGGACAGTCATGTATGATCTTAAATTGGTGAAATATGCATTCCAGCACATTAAATGTGCAATACCAATAGTTATTCAGTTGTCTTGAGATGCTCATTTTTTGTTATTTTTGGGCAGATGGCAAATTATAGTATTACCAATAGGCTACTAATACAGGATATAATACATTACTATACTATTTGTAGCAGCATTGTACAAAACATTACAAAACATTGTAATTACTGAAATGACCAAACATGAGCATGCACTTCAGCCCTGAGTGTTACTGACCAGACAAGTTTTTATTGTATGAATTAAGGTGATTTAGACCTTTCAGCCTCCCAGTGAGTGTCCCATATTTCAGCCTCAACTGTCCCACATTAGGAAAGGCACATCATTTGGGACAATTTGGCACATGAACACTTTTATATTTGCCATTTTTTCTCTGAGTCCTATGCATTCTGATATGAGTAGAAAACACCTCGGGGATTTCAGAATGGTAATGTGTGTGGATATTATGTATTGGCTTCATGAAGAAACATATTGCTGAAGTGCTACTTGCAAAAATTGTCCCACAGTACTCTAATTCACCCTAGCTGGCCACACGTTGAATAAAGCATCACAAGCTCTGTGTTCGTAGTGACAGCCTCTTAAGACCACAGTAGACTCATTTCCACAACAGAGCAGACTAACCTGCAGTGAACACCTCCACCTGCACCTGCCGGTTCAAACCTTCAGCTAGTAGCAGCAGCCCGCTGTGTTTCACATCCTCCTTGGACAGATAAATGTCATTTCGATACTCTAAAATCGTCCTTTCCACAGCACTGAAGATTTCCTCCGCCGCAGCTGTCAGTCGCTCGTTAACAAACACTCTCAGCTGCTGTAACTTATTTGCCATTTTGGAGGACGAGAAGATGCACCTGTGGATTCACAAAGCTAACTGCTAAGCTAGGCTAAGCTCGAAGCTAGTGAACAGAGTGACAACGAAAGGCTAACGTTAGCCACTAACGCCAATGTCGTTTCAGAAAGAAAACTAGCGAATCTAGCGGAATAATAACGTAGCCAGACCGAGTGTAGACCATGGTGTCAACAGAGAGTGTAAACAGCAGTTATCGATTTGTAGGAAGTCTTCTTCTTGTAAGATTTTGGCGGTGTATTACTGCCCTCCGCAGGACAAAATTTAACAGACACAATCACACTTATTTTCATATATAACACTGAATCATGCAGGAACTGTAAAACTGCTTTTGTGATCAGCTGGTGGTTCTCATTTTGGCCGCAGAAAGACTTAATAGAATATGACAAGACTCCTAAGTCTGACAATCTGATAGTTTTCCTTTCTGTATTATATTTGCTACATTTCAGGAAAACATGCTTGACTGTTTCAGAACGTTCACATTCACATAATCCAGTAGGACGTTTTCCCAAAATGTGCAAGTACTGATTTATCCCGCAGTGTCCGAACCTCAGTCTGCAGGTTTTAACAGAATCTCTTCGGTTCTGAAGTACATTCTCAATGTATGTACACTGTAGGCTTCAAGTTTCCACATCACACTTGTGTAAGTGTAATACTCAACCACAATTGGCTCCAAAACTAATTGTAATGTTACAAATCCTGCTCACTGGTACACTTGTTAAACAGATGTGAGGTGTGCACATGTAGGGAAGCCTTCCTTCTTCAACAGATGAAAGGAAAAAAAACTGCACACACATCATTCTGCACAGAGAAGAAAACAAATCCGAGTCAAGTAATATTAAGTAAAACAATTTTTTAATGGAGGCGGACTTTAAAATCAAACAACATGGAAATAAAAATGGAAAATAACTAAACTGTCCTAATATGTATTTATAAATATACACCGATCAGCCATAACATTAAAACCACCTGCCTAGTATTGTGTAGGTCTCCTTTGTCCCACCAAAACAGCTCTGACCCGTCAATGCATGGACTCCACAAGACCTCTGAAGGTGACTTCTGGTATGGCACCAAGACGTTAGCAGCAAATCCTTTAAGTCCTGTAAGTTGCGAGGTGAGGCCTCCATGGGTCGGACTTGTTCTTCCAACTCATCCCACAGATGCTCCATGAGATTGAGATCCGGGGAATTTGGAGGCCAAGGCAACACCTTGAACTCTTTGTCATGTTCCTCAAACCATTCCTGAACAGTTTTTGCAGTGTGGCAGGGTGCATTATCCTGCTGAAAGACGCCACTGCTATCAGGGAATACCGTTGCCATGAAGGGGTGTACCTGGTCTGCAACAATGTGTAAGTAGGTGGTACATGTCAAAGTAACATCCACATGAAAGCCAGAACCCAAGGTTTCCCAGCAGAACATTGCTCAGAGCATCACACTGCCTCCACCAGTTTGTCTTCTTCCTATAGTGCATCCTGGTGCCATCTCTTCCTCATGCACCCGACCGCCCACATGATGTAAAGGAAAACCTGATTTTTCCTGCTTCAAACACATCAACTTCAAGAACTGACTGTTTACTTGCTGCCTAATATACCCCACCCCTTGACAGGTGCCATTTTAACGAGATAATCAATGTTATTCACTTCGCCTATCAGTGGTTATAATGTTTTGGCTGATCAGTGTATATAATTACTTTGATATTTTATGAACCTTGGACCACAATGTAACTTACAATGTACACATCGTTTTCAGTTTAAAATAGGCACAATTTATTTTATTGCTTATGATGAACAGAACAGGCAAATATATTACAGGACCTTGAGAGGCTGATGATAAACTAAATAATTCCCCAAATAACCTGTTTGTATTTTCTTATACGTTAAAATGAGCAATTATTGTTACAGCTGTTGTGTTATGGGTTAAAACTGACTGCATATACTTTCCTATGAAAGGAGGAGAAAAGTCAGTTTAATTTCCAAAAACAACAGTGCCTCAAACACATATTTAACACCAGTGAACAACATGGCCTCACCATAGAGGAGCTTGTCAGTGTTTTTAACAGCTCCTGTACAAATATATTAGATTCTGCAGCTCCAGTCAGATATAAACAGCTGAAACCTTCTTTTCTGCCATGGTTGAATGAATAATTAAAGATCTTAAAGAGCCAGTGCAGGAAGACAAAGCAGAAATGGAAAATGGATAAATTCAGTCTTTCCCTTGCTTCTCTAAAAGATTTAATGTTCACTTATCAGTGTACAATCAAAGAAGCAAGGAACGCCTCTTTTTCTGAACTGCTAAACAGGGTCAAAATCCCAGAATCCCTTTTTAAAACTGCTAATTCTGTGATTGGTCCCCTCACCTTAGCCGGTCAGTTGAATCTTCCCCTAAGATGTGAAGAATTTCTTGATTAGTTTGTAACAAAGTAGTGGAGATTCACCAACACTTTAACAACGAATTCAGAGAGGTTGATGTTGACTCCTGCCCACCTTCAACGTCAACCCATGAACGCACTGTTGCACTTGGAAAATCATCCACCTACCCTACAGACTGCATTCTCACTTGGTTTTTAAAAGCTGTTTAGCCATTATTGACTACTCTCTGTCTACTGCTATTTCCCCCCTCCTATTTTAAACCTACCAGTGTTTACCCCCTCTTAAAGAAGCCCTCTCTAAATCCATTTTAAGTCATTTTAGACCCATCACGAAGCTGCCATTTATTATTATTGAAGATTTTAGAAAAATCTGTCTCCACTCAATTGATTTCTTTTAGGAACAATCAAATTTTCTGAAAACTTAAATCTGGTTTCCGCTCCCTACAGCGCACTGAGACTGCTCTGGTCAAGGTCACCAGTGACTTACTCCTTGCAGCTGACACAGGCCTGTACTCAATTTTAATTCTCCTTGACCTCAGCTCAGCCTTTGACACAGTCGACCATAATGTCTTAATCAGCTGTCTAAAGAGCTACGTTGGCTTCAGTGATGAATGGTGTTCCTTATATTTTGTCCACTCCATTAACATACATGTAGCGGCCAAAATATAAGGAACACTTTTCAATATAATGCACTCTAGTACACCACCACCACCCACGATGACCTCAATAATAAACACAAGTAGAATTATCACCTTTCTGACAATGTCAACAAAAACTGAAAATGTATAAACTTCGTAAATGTAGCATTTATGGCGGAGCTGTTGTATTGGATTGCATTAGGTTGCGCAGGTGTTCCTAATAAAGTGGCCGCCGACAGTATATTTGGCATAAAAAAAGAGATAAATTAACAATTAACACAGGGACACAGGATTAAAACTGGGAAAATGTATTTTTTATTTCATGGGGCCTTTAAGGCCTTGAATGTTCAGGCTCCTGCCTGTATCTGTGATCTGCTAACTCCCTATGAGCCTGATCACTGCTTCAGATCCTCCAGCAGAGCCCTACTAATGGTTCCAAAATCTTGACTTGTCAATAAAGGTGACCGGGCCTTTGCTGTTCAGGCCCCTCAGCTGTGGAACTCAGTGTCATCTTTTAATTTCCTTCTTAAGACTCACTTTTAATCTTATGGCTTTTTCTTAACTGATGGTATTTGTTGTAACTATTGTGAAGCACTTTGTGACTTTGTTTTTGAAAGGTGCTATATATATATAAAAGTTATATTTATTATGTTTATATGCATGATGGGCAGAATTTGAATGCTTGGGTGTGTGCCTTGCAAATGTATTTTTGACATTTGATGCAAACGGTGCTGGTCTTGGTGTCCTTTTTGTTAGGGCAGCACTGGCATCTCTTCCTCTTCTTTCCAGTAAGCAAAGCTGGATGCATAGGTAAGGTTGCAGCCTTGGCTTGAATCTGCATCATCACGTTAGCAGAGACAGGGGTTCGAAGTAGACATTGCTGTTGTTCGATATGAGGGCTCACCAGAGCTTTTCCCAAAAGTCTTTGCTTTGCCCTTTTCTTTGACTTCACTGTCTTTGAACATGAGTTAGATCCTCCTCTCTGTGTAAATTCAGCATCACTGGTATCATTTTCATCCATGCTATCTGAGGAGAGCGGTTGCCAGAAATTGGCTGTTTCTGATCCTCCATAGCCATCTTCTTCCTCCTCTGTTTTCAACCACTCAGCTGAAGAGATGGGAAGAAGCTCTTCTTCTCTGCTGGTCTCAGTTTGGGTTTGACAGCAAGAGGATGGCTGCATGCTCTGTTCATACTTAAAACAAGCAACAGCATCACGTTGTGACAGGTCCTGCAGTTTCTCTTGGTCCCGGCTGGCCCGGTGTTCCTGAGGCTCTGGAAATGCATCTGCACTGTGTGTTGGCTGGGTGGAGGCCTCTGCTTCAGACACGCTGACCTCCTGGGAGACTGGGGAGAAAGTGTTCAATAGAATATTATTTTTAACACTTTCAGTTTTCCCTTACCTCTCATCCATACCATGTATTGTAACTTTGTGAGATACCAATGAAAAAAATCAGCAGAAACATCTATATAACATATGACACATGTACAAGTGTGTTCTAATGCAAGGATTAGATGATGATGATATGTTATACTGTATATCTTTATTAATAATACCACTTACATAGTGTAAGTTTGTCATTGTCACAATTACCAATATACACAAGACTGAGGTCCTCTTCCACTACACAGTTATGGCTAAACACAGCAACATCCAGGTGAATGCAGTTATCATGGCAGAAGGTGGATAAAGAAATATTTTCTGCAAAATCAGGGAAGAGGACAACACTTTTGTTCAAGGTAATCAATATTCTTCTACTTCCTTTTAGAGCTGCAATGAATAGCTGATTAATCTATTAGTTGCCAACTGTTAAATTAAAGGTTGTGAGTCTTTTTTTTTTTTAGAAAAATATGTCCAATTTCTGTGATTCCAGCTTCTCAAATGTAAATATTTTCTGGTTTCTTTAGTCTTCTATGAGAGTAAACTGAATATCTTTGGGTTGTGGACAAAAGATATTCGAGGATGTCACCCTTTGGGAAACAGTGATTAACATTTTTCACCATTTTCTAACATTTTATGGACCAAACTACTAATCGAACAGATTAATTGTTAATGAAAATAATCATTAACTGCAGCCCTATTTTCTTTATATTTTCTGTCAAGTAAACAGGATCATTATTGGGAGCTGTTAGTTTATGCAATCATGTAAAAAACTGGAGAAAAAAGAAAAGTGGGACTTTAAGGAAATCTATCATAAATGAAGCAATGTTTAAGATTGTGTTTATGATATATTCATGCATCAAAATATACTATAATATGGTGAAAACATGTTTCATATTTTTTGTCACTTATTTCATTGTCCCACTTTAGAAAATGTGGTTTAAATGTGGTTTGAAATGTGGGACAGTTGGTTTTACTAATGTAGGACAGTCATGTACTCTCTTAAATTGGTGAAATATGCATTCCAGCACATTAAATGTGCAATAGCAATAGTTATTCAGAGGTCTTTGACTTGTAATGCTTAATTTTTGTAATTTGTGTAATATGCCACCTGCCTAAAAATAAGGCAGGTGGCGAACAGTATTACTAATACATGATATAATACATTACTATACTGTTTGTAACAGCTAAAACATTGTAATTACTGAAATGACCAAACATGAGCATGCACTTCAGCCCTGAGTGTTACTGACCAGACAAGTTTTTATTGTATGAATTAAGGTGATTTAGACCTTTCAGCCTCCCAGTGAGTGTCCCATATTTCAGCCTCTACTGTCCCACATTAGGAAAGGCACATCATTTGGGACAATTTGACACATGAACACTTTTATATTTGCCATTTCTTCTCTGAGTCCTATGCATTCTGATATGAGTAGAAAACACCTCGGGGATTTCAGAATGGTAATGTGTGTGGATATTATGTATTGGCTTCATGAAGAAACATATTGCTGAAGTGCTACTTGCAAAAATTGTCCCACAGTACTCTAATTCACCCTAGCTGGCCACACGTCGAATAAAGCATCACAAGCTCTGTGTTCGTAGTGACAGCCTCTTAAGACCACAGTAGACTCATTTCCACAACAGAGCAGACTAACCTGCAGTGAACACCTCCACCTGCACCTGCCGGTTCAAACCTTCAGCTAGTAGCAGCAGCCCGCTGTGTTTCACATCCTCCTTGGACAGATAAATGTCATTTCGATACTCTAAAATCGTCCTTTCCACAGCACTGAAGATTTCCTCCGCCGCAGCTGTCAGTCGCTCGTTAACAAACACTCTCAGCTGCTGTAACTTATTTGCCATTTTGGAGGACGAGAAGATGCACCTGTGGATTCACAAAGCTAACTGCTAAGCTAGGCTAAGCTCGAAGCTAGTGAACAGAGTGACAACGAAAGGCTAACGTTAGCCACTAACGCCAATGTCGTTTCAGAAAGAAAACTACCGAATCTAGTTTTATGTGAACTAAGCGTGGAATAATAACATAGCCAGACAGATAAATGAAGAGGTTAGAGCAGAATGTAGAGGAGAGCGTAGACGAAGAGTGTAAACACATGTGTAAACAACAGTTCAATCTCACGGAAGTCGGAAGCAGCGTCATGGCGTCATCCAAAGAAGCGACCACAAGTTATGTTATGTTATGTTATGTTATGTTATGTTATGTTATGTTATGTTATGTTATGTTATGTTATGTTATGTCTTTCTATTTGGAACACTCAGAATTTGTAAATCTGAACCCGTGATTTGAAAGTTTTTGTTGTTTAATAGCTAAATAAAAATTTCAATGAATGTTTTACAAATTTCTGCTTTTACTCTGTCATAAATGTAACAAATACATAATTAAGTATAAGTAAATAGTTATAACAGTGTACATATTGATCATATTTTAACATTGTTCAACACAGGCCATTTATGTGGAGGCATTTAATATTAATAGAATAGAAAGAATTTTATTGTACTTTTGTATGGCACTCTGTAGGCAGGACGTTGTACTGGCGTCATTAAGGTCTTTGATAATAAGGTAATCGCCTTTAGTCCAAAATGGCGGAGGCGTGGATCTGCTGCTAGCGTTCACTTCTTGTCAAAGTAAGTTCTTTGGTTGCATTACTCCCTCTGTATTTAATTACCCACTGTTGTCCAAATCTATTACCACTTGTAATGTGTCCAGTTTCTCTCAAAAATCTAAATATCAGGTGTTTTTTCCCCTCCACCGTGTCCCCACACTCAAGTAGATCTTTAACCCTGACCTCCACTGGTCTTTACCTCTGTAGCCCTGTAAGCACTGCCCTTCTTCTTTTTCCTGACACTGATGACGATGGCCGGTCTGGTGTTTTCCTGTGATAAAGTCTACTATTCAGGTTGCTGTGACCAATTCTTAATCTACTTATAATAACTTGCTCTTTCCTGTTGATTTCACTATTTCTCACCACTCCTACCTTATTTTGTATTTAATATAAGTGTCTTCCTTTTGTTGCATTACCCCAATGCTGCTGCCAGTTTGATTATTTCCCTCCAAGCTATGCTTTTCCCCTCTGAATTTGGAAGTTTAATATTAATATCCACATAATCTCTCCTGACTGCCTCCTTTACTAGCAGCTCATATGATGTATCTTTGTGATTACTGCCTGATCCTGATTTAATGCTTGACAGTGCTGACACCAAGTCACCACAGATGAGTATCTTGCTTGCTGTCACTTCTTCTGCCAAAACTAATGTAAAAGTACTGCAATTAGCTCAACAGCACACACACTCAAATAATGTGATGTTATCTTACTGATTCCCAGTCTGATGACTGGGAGTCACCACTGCTGCCCCTGTTGCCTCTGTTAGTGGATGTTAGTGGATCCTTTGACCCGTCTGTAAAATCACTGTGGCTCCTGTCCCTACATCTGTAATAATTTCGAAACATGTTAAAATAACAAAATAAAATACATAGGCAGCGAAAAAAAACAAAAACAAATAAAAATAACAGCAAACTTTCAGTAAACAACATAAATAATAACCATTCAATGTTTGAAAAGGGTGTAGAATGATGTGTGTAAAGAACTTTTCTTGTCCTACCCCTTTTTTATATACTTTATCAATCAAATCAAGGCCAAAAACATTTAAAACAACACAAGAGAAACAATAACAACAAATAAATACAACATAAGTTAAAAAGACACATGGTACCAAAATCATATTATTCCAGTCAACCTCTTTGTTCATCCGTTCTGTGTCTGTTCAATGTTATTTTTAATTATTTGTTAAAACTTACTTAATGTTCTACATGTTTTCATTTCTTTATTACAGTTGCTCCATAGATTAACTCCCTTTATTGTGATACAATGAAGTTTTGCATTTGTCCTCACTATCTAACCTTACCCGTCTCACCTGAACTTTGCACTACATGTCCCAGCTCCCCCTGCTGAAGTAAAAACACATTTAAAAGTTGATGTGAAGCTTATATGAGGCTTCAGCAGTCTGAGTTAGTCATATCATGTGGATATCTGACATATTTACAGTGTTTTTAGCATCAAATTCCCTCTTTGTGTTTCCTCAGACAGTGTTTCCTTGTTGAGCTGCACCTGACTGTTGTTTTAAGACACACTTGAAAAATTGTGAACCTGTCCTTTAACACAGGAAGAACAGGTTGAGCCTATGGGAGCATCACATACAGTGCACTGCCCTCTGCTGGACGGCAGCTGAATCCTTCACCAGGCTCAATAATTTAATCAAAGAAGAGGATGCGTCTCGTGCATTCTGGTCCCCACTCATTATGATCACACCATCGTGTTTCGCGTGAACAGCCCGCTCGCCCATTTCATTGGTGCCCGTCGGAGGCTGGGATGGGCACAATCCTTCAGGAGCGGATGCCACAACAATGTCTGGAGAGGCTCTCCATCACAGAGAGGGAATGGAAGAAAAAGGTGCAGTGGAGCAACAGCAGGCCTAATGTGGCCAGGTAACGTGAAATATATGATTATTCAGTAGGATAATATATGTTGGAGACAGGGACGCTCTGTGTATGCGTGTAACGCTCTCTTCATTTCCCCTGTCGCATCACCGGCGACGCGGAGATGTTTGTTCTTGTATCAATGCGCTTTGATCTCTAAACGCTGTTTTTGTGCTTCGTGTGTGCAGATAGATTACTAAACAGAACCCCAATATTGGACCAACAATTCACGGGATATATTACTGTTTCTGTATTTCATTTGTGTTATTGTATGCGGTGATATTTAGGTCATTGCTTGTGTTTAATATTTAATCTTTTATATTTTTCTGAAGCAATAAAATGGGTAGACGGCAGTCACAGAGGAAGTCACTGCAGCCACAGCACACGCGCCCAAGTCAAGAGAATAATCATGAGAAAGTAAGTGTGATGTAGAACTGCGACGATCAGTTCATTAATGGATTAGTGGATCAGCAGAAAATAAGTTGGCATCTACTGTATTTTGCTGATTGATTAGTCATTTTTCAAGCAGAAATGCCAAATATTGCTGATAACAGCTTCTCAAATGTGAGTATTGTATGTTTTTTTTCTGTATTCACTGTAAATTGAATAACTTTAGGAGTCAAAGGAGAATGAAATAATAATAAAAAAGTGTTTTGAAGACCTCACCTTGAGCGTTGGGAAATAGTGACAGGCATTTTTCATTATTTTCTGTCAATTCATAGACTAAAAAAATGATTAATCAAAGAAATAATGGTCAGATTCATTTACAATGAAAATAATCCTTTTTGTTGTTGCCTTAGCTTGCAGTAATGATGTAGCCTATTTACATAATGAACACGTATTAGTTAAAGCAGCAACTATTAATTGATTAGTTGCCAACTATTAAATAAATCAACAACTATTTTGATAAATGATTATTCATTTTCAGTCATTTTTTTTGTCAAGAAAAGCGTCTCAAAAGTGAAAATGGTTTCTTTAGTCTTCTACGATAATAAATGACATATTTCTGGGTTGTGGACAGTTGGTCGGGACAAAACAAGACATTTGAGGGCGTCACCTGGGGCTCTGGGAAACAGTGATCGAAATTTTTCACCATTTTCTGACATCTTGTGGCCCAAACAACTAATCGATTAATCGAGAAAATAATCAACAGATTAATCTACAGTATAATGAAAATAATTGGTAGTTGCAGCCCTGGTGTTGGTAGAAAATGTGTGCAGGTGTAATAGTGTCTCTCTGTAATCACAGAGGGTGCAGCAAAGAAGAAAGCACAAGCCGAACACCACCTCGAGCAAGTGCAATATTTCACAACACAGGTGAGAATGGCTGTTTGTGCAACTTTTACGTCATTCTGTGCAGCCTGGATGCTAAGATAATAAAATGTACTTTTCCCTTCAGTGCTCAGGGAACCTCAGAGTCAAAGTCCCATCCCTTGTGCCCTCCTGCAGAGGACAAGATGAAGCAGAAGGTCCAGCAGGCTGCTCAGCGCTGCGGCCACCGAGAACAGAAGCACAGAGGGAGCAGACGCACAGCAGCCTTTCCCCACCGCCGCCTGTGTGACTCCAGTCCTGATCTGCTGGAGAGACGCTCACCAAACCAGGAGGCAGGATGTCTGAGTGGCCATGGAGAAGGCGACAGTGACACTGACTTGTCAGACTCAGAGAGACTTCCTGTGTTGCCCTCTGTTCAGGTTCCTCCACAGCTCGAGCTGCGGCCAGAGGTCATCGAAGCTGAAGACTCTCCCTCTTGCAGCCGAAGACCCAGGAGACACGGCCATGGTGGGTTTGACTTCCCAGACTTCCTGCCTCCACCTTTTAATTCCTGGAGCCTCAGTCAGCTGGCTGTTTTCTATAACATGGAGGGCCGCGGGGCTCCTCGACCCAGGCCTGTGGGCCCTTTGGAAAGGTACTTGGAGAGGCTACTGCAGCTAGAGTGGCGCCAGATCCAGACTGTCCAGGAGGAGAGTGGGAAGTCAGCTGTATCAGAGGTTTTATCCAGCTGCCACAGGTCACCTGCCGCTGCCTCGTCACGCCTCAGCTCTCCAAAGTGTATCCTCCAGTGTCAGCGTGCCTTCCCCCTCACCTTCCTCTCTTCTCTGGCCAGTCACTCTGCCCTGCTCTCTGGCTGTGCCTGCACCCTGTGCCGGATACGCTACACCACCTGTGGCGTGTCCTGCGGCCGCTCCACCCACAGCCACACCCTTCAGTCAAGACTGAGCCCAATGCTGGAGCGCAGGGGTCCCGTGTCGCTCCCTAAAAGGAGCTACAGTGAGAGCCGGGTGCACTCCTCAGACAGGGGCTCAGCATACCGGGCTCCTAGGTTCAGCAGCCCCGTGAGGGCCAACAGCCACATGAGACGGATGCAAGCCCTGGGCAACATTCGCAATCCTGTTCAAGGTGCTAACACCAAGCCTCATTCTGCCAGGGACTTGAGTGTCGGGGCTGGGAGGGACCAGCTGGGAACACGGGGGGAGGTTTTGGACTACAGGACAGGGGGGGTTAGGAAAAGGAGTGGCTCAGAGCAGAGAAAAAGTGCGGCAGAAAGACAAGATGTATCGGAGAGGCGCCGGAGTGGCTCTGAGTGTAGAAGAGGAGGGGGTGAGCGGAGGAGAGCAGCTGAGCTCAAGGAACGGGAGATAAAACCAGATGCTGTGACGGCAATAATGGACAATTTACCAGGGTCCAAATATTCTCCTGTAAACAGACCAAACAGGCCAAAACAGGTCGACTTTGGTACATAACAGCAACTTGAGTACTGTTAGTGTAACTGTAAGCCACAGCCACAATCATCAAACTAAATAATTCATTATGAATGTATATTATTATGTTTTTCCTCACTCAAACAGGTTGACAATAGGTGTAGCAGGTATTTTTCATGTATTTTTCACTAGTGGATGATTGTTTTTTTCTTATCTTATTATTGTCATATTATCACGTTTAATCCAATGCTGTGATTGCAGACAAATAAGCTAATGTTCCAGGCAGTGTATGTCCTAAACATGCACTATTGATCATAGTTGTTATGAGCATGCAGATATTTATATAAAAAGTCTTTTTTTAAGTTAAGTTAACCCAGTAAGCCTATGTAAATATTTGTATGCAGGAGTTTTCAGCACTTTGCCAGTTTTACAAGTGATGCGAATAAAGAAGCCACTTCTGATTTGGTCTGTCAGTAAAATAACTGCTTAACAAAAGTTAATAAAAGTTATCAAACAATTCATGATTGACAAGTGTAATTCTTCAAAGTTGTGATGTAGGCTGAATCCTCGCCTGCTTCATAAGTGTTTTGTGGCTGATTTGTTGACTGGTTATCTGCAGTCTTGAAGTCTTCAAAAGTATTGAATTCATTGCTCCCCAAAAAGGCCTTAGAATATATTAAAAATCTTAAATTTAAATTTACTAATTTGTCTTTCCTGCCGTAGACCGTAACATTAGTTTTTTTGGGAAAAGTTTTACATCTAGAAACTACAAGTGAGACTGGTGTGACAGTGGATTATGCTGCAGGCAGTTGTTTCATCCTTTTATGTTTCTGATCTAGAAAATGTGTGTAGGTCTGATGTAGAATAAAGTATGAAGCATGATGGCACATGTGAAACAAATGACCCTCATGCAGTTCTTTGTTCAACAACTGTGGAACAAACAGACCAGTGATCACTGCCACCCCGGCCGGCTGTCACCTCCAGCCTCACCACAGAGGCAACAGGACTCTGTTTAAGAGGAGCAGATGAGCCACAGCCCAGGAGCTCTTTATGTAGATATATAACTGACAACATAACTGATGAACCGATTCATATATCATACATATTACATCATCCTTCGATAATGTGTCCTCCTGCTTTCAAATGTGTCTACACTTTAGAGACACTTCTGTTTCATTTCAAAACATGCAGAAATCAGTTTCACTGCTTTAGTATGGTGTGTGAAAACTGACTTGTGTGTGAATGTAGAGGCAAACACCAACAGCTGGCCTCCGAAATCCTCAAACAGCCATCGTTAGCTCATGATGTGCGTCTCAACATGGGACAGATAAAAAGATATTAGAATGAAATACTCCACATACACAGGGCTTTGTTATTGTGGATAAATGCCTCCTCCATACAGGCCATTTTCCCCTCATTTACTATAAAAATGCACATTTTTCATAGTCTTAATGATTATATTGACTGTGGTACATTTATTAAACATCAATGGAATTCTTAAAATGTGTTAAAAATACATACTCTGCGGTGGAAGTATATTTACTCAAGTCAATTTTATTTATATAGCCCAGTATCACAAATCACAAATTTCCTGAAGGGGATTTAAAGGTATACTATGCAGGATTTTCCATAAAAAACAATGTATAGACTCATACAAAAACAATCCCTTTCAATCATCACTTATGACCCACTAGAAGTGTGTGGTGGTGTATTTAGAGAGATCCTTGCTACATCCACACAAATATGTTTTCATTTTAAAATGCATTACTTTTGACAGATTTACTCCTAGCATCCACACTACTCCAGCTTTTTTGAACCTCTAAAATGGAGACTTTGAAAATGCTGCTGACCCCATTTTAGTTTGAAAACTCCAGGACTGCATTTAAGTCTGGACAGACGGAAACTGAGACTTTTGAAAACGATTATACAGGCATCCACGTTCACTTCCTGATTGGGTCTTATCACTCATGACTCATATTCATGTTACTTTCAGTAAGAGTTCCACCTCATTGTCGGTCCAAGCAAAGAAATCTCTGGTCTTACTTTTCACTATTGTTGTTCTTCCACTGTAGTATTTTCTGCAATTAAGCGACCAACCGCAGCGTAGACAATCTGCTTCCTGTCTACACCGGCATGCGCATGCCCAGTGTACATGAACAGTAATGTGATATGCATTTTCAGGCATGATAGTATGGATGGAGATTATTTCTGAAGCAGTGCTAAAACGCTCATGTGGACGGAGAATGGTGAATGGAGAAATGTATGAATATGGACGTATCCCCTGCCCTCTGCCTGTATTTTCCTTTGGTCAGTGGGTGTGTAGCCCCCAGCCAATAACAGCATGGATGTGAGGTCAGAACTCTACGAAAACATAGCAACCAGGTTACATCGCTGTCTCCGTCTCTCTCCTCTGCTCTCTGTCCATGTCATGGATGCATAAAGAGAGCAGGTCTGTGTCTGTTTGATCGAGGATGGGGCTGAAATACTCACACACAGAGCAGAGAGGCCACAGCAGACAGGATGAAGTGTGTGCTTTGGCTGCATTCACATTAAATCTGGCTATGCTGGACATTTCTGCAGGGTTGTGCAGAGGTGTGGGTGTGTTTTTTTGTGCTTTAGAGTATAAGTGCCGTGAAACAATCAGAAAATAATGTTTTACTGATCTGATTCACTGCTTTATTCTCACTACAGCCACTCCCTCTCTTCATTCACTCTTTAACTCACTCAACCACCACTGCTCTCCCTCTTTCTCTTGCTTGTACTCTCAGCTTGCTCTGGTGTCATTAAGCCAGGGAAGAGGGACAAACTTTCAATGTTGTGTTTACAAACAGCAACTGACAAATCCTGCATAGTATGCCTTTAAAACCTGTGCAGCATACAATATCCTAACCTTGGACCCTTGATTTGAATAAGGAAAAACTCCCCAAGGGGAGTTTGAAAAAAACTACAGGTACAAGGGCCTGAAGTAACTAAATAATACGCAACTAATTGAAGGTTACTGAAGGTTAAGGCAAATGATTAGTTTAGTTTATTCAAACCACTCAACAGAATCACACTGTCTGATATCAGCAGGATTATCCAGACAATGGGGGCCAGTAGGAAAAGGCCCTACAGCCTGATGACTTCTTTTGGACTCTGGGGACACACAGGAGGTATGAAGGTACCCATTTAGGATTTTGTAAGTCGTCAGTAGAACGTCAGAGTCTGATCTAACATAGGTAGGGAGCCAATTAAGGGAGGCTAGAATTTGTTTTCACATGTAAAATATGTTTTCAAAAACCACATGTGCCTACGTGAATTTTACAAATGAAATGTACTTTATGATACATTTAAACATTTTGTTGTTTTTGTATGTTTGTTTGTCGAAAGGGAAATCTGAGGGGTGGAGGTGAACATATCGTAGTGTATATTTCTTACAAAAAAATGGATGGCCAGAGGGCAGTCAGTGTGTTAGTGATGGACAACAGTAACACAGCCCAGACAAAGAATGAAAGTTTCTGTCTCCTTTATGCAGTTTTGAAAATCTCACAGAGCTTTGTGTGCACACTTGTTAATCTTAAACAGATGCATAGTATAGATGTTCACATCACAAAATGTTCGTGTAAATAAGTGGCAGAGAAATGAAACTGCTAAAATACAGACAACTTCCCACACTTGATAGGTGTATTATTGCTATTTTTGTTGATAACAAATAAGTATCCTTGTCTTACTCTTGTACCTTCACATGGTAGTGTTCTAATATTATACTTAAATGGTAAGTTTCAACAACATAAATCCACGTGATGGGGCGTGTTTGCTGTAATTAACGGGGAAGACAGAACGGAGGATATTTGATGCGACTCCATCGCGGTCCTTTCTGTTTCATGTTGTTTCAGCCCGAACATATTTTTATAGTAACACAAGCATCATGGACGCTGAATCACAGCGTGTTTTGGAATATTTGTCAGAAGTCGAGGAGGCAGCTGAGGATGTTCTCACCTCTAAACAACAGGTAGCTGCTTATGTGGTAACGACACGCTGTTAATAACGAGCAGAACATGGCGTCCCGGGAGGACGGGTATAAATAACGTGACGGAAGTGAAATTGTGAATGTTAGCAGCTAAGCTAATTAGCGAGATTGTCTCCTGGCTCAGAGACAGAATATTTACTGTTTTCCATTTTCAATCTTTATTTTCTTTGTTTGAACATATTCTCACCTACCCTGGGGAAGGGTATGTTAGCTCTGTGGCCAGTCTCCAAGTAACCTGCTAGTCGGATAGAAACCCGGTCATATCTCATCATTATAGTTACAGAAAGAAAAAAACGTTACGTATTATCCAGAGGTGGAAGAAGTATTGAGATCTTTTGTTTGAGTGAAACTACAGCATAAACAACGTAACTCCATTACAAGTAAAAGTCATGCATTAAAAATATTGCTTACTTAACGTATAAAAGTATTATTGTAGTTGCAAAATTTAGTAGCTTACTATGCAAAATGGCCCTACTCAGTGTTATATTATTATACTGTATACAGATATACAGTAGTGATGAGGAAACGAAGCTTTCTGAAGCACTGAATCAATATGAAACAATTGCATTGAAAATGCTTCAATGTTTTTTGACTGGGCAACTACTGGTACTGCACATGTATGGCTGAATTAAAGGTCATCTGAGACTGAAATGAGTCAGTCAGATTATAAGTGGTCTTACTGCTTTCTTTATTGTTATTTTGTTCAATAAAATCTATATTATTAAAATGGATCACTGAATTTTTTACTACAGCATTAAAATGCTCTTACATGTATTTGTTAGTGATAAAAACAAACAATAAAACATATTGTAATAATATGACACTGGAAGAAGTCAGTCTGCATAATGAACACTCTCAGTTTTGATACTTTAAGTACATTAGCTGATAATGCTCTTGCACTTTTACTTAAGTAACACTTTGAATTCAGGACTTTTAGTTGTAATGGAGTATTTTTAGACAACAGTATTTCTACTTTTACTTAAGTAAAGGATGTGCATACTTCTTCCACCACTGGCCCTGTGTCAAAATCTAGTTTACACACCTTTAGTACTTCAGTCTAAAATTGTGCTCACATTGTGTATTTTCCTAAATAAAGTTGTGTTTCATTAAATAACCACAAATTACCAGACATACAGAAAACCTGGGTCAGCTAGACATGCATACAGTTATACACGTGTTAAATAGAGAAATAATAACATTCCACATCAATTACAGCAAAAAAAGTGAATTATGTTTTGTACTAAAATGAGTGTACTTTGAATAAATAATATGGTGTCGCTTTATTGTGAAGTATTCAAACACAGTTATTCCCCAGTGTGTGTAGAGTGGTGGGTATTGTTTGTTTATGCAAGATTGATTTATTGTTTAAAATACAGTTAAGAGGCTTTATCAGAGGGATGTGGTGAGAGAAGGCACTCAGTGTGTTCGTGATGGACAACACTAACATATTTAAAATACCATAAACTTAAAGATCACAGTATTACATAGATTTGTCTTCATAATATATCTCCAACTGTGATATACGGATGGAGCAGGTCAGAGATGTACACAGGTGACTGACCTTGCAGGGCTTTATGTGTGAAAACCTTAAAATGAACCTGAACCTGATGGGAAGCCAATGTAAAGATAAGATAGGTGTGATGTGAGTCGTCCTGCTGGACCTGATCAACAGCCTTGCAGCAGCATTTTGGACCATTTGGAGACAGTCCAGGGACGACTTGCTGAGGCAGGTGAAAAGGGAATCGCAGCTGGGATGATATAAAAGTGTGAATAATCATCTCTAGCTCAGGTTGTGATACAACAGACCTGAGTTTGGCAATATTTCTTAAATGAAAGAGACATGAACAGGTTAACAATTTTATATGTTGATCGAAGTGCATAACCTGATCAAATATAACAAAATATAAGGACCTCAGTCTTTAAGCATAAATCCAGACAATTAAAAACATATATTGCTTGTTTTAATTTTTCCACATTCTGAAATGAGTAATCTAGTGTACTGTATTGTTGTGAAAACTAATGTTCTCTGTTGATTTGTGTTGGTATTTCAGATTGTGGACCTGGACTCAAAGAGAAACAGGAACAGAGAGGCATTGAACGCACTGAAGAATGAGCTGTCAGATTCAGGTGAGTGAGCAATCATGACAGGATGCTGTAATATGGATGTTTCAGTCTGTCACTCATGGCTTAGGTTGTGAGAACAATCATTACAGTGATTTCACGGTGGAAACAACAGTGTAGTATCATGATGTGAGTCAGGTGTGGAGTTGTATATTGATTGTAGATGTCGCTGTATGTGAAATGATACTGAAAAGTAAATTCCAGCGATTTTACACATCAATATGTGTTCCTAGGTGTTGGACAGTACTAATGCATATGTGAGAGAGAATTCCATAAAGCCTTTTGTCACTGGAGTCAGTGTTTGTTGAGGCAGAAGACTACAAGTTAGACAATGACAAAAGTCTGGTGGTGTGAAGTTAGAAAGCAGTGAGGTTAGCAGACCTCTGTAGCTGCTCATCTCTGCTGGAGGCTAGCAGCTCCAGGCTACATTAGCTTCTACTTGCATAATACATCTGACACACAACTGTAGGTGGGTGAGTTGCATAGTGGGTAATGTAGGCACTAGGTTTTGATATGGAAGAAGAAATGTGTTAGGAGTGCAATGCTGAATTGGTGGAGAACTGTTTTAACACTGCTGTCATTTGCAGAGAAAGTGAAGGTTTGCTTTGGAAACATGTTCATCAAATTCCCCAAATCCAAGACAAGAGAGATGATTCAGAAAGGTAAAAGTGTTCATATCTAAGTACTGTATATTAGATAGATTTCCAGTATACATCTGAATATAAAGTGATATGTTTTACATGTCGTGGCTGAATGTGAGGTCATTCTAAACTCTTGTGATCTTTGTGTTTCATCTGTAGACCAGGAGCAGCTGGACAAGGAGATCAATGACCTTCGCAAAGGACTGAAAGCAAAAGTCAATCGTCTCAATGAGATGCAAGGTATGAGGAGCATTTTGACTGCAGTAGAGTTCAGTTGGTCACGCTGTCCTGTTTCCATCACAATTATGTATTTAGGTCATTTAGAGACTTTGTAGAAGTTTACAGCCTGTCATTCTGTCACTTTGCATTACTCTGTGTATAAAGACGAGTCTAAAAAAAACAACAGTTCAGCTGAAAAAATGCGAGTCGACTCAGGGACTTCTCGACTGATGTATGGACTTTTAGGGGGCAGACCTAATCAATACCCCTCTCAGGTCTGTATGTTAAACATGGAGCTGGAGCCAGGAGGCAATTAGCTTAGCATCAAGGCGGGAAACAGAGAGACACAGCTCGACTGGTTCTGTCCAGGTTCAGAAACACACCTACCAACATCTCTAAAGCTCACAATAATAAGCAAGTTGAGCTCAATAATGTGACACTGTCATTAGTCATGTGTCCCTACAGCCTTGTGATAAGTGCTTCCTTTTTGAAAATGTTGAGGTTTTTGTTGAGTGTGTCAGAGAGGTTTTGAATCAGCTCAGTGTTGACTTGTGAGCTTGTAGTTGTGGTGTTATATTGTCCAGATGTTTCTGTTGAGCAACTGTAATCATGAGTTGATTAAACTTTATTCCGATTACAACAAAAGTTGGTGAGCTCATAGTGCAACAGGATGAATGATAAATATCGTAGCATCTCATTAGATAAACTCAGGCAGGATGATCAAATAAGTGCCTCAACAGACAGGATATTGAGATGATATCTGGAGTCTTGACCTTTGACCCTTAGTGTTTGGAGAAGAAAAACAACTGTTTTCCCATATGGAATATTTCTGCAGTCTTTTTTCCTGTAACTTGTGTTTGTAGAGAAAATAGTTTTCTGATAGATCTCCGATTGAAGCTGATGTGTCGTTAAACTCCAAACATCTCCCAGTGGTTCAGTTGTTGGAAGAGGAAGTGATAAGTGAGTCCAGTCTGCATTCAGTTAGATATATATAGACTTGGAGGAATAAACAGGGAGGGGTTGCAGCTCAGTACTAACTCCGCTGGTAAACCAGTTGTTATGCAAGTGGAAACATTTCAGCTGCTACTATTTCATGATCGATACCTCCTCAGGACAAGTCAAACTCTGAACATTCTCCCAGCAGTCTACTGTAAGGTGACCATGATGTTTGTCTTTCTGTTTCTGCTTGCAGGAAAACCAGAGCTGAGAGGCTACAATCTGTCTCCTATGTCCACTGATGAAGTCAAAGCTATCAACAGTCTTTTAAAGAGGTGACATAAAGTGCCAGCCTCTGGAGGACACAGTAAATGATCACTTTGGACAATCAACAACATGCTTGCAGTTGTATTTTCTTAACCTGAGAACAGTCAAACATTGTACTCTTAGTATATAAAAGTACAAAAAGCAGGAAAGGAAGTTGTTCCCTCCTTCCTGTGATTTGGTGAAGTTTCACTCCAACTAGTGATGGATGAAACTGTGTCATTTTCTACAACAATGTTGATATCTGTATATATTGTATTGTGATATAAAGTTTCAGCATAAATAATGTAGAAATTGTAAAGGGATAAAGTATTCAGACAGGAATGCCTTATTTTGGTTCATCAACTAAGGAAATACTTGAAAAAGAACTTCATAACATTGATGCCAATGAATCCAATTAAACAGTCCTGATCAATGATTTACACCACTGCTCTAATGGTCTAGTTCACCCAGAGATTTTAGGATTGTTGTAAATCCATGATAGTAGACAAATTTATATCAACTGACAGATTATGTTGTCATATTCACCACCCCAACTCCAACTCTGTTTAGCCATCTTGATAAGCTGTCTGCTTTGAAACCAGAGCCAGAGGAAACCTGCATCTGTAGAAGCCGAGTGTGAGCACAGCTACTCTGTGTGTTCAAAGCAGTGCTGATGTTATTTTGGAATCTTGTCTTCTGTGTTTAATCTTGCAGGTTTTTTTGTTTCTTTTAGTCATAGCTGGTGCTGTGGCTGCTGTTCTCTGTAGCCACTGGCCTCACCTTTGCAGCTAGCGTTCTAGTTAGCTTACTGCTAGCCACATCCACAGCAGCTGCTGTTCCAAAATAATGAGAATTATTCCAGTAATGTAATTGAACAGCACATTTTTATGGAAGCCCATTGCATTCACCAAAGAAAGCAAAATTGACTGTATGTCATAATTATGACTGGTATTATTATTGGTATTTCATGATTATGACTCACTATCTCATAATTACAAGATATCAGCTGTTAAATTGCATTTTGTGATCCATCAGATTCTGTGACCTGATGAGGAGGTTCAGATGTAAATGTCTTTATGAAACTTTATTGAATGCTTTATATTGATGGTTGTTATCAAATGGCACCATAGTATGTAGTTAGACTAACACATTATGATATATTGGATGCATTTCAGATCCATGACTTTGTATCCATGAAGCATCTACTACTGAACGACTGAGCAGGTCTGAGAGCTTCCTGTCTGAACAAGGACTTTAGATGTTTAGATTTTGATTTATGAATTGTTCTGCTTATTATTTTTCTCTCAGTGTTTCATACATAAACCCTCATGCAGGATACTGATGCTTTATTTCATGTTCATCAATATATCAGCCTCACGTACATAACAGCATTACATCTGGACATGTGATTGATTATTCACTCAAGGCACAGAATACTTCACAGAATGATACCATCTGCTCATCCACATTAATATCTCCCACTGTCTCAAGTCTAGAAGAAATAAAAGCTAATTCAGTCTCTTTACATTTGACATTTCTCATAATTACAAGATCAAGATGTCACAATTATGAGATACCTTTCCCGTAATTACAAGATCTTTTCTTGTAATTATGAGATAATAAGTCATAATTATGAGATACTGAAATCATCATTATGAGATTTAAGGTCTCCAATATTTTTTCTGCAGTGAGTGCAGTGGGCTTCTGTACATATCAGGGGAACTGGGTACATTTGTGAAAAGAAAGCTATGGTTTATTACTATTTGGGTTTTATTTTTGTAGCTTTGGATATTTACATGTTTTACTCACCAAAGTGATCTGGGAGCATCGCCTACAAAAGGTTCAGTAGGGAAACAAGCTGAGCAGTCAGTGATCTTGCAGCTTCTAAACAAGCCAAAGCTTTATCCAAATTATATGAACCAATTTATTTAGAGGTCAAACTGAAAGTGAGAGCAGCCCTGATGTTGCTAATAATCTGTCTTTGCTCAGGAAAATGTGAGTGTACACATTAGTTCAAAGTTGAACCTATTTTTAGCAATACTATCATGACCAACACAACCGAGGACCAGAGCCCTGAAGATCAAACCCAGGTTGTAATAAACTATAGTGTTCCTTTAAGCAATTTTAATAACATAGAAGCTTCTTGCTCTGCGGGATTGGACAAGAAACGATCTGACATGACCTGACATCCTGTCTAGTTTGGGGTCCAGTAAAAATCAAGTCAGGTGATGTAAAAGGCCACAAGATGGCAGCACAGTGCAGGTGTATAGCAGAGAGACTGATATGATTCACTCACTGCTTCCATCCACAGTCTCTACTAGTCATCAAATGCTCTGGGATTACTACTGCATTGCTTTGTAGACAGACTTGTAATGCACACCAGCATTGTTGTTGTAAAGTTAATAAAATCCATAATAACCTCCAGTGTCTTTGCAAGATGTGAATGTTTTCATTATGTTTGGAAATGAATAACTTGAGTAAATGTTCTTACTTTCATGTTTTTTCCTCAAGCTATGGAGGATATTTTTGGTCATAATTAAAATTAAAAGTCCAAATAGAAAATTAAAAGAGATTAAAAGAAAAGAATTTAAAACGATTACTGTGAATAATCAGGGCATAATGAAACTTAAAAAGAAAAAGGAAAATTGAAAAAGCAAATTTAAAATGTAAAATGACAATTTGATCATGTAAAGTGACAATAAAAAAGTGACATTTTAAATGCAAAAGCTTAAATGGAATTGCTCAAATTGAAAGCTTAGATTGTAAAGATAAATTTGAAAATGGCAATGGAAATTAAAAAAGGAAAAAAGGGAAACATCAAATATGATACTCAGAAAAGCTTAAATAGAAAATAACTAAATTAAGATGAGATTGGTAATAGATACATAACAGACAGACATAAACACACACCAATGGCATGGAATCTTACAACATACCGCATCAAACTATATCACTGTCCCCCACCTGATGAAATCGGAGGGGTGGGGGGCAATTTTATATACCAATAAAACAATTTGCTTTCGAAAACAAAATTCCCTGAGTGGTGAAAAGGCCAGTGCATTCATTAATGGATCAGTACAGATGCTTTAACCACATTAAATGTTGTTTTTCATGCTGATTTTGGTTGGAGAATGTTTAATTGAAATAACTTATTTATATTTGAAGCATTCAGTTATTGCAGCACATTTAGCAAGTATTTAGTTTGCTCTTGTTGATAAAATCACCAGGTGGCGACAGAGTGACTTTACTCCAGAAACAGACGTGGTTCTGAGACATCTAAGACCCATTTCCACAAAAACACCAACAACTTGCTTTGCGCTGCCTATTTGTTTGTCTCCTCCCGCAGTTCACTGTTCATGTAGCGCTGGGCACCAAAATACCACACAGACTGGCAAAGCAAATTTCAAACAAAATACCAAAATGTCTGTGTGCTGGCCCGATGTTGTATTTGGTAGTCAAATTATTTAAACAAGTCTGAACTGGCAGCCATAGGCTACTCACCTTTGTCTTCTGCCCAGGGTGTTATGAAGAACTGTGGTGGAAATCCTGTTCTAAAACCAAGCTTCACACAGAAATTACACTACAGTAGATATATATAACTAAGTTGAGAAAAGAGGGCTGACATATGCTGAGATTTCAGATAGTTCAGACTTACTTAAATGTATTATAAACACTGATTACCCTAAAAACTACTGCATACGATCTGTTAACTTGTTGATTCCTATATGCTTGACAGTGGATGTAGCCAGGGGAAGAGCCACTTCCCCTACAGCATGCGTCAGCGCTGTTAGATGATCGTGATAAGCATGGGCGATAGATTTGCTTATGGCCTGTCATTATTGCTGACCTACCAATATTTTTATCTCTCAGGTGAGATTTGAAAACGTCACAGCAGATAGCTGCTTTAAACACATTACCTACAGGCTTTTACACATTTATTTTTGTATTTTTTATTGTGACGGTCTATGAAGTATCAATTTAAAATAATGATTTTGGCCTCAGGTTTATATCAGGGTGATTCTTCAATTCGGGGCACTTTTGACTTTTGGAATTTTGAAAAAATAATGTTCTCTAATCTCTGTTTTTTCTATTCCAAAAGGTTTATCAATTGGTCTGGAACAAAGATCTTAGCATAGCTTTGATTGTACTTCATGATAATTTTGATATTATGATGCTTTTTTCAAAGTTGTCACAGCAAAATGTCATTACCATCACAAAAACAAAACAGTGATTTTAATACAAAATGATTTGTCAAGCAAAGTTTTCACAATCATTCCAGTAAGTACAAAACATGCTCTTTAAGAATTATGTTCTAAATATTTGTAAGTACATTTAAAATACATTTTAACAACATGTTCTCACAAACTTTTTAATATATTGCCTTGTCTCAACAATGAAATATTGCGTAATAATCAGAATATTTGAATTGCAATGTATATTTTTTCAGAAAATGCAAATTTAGACTTTTAAACATTACCACAATGATTGAGGTAAAACCCAAGTTAACAAAAAAGTAACATTTTCTATAAAAAAATGTCTTGTGACGGTAATGACAATGTATTCCGGTAATGACAACATGTTTTGGTAATGACATAAAAATTAACACTGGTGTTTTTTGTTGTTTTTACAACTAATGAAAGATAAAGAAAATACTACTTTTTAAAAAGAACACCTTTTGAACACTTAACCTTCCATTAAAATGAATCACTTGGTAAACTACCACAGCATTGCTTATGTAATATCTTCTTTGGGCCGGCTGGCTCATTTCTGACATAAAAAAGGATCAAACAAGAGAATTGGCAAGCTCAACTCAAATGTCCCATATGATGGGTGCCAATCCAAAAATGATAAAATGGAAAATAAAGTTTTCAGCACTCTCAAATAAGTGTGTAGCATTTTAATTCATGCACAGCAACAGTGGCGTGACCCATTTTAAACAACAGTCAGGGACCTGCCGGTGATTATCAACCAGCTTATACAAATCATCAGAACAATGTCATTGAAAGACAAATACTAGTACGAAATACAGTAGAGTAAGAAAAATAGTATTTAAGTCAGTAAAAAACATATATCACATTCTGTGACTGCAACAACCACATAAGTAACCAATTGATTTTACACACTAGCAATAAGAAAATGCACTTAACAATATAAAAACTCATCATGTGCAGAACCTCAATAGCAGAATTAAAGTGTCTGGCTTTATTTTTTAGCACTTTTTTTAATTAACAGCACTCAAATATCACTTTGTAAAAAGCTATTTTGACAGTTTAGAGTGTGCTACCAATATAAACCTTAGACACAAGTTTGTTTCATTCTCTGAGGGAGCACAACATCTCCCACACATTCTCTGGTAGCCTCATGTGCCTTTTTGTGACAGGCTGGGGCTCTGGGACAAGACCAAGCAGATCATGTGGCTGATACCACAGGACATCATCTTTCATAGGCCAAAAGAAACGGTTCTTGCCAATGATGCTCATTGTTTTCACAAGGGTACAACCTGCTGCATCTACATCCTGAATGATGCCTGGATACACATCTTGGTCATATTGAATGGCACACCATTGTCCTATCAGTTGATCTGTGATCTCCGAAATGGGGACAAGTGTTGATGGCTGTATGTCCATCTCAGGTGGCTGCAGATCCAGGGGTGATCCTTCCTGGCTTGTAGTTGGCTCATCTCGCTGAATGGCCACTGTCTGTGGGCCATAGCACTTGCACTCCTCTGGAGCTGAACAGAAACAGCTGAGTACTCGCCACTTGATGTGACCTGGATTGTTGGTGAAAATCTGTACAAAAATTAAAACAATTGGGTGTTACTGAATATGCTACATTCACAGAGTACATAAAGACTAATTTAATAAATAAATATTATAATATAATATATAAAATACTCCACCTGATGTATTTTCATTGTTCCATGAACTGTTTCCAGTTGATTTGGTAGCAAGGCATCCTTTGCTGAAATGTCTTCTTCAGTGACATGGAAGAGCTTGATCTTTGATTGCTCCTTCGACAGGACATCAAAGAGGATCTCACCACTTGGTATATCTATTCCACGGGCAACAATAGCATCAGCATTTCGTTTTATTGCTGCCCCAACTCCATCCGCAGGCCCTTTGCCATGCCCGGCCTCCAAAAAGTTCCAGGCCACCCTGTTGAACCCAAACCTAAAGGGCATTGTGGAGCGTAAATAAAAATTCTTCTTGGATCGGTACTGGGTTGTAGGGCCGTCACTTATGACATGCAGGGTTGTTGCAGAGGGGTTCTGTTCCTTCAAGTGGGAGAGCACAGGAGAGAGATGTGCCCATATAGCTGACGGATCATGCCTCATTGATGAGGAAACCGAACACAATGACGATATCCCTTTTCCTGTGTAGGCAACTCCAGTGTGAAGGGATGCTTGCTTGTGTGAGTCGCCAAAATGTACGGCTTGAATGTCAGATGCATATTTGCAAAGATAATTCTCAGCAAAATCCACTTGAAGAATAATCTCACTCTGCCCAACATTTTCTTTCAGACGACTCAGCGTGGAGTACTGATGGCGGATGTTGAAGACATGTCTTGCAAACCTCTCTTTTAAAGCAGTTGTGTAGTCTTCCAAAAGAGATTGAAGGGTACCATATATCCGCTCCTTTGTTGTTAAGTGTACATTCACGTTCTTCAACTTTATTTTTCCAGTTAAACCAATAGGTCTGTAAGCCAGGATCAAATTCACCAGTTTGCAGCTCTTTTGCTTTGCAGAGGTTACACTCTCTGTATGCACATTCTTTTGTTGGCTTTTCACAGAATAAGGTCTCCATCATTCTGTCAGGGTTTTTGCTTTGTATCACTCTATGATACGCTAGCTTGTCAGCCATAAACTGCACATTGGCATGTATTTTGCATAAGCAGGTATCTCTGTCGCGTGAAGTAGGTGTCACAACCCAAAAAGGTCGGTTTTTGCAAAACTCTGTATATGACAGCTTCAACAGTGGACTTTCCATTTTGAACTTCAGATAAAGGTTGTGAAGTGTGTCATTTAGAAAACGCTTCTGCTTTTTCACCTTCTGTCGGGTGAGTGTCTCCCTTTTCCCTGTTGTTGCTCTGCTGTTATCGTCTCGTTCCAAGAATATCTTAATTCTCTCAGTGGTATCCACACTGATTATGTTTTTGTAGGGTTTCCTATGAAAGTGAAGACCAGCAGGCCGTTCGCTGTTTTTCCGCATCATCTTGGCTGAGAAACCAAGTTGGTTTTGCACTTCTTTCACCAAGTGGTACTTCTTTAGAATCTTCAAAGCCAGAATCTTTGACACTACTTGTTTTTCTTTTGTGCCAGAATCCTTATATTTTTTTCTCAGCTGAGAAAGCACTACATTCTGAAACAGTAGTGTTCTTCGAAGGGCCTTACGTTTTAGCTGCATTTGTTGCTTTAATTTCATTTTGGGGGATTCTGAAATTTTCAGCTTCTCGGAGAGCCTTTGATATCTCTTTTTATACTTCTCAACCTTTCTCAGAGCATGTTCAAGCTTCAGATGGTGCTCAGCAAGGTCACGGTAAGCTTTTGCCCTATTTGCTCTCACTTTTTTCTGTCCTCTCATATGACTTGGGGTTTTATGATGAGAACTGTCAGAAACATCAGGTGAAGCTTCAAGAATGGGCACTTCATTCTCATGTTCTTCCTGACCTATAGGAGATATGGGGGGGGGGGTGTTTTCAGTTATATAACTTTGTATCTTCTCTCTGTTCTTATCACTGGCCCTTTTGTTTCTTTGGTTAACTTTCCACTGACGTCTCCTGCATCTTTGTTCCCACTTTGATAATTGTGATATGGCTTTCAATTTTCCTGTCTCTTTTCTTTTTTTGTATCTCTCTTTTTCTCTTTCAAGATATTGCTGATATTTCTCAGGATCTTCCTTGATTTTGTCTCTGTATTTTTTTGACCGTTGAGCTGGTTTAGCTGGGGCCATGTTGACATCCTCAAACAAAAATGTAAATTATGGTTGGTCACTGTTCAATTATGTATCATAGTAAAGTAGTAAATAGTAAATTAAGCTAATATATTCTAGTTATAAAGTAATAAACAGATAAATTGTCATTACCATCACTGATTGTCATTATCATCACAGTCACTTGTGTGATGGTAATGACACGTGATGGTAATGACAATTTTCACTCTTTGCAGAAAATGTTAGCTAAGTTTTAGACTTGCTAAGCTAACTGGTTAGCTAGCATACAATGTACACTGAATATATGTATTTTATTGATCAATAAAATGAAATGTAAAAAATAGGGCAAAAAACATTTAAAACAAATTATACAAGTTATACAAGTAGTTTCAGGCAAGTCAGAAAATACATATTCAATAAAATAAACATTTGGCCGAGTTAGATATAACCAAACATATGCCCTTGGTGATAAGCCAATAATGAAAACAAGAAGGACCATTCCTTTCGTTTTCCTGTAGACCTACGCAAATGCCAGCTGGGTGTGGTTGTACCCGCTGGGGTAGGCTTGTGGCATCTGGTCATCAGTGTATCACCTGACTGATAAGACATATGTCGCTGGTACTATAGAGAGGATCAAGGTCATTTCTTCGTGCAGATGACCTGCGAGGTAAAGACGGGAGAAAAAGTTGGTAAACCCTGCTGCTGAGACTGACGTTCAAAAAGAGGAACTCTGATGAGATCGCCTGCACACTGGATCAGTGAGTGCAAATAAATAATCTCAACATATCATTTGTAATAGCTTCATGTGAACTTATGGTGGCACAGGCGTTTTTAGGTTTTGAACTCTGTAGTGAGAATTTGGGAAGTGGGGGGTGTGGGGGCGTGGGGTGTATGGGGCTCAAGTAAAGGTAAAAATTACTTGGTCAATAAGCTACTTACTTTCTGTTTTAATATTGCTTAATGTGTGTGGACCAGAGATCTTCACATCATTTTATGCAAGTCCAAGTCAAGTCTCAAGTCTTTGAACTTAAGTCCAGATCAAGTCTCAAGCGGTCTCAAGCCATTGAATGAGAGTCTAATTAAAAGACGGGCGCTGGAAGTAGGGGTGCTGAGGGGTCTGCAGTACCCCCTGCTGGCGGTGGGCTGTAACTGCAACGCAAAAAATTTAACTGAACACATCAATAAAACATTTATTTTTTGAGAGTAGCATTTAAGCATAAGCAGTCTATAAAACATGGTTGTTTGTTAAATAGTCGAAATACTCCCTTTGTTATTTTTTATGATATTTTTTATTTTTATGATGTTTTATTTCATTTTAGAACATTCAATGTATTTTTCTCAAACAAACGCAGAGCAGGTAGCAGTGCTGGTAATGGTGAGTTACGTATCACTGCCGCACTTCGCCAAGTCCCAGCGAACTACTCCGTTGGTGAAGAAATGTGTTTTTATTGTGTTTCCTGCCGCCGTGCAGGCTCACTTTGGTCTTGATTACAATATTTATATTATGTTCGCTGTAGTCATGTAGCTCGCTCCCCGTCTCTCAATTTCTTCTCTTACCATACAGGGCGTATGAATTCATTATATCATTAAGTTGTGTGTTTCTTGTTCCTGTCACAGATCTGGTAGTGCGACATGCTTCGAATGAGAGCAAGATGACGTTTCTGTAGTGCGGAGCTGCGTTTTGGAGTGTGGTCAAAGAATTCAACGAATAGTTATCATTAATGTTTTAATGGTTCCCCTCTCTCTCTTTTTCTTTCACACACACACACACACACACACATACACACACACACACACACACACACAGAGAGAGAGAGAGAGAGAGAGAGAGAGAGAGAGAAAGGGAACAGAACAGATTAGAATTTAAACGAACAGAACAGAATAGAATAGAACAAAACAAAATACAGGACAAGAATGAGAACAGTGAGTTCAAAGTTTCAAAATGAGAAGTTCATGGTGGCGTTTCTGTTGTAGGGTGAATAAACGAATTGGAAATTGTTATATCATCATGACAGGAGACATATTGTTTCTGATGCAAATGAGCTCTTGACTCTGGAAAAGCAGAGTCGCCCACAATGAAGCACGGCAGCACGAAGCAGCAAACCATTTGCTTTCGCAGCATGTTTGATCCACAATCTCATGCCAATAAAGCATAGGCCTACTGAATTGAATTGAATTGAATATTGAATTGAGAGAGAGAGGGGGAGAGAGAGAGAGAGAGAGAGAGGAGTGCAGTCTTCAATGAAAGCCTGTTTGCGAAGCAAGTTACTTGTTGATGTAATGTTGATGATGAAATGTTTTCCGTTGCAGTGTGTGCATGTGTTTGTATGTGTGTGTTATAAACACTCTAACAAATTTCCCTGTAAAATTACAGTAAACTACTGGCAGCTGTAGCCTAGTTGCCAGCATTTTACCACTTTTTTTTTTTTTTACAGTGTCACTACCGTAATTTACTTTAAAAGTCAAGTGCTGTAAATTTATTACAGTACTCTGCCGTAGAATGTGAGGTTTACAGTTTGATACTGTAGCTAGACCTGCAGTAATATACTGTATTTTTACAGTGTTGCTTTTCTTCTTATTCATATTAATAAAAACTACTATAAATTGCGGACATATACTGTAAATAACAATGTGCTTTCAATCTTAATGGTCCCGTTATAGGATCAACTCAGTTTTACATTTAAAATGCATAACCTTTAAAATCTATTACATAAGAGGATGAGACAACTTAACAGACAGACAACTTTATGGAACTGAACATTTAATCAAAAACTTTCAAATATGCCAAGTATATTCAAGTATGTTTGAAAAAATAATTCTTATAATTCATGCCCTTCCAAAGGGGGTCAATGTTAATTGTTAATTGCAATATCCTGAGCTGCCAGCATAACTAAGTCATGAGTCTTAACAGCAACTGCTTATTGTTTACAAATATAAAAGCACAAATAAACAGACTGCAGGATAACACAATTTGTAATGCCTTTAAATGTCCTCTGTTATAATTAGCAGAAGGTTGGCACCCAGGCTTCCAGGCTCACAGCTCACTGAGTGAGAAAGAAACAAGAATGAAAATCAAGCAGAGTGAGAGGAAGAGAAATCAAACAATGGAATAAACATTTTAAACAAGAAGGACACCTAACTTACCTTTATGAAGTGACGTCAAGTTCTTCAAAAGAGAGGTGATGAGGATTCACTGTGAACTTGTTTGTCTTCTTAGGTATTACTTTCCCAAACTGGCCTCTGTTCCCCTCTCAGGGTTAATCACAGTACCTGAAAACAACATGTAACAAATCACCTATTATGTTTTACTATAGCTTGGCAACAAACAGTAGTTGCAGCAACCTAGCCATAGCTTAGCAAAACACTTGAGTTGAGCTAAGATAACCAATATAATCATTCCGTCTTTTGGGGCTCAGCAGCAAACATATCTTAACGCAGCCTGGCCGCCAGAATAAAACATTGGCAGTTTACGTTTCTGCAAACCACAGAAACGTTGAATATCTACGTTTCAACACGCGTAATACGTAGCATATTAACATTTCAACAAAACGTATCATATCAACATTTCTACAAAACGTGTTTTTAGTGAGACATCGGCGGTTATTTTATTGTTTATTTTATTTTAACCCAAACCATGATATTTCCCTAACCCTAACCAAGTGGTCTTTGTGCCTAAACCTAACCAGACCTTAACCACAGCTTTGTCACACCAAAACATCATTATTCAATGGATAGAAATGTTAATATGATACGTATTACATGTGTATTACACATATCGCCTTAATGTCTGCCTCTGTGTTTTTGTGTATCCCTCTGGATACTGACCAAAAGTAAGAACATTTCTTACTTGGTCATACTCTCCTCCATGTTCACCTGTACTGGAATATGAGTATGATTAAAACAATGTACTAGTAAACATAAAATATAGACGGCGGTCTACAACACTAAGTTACAAGGCTTATTCAAATACAAAGTGGACAGTCTACAACACCACAGGTAGTGACACAGACAGGTACTGAGATGCGGAAAGCATGGAGTTAAACAACAGATGAATCTAATATTCTGACTTATTACTTCATAACCAACATTTAAGTTAATAAAGACTAATTATGGATGTTTCACTCACCAGTTGTCCCTGCTTAGACTGCTGTAGTTTAGTGTAACGTTAGTCCATTTGTGTATTTCTCCATCCTCCATAGAACAAAATAATCCGAACAGTCTCACAACTTTGTACATACCACGGTCCCCTTTTAAAACTTCATCCTCCTCTCCTTCACTTTGTCCTTATCACTGTTTGTGTCCCGCTCAACACACAGCAAAGTGAGGTTTCACGCACAAACGCAAACAGCTCTTAGTGAGCCTCAAACGGCTGAATCTTTGTCTGGCAAGTTTCATTCACCATAAACATAAAAAAACGCGAATATTTCATATTTTGGATTAGGTTAATAAACTTCGAATCGCTGCTTCTGCACTCTTCAATTCTCGCAGAGTCAATAAGCAGAAATACGTTTAACATAAGTTTAGTAAGAAAAAGAAACAACTAAATTATTTAATTAGAATGAATGACTATAAAATTTAACCTTTATTTAGATAAGAGCAACTTGATTCGACTTCTAAGAGGGAAACAGCAGATGGCAGAATTTGACCGGTGATGTGTGGATCAACGATGACCACGTATTTTTCATCATTGAGTTGAAATTTGAATTGATTTAATTTAATTTTAATCTAATGATTGATTATTCTACAAGCAAGACAAGAAATGAGACCAACTAAGATCCACACACACACACACACAGACACACACACACACACACACACACACACACACACACACACACACACACACACACACACACTCAAACACACAAAATGAGAGGAACCGATTCACTTGGAGAGAGAGAGAAAGAGAGAGATTTTGATTTTGATTTTTAAACTTTAAATTTATTAACCACTATGTACACTGTAAAAAAACGTAATACACTACATTAACACATACATAATATAATTACATATCAGGTATCAAAGTTACATCAGCACATGTCCAAAACTCAACTGTCCATCTATTACAGAGCAGAGCACCCCCCCATAACCCCAAATGAGCTGGAAACTCTCCAGGTCATGAGCAGCTCTGTAAAAACTAAACTCTACCAGCAGTCTGGACTTCACCATTCTGACAAAAACAGGAACCACATCAACATTCAGCTCTTCCTCCACTTTCCTCCTGCGGCTCACATACACCGCCATCTTTGCCTGTCCCAAAACAAAGTTCAATATCTGACACTTGTTCTTCTGTTGGCGAGTGTATTTAAAACCACAAATAAAAACCTGCTTCATAAAAATTTCTCCATATCTTCTAAAAATGGTTTCTAACAACACAAACAGAGCCGTCAGATGAGAGCACTCTGAGAAACAGTGAAACACCGTCTCTCTTTGGCTGCAGAAGGGGCATTTCTCCTCCACAGCAGCATTAATAACAGAGATAAAAGAGTTCACTGCTACAATGCCATGTAGGATCCTCCACTGCAGGTCCACATGTTTCTTTGTTAAAGGAGGTTTATACAAAGACCTCCATGCTGGTTTGACGTCAGGGTCTAAGTCCAGATAAGTCCTCCACGGGGTGTCACTGCGTCCATTCAGTTTGTTCTGGTTCAAGGTTTTAACCATCAACTTATACAGCGTCTTTCCTGAGGCGTCCTCCAAAGAAACTCCCACAGGGTCGACAGGCTCAAGTAAAGGACCAGAACAGTTTTTGAAATCCGGAAACAGTCCAATAGTGGGATAGGGGTCCGTACAGTTTGGCAGCAGCGCGCCATCACAAAAGTCAGTTAACAGAAAGCATTGATGTCCTGTCAGCTTCTGTTTCCAATGTTTCAGTAACTGGTTTATGACTCGTGTAGATCTCACTCCCAGCCGAGCAGCCAGTCCAACAGGATCATCCAACCGAAGTCCCGCCAGCCCCACCACCTGCCCCAGAGTAGAAACTCCTGCAGTGTGAAGGAGTCTGGATAGAGTAGGTCCACCCCAGCTGGGACAATCCAAAAGTCCTCCAAACAGTACAGGTTCCTGTAGGAGCCAGGACAGAGAGTCATCCTGCTCCTGCCTCTGCTTCCTCAGCAAAGTCCACACTGAGAAGACACTTCTATAAAAGGCCGGCAGGGACGAAGCGTCCAACTTCTTGGAGTCCATTAGAAACAGAAACAAACCCAGTCCCAGACCACCAAACCGCTGCAGGATGCAGCAGGATAAAGTCCTCCACACCAGGTCTGTGGGCCCAGTGAGCAGTCTCTGAATGAACTGAAGGCAGAAGGCAGCGCCCCTGCTGGCCAGATGGACCAGACCTTGTCCACCCTCCTCCTTAGGAAGAAACAGCACACTCTGAGGTACCCAGTGCAACCTGTCCCAAAAAAAATCAACCAAAACCCTTTGGATCTGTGATAAAAGAGAAGCTGGAGGATCAACACAGGCCAACCGGTGCCACAGAGCAGAAGAGACCAGATTGTTAATCACAAGAACACGACCTGTGTAGGACATTTTAGGTAGAAGCCATTTCCATTTCATGAGCCGACCTTTGACCTTTTCTAAGACATTGTCCCAGTTTTTCCGTAAGAACATTTCATTGCCCAGAAAACTCCCAGGTATTTTAGCCCTCCTTTTTTCCAGACCAGACCTCCAGGTAACCTGAGTTGATCAGAGCAGAGAAACAGGTCTGCAGTTCTTCAGCTCCTGCAGGTCTCCCTTCTTGGGCAGCAAAGTGATGACTGCCCTCCTGCAGCTCAGAGGCAGCCGTCCTCTCTCCAGGCTGCTTATGACAACCTCCAACAGGTCTTCACCCAACACAGACCAGAAGGATTTATAGAAGTCAACAGGCAGACCGTCTATACCTGGAGCTTTTCCACTCTGTAAGCTCATCAGAGCAGTATACAGTTCATTAATGGATACCGGAGCCTCCAGCTTTGCATTGGCTACAGCATCAGGACAGGAAGACCAGTGAAGAAGCTGCTGCACACATCTGGATTGTTTGTTAGTTCACTCTTGTACAGATCTTTATAAAAACTGACTGCAAATTTCCTAATCTCAGAAGGATCTGAGATTGCAGAGCCGCTGCTGGATCGCAGAGAGTGAACAATCTTTCTCTGTCCATTTTTCCTCTCCAGACCAAAGAAGAAGTGAGAGGGGGCGTTCATCTGTGTGATGTCAAGGAACCATGACCTGACCAGAGCTCCCTGTGCTGCGATGCCCAGCAGGTTGGCCAAAGCCGACTTTTTAGACTTGAGGGAATCTAAAAGCCCTTGGTCTCCTGTAGAACCTGCTAAACTCTGCAGTTCCACCACCTGAGTCTCCAGGTCCCTCATAGATCTGGTTATGTCTCTAGTGACATTACGAGTGAACTGCTGACACAGCTGTTTAATCTGTGATTTCCCAAAATCCCACCACTGTTGAACACAGGCAAAGTCAGACTTACATTTTCTGTGAGTAAACCAAAAACATTCAAAAGCTGCTCTAAAAGCCTTGTCATGAAGCAGGGCAGTGTTAAAATGCCAGTAAGCACTCTGTAAACGCACATTTTTTATAAAAACACAGCAAAAAACCAGACAGTGATCAGAGAAGCCCACTGGGTTAATGTGACAACTTTTAAAAAGGTTCATGTGATGTTTAAAAGAATACAGACGGTCCAGCCTGGCCAGAGATAACACATTGTCTTTAGAGTGACTCCAGGTGTACTGCCTGTGACTTTTATAAAACATCCTCCACACATCTGACAACTCATGAGCTTCAGTCAACTGTCTGAACCTGCGTGATGAAGCAGGATGAGGCTCTTGGTGGTTTCTATCCAGCTTTGGATTTTCAGTACAGTTAAAATCACTTCCTAAAAACAAATACTCATCACTACTGCAGTTCCTGATAGTGTCACATAAAACATCTAGTACCACTAGTCTATCCACCCCTTTGGTTGGTGCATAAACATTGACGAAAACTACAGTAATATTTTCAAATTGAGCTTTGACCTTCAATAAACAGCCTTTAATAATTTCCTCAACTTCACAGGAAAAAGGCAAGAAGCTCCTGGAAAAGACAATCCCCACTCCTCCACTACAGCTGGACTTATGGCTCAGAATGACTTCCCCATTACATCCTCTCCTCCAGTCACTTTCATTATCTGCACTACTGTGTGTTTCCTGAAGCAGCATTACATCTATGTTCTTCAGCTCCATCAGCTTAAAGAACGCAGCTCTTTTACTATCTTCCCTGGCTCCATTCAAGTTTAAAGTGCCTATTTTGAATTCACACATGGAGAGAGAGAAGCTTAAAAGAAACATAACAGTAGGAAAACATAACAGGAAGAGAGAAAAACACGAGAACCTTCGTCTAAACATCATCATCAGCAATGATTTGTGCTTTTACTTTAAGCAGCAGTTTCTTCAAACGATAAATTTCCTGATCTGTCAGGACATCATCTCCAAAGTTTCCTGATCTTTTTGTCAGAGGCTTCGCTGACTCTGCAAACAGCTTCAGGTCTGCAAAGTGATCCTCTACCTTCACAAGCCTGGATCCCTTCGTTTCCTGCAGAAAACTCTTTATACCAGCAGGAGAGTCAGTGTCAAATCACTTTCTGACTCTGCTGCGGATTTTCCAGTTTTTGTCCCTTTGGTGACTTTGATGGCTTTTGCACTACTCTGTTTGCACTACTCTGTTCACATGAAGACGGGATTGTCTTCTCCACTTTAGTGCCCTTCTCTGGGTTGATGGAGAAAAAACACCTTGGAAAATAGAAGAATAACAGATGACTATTAATAACAAGATAGCTTCATTAACAACAAAATTTTTTACCCCTCCATCATTTTTTATTCAATATATTATTTTAAAGCCACTTACAATGGTAAAAAGGTAAAATGACAAGTCCCATAACCACCAAGTTACTGCAGCAGCTACTTTAGATTTGTTTCAGTTCTATAAAGTTAAAATGTTGCATGAAGTCAATCCAAAAAGACACACCTCTGTAGAAACTCCAGGGTTGATGCCAGCTCTGATGGGTAATGGATGTTGAAGCAATAATAGCTCCCAAACATCATGCACAGGGCCGAAATGAAGGAGGGGATGTTATCATGGACAATGTTTTGATCCACACTCAGCATGAACCGTCTTGAAGAATAGCAGGATCGTCCTAAAAAGAAAAACAACAAAAACATAATTCAAACTAAATTAAAAAAGACTTGTGCACCTGAAATATTTCACAAAGAAATTGAGCATTTATGTTGTTCATTTTTTAAAGGTCAGTTGAGTTGCTTCCTATCAATACAGATATCAGTTTAAGTACAGAGAGAGAATTTTAAGGCTTTTTAGGGTCATTTAACTAACTTTAATGGCTTACAGTAACAACAAACATTGTGTAACATGAGTTTGTGTCCAAATAGACAGAAAATAGAAAACAATGAAGAAAAAATAAAGAAATAGCCTACAAAAGAGAAAATGAAAGAAAGACCAAGAGAGAAAAAGAAAGTTAACTTACCACACACAACAATGGTGGGCACCCGCTCCGGAGGCCGCGGCTCCCCGGCAGGGACCGGAGCCGGTACCCGCTCCGGAGGCCGCGGCTCCCCGGCAGGGACCGGAGCCGGCACCCGCTCCGGAGGCCGCGGCTCCCCGGCAGCAGCCCGCCGCTGCTCCCCCATTCTCTCTGGGCAGGAGCGGATTAAATGCCCCTCCACGCCACAACCAAAACACTTCATGGTCTCCGACGTGGCGAAAACCATGTAGTTGAACCCGTCTACTTTAAAGTTAAAGGACAGATTTAGATCGTCAGTTTTATCTTTCAGGACAATGAAAACCTGCCTACGGTGATACACACACACATGTTTGAGCAGCGGGGATCTGCAGCCCAGAGAAACCATCTTTATCGGGGAGACTAGTTGTCCGTACCGTGCCAGTTCTTTAGCTAACATTTCATTTTTAATGAACGGGGGAGCATTAGAGATGGTTATCTTTCTAGCTGGACTAACCAGCGGGAGATACACATAAAAATGATAATAATGATTTTCTTTCAATTTCAATATGATGTGACAGGCAGGCAAAATAACTTTTTGTCAATGTCCTAAAATTTATGGACCTAACTGTAAATTCGTCTGTCCACAATATTTACAAATGTTCACCTCAATTACCTATACTTAGCTATGCAAAGCACATTTTATTTTGTTCGTGAGCATAAATAGGAATAAAAAGTAACACTCAAATGTTGATATCCATTGGTTATTAGCTACACATGCTCATGAGTTATTTTATCAGGAGGATATAAAAATGATTGATATGTACCCTATTATAGTTTTACTACTAGTCTATTGATATGTTGTTGAATACAGGTCTACTAAATTCTAAACAGACACAACACATGTTTTTTACCCTTCATGTTTATAATTATAATTTTACTGTATTTGTACATATTCTTATCTGTAAAGTAGTACACATTTCTAAAATGTAACACGGTTTTTTATGTCTAAAAAAATCTACTGGACAAAAAACATTATTTTAACACTAACATGTTGTAATTTTAACTGTATTTTATTGTTTTCTATATTACAGGTTTTCTGTGTTTAAACTACAGTAATTTGTCAATTATACCAAGAAATATGATTCTTTTAACATATTCTTACTTTAAAAATAACAGTTATGCTTGGTTAAGGATTTTACAAAATATAACTGCGAATCAACCACTGCTTCATTGTTTTTCTATTTACACTTTTTTTATGTCGTGATTTTACAGCACTTCACTGTTAATTTCACGGACATTTTTTTTTACAGTGGATCGGACACATAGCAGCGCAGCAGCAGTGCAGAAAAAATAGGCTATAAGGCATTATTAATCAAATTTTAAGAGGTTACACATATAATATTGTTTTTTCTTTTTATTCTCTGTCTGTCTAGTTAATTTGTCTTTCCTCCCTCTCTCTCTCTCTAGGCTGTTATCTGTGCCTTCGGTGAACGGTCACATTCAGATGGTTAATTTCCATATGTGGTTTAAACGCCTTACACGCCTGTACTTTCCCTTGACAACATAATGTTTCTATCCCGATCCACTCTTATCTCCAGGAAAATGAGAACTTTCTTTTGATTTGTCAAAAGCAGAGCATACAGAGTCGGGGATGGACCCGTGAGGCAGCTCACAGTTCTCATTGCAAAGACAAACAAAGACAGTCGCCCACGCAGCAAACTAGCATTGATGACGTCATGCATTTGCACTTGAAAAGGCGTTGAGGTTAAAATACAGTAATTTTAAAAATTGTAGACATCTATTTGTATCTTGGCTCAACAGCATTCAGTGACTTTATTTCAACTACTTCAACAAATATAGTAAATTTAAACATTGTCACTGAAATGCTGTTAAAACAGGTTAAGACTATTCACACCAATAAAAAAACTCACTTTCAAACTACATTCTGCAGCTGCACCACAATACTGCTCACTCAGAAATATTAAATAAACGTATAATATCCAGTATTATAGGAATGATGTTCCATCGGTTCGACCAGTTACATCATAAGTGATAGAGACAACTTAATTATTCATTGATCTCATGTGTCTAAAGCTTCATACCGATTTCATAAATTTAAACTGAGATTACGCATTATGTGCATAAACATTTCAGTGCAGGAGTTGCTCTAAATAAGCTGAAATCTGTATTGTATGAATCACAGTGTTATAAGGTTAACAACCCCTCCCGTCCATACATTTGGACATAACTCAAGTTGTTATTTGTTGTTGTTGTTATTTTGACCTAATTATCCTGACCAACCCGAAGAATACTCACATGTAATTGAGTTTTTAAAAACTCTCATGAATGAAAAGAAATGACGCTACACAGATGATGTAGTTTAAATACATTTTTAATAAAATGTTTAAAAATTAAAGAAGTCCTTCCTCTGCGTCGCTGTCTGTCTTGTTGGACAGTTAGGATCACAGTCAGACCCTCCGGTGTTCTCTGTAGAGCGGCTCCATTTGGTGGCCTGCAGGTCGAGCTTTCGTCTCTTCCTGTCAGGGTTTTTGTGCAGAGGAAAATGTGTTTAATCCTCTGAAATCTTAAATGCTTAGTCTGTGTAAATAATCTTTAGCAAGTGTTGTCACACCTACCTGTTGCCGTGCTCTGAAGCAACAGCTTCCAACTTCCTTTTGTTCTGGCGCTCTCTCTGGGCCACAGTTTGACTCACTGCCAAGACCTCGCTGCGGGCCTTCACCTCTCTCTGGAGACTCTCACTGATGGAGAGATCTGCCAGGAGAGCTGTTATCTCCTTCACGGATTTATCGTCCGACTGTAACACAGAATATTTGGATACTGATTAGGAATATCATTTGAACATTGAACATTAAATAAGGACCACATATATGAAATATAAAGCTTCAAGACAATAAAAACTCACTGAAAGCCAGAAACAAATGTAACAAATCGTAATAACACGGTAAAGAGAGCGATTTGATTTGAAATGGAGAAGTGAGCTTTTCTTAATTTTACTTAAGTATTCCTGATCACAACTGATCAAATGTCACAGTTTGTTTTGCTTTTCTTGCTAAAATAATCCACTCAGTGGGCTTTACATTACATTAGGCTACATCTGTTCAAACACATTTTGAGAAGAGACTGGATTGATTTTTGCTGCAACACAAATGAAAAAATATATATGCTGAACTTACTTCGACTTTCTGTGTCATCTTGTGACCAGTTACAGCGAATCTCCTCTAATGATGAGAGCATGCGGTTTCTGAGCTCCCCCCCCCCCCCCCCCCCCCCCCCCCCCTCAGCCATATGGGTGGGACCACAAAAATGTGTAGCCTATCATGTCGTGTGTCCGGTACAGCATGTGACATCACTGTCTTGAGAGATATAAGAGATTAAACTCAAGCGAATCACTCCCATGTTTTATATTTGTTTTCTGATTCACCATCTAGTTAAACATCTGTGTTAATTGTCGGTCTGAACAATAAAGAACCATAAACAACTTTCTTCATTTATTTGAAAGAACTTTCATCTCATGATCTGTTATTTCCCCCTTTAACTTTTAATGTGGGTAAAATTAAAGTCAGGGAGAGTCTGTCTGTCAGCAAGAAACATTTTAAACACATTTATATTATTTATATTTCACATCATTTATCGTCATTTCCATTCAGTCACATGTGAGGCTGAAATTTCCTGAGCGTCTGGTTTGATATGAGTTACATAATTTCATTTTCCCTGAAACATTTAGCCCAATAAATCATTTCCAGTATTCAAAAGACAGGCTGCAGGTATTTCAGGTCTTTGAAATAAACTGGTTAACAACCCCTCCCGTCCATACATTTGACCATCATTCAAGTTATTATTTGTTGTTTGTGTTGTCACACCTACCTGTTGCCGTGCTCTGAAGCAACAGCTTCCAACTTCCTTTTGTTCTGGCGCTCTCTCTGGGCCACAGTTTGACTCACTGCCAAGACCTCGCTGCGGGCCTTCACCTCTCTCTGGAGACTCTCACTGATGGAGAGATCTGCCAGGAGAGCTGTTATCTCCTTCACGGATTTATCGTCCGACTGTAACACAGAATATTTGGATACTGATTAGGAATATCATTTGAACATTGAACATTAAATAAGGACCACATATATGAAATATAAAGCTTCAAGACAATAAAAACTCACTGAAAGCCAGAAACAAATGTAACAAATCGTAATAACACGGTAAAGAGAGCGATTTGATTTGAAATGGAGAAGTGAGCTTTTCTTAATTTTACTTAAGTATTCCTGATCACAACTGATCAAATGTCACAGTTTGTTTTGCTTTTCTTGCTAAAATAATCCACTCAGTGGGCTCTACATTACATTAGGCTACATCTGTTCAAACACATTTTGAGAAGAGACTGGATTGATTTTTGCTGCAACACAAATGAAAAAATATATATGCTGAACTTACTTCGACTTTCTGTGTCATCTTGTGACCAGTTACAGCGAATCTCCTCTAATGATGAGAGCATGCGGTTTCTGAGCTCCCCCCCCCCCCCCCCCCCCCTCAGCCATATGGGTGGGACCACAAAAATGTGTAGCCTATCATGTCGTGTGTCCGGTACAGCATGTGACATCACTGTCTTGAGAGATATAAGAGATTAAACTCAAGCGAATCACTCCCATGTTTTATATTTGTTTTCTGATTCACCATCTAGTTAAACATCTGTGTTAATTGTCGGTCTGAACAATAAAGAACCATAAACAACTTTCTTCATTTATCAGAAAGAACTTTCATCTCATGATCTGTTATTTCCCCCTTTAACTTTTAATGTGGGTAAAATTAAAGTCAGGGAGAGTCTGTCTGTCAGCAAGAAACATTTTAAACACATTTATATTATTTATATTTCACATCATTTATCATCATTTCCATTCAGTCACATGTGAGGCTGAAATTTCCTGAGCGTCTGGTTTGATATGAGTTACATAATTTCATTTTCCCTGAAACATTTAGCCCAATAAATCATTTCCAGTATTCAAAAGACAGGCTGCAGGTATTTCAGGTCTTTGAAATAAACTGGTTAACAACCCCTCCCGTCCATACATTTGGACATAACTCAAGTTGTTATTTGTTGTTGTTATTTTGACCTACATGTAATTGAGTTTTTAAAAACTCTCATGAATGAAAAGAAATGACGCTACACAGATGATGTAGTTTAAATACATTTTTAATAAAATGTTGAAAAATTAAAGAAGTCCTTCCTCTGCGTCGCTGTCTGTCTTGTGGGACAGTTAGGATCACAGTCAGACCCTCCGGTTTTCTCTGTAGAGCGGCTCCATTTGGTGGCCTGCAGGTCGAGCTTTCGTCTCTTCCTGTCAGGGTTTTTGTGCAGAGGAAAATGTGTTTAATCCTCTGAAATCTTAAATGCTTAGTCTGTGTAAATAATCTTTAGCAAGTGTTGTCACACCTACCTGTTGTCGTGCTCTGAAGCAACAGCGTCCAACTTTCTTTTGTTCTGAGGCTTCATCTGGGCTACAGGATGATCACTGATGGAGAGATTCTCCATGAGAGCTATGAGCTCGTTCATGGACTTAAGACAGAACACAGAATATTTAGATACTGATTAGGAATATCATTTGAACATTAAATAAGGTCCACAAATATGAAATATAAAGCTTCAAGACAATAAAACTCACCGAAAGCCAGAAACAAATGTAACAAATTGCAATAACACGGTAAAGAGAGCAGTTTGATTTGAAATGGAGAAGTGAGCTTTTTTTAATATTACTTGTATTCCTGATCACAACTGTTCAATTGTCACAGTTTGTTTTGCTTTTCTTGCTAAAATAATCCACTCAGTGGGCTCCACATTACATTACAAGTGTTCAAACAAATATTTGATATTCACACTTTAACCGACAATGAAGCTGGAGCATAAATAAATCAACAAATTTGCTGAACTTACTTGTATACTCTGCATCTTCTGTAAGTCCATACTGTCAGACAGTGAGGTTCCTGAAGTTATGGTGCTCTTTATATGACTCATGATGGGTGAGACCAGAGGGATCAGAGGGATCAGAGGGATCAGAGAAAACGCTACTGTATTGTTGTGTCAAGTGCGGGCGTTGAAACCACCAGTCAAACAACGTCTTTTCGATGCGACGCACACTTGTAAATGCCTGACAATGACTTTGACCCTACCAGACGAAGATCTCTTTCAGATCGAAACGTTGCTCCATTAAAATTGCTGGAAGCTATAGTACAGTGTGCAGATCTTTGGTCTGATTGTTGCCTTTAGTTTTTGATTTTGATTCAGCACCTGTAGGCTAGATGTTTTATGGATGTGCGTACACTGTTGATCTGCATACATCACAACATCACTGAGTGGAGACACATAACAGATAAAACTCAAAAACTTTATTTGTTTTCTGATTCACCATCTAGTTAAACATCTGTGTTAATTGTCAGTCTGAACAATAAAAAAAACCATAATCAACTTTCTTCATTTATTAGAAAGATTTTTCTTTTTATGATCTGTTATTTTCCCCATTAACTTTAATTATAGGTAAAATTAAAGTCAGGGATGGTCTATCTGTCAGCAAGAAACATTTTAAACACATTTATATTATTTATATTTCACATCATTTATCGTCATTTCCATTCAGTCACATGTGAGGCTGAAAAATCCTGAGCATCTGGTTTGATGAGTTACATAATTTCCATTTTCCCTGAAACATTTAGCCTAATAAATCATTTCCAGTGTTCAAAAGACATTCTAATCATACCCTGTTATTAAATAATGAATTCACAATCAGAATATCAATAAATACAGATGCAAATAATTCATAAATAATATAAACGCATTCTGCCAGTAGAAATGGTTCATGTGTCTGACCAGGACACAGTATAAATACTGAATGCAGGTTTTTATTCATGTGCAGGTGTTTGTCAAACAGGTAACAGGCTGCAGAGAGAAAACAGCTGCTCTGGCAGTCATAACTGTGTCGTTATTAGTATTAGCACAGTGCACATGTGTGCAGACACAAACCATCAAAAGTCTCTACAGCTGTTAAGCCGTCGCTTCACACGACGCTTCATTTGCGTTGTGTAGTTATTTGTGTTGTTTTGTATGATGTTCTTTCAATAAAAACCTAGATTTTAGAGCGCCCCGGGGATGAAGTGAATTTGAAATCCAAAATTTGAAGCTTTGCGATCGGCTGATTTCTTGAAGCAATGCAGTTTGGGACTCAGGTTCGTTGATTAACGAACCTGAATTATTTCAACGCAGTTTATTACTAAACAAACATGTGGAGGCCACAAACATCCTTAATCGCTCTTTGAAAGGCTGCATAACTCCCGCCGACACTGAACACGACTGGAAAACTCATTTCTACAGTAGGCCTATCAGCTAAACTATCCCAGATGAACTGACATCCTCGTGATTTTTTTTCACCCTGATCGTCTAGATGCAGTATTATGTATGTTTCGGCTGTTGTAGATTGCTGATATATTTAATAAAGATGCATTTTTATAACCATAATTACAACCCTGTTCTGGAAATCGGTAGAACTACAACTATGCCGGCTGATTTGTATGCTTTTTAACAAGTTCTACGGCGCTTCTCTGATGGGAATTGTAGTTTTTAAATACATTGATATATTCCTCATAATTAAGGGAAATTGCTTTTCTTCATATTTGACAGCACCCCCAGTTGGTGCCCAACAGCGACCATACCCACATGACAACTGAGGTCAAGATCTTCTGAAATAGCTGGTCCTGTGTCTGTAGCCCCTCCTGTTGCTGAATGATAAGAAATCAAACATGTCCTGGTTCAAGGCTCAGAGATCAATATTTCCTCATCTTCAGACTGACATGATGTTACTCTTCAGGTTGAGACATTTCCAACAATGTATTTGGTTTAGTCCTATGACAAAGTTTTAATTTTCACTTTTCATGGACACGACTTTGCCCAGACATAGCTTCACAGAGCCCTTTGAAAGTTCAGTGGGCAACATAATTCATTTTATTTTATTATTTACTCATTTAAACAGCGACAAAAATCCATCAAGGTAAAATTGTTTGATTTGGCTACTTTAACTTTATTTTCATGATGAAATCACTAGCAGCATCAAGACCACCTCTAAGAATCTTGATGTTCTTTGTGAACCAACATTTGAACCTCATACTACTAAGCTCATTCAGTCTTGTTTCTTTCAGTTTAGAAATATTGCAAAAGTCAAACCTATACAATCAGACAAAAATATGGAACTTCTAGTGCACACCTTAATCTTTCCAGACTGCTACTACTCACTAGTTTCAATCTGAAGTCTGATTCCTGAAGTTGGACTTCAAGACTGTGGAGGCCTTGCTGGGCGTTTAGTGGCAGGAGACCCTCGTCACTTTTAAATCGAGACTCATCTTGTGTTCTTGTTTGTAGAACCTGTAGAATGTGTGTTTGTTGCTCGAGAATCATCCCCTGTCTAGTGAGCATTTCATGCATTGATGCTGAAAAACAAAGAAAGATGACGGCTTTTAGATGCAAAGCATCTCATAAACCTGACATGTATCTCCCGCATTGAAACAGGGTTTTCTGTGCATCTTCCAGCAAAATGCAGCTGAATCAAGTGCTTCTCAGTTTGAGGAGCACAAACTTCCAGAGACCAGAAGGGACTGGAGCGCACCGATTAATTCACACCATTGAATCAATCAATCAATCAATCAATTTTTATTTATATAGCGCCATATCACAACAAAAGTCATCTCAAGGCACTTTTCACATTGAGCAGGTCAAGACCGTACTCTTTAATTTACAGAGACCCAACAATTCCCCCATGAGCAAGCACTTGGCAACAGCGGTAAGGAAAAACTCCCCTTTAACGGGTAGAAACCTCAAGCAGAACCCGGCTCTTGGTGGGCGGCCATCTGCTTTGACCGGTTGGGTTGAGAGAGAGAAAGAGAGAGGGAAAGGGGGAGGGAGGACAGGAGAGCAACAATCACAACAACAACAACAAGCATAAGCATCAATAGACAGGGAAGGATGCCATCAGGACTGTGAAGGACCGTGAAGGCTCGGCCCAGAATCCAGGGTTTCCTGTGAGATGAGAAAGCACAAAAAACTCCGGGGAAGAAGCAAAGTTAGTGACATGCATTGATGTTACATGAATGCATACAGATGGAGAGGAGGAGGAGGAGAGAGGAGCTCAGTGCATCATGGGAAGTCCCCCAGCAGTCTAGGCCTATAGCAGCATAACTAAGGGCTGATCCAAGGCGAGCCTGGTTGGCCCTAACTATAAGCTTTATCAAAAAGGAAAGTTTTAAGCCTACTCTTAAACATAGAGAGGGTGTTTGCACCCCGGACTGAATCTGGTAGATGGTTCCATAGAAGAGGAGCCTGATAGCTGAAGGCTCTGCCTCCCATTCTACTTTTAAAGACTGTAGGGACCACCAGTAAGCCTGCATACTGGGAGCGCAGTGTTCTAGTGGGATAATACGGTATTATGAGCTCTTCTAGATATGATGGTGCCTGACCATTAAGGGCTTTGTAAGTTAGGAGAAGGATTTTAAATTCTATTCTAGATTTTACAGGAATGTAGCGAAGCTAAAATGGGAGAAATGTGGTCTCTTTTTCTAGTTTTAGTCAGAACACGTGCAGCTGCATTCTGGACCAGCTGGAGAGTCTTTAGAGACTTGTTAGGGCAGCCTGATAATAAGGAATTGCAATAATCCAGCCTAGAAGTAACAAATGCATGAACTAGTTTTTCTGCATCTTTTTTCTGCATCTGAAGCTATATCAATTTTTAATGTGTTTCTAAGGTGTTTAGGGCCAAGCACAATAACTTCAGTTTTATCTGAATTTAGTAGTAGAAAATTGCAGGTCATCCAGGTCTTTATGTCCTTAAGGCATGCTTGGAGTTTGTTTAACTGATTGGTTTCATCTGGCTTCACTGATAAATATAATTGGGTATCATCTGTGTAACAATGAAAATTTATGGAGTGTTTCCTAATAATATTACCTAAAGGAAGCATATATAAGGTGAATAGAATTGGTCCAAGTACAGAACCTTGTGGAACTCGGTGTCTAACTTTTGCCTTCACGGAGGATTCATCATTAACATGTACAAACTGAAATCGGTCTGATAAATAGGACTTAAACCAGCTTAATGCAGTTCCTTTAATGCCAATTAAATGTTCCAGTCTCTGCAAAAGGATTTGATGGTCAATTGTGTCGAATGCAGCACTAAGATCTAACAGGACAAGTATAGAGACAAATCCTTTGTCTGATGCAGTTAGGAGGTCATTTGTGACTTTCACCAGTGCTGTCTCTGTGCTATGATGAGCTCTAAATCCTGACTGAAAATCCTCAAATAAACTATTGTCATGTAGAAAGTCACATAACTGATTAGAGACTGCTTTCTCAAGGATCTTAGATAGAAAGGGAAGGTTAGATATAGGTCTATAATTGGCTAAAACACCTGAATCAAGAGTAGGCTTCTTAAGAAGAGGTTTAATTACAGCTACTTTAAAAGACTGTGGTACATAGCCTGTTACTAAAGACAGATTGATCATATCTAGTAGAGAAGTGCTCACTAAGGGTAAGGCTTCCTTAAGCAGCCTAGTTGGGATGGGATCTAAGAGACAGGTTGATGGTTTAGCTGAACAAATCATTGAAGTTAGTTCAGACAAGTCTACTGGAGAAAAACAGTCCAAATATATGTCAGGATTTACAGCTGTTTCTAAGGTGCCTGTGTTTGGGGACAAATCGGTGCCTGTTGAGGGCAGGAGGTGGTTAATTTTGTCTCTAATAGTTAGAATTTTATCATTAAAGAAGCTCATAAAGTCATTACTACTGGGAGCTATAGGAATACATGGATCAATAGAGTTATGACTCTTTGTCAGCCTGGCCAAAGTGCTGAAAAGGAACCTAGGGCTGTTTTTATTCTCTTCTATTAATGCTGAGTAATAGACTATCTTGCCAGACTAAGGGAGATTCTTCTACTTTGGTGGAACGCCAAATCCTTTCCAATTTTCACGATGTTTGCTTTAATTTGTGGGTTTGGGAGTTATACCAAGGAGCTAACCTCTTATGTTTTATTATCTTCTTTTTTAAGGGGGCAATGGAGTCGAGTGTTTTTCTTAATGAGCCTGCAGCACTATCAACAAGATTATGAATTTGGGAGGGACTAAAGTTAACATAAGAGTCCTCTGTAGTATTGAGACATGGCAGTGAATTCAGTACTGATGGAATTGCTTCCTTAAATTTATCTACAACACTATCAGATAGACATCTAGTGAGGACATTTTTGTCTAATGGTGTGTAATCCAGCAAAAGGAATTAAAAAGTTATTAAAAAATGATCTGATAAAATAGGATTTTGTGGAAAAATTATTAAATGTTCAATTTCAATCCCATAAGTCAGAACAAGGTCTAGGGTGTGGTTAAGATGGTGAGTGGGATTATTTACAGACTGAGAGAAGCCAATTGAGTCTAATAATGAGATAAATGCAGTGCTGAGACTGTCATTATCAACGTCCACATGAATATTAAAATCACCTACTATAATTACTTTATCTGTACTAAGGACTAAATACGACAAAAACTCTGAGAATTCAGATAGGAATTCAGAGTACGGGCCAGGAGGACGATACACTATAACAAATAGAACTGGCTGTAAAGTTTTCCAGGTTGGCTGAGAGAGACTAAGAACAAGGCTTTCGAATGAGTTATAATTAAATTTAGGTCTAGGGTTGATGATTAGGCTTGAGTTGAAAATGGCTGCAACTCCTCCTCCTTGGCCAGTGTCTCGAGGAATGTGAGTATTAATATGACTGGGGGGAGTGGATTCATTTAGGCTGACATATTCTTCATGACACAGCCAGGTTTCAGTAAGACAAAATAAATCAATATGATGATCTGAAATTAAATCGTTTACTAAAACGGCTTTAGATGAAAGAGATCTAATGTTCAAGAGTCCACATTTAATTATCTTATTTTGTTGTACTATTGCAGTAGTGGTTTTAATTTTTACTAGATTTTCATGAATGACTCTTCTTTTGTTTACTTTGGATTTAATTGATTTAAGTGGTCGGGGGACAGACACAGTCTCTATGTGGTTTTGGGTGGGTAACTGCTCTAATGGAAGCGCAGAGAAGCATGTAGGACTGCAGCTCTGCCTCCTGGTCTCAACTCTGGGTTGTATAATGACTAATGTTTGCACAGTGTCGAAACGTTATTGTGCTCCAGTCCCTTTTGCTCTCTGAATGTATCTCCCTCACTTCCTATTTTTTTGAGCTTCATTGTATGAATTTGATACCAGTAATAAAGCAGAATGAAGCTATTTGATAATAAGGTGACTCTGACTATTTGTTTGATGCTGCCTGAGTTTTAGGGAGCTTTAGGTTTTTTTTACACACCTACCCTGTTTGGTTCCATTCAAAAGTGTACACTTGACAGTGTTCAAACCAGCCTTAACTAACTGAACTACTTGCAAAAAAAAAACATGGTGTTGACTAAACAACAGGACCGAGACCATCTGAACATTGGTTCAGTTTGATCCAGTTCCAAGTGGAATCAAACTGAAAACAAAACAGACCAGGATTTTGTGGTAGTATATTTTAGCATGGTTTTGTTTTAATCCATTGCTAATTCACATCTATTCTGTTTCTCAAAACTGACAATCCTCCTATTATTAAAAAAAAAGACTGTCTGTTGGCATCTACGTCCGATCAGACTCATACCTAGCTTTATGGCACTTACTCGTGTTGTTCTCTCCTGACTAGAACCCTGCTTATGTTGTATCAACTCTCAGATGATTTGCGTAGAAGTGTCTGCTAAATGAAATTGTAAATGGTAGTTGATAACGATAAGGAAAATAAGGTCCTGATGTGGAGACAGGATTGTTGTCCTCTGCATATGTCAAAGCGCACCTTTATGAACCATGGCATAGAAAAAAGCCATCTTGTTGATTAAAAGATTCCCTCCAGCTATGTGAATGATTGATGAGAGGTCTTACACTGGAGAGTTGTAAGTGTTTTTGGTGGGCTGAATGGTGGAGCACTGGGTAAACCATTGTTGCGCTGCTGTAGTGCTGTTTCATCCTGACTGTCCGTCAGATAAGTGTTAGAAACTTGTAGAAGTCAAACTACTTAGTCTAAAAAGATATTATATTGAAATCTGTACTTAAGTATAGTTGCATAAAAAAAACTTAAAATATTAAATCAGTTACTTCCATCTTATAGAAAGCCACTGTAAGACTATTTGCTGGGCTGATGTTTTCTTCTGAGTTTCAAACTACAAAAGTATTGCAGCTGTTAAGAAAGTATTGTCAAATTTCTCGTCAACTATACACCAACTATACACTTCTGAATACATTTATAATACAATCTTCACGGTTTACAGATTGGCTGGGTATTAAAAGAATATAAATTGGTCTTTACATCTTTAAATTAAAGATCCATACAGTCTCTATTCATTTGTACAGTTTTACACATCTCAGCAGTTCTTTTGCAAATTCATCTATTTACACAACAACTGGAATTTGTTACAAAAAGCATTAAAAGAGGTGAAAAGGTGGAGTTTCCACATGGCTCAAGGCTGGCAACAAGAAGGGAGGCCACACACAGACATATCAGTCAAAAAGTAATTTATTCAACTCAAACAAATAAACATATTCACTAACTAGTGGGTTGTGTAGGTAGGAGAGACATCAGTTGTGTTAGCAATGTGTGAGATGAGTGAAAATATGGTGTAAAGTGTGTTGGCAGCCCAGCCCCGCCCAGAAACAAACCCCTCACCTGACAGCACAAACTACAAGAACACAACAAATACATATAAATAACAAGAACCACCCGCACCAAGGACTACAGCCCTCAAAAGTCATCATGTCTGCAGTTCTAAATGTTACTAAGTCATTCATATTGAGTCTTGGGTTTCTCAGTTTCTAAAAAGACATCAGACATTTTCAATGTCAATATATTCTTATTAGTTTTAAATATGGATTACTACTAGTATTCCATCAACTCTTCAGTTGTTTATGAATAGATTTTGGTCCAGATTTCCTGCCGATCTTAGAAGATGGATGGTCCAACAGTTCATAATGATAAGATGAGAAAGATAGGCGTGGAAACACGCACAGTGGAAAATCACTGAGTACCTCCCTCTCTCTGCGCTGGGCTCTTCTTTTGGACCATGTGAGAAACTGCAGCTCAGGAAGCTGGTGCAGGTGGGGTGTGTCAAATGACTCAGTGCAAATGAAATTGTTAGTATTTTGGTAGAAAATGGGTTGCTGGCTCCTGAAAACAGACGTGTCGGAACCATATATGTTTGCGGTGATTTTATCGACAATATCAAACTTAACATAACAATTGAATAAAGGTTCAAATATAGATAAACTATTTTAATCAAACGTCATAACAAAAGAGGGAAGTTGGCATTAAAAAGTCTGGAGGCCTAACTTTTGCACAGAGGGAAGACTGTGGATTTTGGCCCCATCACTTGAGATTCTATAAGGCCAACAACATGTTTCAGTGTTTTGGCTCCGACTGATGAAACCTACAGAAGTGCCTCTTATACCCGACTATGGGATCTGTTCTCATCGTCCACATTATCAGCGAGTAAAGACTCTTCTATCACGGTTCTTTTCACACCTTTATACCATAAAATAACTTGACCCAAAGTCATCCTTTTACATCATTGTACACCTCCATTATTTAGCCTGCCATGGTTTTAACAAGTATCCTAACTGCACAAAGTGTTGAAGAAACAAATATATGTACATGAATAAAATATGTCCTATAATATGTCATCAATTATGCTTCTTTAGGGATTCATGTTTGCATTTCTTCCCTCAAGTCATCTTGATTGAAAGGTGTCAAATAGTCAAAATAATATTACTCTTCTCTGGCGCTGTGCCACATTTCCACCCAGAAGTGGAAATGTGGCACAGCGCCACGTCCTTGTCTGATTAACCAGAAACACGTTATACAATGTGTAGAAAATGCGGAGGTTGTTCAGTTCAAATAGACTTTGTTTCTTCAGGGAAAAAAAGAAAACAGACATTTTCAATGTAAGATTATTTTATTCGTTTTAAATATGGATTACTACTAATGGTAATCCATCAACTCTGCAGTTTATAAATTCTGGTCCAGATGTCGTGCCGATCTTAGAAGATGGATGGTCCAAGAGTCCATTGGGGGAAATCCCCTGTTCAATTAAAGACCTCATAAGATGAAAGAAAGTTTGTATTAGTAAATGATTTAGGAGTGGCAGCATGAAATAGATAACACAGTAACCATGGTGATAACCGTAACCGCAGAAAGGAAGCAGCGATTATAAAATGTTGGTTGCACTAATAAATGAGAGAGACAGTTAATAAAATCTAATAACAGGCAAAACACTTAATCCATGCACTGAACCCTGACACATAATTCATTTTATTTTATTATTTACTCATTTAAACAGCGACAAAAATCCATCAAGGTAAAATTGTTTGATTTGGCTACTTTAACTTTATTTTCATGATGAAATCACTAGCAGCATCAAGACCACCTCTAAGAATCTTGATGTTCTTTGTGAACCAACATTTGAACCTCATACTACTAAGCTCATTCAGTCTTGTTTCTTTCAGTTTAGAAATATTGCAAAAGTCAAACCTATACAATCAGACAAAAATATGGAACTTCTAGTGCACACCTTAATCTTTTCTCATTTAGACTACTGTAACTCCCTCTTTACTTGCATCACTCAGTCCTCTCTAGCTCATCTTTAGTTAATGCAAAATGCAGCTGCAAGACTGTTAACAAAAACTAGTCCTCAGTCAAACATCATCTCAATTCTTGCTCCCTTCACTGGCTTCCAGTAAAACACAGAATTGACAATTGACTCCAAAATTTTACTAATTATGTAGAAGGCCTTGCACGGCCTGCACCCTGCACATACAGCAGAGATGTTGAGTCCCCACTTTAGCTGTTGGTCTGCACTCCGATCATCTGATGAAGGTCTTTTATCTGTTCTCCGTTCCTATATTAGATCCAGAGGTAACTGTGCTTTTGTAGGTGTTGCTCTTAAAGTTTGGAACAGCCTTCCCCATTCAGTCAGATCTACTGAATCTGTGCTTTGTTTTAAGTGGCTGCTGAAAACTCATTTCTATAGATTAGCCTTTTTATAAATGTGTTTGCCTGTAGTTTTAGCTCCATGAACATTTACAAAATCTCAGTTACATAAAATATCACAAATCACATAACAGAAAATGTTGCATTACAAAAATTTACTGGCGGGACCTGAAACAACCTTCGTAATAACTGACAAACTAAACATCATTCATTCACTGAACAAAGATTATAAAATCAAAATGCGCATTTCTCACTAGAAATGTTATCAAAATGCATTTTACTGCCGAAATTATATTAAAATATTGCATTTTCTACTGAGGATACCCAGATAGCAAAATTAATCTGGCCATACTTGGACCATATGTTTTAAAATTGTATTGTATTTAATGGGACCATGTCCTGCATGGAACATAAATGTTGACATTTGATGTACTGCACCAAATTTAGCTAATTTTCATCCACAGTCCCTTACAATTAAAACATATAACAGCACAATAACAGACAGTATAAAGCAAAAACCACACAGGACACATTATACAAAATACAAAGCTACACACATTAGCACATCACATACACCCACAATTTCAACTAGAAATTCATAATATAAGATTGTCAAATTAAAAGCAAGATTATTTGAGATTATATGAAAAGACCATGAGATGAAATTTAGATTCATAATGATAAGATAAGAAAGATAGGCATGGAAACACGTGGAGAGTGCTGTCAATTGGGTTGAGATCTGGTGACTGTGAAGGTCATAGCGTATGATTCACATCATTTTCATACTCATCAAACCATTCAGTGAACCCTCGTGTCCTGTGAACTGTGGCATTGTCATCCTGGAAGAGACCACTCCCATCAGGATAGAAATGTTTCATCATAGGATAAAGGTGATCACTCACAACAACTTTGTATTGATTAGCAGTGACCCTTCCCTCTAAGGGGACAAGTGGACCCAAACCATGCCAGCAAAATGCCCCCCACAGCATAACAGAGCCACCAGATCCCCTCACTGTAGGGGTCAAGGTCATTCAGACCTGGACCACTGGTCTGTATACACAAAAGCACATTTGCACACACAAAGATCACAGTTTAATCTTTACTGAAAATGTTTAGGTAACATGTTGAACAACAAGACACAAACATATGGTTTTACTGAAAATCACAAGTTTTTGCCTTTGTTAAATTGATGGCATTAATAAAGTTCAACATTATTTTTAATTTTATAATTAATTTGTTTGATTTTGTGTCATTTTTATATCAGTATTTAATGGTAGCACTATTTGCCCGTAGAGCGCTCAATTTACCCCATCCCCATGCTCATTTTACCCCTATCTTGGGGCAAAGTGTGCCATAGGACTAACTTCTAAACTTCTAAAACTTCTAAATCCATAATAATTAGATAGCTTGTTTTAATTTCCATGGGTACACAACAACCTGAGGTATATATAGAAACTATTGAACGAATGTGACTTATAATTTAGGCTTGGACACACGGTGTTCACAGTGGAAAATTACTGAGTGACTCTCAATCTCTGTGCAGGGTGCTTCTTTTGGAACTTGTGCCAAAAAGAAAAAAAAGAAAGTAAAGCTGCAAGCAACGTTGACCGGGCCTTCGCGCCCTTGCGCACGTCGGGCCGTGGCGCAATCGAAGGGCTTCTGTGACGGGCATGTAGATGTCTTCAGACCCGGGTTGTTTTCAGACAGTGCAAGAAGGAGATAAACATCACTTCCTTTGTCCACTGTTTTGCCCGCTGTTGGGGCTGCTTTACTGAAATTTCGTGGGGAGCGCTATTCAGCCAGTTTGCATCACTGATGGAATATTCAGGCCGGGAGTCATAGTCATATCAAACATGTAAAGTTTGGTGCAGAATGGAGCATTTACAATAAAATTATAGCAACTTCCTCTGTCATGGTGAAACATCAAATCTCAACAGTGTGAGGATGAGAATTTTCTGCAGGGTGAGACATGGCTGCCCTGCTCACACCTGTGTCATAAAAATCATGCAAGTTTTGCACCCATTCACTTGAATTTCAATTAGTAAATTGAAAACCCTTGATGAGTTTGTGTGTAAAACAAATTAATTTCCTAATTTTCATCAAGTCTGTTTTTAGGGATGTAAAGACTTTTAACTTGGGATGCACGACATTGGATTTTTGCCGATATCCGATATGCTGATATTTCCAACTCATTGTGGCCGATTGCCGATGCCGATATATGCACATATTTTTACCAGCTGGCTGAGGAGGCGATTATGTACGTAAGCATAGATTATACTATGATCAAGAAAGACAATATATGAAGGAAGAACTTAGGAAGACTGGAGTTCAGTAGCTCAGCATTCAAGTTCTTCCCTCATATAGGCTATAGTCTTTCTTGATCATCAGTACAATATACGTACAATATATATGTGTAATAGTCTCCTCAGCCAAGTGGAAAAAATATGTGCATATATGAACATCAGCAATTGGCAAAAACGACTCAAAAAGTAATCGTGTTAAATAATTGTGATCCAATATTGAACAAGATAATCGTGATTATGATTTTTGCCATAATCGAGCACCCCTAAAAACATAAATTGTGACTTACATACACACACACACACACACACACACAAAGAGTTTAAATATGTATGTGATAAATTGTAAATATGTATGTAATGAATTGTTTTCTTTAAGAAACTGTTACTTGAACATTTTTTAGTGTGCTCCTAACGTTATATGTATGCTCCTAATTTTTTTCATTTAGGAGCACATGTACTCCTTGAAAAAACACACCCTTTGGGCTCAGGCCCTAAAAAAACTAAACAAAACTACAGCACAGGAAGCTTTCCATTGAAGACTGGTGCCAACGCCCAAGGCACAAACAGGCGGGGGGAGTGAGTCATTCAAATGATTCCGTACAAGGCGGAAGGGCAATACTCGGACTAGACAGAAAAGAAAACCCCCAAAACAAACAAACAAACAAATGATTCAAATAATCCCACAGCAAGAGCAGCTAATGGACCACTGATTGCAGTGTGCACTGGTGTGTCTTAGTGAAACTCAGTTAGTGATAGCTGGGAAGTTAACTATTTAACTGGTTAAGGTGGGCGAATGTAAAATCTCAATCTGACTTTCTGTAATAAAAATTTTTATTTTACTCATTTTATTGTCATTCCTTAGTGACTTGCAGTGGGTGTTACATGTGCAATAAACATTTCAGTGCAGGAGCTGCTCGAAAAAAGCTGATCTGTCTTTTGTGCAGAGTCACAGTGTTATAACAGAAGGACTTGCAGAGGTTTTATTCTGAGATAAGGCTGAATTCACACTGTGTAATATTTAAACTCGCTTTCTGTAACACAACCCTGAACTCCTTATTGACGATACCCTTAGAATAGCTTTTCCTAATACAAAACTCCTCAAAATATATGTTACATTGCCAGTGACAACTGCATCAGTCGACCAATTATTCTCCAAACTGAAGGTGATCAAGACCCAGCTTAGAAACAGATGTGGAGAAGGAAGGCTCTTAGATCTTCTGTTGTCCATTGAGAGGGACATCTTATTTGACCATAACAAGGTCATTAACATTTACAAACTCATGGTGAAAATAATTCTCCTTTGATTTTACCGATCTTGCTTCTAGCTCCCCTGACAAGACTGCTCAGCTAATTCTCAAACTATTAATAGTTTTTTGTTTTTAATAGTGGTTGAGAAATAAACATTTAAAATGTTACACATTCCCTGTAAGTTATTATAGAGATGTTTGCAAAATAAATGTTAAAAAAGTAAACTCTTTTTAATACAGACGTGTTGTTTTTTTTATATTCTGAATCACCTTATAAAATGTTAATCTTAATTGAGGATGTAGCCTTTTTAACCAAACATGTGTCATTGTCCTCTGCTGATGGAGGCCCATTGAATGTATCAGGTGCCCTTTATATTTTTTCAGCCCTGCCCCTCTGACAGCCTGAGTCCACCACTGTCAACATCCTCTTGTTGTGGGACAGTCAGTGTCTTTTGAGTTAAAGTATCTGGTGCCTCAATGAAATCATTCGTATCCATACCAGACACTTCAAGACCTAACAATGTATGAGTGTTTACAGTCTTCTTTTGGACAATTTTTCTTAACAGAATACTTTTTTTTACTTTTCTTGCCAAGTTTTCTGTAAAGAATATGCCTGAACTATCTGGATTGAAATAGGCATACGTCTGCAGAGTTTTGTTACTCCTCTGACTTGTGACTTTGACTGCAACGATAGAAAAGATGGAATCACCTTCACAACTGGCCCCAAATGGTCGCAGGTCTGAGACATTGCAATGGAAACACTCTAAAGGCTCAGACTGTTGGGCTTGTTCTGAGGATATGTGTTTATCCTGCTGCTTTACACTGTACGAAGGACTCCTGGATGCTTTTGGTGACAGACATTGTAATCAAAATGACTCCTGCAGTCTTTGCTTGTGTCGTCTATTTTAGGCAACCAAAACAAATTCCTTTTTCCTTGATGAAATGAATCTTGTCCCAGTGTTCACTTTATATTTAAATCTATCCAGTCAGTGACTACTTTGTGAACAAAGCAGACAGTTGTGAGTAGAGGAGGACTTGGTCTTGTTTCCTGTTCATTATTTATCTAATAGGAGGGTTCCAGGAGTTAAACTATCGTGATGGGCATCACTCAGGATGTGTATGAAGGAGACCATGAAAACTTGAATTCACTCTCAATATATTTATTTGATAATGTGGATTGTAGAAGTGTATGGGGAAAAGCAAGGGGGGAAAAAAGACACACATGGGTCTATATCTGAAAGAAAAGAAATAAGATTAAATGAACACAGAAAATTATTCTCATATCTTTAAAAAGGAAATATTGTTTCAACAAAACTAAGGATGAATTGAGGTGCAAAATAAACTTCTTACCAATTCTGCCACCCTGTGTAGAAGTGAAAGAATGAATGACAGTGAGGGATGTGTTTAAATAGGACTAGAGTGCACAGGTGAAATGAATCAAGATAATGAAGTGTGAACCAGCCAACCAATTAGTGAGAAGAAAAAGGGACGGCAAGAAGTCAGTTGATGGAAAAGGAAGTTGAAAAAATAAGGCAAAATTAGTGAATCTTTACAACATTATTATTAAAGGAAGGAGTTATGACTCCTCCCTTAACTGCAGTGACATGGTGTCAAAACTGCTTCCCTCTTTCCTTTGCTTTATGTTAATAGCATTGGAGGCCTTAGAGCAAGTGTGTTGTGAGTCTTGAATGGTGCCACAAAGTGGATCTCAGGCAATTTTGACTTGTTTTTGGATGAAGGCTAAAAGGTCAGTAAACACTGCTCTCTGACCACGGCGCTCTTGCAGATCACAAGCAACATTTCTCCATTTTTTTCCTTAATTTGTAAGAAAGTTTCGAGATAATGCTCCTCATGTTAGATAGTAAGTCTAGTCCCAGAAACAGGGAGAATGATTGCAACACTTTAATGTCCTCACTTTTAACAGCTGAGAAACTTTTCCATATAAGCAGATGCAATATTGTGTTTTCAGTGTTCTGCAAGAAGACTTTGCTCTGTGGTATCCCTGCTCTGAAGGCCTTAACTAGTTCACTACGTCTCTTGGCTGCCCCCTGGTGTAATGTTTGAGGAAGAGCAAACAGTCACTTCAATTAGTTGTCTTCTCCTTCACTCCATTTTAAAAGCTTTGATGAAAGACATGTAATGAAAAGGGTCTTCATCCATCATCCATCCAAAATCCAAGTGAATGTAATAAGTCTAGTGATGAGGGGTCCTTCCTTTGAGTCCAAGGGTGTTTTTTACCTTATGTCGTGGCCATTTGTCATGAATCAAATTCAAATTTAAATGAAATGCCACTGCCACCGACACACATGGCATGTGATGTACGCAGGCAAAAGAAGTCCATTGTCTATGTAAAGTTTTGCATTTCTGAAGGCTTATTTCTTAAAAACAAGCAAGCAAACAAAAGAATAGATATATACAGTATATAACCTTAGATGCCCATAGTGTTATGTAATTCACAAAACAAAATAAAAATAACAAAATACTACTTAAAACTAAATACATTAAACAAACAGATAATTAAACTAAACAAATAATTAGCAAAAAAGGAAAACTATCAAAATTGGATCTATATAAAGCAAATTTCTAGAATAATCAAACAATACTAAACATCATTAGTAAAAAAGACCAAACTAGCTCCTACTTTGTTATTGTGGATAAATGTCTCCTCCATACAGGTAATTTTACCTTCATTTACTACAAAAATGTACATTTTACACAATCTTAATGATAATATTGGCTGTGGTACATTTATTAAACATATTATTTATTTGATTCTGTTTCATATCAGTCCATTTCTTAAGATGTGTCAAAATATACCTACTCTGCAGTGGAAGTACATTTATTCAAGAACTGTACTTAATTATAATTTTCAGTTACTTTATAGTACTTTATTATTGTACTGTGCTACATGTCGGGGGGGAATATGAGTTGTTATAAGTTCCACCAAAGAGACATTTCCCCTCTAAACTTCTCTTAAAAGACAAAGAGGTCAAATGATCAGTATTTTGATACTTTAAGTGTATGTGCTGCAGGGCATTTACTTGTAATGGAGTATTTTCATATTATTGTATTTGTACTTTTACTTAAGTAAAGAATCTGAGTACTTCTACCACTGTAGTGTATAATCCAAGGACATGTTTCTACTTTCTTCTTGAAGAAACACATTTCTATTAACACACATTTCTGTCACGCACATTCACACATTCAAGCACACAGTGTGTGCACAACAGACAGTGGTGGGAAACAGGAGGATGACATTCAACAAAGGCTTGGATTCAAACTATGGACCTTGTTGTTCATGGTCAGCACCATAACCTCACGACTACCAGGACTGTTGGTAAAAAATTGTGAACCTATCCTTCAATTCATTTTGCAAATTTTAAAATTTTAAAAGACAGAGTGAAGGACCTTGTAATTGACCATGGGTTATAGTGAAGCAGTTTCCTCACATTTAAGATGTGTTTCAATAAGCCTGAACTGTCAGGAACCTTCTGGTGACCTCTCTGAAGTTTTCAAACTCTTAACTTAACTATTATTATTATTATTATTATTATTATTATTATTATTATTATTAACTCCACCAATTTTCATCAGTGACAGTCAGATTCCAAGTGACGACTTGCACATAAAACTAGATCATGTCCTTTAAATTTCAGGGAAAAAAGTCTTTTATGAGATATAAAGTCTTTTAAAGCTTGTGGCGCCATCTTGAGGCAGAACATGTCCCTAGATTTTTGCAGCAAACATAGAGCTTGCTTGTGAGCACACCTCAAAAAACTCCAAATGTGGTGTAAAACAAAGAATTACAAAAGACATTATAAAAGGTCACGTGAAATTTGTGTTTTCACGTGTTGAATATATTTCCGTAAACACTATGTAAATTTTAAATGTGAAACGTACTTCAGATATGATAACTTTACACTGTTTGCTGTTTTTGTTGGTGTGTTTTATCTAAGGGGTGGAGGTGAACACGTAAGCCTACTGTATATGTTATTTATTTCTTTTATAAGAAAAGTTGACTTTGGGTTACACATCCCAGACAAAGAATGAAAGTTTCTTTCTCCTTTAATGCAGTTTTGAGAATCTCACAGAGCTTTGTGTGCACACTTATTAATCATAAACAGATGCATAGTATAGATGTTCACATCACAAAATGTTCGTGTAAATAAGTGGCAGAGAAATGAAACTGCTAAAATACAGACAACTTCCCACACTTGATAGGTGTATTATTGCTATTTTTGTTTATGACGAAGAAGTATCCTAGTCCTACTGTTGTATCTTCCCATGCTATATATGGTATGATATAATGTTATGTTTAAATGGTAAGTTTCAACAACATAAATCCACGTGATGGGGCGTGTTTGCTGTAATTAACGGGGAAGACAGAATGGAGGATATTTTATGCAGCTCCATCGCGGTCCTTTCTGTTTCATGTTGTTGTTTCAGCCCGAACGTATTTTTAGAGCAACACAAGCATCATGGACGCTGAATCACAGCGTGTTTTGGAATATTTATCAGAAGTTGAGGAGGCAGCTGAGGATGTTCTCACCTCTAAACAACAGGTAGCTGCTTATGTGGTAACGACACGCTGTTAATAACGAGCAGAACATGGCTTTCTTTATTGTTATTTTGTTCAATAAAATCTATATTATTAAAATGGATCACTGAATTTTTTACTACAGCATTAAAATGCTCTTACATGTATTTGTTAGTGATAAAAACAAACAATAAAACATATTGTAATAATATGACACTCTGGAAGAAGTCAGTCTGCATAATGAACACTCTCAGTTTTGATACTTTAAGTACATTAGCTGATAATGCTCTTGTACTTTTACTTAAGTAACACTTTGAATTCAGGACTTTTACTTGTAATGGAGTATTTTTAGACAACAGTATTTCTACTTTTACTTAAGTAAAGGATGTGAATACTTCTTCCACCACTGGCCCTGTGTCAAAATCTAGTCTACACACCTTTAGTACTTCAGTCTAAAATTGTGCTCACATTGTGTATTTTCCTAAATAAAGTTGTGTTTCATCAAATAACCACAAATTACCAGACATACAGAAAACCTGGGTCAGCTAGACATGCATACAGTTATACACGTGTTAAATAGAGAAATAATAATATTCCACATCAATTACAGCAAAAAAAGTGAATTATGTTTTGTACTAAAATGAGTGTACTTTGAATAAATAATATGGTGTCGCTTTATTGTGAAGTATTCAAACACAGTTATTCCCCAGTGTGTGTAGAGTGGTGGGTATTGTTTGTTTATGCAAGATTGATTTATTGTTTAAAATACAGTTAAGAGGCTTTATCAGAGGGATGTGGTGAGAGAAGGCACTCAGTGTGTTCGTGATTGACAACGCTAACATATTTAAAATACCATAAACTTAAAGATCACAGTATTACATAGATTTGTCTTCATAATATAAACCTCCAACTGTTAGATATGACTGTTGTCTATGACTCTGTGATCGTGTTTTAAGTAAGTAAAGTTAATTTAATGTAACACCTTTCACAGAGCAGGTCACAAAGTGCTTCACAAGAGTAAAATTGTTTAAGAAATAAGACCATAAAAATAATACATAATATATAAGATACAATGAAAGAAACAAATAATAAAACATAAACAACAACTTACTTAAAAACACACTAAAAACAAACACTAGACACTATAAGGCAGTTTGAATAAATGAGTCTTCAGCTGTTTTAAAGGCATCATCAGAGAGTGCAGATCATGTGTCTGTTGGAAGAGTGTTCCACAGTGTTGGAGCCACCACTTCAAAGGCACCATCACCTCTTGTTTTCAGTTGAGCGTGTAGGACAACCAGTAAGCCCTGGTCAGAAGACCTAAGTGACCTACTGGTGATATAAGGACAGAGCAGGTCAGAGATGTACACAGGTGACTGACCTTGCAGGGCTTTATGTGTGAAAACCTTAAAATGAATCCTGAACCTGATGGGAAGCCAATGTAAAGATAAGATGGGTGTGATGTGAGTCGTCTTGCTGGACCTGATCAACAGCCTTGCAGCAGCATTTTGGAACATTTGTAGACAGTCCAGGGACGACTTGCTGAGGCAGGTATATATATATAAAAGCGTGAATAATCATCTCTAGCTCAGGTTGTGATACAACAGACCTGAGTTTGGTAATGTTTCTTAAATGAAAGAAACATGAACAGGTTAACAATTGTATATGTTGATCGTAGTGCATAACCTGATCAAATATAACAAAATATAAGGACCTTAGTCTTTAAGCATAAATCCAGACAGTTAAAAACATATATTGCTTGTTTTAATTTTTCTACATTCTGAAATGAGTAATCTAGTGTACTGTATTGTTGTGAAAACTAATGTTCTCTGTTGATTTGTGTTGGTATTTCAGATTGTGGACCTGGACTCAAAGAGAAACAGGAACAGAGAGGCATTGAACGCACTGAAGAATGAGCTGTCAGATTCAGGTGAGTGAGCAATCATGACAGGATGCTGTAATATGGATGTTTCAGTCTGTCACTCATGGCTTAACTTGTGAGAACAATCATTACAGTGATTTCACAGTGGAAACAACAGTGTAGTATCATGATGTGAGTCAGGTGTGGAGTTGTATATTGATTGTAGATGTCGCTGTATGTGAAATGATACTGAAAAGTAAACTCCAGCGATTTTACACATCAATATGTGTTCCTAGGTGTTGGACAGTACTACTGCATATGTGAGAGAGAGTTGCATAAAGCCTTTTGTCACTGGAGTCAGTGTTTGTTGAGGCAGAAGACTACAAGTTAGACAATGACAAAAGTCTGGTGGTGTGAAGTTAGAAAGCAGTGAGGTTAGCAGACCTCTGTAGCTGCTCATCTCTGCTGGAGGCTAGCAGCTCCAGGCTACATTAGCTTCTACTTGCATAATACATCTGACACACAACTGTGGGTGGTTGAGTTGCATAGTGGGTAATGTAGGCACTAGGTTTTGATATGGAAGAAGAAATGTGTTAGGAGTGCAATGCTGAATTGGTGGAGAACTGTTTTAACACTGCTGTCATTTGCAGAGAAAGTGAAGGTTTGCTTTGGAAACATCAAATTTCCCAAATCCAAGACAAGAGAGATGATTCAGAAAGGTAAAAGTGTTCATATCTAAGTACTGTATATTGGATAGATTTCCAGTATACATCTGAATATAAATTGATATGTTTTACATGTCGTGGCTGAATGTGAGGTCATTCTAAACTCTTGTGATCTTTGTGTTTCATCTGTAGACCAGGAGCAGCTGGACAAGGAGATCAATGACCTTCGCAAAGGACTGAAAGCAAAAGTCAATCGTCTTAATGAGATGCAAGGTATGAGGAGCATTTTGACTGCAGTAGAGTTCAGTTGGTCACGCTGTCCTGTTTCCATTACAATTATGTATTTAGGTCATTTAGAGACTTTGTAGAAGTTTACAGCCTGTCATGCTGTCACTTTGCATTACTCTGTGTATAAAGACGTGGCTAAAAAAACCAATGGTTCAGCTGACAAAATGCGAGTCGACTCAGGGACTTCTCGACTGATGTATGGACTTTTAGGGGGCAGACCTAATCAATACCTCTCTCAGGTCTGTATGTTAAACATGGAGCTGGAGCCAGGAGGCAATTAGCTTAGCATCAAGGCGGGAAACAGAGAGACACAGCTCGACTGGTTCTGTCCAGGTTCAGAAACACACCTACCAACATCTCTAAAGCTCACAATAATAAGCAAGTTGAGCTCAATAATGTGACACTGTCATTAGTCATGTGTCCCTGCAGCCTTTTGAAAGTGTTGAGGTTTTTGTTGAGTGTGTCAGAGAGGTTTTGAATCAGCTCAGTGTTGACTTGTGAGCTTGTAGTTGTGGTGTTATATTGTCCAGATGTTTCTGTTGAGCAACTGTTATCATGAGTTGATTAAACTTTATTCCGATTACAACAAAAGTTGGTGAGCTCATAGTGCAACAGGATGAATGATAAATATCGTAGCAATGACATTTGTTTTTATTATATGTCAAAAGAGATTAAACTTCCAGTTACTGGAGATGCAGATTTCACTCGTTAGATAAACTCAGGCAGGATGATCAAATAAGTGCCTCAACAGACAGGATATTGAGATGATATCTGGAGTCTTGACCTTTAAACCTTAGTGTTTGGAGAAGAAAAACAACTGTTATCCCATATGGAATATTTCTGCAGTCTTTTTTCCTGTAACTTGTGTTTATAGAGAAAATAGTTTTCTGATAGATCTCCGATTGAAGCTGATGTGTCGTTAAACTCCAAACATCTCCCAGTGGTTCAGTTGTTGGAAGAGGAAGTGATAAGTGAGTCCAGTCTGCATTCAGTTAGATATATATAGACTTGGAGGAATAAACAGGGAGGGGTTGCAGCTCAGTACTAACTCCGCTGGTAAACCAGTTGTTATGCAAGTGGAAACATTTCAGCTGCTATTATTTCGTGATCGATACCTCCTCAGGACAAGTCAAACTCTGAACATTCTCCCAGCAGTCTACTGTAAGGTGACCATGATGTTTGTCTTTCTGTTTCTGCTTGCAGGAAAACCAGAGCTGAGAGGCTACAACCTGTCTCCTCTGTCCACTGATGAAGTCAAAGCTATCAACAGTCTTTTAAAGAGGTGACATAAAGTGCCAGCCTCTGGAGGACACAGTAAATGATCACTTTGGACAATCAACAACATGCTTGCAGTTGTATTTTCTTAACCTGAGAACAGTCAAACATTGTATTATGAGTGTATAAAAGTACAAAAAGCAGGAAAGGAAGTTGTTCCCTCCTTCCTGTGATTTGGTGAAGTTTCACTCCAACTAGTGATGGATGAAACTGTGTCATTTTCTACAACAATGTTGATATCTGTATATATTGTATTGTGATATAAAGTTTCAGCATAATCAATGTAGAAATTGTAAAGGGATAAAGTATTAAGACAGGAATGCCTTATTTTGGTTCATCAACTAAGGAAATACTTGAAAAAGAACTTCATAACATTGACGCCAATGAATCCAATTAAACAGTCCTGATCAATGATTTACGCCACTGCTCTAATGGTCTAGTTCACCCAGAGATTTTAGGATTGTTGTAAATCCATGATAGTAGACAAATTTATATCAACTGACAGATTATGTTGTCATATTCACCACCCCAACTCCAACTCTGTTTAGCCATCTTGATAAGCTGTCTGCTTTGAAACCAGAGCCAGAGGAAACCTGCATCTGTAGAAGCCGAGTGTGAGCACAGCTACTCTGTGTGTTCAAAGCAGTGCTGATGTTATTTTGGAGTCTTGTCTTCTGTGTTTAATCTTGCAGTTTTATTTTTGTTTCTTTTAGTCATAGCTGGTGCTGTGGCTGCTGTGCTCTGTAGCCACTGGCCTCACCTTTGCAGCTAGCGTTCTAGTTAGCTTACTGCTAGCCACATCCACAGCAGGTGCTGTTCCAAAATAATGAGAATTATTCCAGTAATGTAATTGAACAGCACATTTTTATGGAAGCCCATTGCATTCACCAAAGAAAGCAAAATTGACTGTATGTCATAATTATGACTTTGGTATTTCATGATTATGACTTACTATCCCATAATTACAAGATATCAGCTGTTAAATTGCATTCTGTGATCCATCAGATTCTGTGACCTGATGAGGAGTTTCAGCTGCAAATGTCTTTATCAAACTTTATTGAATGCTTTATATAGATGGATGGTTGTTAGACTAACACATTCTGATATATTGGATGCATTTCAGATCCATGACTTTGTATCCATGAAGCATCTACAACTGAACGACTCTGAACAGGTCTGAGAGCTTCCTGTCCGAACAAGGACTTCAGATGTTTAGATGTTGACTTATGAATTGTTCTGCTTATTATTTTGTCTCTCTTAATGTTTCATACATAAACTCTTGTGCAGGATACTGCTGCTTTATTTCATGTTCATCAATACATCAGCCTCACATACATAACAGCATTACATCTGGACATGTGATTGGTTATTCACTCAAGACACAGAATACTTCACAGAATGATACCATCTGAATGATACCATAATTCAGTCTTTTTACATTTGACATTTCTCATAATTACAAGATCAAGATGACACAATTACGAGATACCTTTCCCGTAATTACGAGATCTTTTCTTGTAATTATGAGATAATAAGTCATAATTATGATACTGAAATCATCATTATGAGATTTAAGGTCTCCAGTATTTTTCCTGCGGTGAGTGTAGTGGGCTTCTGTACATTTCAGGGGAACTGGGTACATTTGTTAAAGGAAAGCTACGGTTTTTACTATTTGGGTTTTATTTTTGTAGCTTTGGATATTTACATGTTTTACTCACCAAAGTGATCTGAGAGCATCGCCCAAAAATGGTTCAGTAGGGAAACAAGCTGAGCAGTCAGTGATCTTGCAGCTTTTAAACAAGCCAAAGCTTTATCCAAATTATATGAACCAATTTATTTAGAGGTCAAACTGAAAGTGAGAGCAGCCCTGATGTTGCTAATCTGTCTTTGCTCAGGCAAATGTGAGTGTACACATTAGTTCAAAGTTGAACCTATTTTTAGCAATACTATCATGACCAACACAACCGAGGACCAGAGCTCTGAAGATCAAACCCAGGTTGTAATAAACTATAGTGTTCCTTTAAGCAATGTTAATAACATAGAAGCTTCTTGCTCTGCGGGATTGGACAAGAAACGATCTGACATGACCTGACATCCTGTCTAGTTTGGGGTCCAGTGAAAATCAAGTCAGGTGATGTAAAAGGCCACAAGATGGCAGCACAGTGCAGGTGTACAGCAGAGAGACTGATATGATTCACTCACTGCTTCCATCCACAGTCTCTACTAGTCATCAAATGCTCTGGGATTACTACTGCATTGCTCTGCAGACAGACTTGTAATGCACACCAGCATTGTTGTTGTAAAGTTAATAAAATCCTTAATAACCTCCAATGTCTTCTCAAGATGTGAATGTTTTCATTATGTTTGGAAATGAATGACTTGAGTAAATGTTCTTACGTCTATGTTTCGTCCCCAAGTTTATGTAGCATCTAACCTTTAAATAAATGTATGAAATATGTTTATTATTTTTTATACAGCCAGAGAATGCATTCAGTATGTGTCTTTGTTGCCTCTGTGTTTTTTTTTTATTTTTTATTTTTTTTAGATGAGACATACCATACATCTGTAGTCACTATCTGAGTGATAAACAACCGGTGTGCTGCCCTTAGGGGAAATAAACTGTAAATAGGTGTATTGTGGTTTAGTTTCCTCAGTCTGACATACCATAGAGCATGAGAAGACATGAATAGCCTCAGGCAACGAGAGAAAGGGAGGGACAATGACTGTCACAGAGTAGGATTGTTTGTGTGTGTGTGTGTGTGTGTGTGTGTGTGTGGAGGTGTTGGTGGTTTCGCTTCACTGTCTCCTCAGACTATGCTTGCGTGCAACCCCTCTCAGACCTGGAACAAGCTCTGAATGATGAATTTATGAGTCAAAGGATGGGAACCTGCTGATTGTCTCAAATGTTGGACAATTATCACAAACAAGACACGCAACACTGCTGCTATGTTAAGAAAAGTGACACTCAGCATTTGTCCTCCACTTGTGAAACTACAAATCAAGACATAAATTGATGATTGATGATACAATGAGCTACTTTGCCTCCACTAGACTACAAGAGCAGAATTATTCACGCCCAAGAGGAATGAAAATAAACCCATAAAATATGTGTAATTGTCGTGGGTTTGACAGTGTGAAGATGTATCAGTGGCTAATATGGCTCTCATTGTGCTTTAGCTGTATTGACATATTAATCTCAGTTTGAAGGTCAGATGCCCTTATATGTGCCAGAAAGCAGGGATATTGCTGCAACAGTTGGATTAACAAGCTGTGTAATAAACACATCCAACAGCTGTCACTCTTTATATGCTATTCATTTCAAAAATACAGACTCTAAACTACCCGTATAGAGAGTTTTGGAGTTTTCCTTGGCATGTTATCAGTATATATGTGTGTGTGTGTGTGTGTGTGTGTGTGTGTGGCTATGGTTCCTTCCAGCTGCAAGACTGAATTGTTTAATGACCTTCTAGAGAAAAGACCTCATTTATCTGTCAGTCATCTCAATATGCAGAGATGGAGTAATGATTTACTGTAAGTTATAGGCGGTTTATGAGAGTAGAAACCTCAGAGTATGCACTGTTGCAGAGCTGCAGAGGAAAAGTATTAAGAAGACAAATCTTTAGGAAATAAGTAGAGGGTCCGATTTCACATGTGTGCAAGTTGAGTGGAGGAGACTTCAGTACTCATTAGTCATTGAGAGGGTGTAAAGTAAGAAGTAGAGAGTGTTATATATCTTGCTGTTCCCATTAATGTCAGTCCAAATTTGTTCCTGCATAAGGTATGAACGGTCTGTACACCCAAACCAGAAAAAAGCATATTTTCCCTCTCACACCCAGTGGCATCTCTGCTAATGACACTTCTGCTTGGGGCTGGTATTTACTTTTAAGATGCCTACAGAAATGAGTGTTGAGCTGTCAAGAACTGAATTCTGGCATCTGATCAGATTCAGACAGTAGGTGCATTTCCACTCACAGGTTTATGTGCATTTCAATTTGCACATAAACCACCCAAGTGGAAATGCCAAAAATGTAAAAGAATCTTGAAATATTGTATTTTTACACTTATTGATAAATGTAACATAACAGACTTAACAAACAATGATGACGTAGGTCTACATGAAGCATTAAAGATCCCCTCCAGACATGTATTAAGACATTTAAAAATACTCTGCTTGGAACAATAATATGTGTCTGATATGGTCTTTCTAGAAAAAAAGAATAATTGCCACTGTAAAATCCTTAAAGTTACATCTAGTCCTTCTCCAAATTGATACATGAAACATGCATACATACAAACAACATAAATACATACATTTTAATTACATCTTCTTGTTTTGCCCTCTTCTTCTGCAATGGTTTCATGACCGCTTGGCTGGAATATTGGCACCACCAGCTGTTTATCTTGACGACCAAACTATAATATAACAGCAGTGGATGGAAACCTTAAGCCTGCTAGTGTTCAGACAACATTTGTATTGGAAAAAAAAATGTTGTTTTGATATTAGAACCAGAACAAATGAACTTGTATTAGCACTTGTATCCACAAATGCACACCACACATCCTTCTGCCAACATGTCAGTACAAAGGAGGTGAATGGAATTTAGAGTTTGTTGTGCTCACAACAACAAAGAATTACTTTTGTAAAATCAACCGCAATGTTCTCAATGTTAAACAGTTACTTCTGATAATCCAGTTAGTGTATTGACTTAAATATCACAATACAATTATATAAAATAACCTTACATGATCAAATAAAAACATTAGGTCCAAACAATATTCCATATACAATACAAATCTGTCATCACATTGATTAAAATAAAATCACCCAACACCATATTCACATTCAAATATTTAGAGACAAGATTGCAACATAACCAAGACTCTGTTATCTGTTCCTATAAACACTGAACCAAGATTATTTGAGTCTCAGCTGAGCTCATAAGTGACTGTAGACACTATTTTCTACCTATACAACCTCATATTGTCATAGCTCTTGAGAGGAAATCCAAGTTCTTGTCATTGTGATGTGGGTGAATTGACTGATATTATTTCTAAATGAGTAGTGAAGACTAACCAAGGTACAAGAAACAGAGTTGTAAGTCAGTGTTACCTGATGCAGTGAAGTTTAATATAGTAACTAATGAGAAGTAATTTGATCTGCATTTAAAGCCACCTGAGTCTGCAGGGCTTCTTGTTTACAGGCCAGTGTTGTGTGCGAGTGTGTGTGTGTGTGTGTGTATGCGGTACGTTCTTCAGATTCTCTGGCATTCCTGCAGCCTTTTGACAGCTGAAATAAAACCACACTGCTCGTGTGACATTTAAATCAAAAACAGTCCCATAACAACCCGTCACTCGTACTGTTTGCTACTTTTTTTAGTGTCTTTTACTGATGTCCTCATTTTGTAGGTGGCCTTTAGGAGCAGTCTCCTTCTGACTAACCTTCTGACCTTTTCAGCAGTTTCCAGCACAGTTACACAAACAACCTGTCCAGCTCCAAGCTAAAATAGGATGATGAAAAGCTGTGTAATACAACACCTTCTGCTTAAACAACCCAGGTCTCTAGTCAGGAAGATGCTGATACCTGCACTGTCTGTTGCTAAAGCTCTGAACGTATCTACAGGACAGGAATCACTCAGTCCAATATTTGTCCTGTTATTATGCGTTACATACAGCATATTCCCTTTACAGTTCATGCCATACAAAGTGTACAATATTTTATGGGATAACTCCAAATCTCCTTATGTAACCTTGGTATATTTTTCTTGTAATACGTACAAGTACATTGATTTATGGCTGTTGTTTTGGTTAAGTCTAAAATTTCACTTCTCTCTTATTTCCAATCTTTGCTTCACCATTTGCTGTTGCAACAACCAAACTGCCTCATAGGGATAATTCATTCATTTTATCTTATCTTCTAATAACATATATCATTGACTAAACGTTCAAATAACCTGTAATTGTATCCTGTTATTTTTTTGCGTACCCCTTCCGGCCAAGTTTGGCATGAAGCTTCGGCTCCATTGCTCTGATGGAATGTCTGATGTTGGGGCGAGTAATGCTCTCTAATAATGTTTGTAGTCCTTGCAAAGAAACCGTATTATTTCTCCTGAGAGGCAGTAAGACAGGTCTTACTCTGAAAACCTCTCTCAGCTATCGTTACCTTCCCCCTGTTTTTCATTTCCTCCCTTCAAACAGACCTTGAAATTTTTGAGATTAAACCATATATGGACACAAGGGAGGAACAAGGAGTCTGGTTAATAATAATAATAATAATAATAATAATAATAATAATAATAATAATAATAATAATAATAATAATAATAATAATAATAATAACAATAATAATAATAATATCTGCAAAGATATGTTGCTGTTGAGTCCTGTGATGAAATCATTTGTTTTTAGGCAGCATAAATTAAATTCCATTCACCTCCATTGTGCTGGGTTGGACATCACAAAATATCAACACATAAAACTGAATAACAGTTGTGTATGTGGACACCACTTTGTAATCAGTGGGTTCAGCTGCTGCAGCCTCACACATTTATCAGCAACTGTCTAAAATCCAGCATGCAACCTCCATGACAAACTATGGATTATGTTCAATGCCAATGTTTTTTTATGTCCAATGACAATGTTTTTTTATGTCCAATGACAATGTTTTCTCAAATTCTCGCTTTCTCCAATATCTGCACATGGAACTAGGGTATGGTTAGGATTAGGCAACCAAAACACTCTGTTAAGGTTCAGGAGAAATCGTGGCTCTAATTGCAAGTCTGTGAAAGGGTGTGAACTGTGGGCTCCTGCATGAAAGTCAGATATGCTACATTCCCATCCACCACCACGACCTCCACACCCTTACTATCTGCCGTGCTACCTAAAGGAATCACTAATTCCTGCATTGGATTTAAATTGTGAGGTGCGGAACCGTCCAAAAGTACCAGTCAAAAGTTTGGACATATTTTCTCATTCCCTTGAATAGAGAACAGAACAGAAAATCATTTGCCTTCAGTGTCTACTTTCACTTCCAAACTACCTCAGAAAGAAACTTCAGCACAAGAACTGTTCATTCAGGTCTTTGTGGCATCAGTTTCTAGTGCCAAGCAGTGGCACAGAAACCTAAGATGACCTAGCACGATGTCAGGCATTGGCTGGGGTGTTGGGTTTGGCAGATGCCAGGAGAAGGCTACTAGCCTGAATTTGTAGTGCCAACTGTTGGTAGAGGAGAAATGATGCTCTGAGACAGATGATTTTAGACAATAGTTGGCTTCTAATTTTGTAGCAACAGTTTGAGGAGGACACTTTCCTGTTTCAACATGACATGTTCTCATGCACAAAGCCAGCTCCATACAGAAATGGTTTCCTCACTTTGGTGTGGAATTACATTACTGGCCTGCACCGAGTCCTGACCTCAACCCCATCCAGCACCTCTGAGATGAACCACAAGCAAGGTGTTATCTGAGCCTGTAACCCTTGTAACCATGTTAGAAAAAAGAGACAGGGGTGTCAAAGTGTGTGGAAAGTAACTAAGTACATTTACTCAACCATAGAATTTAAATACAATTTTGAGGTACTTGTACTTGAGTATTTCTATTTTATGCTACTTACTGTTTCTACTCTACTACATTTCAGAGGGAAATATTGTTCTTTTTACTGAATTTGTTTTAGTTACTAGTTACAGATTGCAAAATATAATCAATAAATACATTCTGATGTATTATTATAGATTAACCTACCCAGCAGCATTTAAAGTTGTTAAAATTAGCCCCACCTTTATCATAAGTACATATACTTTTACATCTACTGGAGTAAAATTTTGAATGCAGGATTTTTACTTGCAACAGAGTATTTCTACACTGTTGTATTGGACTTTTTAGTAAAAGTAAAACATCTGAGCACTTCTTCCGCCACTCACATAACTCAGGCAAGTTTATTTGTATAGCACCCAAGGGCAATTCAAGGTGCTTTATATAATATATTAAACACATTAAATTGAAAAAGAACAGAATTTTTTTTTTAAAGGAAATACAAAAAGTTAAGAACCAACATAAATACAGGATAGGTAAACATGTAAGGGCAAGATTCAGGGATTAACTTGTCTGTTACTACACTTTAAATGTACCCACACTACAGGTTTTAGTCGTCAGTTACTGGACCCCCTGGACTTTTTAAATGGTAAATGGTAAATGGGCTGTACTTGTATAGCGCCTTTCTGGTCTTCCGACCTCTCAAAGCACTTTTACACTACGAATCACATTCACTCGTTCACACACATTCATACACTGAATGGTACAGGGGCTACTATACAAGGTCCCAACCTGCCCATCGGTGGAAATCTAATCATTCATACACATCCACACACTGATGGCACAGCCATCAGGAGCAACTCGAGGTTAAGTATCTTTCCCAAGGACACATTGACATGCGGACTGGAGGGGCCGGGAATCGAACTGCCGATCTTCTGATTAGTGGACGACCCGCTCTACCTCCTGAACCACAGCCGCAAAATTTCAATATGTCAAATTCTTTAGTTTATGACCAAATACCTGCAAAACTAATCACACTCCGAGGCACCCTGTAGGCCATTTGGTTGAGATGCATACCATATAAACGCACCATCCCTGGTGTTAAACTGTGTTGCATGTCATACCTGTCTCTCACATTTTCACAACAAACTCAGTGAGGCGCTAACATTGCTGTGGACTTCACATGATGAACAGCAGATACAATGTTCTGTGTGGCAAGTTTATGAATATGTCGGGCTTTACCTCCTCCCACATGTGTGTAAAGCAACCTGAAGATCAACCCAGGCCAAATACTCCCAAAATCTCTGTAAAGCTGTCAAATCCAGTTCCAGCTGCTGTGGTTTAACTCCTGCTCACATCAAAGTTGTGTTCTCTCTGCATTAAGATAGAGGCTTTAAAAGTTTTACATCATACAAGCAACTGCCTTTAACTATGTTGGTATGACAGGTGATGACTGATGACCGTCATGAAACAGACCACCTACAAGACAAGATGAGATGGTGACAAATTCGACCCCAGCACGGAGTGTGTTTTGTTCATATTGACTAAACACTGGAGGAATTAAGCTATTTTGATGTTGCCAGCAGACTACGCCAAATGTCATGACTTTTCGGCAAGAATGAATACAAACTTTTCAATCTCTGGACACTAGCAGTCTCCTCTTGGCCTGCGTGCTGTCCTGTGTTGGGTGGGAAATGTTTCCGCTGAGAAAGCTTCTCCCTCAGCGTCCAGTCAGGTCAGAGAGGGAAGCTGGTCCTCGCTCCTACTGTTCACCTCCAGCCTGCATCCCTTGACAGGGTGAACAAGGTGCGACATCTGCAATCACTTTCCACTTGTGAAAACAAAACTTTGAATGGTTTACAGTGTCCTTATGCAACTCCTCCCTGAAATATACTTATGGAAATTTCCCGTGTGTGCATAGTCTGTATTTTGTAACTGTTTGTCTGACACATGCCTAATTTACTAGTAGCAGGCTTATTGATGTATATCCCAGGCTCACAATATACATAAGGGTTGACATGTTTATTTTATTTTATTTTTTTGAGTGAATTCTTTTTATTTATTTATTTTTTTAGTTTGTCTTATTATTTCAAATCAGGTTGAGTGTAGTTTTCTTATGTTAAGTAATGTTCTGCCACTATGTTTAGAAAGTACGAGCCATACAATGCAACATATTTAAAGTCCCTCCAGTCACAAATGTGTTTTGCGTATTGTTCTCTTGAATGTTTGAGCTTCACTGTGCAGAACATGTGCAGAGTTTGTTTCCGCATTCATCTGCTGAAAGGGGAAAAGTTTCTCTGTGCTCACCTTTAATCTCAGTTTAACTCAGTTTAACAACTTGATGAGAAAAGTTGAAGTCTCCAGTGCACAGACACTGAGAATGGACTTTTCAGTGAAGTAGGAGACATCTTTCATTCAGCACTTAAACTGACAAATGTTTACATATTCATATGTTCATAGATTCTGTATTTTTCAATGAGGAAGGAGTAGATGTAAATTTAGGAATTTTTGAAAAGTAATTTAACTTTTTTTGTGGAAAAAACACGAGGCACAGGTTATTATTCAAAGTGGAGTATATTTATATGTCTTAAAACATTACTGGAGGGGATGAATAAAATTGTCTTTCTCATATAAAAAGACAGATTGCAAAGTCAGCATTTCTTGTTTAAAGTGTCCAGCATATGAACATACCCGCTTATCATGTTATTACAAGAAAGTTTCTTGTTTTAATAAGATAAGTCAGTATGTTATTGTAATGAGAATCATGTCATGTTTCCAGTTTTTCAAATGAGATATACTGATTTTTTGTAATAACGAGAACATTTTGTGATGTAACAACATAAATTAATGTTGTTCTAACAATTATTTATTATTTATTATTATTTATTTTTCATTTCTAAGCTTTTGAAACTTTATTGTAGCTTATATTACATATGTATGCAGATACACAGATATGCTGCGGTACATATACTGTATACAGTATACAGTATATGTACACAGTATATGTACTACTGTATACTGTATGTATAAGCTGCAAACATACACGTGTTGTCGGCTACACCAATTTTAAAATGCAGATTTTTGAAATCTGGCAATTTTGAAATATCTTGGTGTGTCATCAGGCTGTAACAGGCTGGTGTGGCTTCAAGTAGACAAAGTAAAAATATGCATTTCTGATCTTTAGAAGATATTAGATTTGATTAGGCATTTGATACACAAGTGCAAATATGTATTAGCAGCAAAATGTATTTAAAGCAAGACCAATGAATAACACATTACAAAGGCTGAATTCTTAAGCAGCAAAACACACCTTTACTTTACTTTACCTTTAAACATTTGGTCTGATATGATTTGTAGCTTATAGTGGCTAATGTTATCTAATGTAACTGACATTACTTTACAAGCTGGAACTATGCAGCTGCTGTAGGCTGCATATGGGTGAACGTGCACCAACTTGCTCCGATATGTAAGTTAAACATGTATCTCCACAGAAGCTTTAGTCAGTTTTCTGGCTTTAGGACTCTTCTTTTAAAAAGCAGAAAAATGTTTTTTGTGACGGTGACTACTTCATGTAGGCTGCAGCTGGTAGTTTAAAGCAGCATTAATTCATTATTACAGCTATCAGATAAATGCAGTGGAGTAAAATTCTAAATTACCTAGGATTTTAAATTATCTTCTAAAATGGAAATACTTAAAGTACCAGTAACCTATGTAAAGTGGTTACTACCCACCACTGTTGTCTGACAATAGTGACAAATAACAATTTATTCTGTAGAGAGAGGAGACAACCGACAAGCAGCCAGAGAGATGAAATCACATTCATAATGTATTAGGCCTACATATCCACTATATGAAGAGGCTGTGGGATATATTGTATGTGCAGCTGTTTAAAGGTAAGACTGTTCAAAAATAAGAGTTTTGAGAGTTCACGTGGTTCTGATGAGTAGCTGTCAAAAGCCTGTGTGATTCCACTGGGGTGTGAGTCCATATAATGTTTTTCTCTGGCAGAAAAGCACTGGCACTGCTGCGGTAAGAGCACTTGGATTTTGTTTCTACAACATCTTGACAATTTCTATGACAACACTCACCAGCACCTCCATTTTCTTGGTCAGCAGGTTGATGAGCCTCGCCTCATCTAATATATGATTGGTTGCCTGAAAACGAGCAACAGTGACGACACCAGCACCTTTCTGAAAAGTTCAGAAATTTTCAACTAGAAGCCTTCTGACAAATGACACTGGGTGTGGCACTTTTCTTTAGGTGGCCACATGCTTACACATACACTCTCTCCTCATTGGTAACAACTGAAAAAAGCAGATGGCGCTCAGAAAAAAACACAAACTCTTACACAGCATACACCTTTTTGACCTTTTTATTACTATGACTAAGGGCCCTTTCACACGTACCTCATTTGGTCTGGACTTTCTGACTTTTCAGTTTGATCTGAACCAAAACTACAGGTGTGAAACCTCCCCGAGACCACCATCTGGACCAAATAGCCAAACCTTGGTCCGACGAAAAGAGGTGGTCTTGGTCAGGATCAAACTGAACCATAGTTCAGTTTGTTTCTAGTGTGAAAACAATTTTTGGATGGTTCGGACATTTGGACCAATTACAGGAAGTTCTGGCTAGCTATCGTCAGAACCGGAAAAAGGAAAAATGAGCCACAGAAGCACAGGTTGAGAGGAGGAGACCAAGTTTTTAATTGAAATAAGGTCTGATGACATTATAAAAAGTCAACAGGAAAAAAATGCCAACACTTTCAATCTATGTTTGGAGAAGATGAGAAAAAAGATATGATAGGATGGGTGAGCAATGCCACCTGAAGATAAAGCAACTGTAGTTTGTATAGTATAATAATATAATAGAATGGCAACGAAATGAACCTGTTTGCTCATTTTTCTCCATTAATTCAAACAGTGATATGAAACCAAAACTAACCAGATCAGATGTATACAATGTAACAAAACCATGAACCTTGGTTCGGACAGTCAGGTGTCAAAAGGCTGTAAAATACTCCTTTGTGCTTAGTTTCAACAATTTATGTGATGTACAGTATGTCATGACGTTTTCCCCAGTATGTTAAGCTAACATTAAGCATTCTGAGCACCTGTATGGGAGGATAAATTCATTAATCCAGCACATGCTACACATTGACCTTTTGGTGCTGAACTATGTCTGACCCTCCCTTGTGGAAACATACACTGTTTAAGTCTTAAATGTAAAGAAAAAGAAATACATTGACATCAAGAGCTCAGAGAACACATACTTAACACTTTGCTCAGGAGACCGCAGCTTCCTGCATTCTGCCTCACATATGATGATTGTCTTTGACAGACAAATGAGTTCCTTTGGAGACACGGCAGTCTGGTCTGGTCTCTATGCACTCTTCAACTTCAAACATGACTTACAAAACAATGACCATGAGATCTTGTGCGCCTGACATCTTTGCATTAGTCAAACGAAGAAGGTCATAGAAAGCTCTCACTGGGCCCCATATACAGATAGACCTGTAGTTTACATTGAGATCCCACTGTGTATGGCATACCAAAGTGAAGGAGCTAGAATATGACAAAGAAGAATGGGAAACATGGATTAGTGAAGGAAATTGCGTTTTTGCAATGAATCAAACCTGCAGGAATATATAGCTTATCTACAGGAATGTTTGTAGCGGCAATCCTACCAAAGTCACAGCTAAAGAGAACATCTGAGAATATGATACACAATTTATGAAGCTATCATCAGGGTGGAGGACACATAGTCCAAATGCCCTTCATCCCAGGACTTTCATAAGAATGAAAGATCTCAAGGATCTTGGGGGACATATTGTTAAGTCACAATTAGGCAACACGATCAAAGATTTTTAAATGCTTTTTCAATACTGTGACGGCACAAGTGAAAATTCATTCACTTCCATCATATTGGGGTAGAGGCAGAAATCTCAGAGACACCATGAAGAGATACCTCTAGAATTTTTTGTTTATAATAATTGGTTTGAACTGACCTTTTAAATACCCCAGTGTATTTTTTTCAGAAAAAAGGTTCACAAGTACTGTTAAGTACCATAATGCAATTATACACCTCAAATTTTACACCATTAATATGCTATTAATGGCAGAGAATATCTTTTTAGTAGCTGAATTAATGATTTAGATCAAGATTTATTCCTGTCTGTGTGCAGTATTCTGGCCCATCTGAGCAATAAGACAAAACAAAGCAACTAAGGGTACTGTAAAATGTGTTAGCATTATTACTATCTGTTGCTATATTTTTGATTATTTGATTTAATGATTAAAGAGGGTGCATTCAGTGTAAAGCCACAAATATTGCTGCAAATATTATGCAACAATGCATTTAAGCATCAAAACTGAAAACTCCCTGTAATAATAAACTTGACAGGACAGAAAAAAAAGCATTTTAATTGTCTAGAGGAAACAAAATGTTCTCATTGCTCAGATGGTGGTCAGGACTCATCCTAAGGATGGCTGCTTTATTCGAAATCATTTCACTGGATAAAGTTGGAATCTGTTTGTAATATCTTACAGGTCTGATGTGAAAAAAAAGAATATTAGTTATCATTATATCCTCCCTACACAAAAATGCTGTGCCATGTGCATAAAGCACACAGCGTGCATTCGAAATTGTATACGTTTATATCAGTCTGGCTGGATGACTTCCTAACAGTTTAGGAAGTCTTGTCTTGTGTTGGAAGGCACATGTGACAGAGCTGGACCGAATAACATACAGTAATGCCACTCAATACAATATTCAGCTCAAATGTTGTGAGAGATAAGTGGGTATCTCTGCCTGCCTCTGACTTCCCTTCTTGTCTCTCCACCAGTTAGAGGCTTGTATTGTAAAGACCATCGTGGGGTCATATTTCTGAGGCCAACGTCATTTGAAAGCTGTGTGCAGAGTGAGGGGAGCTGCAGTCTCCTGTGAGGTCTTCACCTCACAGGCTGCTGTGCAGAGCTTGAAGCAAAAAATAAAAATACAAAGAAGAAGAATGGGTCACAGACTTTGGTTTCAATCTTTCTTGTATTAATATTGTTTCAACTCATGCCAGCTGCAGTGATTTGCGGCACTTTAACTCAACACAGAAATGCTGACTCCTCGGAAGGAATGAATAATAAATTGGTTGTGTATCTTCTGGCACAACAAGAATGCCATGGTGATTCTGTGCAAATGTAAAACAAGCAACGGGTCATGAAATCTAACCAGCAGTGTCTTTCAAACATCACTAAGCGACATTACACAGACACTGACCTCCTCTGTCAGACTTTGCTCTGCAAAATGCGGTATAAATAACAAGATAATAACCAGAACAAATCAGAGAGAAATACACAAGACAGCATGAGGTCTATTGAATTCACCTTTCATGCACATTTTCACTCTCTCAGGAGTTGCCTGGATAGGAAAGAGCAGCTGGTTATTTTTCCTTAGAGCAATCTGATTAAGTATTTTTTGGTTGTTGTTCAAGGTTTATGAATCTAATAGAGATTCTCTTAGTCTCACGGGATACATACTAAATGAAATTAGCTGACACCCGTGTCAGGTAACCAAGCCAATAAACTCAAACTCTCCTGCAAATTATCCACTGAAACTGAAGATGGTACAAGTCCCACCATGTTCTTGGAACTCAGCTTAGCTTTCCTTTCATTGATCAGTACATAACATGAACTGTAGTAATGTGGTTACTGTAAAATCTGCATATACGATATGCAACAGATCAGTCGAAATCTGTCTTATCAGGTTTTTCTTACGGTGTGTGTTCAGATATGGAAAGTGGCTTATTTACACTTACAAAGGCCAATTAATGTCTGTTTTACTCTGACTTTAATTAGAATTTAATGTTAGGTTTACACTTTATCTTGTCTGTCTTGAATACTTACATTACCATACGTACATCGAAAAACAATTTTTTGTCACAGTACTCATTTCTTCAGTCCATACTCAGTGTGAAGTCATCCCTTCCTAAATAAGTCTATTTTCATAGCTGTGCAGTTTACCATTTAAAATAGTCAAATTTCTTGTGTGCATGTCAACATACTGATCGAGGAGAGTTTTGCTGAATTTCAAGAGCAGGGTGAGACTATAACCATACTCAGATTCAATAGGTAATTTGCAAGGATATTTGAGTTTATTGGCTTGATTAAATGACACCAGACATGAAAGTCTTGTTTTAAGATGAGACCACAGACTCTATATAAAGATGGATATAGCGAGGTGTGACAGTTTGAAGCCCAGAGTTGCGGCTTATGGTCGGCACCATCTTTTCCGTTTGTAGCCAGGAGCTTCCAAATAAGGAGTGCAGGCTGTTGCCTTTCATGCTCTGGAATCACGCCCTGCTACCTCGGACCCAAGCAAACTGGGGCTAACGTTAGCTACTTTAGTTAAATTATGCTAACACTGCAGGTATTGTTATCAAGTAACATTAAACTTACCAAAATATTACAACAATAGTCTGACTCAGTATGAATCCTGGAGCCGGGGAGAGCAGCAGGTGAGCCAACTGTCAATCACATCAAAGCTACTATAAGTCTTCAAATCTTATTAATTGAGCAATCATTTCCAAAATGACCAACAGCACACTTATTAGAGGGCCTGAATTTAGCAGCTGAGACCATAATGACTCATTGAAAAAAATAACTGATATTATTTCTTGAGAGAAGTTGATGCTTTTTGAATGGGAATCAGTTGGAGCATCTAGTGGCTGTTGGTGGCACTTTGAGGTACTTCCATATTGGCTTCAGTCTCAAGACGTGGTAGTTGCCGCTTGGATGAGACTTAAAAATGTCAACCTACTCTTTCAATTATTTTGAGTATAAGAATACATCTATGTGTGATAATCTCTTCTTTCATCGCGCCTCACTGCTGCAATACTTCCCCTGAAATCTGTGTCGTGCACATGTTGGAAACCTTGTTATGTGGATACATAGACGAGAAGTCTACTTTTATCCAGGAGAGATGAGGGAGCTGGGAAAACTACGGAATTTCTCTAATCCCCTACCACACTTGTGGAAACCAGGTTTCAGTTTTACATGATGGTAGTATCAGGTTAAGGCAGAAAGCCAACAATAACCTGCTTACTTACTTGATTTGGAAACGAAGAAGACCAATTTTGACAGCATCTGAAAGTTGAATCCTCAACTCCAGGCTCAAGGCAGCAGAATCTTTGGAAAAGTGCTGAAATGTGCTCCATGCACAAAAAAGGTGAATAGGAGAGGATTATATGGGGCAGGAAGGACTTTTGACACTGACATACCAATGTGGAACATGAGGGTACAGAGGTCAGGATGGTGAGTCGGGATATACACTTCAAAGACGGTGTTTACTGCCCGTGAAATTTTAACTTTCAGCCAGATGCTTTCTTATTTAACTATTTCAAAATCCTCTCCCTGAGTTTCATAAAATGATTTGGATGCCTGACAGCAACCAGACTTTTCATTGTGTAAAGTTTCCATTGAACAAAGCTATCATTTCTGTCCTTAACTTGTCATCTGCTCCTCTGTTTTTACACTTTTACAGTTCATCTGTCCAAAACAAAGGCTACTGGTGTTGATTATAATGCACCAACTGACTGATGTCTGTATGTTATAAGAGAGCAGTGCAGAGATTTATTACAAACCCAGAGATTTGTAAAAGATCTCTCGCTCACCTCTCTTTGCTCTGTGAGAGTCATCACTCATCATGACGGCAGAGCCACAACCTCAAGTGTTTGGATGTCATACAAGATGGTGTGATGATACCAGGCTGTGGTCCCTTGGGGCTAGTGTTCTGCTCGGGGAATGATAATGATGTATTGACGGTGATATACCACACAAGTCAAAATAAATTACCATCATCTTTTCTGACTGCAGATTTGAGTGTTTTCAGCACTAAAAGCACACAAGAGAAAAACAACCTTTTCATTATATTTGTGCGTGTTCCATTGTGGTGGCAGGACTGCCAAGGCTTCTTAACTTTTCTTGGAAGGTGAATCTTTATTGAGGGTGAGAAAATTCTTGTGGGTGTATTTTTTTTTAAACAAACAAAAACATGTGTTCACAATTTCTCACGCAATTTCTCGGAATTCCTCACTATAAATGTAAATAAATATGTTATACACTTTATGGGCAGAAATATGTATCAGTAGAAACTGAATTTGAACCATTTATATTTGAATTTGAATTGCCCAACTTGAATAATTGCATTAAAAAACTGATTTTGAATCACATAATTTGAATTTGTATTTAACTTGAATAATTGCATTGAAAACTGAATCTGAATAGCATCATTTGAAATTGAATTTATTAGTTTGGAACTCAATTCAAATTAGCTTGAAACTGAATGTAAAATTATGAAATTGAATTCAGTTGCTCTGAAACTGTATTTGATCCTCAGTGAAAATTCAACTCTGCCTCTGGAGACACAAAAGCCTTTATACTACTTTTTTCAGATATGCAGTAGTATTCCCCAACTCCTGGAAACACACTTCAATGTGTAAAATCAGTGGAGTTCCTCTATATACATTATATGTAGTATATATATTGTACATATAAAATGAAACTTTTACCAGATGCAATCTTACAATAGTCCCATTTTAACAATATTCTAATGTCTTGCTTCATTCAGTAAGTTGTCCTGCTTTAAACTGGTATAAAAGTTACAGAAACATGAGGGTGGATTTTGTGGTTGAGACAGCAAACATTCTCTGCACTATGAGAGGTAAGACTTCTCCCATCCAACTCTATGAAATAGGTTCTGTTGAACTCGAGGACCTAAATTGAAACTGACATTGAAAAGTAGGTTTGGAAACAGGTATGGTATTTTTCAGGCTATTGTATAGAGGGTGTTTCCAATCTTCCATATAATCTGTAAGAAACTTATTTTTTGAACTCCCTTTGTGATTGTGAACACCTGTTCCCAAACCTATGTACATCCTAACATTTTTCTCTCTGTTATGCCTTGATGGAAACATTGTGGCCAAAAGACATTAGAGGGATAAAATCATTTTCACATTGGGATCAAGAGTGTGCAACCCTATTTTTTCTTTACAGTTAAAACTTCTACAAGTGATACCTCTCTGGAGTTTTGTCTACATGCATTTGGTAATGTTGTTGATTAGCTGGTTCCTTAAAATAGACCAGCCTAGACCCGAAGCTGTCAGGTCCATCCTGCTGCTGACACCAGGCAACAGACATAAAACTACTTGGACATAAAACCAGTCTGTATTCTGTCATAAAACAGGGTGAGCCCTGACACGCTTAGCAAAGTGATAAAGAGTATTTTCAGACTTGCTAAAAAAAAGTTATAACCAAGACAAGTTCTTTAACCAATAACCACAAATGTTCTTTCTTTCTTTCTTTCTTTCTTTCTTTTTCAATCTACAAAGCCTTTGTTGGAAAATCTTATATCTCATCTTTGCTGCTCTGGAACTAGATTTAGGAAAGACCATCATAATGGATAATCATTCTGAATAATTGCCATTTACCTGCCTGCAAATACTTTTTATAAGGTTGGTTCACTCCTGTTACCACAAAACATTTTCCCACTTACTATTAGCACAGATATTTTTTGGTTTTATGTGACTTTTTGAGATTTCTGCCTACCCATAACAATATTGATGAATGGAATTTCTTTTGTGTTACACACAGCATTGACTAGTTAGATAAGAAAACCAACCAGAAACAGCAGAGTCAGTTGATGCTTTTTGTGGAAATAAACATCACATACAAAACTCTGTTCATTTTTATTGTATTGTGGTAGAGGTAGAAATCTCATCTCAAAACCCCTAACTAAAACTATATACATGTCTATTAATCAAATGAGCATGTTGTATTGTGAAAGGTGGTGAACCCACAGAGTCTTATCCCCAACTGTGTTTGGTTAAGTCCACTTTCCAGTAGCAGCTGTTTTCAGCAAAAAAAACCCCAACAGCTGTTAAACCCGTTGTGCACTCCCTATCCAGCCTGGTGAAGAAATTTTAAAAAGCCAGATATTTTTCATAGGAACTGATGTAGAGCAAACCAGAGCTGAAAGGAGAATGAATATTGGACTGGCATTCAATATGTTACCAGAAACATGACTCCATATTAATGCTAACGTTGTTCCACATCCACTGGATGTGTAAATGGACAATAATTTGATAATGTTAGCCATGACATTTAGATGATAACAGTCACCTTGTTTCGGAGTTCCTCTGTCCCCAAGTGGCCAAAAGAAACAATTAATGCAGCTTTAAGGGAGTACTGTGACATGTTGAAAACACGCTTGGTTGCTTTCTTGTTGGTAGTTGGATGAAAAAAGAAACAATATCAAGTACAGAGATAGCTTTTCTTTCCCATTTCCAACATTTGTAAGCTAAATAGCAAGTTCACAATGATGGTGCTATATGAAAAGTTATGGGATCACCAAAGGGATCACAATTCATGCTGAGGAGGACCGGAATGTGTGTAGCAAAATTCATGACAGTCCATCCAATAGTTGTTACCACATTTCACTCAAAACCACAAACGTCAAAGTAATGGTGGTGCTAGAGGAGCACAGCAGGACTCATTCTGTGGGAACCATCAATGTCAGTTGCCATTTCATGGCAATCAACCGAACAGATGTTGAGATACTTTAGTCTGGACCAAAGTGGTGCTCTGACCAGCTGATCGACATGCTGCTAGCATGGCTAAAAACTAGAACAGACAATATCCAGAGCTAAAAGTTTAAGTTGTGGGAGAAGTTTCAGTTTGTTTGATTTTTGATTTCTTCCAGACATTTCCAGACTGCTTCTTCTGAGCCTTCAGGGTAGAATTATATGTTCCTTGTTTAGACAAAACAGTGTAAGTCTGATGTGAAATGTTGTCATATATCTGGAATGATTCCCAGTGTCTCTTTCCCTACAGCTGTCACAGACTGTATCCCACTCACCTGATAATTTATATCATCAAGTACAGATAGTTCAGACTGCGGTCACAAGGAAAATGATCACATATATGTCAGATTTCTTTGTGGGGAATTTTTAAGTTCACTCAGCACTATAAACAGATCTATGACAGACAGGAGGAAAAAAATAGAACTCAGACATGTGCAGCTGGAAACACAAAGACATTATATTATAGACATCACTGAATGCCATTGAAATGATATAGGCACCTCTGCAGAAATGGAAAATAAAGGTGGGCTGTGTGAATAAATATCACACTCCGTTCTCTTTTCCTCTGATGTGTGTTAATGAATGAAAAATACAAAAAGGAACATTTAAAAAACTCTTGACGCCTAACACACTATCAGAAATCTCACTCTGAATTTCAAAAGTGCATATTTTTCCTTTTCAATTTTGGCAATGGCCAAACACATTTTGTTCCCTCCAGTTATGTAACATGTACATGTTCAATTCCTTCATTGGTATCCAGTCTTCCACATTAATCGTTAGCTCTGAATTCACTAATTTTGTAATCAGAAAACGATTTACTACTTCAGCTTTGTCCTCCAGATGGATTTTCAAACATTTTTGGCTGAGACCCATAAATGTCCAAGTTTAGCCCTGCCATGCATGGGACTTATTTAAATGTACCCATGTCATGTGGAAACCCACTAGAAATACAGAAATAGTCTTGACACATGTTAGGCTTGGATTCCTTATTTAATCATGTACACATTTAAACAAGTCGTGTCCTTACCATGTTATTTTTATTTTTGTACATTCAGTAAAACCAACTGCCAGGTATGCTATTTACATCTTTACAGCTTACAGCTGTTTTTTTCTTGTTTCTATTTTATTTATTTTAATTTACATTTTCAGAGATGCCAGACAAAAGCAGTGGACACAGATAGTACCAGGGACCATGACACACCCAAGGATGAGACAGGATCAGAGTGTAGACTTCCATGTTTTCTGTTACAGACATTCCAGATGTGACATTTTTTTTGTAGTTCAGTTATTTGTTCAGCACATTTCATAACAGAGGCCTGGTTCAAAAATCAAATGTGAAGAAAATGATTTCCATTTCTTGGTGTGCCTGTTGAATATCACTGACACATCAGTAATGCATGTTTATGTTTGTATGTCCTGTCGTTTTTCCTGGTGATGCATTTTCTTCCTTCAACTTTGATGAAGTGCACCGCTAAAATCCCTCAACTTCTTCCATGAGATTCATTCATTCTCATGGTAGAAATTGTTTCTCTTGCCAAAAACAACAGCATGCACAGATATACATACTGTACTGCAGCTGCAATGCAAAGTAATCTGAGGGGTATTCCATCAACGCAGCTAAAGAAAGCTGCACTTACTTGAAAAAGCCTGGCTAGAATTAACATTAACTTTCACTTGAAGCTCAAGCCGTTCCACTAACACAATTCAGCCGTGTCTAGTCAACGTTAACTCTAGCCAGGCTTGAATAAGCTTGCAGTGTGCACGTGCACGGAGTATATAAGCAGCCCAGGACAGTCCATTGTTGAAAAGAAGATACTATGTGACAAAAAGAAGAGAAAACTAGAGCATTGTTCTCCTCAGCAGTGGAACAAACCTGCTGATGGCAGCCAACAAGGTGAGGGAGATGGCTTGACAAACAAATGGTTGGTAGTGATGGCCTAAAGGTTAGACGAGCGAATTTGTAACCAGAAGGTTGACAGTTTAAACCCTGGACTATTTATGGTTTTATCTTTATTTGTTAATAAATGAACATTCAGATCACTGACTAGGGCTATATTATCAGTAGGCTAGATAGTATCGGATGTATGTTTAAAATGATGGTGTAGACAACTTAGGAGAACCAACTTACCAGTTTACCATTACCAGCTACATAATCATCTACTCTTTGACACATTTTCTCTTTCGCAGGATGTCTGTTCGATTTACAAGGGTCATTGAAAGTTAAAATGAAGAAGTTGCAGTTGGAGATGAAGAAACTGGAGAAGGATATAAGTACAGTAGTGATTACGTCTGTCTGGGTCAAATATCACTATAAGTGGATGATTATTATAATTGATTTTTTTTCTTTATTTCTCATGCAGAATACCATCTAATTGACATTTGTATAGCCAATTTATCAGCCTACATGAATATAAAGTAATGAAACGGACAGCTTCAGTATTTACTGAATTTTATTGGCTGTTTCAAAATACAACACAGCTGTTTCAAATACAGAGTGCACACATTTTTGAAGTAGTGGTTTCTGACTTTTGCCAGTGACAAGTTCCTTCTTTTCCCCGGCAGCAGAACAAGTGAACAGAGTGGTGATCCTTTCCTTAGATTTCTTTCCCCCCTTTTATTGTCATGAGCTTTGAGAGACTAAGTTTTTCTGGTTAACCGGTTACTACTGGTTACTACGAGGCAATAATGGTGCCACTTATCATGGGAATGAAGTACAAAACATAGAATTACTGTTTTAATTTTTTTTTCCATATGTTGTCATATATGAAAAAACTCTAAATGAACACTGTAAGTGGACTACCTGATTACTATAAGCAAATTATTTAAACAGCATGAATTTTGTATAGGAATGATTCCGTCCTGAGCTTTTTGATCCATATCCATAGCGATTTCCACTGTATACGTTTAAACACAGCAGAGGGTCATGGTTTGGACTTTAATTTTCTTTTTGTCTTCACAGCTTGAACAAAATGAGTGAATAAACAAATAAATAAATAACTTCAAAACAACATTGGCACAATTTTATTTCTTGAATTAAGTATTAAATGCTAAGCTTTAAACTAAAAGGGTTCACTCCAAAACAAAAGTGACCATGAATAAAATGGGGATTAACTGAAATATGTTTTTTTGTAAAAGTCCCTCACAGTTCTTCCATCTTATGTTTCTGAACACGGACAAGTGATGTGAGCACCAAAAGACACTTGATGGAAATGTCTTTTGGGAGTCTGTTTCCATCATCACTGTCATATCTCTGTTATTATTATCATTATTGTTATTATTGTTACTATTATGCTTCTCTGTGTGTCTCTCTCCCCTCTCCTCCTCCCCCTTTCTCCCTCAACCCAACCAGTCAAGACAGATGGTCGCCCACCTAGAACCTGGTTCTGCTTGAGGTTTCTTCCTGTTAAAGAGAAGTTTTTCCTTGCTCATGGGGGACTGTTGGGTCTCTGTAAAATAAAGAGTACAGTCTAGACCTGCTCTATATGAAAAGTACCCTGCCTCTGTTGTAATTTGGTGCAAATTGAATTGAATGGAATGGAATGTTAGCCTGCCATGGAGCAGGCTAGTTCTGCTGTATAAGTTGCCTTGGTTACTGAACAGGCAATCATAAGCCGCAGTAATGGAACGGAACTCTCACTTAAATTAGCAAAGCTTATCAAAACAAGCCAGGCTTTTCTCTACCTAGCTTGATGGAATACCGCTCTGGTGCATCACTTCGGGCTGGGTGTCTGAAACTGGAACCAATGACATATTTTCCAATACAATGCATTGCACAGAATAAACTTGTTTTTCTACAAAAAGTACTTGAAACAAAGTTAGCCAAACTTGAATGCATTAAAGGTAGAGTCAGTCATTCTGGAGAGAGATTATTGATATTTGAACTAAACCCCCAAACAAACACACAACTCCCTTCATACTAGTTCACAAGCTCCGCCCCCCAAATTCATGAACATGCATTGCCAAGGCAACGGAATCCAAAGCGATACATCAGCTGTAGAGTCACTGCTGTTCCTCTCACACTTTATCATGAGCGGGAAAAAAAATTCGTCTCATGTGAGCACAACAGTCCATCCACACTCTCCGCCTCTCTGCTCCTGGCGTTCAGCGTCTGTGTCCACAGAAGCAATCATCTGTCAGCTGCAGCTCCTGGAGAGCTGAGAGGACAGCGGCCAGACAAACTGCTTCACCAGGCTGACTGACAGCTGAAATTTACTGAACCCAAATAGTTTAGATGTCAGCTCCACGGGAAAAAATCAACAGTGTTTGATTTATTGATTCATTGATACAGTTAATAAATTCAAAATACATATACAGCAGGATATTTGTGTGATTTAAACAGCTGTCTGCTCAGATTACGCTTCACTAAACACAACAGAAACAGACCTGGGGCGTAAAAAAATGTGAGGGATCTTGTGAGACTGTCTTGGATTCAGTGTGGATTTATACATTTAATAAAATGGAAGCATAACTGTACCCAACACTTTAATGTGAATTGGCCACGGCCTCTCTCTCTCTCCAGTTCGCCAGCCCTCCCACCATTCAATGGGTGCTGGAGATGGGAGACTGTCATGTCCTCACACAGATAGCTGCTAATGGATGTATTATAAGAGCTAAATACCGGACTGAAAATGGCGACCATTCAGTCCAATAGGAATTGCTTGGCTCAGCCAGAAAAAAAAGTTTCTAGCTTCCTGATCTGCTTCTGCATTGTGCAGTCCACTGAATATGTGCAGTAGTGTTTCCCCTGCTCGGCCCATAGACTTTACATTGCAGTGATGTAACAGATTTTTTTAATTGCTTTTCTTGGCTTGAGGAGTGTTTTACAAATAAAACCTACATGATATTCATAATAGAAAGAATTATAACTGACCTCGTTTGCAATTTGAGGGGTCCTGTCAACAGTTTTACAGACGTTTCTTTTACAATGGTGGTCTATGGGGAAAATGCTTTTTAGGCCGCATGGGAATTTTTTGCTGCAATACCGTGAGTGACCACTGGGAAAAAGTGGCTGCAAGGCTGAGCGACGGTGCCGCATCCAGCTCTTATTATACATCCTTGCAGCTGTTCCGATGACTTCTCCTGTCCTGTGCATGAGCACGAACACCGGTGCTGATTAGCTGGAGTAGTGCTGTGTGGCTCACTCCGAGCCTCTATGTTTACATGCCCATTTACAGAGCCAGTGCTGTGTATGAACACCAGATTCTTTCAGCACATACACAGAACAAACAGCTAGAGGACTGTGAGGAGATATTCAGTGAATTTGACAAAAAGTGTATTGGATTAGAATCACTGACTCTACCTTTAATGTCAAGAACTATAAAATAATTTTGCAGGTATACATTATAAAATGATTAAAGTCAGGCGATATCTAATCAAAGAATAAATTATATAGCTAAAAATCTGACCGAGCATTAAGTAACAACTTTCAGTCCCTAGATAGCACTTAGCTGGTTTTCAATATTGTAAAAACTGCAAATACAATACGGTTGGTACTAAAAACATAGATTAGCAAGTTTCTTGAAGAGTACTACATATGTTTGTATCATGGTGGGTTTTTTTTCCCAGTGCATTCCTCAAAACAAACAATCCCACTTTTATTATACCGTCACAAGCAAGGCTCATACCAAGTGTTATTAGAGGATGAAAAGATAATAAAAAAGCTCAAGAATACACAACTTGATTAAATTTCATCCAGCATTGATTCTTGCATTTTCCCAGGTGTCTTAGCATGTTATTTGGTATAAGACTGCTCTCAATAAATATCAGGAACAAACACAAAGAATAGTAAAGTTGATTTTTCTTTTTTTTTTAATTTTTTATTCACATAATGATTTCATTTATCATCTTTATTCGAACATTTCTGGTGTGTCATTACAACCACTTGTGGTCAAAGTGGGTACTTGAGAATTTATGTGGAACATTCTTGAATCAGTTTTGTTGGCCACCATCCCAGAACGATCACTGACAGAAAATGAGAAGGAATCGCCCGATATTTGCACAATCCCTTGCCATGCTGTACCTAACACCTTTAACAAAGCTTACATCAACCCTATCAGACAGAGTATTGATATTGGATGACTCTGCAAAATCCTGGATTATATTTGAGGTTTTCATTCAACGTCAAGTGTTGACCTCTTTGAAATTATTATTTTTTCTCCCAAAACATCAGCACATGGCAAGCACTGTGGATTATAGTGCGGTTTTTTAAGGTATAAAAAAACAAACATTTGTTGTTGGACTGTGACAGAACACAATCTTCGGTCTTAGGCTGCATTCTCACTCATTCATTTCAATGAGGGCAGTGTGTTGATGCAGCAGGGATGCCAACGCAGAGAGCTCTGGCAAAACAACACAGGGTTGTCCAACAAAAAGTTGAACCAGGTTCAACTTTTGCCACAACGCAATGCAACGTCATCCAGGAAGGTGCTACGGTGGCCAATCACACACATGTAAAATCCTGTCTGTATTATGAACTGCTGTGCAGTGTTTTGTATTTTTTCATTGTCTCACCAGTATCTTAAACAAAACACCCTCATCAGCCCAGCCCCCTGCGTTAAGACAATGCTGATTTCAGTCTGAATTCCTGCTCACTCATGAAAGTTGGATGCACTACACACCTGTTCACCACTCCAAGTTACTGCTTTTCCCAGTCCCCCCAGTTACTGCTGGGATCTACAATGGCCTGTTGGTTGAAGATGTCAAGCCCTTTGTACATGTAGCCTTCCTACAGTTTATATATGCATATTATATTATTATAATGTTAACTTGGCCAGGAGGCACGAATATATGCAACGCATGCATAAATTATAGTTTTAAAAGATAGTTTGATCTTTGTATAGTGTAGACATAAGTTAATAAGCAGATACAATATATAAACATCTGTAGATCATCAGCACCATCCTGCATACCTAGGTCTGCCAAATACTGACATGCAGGATAACATTATGGATAAAGTGTGTCTGGCAGCAGTGTGCATTGCAATAAACATAATGTGCTGACACTTTGGCTTCAATCAGAACAAATATAGGCTAGTGCTAGCCTAATTCAGTGTCTTGTGATATGAATTTTACATTGAATGTAAAAGAAGCTTCTGATAAAAAACACCAATTATGACATCCGTCTTGCATGCAAAAAAGAGATTCTTTACCATTTTCATATCACATTAAATGGGTAACATTTTCATTTTAAATATGCTTACATAAAGCCAGATATGCATCAGAATATTTCAAATATAAAGCAAGGAATCCGTGTCTTCCTTTTGTTGGAGACTGAAACTGAAATACAGTGGGGAAACCTTCAATAGACAGTTTGTAGATGCCCAACTTACAACAAACTGCTAGTTCTAGCTGTCATTCTTAACATCATCCCTGTAGATGGTCACTTGATTGAGGCCCAGTCATCAAAGAAAAGAAAAACAGAAGATAAATAAATTGCACCATATATTTACATATGGTACACTGTACTTTTTTATTGGACTGGGTTCTTTACCACCTACTGTTGATTAGCATGATCACATATATAATTTTATATACAACATCTTATTATAAATCTTTATTGTACATATAGGTATTGTACGAAAATATAATTTATAGCCTATATATATATTGAAACACATTTCATATACACAAGACTTATAATAGCTTAATAGAAGAAATATTGTAAAATTAGAAAAGTAAGGATTTGCTGATTTTTGCTTCCAGTTCCTTTAACCTCCAAAAATACCAGGAAAAAGTAATGTAATTCACTGAAATGTTGAGATTTTCATGCTTTAAACAATTGCTGAAACTAGCTCCATTTATGAGGGAACAACCTAATAACCAAAATAATAACTTCTGTGACAAATTCAGAATTTTTTCAAATAATGCTGAGTTATAGGCCGTGATGGCTTGCTGACGTAGAGAGGCAGGTTACATGTTTTCCCTGTGGAGAACACACGGCTACGTGATACGTTTCTTGTGATGATGTTTTAACGATATGGGTTGAGGTTATGGAGTCGAATGGCAGCAGCTCTTGCAGTGGCCTCAATATCACGCGGCATGGACATGTGTGAGGAACTCGCTCTGCCAAAGTCTTTCATGGTTGACACAAACTGGCCGTGTTAACCGTCCTCAGAGAGGTGGCAGGATAATGAAAAACATAGTCCACACCTGCCAAACAGACACAGGCAGAGAGTGCTGAGGAGGGGTGGGGAGTGGAGGGTGGCACGCACTCCTTTAGCATCCCAACTGGTACTCCACGGTCTCAGTTTTTGTGCAAGCAGCTTGGCGGTTAATCATCCATCAGTCTGATGAAAAGGCACTGAGCACACTAAAAACACATGTCCATCTACACGAATGTAGATATAATGTTCATGCTTCTTTTCCAAATAAGGGGATGCCTTCCAACGTTTGTCCACCTTTCAGATTATGAGCATGTCACTATAATGTATGTTCATTTCATAGCAGGTCCACTGTGCAGAGTTGCTGTCCTCTTATATTTTAGGCGTTGCCAGGGGCGGTCTCCTCTGCCTGCTGAGAAAAAAAAGCCACAGAGGTGTTTAAGACCACATCTAATCGATGTTGCTGATTTAGCCATAATTCACAACGAGGTTAAGACCATCACTAACTGGCTGCTACTCCAATACTTTACACTCTTTTATAGGTAACACTTTACTTTAACACCCCTATTTAGCATTTATAGGCTGTATCGTGTATAAAAACACTTAAAGTCCACTTCCACTCAAACATGTGTTTTGCTTCTTGTTACTTCAGTTGGATGTTTGAGTTTCACTGTGCAGAATGATGTATGTGCAGAATTTGACACTAGGAGGCTGTTTTTCAGTTTAACTCCTGGTTAGGTAAGTTTTATGAGAGAATGTAACTTGTGATGTAGCATGAACAATAAATATTGCTGCTATGGTTACCTGCAGGTCAGTAGGCAGTGATTTAAAACTGTGTTTTAAACTGATTTCATTTTAATGGAAATCTGCTGATCCATTGCATACGTTTGTTTTGAGTGGCTACAGTATAGCAATGTTGACACATTCTCTGTTGGTATCTCCTATCTCTTGTGATATTTACTATATATATATATATATATATATGTTTGTGAATTAATGGTAAATATTGCATGTGTTACAGTTACCTGTCAATGCAGAAGCTGCTGCAGGCAGAGTCAGTCTGCAGTGCACACACACAACGCCGGGCCTCCGCCCCCCTCCTGTCCCGCTTAGTCCCAGCGGAACGCGTCATACGCAGGGAACCCTGGTAACTGGACATACCATATGGTACAGTGTGCCTATAAAAAGAAACGCACATATACAGTGCAATGAGTGACCAGACAGATGGGAACCCTGTACATTCAGCTGACATTAACTACACCTGTACAACTTTGACGCACTCACAGAAGTATACTGTAATATTTATTTTTGACACTTTGTCAGATGGCAATCAGCCAAACACTATGGTGATTTTAGAGAAAATAATGAGTTTCCATGCGCTGGTGTTGAAGCTTTACTGGATTGCATTATACTGAGGGGTGTTTCTAATATTTTGTCCTACCCCATCTGGATACAAGATGGGGACAGAATATAAGAGACATATTTCAGTGTAATGCAGTCCAGTGCAACACCATCACTGACTGCAGCCCTCAGAAAGACCATATGTAACCTTTCTAAAAATAGTGTCAACAACAGCAAAACATAGGCTTTGCAACGGTGCTGTTTATTACAGGACCACTGTTAGCTTGTTAAGATTGTATAGGTGTAGTCAGACTATCTAAAATTCATTGCTTAAGTAGATCTAAAATAGTCAAATGTAGGTACCTTTTGCAGACTGAGATGGCAGGAAAATGTAAAGGTAAAAGGTTTAAGAAATCCTTTCAAACCAATGTTCTTGTTAGAAGATGTCAGTAAACTTGGACTAGTCAGTGAAGGGCAGGCTGTTTCTTTTACTGTCCCACTTTGTGATTTCTAATCTAATAACCTAATAATCTAATAACCCAGGGGATTTTCACAAAAACAACCATTAAAACATAAGCATGGAAGGCAATGATTGTTTGTATATGAGCAAACCTTTGGCACAGTATATTTAAGTTATGGAGGATATGTAGAGTATAATACCAATGTCACCAGATAATCATGAAAGCTTCAATGAAGAGTGAACAGGGCACTCTTGGAAATACTGAACTTGGTCCATCACTGCCACTGAACCAAACTCCACATGAACTAACTATAATTATAGCATAAAAAGTACATTTTGTTGCATTTTGAGAGAATGCATTACCACTCAAGACCCCAGCTCCAGTCATCAGGCATATTCACACACTGCATGCTGCTTGGCTATAAAAATCCTTCTGTCAACAGCTGGGCTGCCTCATCTGCATGGAATTCACATTTCTTTGCACCTCTCCTCACACTTTTGCACCATGCGCACTGTGCAGGATGTGAAAATACCAAACCAAAGGACATGTCAAGGTCAGGGCAAATAACCTCACAATGTCACAGTACTGCTTGTGTCACTATTTGTGCTGCCAATAATTATGTTAGTCAGTGCCAGCAAAAATAAAAAAATATCTGTTCTCTAAACCAGCCTGAACAAGCAGCCTCCATGCACGCAAAGACTGATATGACGTTTAGTAAGAATCCTCTCTGGTAGCTACAGCTTTGAGAGACAACAGATTCACAGGTTAAATGACAACTTTGTTTCATTACAACATGACTCTTATGTTAGTTGTTTTGGTCATTATGTCTATTGGTTATGATAACATTACACTCACCGAGTCTGATCAGAGCTCAGTCTGAGTCAGTAACTGTGTGTGCACAACTATGGTAAGCATGGTAGGCCAAAGTCGAACTACTGGGTCTGTACAGTTTGATGGATGTTTACAACCAACAGTTTGGAATTATTTTACTGTTTGCCTTTTTTTTCTCTTCCAAATAAGTTTGATCATCTGACTGCTTGTGCTTCTTTCCCCGGCAAACTTCTTTTAGATGATGTTGCTGTGTTCCCAGATCTCCCATGGCTTTACAGACTTTATAGCTCGTTGTTTCAGCTCATTGTTTAACTGTTTGGCTGCAACTTTACTGTTGGTTCACTGTCAGCGCTCTCATAGCGTAGTTGTGTAAGCAGCTGTTCAGAGAAAAAGCTCTAAAACCCCACCGTACAGTTACAACTAGCTGGTGAAGATAGTGGAGCATTTAGCAGCTAAAGAGCTGGTGGAGACCAAAATAAAGCTAAAAGGAGAGTGATTATTGGACTTATATTCACCAGGTAGACAGAAACACAACTCCAAATGAATGATAATATTACTGTATCAACTTAAAAGGTAATGATATATTAATGTTCTATTCACAACTTGTTTCTGCTCCCCCAAAGTGGACAAAACTCAGTCCTCACAGAAACTCAAGAGCAAGTTAACCAACATGCAAAAATCTTTACAGACTTAAAAGTGACCTAAAAACCATGAGTACCACCTGTTCTCTTGAACAAAGTGGGCACAATACACCTTGATGGTGTTGGAGGATCTCCAGGTTGACCTTGAACCTAACAGACTCAGGAGGGCAGTGACCATTTCCTCGTTCAAATCTTTGATCCTCTGATCCCAGACTTCCTGAGCAGCTGGGGACAGATTAGCATCTAGGCCCCCAAAGGCCTATGTTTTCTTTCCAGAGTTGATCTCACCATGCCACACCACACTCATTGCACCTCAGATGAATCTTCTCAAGGTCAACTGAGGTCATTTCAGGTGATCTCCACACCAATGGCGGTGTGACCACCCATCAGTGAGGAAGACTACCTGGCATGAGAGCAGCATGAAGGTGGAAGTGTATTACACACTTGACAACTCAAAGTGATGATACACTAACTTTTACTCTTCGCCAATAACACTGAGTAGGAATAAGCAGATATAGAGATGGATGGATCACATTGTTTTACCATGTGTTCTCAGGGACCAAACTGAATAAAGTGAAAGAATGCAATGTGCTCTCTTTTGAGCGCACCACAAAAAAAGTCTTCTCCTTTGAGGAGATCAAAGGATTGTGAGGCAGATTCAAACAGGATCTGGATGTACTTTGTTTGGTCAGTATCTGTTTAAGCATGGCAGCTGATCCTGCTGAACTCCCAGTGGACAACAACCTTTGGCATATGGATACAGAGATTTCTGACTCTGCACCAGTGTTGGGCAGGTTATTTGAAAATTGTAATTAATTACTGATTACACATTATTCATTGTAAAGTAATTACATTACCTTACTCATTACTCAGCAGCAAAAGTAACACATTACATTAACACATTATATTACTCGTTTTTACTTAACATTCGTTACTTAGCTGTCAGCTCCATCAAAGTTGCCTTTAAACAACTCAAAATCCCCCACACCCACACATTGCAGTTTTTCTATTTAACAGGTACACTTTACACTGCCTTATTTATTTATTTAACAGCCACTTTATTAGGAATACCTGTGCAATCTAATGCAATCCAATACAACAGCTCTGCCATAAATTCTACTTTTATTAAACTTAGTTTTTGTTAGACATTGTCAGAAAGGTGATAATTCTACTTTATGTTTATTATTGAGGTTGTAGTGGGTGGTGTGGTGTACTGGAGTGCATTATATTGAAATGTGTTTCTAATATTTTGCCACTCTCATATATATGTTATATTCATATATGTTAATGGAGTGGACAAAATATTAGGAACACTTTTCAATATATTTATATTATTTATTTATTCTACCCATGTCTAGAATTTCATTTGGCCAAAGAGGTAATAATCTATAGTATCACCGTTAAAGGTGCGCTGTGGAGTTTACTTTCAGTGTTTCTCACCAAAACACTTGCACACGTGTGATAGATAAAAACACTGCTCCATATTGCTACTAGTAGTAAAAAAAAAAAACTCCACAGGGTTCCTTTAAGGAGAATGAGATTTATTCATCTGTAGCAGCTCGACTTTATGACTTACAGTAGCCTGGTATGACAGGTGAGGATTTATATATCTATATATAAAACCCTGCACTGTTCCAGGAGGGTTTACTGACAGTTAAACCCTTCACAAAGTGTTACAGAAATTACTCATATATCTACAGACACTACTTATCTTGCACAAGTAATATACACAAGGCATTATGTCAAGCCATTTTTTAACCTCCACTAAACAGTAAATGGTTTCAGGTTCACATTCCAGAAGACTATCTATCCCAAAGGTGTTTCAATCAATACTGTAAATGAGGAGATGACACAGGGTGAAACAGTTTTTGACAATCTACAGTATATGTCACTATATATACAGCATATGTCAGTATATGTACAGGTGATTCATTTAAATGACTGGTACTGTCTTGAGCGCAGCAAATCAAAGCCTTTTTAAAATTAAACTTCTACTAACAATAGCATCAATCATATCTAAAGATTTGCAATCACTAGCTGCTGGTAAGATAAGCATGTCTGCACCTGACTCTTACGTTTGAATTTTTGATTTGATCTGTATCTGACATGACTTTGGCCTATGAAGAATGTGAAGATCATGAAACTTCCTTCTTGCTTGCATTGTTTTCATCATTTCTTAGTGTCCAGTTTTTAAGCAACATTGGTAACAAATCTAAAGCCAGTAATGTGGCACAACCTGCATTTTTTTTTTACCAGTTTCACAAGAATGTGTCACTGACAACTGACAGTGTTGACATAAGGTTTTTACACTGTGCTAGGGAAAACGAAAACATTTTTATAAGTCATGAAAATGTCAATAGTCAGAGGAGTAAAGTCAAAAGGTCAGGTTACTGTACTGTAACAGCTGCAGGTACTTAGGCTGTCCTATATAACACCTCAGGTACTTAATTTTAGTCTTACCAAATATTTTACACATGCTCCCATGTGAACCGTCAGTCACTACATACAGCTGTTCCATAAGATCCATGGTGAACTTTAAGATATAGGTTGCATACAATTGTCAGCGATATATTTGAAAAGAAAGCCTAAATCCTGTCCACAGAATGACTTTTGAGGCCATATGTTTTGATGAAACTGTTCAAATTAAGCAATAAAGCAAGCAGTATTGCGAGCAGTAACTATGGAATTATACTTCAGAAGAAAGTTCAGAACTAAAATAAGTTCAAAGGTGAACATGAACATGTGCAGTGTATAGCAGTGCTTAGTACTATATACTATATTATTGCTTAGATGGTGGACAGGGTCCTTCTGTGCTAACAAGTAGCTTTTCAACAACAAGACTAGGTCAAAACCTAGTATATGGCTGGACTGTGTATGGTCAGTGTGTGTAATTGTGGTCAGTTTGTTACAGGGATAGTAAGTGGTAGTGTCTATAATATGAATTCCTGGATATTAAATGTTCATCTGCAATTTTCTGTAGTGTACTGAAGTAGTATATCACATGACACTGTTAAGCAACCTTTTTGTTAAGCAATTGTTAAGTTATTTTATTTTATTTTTATTTTTATTATAAATATGCTAATTATCTGTTAACTCTGCTGCTCTTTCATCTGTTTCTATCTGCAGATGTCTGTAAAGATATGGTCTCATCCATATGTTTACATAGGATTAGCATGCTAGGCTAGCAGTCCGTCAGCTGTGTGTTTCAGAGCACACAAACACAGTAAACATCTGTCACCTGCAAGCACGGTGCTGTTAAATTGGAAATACCACAGCTACATCTTATTTTATACAGTCTATGGGCTACACACAGCATGGCTCAGCTATGCTAATGATGCTAGCCATGCAAACTAGCTGCTATCTAGTTGTGCAGGCTGGTAAAACGGATCTATTGTGTCTCTTTGTATCTGCAGGTTGGTGCTCCTGTCAGTGCCAGAGCCTCCTGTGAGATGCTTCAGTGGGTAAATGTGTGTTTTTAAAACTTATTTTGGGGCCCCGCTGTGAGCACCTCTGAGAACGTAATTGAAACTGTTCATGTCAATTCATTTTGAAAGAGCAATGGCCAATGGGGAAACTCCATCACTGGGCCGGCTGACCAATGGTGTAACTTCATCACTCAGTGAGTCAGTCAGTCAGTGACTGACATTCAGAGTTATAGGGCTGGTGTGTGGCCGGTCCAGCCAAAAATGTACTAATTTGGTTTCACGCAAAGTCTAAGCAGGTGCTGTCGACCTTCTACGACCCCTTCGCGGAGGAAAGGCTTTCCAGCTGCACCTTGATTTTCACCACATGGTATTACTCCTGCATACCAAACTAGATGATATATCTAGAAGGTTGTGCCCAGCCAATTTTCAGCTTCATCTGTAAGGCGTTACTGCGGAAAAGGCCCTATCAGGATCAGTGTCTTTGATCTCATCACACTAAGGTTTGCTGTTGGTCAGATGGTATAAGCTGCATGGGTTTGTAAAAAGTGAATCAGCACTATAGCATGCTTCCTACGCCATAAACTTGTTTAAATGGCTTCAAAAAGTGAGTGGCACTTAACTTCAACATTTTTCAAATGAAGTTCTGCATCTGCTTGTAGAAGCAGAAAACAGCTGCTGCACTGCTCTCTGCAGGCTGAAAACTTTAACTCTGCTCTTGTGGCCACACCTCAAAGGACACTTTGTAATCAAAGAACTGATAAAGAAGAACTGAAGATCAAAGAGCTGACCTGATATCAACTCAACCCCCTACTCCAACTTTCTCACACCTTCCTAAATTGAGACTGGCTGAAAGGTGTGTTTACATACTCTATGAGAATCCAATTAAACTAGAGCCACCCTGAGACCTCTTGTTTGGAGTCACCAAGGAGCAGGTAAAACTGTCTACTAATCTGCTTGATACTGTAGACAGGCATCAGCTGGCATCTTCTAATGCAGGTGAATAGTTTTTGTTGTTGTCCTTTTTTGTACCAGGTCAATAAGAAATTGAAAGAGAATTGAAGTTTCCAACCCGTGGCAAGTCCAGTGCAATATTTTTTTTTTTTGTGAAGCTGATTAAAAAAAAAAAAAAAAAGTATGTGCAAAACAATGTTGGATGGTTAAATAACAGGAAAATAGTGGTCTTGGCCACTCAAACCCACCTGAGAGGTGTTGGCTTTGGTATAATAGCATGTTAAGCTGCCGTTTCATTGCCTAGGGTTAATCAAAACATCTTAGATGGCCAAGAAGTAGGAACCCTCCCACACACACACACACACACACACACACACACACACACACACACACACACACACACACACACACACACACACACACACCCTCCTGTTAGCCACTGTCAGAAATCCTCAGAGGAATTAAAATACCTGAGAGCTGCAGAGTCTAGATTACATCAAATCTGTACTGTTCTTGAAGTCAAGGGAAATACTGAGCCTAGTTTAAGTTTCTCTGAAACCCTTATCACAGCTTAAAAAATGAAGAGTATTCCTTTAATGCAGAGTTTAAGACTTCTTTTCCACATAAGTCACATATTAGGACCTTCTGTGGTATACCTGTACTAATGTGATGATGGCTCTCCAGCACATAAGTGTTTCAAATAAGACTTCATATGAAGGGTCTCAATTGCAAAGTCTGATTAAAAAAAACAGGACAACAGCAAACCACTGCCAGATCATGACACAACACCGCCTGCACAGATAGTTTTAAGAAAAATAACTGTGGTAAATTTTGAAATGGTACTAATGTGATTGTATAAGTAACACAATAGGAGTTCTAGAATACCATGATGATGTCACTATAAAGCCTGGAACGAAGGTTACGATATTGTAACCCTAGTTCTATAAGCACAGGCGGCATCCTCTACTGGCCTCTACGGGTAATACTCTCCTTCAATAACGTGCAAACAATCGCCCACTGAAATTTGCATGTACGTAGCCGGCCAATCAGGACGCACCTACTGATTATGTGTGTCTCACACAGTATAAAAAGAGGCGTCTTGCTGTAGCTCTCATCCCGAAACCACTTAAGCAGACGGCATAGGAGTGGCAGGGTCCATAGGTAGACTCTATGGGTACAGTAGGCAGAGCCCGATGAATGTTTGCCCTGCTGCAACATGTCATCGGATTGCTTCACTGAGCCATACCGGCTATAGGTTAGTCGCCGTGGGCCTCCAACTACTTTATAATCCCAGCCACTAAAACGGAGCAGTAGTGGGCCCAAGCCAGCCCAGTTAACATGAACATGAACCAGGTGTAACCAGTACAGCTCTGCCCTGCCTGTGCGCTCTCCTCCTCACCGTGGCACTGCAGCGATGCACCTCGTCTCCTCTTTGGCTCAAAGAAGGCGCAAATGGCAGATGATGGCTCAGCTGTGCCTTCTCCTCTTCCAGCCTCTTGAAGCGCTGAGTTACAGAGGAAATGGACCTAAAAAGCCTATCAGAGCTATGGGAGCTCCCAGAAGGTCCTCTCTGTCTTTCCTCTGTAGGGCAGTGAGTCCCGGTCACACGTGATGTGAGCCCACTGTGGCAAGTGACATCACCTGCCTTGTGGCAGAAACAACACCCAGAATCAGGTTATTAATCCGGCTGGAATGGTGCAGCCCAGAAAATCTACCAAATCATGTATTAGCCACAGCGATGCCCAACACTCCTAGATCGTTAGCTGCCGCGGCCAGCTGCACGGCCAGCCAGAATATTATTTCAAAATATTCCAGCGTGTCCCTATCCCGCATCAGTGGAGGCTGTGGCTTCTTGCAAGCCACTCAGCCAGCTGGGTGAGGAATCAGGAGGGCTGCAAAAGCCTCTTCCTGGGAACGCACACCAGGACAGCCTGTCTCTGTGTGGCCCTGCACTCTCAAGAAGGAAACCAGTCCCGCCACTGGTGACTTTGTTGTCAGTGGCTCCTTCCAGGACACTTCGACACACTGCAAAATGACTGGGAGAGGAGGTGAAACAAAGGCAGGTTGAGCCGGATGAGCCAGGCTGTAAAAGCCTTCACGACGTTGGCTGACTGGTTTGGGCGGATGTGGGGGGGGGGGGCAGAAAGAGCCCTACATGCTCCGCCACCATGGCCACAGCCTTCAGGAAATCGTGGCAAACTGAAGTCGGTGGTGGATTTCTGAAAGTCAGCGATGTTGCATACACAGACCAGAGGTTGTCGTCACCAACCATCAGTGAAGTCACTCGGAGAGTCTCAGCCGAGGCGTCTGGCAGCAGCAGCGGAGGGCCAGATGAAGCGGTGAACTCATTTTCGTCATGGAGATCAATCTTGAACTCCGGTTCGCTCTTGTCGCAGTGGAGTGAGACATCATACAGCCAAAAATGGTCCCACTGTTGCTGGCAGGAACGAGCTTAGAGTGACTTAGGCGACTCCATCCGTGGAGAAGTAAGATCAATGAGCTGACTTTGTCGTCGCTGAAGTTAGAAGGATGAGAACTGCGGCAAGACCCTGCATTTTATACTGTGTGAGACACACATAATCGGTAGGTGTGTCCTGATTGGCTGGCTACGTACATGCAAATTATAGTGGATGATTGCGTGCGTGTGATTGGAGAATATTACCCATAAAGTCCAGCCGAGGGCGGAGCCTGTGTGAGATAAAACAGCGCACACACACTATAAGTGTAAGGAGCATCATAGTAATGTTATAGTACGGCAGCCATGTTGAATCCACTAAAATACTGAGGTAAACTGAAGATGATTGGAAAATGACTCTTACTCTGGTGTGTTGATCCAGATGATGTCCAGGTGGCAGTAATACACACACTCCTTGTCTTTGTAAGTGTAACACGTGCATCTCTTCACACGCCTCCGGGCCCCTGGCGGGTCACATGTAGAGCAGGGCTTCACCTCACTCTCAGAAGCACCGCCGCCAAGGTCATCCATACCACCGGGCAGGAGCGTGCTAAGCTTGACCGCTTCCATCTCCAGCCTCTGGCTCACATCTTTGCTAGATGAGAAACCTGCAGGATCACAGCAATTTGAGAAGCGTTTGAGAACTTCCTTTCATATCCTTGGCCTTAAATAGCACCACCAAATGTAAACTTGCTCGTCCTATAATATTCCCATAGGGACATGGGACATGCTGTATAGTGTGTCTGTGTATGCCAAGTTCATACCATACCATACTTGATGATATTTTTACCTCTTTCTCTGTATTACTATAATAGTCCCTATACGTAATATTGCTGGATGAAGAACCTGCAGGATCACAGCAATTTGAGAAGCGTTTGAAAACTTCCTTTCATATCTTGGGCCTGAAATAGCATTACTGAATGTAAACTTGCCAGGTCTAGACCCCTGTGGGGACATATAGTCACTGTGTGATTTGCCGGCAGGGGATGGTGGGGAGTTCCCCCTCCCCCCCCTCTGGTCTATATATCCCTGCCTCTGCTGAGTTATTTTTGTGGGGACAAAAATGTATCCCTCTAATCGTGATTTATGCTGCTTCACCCATAGACCATATAAAATATCTAAAATAAAAATAGGCTCAAAAAACTAAGTAAATTTTACAATATGAGAACAGTCATTAGCGTAAACAACAATAAAATCAGAAATGGACTTTCACTGTCAGCGCTCATGTGACAATAGAGATGACACAGTGTCTAGGCAACGTCATGACGCAGTAAATGGACCAGGGGTCACCTCCTTCCCTGCTCACAGATTTGCAGAGATGTGGGTAAAAGAGGGGCGACACACCGCGGATGACCCCTCCACAGGAAAGCATAAAAAGAAGGCAGAAGTCAGTCATCAAAGCAGACTGTTTTCTTAGTCTAACAAGTAGGCATATACTGAAGCCATTTTATTTTATGATGAAAGCACATTGTGCTATTGCATGTTGTGATTATTTTCTATTCAGTACTGAAGTTTGCTGCGCGCTGCACTTAGAGCTGAATTAAACAATGACTTACAAGAATGACATTAAGTGTATTGGCACATCTGGCCGAGTGGCGCTATCCACAGTACTGAAAGGAGTGTTGGGTTGCGGGATTTATTTCTAGCATGTTAAATTAGCTTTTTTTTTTGTTGTACAGTATATGATCATATCTCCTGAGAACTTGATATCACATCCCTAAGAGTGAAAATATCGCACTACTTGATGATTTTTTTTTTTTTTTTTTTTTAAATGGGTTAAAATATTCCTGCAAATGCAGTGGTCAAGATCAAGTTTTGTAATTGTTCTTATAAAAGTTCATAATTATCTTATAAATGTTACTGTAACACCTGCAAGAAATAGCCTAATAGACTTCATAATCTATATATGACCACTGTGGTTCTGATTTATTTTCATGAATAAAAACGTTTGAAAAACATCCCCCCTCTGACTTTTCCACAAATTGCACCCTACATATAGTGTGTCTGTGAAGTCAGTGGGTTCAGATGACCATCCCATGCGTTATGATATTTACATATGGAGGTGTAGGTGGCGCAGAGGAATAGGAGATCTAAACCAGCCTATGCGACCTGCATCGCCTTTTCCAGTAATGACAAAATCTTCATTATAATGAGATTATTTCACATAAATTATTTTTGTCGTTGCTGTTTAAATTAAGATTATAAGAGGAAATCGATGACTATGACATCAACATTGGCTGCAGTTTTCCTACAAGCAGAGTGCTGTTTTGATTAGTTGGCATTTAATTGTCTGATGACAAATCTGATGACACTTTCAATTATGGATTAATTGTTTAAAGTCATTTAACCAGTGAAGTCCCCAAACATTTGTGGGTCACAGCCTCTCCAATGTGATGATTTGCTCATATTATCTGATTATTGTAAACTGGTTACCTGTGGGTTTCTGATCTACTCCAAGACATCACTTTTGGCTCTGGTTACCTGAGATGGGCATTTGTCATTACTTTTACATTGTCTGGACTGAATGATTAATCAATTATGAGGAAAAAACAATGGCTTGATCAATGCATAATAAAAAATAAAAGTCAATTACTGCCCTAATTCTGACTTCCAAAATAATTTCACAATTTTACTGTAGTGTGGGTTTTATATTGTGTCTGTAAAATGATAAAGAATGAATTGACCTTATAGCACTTATCATTTCAGCTCCTAAGGCATTATTATTTGCACTGTATCCTCCTGAGTTGTATTATAGATTTGCAACTGTGTTTTTCTTAAATTGCACACAGTGAACTTATAGATAACAGGCTAAGTGCATGTGTTAATCCATCTATTTGGCTTCTCCATCACTAATTTGCCAATCACTTGTAGAGTATTTTAGCCATCATTATGCACAACAACTGATCTCTGTGCACACTATTTCTGCTGTAAAGCCCTACAATAAGAAGACCACCCACTGACCTAACAGTAGCCTATTACTCACCGTTTGCCAAAGATGCTGTCACCACGATGAGAAACAAAACTCCCACATCAACCGATGACACACTAGCCATCACACATTAAACATTAAAAAATAAAATTAAAAATTTGGGGAAAAAAGAAAAAAAAAAGTTGAAATGTGAAAATAGGAGGATAACACCTTCCAAAAGTCCAAAGCGTCCGTCTGCGTTTGTGAAGTTAGAGATCCTGATAAAATATCATATATCTTATTTTACAAATAGCTGCTGACAGCCTGTACAGCAGCGCTGCTGAGACTCTGCGTTTGCTTCCCTCAGTCAGACTCTGGTTTATTATGAGCTGACAGCTCAGCGACAAGCTTACTGCAGTGTCACGCATGCTTCCTGGTGTGCTTTTCAAAATAAAAGCTTCCCAGTCAAACTCCAATGGGAAACTTGAGACACCTGGGAGGACCTGTCCCAGTCTGCTTCTGGCTGCTAACTACTGGTTCACTGGAGCAGTTGGAGGATCACTGCGTGTAGTGCTGAATGAGTTGTGCCACTGGCACTGCTACATTGCCAAAATGGAATGTTTTCGTTGATTTAATGAGAAGTCTTGTTCTGAAATCTTGCGAGAGTTGACTTGTTGAAATCAGCTAAATATTCAGCCATGTCTTTGAAAATCTTTTAGATAACACTAAGCTACACTTTCCGTACTCAAACACAACAAACTCTCCCAGCACTTCTCTCTCCAACTCTGTCATCAACAAAAAGATGGGAAAATAGTTAGTAGTCATTGTTGATGAGAGCAGCTTGTGAAACTGTGGCTCATGTAGTTACAGTACAGAGACAAATTACACCAGTCTCACTAATGCACATCCAAATACAGACACAATATTTGAGTACAGTTTGGTAGGGTAAACATTATTTATATTGTCTCCTCACAGACCTGCAAATCACACACTCCAGTACACACAGTGCAGTAACAGTAACACATCAATACAGCTAATACAATTAATACAAAGTACCAAAGTGTAATCAAAGGTTGCAAAGATAATTAATACAGAATTTGAAAAAAAAAAAAATCTGTTCACTGCAAACAGTCATACTTTTTGTTCTGTTTAGTAGTAGTGTTTTTTTGTTTGTTTGTTTTTTTTTAAATCAGGGATTTTTTTTCCAGTAATGTTATTATAATTAAAGACAAACCCTCTATAATTAATTTATTGACAAAACCACCCTGTACCTTGATCAGTAATTGTTATCTCAGGCTGACATGACAATGGCTGATCACATCTTTGTTTGTTTGTTTGTTTTTTAGTTTATGTGACAAATTCATTCTTACTTGTATAATGCTTTTATTTTGAAGGCAAAATCATTCCACGTCTAATTTTGCTCTGGTTATTTGTAGGCGGTTTGACTGCTGCTCAGCCTGCAGAGCACCACCCGCTGGATGCAGTACTTCAGTGATGCCAGAGAGCAGAGCACCTCTACAGGGATGCAGTCTATCACAATGGTTCCCAAGCCGTGGTTCAGCTCTCCAAAGAGTTCCGCAACCAAATGACAAACAGACCAGCATCACTGTTATTTTATTTATTAGAAGTTTGTGGCCATTTGATTACCAGCAAATTACACTGTATTGTGTTGTTTGTGCATGTGCAACAAATAAAGCACAATATTAACTTACATGATAAGACCCTGATGACGGCTCCTGCATGTTATCTAGCCTTGAGGCACTGTATTGTAGATGGGCCCTCAGTCAGTCATAAGAGTTTTACTGTTTCAGTTGATATTGTGCTCCCATGATTCTTATTCCTAAATAATACATAGTACACATTGTAGACCGGTGGGCTCTGAACTCCCTGAATGTTTCACTTTTCCTGAGACCTGGTCCAATCACAACTGAGAGACAAAAACCAGACACAATGAACACAAGAAATCACATCAGCCTGAAGAAAACACACATGCAGGTGTAAGTTCATGTCCATATGCTCACAGAGCACCTACACATGCACATAATTGCATAAAAGTGTGTAAATCACAAATTCAACCACCCAGCCACATTCACGCACACATGAGGGTGTCTAAGAAAACAGGCTGACAATACACCCCATTCACTGGATGGCACATTGCCACACTGAATCAGCCTCCTGCTATGCAGTTTATTTGCCCAATGCTTACTGTATGTCAGTCTTCACTGAGGGTCTAATAAAGTCACAGAGTTTAGAGGTACCACAGGAAACATGGGGTGATGAAAGACAGGTGGAAGGAATACTATTTTTCTTTCATGTGACAGAGCTGTGTGAGGTTATCTTCAAAGAGAACTAAGATTGCTTTGCATTTGATCATGTTCAAATACTGTAGTATCATAAAATTTATTTAATCAATTAATATTCCACATTTCCAGCACTGCCTCATTTGTTTTTTTCTGTAAAGTTTAGGAAGGTCTACTGTTATTCAAATGAACCATGTCAGCATCAAATGTAGTAAAGTAAATCCAGAACTGTGTTTGTCTTTGTTTTAAGCCTCAAATCACAGAGGGGGAAACTCAGCTGCTTTATGTTCCAAGCCTGGAGTGAAAATCTGTCTGTGTGTGTGTCTGTCATGGACAATGATGTCCCAGAGAAACTGTGAGTAATAGGAACCAGAATTGCAATTTTTGTGATTTTTTTTTTCTGAAGAAGCCAGAAAAACATTTCCTCCTTTTGGCATTCATGTGGTGTTTTCTAACAATAAGAGAAATTACACCAGGGAGTGCTCAGCTATACTCTCTTTGCTGTGGATGCTTTGATTTCAGTCTTGGAGCCTGAATGTGTGTTCGAACTGGGAGAGTGTAAATATCATTGTATGAAAACAGGTCAAGAGATGTTCAATTCTAACCTCAACCGAATATGCAACATGTGACAGCTGCACTTCCAAGGTCAGTCATCAATTAAGAGCTGCATTTTCACTAATGGAGGATTTGTAGATCTTATCTTAGGTGGTATTTTGACAGAAAACACACGGGCATATGGATGTCTGGAGTGCAGTGCTGGTTGGGTGGTAGAGGAATGCCTTTCACAAGTTACCTTGACAAGTATGGGAATGCGTGGATGGGAATGCATGGCCTGCAATTAAAGCCCTCATTCCACATAGATCCATAGGGAAAATAATCTTAACAAAACACTCAATATGGGGCCCACCAGACCACCAGACCTTCCCAGCACTTGTCCATTGTTTGACTCAGTGGTCAGTAGCTAGAAGCTGTGTGGTCTTGACCACAGTGATCATTCCTTGACTTGTTCAGACTATACTGTAAGGTCAGTTATAATAGATATAGAGGCAAATAGTATATTTAGAAATAATAAGTAGTCATACTAACATCCACACAGACACACTAATAGATTACTGAGTGTCACAATGTTCTGTGTCAAAGAATTGTTGATTCAACTCTATAGAATTGTGATATGTAAGGTGTTAAGTGTGTTGATATACAATGTGAAATGACATTAACAGGTGGTACTAGAGCATAAAATATTCACCTGCAAAAACTCTGTTTCTGTAGCACATAGAGTAGATCAGCTATACTCAAGTCAGTACTGTTTGAGTCTAAATTTAGCTCTTGCTGTGTTCTTAACAGTGGATCAAATGACTGTGTGTAATGTGACATGGGTCGCTCTCGCTCATGCTGACGAGCCCACAGAGCATTTACCAACAACTTTATAGAAAGCCAAAGCCCTGACACCACTTCCTGTCTAGCTGCCGTTCCACTAGCTTCTGCAACTCAATTCAATCTCTCACTGAGGGTTTCTTTCATCTGCTTTTCTGAAAAAGTGAAATTTATTTATTTGGTTTAATTTCCATATTCAATAGATAGATTAGTATCTATAATGACACTTGCTATTTATTGGTGAAATCAAACTTAAATCACAAAACCCTTTAGAAAGCCAGTCAGGTAGTATGTTTTGACTCGTATTCCAAAATTCAGCAATACTCCTGTTCTGTAACTAATAACTCACAGATCCAAAGAAGAGTGGAGATCTGGGACTGTATTTTTTTAAGCTTCTCAGGGTAGGAAATCACTCCTAATGCATTTTTGGTCCTACTTTTAGGACTAGGAGTAAACACATTTTATCAACTTACTCAACTTAGGAAATCACTCCTATCTCTGCCAATACCTAGGAGCTGCAGAGGTGTCCTAACCTGTTGAGAGTTTCCAGGAGATGGCATTCAGGTAGAGATATTCCGTGAGAGGAATGAATTATGAAAGATAGATGAGATAAGCGTATTGAAAGATTGTTTTTACCAGAAAAGTTATAAAAAAAAGTGTTGTATTTTATATTTGTTGGTTTTGGACATCCATATCCAATCAAGTTTTTTTTAATTTTCATCTGCACAGTTAATCCCACCAATCTTTTCTCCAAAAAGGATCATTTGTATTTATATGTTATGATATAAGTTACACCTTTAAAAAGCTGTTTTCACATTTCATTTGTTAGCATACTCAAACCTACAGCTTGTAAGTTCCATATCCATGATATCCACCAGTGTTAAAGTAATTTTTTCAACTTTTAGCTGTAATATCTGCAATCTAAAATTTCTACACCATTCAACCCCCTGTGTCTGGCTGTTAAAGCCATGTCTGGACTAAACATGACCATCCGACTCTTTTAAGTTAGTGGTATTGATGCTGTGAGGTCCAGCAAGACCACTTAAATGACCAGTAGGATTTAGTGGCATCTAGCAGTGGGTTTGCAGATTGCAACCAACTGAATACCCCTCCCCTCCCCTTTCCAACTGTAGAAACATGGCGGTTCAACATGGCAGTTCAGTGGAAGGAGACCCGCTCCCTATGTAGATATAAAGGGCTCATTCTAAGGTATTGAAAACACAATGATTGTTATTTTCAGGTGATTGTACACTGATTCAAACCTACTTATGAATCTGCTAGATGCCACTTAATTCCACACACTGCACCTTTAAAACAGGAAAATTTACAAATCAACACTATTTTATTTTTTAAAAGATCACCAGTGCTGTCTAGACAAATGGAGTAAACTGCCCAATACGGTCTTGAGTAAGTTTATGTTGTAGGTCTGAATTTTTTTTGCAATCTGCATTGTTACAAATGTCAGTGTGATTTTGAAGGAGGTTTTCTTACTTGTGGTACAGGACCTGGAAGTTCAGTTTGGCTCTCTACAGAGACACATTATGTCAATGTGGTGTTTTCAGCTTGTTCCGTCCAAGAGACCCATGAAAAAAACAAACTCTGCAGCTTTACACTGTATTCTGCTTCCATCACCTCATTTTATATACTTTTGATGTACTTTAAAAAATAAATTATTTACTGTACCGAGAGGCCCTGAGCATGACTGCTTTTTCTAGCAACACCTCACATTCATATCTCACCTGTCCAATACACCCACTCATCAGGCATTATCATGGGGTCATCCCACCCAAATTTTTCCTACTGTTCCTGGGGTAAGAACCAGCAACATTCATCATACTGTAACCTGACTCTTCTCACACATGTGTCCTAATCTTTCCTCAAAGGACATTTTGAAAATGAATGACTTTAAAAGTTCAAAATGTTCAAAAAGTCTGTGAATTTGGAATATAATTTTTTTTTAATTCCCATCTCAAGATGGTTAAACCTAGGTGAAACATTTGATTCTGTTGCTTGGAGTCTCAGATTTGGACTTCACATTTTTATCTTTATCTCATAATTTCAAACTAAATTACAAGGTTGGATCTCATAATTACAAAATGTTTATCTTGTCCTTCTGAGATTTTCTTCATAATTACAAGATGCAAGGGTAAAATTACAAGATACAGAGGTAATTACTAGAAAATCTCTCAATTTTTTTCTGTGGTAAAGGAATGCCTTTCATGTCTCATTAGACAGTAACAAGCAAGCAGAAACTAAGTAATCTTCTTGAGTAAATAATGTCACTGATCCCATCTCAGTATGGCATCTACAGTATAGTAATAGGTTTTGGTATTTTATCCAGACTCTTGCACTGTGATTCTTCCTGAGTCAGATCCTGCCTACAGACACCTCACTGTGCGATGAATAACATAAGAGTTATTTTAACCTTTTTGTCTTTGCTGAGCAGCAGTTAGTGCTTACTCACTGTGAGGAATGAAGTGATTGCAGCAGAGGCATTCATCACACTCTGACTTCAAGCCACAATCAACAACTATTCAACAAATGATCAGAACATGTATCACGTGGACTTTTATAGTGTTGTCTTTTTAGCGTGTTGTCTCTTGGCTTTTATGTCACCTTGTGATCTTGTCAAGTTGTTTTGCACAAATAAAAAAAAAAAAAAAAAAGGTGTGATTAAGTAACTAACTTTTATGGTAACACTACAATAATGTGCACACATTTGGGAGTGCTAAATCAGTAAGGTAGAAATCAGAAGCTATTCTCTGTCTCCTAGTTCCCAATGACTCATTTTGAGAGCTTGGGAACAGACTGCTAGACACTGTTCAGTATCTAATGAATATTTCCTGTGAATCAGCACACCGAACACTTATGAAACGTTCCTGATGGCACAAACCCAAAAAACAATCCTATTTTTGTGTCCCTTCAAGAGTTGCATCATACTGAGCTGTTATGTGACTTCTCATTTACCTCACCCAGTGGTTCTCAAACTGGGGGGTGGGCCCCTCGTGAAAACTGTAGGGACAGTGAAGGGGAGTTGCGCCCATGGGTTCAAGGTAGCAGGGTTAAAACTTGTAACATAAGTCAATGGAGAATATATCATAATCTCAATATAAACTGATTTGTTTTAAAGAGGTCCATCTATAGTTAAAGCTGGTGGCCATCTAGAAACGTGTGCCATTAGTAGAACATTATTTACGTGCCACCTGTGTCCCAAATTAAGAGCGATAGTAAGAGTAGTAAAAGTAGAATAGATGCAAAAAAAATGGAAGCACACATGAAATTTCACATCGACTGCATTGCATTTTAAAGGTACGTAAATGAGAAATGTCATTAAAGATTAAAGTTGAGGGTGAATTTAAACTGTTGTGTACCTATACCATAAAAAATGTCTTTCTGTCTCTTCAAAAGATAATCGTTTAATATTTAGGGCCTTCTATAAACAGCAGTGACCATTTGCTTCTATTTCTTTGGCTACCTGTGATGTGAAGATGCACACTGTTTTGATTTAATTACTGTGACTTTAAATAAGTATGTGAACAATTAAGTTTGTAGTCTAGGTCTGTTCAGACCACAGGAGGCTCATCCATAGAGGCAGAGGAGGTTGCACCTCCTCAATTTTTGAGAGGCAAGAAGGAGATGATCAAAATATAAAAAAGGGTAGTTGGTTGAAATAAACCATTACCAAGTCTTAGTATCATTTATAAAATAATTTTCTCTCTTCTTTGGAAAAAATCCATTGATGAAATTCTGAATAGAATGCTTCAACAGTGACACCCGCAGGTCAGGCAAGAGGGGAAAGAGCAGTCTGTGTGAAGGAGAGCAGAGGAGAGGCCTTTTCCAAATCTGACCCTCCCCACTCCAACTTTGTCAGAGTGCATTCTGTAGTCACACTCACAGCTGAATGAAGTTCCCTTCATTAAGGTGTAGGGTATAAATACAGCTGCAAGCTTTGGGACAAACTTCCCTCTCTCCAGTGGAAACAGGAAATTACGTAACTTTCGTAACCATGGTGTCTTATCAGCATCTTTCAAGAGTGGCAACTGTTGCCATGATCCACCAGCTGTTGGAAGATGAGAGGAAGAGAGCATCCAGAAGGCGTAGATGTTTAAAGCGCCTTTTAGCGTTGATGCACCAGAGAAAGGTACTTGCGTCTTTTTTGTTGCTAATGCATTTTGTAACAGTTGTATATTCATACCTAATCTTTATGTATATTCTTATTCTTCACCTATCACCTAAGTGTCCAAAGAAAATTGAATGTGTTGAAGGTATTAAAGTAACATTTTGTCTGTTATTCTTTTTTTCCCAGGACAGAGGGCTGTACAAGCAGTTAAATGCTGCCACCCCTATCATGCTGTTGTTGAGGTGTGCCTCAAGAAGGACTTTCGTCTAACAAGAACAACTGTGGCATACTTGATGTGGTTAATTACCTCACCAAGAGGCCATGGTTGGGGCCAGGAGATGGAGGTTCTTGTTTTTTTGTATAGCTTGGCCCATGGACTTTCACTCTCTGTGGTCAGCTCTGCCTTTGGAATTCCAATAACCACAATATGAGGTGCACAGTATGATCCACAGAGTTAGCAGGGAGATAAAGGCCAAGCTCTCTACTGTAATTCCACTGCCATCGCCACAGGAGTTTCCTATGATTGCCCAAGGCTTCAATGAACTTGCACAGAGTCCTGCTTTGGCCCATGCTGCTGGTGCCATATGGATGGATGCCACATTCGGATTAGAGCTCCAGGGAACCTGCACCATGCTGAATACATCAACTCCAAGCTTTTTCCATCTATGCAAATGCAGGCCATCTGTGATGCAAGAGGCAGATTCCTAGATGTGTTTGTGGGGTATCCAGGCTCTGTACATGATGCCAGGGTTCTGCGCAACAGTCCTATCTTCTTCCAGGCCCTATACCCTCCAGCTGGCTATTATATCCTGGGGGATGGTGTCTATCCTTGCCTGGAAAAGCCAAGTGGCTTTTTTTCCGCTGTTGGCTCTTGAACCTTGAATCTTGAATCTCTCCCTCTTGAACACCATGCACCCTCTGCAAGGCTGGATCCAGTAGAGGTATGATGTGCATCACTGCAAGGCTTGTTCTGTTGTTGAACAAGCTTTTGGAATGATGAAAACATGCTGGCGAGCCACGCTCTCAAAGGCCCTTGCGGTCCATCCAAATTTTGCACCGGGCATCATTGCTTGCTGTGCATTCTTACACAATCTTTGCATTAACATGAACGATGTTCTGGAAGAGATGGAGGCCTCACTGCCTCAGCTGTCTGGGCTGGACCCATGGTGGGTTAACCAGACTGGTTAACCAGCACAGACAAAGTTCTATTAACAGACAAGATGACCAACAGCAACGAATGCTTTGGGACGTTATGGCATGGATACTTCATCTCAAAGAAATAAAGAAGACATAAGATAACATGAGTCAGATACAGCTCCTCTCTCTCTCTGTCTCTTTGGTCACTAATTTCTTCTCTGATGGTTAAATGTCTCTCTGTGTCTGTTTTGCGAATTTATCTCCTAAACAAGAATGCAGCGATCATATAATGTGCTGTGAGTAGTTTGCCTGTTGAAAAGTTACAGTGAGCTGTCTGGACTCACATGGAAAGAACCTGATTCATTTGGAATTTATCCAGTTTTTAATTGAGTGGTTGTTCAGTCACCTGTTGATTTGTGATTTGTGAATGAGTGTGCAGGAGGTCTGGCTGCTTGCTTGTGACAATTTCTTCATTGTTCATTTATAAACTGAGCTGTATATTGTGTAATAAGCTTAAAGTAACTAGAATTAAGATTTTTTAAATACTAAAAGTAATTAGAATAACAACAGTGTTAACACTGTCAGCTTTGTAGGCCATTTTTTGTATGTTGTGCATACAGATAAGAGTGTGTAAGTCATGTATTTGATACATGCATTAATACTTTTTGATGTGTGGTACTTTATATATTTCTGTATACTAAGAAAATACATAGGAAACACATATAAATCATGTGATATGTTGTTTGTTTTTGATGAGAGCATAAATCTGTTGTCACAAAAGAACAATACTATAAATTTGAAGTTAACTTTGTGCAACTTTGTTGGTAAAATGACACATCTGAATCACTCCAGGGCTAAAATGAGCGTTTCTTTGTTTAGAAACAATATGTATATGCTAAATGTCTTTAAATAAGCAGCCTTTGATGCAGTTTGTTGTAAGATTCCATGTTACATTCTGTTTGAATATGGGTTGCTATAATTCAACAGGTTATGCTATAAATTATGTTGGTGTATGGTGTTTAACTTTGAGCACCTGCCCCTCTAAAGGTCTCTGCACAGCCCTGCATTTGAACATAAGTAGAGATAAGTAGCCCAACTAGTATAAAATAACATGACACCATGGGTTGGTTTTCCTCCTGTCCTCCCCAATTTATTCAGTTACCAGCTGCCACTGGTTTAGACAGAACGTGAAACGAATTTTTCACATGACATGATTACATACAAAGTCCATGCAAAGACACAAGTAGGCACAAATTTGCCCCAGGCAACGTGAATAGATGTCAATACATCTGCTGGAGCTTAGAATGTTTCAACTTGAGCAAAAAAATCATGCGAAAGCCTATCAGTATTGAGATTCTCCTGATGTTACTGGAAATCAGAAATGGAGGACAAACTCATTGGTGCCATCTGTGGGCACCTGGAGCTCTATGATTCAACATTGACCCTTTGCAGTGACAGAACAATAAAGGAGAGGGCTTAGAGAAAAGTGAGCGAGACCACAGGACTTGATATGTTACTAATGGTAAGTTCTGAAAATATGTATCTGTTATTTGATTCTAGCTATCAGTTGTAACTTTACTATGAACAAAGTTAACACTAGCATTACCTGGCTTCCCCAGTTAGGTAACACACCCGTTTGCCCAGCTGGCTTTCCCGGCAGGCTTGTCTGGCTTACTATCGATCTAGATTCAACAGTTCATGTTTACCTTTGTTTCTTGTCAGAGGCTGCCCAATCTACTATGAATCCTCCATTCAATGGAAAGAAAAATAAACAAAAAAATATAAAATTATTAAAGCTAGCTAGCTTCTACCATAGGATAGCATGCACCATTAAAGGTGAACTTATCAATATTTTACATTAACACTAGATTATATTACTTGTATAATGTGAAAGGGTCAAAATACCTCCAATCTTTGTAGTTGCCTCCGGTTTATAAGGGTCTTTCAGCTTCTTGTTTTGCTTTTACAGCCGCATACCGCATAGAGACTGGGGGACTGGTCAGGGTTGAAGGAAAGCTGAACGGGGAAAAGTACAGAGAGATCCTTAATGAAAACCTGGTCCAGAAAGGGTCTGACTGACCTCAGACTGGGCCAAAGGTTCACCTTCCAACAGGGCAATGACCCTATAAGCACACAGCCAAGACAACGCAGGAGCGGCTTAGGGGCAACTCTATGAATGTCCTTGACTGAACCCAGTCAAACATCTCAGGAGAGACCTGAAAACGGCTGTTCACTGATGGTCCACATCCAACCTGATGGAGCCTGAGAGGACCAGCAGAGAAAATTCCCAAATCCAGGTGTGCAAAGCTTGTCGCATAGTACCCAAGAAGACTCAAGGCTGTAATCGCTGCCAAAGGTGCTACAACTGAGTACTGAGTAAAGGGTCTTAATACTTATACCAGTGTGATATTTCAGTTTTTCCTTTTTAATACATTTGCAAAAATTTCTAAAATCCTGTTTTTGCTTTGTCATTATGGGGTATTGAGTGTAGATTGATCAGGGAAAAAATGAATTCAAACAATTTTGGCATAAAGCTGTAACATTACAAAATGTGAAAAAAGTGAAGGGCTCTGAATATTTTCTGAATGCAAGGTTTTGCAGAGGTTTTGACTTATAAATGATCCATTAGTAGGCTGGAGTATATCCCAGCATGCAGTGAGCAAGAGGCCTGCACAGGTTGTCTATCACAGGCTAACACATACAGGGCAACAAACAACTTCACACTCACACCTCTACAGGCAATGTTGAATTTCCAGTTCAAGTAACTTGCATGTCTTTAAGCTGTGGGAGAAAACTACAGCACCCACACATGGAACAAATCCCAGACTGTTCTTGCTGTAAGGCAACAGTGCTAACCACTGAGCCACCCATTTACAAATCAGATAGCTGTAGGTAGTTGTTGCAAAATTTCCCAATCTCACTGGCTTTATTGTACATTGATGACACACTAAAGGTTGAGTTATGACTGTTTTCCATGGCATTGATCATCAGTGTGCTGCCTAACTTGTTTGTCTCTCCTCTCATGTGCCACATGAAAAGTAAACACTTTTCAAAGGTGCAGTGACTATGGTAACATATCACTTTGAGAGTCTGCGAATATCATTAATGTTTGGTGTCACCATTAGTTTGCACACAAGCCGGTTCACCTTGCTTAATGGAATATATTTTATGATCCACCTGCTGCCGGCAAACAGGAAGCAAACACACCTGTAGTTGTAAAGAGTTTATATGAGATGATGAATGATCTTATAAATGCTGTTTGTCAGTTTTTGTTGAGAGATGATTCAGTTCAGTCTGCCTCTCATGTCTGGACATGAAACTGTTTTGCTTTTGTCCCAACATTTAGTGAACTTTTTTAAAGGATCCATACAAAGAAATGCAAAGGTCCATAAAAATGTCAGGACTGCAACTGTAATTTAAGAATCTAATGTTAATCTGTATAATCTATAAATTTACAATGTGCCCAAAGGTTGGATTACCTACCAGGAAAAGTGGGCAGCTGTCTAGAGCCTCAGTCCCACTGGGGGCCCAAAACCTTCAGATTCCCTTTCTGTCAGCTGGTTTGTGGAAATTTCATTAACAGGAAATTTGTTTGGAAATATGCACTAATATCCACAACATGTTTACACAGCAAGCCTGAGGCCAGATATGGGTGACAGGATACACCCATGATTGTAATCAGGAACTTACACTCTTTTTTTCCAATTCATTTTTATTTATATAGCAACAAATCACAATAGAAGTCATCTCAGGTCACTGTTCACTTCCAGAGCAGGTCTAGACTGTACTCTTTATACACCCTCTGTGTATACTGCTTATAAAGGCCTCACAACTCGTTTTTGCCCTTAGGTCCCCTAGTGGGATAATGCAGCCATGATGTGCCTGTGTGAAAGTGCAAGTATTTCTGCAATACAATAATGGTAAGCTGAACCACATGTGCTGCTTAAGTATAGGAATTTACATAACCAATATATATATATATATATATATATATATATATATATATATATATACACACACACACACACATACACACACACACACACACACACACACATAACCACATAATGCACACTCCGTGTACTTTAGAAATCAACTTATATGCTCTGTGTTTAGGTTTTGGACAAGTAGTGCTGATATAAAGTCACATGTAGAGCTGGCAAGGCTTGGAAACCCTTTCAGCGGGTTGCCAACACACAGAGACGTTTCTTTGTATTCTTTAAGAGGAAGTGTACATAAAGACTGAGCTTTCCAGCTCAGTGGAGGACTGACAGGCAGAGACATATATGCATGTTTAGGTTGAAACAAATGCCATAATGGCGATTACATAACACTGCAACACATATTTTTCTGAACTTTGCTGCCAACTTTTTAACTCTATATACTGCTTATAAATATTAAATAAACAGTTTATATAACACTATAATGTAGCTGTTAGCAGATATGAGTGTTTATTAATGTACACCAGCAACTTAAAAATTCCATATATCTGCTTATAACTACATTAGCAATTAACCATTTATTAACTGTTTATATACAGCTTATAAATGATAAATAGGCGGACTTAAAGGAAGTTTTACTGTTTGTCTAGTTTTTGTCATGTTTCCTTAGTGTGAATGTACACATTATGGTACATGTTTGTAAGCCTTGTCTGTGTATTTCTGCGTATTCTATGTCTGTGTCTATGTACTGTCACTTTGCAGCAATACAAACTAAACAATATAGCACTAACATAAACATCAATTTTAACAAGTCATGAGGTGATATGGACTGGCAACTCATTGATCAGCTTCACATGCAACCCTAGAGAAAACAAACCAAAACAAATTTTATTCTGGCGACTTCACTACGCCTTACATGTACAGCTTGGATTATCCTGTCTGGTGTCAGAAAAATAAATTATGAACATTAATAGTCAGAACTCCATCTTTAAACCAAAGCTTCTTGTATAGTGATAACAACTACCCCCTTATGATGAGGTTTTACTCACTTTTTAAAGAGGAAATGCCAAACACAGAGGTCATTGGTGGTGAGGGTAGATGCTGCAAGTATAAAGTGCAGGACAGAGCAGGATTCACAGCCATATTTCCAGTGTGTGGTTAGGTTTAGGCAACTAAAACATTATGGTTAAGGTGAAGGAAAAATCATGGTTTGGTAAAATAATGAAAAAATGAACATGTCCTCTCTTGTGCTTCAAGTCAGCGATCACTTTTTCAGTATTCAACCAAGACCTGCGTCTCGCCCTACCATCACACCGTCGGCATTACTTTTCTTTCAAAATGTTTTCACTGTTCCAGATTAGTAGTATATAAACATCATTTTTAGGAGCCAGGGTTTGACCTGCAGCTGTCACAGAGGCTGCTGTGACTCCTAGTGAGCCAGGCTGAACGAGAACAAGTGGCAATTCAGCTGTCCAATTAAATGCTCATATCTGAAGCAGTTCAAGGGTGGTCTTTAAAGCAATTATCAACTTAGAGGGCAATATGAGTGATGCAGCGTCCAAGAAAGAGACATTTTAAGGGGCTTAATTGTGTGCACTACCATGATTAAATGATGATGAAAAATGGTCTTTTAAGTTAAGCATGCACATATTTTAAAGCACATCAGATGCTACAACTGCTGTATGTGTTGCACCACATTTTCTTTAATTCACTGGGATAACTTAATGTGGATAGATAGTGACTCCAGGTGAACTGCTTTTTAAAAAGGAGGCCATATCTTGTGCACCTTGTGGCCATTATTCTTTATTTTGGTGTAGAAAGATGATTAGTCATATCACATAATTTCCATCAGTAGCTGGGTTTTGCCCAGTTGTGACATTGTAGATGTTCAATTTTTCTGAACACTTAAAAAAATTTTCATCCATGTAAGCTTAAAAGCTGAGGTTCATAGTTAATTCTTGACTTTGTAAACACTGTTAAAGCACTAAAGATTTTGTCTTTTTCTTGTGTTGCATGAAGTTGTACTTATAGGCACAGTGGTGCTTGGAGCAAAATGCTACTGTCAACATGCTAACATGCTCATAATGACAATGCTAACATTTTGATGCAGATATGTTTACTATGTTCACCATCTTTAGCATGTTAGCCAAGCAGTGACCTCCAGGGCTGAAAAATGAAACCAATGCAGAAGTGCCAAAAACTGCAGTTCTTCAAATGGCCACTTGAGGCTGGCTCCAAAAGCGAGTCAATCCCCATAGACCCCCATGTTAAAATCCCTTACTTTATAGTAGAAATAAACATGTTTACAGCCTAGTACAAAAAATAGTTGTGGTCTCTATAGCTAATTTCCCCTTTCATGACAACTGTAAGGGGGGTGATTTTTTTTTTTATAACTCACCCATTTAAATTTTATTCAGCTGTAGATTTATTCATAATTAAGGATGGCTGCCTTGAGTGACAGGTGCTAGCCACTAGGTGGCTTGTTTCAGCAACCAGGCTTCATTCAGCCCGCCTCAGCTCACCTCTTTGCCATTTTGGATTAGCCGGGGGTGAGGCAGAGTCAGGCATTTCCAAGATGGCGACAGCCAGAGCTGCCCACTTTGAGCTTCAAAACGGCTCTTCAGAAAAAAAAACACTTGGTATCGTCACGGCTACGTCCATATTTTTTAGTCTATGGCGTTAGCCTGCTAACATTTTCCATTAGCACTAAACACAGCTGAGGCTGATGGGACTGTCATTAGTTTTGCAGGTATTTGATCATAAACCAAAGTATTGAAAGAATTTTTTGACCTGATGATGGTGCTAGATGTAAAATAAACAATCACCAGAGCTATTACAATTCATCCTGATGGGAATATCAATAGTTGTTGAGATATTTAGTCTGTATTAAAGAAATGGACCTAAAGCCAAAACTCAATGCACTTGGTGTTTACAATATCCTCTGTCGTAACATTACCGAGGACCTTGGGCCAGTGATTGACTGATTGTTACTTGCCATTGTGAGCTGTCCAGAGATTCAAGATCAAATAACATAAGTACATTGCCCATTACATAAAGTCAAGAGAGAGTTTAAATGTCATCCAGCTCTACACTACATTGATCATATATAGAAGAAACAAGCAACAGTTTGTTGTATTTGGTTGTTCATGCAACAAGGTCTGAGTCATTTAAGATGAGAGTTTATGTGGTCACCCACTAGGGATACAGAGAACTCTACAGGAGTTTTCTGTCAAAACAACTGTTAATGAATGAGGCAGACACTACAGAAGTATACCTCTCTTTGTCCAGTATTCCATCAAGGACATAAAGTGATTCACTCATGTAGAGTGGGCTGCATGTAGCTCCTCTGGGGCCCCTGTCAGATTTAAAAAAAAAAACAAAACTCTCTTCTCAAAGTAACACAAAGGTTAAGAAAACAGCTGTAAGAAGTTACACTTTCCGTGTAGAGTACTATTATCATCTGTCAAATCTATGTAATACTTAACTACACAGGATCTGGATCTGGGACTTTGTTTTCAACCTATTCATAGATTCATGAAAGACAGAGGCAATAGTCATCTCTCATACAGCTCTCACACATTCTTACAATAATATGTTTCCTAGTGTATTACTGTAATACTATACATGTCCTTTTGGAAACATTCCAGCGGTGTCATGTGTAGACCTACAGCAGATGTCCTTACAAATGAACCATGCATCAGTTTAAGTAGGAGGTCTAACACACAATGTGCTGACCTAATAAGTAAAAGATGCTACAATTCCAACAGTGAGTCACAGCATCAGTTTCTGGCTGTGTTGTTTACAGTTTACAAGAGACCATGTATGGTCAATGTGTGAAGACTGGCCAATTTGTTACAGAGATAGTCAGTGGTAGTGTCTAGAATGAGAATTCCAGGATATTTAATGTTGTTCTGCAATTTTCTGGTGTGGTCCCAGCAATATTCGTTGTTAAAGTGTACTGAAGTAACATATCACATGACATGGCTAAGCTATGTTTGAGTCAAAAAAAATAAAGTTAGAAATGCAGTTGCAACAATACTTTCTACTAATATGTTTGGATGTTTGATTTGAAAGAGAACTTATTTTAATTCATATTATAACCATTCTAATTATCTATCTGTAAACTTCCCCTGCTCTTCCATCTGTTTCACTCTGCAGATGTCTCTCAATTTTCACTCTGCATTGAGTGTTTTGTCAGAGTGATGGTTATTTGGGGTGTTTTAACTGTAAGCTTTTCCTCATGCCTCTATGCACCTTTTTTATGCCTCAGTCCCTGTCCATGATCATGGAGGCTATGGTGGAAATTGTAAATGAAAGTTTTGACAGCATTTTTGGTGCAAATTCAGGAGGGAGTTATCGCAGTTACAGTCAAATCAAGTGCACCTGCAGAGCAGCCGCCCCACACTAAACTAATATAACAGCCTACATGAGTAGGCTAGGTATAAATACACCAGAAAACTCGTTGGAACCAAAATACAATGTGTGTGATGTATGCATGACAATATCAAATGTGTGTCTGAGGTAGAGTAACTTATTACTCATCCTTTTGAAATAACCACACAGAACTCACATTTTTAGGTATGTGGAGTTTCCTCCATGTCAGACACAAAAGGTGCTGCACTTTCAGAGGAGTAATATAAGCCAGTATTCAAAGTAGACTCGGTGGTGGAGGGCTTTATAACCCACTCAAACATAACACTAATTGGTTCAGAATGGCACTTATTGTGGCAGACCCTCCGCATGAATGCACAAACGGAGTCATGCGGGACCCATTGCAAATTTTGCTGGAGCAGGCAGTTTTAACTTTGCTGCAGGTGGGAGCAGGCGGCCAAAAAATATACTGCGGAGCCCAGGATTTAGCCAGCACTGCAGGCTGACTCTCACAGAGCCGGGCTGAGTGCTCAGTCAGCGCTCCTCCTGATGCTCCCTGACACTGCTACCTGCTGCTGCTGCTCCTCCTCACACACACACACACTCATGAGTGCGCACCACCTCCTGCAGCAACCTGCCAACTTCACCTGAACGAGCAAAGAACAGAAACACCAAACAATGCGTAGATGTTGTCTTAACTTGTCTTACCACAAGTTATTACTACTGAGGAATTGTAAGCTTGCATCAAGTTGCATGCCATCATCATTAGGAGCGCTACCCCTGATCAGTGTGTTAAGAATCAGGGAAATGAAACAAAATAAAACAACCTCAGCAAAACAAACAACCACAGCCAACACCACATGTTCTAAAATAATAAGTAGGCTAAAATAAATAAATACAACGTAATTTGCCCTAGAACAGGTGTACTTATTGCACTAGAATAACTGTAGTTATTGCACTAGTATTAATGTATATGCACGAGAAAAGAATTTCACTACGTTATTACCGTCTTCCCTGCAGGATGGGAGAAAACACAAAATCAATGCAACTCTATCTAGAATGTTTGCGGGTGCGGGTGGGAGTGTAACACACACATTGCGGGAGCCGGTGGTAAAGGTCAGAAATCCATCAGGAGCAGAGGGGAATTAAAAAAACAGGGCGTGTGTATGTGTGAGTAGGGCGGGGGGAAGGGGTGTTATGTTACTCACAGTTTGAGCACTTCTACGGCTCGGATTGGCACGAAACTCTCCTGGTTAAATCATCAGTACAAAGGATGAGCAACTGTGTTACAAAATATCTGTTCTTTGGTAAAAAAGTTGAGGGTACAAGAATGTGTACATATAAATTTTGGGGTAGAAGTTAACTACAACTCCCATGGGCCATTTCAGCAAGAAACAGCCAATCACCGAGTTTAAAATTCAGTCATGTGCATCACTAATGGCAGGCAGAAGCTAAAGATTATGGTGTTGAGAAAACTGATTTTACAATCTTCAGCGACAAAGCATTTTGAGTTCGTCACGCTCTGATTCACACCCATTGCTTCTTCTCCACAGCAACAATGGCCGAGGCTCATGGGTTTTATAGTATGTAGTTTTTATAGTATTCTTAGCCATCCGCCATGCCAAAATCATGGATTGATTTCTGATTTCTCAGAAATGAAGTTGAAATATAATGTGAACCTATAGAATTGTTACATTATCAAAGTCCTGAGTTTCTATGTTCAGTAACATTGAGGAGGTCATTTAAAGAACATTTTAAATGGGAATCCAGAAAGGGAAAAAACACTTCCGAAACCAGTAGCCCCTCCTGCTTCACAACTCAATATGGCAGTGCCACAACTGGCCACAAAAGTTTAATTAATACAGGTGAAAGAACTATGTAGTGCTCATCAAATCATTTTTAAAAAGTTACATAAATTAATGTAATCTTGTTGTTAAGGCAGGAGGCAGTGAATAAAGTAAAAGACATTTTATTGTAGGGCTGGTAATGTGAACTTGGGAGATGGACTGGGCTGGGGGAAGAAGGCTGGAGAGGAGCTAGTCTGGCAGCTGGGAAACTGGGGCTAGGGTTTGGCCAGGGAGTTGGACCAAGCAGAGCAGGGGGAATGCTGAGGAAAGCTGGGCACAGCGGGTTCCAAGGAACGGAGAGCTAAACTGAGCCAATGTAGGAGACACACAAGGTAGGAGGTCTGGAGACAGAGGCTGGAGTCAGGCTGAGGTTAATGCATGAACTGAGCGTATGATCTGGCAACATGGTGGTCTGAAGTGAATATTTATGGCAGGGCTAATCATGATGCATGGCAGCTGGTTGCTTGACTCCCGCACACCTGTCTCCACTCCTGCAATTAGACACACACGCACTCACACAGGGTACCTTTCAAGTCTCTTAATTGCATCCACATTTTCATCACTTGTGTCTCTTCCTTGCATCTTCCACCAAGGATGCATGGAGACACACAAGGAAACCATGTGAGGAGAGAGAAAATGAGGAAATATGTTTTTAGAGACATGAGACGTCCTTTCCTCTAAACCGTCATGTGAAGCGATGTCCGTTTCTGATGACAGCAGCTGCTGATGACAGCTGGATCAGCTGTTTGTATTATTTATTCATTATTTGTGTCTGTATTTATTGATATTCTAATTGTGAATTCATTATTTAATAACCCAGGATATGATTAGGGTGTCTTTTGAACACTGGAAATGATTTATTAGGCTAAATGTTTCAGGGAAAAAGGAAATTACGTAGTTCATAACAAACGCGACACTCAGGAATTTTCAGCTTCACAGGTGACTGAATGGAAATGATGTGAAATGATGTGAAATATAAAGGTGTTTAAAATGTGTTTCTTGATGACAAACTCTCCCTGACTTTTTTACCCATAAGAAAAGTTACTGGAGGAAATAACAGATCATCTTTCTAATAAATTAAGTTGTTTATGGTCTTTTGTTGATCAGACCTACAGTTAAAAACACAGGTTTTTAACTAGAGTTAATCAGAAAACAAATAAAAACTTGGGATGTATCAGATCAGCTGCAACGTCCAATCAATAACTGCTTTCCAATCCAAGGAAGCATGTCAGCTGGTAAAAGACTTCCGTGAAGGCTGCTGTCATGTATCCTCGCTCACGGCACCTCAGAGATCCTCCTCACTCCTCAGAGCAAAAACAAGAAACTTGAGACGGTGTTCGTGATGGTGGACTTGAACAACTTCCGGCTCAAGCGAAGAGCGAGGAAATATCAAGTAAGAGACTGGAGATGTACCCACAGACACAGGAGGGGGAGAGGGAGAGAGTGGAGGCAGGCTAGGTGGAGGAGGAGGCGGAAGGGGAGGGTGTGACAGTTGTAAAATAGTTCATATAATCTGGAAGACTTCCTTCATTCAATTCCATCTTGTAAATAAATTATCATAAATTACAAGAATTAAGAGTAAGCGTTTGAATGAGTCATAATTGTAAAATGTTTTTGCTTTATGTAAATGTAAAGGTGTGGCTCATATACAGTATATGTTTTAATATTTTGTGGAAAACTACTGTTCAGTGGCACAGAAGCATAAACTATATCAGGCCTTCATGAGCCGTCGAGTTGAAAAACTCATGTTGACACAAAATGTTGATAACAAGATAAATTCAAAGCCAAATTATTGTTTTTTCTCTTCGGGGGAATTGTTGATGATAACAAAGAGATAAAACACAGCCAACTTTATCCTTTAACAGAGCAGTGACAAATCCATCAGTGCGGTGAGATTCCACAGATTATCCAAAGATTGAAACCAGACTCGTCGAGCAAACAGCAGCAGCAGGAAGCAGGAAATGGCCATGACAGAATAATATTGTGCTGCAGAGCAACCAATCTGAGCACCTCTCTGCTGATATATCGGCTCAACATTTCAACTCAGTCAACATTAGTAGCTTTGGCATGTCCACCTGTTTTTTTCCACTATGAACAATCTTAAAAGGCTCAAATAACTTTCAGGTGATACGTTGGGATTTGTTTGTGTAGCCTTCATGTGCTGGTTTTATCAGATTTAGAGATGGTAACAAGAGTGGAGAAAAAGTTTCAAAAAACATAGTGACATAAATCACTGCCTGATTTGCAGTTTCTTTTCTTTCTTTCGTTGACATATGTCTTCAGTTAGGTTATTTGCTTTCCACAATTCACAGAAATCTCTGGACCTTCATCTGTCTTGCAGGACAAGGTTAGAGCCTAAACAGTGTAACCAAATTCAGATCATAGAGGGGTTGAAAACTTTCTAACTTAAGGCAAAGTCCTATTTTTGGTGTCCGTGATAGTGAGGTGTTGGTGACCTGGGGTTTAAAAAGTGATGGGTTTATCATGTAATTATGATTATATCTGATCAGTGTTTGCAGATACAAGTGTAGATGATGAATAAATCATGATGAAGTGTATGTCTTCATATGGAGGCTGTGTACAACTGGACTACAGAAAACTTTGTCTATAAAACTTAAAGCCCCATTAATCAATAATTTTTATATTAAAAAGAAATCAAATGACTATGTAATGTGAAAGCGAGTGACAAACTGAACTCTGCAGATCTATGAAGCTTTATAACCTTTTTTAGCTCAGTTTTGGTTTTACAGCACATTAGCTGTATGGTTCAGTCTTAGTGCTCTCATTAACCTTGTTTCCTTGTTTCTAGCTGCAGCTTTTTTAATCCAATACACTTCCAGTAAACCCACTGTACACTACCTGTCCAGCACCAAACAGCACAGAGATAGTTTAGTGCTTGGGTGGTGAGGAGAGTATAACTATTTGTTTTTGGAGTTGGATGAGATCAAAACTAAACTAAAAGGAGAATGAATATGGTTGCAAAGTGAGAAGAGCTTTTTCCAGTGTCCCTGGCTCTGGAAGTAAAAATTCCATTAATTTTTCCAACAGATGTGACTCACACCTAAAAAATCCAATTACCAAGCTTAAAATTCAGTTACATGCACTGTTAACGTTGGGTGGAAGTTAAAGATTAATGTTTTGAGGAAACTGAAATTACAATCTGTAATTAATATCAATTAACTTTTGAATTCTGGGTCAATGTTGGATTGTTGGAAGTACTGTAAGTAATATGGTTAGCTACCTCTCTATTTAGAGCTCTCTGCCATGCCATACTTTGGGAATAAACATGATTTCTCAGAAACAAAGTTGAAATACTTTTTTGGGATTTTATTTATTTACTGTCATGATGTCAGATATCTATATTAAACATCGTCACAGTTCCAAAACTTGAGGTTATTGTGTGTAGAAATGCTCCCTGTAAGTCAAAAGCCAGGGCTTCAACCTGCCCTGAACGCTTTGTGACGGTTATTTCTGTCTTGCTGATGACTTGACACTGGTTCGTCAATTCTCATATTTTGGATCTGATTCTGACTCAAACAAACAAAAGTAGTGAAATCCTAATGTTTGTTTCATGGTTTGTTGACCAGCCTGAGGGGCAGCTTCCAAGAGACAAAGAGACACAAGCTAAAACAGCTGGTTTCAGACAAAGGCTGAATTGAGGGGCAGTGTAAAGGGTCAGTATGAGTTTAATAAGGAGTTTTTTGAACTGTAAATCATGCAAAGATATTCCAGTAGAGCCCCAGATTAAATATATAGCTCTGTAAATGTGCAGAGTATATCCCTTTTAAAACTTGTGGTCATAACATAAATCTGTATGATAATTACATTATCCAAGAGAGTCCTATATTTCTATGTTAAAGGCCCAATATATAACTTTTCTGGATTAAAATGTCTAAAATTGATTAGACCCAAGTTATGTATTTTTGTGAGTTGTGTACGTACATTATCCCAAATGTTTCCAACAATGTTCAAACCCAGAGAAATCCATAATTTTAATCAGGTAACAGTCCATGTCAATGGTGTCATATCCTCTTTGTGCATGCATCAACATTGTGGTTGTCCACCAGTCATAAATGGACTTTTATCTAGTTTTAAGCCACATGTTTACAATACACTTTTTATATCTTGGTCATTTTTGGCTATATCTTTTACTGGATGGAGGATTTTAGTCATCAGATGTCTGGATCTTAAGAGAAACAGAGAAACAAGCTGAGCAAACATTAGCGGCAGCTCGGCTCATAGCCCCTCTGGACGTCCTGTGTCCACCGAACAGCGTCAGAGAAACACTGATTTTTAATGTGAAACTGCTTCATTCAGTGTTTTTACCGGTTTTAATCACCAGGTCCGTTTGTTTTGGAGAGGAGACCTCTGTGGATATTTCTGCTTTAGTAAAAACCTCCTGAATGATGAACACTGAAGGAATCCTAACCAGGAGAAGCTGACTTCAATGACGGCAATGATGGTTGTTTAACAATGAAGACAGCGACTCCCATAATCCCATGGTACGTCACGATGTCATCAAACTCCGTCTTTTGTTATTGTTTTAATTGAGAGACCCCTAGCAGAGCAAAATGTATAGGTTTAACTGAATAGACCCACACAATCAGCAGGGGAAAACATTTTTGGTACAGTTTAATTTACTTCTTCTTTTGACAAAATGGCTAAAGACACAAAATGATGTGCATTAAATTTGTAACAAGAATATAAAATTAGAAAATGAAAACAAAACAAATATTAATATTTGTATCACAATAATAAATCTGCTTTTAACTTGACCAAGTAAACTCTGTTGCACATTTTTGCACACTTGCATTTCCTGTGTCTCAAACAGCTCTATAAACTCACCTAACACATCAAACCAAACAGGCCTGAACAGAGATAAAGCTGAGATTAAGCTCATTCAGCACTATTTTCACACATACAACTGTCAAGTCCAAAATGTTTTATGAAGACTAATAGGCTGAGGATTGGCAAGCAAGTCAGCATGAGCTATAGCTGTGGATTTATGTACAGAAATGTTCACATCCACCCATTTCCTGTTCCCCTGAGCTCCAGTGCTTTGTCATAGCTCCTGACTCATTGCAAAACCCAGACTGAGAAAAGGGTCATACCCCTCCAGCCAAAGCCTGCTTCACCAGGTTGATCTGATTTGCAGCAGTGATTGACTTAATGGGTATCTGGCAGCATATGAGTAACACACAGGTGTTGCCTATAAAGGTTACAGAGTGCAATTTATGAGAGAGTGAGTGTGGGAAGGTAAACACAAATTATGACCAATTATGTGTGTGTGTAAGCGTGTGTGAGAGGATCGGAAGCTGCACATTTCTTTGAGGCAGAGGTAATCTCATTGCTTAGATTAAAAAAGCAGAAGTAGCAACAATTATTCTGTCAACAGTCAACTGAAGCCAAAAAAGGCAAGGAGTGAGAGAGGATGGATACTGCACTGTTAATCTGCAAAAACTCAAGTTTCTGTTAGCCTTATTTTGTTAGTGATTCAGAGTTGGGGGAACTACAGACCAATGGGTATTAGTTTCATTTCTGGTATTTACATGTATTACTATAAATTAATAGACAATGAGTACAGGAAACCTTGGTGAACAAGTTTTTTTTAAATCATACTTATATAAGTGTCAATAAAACATTAGCTAGGTTACCTACGTTAGCTAACCTAGCTAGCTGACGGTGGTCATAAATGAAAGAACACAACATGTCATTGCCTTTCTTCATTTATTTTCATTTTCCTGAGCTTTTGGGCTTTTTGTGGGCATTACAGGAATGGGCATGTCCACACAGGCCCTACATGTCTCATACTGCATTCATGCTACTTTAGTTTAATGGAAATGTCACATCCACATCATATTGTTCAGACAGCAATTAAGAGTTGTAATTCTGAGTCTGAGATATCAGGGATTTCTTACAGCTACAATATCCTCAACTTGGTGAAAATAACTACTATAGAACCGATTACTGGCAAAATGGCTGCAAAGCCACATTTGCTGGCAGTTAGATCAAAATAAAGTCCAATGTTACCACCATTACAATTTATATCATTTTAAATGAGTTTAAAATTGTATCTTATTTCACTGCTTTCACTTCTAATTAATAAACCACATTGCATTAACACAGCAAAAGTAGCTAATTTAGGCTATTTATCCAGTGTGACTACAAGGATAGCTGTGAGTGTGCCCCCTAAGTCTAATGGAAGGTTTTCCTAGTTTTCCCATTCAAATGACACTACATGAATGAAACAGAAGAATGTGAAAAATCACTCCAACTTGGGAGTTTTCACACATTAATCCAAGACACCCCCATGCCAGCTTTGTAGTCACACCATTGAAATGGAAATTAAGACTAAATTATCTAGCCAGATATAAACAAACAGTGTATGGCTCCCACTGTTATTACCTTTATGGATTTTATTAAGCTCTTTTGGCATGGGATCTCATGGGATGGGGACTTCATGTGATTTAGACCCCCCCCCCCCCCCCCCCCCCCCCCCCACTCCCAGGACTGTTTCTGTTTCGATTTTATTTGGATTTACTGACATTATCTCCCAGATATGATTGAAAATGTCAAGGCTCTTAGCACTAAAGGCGTTTGTATGGAGCCTGTTGAAAGATAAAAAAAATAGTCCTTACCGCATGCTGCCATGTATGTCATCCATCTCATCATCTTTTGAGATTTGACTCATCTGGATTTGAAGTTGCTCTTTCTGTGAATGGGTCTCCTTGCTGTGTAGCAAGATGATAAGCCTCCTGAATTTGCACCCCAAATGTTGTCAAATCTTTCATTTATAATTTCCACCACAGCTTCCATAATTCTCCATTGGGAAAGATGCAGAAAAAAGGCACGGAGAAAACAAAAAATCTTACTAAAAAAAAAAAAAATGACCCCAAATCACAGAGATGCTGATTTGCACAGGACTAATATTATCACATGACCTCTGTGTTTGGTGAAATATGGTAGTTAATTTGTCGTGGAATTTTTACTTTACAAATTAAAGACATTGCAGATTTGCACGGGATTAAGATCACAGACAACCTCCGCAATTATTGCAAATTACTAGAGGAGAGGTCCCCAGTTAAAACTAGTCCCATGCCAATAGAGATTTAGTCTTCATTTTACCACAGGTCTGTTTGGTAGTTCTTTTTACCAATTGGAGATATTGTAGCTCTCATAAATTCACAATATCTCATACTTGCAATCACAACTAGGAGTTTCATCTGAACAGTTTTTCTACTTGGCTGCTGGTAATTACATTAGGCATATGATGTGAACATTAGCCCAAACATAACCTACATCATTCTTTAAGAGCTGCTTGTTGCCTTATCATAATGAAAAACATAAATAATTAAGTTTTTATTATTTTTTATTCATATTTTTGACTTATTTTGAGTTTCCAGCAAATGAATGCAGTTCATTCACTCTCCTCTCATTAACTCAGTCAATGATATTATTTCTGCCTCTGGATCAGCAGCTTTGCCTCTGAAAAATACATATCTACAGCAGGTAAAGTTATAAGAAGAATGTAGGCATGTGCACTTCCCCCCTAAAGCTCAATGATAAGCTTTCCCTCATCATCACTACTGCTGGTGTCCTCTGTGTAGTCCTGACAGCTTTGCACAGGCCTCACTCCACTGGTCAGACAGTCAACTGGTTGATAGCTGTGAAGCTGACCAGCCAAGAAAAAAGCCTGGTATTTGTTGGTTATGTCACCTCTCTCAGAGTTACTGCTCTGACTTGTGTAGTCATGTGGTGCCTGGTCCTTGGTTTCGTGCTTATTATCAGGCTCTGTGTTCATAAAAGTCTGTGTTGGCCGCACAGTATTATTATCCAGCACCTTGCTCTTTGTTGCTTGGGTGTCTCCTGTCAAACCAGCAACTCTACTGACTTGAACAGGATGAGAAACTTGGCTGGGGTGTGTGGAAGATGATATTTTGACATCAGATGAGAGACTTGGACTTTTATGGCTTTCTAATGTTGATTTATTACAACAGCATTCTGCAGCACTATTGTTTCCTGCAGTAGTATTTCCTTGCTGAGCAGACAGGGTCAGCTTTTGGTCTTGCTTTTGGTCCTGATGTGTAAATGTTTGAGTTTGTGAAAAAGTATTTTGTGTTTCCGCTAACAGGTCCTGAGCTGTATGTTGACTTGAATTTGGTTCAATCAAGATCTGTGTCTGTTTATTATGAGTGATGCTGCTGTTCCAGTGTTGCTGTTGTGAGAAATAAAAGTTCATTTCCAATGGGGGCTGTGGAGAATTGAAAAGGCCGGTCTGACTGCCGCTGGCAGGTAAATTAAGGTTATTTGATGTGCTTGGAGCTTGCTGAGGGCTCTGTGGAGGGTATTCAGACATTCCAGGATGCGTCTGGGAAAGATGCTGAAGATGTTGCTCAGATAGCCAAGACGAATCTGCCTTGACCCCTCTGTCTTCTCCCTGTTAATAACAGAACATGAGGAAAATTACCGTCATACCCCCATAATAATACAGCCATTGTCCTCCCTCCGTTAAACCTTCTCATTAGCTTTCCGCATTACTCAAATACCACAAAGCTTTTCATGCCCAGTGAATTATGATAAAATCATCTCAGCAAGCAAACATATCAAATTGATTCAGTTGTGGCAAACACTGCTCTTCAACTATTCATTATACATCTTTGTTTTTGTTCTTTTAATCTTTTATCCTTTTGTAAAGCACATTGTAACCTAGGTTTTGAAAGGTGCTATATAAATAAAATTTTACTTATTTACATTTTCAAGTTTCAAACCATATGAAAGAAACTGGCATGAAAACAAACTTCCGCCAGTGTAACTGCTTTCAGCTGCCTAGTTCCAGTATTATTATGATGGATTTATGGTTTAAAAGGCTCATAAATCCTCATAATTTATATCTCACTTGCCGCTGTGTGTGGCTTTGTAGTATACTTTTTGGTTTAGTATATTTGCCATGTTTTGTAAATCTTTTTTTTTTTTCGTCTCTGTTCAATTCATCATGGGGATCATATATTTATTGTGCTGTGAATATTTCACGAGAAAAGCACATATTTTGGCTTGCATGCTTCTCTTTTCTTGGTAAATGGCTTACAAAAGTGAAAAACAATTCTGGGATGTAACAACCCATTATGCCTGAAACCTGCTTCCACACGATCCCCATATCAGGACAGTCTGAATATATTGGGCTGTGAGGGATTTGTGGAAAGCTTTAGCAGAGTTTAAGACTAATTAAAGCAATAAAAGGGATTCAGAAAGAATGCTGGATTGGAAAAAACTCCTGTACATGGGTCAGGTAGATGAAAGGGTGTGTTGAATTATAATAAGGTTCCTAGTATTTATTGTCTCATATTTCGTTCTTGATGTATTTAGTTGTAATGTCTGCAGGGGCTGTACAGTCATGTATTTGGACTTTGTTAACCATACCAATACATGCAAGGTAAACACTGAAACAGCAGAAAAAAAGAAAGAGAATTTCTTGAAAACATTCACCCAATGAGCATTTGCTTTAGCCAGCAAATTCACTTCATTCAACTCACCTCTGGCGTTACCAGATCTGGTGAAACTGTGTATCTGCAATTAGACTCGACCTTCCCCCAATGTCCTGGCACCTCGTCTGCCTTGATACTACTCATTCCTCCGTTCTTATTCTCTTCCATCACTCCACTCCCCTGCTCCTCCATGCATTGTATCATTGTGTTTGTCTCCTCAGCCTCTTGGGTCTGCTTTGGCCTCCAGTCTGGCTGTCCAGGGGTCCCTCCATGTCCTTGTGTCTGCGGCTCCTTCTGGGCTGCACATCCTGCCAGGGAGGCTCCCTCCATAACCCCTAGGGGAAGAAAAACTAATGAAAAGCAGTTGTTTTCTTTGAATCCACAATGTTAATGCTTATCAGTCAGTTTTCACTCACTGGAAAACTAAGGTGGAGATTATACAATTTATTGTGAGACCCTGAATGTAGAAACCAGTGCTGGTGGTTAAATTTACATTTGGATAATAGTATAATAAAAAATAAATGACTGTAACAATAACTTCAACAAGACAATAACAATAACTTAAATTATGCACATCATATGAACAGTACACCACCAATCCATCAACTAAATTTAAGGAAATAATGTGACCATTTTTTCTGATGGGATGGGTATTAGACAATACTTAGACAAATGTGGTCAGATATAATATACAGCAGAGGATATAACAGTGCTTCTTCATGAAAAGCAAATGGATTCATAGACTTTCTAGCATTAGAATTTCTTTGGTCTGGCAAACTCATTGTGCTCTGAGAAAACACACAGGGACCAGCACCACCTCTTCCTCCTCCAACCCCATCCACTCCCCAAGTTTTCCAGCTTTTCCATCAATGACCTCAACAATGCTACTGTGGTAAGAGAACGACCTCTATCCTTGACCTGGCATAGATAATAATAATCTTCAGGAAAATTACATTACATCAAACAAAACCACCATGCTCCTATATTCAGTTCCAAGTCTCTCCAGGACAACTAGAAACTTATTTTGCTAGGAGGCGGTGGATGGAGGTCAGAGAATGGCAGCTCTTTTGTTTATAATGTGCTCCCCTTTAGCTGGCCCTTTAACTTTGTTATTGTCTGTAACACTCAGCTCCTTTACCTAAAAGAGTGGGTGGATTGGTGTCTTGTGCTTTAATGGGGATTGAATGACACTTTCAAATACTGCAGGACCCTGCAGTTCTGTGGGAAATCCTCAAGGACAGCTCAAATGTCAGTTATAAGGACAACAATGGCCAAAATTAAAGCCACATGGACCTTGAGATAGGCTTTTTTATTTCATCATGGAGAGATTTTTAAGCAAACCGCCATTTGATTATATTTGCCTATAATTAAAATTCCTCATAGTGCAGTTAATTTCTTTGACAAAGACCAAAAAAGACCTCCACATCAATTATGGGTTTATGTGATTTTGTAGTGAACAAAACCAGGTTCAGACATGGCCTCCATTCTGAAAGCCTGTGATCATTTACTGCCACCTTGTGGTAAAAATATGGTAACTATTAGTTTCTAACCTGAAAAATGCTCAGACTTAACTTGTCTGTAAAAGCAAATACAGTACAGTCTGCACATAATACTGTAGTACAGTGACAGTGATTGTTCTGTTGTTTCTGTACTCCAGCACACTGGACACTTGCTGACTTTCAAGTTTAATTTGACACCTGATGAACAGTAATTGTAGCTATTTTATACATTCATACTGTATACAAATATGTTGTACAAATGAAGATAAACTTTATTAAATCATATTTTAGCAAAGACTTTGCATTCAACAACTGCCTGAGGCCCTCAAACCACAGATATCAGAAAACACTTCTTCCCCAGTGATGCTCTGACGACCCTATACTATACTAACTAGCTTCATCTCTGGCCCCTGTCATCAAGGCTGGGTTAACCCACTTGTGCGCCCGTGAGCTCCTGATGACACTCCCACCACCAACACCACCATCTCTCTGTGCATCCTGTATATATCTTTTCACTTTCAAGTAAATAAATGAAACAAATTTAATGCTCCATGATGTGAGTAGCTAACCCATAAATTTTCTGAAAACTTTAGAAATAGTTTTTGACACTGGGCCCTTCTGCATTACCAGGGTTGTGTACAAAATCACTCCCTCATTCACTCATTCACTATTTTCTTATATAACAGACACAGTTTATCCAATAGTGAGCAGAATATTGAGATTTTGGACACTTACAGTACTATTCACGACAGTAATTTTCACATATACTGTGAAAGTGGTCATATATGCCATGGATGCTACTTTTGTCCTTCTATTGTGGAAATTTTTGAGGGTATTTTATAGTAAATAAATGTACACCCTCAGAATTCAGACACTTAGATAAATTGTTGGGGGGTAAATATAGTGCACTATAAGGAGTGATCACAGAGACAGCCTTAAGATTAGGTAATAATGCAGCAACCTGTTTAAAGACCTTTGTCAATATATTGATTTCGGTAGATATGGCAATTTATGATGTCACAAACTAATAAATAAATAATAAATAATAATAAATGACTACAAATATGTAGTGAACCTGAGGATTTCAGGCCTCTGAGGTAGTAATTCCGCCTTGTATTTCGGGGGCTTTTTGCCTTTGGTCTGGCCTTAAACAGTGATATACATAATCAGTTTGGGTGAAGTCAGGTTTAATAAGTCTAGGACATTTCACTGATTAGCCCTAAAACCATGTTTGTGCTATATGTTAAATCTACGATCCTGGACTGTTCACCCAATATGGATGTGAACTCCATTAAACACCCTAAAGTCAGCTATTTATCTTCATAGCCATGGTTTAATTTTAAATCCAGTGTGCTTGAGTACAGAGGTAAACAATGACAAATTTACACGCTGCACTGCTCAGCTTTCAGATCCTATACAACACATATAATCAATATTAACAAAAAAGTCATATGTACCTGCAGTAGGGCTCTGTATACTTGTAAGCACAGCTGGGATGTCTTTGGCTTTTTCCACCTGGATGTCAGAAGACATTGAAGTAAACGGACCCATGTGTTTATCTGAGTGGGCTGAACTGATTACACCCTGTGATTCACTGAGAGTCATTTCCTGTGAAGGAGCAGCATTGTCCGAAGATCCCACCCTGTCGCATCCCATGTTTGCATGTTTAGATGAATTTAGAGTCTCTGATAATGTAGATTCCACATTTCTGCAGCAGATGGATACTTGTGGATTTGATTGTCTTGGGGATTTGCATTTATCCATGGAAAATGTAGAAACTGTACCAGAGAGTTCATCAGCACACAGTGTACTGGAGGCCCGACCTAGCCCGACCTGCAGGGGAGGGCAGGTCTCTCCACTTTCTAACCTGCTACTTTCATATGTAAAGTCTTCACCCTTGGCTTGAATTACGCCTACATTACATGAGCCTCCTATGTTTTTAAGTTTGTGTTGGCTTTCTTTGCCCAGTAATTCACTCCTTGTGCACTTCTGATTTACTGCACCAGGAGAAGGAGCAGTCATATTGAGCTTGTGTTGGCCAGAGAGTGTTTGAGAGACCAGTCCACCTTGGCTGACCCGCCTGTCTGGCAAATGTTGTTCTTCAGCACAATGGTTCAGAGAAAGTGCATGTTCCTCGTCTGAAGTTTGGTTCCTTCCTGATTTTACACCTTTGAGTGAAGCAGCAGTTAACATAACATCGCCCATACAGCTCTGAGTCTCTGTGACCGTGTTTATATGACCTTGTTTGTGTGGGCGTTGCAGCAAGCCTAGAGCTTCAGGAGGTTTAAATTCAGCTGATACTGTAGCCTGAGTAGAATCACTATGTTCAGTCATGTGGAGATTCGGCTGTGCCTTCCCAAACTGGACAGACAGGGGAGGTTTTATGCTCTCCATGTTAAGGGAAGGTAAAGACTTACTTTGGTCCAACTCCTTTTGATTTCCAGACTGCTCATGATCACTTTTCTCATGACTATTTTCCATGAGGACAGAGTTTTGAGCTTTAGTCTGAATCATTTCCAGGGCCACCGCGTCCATGTCACGTCTCTGTGAGAGGCTGCTAACTGCCTGCCGCTCAATCTGGGGTTCAATGAGAGCCAGTTGCTCATCGGATATAATCTGCAAGCAGATCTGGAGGTCCGCTGTATGAACATGAAAGACGTTCTGTCCTGCTGGCTGCACTGAGTCAAATGGTGCAATGTGACACGGTACAATCGGGGTATTTGAAGCAGCGTTTGCTCCGTTTGCAGGATTCAACTGGCCTGATGCTGGTGAGGCATGTGTGTGTGACAAAGGTGGGGGTTGTCCTTGTGAGAAAGCTGTAATGGTAGCAGCAGATGGCTGATTGTTTTCTGTGGTTATGATATGTGTAGCAGGGATGTTCTCAACCACAGCTGCAACAGGTCTGGGTAGATGCATAGATGCTGAACTCACACATGGTTTTGGAGGCAAGCTCTCAATTGAAGTGCTGCATAATCCTGCCTGATAAGATTGTAGGCAGGTTGTGGTTATCGTGGTTCCTGCAAATGGCCTGTGCACTATGGCAAGATTAGATGACACGTTTTGATTGAGTCTTAAAGATTCAGGCGAGAGTAGCTGGCCTTGAAAGGAGCTAAAACCATTTGTCTTTTTGATATCACATGTCTGCACCAATGGCGAGGTGACAGGATCACAACATTTATTTTCAGAAGTTGTGACTGAGCTTGAGGTTTGCTCAGTGTGAGAAGATGACAGAGCAGAGGAGAAAATGCGGCCATCAGTTCCTGTCGGTTTATCCACAACAGGCAGCGTAGGATTTGAATCATGTTCAGCAGTGTTCGGTAACTTTAGCTGGTACTTGGGCAAGAAGCTTGTCTTGGCAGAGGAGGGGATGGAAGTGGCTGGTGAGGTGCTAATAGACGGTGCATTTGCATTGATTATGCAAGGAGGAAAGAGAGCTCCTTTGAGCTGAGAATGTTTTTGATTTGTTTGAAGGTTGACATAATTGAGATTTGTATCCTGCTGAGGCACACTGCCAGTGACAGAGGGAGGGGGATGAGTCAGTGTGTTTGGGTCAGTCTCCATCTCCACAGGGCAAATTATTTTGTCATCAGTTCTCTGCTTTTTCCTGTCGGAGGGAATATGGGCCCTGCAGAACTGGGAGGTGGAGTCGGTATGTTTTTCTTCATTAATCAATTTCCCTGCATCTGCTCTGCTCATGCTGTCTGTTTTGTGAGTAACTAGTGATCCAATAGAAGGTAATGGCAATGTAGACAAAGACAGGTTTCTCCCGAGTGGAGTCTTAAGAGAGCTGCATGATGAATGAAGCTGGCCAGTTTTTAGATTCAAATCTACACCAGAGAGCTTTGCAGGAGGGCAACCTGGATGACACACTGTTGAACTGCTGCTTATGAAGTTTATAGTTGAGCTTGTTGTCTTTACTGTCTCTTTACAAACTGCTGACAACCTTTTTTGCAGGCCCTGAACAACCTCATGCTCTGGGTTTGTAGAAGATTTCCTGCCTTTGATAACACTATTATCACCAACTTTCTCAGCATTGTAGAGCTTCTTAAATGTCCCTCCCCCATACATGTACCACTTGTTGTAAGCAAACTTCTGTGCTTTCTTCCTCCGGAACTTTCTGTTGCTTGGCTCTCCACAAATGTCACCGCCATCCCCATCACAGCTGAAACTGCCGGCGCACACCTCCTCCACAGATGAATTCATGAAGAGAGCATCTGTTGCGTGGTTGCAGTCTACGGCTGTCTGCCGGACTAGTGGGCGGTGGGTGGATGACTGCTGGTTCAGAGGCTTGATTGCGAAACCTGTTGGATTGATCTGGCCAGAGCTTCCCCTCCGAATGAGTGTTACATAATCGTTCTGATAGGAGGCAGTTGGGCTGCTCCCCTCGGGCTGCAGAAGGGTAACACTAAAGGGGAGGGAGTTGCTGCGGGTTAAGGGTGCATGATCCATGGTGGAGGAGCGCTGAGTTGGCACTGAGCTGTACAATCCGGGATTCCTGTTTCTTTGTATCCCAACATTCGGAGTTTTACTGATTCTCATGTCAAAGTGAAAGGAGTCCTTGTATGTGTATGGCATTGGGAGGTCAATGCTACCCTGTTTAGAAAGAACTGTCTTCCGTGGCCTTACATTCTCCAGCTGTTTGTCCTCCACAACAGCTGTATTCTCCGAAATCAGTTTAGATATGCGCTCCTCCAGTGTCCTCTGCTCCTGCTCCCTTGCAGTGTCTTTGGTCTCCTGTCCTCCTTGGCCTGGTTCAGAAGGCACACATGTGCTGGTGGATTCTTCAAGATGCTCCTTGGTGGATTTGGCGAGGGAATCCATGCTGTGGTCCGGTATAATGCTGCTGGGGCTTAAGTAGTGATCACTGCTCTCACTGTAGCCTGAGTCAGTGCTCTCATGGCTCTGTGACTTCCCTCTGGATACGGAGCTCTCCCACTGCTTGGAGAACAGAGTGGCCTCTTGTCTTTGAAGGGGAAGATGTCGACTAACGGTCAGAGGAAGCTTTTCGCTTTCCATCCTCTGTTTCTCCTCTTCTTTTGTTACCTCTGCACATTCATTTGGCTCTGTCTTATGACCTGTAGGGGTCAGCTCGTTCTTTTCACTGACAGGCGCTTGCATCTTTACAGAGTAGACCTTTGATGTACTGGCTGGACAGGTGATCTCAGCAGTAGGTATTGTGGTATCCTTCTCCAGGCTTCCCGACTCCTCACTGCGCTCATCTAGAGACAAACTGGAGGTACAAGTCTCCCTAGAGCTGGACATGCTGTCCAGGCTGCCCAGGCTGCTCTGCTCTGATTCAGATGAGAGGCGGGCATGAGCCTGAGTACGCTTATGTTTGTAGAGGTTGCTCTGAGTCTTAAAAGAAACTCCACAAGTGTTGCAGGGGTAAGGCCGTTCCCCAGTGTGGCAGCGGAGATGCTTCTCCAGCACGCTGGGCTTCATGCAGTCCCGTCCACAGTGAGGACACACATGCTTTCCTGCTGACTTGGGTCTGGCTGCAGGAGCAGCAGCCACCAGACTCAATCCTGGCTGAGACTGCAGCCCACCAGCAATATGGAGTGTCAGAAAGGGAAGCGTCTCCTTGGAGTAGAGCGGTGGCATGGCCAGATGGAGTGCGGCAGGCTCCCGGGCCGCTGCAGGAGGCTGGGGGTAAGGCTGTGCTGGTAGAGCAGGCACTGTGTGGATGTAAACAGCTGTCAGTGGGGCCTGTATGTCCATCCTTTTCTCTGTCTGTGCTGCAACGGAGCTGATGTGCACTGGAGCACTCGCCAATCCTGGCTTGCCAGTCTCCATGGTAACACTGCTGCTGTCGTGATGTACCAGTGCCAGGTCTCTAATTACCTGTAAGATAAGAACAGTTTGCATTAGACCTCTGTTTTGCCTCAGATCAAAGGGGCAGATTTGCTTATTTGAGCAGGGATGTTTCTAAGTCTAGCTCTTAAAGAGGAAAATGAGGCTTCATTCCTGGAGAATATTTTATTATTGCACCAGGGGAAGAGAGAAAATAAGCGTGGCAATGAGGAAGTACACTGAAGCAGCTAATGATGACAGATACGCTGTACCCTTTAGGACAGATGGCTAAAAAAAGCAATTAATCCAGTCTGGATTTTGCATGTTGATAAAATCCAGGGAGATGTGTTTTGCAATGATGTCAACAATTATACCGCTCCAACATAAAGGCATATCTACAGTTTATCTGAGTGATATCATTGTTGTGATGAGCAATAATACCCATGGTTACAGAGAAAAGTAGAGGCGTTTCAAATTCTGCTGTTTAATTTTACCTCAAGAGCTAGTGATGCAAAAATATGTGTTGTATGCAGGCAATGGGAATATATGGAAAAAAAACAGAGAAATGTTTATATACAGTTGAGAGAAGCAGGGAATGATGTAGGAGAGTGACTCACATCAGCAGAGGGACTGAGGGAGTGAGATCAGATACTCATACAGTACAAAAGGCTTTTATCTCTCCAAATGAAATGTGTCTGCTGACATTATCTGTTGCTTCTGTCACCAGTCATCACCAATTAAATGGCATACCCTTGATCACAGTAGCATGTGGTGGCTTTGTCTCATGACAGACTGTCATATTTGTGCAGTAATCTAATCACAGCACAAAGCCACCTTCATGAAAAGATTAATAGCCTCGCATTAGGGCAAGCAAATTGCATTTCCTGTTGCCGTGGTACTGTTTCTACATGTATCGGGATTTTGCATATGGGTGACTTCACCCACAGAGGTACAGTTGGCATGGAGCACATCTTTGTTAGTTGTACAGCATAAGCACACCCACGTCAAATACTTTTTGTGGTGCTGTTAACTGACGAAAGTTTGTTTGTGTTCCTGTTCGAGTGAGTTCTCCACAAAAACAAGAAACGCTGTTAGTTTGTTTTAATTTTAACATTATTAACTTGGGAACTTACATCTACCCTCTTACTGGTCTGCGTTTCACTTCCTTACAGCTATGTAAATATGTGATATTGTTATATATGCCGCAACTCCATGCAAAAATATAACTGCAGTGTGGGCCTTTGAATTATTAACTGGGATGTTTTGTTCAACATGCGTTTTCAAATTAGACTTCCATGTAGGCAGTTTAATAGTTACAAGTGTGCTCAGGATGGAATGAGTTTAAAAATTTGGTCAAACTGTACTGAAAAATATCTTCTGCTTGTTGTAAAAACAAACATCAGCAAAAATGAGGCACATCAAAATGTAAACAAGAAGGAAGTCTTTCTAGATTTTTCTTAGATTTCTCTTGTCATTATAGGAAATGAAATTTTCTTGCTTAATCTTGTCTACTCTGCTAATCTCATTTCCAACCACTGTTATGGCTTTATAAAGGGAACATTTGAAAAGAGGAAATATCTGATGGTGTTGCCATCACACAGTGTAGGTAAGAATAACACTACAAGAAACCAGAACATACTGTAACTAGGCCAAAAGTCTGTTTAACAGTCAAGAAAAAACTGAAACTGTAAAAAAAAAAATCAAGCTGGAGTCACTTACCGTCTTGCTTTACACTCCAATCAGTAACAATTATCCAGCCTGGTAAATCTTCTACACTCAACAGCCCCATCCTCAGTGTACCTGCTCATTTAAATCTGTTCTGTCATCCGGGCCATGTGTTCTCCCATTCGATTTTCTCTGGCAGCTCTTTGACATGTACTGTTTCTTGTCACGAGGAAGCGGAACAAATGCAAATGAGAGAGAAGATGCACTATGAAAGTGGTGAGGCAGAGAGGAGGAGAGTGAGAAAAGGAGAAGGGCTGGCTGGGTGGCTGAGTGGGTGTGTGGCTGTCAAACAAAGACTTCCGGAGAACAAGTTGAAAACATAGATTATAGAGCGTGATCAGCAGGAGTGAAAGAGACGAGAGGCCCTGAGCACAGATGAACGAATATAAGGCTAATATATAGTGTTGTGAAGAAGTGAAAGCAACTGCCTGGTAGAGGAAGTGCAGCGGCAGAGGAGAGCTTACCTTCAACAGTCACGTTGGTTGACTGACTGACTTTAGCATCAGTTTGAGGCAGTACCTGACTTCTGGCTCACTTATGTATTCGCTCCCCCACCTACCTACTTCCTCCCACACACAGTATTTCATACACCCACACAGACAAGGGTGCAGGAAAGCGAATGTTGATGTGGCTGCTTGGCTGCACGTGCTTTGCTCTCACTCTCTCAGGCAGAGAACAAATGGATGAGTTCAGTGAATTACCCATCTCCAAACACAGCCCCCATTACAGTATGTATCATTTTGCAATTGTACACCAGGTTACACATGCTTATACAATAGTCAGTGCTCTGCTGGCCTCTTTTTGAAATCACAATATCTCATTTTTACTCATGTTCATTTGCTGTATTTACTGTTGCTGATTTTGACAATTCTGACAATTGTGGATTTAGGTAACAAAATTCACATGTATTGTATTGATCTGTTTCAAGCCAAGGAAGCTGTAGAATCCTGAAAAAATGTTTTGTTACTTTTGGCAGCCATTTTCTTCAACTTGTGCAACAGTAAGCCAGTGTACAAAAAACATAAACTGTGTGCTGATTAGCTCACATAGCTATTTGGTTCATCATTATGTACCCTTCTTGACAGAGTCCAGACAGAGTTGTCTGAATGGAACTTAATACATTTCAGATGTATGACCTGTTGCAAGATAATAAGTAAAAATTATGATGTGGGCATAACTACACAATGACTGTAATCTGTAACTTGTAAACACATCACTGACATATTATTGTTATCATGGCTAACATATTAGCAAACAGTTGCCATTTTTAAACATATTTACACATTGAGCAGATATGGAGAGCATTAGCATTCATTTGAAGTTGTGTTTCGGTCCAGATAATGAATGTAAGTCCGATATTCACTCTCTTTTCTAGCTCAGTTTTGGTCTCCTCCAACTCCTGCAGGAAATATCTGGCTCTTTAGCTGCTAAAGGCTAGTCTCTAACTTTTCCTGTCTGCCATTTGGTATTGGGCAAGTAGTATACAGTGGGTTTATCTGAGCTTTTTCTCTGAAAACAGCTGCCTGCGTCTGGAGATTGGACTGATGAGAGCCTCGAGACTGAACCAAAACAGTAAAGTTGCAAGCTGTAAAACCAAAACAATGAGCTAAAAGACCCTAAAACAGAATCAGGTGATAATTCTCTGTGGGTTTGTCATTACAAGTGACACATTACACTTAGTCATTTGATCCATTGTTAGTACAAAAAATATTGATTATAGCAACTTTAAGTTTATTCTGTTTTATTTTTAAATGTGATTAAATGAAAAACTTAAATATTTCTACTCTCAATCCCTCCGATGTAAGTATGTCATTGTGTGGGATCAACCATGCAATTATCAGATGGCATCTGCTGAAAGAAAATAAAGTTTTTATATCATTTCTCTGCAACAGACTCTTGCTGGTCTCCAAGGCAACTGCAGGCTGGTCCACTGAGAGCATGCTTTGTGTTGACATGGTAACAAGACATCTCCTGACACGCATGTTTTCTACTGTCTTTACACAGATCCCAGTCCTGCAGGATGGAAGCATGGTTTCAGGCATATTTGCATGTATTTAAAGACCGAGTCAGATGAAATGCTTTTAAATCACAGTGTGTGGATAGTCTGTTTGTACTGATTTGTACTGATGTCTTCTCTAAAACAGTCAGCAGGCGTTAAGTGCAGTTGATGGATAATATTTTGGCAATGTTACTTAGGTTACTAGGATACAAGGTTGAGTCAAGGTTTTCAGCTGACGGTCAGCAGTGACAAGAGACCAACAAAATGTGTTTCTGTTACTACACCAGGTCTCACAGCTGCTGAACCTCTGCATTGTTTCAGGGACTTTGTTTTGTTGCTGATTTTTTACATATTATTCCACGTGGATGCAGCTGATCATCTGTTATCAGCAAAAGCTAAGAAGTAGGACACATGTTAAAGAGTAATACCACTGAAGTTTACCTACAGTATGATCCTAATAGTTACAAATAGATCTTAATACAATGCTCAAAAGGCTGTAATGCAAGAGCTACAACTGAAGTACACCCCCAATCACTTGAGGTATAAAATTGTTTCTCACCCTTCACTGTCAAATGTTATCTAATTTTGTGAGTCTGCCTCTGCACACTGCAACAGATACGCTCTACTGAAGTTATGGCTCTACTGAAGGTACCCAGGGGAAATATCCAACTTACTTCATTAGTGTCTGAGTGGGTCCCTTCTTGCTGAATTTTTGCACAGCATGAGATATGTATCATTTGAATTGGTCTATCTCTCCAACAGGCTAAGCTACTGTCATCTATCTGCACATATATTACACTACATTTCTGTCTTTCTTGGCGAGCATTTGAACAGATGAGCCACATTACAGGAAGTGGCAAGTGATAGACCGTGTGTTGATGGGTGCTGAAATGCTGGAGGCCTACATCCACTTACATTCATCCCTTTTCAGTGGCTAAAGACAAGCTGTCTCATGCCCCGGTTTTATCTTCACCACCACGACCACAACCACTAGCACAAGCCGCCAAACACAATGTGTGTACCTGACAGTGTGAAAGTGTAAACCATCATTATCATCTGTTTTACTCTATAACAGTCTAAACAGCTGTTCAGCATGAAGCTCAGTAAAAGGCATTTTCATTCTTGCAAATAAAAAACCAAGATTGCTATTACATCAACAAAACAAAGATCAAAACCAGCAGCTGTCAGCTTTTCTTTCCATCCTTGAGGTGCTGTACTTGTGCACCCTCTGCTGGGTCATGAGTGCAGTAACTTACACTCACATGCATAAAAAGTATTTGCATGCAATTGGGTTAGTGAAATACAACAAACAACATATCAATGTATCTAGAATGTTCATCATTTATTGTTCTGTCAATTGCCTTTTTTTCAATATTTGTTTACTTGTTTAGTCAATAAAATCTAAGGTAGAAGAGAGACGTTCACATTACATTTATCCAAGTTTTTTGGGGCATTCTTGCTGATTAATTGTCTTTTTATTGACCACTTGATTGGCTAATAATTGTATGGCTATTAATTTTGTATGGACAATTAAATAATTAAACTAGAACAGTGCACTCAGTAGTGCAGATCTCTGCCACGTGTATACAATCAAGATGGCGGCAAAAACGGGGATATATTGATTGATTGATTGATTAATTAATTGATTTTATTTGACAATTTAATTTTAAAAACACCAGCTCTGCCATGGCATTGAGGGCTTATATAAAAGGAAAAGTCAGGATAATACAATGAAGCCCCGCGGCTTATCTCAATTGTGGTCCCTTTGGAGATGGGGAGTGTCCAGGGAAGGGGTCAAGACGGCAGATCTGACAAGGCAAGAATGATAAAGCACATTAATCAAAACAATGATACAATACACTCAGCAAATTTTTCACAATATTAACAACATCAATCACTACCTCAGTGTTTCTTTGGACCATGCCACACCCTACTCGCCACTCAATTAATAAATTTAATTAAAAACTCAGTACATCTGAGATAAATACATCAATATATCAACATTACTTCACAGCCCCTTCAGCACATTATACACAGTCTAGATCTGTCCATAATAATTAAAATAAATAAGCTACATCAAAAACTAACCCAGAAAATAAAATATGAATAACCCTGGAGCCAATTCTTAAGTACCAGCTTGAAACGTCCTAAACTGCTTATGACTTTAAGATTTCCTGGCAATCTATTCCACAGATTTACTGCCATGTACAAAAAGTTTCCTTCCCCAGGGTACTCTTAAACCTGGGAGGAACAATGTCAGTGGAACTGCCCCTAGAGGAATAGCTGTGAACATACCTCACCTGGATGAAATAATTTTTTAGGTATTGTGGGACAGCACCATGCACAATCTGATGCGCCATACACAACTCGATCTGGGAGACTCTTTCCTGCACTTTCAATCACCCAAGGCTCTCAAAATGAGAAGGGTCAACATGAGTTCTCATGGGGAGTTTCAGAATAACCCTAACTACCTTGTTTTGAGAAGTCTGAAGCCCGTTTTTAAGGTATGAAGTTCAGCCATTGCACCCATTTGTAACCAAGTGGGTGTGTCATGTGGTAAAGTGGGTGTGTCGTGTAGATACTGCCAGTCCGCAAATAGACCTACTTGTATGCGCCAGGCAAGCTATTCTTAATGAACTGAATAGGCGCCATTTTTGGCCCGGTATCCAGCTCTTATAGCCATGCTACCGACAGGTTAAGAGGAGTAAAGGGTCAGCAGTCAGTGGCGGTATAAAATAACTTTTTCAAAAATTGTGAATCATTGCAATCATGAGAGGTCCTTGTGCATACAGTCATAAATGTGCACAAAAAATATTAGGCTGATGGGTAGGTAGTAGTATGCGGATTAGCTGCGGACAGATACACACACAATCAAAAGCACAATGCCCTCCACACTTACGCCTGTCTGAGATAATACAACATTCGAAATATTTATGCCTACGTGAATATTTTGGCCTCCAAAATAGCCTGTGGATACAGACGTGTTGCATTCACGTGCCGTGTGTGTTCTAAATATTGAGATAGACAATTGCTTTTACTTTGTTTTAGATTACAAGAAGCACATCGCTACTTTGTGTCACATAGTAAAACAAAGAAGACAAGAAGTAGCGCTCTATATTGGATTTTTATATATATATATTGTTTAATATATTGTTTAAATACACATTTTGCGGCTACCTTGTGCCCCCCCTAAACGTCACATTTTGGAGCTTGGGTGTTACAGCAAAATACCAGCTTCCTACTCCCATTAACAATGAAGGTATAACCGTAGTCTATATAAAGATTATATGGTCTATATTTATAACACTGCAGCTTATTTATTTACCGTATGATGAACTATAATGTTGAAAAATCTGTTTACCATGAAGGCAACTTCACTCTTTACGCTCTTTCAGTGTTGTGACGTAGGACGCACAGTACGTATAGCGTAACGCACGTTTAGGTCCAGAAGCGCCATCGGAACTTTGGAGAGGGTTAGATATTTGTATATTTTTAAACTAAAAACGAAAAATAACATTCAGCCCCTGTCGTTAAGTAGCACATAATGCGGTTGAGGCAGAGAGCACATGCTCAACCAGTTGTTTAGTTTATTGTTGCTAAAACGTACTGTTTTTGTACTGTCTGAACTGTAGCAACAAAGCTAACGTTGTTAGCAGCTCTGCTAAGCACAAGTTCCATTCATTCGTAGCTGGCGGTGACATTAGTACAGACATAGCTCACGGTGTGTGTTGTGAAATTTGCAGCCCAGAAGACTAGTTAACTGTTGACATTGTGTGTTTTGTTACAGTCAGATAAGTTGTCGCTTTTGACGGCCCGGTTTTGGTCACACTGACCCCAACATGTATCGTCCAAAACCAACTCTGAAGGACCGGCAGCATCTGTACAAGCTCATCATCAGCCAGCTGCTCTATGATGGATATACCAACATCGCAAACAGTCTCATCAGTGAGGTTAAACCACAGACTGTTGTTTCGCCCTCTGAGCAGCTGATGCAGCTGGCAAAGATTGGTAAGAGCTGTTTTCACCATGTCTGCATTGTTGTGCTGTGTGTATATAGAGCACCAATCAAAAGTTTGGACACACCTACTCATTCAAGGGTTTTTCTTTCTTTATGTATTTATTTGACCAATTTCTACATTGTAGAACAATACTGAAAACATTGAAACTATGAAATAAGACATATGGAATTAAGTTTCACTAATTGAACAATTTTACAATCTCTGTCAGGGATGGAGAATGATGACAGTGCAGTTCAGTATGCCATTGGACGCTCAGATACAGTGGCACCTGGTGTGGGTATCGATCTGGAATTCGATGCCGATGTCCAGACCATGTCTCCGGAGGCATCAGAGTACGAGACCTGCTACGTCACATCCCATAAAGGTCCATGCCGCGTCGCCACTTACAGTCGTGATGGCCAGCTGATCGCTACTGGGTCTGCTGACGCTTCCATCAAGATCCTGGATACTGAGCGTATGCTGGCCAAGAGCGCCATGCCCATTGAGGTGAGGCGGGTTTGAGAACCTGAATAGGTTTTTGGCCAGTAGGTCCATGTATACTATTTCTTCTGTTTCTTTGTTTTTCAGGTAATGATGAACGAGACAGCACAGCAAAACATGGAGAATCACCCTGTGATTCGGACACTGTACGACCACGTTGATGAAGTCACCTGCCTGGCCTTCCACCCGACTGAACAGATCCTAGCCTCTGGCTCCAGAGATTACACCCTCAAACTGTTTGACTACTCAAAGCCCTCTGCAAAAAGAGCTTTTAAATATATACAGGTTAGAATTAGTCGAATTTTCTACAGAAATTTTCCATTTTTCATGTGTTTAGTCAAAGTGCTGTATTGAAAAATGTAGGTGCCCCTTTACGAAGACACGGCCAATGTAAACAAGGCGGAAATCTAAAACTTTGCTGACAAAAAAAAACATTTCTCAGCTTTTATTTGAATTCTGTTGTAATCCAGTCTTCATCTTTTTTTCTTACAGGAAGCAGAAATGTTGCGATCCATCTCCTTCCACCCATCAGGCGACTTCCTGCTGGTTGGAACTCAGCACCCCACCTTGCGTCTCTACGACGTCAACACCTTCCAGTGCTTCGTGTCCTGCAACCCGCTGGACCAACACACCGATACCATCAGCGGCGTCAGCTACAACCCCAGCGCCAACAGCTACGTCACCTGCAGCAAGGATGGCAGCATCAAACTGTGGGATGGCGTCTCCAACCGCTGTGTGACCACCTTCGAGAAGGCCCATGACGGAGCTGAGGTGTGCTCTGCCATCTTCTCAAAGAACTCCAAGTACATCCTGTCCAGTGGCAAAGACTCCGTGGTCAAACTGTGGGAAATCTCAACAGGCCGGACGCTGGTCAAATACACAGGTGAAGATGATGTTTATTTTACTAGAGCTAGAGACATGCTGGTAGACTAGATCTATCATTTTCAATAACTATGATTAGGCACAAGGGGGCATCGTTTGACCTGCCAAACAGAGGCAGATGGACCAAAGCAGGCCAGTAAACTAGGCTCCTTATCTGTTAAGCTCTAGCTACTGTGGTCATGACTTGCTATGCTGACATTAGCTAGTCAACCTAATGAAACACCGCTAGTTTATGGATGCTGAGTTGTTGCGTTCAGCGAGAGAGAGAGCATACATTTATGTGACAGACAAAGAGGGAATTTGCTACCTCAAAATTGTACGCATCACTTTCTTTCTCACGGTTCAGCTTTAAATCTGGCTGAGGTATTCATCAGCAGTAATGTGGAGATCGTGTGGAGACAGGTAATAGGTGTTAGTGGCTTGTAAGAGCCCAGTACAACTGTGCTGCAGTTCTTTGCCATTATGTCTTGCACACTTCTGCAAAACGTTCCGGCTTTTTAAAATGAATTTATCTGTGAAGACCCAGCAGGTAACACTTACTACAAAGTCCTGGCACTGACTTTCATCAGGAAAAATTCCTGAACGTTGAAAACACAAAGAGGTGTATAGAATTTAAGAGAAACAGACACTGTGTTGTTGTAGGTAAAATAATTTCCTGTCAACTGTCTTAAACTTTTAACAACCAACCTGCTTTTGTTTAAGTATATTTGACGTTTGTTGGATGCAGAGTCCAACAAGGCTGCAATGCACTGTGGTGTGAAGTAATTTCATTACATTTTGCACTAATAGTAGTTTTTCAGGAAAGTTTGATAAACATTTTGATACTTTTTACAGTGATATATACGGGTCATATGTTATGAATTGACCTGAATATATCATGTTTTATATTTCATAAGTGACAGACTTTAAAAGGGGGCCTATCTATTAAGGATGTCCCAATCAAGTTTTTTCTGGCCCCAATCCTGATCTGAGTTCTTTAATATTAGGTATCTGCTGTTACCAATTCATTTATATTTACACAGCAGCAGAAGACATGCAATGTTGATGTAATGTGTATGTAACACATTAAACCGACAGGTGTGGCCTTCTGACTTTGGCACACAGTTTCACAAGCTAATCCAAAAATACCAATCTGCTAGAGAGAAGATGTATCACTCTGTTGGAAGCACAGAAACACTCAGTCCACTCACAGTTGAACGGCAGAGTGGAGGTTCTTCACTCATAAATGATCTTTGGCAACAGCAACATTTAATTTTCATCTGCCATCAAGTTTTTCACAGAATTAACTTTAAGTAGTGACATCTGATATGATCTGTCACTATTGATGTTTGTCATTTTAACAGCTGAAAGTGATGGTCAGTGCTAAAAGTGAGAAGCTGCTCTTTGCCAATGAGAAAGAACTGGAGGCTGAGTTTGATCAAATCTGTGTATTTTGCCATCCAGGACATTCTTCTTAAGAGTCACTCGCCCCAGTTAGCCACTATAACTTTCACACACATATGCAAGTGAAATGCTGCTTTATAGGCTGTTGTAAAGAAGAGCAGCACTGCATTGCAAGTGGTGGTAGTAGTAGTAGCAGTGGAGTAATGATCGGCATTAGATCTGCTTCTTTTTATAGATACTGACTCTTTAAAATATGCCCAGACAGATGTCAATCCTTTGAATCATCTTGACACATCTCCTAATACCTGTATAATTCAATATGTCAATTTGTTTCTGATACATGATCCACGATCAATATACAATTAGAGATGCATTTTAAAGATCTGATACTGTGATTTAAAGATTTTAATACATATTATTCACTCAGAGCCAGTAAGAATGTCATCCACCAATCCATGTCCTTGTAACAACTTACAGCTTCAGATATGATAAGAAAGAAGATGCTCAGTATCAAAAACATTTTGTTGTTTTAAAACAGAACGTCAGATAAGAAACTTTACTGAACCCTCTCAGGGAAATGTAAGTGTCACAACAGCAGAATGAAGTACAAGAACAAATGCGTAGTATAAATAAGTCATCAATACAAACCATAGTAATATACAGTATGAGTATCTACTATATACAAATGACATAAAAATAAAATACGGCATAAATAACAAGATGGGTAATTCTGTATACTCTATACATGAATAGTAACCACAGTAGTAGTTCATTGAAACCAAAATATTCACAAATGAAGTGAAGAGGTAAGAATGTTGCAAAAACAACTAGATACAAAACTTTCACTTGAGGAAATGAAATCAGGTTGTGAAATCAGGTTGTGTGTAAAGCAGAGTTTTCCTGGATTTTTTTGAGACAAAGGAGGCTCAGGCTGGAGAATGAACTTGGTGCAGCGTACAGTCTACGCGTGCAGTGGTGCACCTTTAGAGTGTCGTGCACTTAAGTGAAAAAAAATCAGGATTTGACAGAAGTGTCCAGCAGTGGAGAGCAGCCTCTCTGCTGCACTGTCAGCTCTGGGGAAAGACGTCGCTGTGTAAGACGCTGAGCGGCTGCAGGGTTATTGAAGTGAAACAGACTGAGCACACAGTTATTTTCTTCACCTCAGAGTTGGGTTAAGTTGTTTAATGCTGCCGTCTGTGATGGTCAGCAGGTCTTGTTTCTTACTGCTGGAGTTCGCTGCTCCGTTCCGCAAACGTTAGTCTCTGAGTGAGGGTGTGAAAAAAATATATATTTCATGTTCGTCTCGCAAACGTAATTATTTACTCATTAAATCAAAACATGATTGCAACTGCTGCATTTTTTGAAGATGAACTATGAGATAACTAGCGTGTCTGCGCTGTAGACTGTCCAGGTGTTGTACCGGCTGTTGAGTTCTGCCTTTTTCGTTCCGTCAACATCACATGCCGGAATTTTCAACAAAGGCGGCGGCCAGTAATACAAAGGCAGCCCACCTTTGAGTTAGATAGGCAGGGAGAAGTATCTTCAGGTGGCACTATCAGCAGTCTGATGTGCAGTTATTGCACCTCACAGCAGCTTAATTAAAGTAACTGAAAGTCTCACAATGCAGAGAAATGTCATTAATGACAGTACCAGTCAAAGGTTTGGACACACCTTCCCAATCTCTTTTGACTGCTACTGTATGACATATAATTGGCCTGTGAAGATTAAATTAGACAGCAGCGGCTCCTAGCAAAGCAGTTAATAAATGCTTTTATTTGAAGTCTGTTTGTATTATAGTAAGATAATGATGGAAATAGAGTTATGCTTGAACTAGAAATGCTGTGTTATTGTTATTCAGTATAACAACTGGCTCATTGTCTTGTCACATATATTTGTTTTCAGTAATAGATCATCAGCCAATATTTACATCCATTGTAATAAACACCAATCTGAACAGTAATAACATTTATGGAGCAGAAAAAGTGTCAAAATATTCAAATGAACAACAGGTTTCAATGTAGCTAGAATATGTACAGGATGATACCCGACAAGTTGTATGTTCATGATTGTAACGGATGATGCGGGGGCTAAGTGGGTGGTTAGCCTCTGCTGAATCCATTACAGTAATGGAATGTACAGTCTTGTTGGGTATTATCCAACTAAACTAAAGCTAAAGTAAGAATATCAGTTGTTGACTTACACATATAAAACATTTTGATCTTGCTTCTCTGTTTTAAACATCATAAAATATAGTTCCTGAGCCTCAGAAGGTCTGTGATTTGCATTGCTAGGCAACATCTAGCAGTGCACAAGGCTGAGTTTTGAAACTGTGAGAGAAAGAGAGGTTTACTGACTGCTTTTAATCTCATGTATATAGAATAACGATGTGTTCTGATACACGATATCATTCAAACTCTCTCTCACTCCCTCAATCTAGTGACTTCTCCACACCTCTTTATTTTCTGTGCAGTATCAGTTGCATTTTCTCTCCAATCATCTCTTCTTTCCTCTACAGCTGCCCCTCACACTCAGGCTACCAGCTTCACCATGGCTAATGTTATTTAGGTCTCTATTTCAGTCCTCTTCCCGCCGTTAGTTGATTTGGACTTATCTATCATCATCATCTTCAGTGTTTCTGGCAGTGACACTTCTTAACTTCTATATGTGTGAAGGAACACAGTGTATGTTTTTCTTTGGCTATATATGGGTAAGAAGACAGTGATGCCATCATGTGTTGAACCCTGTAGGTTGCCCTGTAATAATAGTTAAGAGGTGGTCGGAATGATGTGGCTGTGACCTTGTAATGTGTTATCAGACTGGTAGTCATTTCCTTCATTGTAGAATTTTTTAAGAACTAGCGATTGATTGCAGACTATGGAAACCGCTTACTTCTGATTTCATCATTGCAACATCACAATGATGTGGCATACATCTCAATCAGGCCATTAGTTTTTGACTGAATGAGAAATTTTACACATTGTGCATGAACACATTTTGAAAGTTTAGAGCGTATAAGAGCTTAGAACATCATGATGGAAGTATATGATGACCATTCTCATGCTCAATTATGTCTCATAAGTGGTTGCAGCAATTTTTGGGTTGATACCATTTGCTACACAGGTTTGATGCAAAATTTAACCATTTTTGACCACTCAGGAATTGATATAAATGGTCAAAAATCCCCCCAATTCATGTTGCGAGTTGGCATCAACACCCTTTGACATTTCAAGCACTTCTGTTCTGGAAATAGCTCAGAAACCCCCCTGTTGTCATTATACGTAGGAAAGCCATACATCCTCTGAACGCCCTCGGTCTCTAGTTTGTGGTTAAGTTTCATGAGGTGGTGATTATCCTCACAGAGATCATGATAATTCATTTTATACAGTGAGGTTAAGTTTTAAATAATGGTCTTACTACAATGAAATGGCTACTATGGGGATGAACATCATCAGACATGAATATAGTTGGGCTCATTTAATCCACAACAGTCTCAGCTTTCCAGTCATATCAAATTTATTCAATTTTAAGACTGTTTAGGGACCCCAGTATTCAGAAATATTCAATACACCGTTTTTAGAAAAGGTGAAATAACACATTTATACTGCATGCAAAAAACTGCACAGATTAGCATAAAGTGGGCATATATGTAAAGAGCAGACTCGTGGGTAACCATAGAACACATTTTCATCCAGATATCTTGAGGTGAGAGGTCAAGGGACTCCTTGGAAAATGGCCATGCCAGTTTTCCCTTCGCCAAAATTTAGCCTAAATTGGAGTGTTATTTAGCCCATTTCTCAACAAGTTACCATGACATGTTTGGTATCAATGGATCCCTTAGGTTGCCTAGTTTCATATGATGAATGAATGAATCTTCTCTGTAGCTTTAAAACTGAGCCCACTGCAGCCTCTGAAAGACTGTAATCTTGGCGGAGGACGCCATGTCCTTGTGGAGTTTAAGAGGTTAAAGATGTCGTTTTAGGCTTTCCTAAATGCACATGAGAATGTCATTAGTATTTCATCAGCTGAAAACATGTGAAATCATCTATTCCGATAAAGACTGGCCCTGCACTTGTCATGTAGTTTGACATGATTACGTTTCAGGCGATGGAATCTCTTGTGTTTCCCCTTTTTTTTTTAAATTCTGTTGTAGTTTCACTGTTGTCAAAGTGTGCACTCAAGCCCCTCGCTGACATTTCTCTGACATTTGAGACGTTTTCTCTATTTGACGTAGACTGAGAACCGGGAACGGTTAGACATCATTTATAACTCCTCTGACCTTCACAGCACGCTGACCGACAGTGATTGATTATTACTTTGTATAAGAGTTTGGCCATGTCAGTATTATATAGATTATATTAGATTATTGTAGATATTGTATCAGTCAGCTGATAAATAAACACAATTGCATTGTTTGTCCACCAGAGGGCACTGAGAAGTTTATTTTTACACTGTAAAACATTTGCTCAGTACATATCAGAGCATCTGCAGGTCTTCAGACGTCTTATAAAGCATTGACTTCAGTTCCCTTACAGAAAGGTCTTAGAAGGTATTATTTTAATTTTTATTGGAGTTTCAGTCGCTGTCACTGCTGCAGCTACAGGAGCGAAGAACATCGTCCACTCACTGTGTCTTTAAGAAAACTTAAATTAATTCATCATTTTGTAATTAGTTAATCCATCCATCAGTTTTCTGCCACTTATGTGGGTCCAGGTCACCTTAATTGATTTATTACATTACTAGGAATGATTGTTGAGAAGCTGAGAAGTACAGACACAATATGATATAAATATCAATAAATTCATGTATTTAATAAATAATTGTTGGCCTTATTGTACCAACTGGTTTTTCATCATTCTTTGAGCAGTACGACAGTGAAACCAGTATTAAATTCTGTGTGGTATTAACCCTCCTGTTGTCTTCCCGTCGACCATGCAACTTTGTTCCTCCCGGGTCAATTTTGTCCACAGATGCTATAAATTTCAATAAAACACCCAAAATTCAATGAAAGTAGTGATCATTACTTTTATATGCAAAGTGTGTGGTATGGAACTATCCATGTGATTTCCATGGAATTAGATGAAAGAAATCCATATTTCTGATATAAAAACATTTGAAAACGGGTCAAATTTGACCCGAGGACAACAGGAGGGTTAAAAATGTCTTTAAAAGCCTTCAATTAAATTAGACTGTGGAAAACATGCAGATTTGAGTCACAAGTTTTTAATGAACAAATTTAAGTGATCCTTATAAAAAAATGTGTGTATATATTTATGAGACTGTTATTGATGTTTGCCTCAACAATCTGATAATGTCAGTTTTGATACATTTTTCACTTATCGCTCAGCCTTAATTAATTAAATGAAAACTGAAATAAAACGAATATAAAATGAATATTGTGACATTGAGGTGAAGTGAAGCCACCCAGTGACATGCTGACTGTCTGCTGTTGTAGGCGCGGGTCTGAGCGGCCGTCAGATGCATCGCACACAGGGCGTGTTCAACCACACGGAGGACTACGTGCTGCTGCCAGACGAGCGCACCATCAGCCTGTGCTGCTGGGACTCGCGCACGGCCGAGAGGAAAAACCTGCTGTCTCTGGGTCACAACAACATCGTCCGCTGCATCGTCCACTCACCCACCAACCCGGGCTTCATGACCTGCAGCGACGACTTCAGGGCCCGCTTCTGGTACCGCCGCACCACCACAGACTGAGACACGTCCCGCCTCGACATCTCTCTCTCTCTCTCTCATCCTTCCCACCCCCACCTGAACTGCTGGACAGCCTTCCATGACCTCACCGAACTCGTCACTGTCTGATCTGTGGCGGTCTTCGTTTCTGCTTAATTTGAAATCGTGCGGTGGAGTTTGTGGGACTTTCCATTGCACCATTTTAAGAGTAAAGGTGTGTGAGGACAGTGTTTCTCTAGATGTCCTCTCTTTCTAAGAACACTCTGTGAATGATATGCTGAATTTTTTGTCTGTTTAAACTAAAAGTCTGATCCTTAAAATTCTTGGAAACTTGAGTTATAACACACACATTTCCCATATGTTGTAATTGACCACAGTCGGTTTGTTGTGTTTTCCACTTTTATATTTTGTGTGTCATTTGTTGTAATTCAGATTTTTATTAAACAAAGAAAAGGAACAATCATTTTTATGAATTTGAAGATGAAAATCCCCCTCACAGCTCATAACCCACAGCTCTGCTTATATCCTGTAGATATTTTAAGATAGTGTTGCTGCAAAGAATCAGCAGCCCGCTCACTCTTTGCAGCAACACTATCAGCACACAAATGGTATGATATACCACAACACACACTCACACACACACACATGCACTCCTGTGGTCACGCATGTCAACTTATTGTGATTTGTTTTTCTGTTTGTGGCTCTTCTTTAAGGTCAAATTCACAAACCAGATCCACAAAAGACCTCCAAACTTGAAATGTGGGATTAGTTTTCTGTTAAACATTCTAATCTTTTCTTGTATTCAGTGACCTTCTCAAAAAAAAATGTAAAAGATGAAAGAAAAAGAGGACAGAAAAGCTCCTGATTTTTCTTCTCGACTCCGGCCCGCACCCTCAGACTGGAAGGTCACTGCGCCCCATCACCCCTCTGCATTCCCCAACCCCCACCCCGACTCTCCCAGACGCTGCTGTGTGTGTGTCGTCCAGACAACAACGAGCAGAGCCACAAGAATTTCTGCTTCAAACAAACTTACCCCCCCGCCACCCCACCACCCCAAACCTGCCTTATAAATCTGTCACACGTACGGAGGAATTAGTCAAATTTATAAGAAGGAGGAAGCAAAATAAAACACACACAAAAAAAATCCCTCACTTAGTCAGAAAAGTAAACTAGCGAATGATGTACTTCTGCTTTATCAGGAAGATGAAGGGGGGAACGACGGTACAAAATTCTGTGAGGTGGGGGAAAAAAAATAGAATGGTGGGGTGGGGCAGCTGCAGAGAGAGAGGGAGGGGGGGGGTCTCTTCTGGCCAATGGGGCTGCAGGATGGCAGCTCTGTCAATGACATGGAGCTGGATTACCCCGCCCAGAGTGTAAAACTCTCTGCCTCTCAGTGACAGCTCAGACAATATGCCTGTGAGACACACAGGAGGACTAAATCCCCTTTTCACACACACTCACAGTTGAGATGGTTCACTGAAAACCGACCCTCTGTGGACGAACTCTACGTGGACACTGAAGACAACTTTAAAAAAAAACCCAAACATGGTGAGTAATCCAGCTGCTCTGACTTCAATATTACACATTTACTTTTGTTATAACTCAGTTAATTTTTGTTTTAAAATAGTCTATAACTCAGTTTTGTACATATGCAGTGATGTCTTTTGTATCTTCTGTTGTCTCCTGTTGCTCATGCAGAGGAATTTCTCTGTAGACCACCTGCTGGGATTTCACTTTAACTTGCGGTGTCAGCTACCACCTATTTCTACACACAGCCCCTCTGACCTGCTCTACTGTAGGCTGTAACCTGAGAGGGCTGATCCTCACACTGAGCAGAGAGGGAAACTTTATGAGCCTCATTAACACACAAACTTGAGCAGTCAGATTATCAAGTCAGCTTTCTCAGAAACAGATCAGTTGGAGATAAAGCAGATGTTTAATGTCCTAAATGTTGCACATGAGGTTGTGGGTCTTTAATATCTTTGCTTCTGTGTTGTTGTTTTTTTTTACACGCACCAAACATGTCACTCACACATCTTAATCGGCTCTTAACATTTAAACACAGCTGATCTGTGTGGTTTTTTTTTTTCTTTGAGGGAGCTGCTGACAGAACATTTTGTGGCTGGTTCGGTTCCCGTACTCGCCTCACGGTCTTTGTCCAACTCGATGTCTCTTTAACTTCAGCTCGCTAACGGGACTGGATGTTGTGTTAATAACCACTGATGCATTTTGTTTCTTAATCTGTGTGCAACATGACTAAGAAATGATCAGTGGATGTGTTTGCACCATTTTCTCTTTAAAAGTCAGACTTTGGGTATACATGTTGGACCCCCAGAGTGACTAAATGGAAATGCAAGGTAGACAAGAGCAGATGGAGAAAAGATGAAAGTGTGCACAATAAGAACGTCTGGACACAGTTGCTCTAAACTTTTGTTAAGTCAAGTCAGACTTTAGTGAATTTTCTGTGAGATTAGAAGCCAACATTTGGTTTGAGGGAAGTGTCCAGAAGAGTCGGGAGGAGGAGAGGAGGGGGGGGGTGTTTTATGGAAAATGTTTTAAAAGCCTCAACATGATTAATGTAATAGAAAAGCATAATCTTCACAGGTCCTATCTGCAGCACACAGCTGAGGGAAAGGATATGCATCATCCTGACATTTTCCAATGCAAAGCAGTTATGAGACCGGTCTCATCTTATTCATCACGTCTTCAAAAAAAATGACTGGTTTAGTCGATGACTAACTGGCAGTTTAAGCAATCTCATTTCCCTTCTATTAGTTTGTTTCGCACTGGAATTTATTTCTTTTTTAGTTCGTCGTGTGCTATTTCGGGATGCCTCGTGTGCTGCGTTGCTGTTGTGTCTGCTTTTATCATCAGTAGACAGTCATGAGAGCGCACGCAGCAGGAGGCTGGCATGGAAAAGTGGCAGCATCCTCCTCACATCCCACTTGAGGAAACTGAAATGTTGTTTTTTTTTGTTTAATTCATCATTTGTCCTTTATGTTATCCTGTCGCTGTTCATATGTTTAACTGCTGAGGATTATTAATCTACCTCAGATGTGAGAGGCCTTCATCACTCATCCTGTCAGCCAAATATTTTCAGGATATATTCCAAGTGGGCAATAGGCTCCTGAATAAACTCTTTTACAGAGTATGAAAACAAAATCAATTCAGTCAACAGAGCTGCCACATGGAGCAAGCAGTTTGTAAAGTAAAAATAAATTAATGAATAAATATTACATAATAATAGCGTGCAACAGCAGTGGGGGCTTTCCACAACCACTTCTCTGAAAAACCATTCAGACATTGAGTGCATGAGGTTTGGTTTTAGTGGGAGGTTCACTAACAGTCTGCTTTTTAAAGCTGTTCTACTTTATATTTTAAATTAAGAATGGATCAAATAATTATGTATAATGTGTGTCACTTGTGGTGAGAATGATCACTTGACTCTGCAGTTCCCTTCAGCTCTACTGAGCTTTTTACTGTCTTTAAGCTCATTGTTTTGGTTTTACAGCCTTACATATATATTGGACTTCCATTCATCAGGTGGCCAAAAACATGACTCCAGATGTGTCTGCTGGATGTGTAAATAAGCGGCTGTTAGCTAACACATTCTAGGAAATAATATGTCAGTGTTGTAATTACAGCGCAGCCCCCAAATGGTCAAAAAAAGACAATGTTGCTGCTTTAAATGTGATGTTTTGTGCTATAAAGCAAACACCATTACATAAATGTGAGCTCGCTAGCAGTCTTCTTCACTTAAGCATAAAAACTGATTCTTAACCTTGAAGAGAGAAGTTTGTAATTAAAAAAAAAACCTTAACTCAAGGTCAGGATCCACTTACTAACTTTTACTAGTCTTCTTCTCAGGATCTTGTGCAGTCTTCATCGTCATGTGTCTTCACTGACTGCTCTCACTTTACTAAGTTTCTTTGTGGATTACTGCAATCAGCGTAATGACGTGAAACTGCAGGAAAGTATGTTGTTGCACCAGCATGCTTGTGCGTGTACATGTGTGGCCCTGTGATCATGCTAGTAGAGCACACAACATACCAACAAAACAGGGATCCATTGATCAAAACATTGCTAGCATTCAGAAATTCCACAGGATACCATTAAATAATCCATCTGGTTTCCTCTCCTATTTGTTTAACGTATCGTCTCAGAAATCTTCATATGTTTAATGTAGCACTTCACACTCCCCATGTGTATGTGCAGGACACTGATCTGCACTGAAACAAACCAGTGGCTACACTGACTACAAGTCAAAATGAATTCATAAACAATCTCAAGCATGCAATATGCTGTTTAACACTGTAACTGTTAAAAGCTACAAGTAAAGTAACACAGTGACCACATAATGAATATGTGCACTGTAGGCAGAAGATGAGACTGAGGAAGTGTGAGTATAAATAAATCAAGAGTGTGAGCAGAAAGATAAGTTCCTGCCACTGAGCAGTGAACCCGCAGCCCACTTGTTATCTGCTGTTCCTCACATTGTCTTCTCCGTCATCCACTGTTACTGTCACACCTCTGTGAACAACTCACTAAAGTGCATCTTCAAGTATTTCTGCCGGTTCAGTTAATAGCTGGCTGAACCAGCACACACTGCCTGTTTAAAACCTGCTGCCAAGTTACATTTTTGTTCTAAATTGCATTATTAGTCAATACAAGTGAACCCTGAAGCCTAAATTGTACTATGTGACACATTTAGGAGTATAATATAGCTGAAGTTGAAATGAAAACACCATTTAGCCCCATCTCGCTCTTAAGTACAATAAATGACTTATTGTACTCACACAATTTTTTCATATTTAAAAAAATAATCCAACCTTAAAGGTCCACTTGATCTTGAGCTCTTCAGGTGATGTGTGTAGTCTTTACATTTAGTTTGACTTGTTTTACTGATAAAACAATGGAAGTGTTTTTTTTTTATTATGTTTCCCGTGTTAAATGTAGTGTAACAATAGCCCTACTATAGTGAAACGTTCAGTAAAATGACTCTTCTAAATATTAGCTAACATTAGCCACCATAAACTAGTGGTCTGAGTGTATTGAGCAAGGCTGCGTTCTATTTATTATGAATCCAACTTTTTATTTGTAACAGGATGATTTTGTTATTTCTTTTTGCAAAAGTTGGATATTTTTTGCTTTAAGGCTCACTGACTAACTGATTAAAAACAGATCATAGCAGTTTCCTTGAAAAACTCATGCTGTCCCTTGTACTATAAAAAGTCCTGGACCTCATCTCCTTCGTGCCATATATTCACTTCCTCTCAAGGCAAACGGACTTGTCAAAAATGCAAAGCAGATCTTGAGAACTGCACCTCTAGAGAGCACAAATAATCTTTTGAATATTTTATCAGTGTGCTCATCATTAAAAGGCTATTTTTGTTTAGTTTTGACACATATGAAGTGTATTTACTGTTTCTTTTGTGTTACGTTATAAGTTATCTATCTATGTGGAATGTTGATTGTGCAATCCTAGGAAGTTTTCGTCAGTTGTTTGCGTTTGTGTATGAGATTTTGACATAGTTCTCACCAGTTCCCATACAGGAAATACCAGGGCAGCTGTAGCGAGTCAATGTCACTGCCACAGAGCCTGAATTAGTCTCCACAGCCTCCTCTTGGATTTGTTTGGGTTGGAAAGAGGATTGACAAAGGTGATTTTCCATGGAGCACATCTGAGGATCATTTAAGATGATAAAATTGATCGACCAGCAACGAATTCCCAACGTGTCAAAAGATGATTTACCAGGATATCAAATCTCTCTCTCAATCCAGCTCTCTCTGTCTGTCTGTCTGTCTGTCCCTGTCTCTCCTCCTCGTCTCCCCCCGCTCCCATTTTTGTTACAAAGATGCTGTGGGAAAGTCTAATATGTCATATTTACAGGCTGACTTCCTGTCCAAATTTAAGAAACGACATTATCTCAGCTATGCGCTCTGCCTCATCTCGATCACCCTGCTCCCGCCACTCTGTCTGGGAAAATTAACATTCTTCTAAATTTTAGTGAACTCTCAGTCCTGTGTGACAGATTTGTTCAGCACCACCATGGGTGTTGTACAGGGCCTGGCTTGTGTCTGAACGTATAATGGATGAGGTGCTGACCTGACCTGGGGGTCGTGCCCAGGCTGTCAAGGGGCAAAAGGTCAGAATGAACCAAGAGGGTGTCATTCCCACACTGGGAATCACTTCCTGGACTGGTTCAGAGTTAAATGCTAAAACATCTTAGTTTAAAATGCCCTAATTTGCTAATTAGTAATAAACATAAACTACAGCTGGTGATCATGGGAATGTGATTACTTTTGCAAGTATTTGGTCATAAACCAAAGTGTTTAATTTAATGTTTGACCTGATGATGGCACCACATGAAGTCAGGAGATCACCGAAGTCATTAGAATTCATCTTCTGGGGACTTTGAATGTCAGTACCTATTTTTTTGGTAAACCGTCCAATAGTTGTCTCAAAAACATGTCAAAAACCAAAAATATCAACCTCATGGTGATACTAAAGGAAAAGTCAGGGGATCACTAAAGGTAGTTGGATTCATTCTCTGGGGGCCATGAATGTCACTACAACATTTCATCTTAATCCATCCAGTAATGGTATAATTCAGTCTGGACTGGTGGACCAGTATCAGTATGGTACCAGCCACACTGCAAGCATGGCTAAAATGCCAAACATTCATTGGTTCCAGCTTCTCAAACTTGAGGATTTGCATTTTTTTCTTTTATATCATTGTGAATGGAATATTTCTAATTTGGAGATGTCACCTTGGGCTCTGGGAAGCTATAAAAGCACCTTTTTCACAATTTTCTGATAATTTATAGAGTAAACAATCAGTTCTTTAAAACAATAATTAAATAATTTAATCAGTAATGTAAACAAAAAATGATATATATATATATGTATATATATGTGTGTGTGTATGTGTATATATATATATACATACATACATACATATGCAGGTTAAAAATAGAATTGTCTTCTTTCTGCTTTTAACACAAACAATGAAAGATCTGATCCACTCCACATGCTGCTTTGTCTTAATTTGAAATAGCTCAGATGTTTTTGAAATATCTTAGTTTGCTCTGACGTGTTTTACTGCCTAAACAGAAGCTTCTATCCCAAGAGTTTTAAAAGCTTTTCTTGCGTTGCGTCTGAAGGGGCCGATGTTAATTTGTGAACAGGATGGAGCGGAGAGACGGGAGAGGCAAGAGAGAGAGGCAGAGACAGCTGTGCAGTTAAAGTGCTGAAGCCAGCTGTCAGTGGGGCTGATCTGCACAAGCAGGCGTGTGCAGGAATCCAAGAGTCACAGCTGAATCTGACTTTGTTACTGTACTTATCAGACACAGAAACAGGGACACGAGCAAACACAGCACGAGGTGAGGCGGGGGCTTCTGCTCAGGACAAGTGACCTTGATTCTGATGGTTTAGTGGGTTTAACTGTGGTTTGAAAATAATGAGTGTATGAAATCTGAAATAAGTTCAGTGCCTCCGATAATCAGGTCACTTAAAAGGTTGTGGCTTTAATGGCATTATGGTCACAGAAGAAACAGGACTGAAACGCTGCAATACTTTATATACATATAGTATATATACATATAATCATCCAGGTGTTATCATGACCCATGATTGAGATATATCGTGAGTGTGACACAGAGCAGAGTGTGTATTGATGGGGATAGTATACGCTGATGTTTCCAGGGAGAAAGTACAACAATGTAATTCTTGGTGGTATGGTCGCTGACTGTCATCTGACCCTACGTATTTTACTTGCATGTCTGTTGCATGACCCAGAGGATTAGGCAGGGAGTTTGCTGAGGCTTGGTGTGTGTGTGTGTGTGTGTGTGTGTGTGTTTGGGGGGGGGGGGCATGGTCTGCTGTGGTCAGTGTGCTCCACAGGGCTGACAGGCCTGCATCCCAACAGGTGCTGAGCGTGTTGGGCTCTGATGGTGAAAGGGCTCTTTGTTGCAGAAGATTCACCGTCAGAGAGAGGCAGAGCCAACAGAGCCCCCCCCCCCCCCCCAACATACACACTCTTATCAGCTGAGGGTGGTGTGTGTGTGTCTGTGGGAGGGTGTATGGGGGGGTGGTGTATTTGTTTTGTTGAGGGTCTATACCATACTCAGTCTATACCATACTCCTTATAGTTTGTTGCACTTTTATTTATGAATGTAACCAAGTATGTTTACTCAGGAACTTTACTTAAGTGCAATTAGAGGTACTTGTACTATACTTGATGACTTCCATTTTATACTTCTATATATTTATAATCCACTACGTTTAAGAGGGAAATGTCTTTACCACTACTACACTACACTACATTACTAGTTACTTTGTAGATTAAGATTTTACATACATTTTGCTGATAATGCTATAAAATGCAGGACTTTTACTTCTAATAGTTTTTCTACATCATTGGTATTGCTAATTTTAGAGGCTAAAAGTGAAAGATACTTTTTCCACTACTGATATGTATCAGCATTATAGATACCACAAGAGGTAGATCATTATATCAAGGCAAGGTATTGTGTAACAGTGTTAATTGCTAATTAGCACTTAACACAATGTAGAGCTGAGGCTGATGGGAATGTCATTAGTTCTGTAGGTATTTGGTCAACAACCAAAGTATTTGATAAATTGAAATCGCAGGATCACCAAAGTTATTACAATTAAACCTGTGGAAAACAAAGCTGTCTGTGCAGTCATGAAGTCATGAAGATTTATCATCTAGGAGGAATGAATGTAGCTAGTTTTGTGCCATGCAATCTTGCAGATCTCCAGATATTTCAGTGTGGACCAAAGTGATGGACAGACCAACCAGAGGACACTTTTTTTTTCATTTTATTAGTTTATTTAACAGGGACCATACAGATAAACACTGTTACATACAGATAAGCACTGCAGCAGATGGAATGGGGCATCTGAGCTAATGCTGTTTACAGCTCCTGTCCCTGGTTAAGCTTTTAAAACTAGATTCAAACTATCAAACAAATTTACTGATAAAACAGAATCAGGATAAAAACAACAGGACAGATAAATTGCCAACAGACAAGTTAAATTAAAATCTAATGAACTATCATTATGAGCTTTTGTTGATAAAAGTGATATTGTCAAGAAGGCATTTTATGTAGATAACATAAACATTGTAAAATAGATTTTTTTGTTTGTTTGTTTGAAATTTTCACACAACAGAAAATGTTTAATGTTGAAATGTTTAATCCATTAACATCCTGTTTTCCCTTAAGGTTGAAAAAGTCATAGTATTCCACTCCGATGATGATGTTCAGTTAAACATACAAACTTGAGACTGTGTTTCTGATGTCTGTATCATTCCATCCAATGGAAATATTCTACATGTCTTATGCATCATTGTATACACATTTCCTCCAAAATCCAGCCTAACAACGTTCTTAGGGCTTGAACAATGTTTGGCTGCACAGCATGAGTTTACAATGACTTAACCAGAGGCAGGCCAGTGAGCTGTAAGAGCCTAAATTCTTCAATGAAAACATTTTTGTACATTTGTAAGGAGGAAATTCATAAATAAAAATTCTCTAGTCAAAGTTTGTTTGCATTAAAGGGTAAACCCTGTTTTTATCACACTGAATTGTAAGCTGACTGTAAGATTGTGCCAAAACTGACAAAGTCAACATCACTGGCATCATAACACACTAATAGCATAGTTATATTTAATTGGTGTGAACATGTTTCTCAGAGGAGCTGAAGCGATATGGTGACATATGTGTGTGAACTCCTTTTTTTTCTCTGTAGCTGCACAGTGAGTCAAACCACAGGCTGCTGCTTCTTGTGTACTCACCTCTGCCAAGTGGTTTTGGTTTAGTGGCATGTTTCATTATTCACAGCTTGTTTCGCGAAATGACAGCCTGCACAACAAGAGCCACCACACCAAATCTTTCACATGTCAGTGGTCATTGTATGTTGCTCAATATTACTAAGATTTGGTACAAACAGAGAAGTGCAGGGCAGCTGGGTTACATGATCACTGACAGTGAAGAACATCTCAACACATGGCACATGTACTCATGCATAAAAAGCAACAATCATTCTTAAATGGCAGAGTTCAAATGGGATTTAAAATATGTTGAGTGAAATGAGGTTTCATTTGCACATTTCAGAGTATTTTTGGAGTGGTGAGATAGGACGCTCTCGAGTCTGCAAAAGGGAAGTTTTGAAGAAACTTGTTTTCCATTTATCTCTCTGTAGGGCACACAAATAGGAAGTGAAAATACAGAGCAGAGAAGATGTCATTCAAAACATGAAATAGCTCTACTTGTTTTTTGTTTCACAATCTATCTAACAATAATGATATAATATAACAAAAATGACTTTGCCACAGTCAGCTGTGCTCATTCCAATTTATAAAAAGACTTATGACATTATGACATATGGCATTATGAATCTGATGACAACTGCATCTTGCAACTTGAACTAACATTTTGCAAGAGGAAATGTCATCAGGCCTACAGCAGCAAAAAAGAGACATTGCCATATTCAGAAAAGTATGATGCTCAGGGCATGTGGAATAGATGGTATCTCATATTTTAAAAAATCAATTCAAAACATTCATCTTAATCTGAATCTGTACACGCAAATGACAACATAGAAACTTACCAGGTAACTTTTTTACCTGCTAATCTTTATTTTCATTGTCTCTGTTCTTATTTCAGAACAAACTTGCAAAGGCTCTGTATGACAACACTGCAGAGTGTGCAGATGAGCTGGCCTTCAGGAGGGGAGATATCGTCACGGTGATGGATCAAAATGTGGCTGGCACCAGTGGATGGTGGATGTGCTCTTTGTATGGGCGGCAAGGCCTGGCCCCTGCAAACAGACTGCAGCTCTTACCACAAACTGTAACCACTGCAGGCTCCTTAAGCCATGTCATGGAAAAACACAAATTAACTGATGCTAAAACCGATGACAGTGTGCAGAATATCTACCAGATCCCCAGTGTACCCCGACCCTCCAGCAACCCTGCTTATGAACGTATGGACATGATCTACAAGGTCCCGTCTACTCCCTCATCAGCTTCAAAAAGTCCAATTCCCTTAGCACTTAAGCATAGCACAGAAGGTCCTGAAGGAAACAAGGTACAAATTATTTTTTCTACATGTATGATTCTGTGTTCATGTAAGAACAAAAACCTGAATGTAGATGTCAGTCTGGCTGGTGCTCCAAGGTCAAAGTTGGTCCTCTTCCTTGGGAAGTGTTAACTCTCATGATTAGAGAGGTAGGCTGTTGCAGAAATGCAACGCTGGGAAACCCCTGCTGGCAAAAGAGCTTACAGATGGGGACCAGGGGCCTCTCCATGGGGACAGGCATGCAGCACTGGGGTCTTTATGGGCCTGTAAAAGACAAACAGACACAGACTTCAGACAGTTTTAACTGCAAACAGCAGCTCATGCCGCCAGGGACCCCAGAAAGACAGAAGTGTCTGTACGGGTGCTTGTGCGGCAGAAGGTGGGGAGAAATATACCCACATGTTCACCATTTCCTCTCCTGCTCCAGGGGAGTCCTGTTCCACTCTGCAGTAGCCACCTAATATTCAATGAGCAGCATGGTTTCTATTATAGAGTTGTGTTAATTGGCAAAGTGCATGCATAATGGGGTTCTCCGGAGCGCTCAACAGCTTCTGAGCAAACACCGTCCCCATAAATGTGTTGATGCAGAGGTCATTGGGGTAGATGCAGCTTTGATCAAAGCAGTGCAAGTGTTGCCAGTCGAAACCAATATTATAGCCTGTCTGTTGTTTGCAGCCTTCACTGCTCAGCCCGGCATCCAGTCCTAAAGGAGATGTTTACGATGTCCCGAGCCAAGCGAGACGAGCCTCTCTTTTCAATGTGAGCTTCTGCAAATATTCACTACAAAATATACACCAAAAGTAGATATTATTTGTAGATATACTTCCACTTGAGAGGGTTTTGGTCTGTGTCAAAGATATCTTCACTGTTATTGTAATATTCCCATTGCAGGCATCAACAACTCCAAAATATACAGCCCGAAAACACTCACTGATTCCAATTTCAGAGCTGGAGAAGAGATTTGACTCTCCGGGGAGTTTAAGGTGTAGCAGTCCAGGAGACTCTTATGTAAGTATCAGATTTTGGGGGGATAAATGAAGCAAGGAGACTGTGATGTGCTCACTTTAAAATGCAGTCTTTTTTTCAACATTTTTTTAATCCAATCCTTCACTTTAGTTTAGTGTTTAGTGTATGCCTGAAATGAACTAGTTCATATGATGTGTTGCCCAACCACATATAATGATAAAAAATGTTTATACCTGTTCCAAATGGCCACACTCAAAAGTGGGGTGAAGCCTGCCGTCATAGTCTCCTCCTGGCTGCATTACATTGCCTCCCTGATCCATCTCCAAGAACTTGCAGTCTTTGTAGCCTTAACACAATGAATCATGCAAATAATCGTGGAGATAATGGTGCTCACTTTGGGACAGTCTCTTCTCAAAAGCATTCATGGTGTTGCACTAGGTTGTAGACATGGAAAATGATGGTAGTTGTTTTGTTAAAGAATGAAAAAAGAACTCGAAGAGAAACTCAAATATTGAATTGCTTTAACACCTCTGTAGACACCAATTCTTGGGAAAGACAAAACCCCCCAAATTCTGACTTCAGACAGGTGTGGAGGAGGGTGTTTCAGACAGTGTAAAACAATCTAACAAGCACATCATTTGAAGCAAACTGAGACACTTACTTTCCACTAAGTATAAATTATATTGACAACTTTTGTCTTTTGCACAGACATATGCAGTTCCGCCACCTCTGCTTCAGGACCCAAACTATGACATCCCTATTCCTTCGGCCACAGAGGCCCAACAGAAAATAGTCAGTGGTTACAGCACCCTTCCCAACCCCTGCAAGCCTGAATGGATCTATGATGTTCCAATGAGTTCTGAGAAACAAAAAAGTAAACCCCAAGGCACCTACGACACCATGCCCTCCAACGCCATCTGCAGGCAGCTCTATGACACTCTTCCGTCACGTGCACGGCCAATTCAAAGAAGCAGTCCAACTCCCTCACTTTATGATATACCAAAACCAAGTTCTCTTGACATCTCAAGTCCGCCCAAAGTGCTGCCAAGGGTCCCAATTTATGACAAGCCCCCAACTCAAAAGCTTACAGAGGAGTCAGTATACGCTGTCCCACCCAAGGAGGAACCCCTCACCCAAGTTCTCAGTGATCCCCCTGGTGATCATATACCTCTAGAGTGCAGGGGTGACTCAATCAGTGCTCATGAACTCACAAGGGTGCGTCTGCATCGGATGAGGAACTTCCTGTCCTGTACATCTTTCCGTGACCTTCCAGGGAGTGGGGAGTCACTGGTGCAGGAGGATGATGAACGAGGCAGGACCCAGCGTCTCTCTGCAGTAGACAGTCAAAGAATCAGCACAGCCTCCAGCTCCTCCACCAGCTCCTGTGACTCTCTGGCTCTGAGCTCGTCTTCTCCGGAGCCTCTGCGAGAAGTGACACTTAGCCAGGATGAGGCTTGCCGCAGACTTCTAGACCTACAGGAGTCCATTTGCAGGACCGTACCCCAGCTCATGGAATTCGTAAGCAGTCGCTGGAGGAGCAAAGAACATCTGGAGAAACACCTGGAGGAGATCAAAGAAGCAGCAGAGGGGATTGCATGTTCTGTGACATGCTTTCTAAACTTTGCCCTGGACATTAAGGGCAATGCCCGACGTTTGACTGATGCCAACCTTCAGACCAGACTCTATAAACAGCTGTCCATTGTGGAGGACTCAGGTGTGATCCTACAACAAACTGTGAGTGCTCTGAACATGGCCGGCTGGCCCCTCAACACGCTTTGTCAGGACCCTGGGCAAGTGCAGACGCCTGACCAACTGGAGCGCTTTGTTATGGTTGCCCGCACTGTGCCAGAGGACGTCAAGCGCCTGGTGTCCATCATTAATGCCAATGGCAAGCTTCTGTTCAGAGCTCCTCAGAAGGATCCAGAGCCCCTTAACACCACAGGTCAGCCAGAAGCAAAGAAAATTCCAGACAGGAGTCAACAAGGAGGGGACATAGTGGAGGATGACAACGACTATGTAGAGCTACAGGTGAAAGCTTTTAATGATCTTCATCATCATAAATCATATATAGTATGTATTGTGGTAAACGAATGATTAGCTATTAACTAAGGAAAATCAAACTGTACTGGTGATGTCATGTTTTTGCCTTTGACTTTTCCTCAGACAAAGAATGATTTTGAAAAGCAGGAAAAGGAAGTGCAGAAGGAACCAAGAGAAAATGTGACACCAGTCTCTAACAAGGCACAGGTGAGTATCTCCTGTTAAAACAGAGGACTTGTTCCTACTTAAAGGAACAAATCCTAAAATCAATTTTTGCCTCTTTGAATACGAGATTTTTATAGTCTCTTCTACAGTTTAGCTATCCAGACTTTCCTTGTAGTCCGAATAGACAGGAGAAACTGTTGTCCAGAAGGCATGATATGTGGCCTTCTTCACTTTCTTTATTCTTTTTATCCACTGCTCAGGCTGATAACAAGCAGCATTCCTCTGAGTCTTCTGGTGGCCCAGAAGAACATCGACCACCTTCCCTGTCAGAGCACTGCCGGCTTTACTTTGGCGCTCTCCATAAGGCCATTGGGGGATTTGTTGGCAGCCTTCAGGATGGCCAGCCACCGGAAAAATTCATCTCACAAAGTAAGCTGGTGATCATGGTGGGCCAGAGACTGGTGGACACCCTGTGCAGGGAGGCCCAACGTGTAAAGTCCAGCCAGGGCCTTCTGTGTAAGAGCAACCACCTGTGTGCTCTCCTGAAGCAGCTGGCTGTGGCCACCAAGAAGGCCGCACTGCACTTCCCAGATAAGCAAGCTCTGCATGAAGCTCAAGAGTTTGCAAAGGAACTGGCCCAGAGAGCACAGCACTTTCGGATATCGCTTGATATTTGAGAGCACAAATATCAAGCATACTGATTTGTTTGTACAGCAAAAGACATTGGTTTATTCATCAGTTCATCTGTTTCCTTGTTCATTAATTTCATATTCAACAACTTTCAAGCTTCACTTGCCAAAAAGGTCATTGCATTACTGAATGTTGTTATAATGAATCACCTTGCTGGTTAAAATGTTAATAATGTTAGAAATAGCTGCTGGGACAAGCAGAACAATTGAAATATGGAGTTGTATTTGTACTAAAATAAAAGACTTCAACTCAGCGGAGTTCCAAAATAAATTGCACATTCAGGATACTGTACTCAAGCCAATTTTTAAAATGCAATTTAAGTATAAACTATAAAATAAATATGTATTATATAATTTACAACAATTTTATATTTTCTGAATATTGTTTGTTATGTGAATGTTTTATGTATTTTATCACTTTATTGTGTAAGAGGTATATTCTCCAGGGTAGCAGTTTGACACAGACTACTTTTTGTGAATATCTATGTAAATATTCTAAAAAATGTGTTATGCATTCCCACACTTTCCTCGACAAAAGACTGAATACAACACATGTTGGATTTTCATTTCTATTAAAATAAAAAAAACTTAAAACCCTTTATGTTGTTTTGTTAATGTCTGTTTGAAGCATCTACATATAAACTGTAGTGATCTCTGTAGAAACAGTCTTTATTTAACCTTCTCTCTGTTCAAAATAATGAAAAATAAAGTTAAGTTTATACATATCGGTCAGTTTACGAGTCATTGACTGTGGAAACATTTTTATAATGTCTCTTAACCCTGATGATGTCATCAGGGTTAGGAGACATTAGAAGACGAGCCTACAGATGTATGACAGAAAGGTCTGTGGTCCCAACTGGGGCCGTGAAGTTGGAAGTACATGCAAAAAAAATGTGTATTTACCAGGAAGGGAAAGCTATTGTGGATTGCATTATGGGAAATGTAGGATCTTATGTTTTTGGTGCGTGATTCATACTGGGGACAAAAGGTCAGGATATCTCGGCCTCTGTTGTTTCGATTTTTACCATTCTTTTTCAAATCTGTGTCTTGTGACTTCCCCAACTTTATGGAAGTGCAATACTATATCGCTGGAGTACCACTTTTACTACATGATAGGTCATTGCTCATTGAATTGAAATGATCAGAGGTTAGTGTCATTACACAAGAGGAACACTGTAGTTGGTAGTGCTTCAGTGTCTTGCTTAACCTTATACACAAAAATTTAGTTAAAGTTAACTTCTTACCCCACTGTTGCACCCTCAGTTACTGTACAGAACATATGTGATATGTAGCAAGAGATTAGACTCTCATCTTTTTGGTTATTGTGGGCATTTAAAAAAGAACACCCTGTCATGGGTGGGGTTTTTTTTGTTTTTGTTTTTATTTTCATCATTCAAAAGGTTTCAGTTTCTCTGATAATATTTCCATCATTAAACATTTCAATCTGTATCCTCTAATTAAGGTTTGTTTATTGGTAACCTTAGGCAACATTGTGTAATATAGAATTTTTTCCCTAGGTGATTTATCTAATAAATTGTAATTTTATAAAACACAGAATTAGTATTGGGGCTTTATATTATTATCGACAGTCACATCATTATAATATTTGTACAATGTGCCAGGAGAATTATAAAAAGCAAGATTCAATCACTCTATAAATTCATCTTGCCCTTTGCTGTGGGCTTGCACTCACATGGCTCTGCTTCATTTAAGAATGAAGTACTATAATGGGAAGGCAGGGGCCTTCCCATTAGTATTAGTACCTCATTTCAAAGTCACAGACATGTGATTGTGCATTTTGAAAGTGTAGGGATGGAAAAAAATATGTTATGGGTCTGAGAGTAAAAAAAGGTTGCTATAGTAGCAGTGTTGTGCAGTATGTACACTTCAGCAGGTTGGACACTTGAATCTGATTCATTGGTTGAAGGATGGTTGATCCACGGCCTGTGTCTCAACTAAACCATCTTACTGGCTGACAAATTCAGATAACAAAGTTTGGTAAAAGTAAAGGACAACTTGACAACTGAATGACTGCTGCACACACACAGTTTATTCATGCTGCCCTCTAGCAGTACTGAAGGGATATGACTCCATTTGTCTTTTCAGGTTGAAGGATATTCTGATTCTCTACATGAGACATTTAGAATTTACATCATGACTGGTTGGTCATTCAGTGAAGTATACTTTTTTTTCCCTTATTTTAACATCAAAGTAACATATTTATCAGCATGAAATTTAGCTATTTACTTCTCTTAACTTTAAATTTTTATTAAATTGTAGTTATAAAACCAAAATGTAAATATTCTGGGCTGACATCATTAGGAGAAAATTCTGGACTTTTATTAACATGTTGATGGCAAACGCTGTTGCACTGCTTATAATTACAGTCTCCAGTGACAAAAGACACATTACTTTATTTACTCATAAAAACAGTATATCCTCATAGTCTGCTGAGAAGGCTTATACTGAAAATCTATTGAACCATACTGCAATGCTATTTGCTGCAATGGTTGGGTAGAACTTACTATTCTTCCTCGCATACAGTAAGTATGGTGAGCTTTTGAATAGACAGTCGTTTTTAGGTCTGTTGTTAGGTGACATCCAATTCACTTTAAACTCTTTGCTACAACAGTTGGGAAACGACCAGCTTGCTGATTGGTTGGTTTGCACTGGTCTGGAGATAAAACTGTGTATCCACTTTGACCCCACCACAAATCAGGAAACAAAACCTAAAGATTCAAACCTCTCAAGATAGTTCACATCCAGCCTTTGGGTCTTAGTTGTGCTAGCATACATCAGCCTATCAAATGTAATGTGTGAAAGAGTTACAACTTATGAACTGCATATCATATGCCAAGGGCAAGACACTTGCTATGACATTAGTGAATGTAAACTCCTGAACTTAAGAGGTGTTAAGGTCTGCGAGTTTATTATTTTTTTTTACTATTTTGCTTCAGTCTCATTGCTCTAATGATACTTGTTTTCTGCAGCAGCTGTTTTCAGCAAAAAACTTGGATAAACCCACTGTGCACTAACTGCTCAGCACCAAGCATCACACATCAGACAAAATTAGAGACTATCTGGTGAACATAGTGAAGCATTTAGCAGCTACAGTACCAGTCGAAAGTTTGGACAAACTGTCCCATTTCCTGGAATGAGAAAGTATGTCCAATCTTTTGACTGGTAGTGCAGATGTCCCACAGGAGATGATGGAGACCAAAACAGAGCTAAAAGCAGAGCGATTATTGAACTTAAATTCATTGGGTGCCCAGAAACATGACTTGAAATGAATGTTGCTGTATATGTAACGCCATTGTTTGCTGACTGTAACAACTTTAGGAGATAATATGTTTACAGCTTGTTGCACTGTCCCCAAGTGGTAAAAAAATCAATTAATGCAGGTTTAAGTTTTCCAAAACATGTATGTCTATAAAAACAGTGTTTTAATTCCCAACTTTTGTTGTAAATCTGTTAATCCAGCTATGTTTATTATGCTGCTTTTGCTCTGTATTGTGTTGGTTTAGGGTGTTGTGCTTATCTCTTCTGCATGATTGTCCCTTTTGCTAAGATGTATAGTACTATACAATGTGCTTGATAAAAAAATGAAAAGAAAATGAATTAAACTCCATCAAGGTGCTGTTGTTTAGATCGCAGACAGACTAATATAACACAATGACCTCTTTGACAAATCAACTGAAATGAATCACAGAATTTCTCTTAGTGCAGAAACGTAATATTGTAGAACTACTGTCTATCAGTTAACAGAGTGGTGGTCTGTTAAGCGAAGGTTTGGGCTTTATCGCTTTTGAAATAAAGCAAACGCGGAAGTAAGTATCAGTGAACCCTCTCAGTTCCTTCGTGTGCCTTTGAACGTGCCTGTGCGTCATGTCGTCATGTGCCCACCCGCTCCCCCGCCTCTCTCCTTCTCCCCGCGGACAGACTCAACCTCAGACATGGCTCCGTGACCCGACACATGGCAGCTAACAGCCATGAACCAAAAACAACTCACCAAAATCTGACGATGTCTAAATAGCAGCCTTATTCCGGTTTCTTTCGAAATTATTCCACCTCCTGCAGTATCCACGGCTACCAGCCGGCTGTCAGTCTCTGTCAGCGGGAGAGGCGGACTGCTCCCCCCGGTTTACTTTCCTCTAATATTCGCTTTTTTAACAGTCAACATTAAGTTTCCGTCTCTTCTGACATAAGCTCAGCATGGGTGTTCAGGGTTTCCTAGAGTACATTGAGAAGCATTGCGCCAGCGCCGTGGTGCCAGTGGAGCTCCAGAAGCTGGCCCGGGGGAGTATGGTTGGAGGTGGCCGGCAAAGACCCCCTCAGAGCCCCCTGCGGCTGCTGGTGGACGCGGAGAACTGCCTCCACCGGCTCTACGGAGGCTTCTACACCGACTGGGTCAGCGGGGGCCAGTGGAACCACATGCTCGGCTACCTGGCCGCCCTCTCCAAGGCCTGCTTCAGCGGCAACATTGAGCTCCTGGTATGCTTCAATGGCGCCCTGGAGAAAGGCCGTCTTCACGAGTGGGTCAAGCGGCAGGTGAACGACAGGCAGACCGCCCAGCAGATCATGAGCCACGTCCAGAACAAGGGCACCCCACCGCCCAAAGTCTGGTTCCTGCCTCCCGTGTGCATGGCCCACTGTATCCGACTGGCGCTCCTCAGGTTCCGCGTCGGGGTGAGTGAAACCTCGGCCTGGCAGTGCCTGTTGAGCGGAGCCTCTTTGGACTACAGCCCGCAGACATGAGCAGGCTCTGTGGTTAGCCTGCTAGCTGCCCACCATGTCATCACTGCCAACTTCACCCATCAGAAAAGCTGTTTCCACACTGGGCCAAGTTAACCAGGCGGCCTTTATGAGTGTTAGCAGTGGGGTCAGTGGCCTGCTTTGCAAAGCTTAACTCATTCTGTTTCTTGTGAAATGACCTCACAGTATGAATACATGTACTCAACATTATAATTATAATAGTTTGATCATTAATTAAAGGCCAGGTGTTGGCATAGTAGTAACAGACTCATTTAACTGGAGAACTAGAAAGAGAAAGTAGATGTCAGTCACTCTGGAGTCCATCAATAGAAAAAAGATTGGAAACTATTCAGATAATCAGTTCATCGTTTAGATATTTTTTTTAACTGAAAATGCAAAAACAATCACTGCTTCCAGCCTGTCAGATGTGAATATTTGCTGTCTTTCTTAGTCTTCTGTGATAGTAAACTGTATATCTTTGGGTTTGTACTGTTGGCTGGGCAAAACCAGATATAGAAGATGTCAAAATGATAAGACAATTGGCTCTTGAAAATGTAAAGAATTGCTAGTTGCAGACCTATATATTACTTCTATAGGTATTCTTCGAAGCACAGACATTCATACATAGGTAACAATTTATTATTACAGCTGTGTTTTACTATATTGTCATTCATTGTCTGTTTATACAGCAGCTCACAGGAGGAGTTATAGTCGTGTTCTGCTTATAGATGCTAAGTGGACGAGGACAGCAGTAAAGTGTTGTTTTGTTTTTTTACCCGAGTATGTACAGTAGTCAAGGATGAAATCACAGTTTGGTGAAATCTCATTCTGCATGCAGTTTAGTTTCTTGACTTGCAGCATTGCAGCTCTATTACCAAACATTGTTGAATGTAAAATCTATGGATGCATGGATCCTCTGTATTGGTATCAGATACCTGATCCACAAACAGGCATCGACTGATTCACATTAAATACAGCTTATTCGTCGATATCTTTAATGAAATAGAGTTTTTGTGCTGTCGGTTACATTCTTTAAATCAGGGTGGTATACAGATTTTAGATCTGGGGAAAAAGAGACCACTGGTGTTGGACGGAGAATCAGGATTGGCAGATGCCCTCAGCTGAAGTATCAGGGAAGTGGAATTGGTGCATCCCTGCAAAAGAATCTATCATTTAGCTCACAGTTACAAGGTATTATTGTCTTGACCATGCAGTGACATGTAATGTGGTAAATTCTGCATATGGTGTCAGTAATAAATGTATATATTGCAGTATATAGCCTATTATTTGTGTCTCTGTCTCTGAGTATCTAATCAGCTGTGTGAAGTTTACTCAAGCAGAGCAGCTTTATAATCCTGTTTCTGTAGTCTTTGCTGGAGTGTCGATATAAGAGGTTTATTATGAGGCTTTAGCATAAAGTCTAATTCACGTCTTCTCTTCTCAGGTTGTCCAGAGCATCGAGGACCACCACCTGGAAGTGATAGCCTTATGCAGGGAGAACGGCTTCCACGGCCTGGTGGCCTACGACTCGGACTACGCTCTGTGCAACATCCCGTACTACTTCAGCGCCCACGCACTCAAGCTGAGCCGCAACGGCAAAAGCCTCACCACCAGCCAGTACCTGATGCACGAAGTAGCTCGGCAGCTTGATCTCAACCCAAATCGTTTTGTCATTTTTGCGTCACTTTTAGGTGGGTGCGGCTCTGTGGACATGATGTAAATAGTACTGAGAGTTCAGAGGAGGCTGATCTGACCCAACTGTGTTTTCATGTATGTGCTTTACAGGAAATCACATACTGCCTGATGAAGACTTGGCTGCCTTTCACTGGAGCTTACTCGGTCCAGAGCATCCATTAGCATCTTTGAAGGTAAAAAGTTTCTATGTTGATTTCTTTAAAATCACAGGACTGTTAATTAAAAGTAACAAAAGTACCGTTAGTGAACATCGTTGGTGCATTAGAATGTGTCTCCACATGCGTCTTGAGTGACCACCTGTGATGGGATCTCACTTCCCTGCTCTGTGTGCAAATAAACACGTACATCATTTCCATTTGCAAAGACCAAATGTGTTGTTTTTAACTGGCGGGAGGCAGCAATGCACTTCCTGTGCGTAGTCGGCCAGAAATTAAAAGACCTTTACGTGTGGGCAAAATCAAAACTGTTTTGTTTGGTTGTTGTGGCTTCTTGTTGTTTCGCATTGTAATATGACGCTGTCGGTGCTAGAATGAGTAGTTGGGCTTTTGCAGAAGATGTCACTTGAGTAGGCGGTCCTTCAGTGTGGCCCAGGACACATTCACGTACACACTGCTAAAAAGAATGTGGCCACATGAGGCCCAGACCACCTCCGAATGTGGTCTGAGTGATCGGATCTTAGTGCGTCTTGGGTGCGTTCACACTTGTGTTTAGAGCCGTCCACAGAACCACAGGTCAGTGCGTTGTTCGTCAAGTGTATCTCCTGCTAGTGTTTTTATAGGGGAACTACACTGATTTTACACATGAAGGTCAGTTTTCTTATCATGAGCAGTACTACTCAGCCCCTGAAAACAGCTGTGCACTGTCTGTTGTTGCTCTGGAGAGGTTTTGTCAACCAAATTGCCCCTGAGTGATGATGCTTTTGAGTTGCATTATGGGAAATGTAGAATACAGGGTTTTGGCCAGTACAGTACTAAATCATCGAGTATCCTTTTAATGAACACTTGACTGCAGGAACACATCCATGCAACAGCAAATCCATAGATCAGACTATAATCTCTAATCTGTAGTGACGTGTACCGCTTTAAAGCCCCTGAAAACTAAAGTTCAGGGGAAAAAACATAATTATTATTTATACAGATTTAACTTTCAAAAACTAGTTAATCTGCTTCCTCATGCCTGTGTGTGTGTGTGTGTGTGTGTGTGTGTGTGTGTGTGTGTGTGATTGTGTGTGTGTGTGTGTGTGTGTGTGTGTGAGATCAGATTTGATTGACAGTGCTGGCAACATAAACATACAACACCCCAACTGTCAACAGATTCTGATTCAAATATAATTACTAAATCCTGATTGGTGCATGGAAGTATGTGACATCATCTTTTAACCAACTGAGCCCGCCCACTTCAAATGAGTGACAAGTGCACAGAGAAAAACAAAAATACAGAAATGTGAAATAACCTAAACATACTGAACCTTGGCAGAAATGTGTGTTTCCATGTAGGACAGCTGACTAACAAAATATCTTTTCAGGACCTTTTTAAAAGCTGATTTCATCCCTTCCAGTCTTTACACCAACAGAGGAGGCTTGTTTTGGCATAAAATTTGTCATCGCTTTCATATTTAAGTCTGTGTTGGTTATTACCGAGCTTCAGTCACACAGTTGACATCAGTTATGACCGCAGTAGTAGACAGTTTGAGGAAACAGTGTGTAAACTGTTCAGCTGTTAGTTTTCAAATGACTAGCTGTGATTAAACAGAAAGCCTGACTGAAGCTGAACTACCCACCACACTGACACATTACATTCCACTGCTGAATGACTCACACACACACACACACACAAACTACTCACTACTCTTCACCGGTTTCTACTGGTCTTTTTGCTCACATCAGTGCCACCCGATCAGCCTTTAAACAAATGAAAACAACCAGTAAAATTATGCTCATCATTCTGCCAAATTATCAGGTTTTATACATTCATTTTAACTGATGGATGTGATGGAATTTAAGAACTGAGTAGCCAGAGGACTGTGGCAATCTAAATAAAGCTATAAAAGCTCAAATTTCAAGGCGCTCTGCTCTGCAGAAACGGTCTCATTCTGCAGCTGCTGTCCCGTGTTGTTTACTTATTAATCTCTCTCAGTGGGTAAGAACTAAAGCAATTAATTTATTCATCCAACCACACCTGCTAAGCCTGGTGTAGCTTTGGTCAGGATGCTCAGTAATATCTGGAAAGCAACAACAGGGCCTGAAAGTAATGAGAGGGCCGCAGAGATTATTTATCCTTGAGGTCCAATAAATGTATTGAATTCTTTTCCCTTCTCAGAGAACATTTGCAAAAGCAATTTTTAAAAATATGTAGAATCTGCATTGTTCACATCCTTGTGTATTGGCTAGCAGTTTCTTCTACTTTTGTCGGTGTCTTTACCGCCGCTGACTGAATAGCATGAAACCAATAGCAGGATGTAAATCACGCTGTCGTGTGTGTGATAGAACCAAAACAGAGACCTATAGCATAAAAATATTGCTTTATAGCATTAGTAGTGTTCAAAAACTCCACAAGGTACCTTTGAGGATCTGTTGTAGCAGGTGGAATATAAATCCAGGGTGTGCCAATCACAGGAGAGCATGACAAATAAAGTACTGGCGATTTCTCCTAGGAGATTTTTTTATTGTTGGCTGTTACGTGTCCGGATATCTGTCCTGACCTTCAGCTGTAGGGGGGAAGCTCTCATACGGTGATAAAGTAATAAAAGCAGATGACAGATCCTAATAAGAATCTTAAATTCATTACAGAGGCTTTCCTGATGTTTTAGTAGTAAAATTCAAATTGTGTTTCTGATGACGGGACAAAATCAAAAAGCCAGTTTTCACTAGAATACCAGGCTTGCTTTGTACTGTGTTGTCAGCTTCAAAGTGGGAAAGAAAATTAAAATATATTTAATAATCTGGAAATTAGAAGAGAAAACCATAGAATCCTGCACATAGTCCATCTCTTTAATAAAACAATGTTCGTTTGTCAAAGGTTTGTCTGTATCAAGCGTGTAGGATATGTTTGGTTTTCTTTTCAAGTCAAGAGTTGTTGATCCTTCACACCTGTCACTCAGACCTTCTGGTGTGTAGAAACTTCGAGAAGAAAGAAATTTCGACAGTGAATAATCTGGAAATTACCAACACATTAACTCTCCTTGTACTGCAATTAAAAACCTCTCTCGTCTCCTCAGCTCATTGATTTTTCTCTGATTTTGACGTGTGGGATACACCCATAGATCAGTCTTAATTGGCTGATAGATTTTCATTATAAATGGGTCATCGGTGATTGGCCGTGCTCTCAGAAGCTGAGGGATGTGTGATGGGGATGTAGAGATAAGTTTTCAGGAAGATAAAACAGTCTAATGCATGTTTCATGGTTCAAACATCCTCAAGAAAAACATGATAAATGTATTGATCCAATCTGTGACATATTGGCACCTGGTTGGAACAGCACTGACATGTGACTCTCTGCTAAAAACAGAACGGCGCTGGAGATTTACGGTGCAAACGCAGCGTTGTAAACAGCAGCAGGACCTTGCTGTTCACACTATTTATACTATTTGAAATCATCCCAATAAACTCGGCAGCTGTGACCTCAGGGTATTATCATTCCTCAGGTGCGTGCCCACCAGCTTGTGCTCCCACCATGTGATGTTGTAATCAAGGCCGTGGCTGACTACGTCCGCAACATCCAAGACATCACTGACCTGGAGGCCATCGCTAAAGACATCTTCAAGCATTCACAGGTATGAGGAGCAACAGCTGGACTGATGTGTCAGGGTGACTTTGGCTCTTTATTAAAACGTGGACAGTCACTGTTGTTGTTGTCTTGGAGAGATGATGGATATTATGCAGGTTGTTTTGATCACATATTTTTTGTCTAAATAATCAGTAACAGGCTGCTAGTGTGCAGCTGATTTTCACACTTTTACCAGCTGACCTATTTTCAGGTTGTTAAACATTTCAGTGAATTGAATGAATGTGTGACAGTGGTGCAGCAGTAAAACAACTTGAAGGGAAAAAAACATAATTATTATTTATAATGATCTTTGTTGAAAAGCAGGAATTACATTTGTAGCAGCTGTTTTACTGGACTGTAGTCAATATTTGACCACATTTTCATGATACAATCACAAGTAGCTTTTAAACACTGACAAACCAGTTCTATCAGCTAATACACATCAATGATAAGTGAAGAATGGTTTTGCATGGATATTGAATCATTTTCATGCTATATTTTGTTGAACCAACTATTGATCCATTGAACAATTATTGGATGGATTGCCATGAACTGATGCAAAGACTTTCATGATCCCCAGAGGATGAACCCTAATGACTTTGATGATCCCCTGAGCTTCCTCTAGCGCCACTGTGATGTTCACATTTGTGGTTTGAAGTGAAATGTAGATGGGTTGCCATTCATGTTCCCCACAGGATGAATTGTAATAACTTCCATAAGTCCTTAACTTTTTATCTAGTGTCATGTTTTGGTCAAAATTTCAATTTGTCCAATTTGTGTTCATGACTAAACACCTGCAAAGCTAATGATATTCCCATCAGCCTCAGATGATAGCATGCTAACATGCTAAACTAAATGGTAAACATTAGAATCAGCGTGTTAGCATTGTCAGTGTGAGCATGTTAGCATAATGAATGCAGTTAGCAACCACCAGTTCTAAAAAACCAAAAATCCTGTGATAGACCAGTGGTTGGAAACCAAAGGGATTTATTTTTATTCACAGAACTTTCTGGAAAAGGACATTTTATAAATGTAGTGCTTTAAAAGTGTCGTTAGCTTCATTTCTAGCTAACATCAAGCTTTTAGGCAATCGCAGCATTTTGCAGAAAATGCAAAACACTGAGCAGAATCCAACTGAAATCTTTGATTCTACAATGTGAATGAACACAATCGTATCATGAAGCAGTTATGACATTAGTGGAGAACACAAAATATACAAATGAACATGTACAGCAGTGTAGGATCAATGTAAACAGTGAAAAAGTGAACAAGATGAAAGAAATAATACCAATATACAAAGTTTTTACTTGCCGTTTGTTTGAAGCTGCATTTTTGCTCCTTTGGCCGTTTTGTTGACGTCACCAAATATAAAGTCATGGAAGTGAAGACTATGGCCTCAGACTCAACAGAGGATCATGAGTCATGAAGGTGTTGCTCTGAATAGGAGAAAAGCTGATAACGTGGCCTCAACACACTTTTCAGTGTATATTCATGAATTATACTGTGTCAGAGTCAACATTTCCTCTTCTCATTTCTAATTTAACTGTATATTGTTTTATCAGTCAAAGAATAGCATCCTAAAAATAGTTTGAAGAAGAAAACAGTGTGTACTGGAACAGAATAATACTGGCGGAAAAGTTCATTACCAGCATAAAGCACATAAAGTGAGGATGGAAAGGTTATATTTGAGTATGTACACTACTGAGTCATTATCTAGTTATTCATTATCTAACCACCATGTTTAACTCAAGTGTTCTTTTCTATTGTGGACAAATAGTGAACCTATTCTCTGACTGTACTGTTGTTATTTCTTCTCTCAGTCTTGCACTGATGACAAAGTCATTCGCTTCAAGAAGGCAGTGGAGTTCTACTCAGCCGCCAGCAGACCCCTTCACTTCCCTCCACACTTAGGTGGGTGTGTCTCGAATGACGCTGCACAGTAGGTGTGGTGTTGAATACTGTTGGTCAGAGTTTATCTGCAGCAGGTGGAACAGTTGGTATGTAAAACATGCAAAAAAAAAAAGGTTAAGAGGAACAGATGATATGAAAAAAGGACCTGCAGGGCTCCAGTCCAGCTAGGGAACCACGTCGCATGTCCCTCTTCATACCTTTGGCGCCAAAAACGCCACATGGTATGAATGGATCAGAGGAGAACACTCATTCTAAACCCACATACATGTTTTCACTTATTTTACCTGATTAGACCTTTTCTGCGACTGTGTGGGCTCTTCACATCTTTATCTGTCTTAAGCTCCTTTGGGACAGGATTACTATCACAAGGTGAGGTGGGGAAAGAAATATACACCGTACTCCTCAGTAATTTACCACATTTCTGGACGATATCTTAACCTTGAGGGCATGACAGGACATTCAGCAAGACAAAGCCTCCCCAGGGCGGGCGCAGGAGAGTTGATGGTTAAGCAAAGATACTGTGTGAGGTCAAAAATCATGCTCCTTCTCTGAGTCATACCTCAGTCAAACCTGAACACACAGATATGAAACACATAGATATCATTCAGTGTGACTTACACTTACCGAGGATATCAGTATCTCCGATGTCCATCACCAGTAAACCTTCATGAATCCACTTAGAGAAGGAAAGAGGCTTCAGAACTTGCCTGAGAATCATCATATTTGTACATTTTCTTCAGTATCAAAGTCATCAGTGATACTTGTCTGTACATCGACAGCTACACCGCAAACAGGAACTGTTAATAGGTAACTTGGCAGACTTTTAATAGCATCAATATGCTAACATTTAAACAAATATCAGCTAAAAATGGGAGTCATACAAGAGTAGCAGTATCTACGTGTAGCTGACATTACAACAGCACATTTATGTTTTTATGGGGTTTTGCTTTCCTGAGGTTTTTTTCACACAAAAAATAATGAACTTTATCTGTTTTTGTTTCTTTTTTGTGTGTGTCACAGTCAGACCAAAACACATGCGAGTGCCTGCTGCAGTGCCACAACACGCATCCCCAAAAACGCTCAACATTCCACAGGTGCCGTCGCCTGGAAAACCCGGGGTAAGACCGCGATATACGCTCTGTCCAACCGCGATCTACCATAGGCGCTTCAGTAGAACTTCACACGTTTGCGTTTTTTTTTCCCCCCTTCCCTCTCCCTCAGGTCCAGCACTCGTACCCGGAGCCACTGGCGGAGCGCAGTCTGGCTCTGGACTCAGCAGCGAAAAGCGTCCCAGAACAGAACAGCTTCAGCAACATTCCTCACGAAGGGAAGCACACACCGCTCTACGAGAGGTCCTCTCCTATCAACCCGGGCCAGGCCGGCAGCCCCGACCATACAGAGGCCGCTTTCTTCGCCTCCTCCGCATCCTCCTCCTCAGAGAACGAGGAGAGCTCAGCCACAACTGCCAAGTGAGCACAGCACAGCCTATTCTCTCTGTTACTGTCTCCATTCATGGAGAAGCTCCGTATCTGGGAGATCAGTCTGTCATTTCCTTTTCTCTCAGCCTCTCTCAGCCTGCACTCTCTCTTACTGGTTGTATTTTGTCTCAAGATATAACCACGTGTGAGGGGACTTGTTGCAATAAACATGTAGCTAGTCAGTCACATAGATGATGATCAGTGAGGCATGTTGACCCTGCCAAAAGTGATTGATATGTATGTTGTTCTAGTCATGTTAGTGACTGTAAGGGAGGATGGGAACAAAACGGAAACACCGCTCATTCTGAAAACACACCAGAGGACCTGGAGGACCAAACAAAAGTGAGTCCCATCATCAGGAACAGCACACATCAGACCTGATCAGAATCCGAGCAGGTCACTAACCCTCTCTCTGTCCTCAGGCTGACCTCTGCGTGACGTCTGCTGTGAGCCCAGCATCACAAGCTGGAGGTCTCCACAGCCTGAATACCCACATCCCCTCCCTGCTCTCCATGCCCACCAGGAACCACATGGACATCACCATCCCACCTTTGCCTGACGTGGCCCCAGAGGTCCTGCGGGTGGCAGAGCACAGACACAAGAAGGGCCTTATGTACCCGTACATCTACCACGTTCTCACCAAGGTCAGGCAGTCGCTTTCACACATAGTTCAGTGTCTTTCTGCTCATACGTTAACATTTGTACCAATGTCACTATCATTAAAAATTCATTCCAAGAAAGCACAAACATTCACATGTGTAGGTAAAGGTGATGCAGGGCGTACACAGTCACCATACGTGTGTGTGTGTGTGTGTGGAATCTGTGGTGAGTTGTTTGTGGCGTTGTTTAGGTAACAGTGTGTCTTTGCAGGGAGAGATTAAGCTTTCTGTCACCATTGAAGATGAAGCTAACAAAGACCTGCCTTCAGCAGTGCAGCTGTTTCGGCCTATCCGTCAATATGTTTACGGAGTTCTCTTCAGCTTGGCCGAGGCCAGGAAGAAGGCTGAGAGACTCGCCATGAGGAAGAACTGCCTCCCTGAATGTGAGTCATGTGGTCAGAAAGCTCCTTTACGTCTCTGTGTCACCTGTAGGAAATCACAAGTAGGAAATAACAAGCCCAAAAGTCTCATTGGTGCATCTTTTTGGTCCTACTTTTAGACCTAGAGGTAAAGGCATTTTACCAATTTTCTTAACTTAAATGACTAACTATGTAAGATGAATCCATCATAATTAACACTAAACGATGGTCACACACAGACACTAAACACTGAACAATCACAGATATTTTGAAAAATATCTCTAAAGTCTTTAAAGTCCTTCAGAGGACTGAGGGTCTCGAACTTTATCACAGCTTCATTTTTCCACATATGGTCTTTTTTTTTTTGACTGACCTTTTTTGGGATGCAAAAGAAAGCACATGCTCTCTGCAAAAACTGCAGATCACACAGCGAGAGGGAAAATGCAGCTGATGCATCTATCACAAGCAGCTACTTTCTGCAGTAATAAATCAAACTTTCCTCGCACAGAAAATGTGGAGATTAATTTATTTTCATACCAAAAAATATTTTTTATGGACTGAAGAATCTCCACAGCAACTTAAGATCATCTCTTTCACAATACATATGTGATCGTAGAAGGCGGAAGAAGACGCACACTTAATCTCTCTGCATGTTTAACTGATGGTGCTGCAGCTAACATCATTCAGATCAGTGCTGTGCCGTGTTGAAGGTGATACTGGAACGTTACGGGTCCGACTTAGTTAGATCGCTGTCGTGACTAAATGACTTGGACTCTTATTCAGAAATGAACCCCAAATGTTAAAGACGTTGGGGAGTAATACTGCATATGTGAAAAAAGTAGTATGTCTCCAGAGGGAGCTGTGTGATATCAGATAAATTGCCTCAAGTGATGTCACTTGAGTCAGCACCGGTTGCTGCACTACAAGTTTGAAAATGATCCTTTTTTTTTTTTTTTTTTACTGTCCATCATGAGTCTGACATTGTTGTATCAGTGCAATGCTAAATCAGTGGACTAGTCCTTTAAATTACCATCACATTTACTTAATGCATGCCTGAAACGGGCTCTAGATGATTGACTATACACATAAAACCTACACATACAAAATAATACTATATTATGCATTTCAAATGTTATTACTGTTTAATATTTCAAACAGCAAATATCAGAAAAACTGCAATACGTCATCATTAATTTTATTTTTAGTCTTATATAAATACTAACATTGATGTGTTTGAATCCTTTATTCCTCCCTCAGACACACATGTCATGGTCAAAGAGTGGGCCGCCTACAAAGGCAAGTCTCCCCACACTCCAGAGCTGGTGGAGGCTCTGCCCTTCAGGGAGTGGACCTGCCCCAACCTGAAGAAGCTGTGGTTGGGGAAGGCTGTGGAGGACAAGAACCGCAGGATGAGGGCTTTTCTGGCCTGCATGCGCTCCGACACTCCGGCTATGCTGAACCCTGCCAACGTCCCCACGCCCCTCCTGGTGCTGTGCTGTGTGCTGCGGTGAGTAAAGAACTGCCCGAACTACACAGCACAGACTGTAACCTGACACGCAGATGATGTAGATTCCACTGTTTCATGAAGTGAGTCCAGTGTGAAAAGTGTGAACTAGAAAGGGAGTGAGGATTTCTTTTAAAGACAGTGTCGATCAGTCTCTGATATCTGTAACACTGTTAACCTTCTGTGTTTTGCTTCAGGTTTATGTTACATTGGCCAGGACTAAGAATATTGCGTCGTAACGAACTTGACGCTTTCCTAGCCCAAGCACTTTCTCCTAAACTTTATGAGCCTGACCAGCTGCAGGAACTGAAGGTGACTTTGTAGTGATTTTTTGTATGAGGAGTGTCCAAGAAACGCACACAAGTCATGAATGTCCCGACCAGAATCCTCAACCCTGTCATTGAACTGCTCCTAATGAGAGAATTGGCTGAGCGTCGCTAGATTCCATGCTGTCATGTTTCTGTGGACACTCGTCATATCCTGAAGACAAAAAACAACCTGCTTGACAAAACAACAGTTTTGTACGAGCATGTTGTTACTGAAGCCGTAGCTTTGCTACTAAAAGATGGATTTTTTTTTTTTGTAGAGCTTTGGAGTGACTTTGAGGGGTTCTCGTGTCCACGTGTGGATGGTTTATCAACTCCATGTCTCGCACCGAGTTGTAAAGACACTGGAGATCTTGTTTAGACTCAGTGGAAGGTGAAGAGGAGAGAGAGAGAGAGAGTGTAAACCATCCACACGAGCTGTGCGCTTTGGTCCTTGTGTTGTGTCTGTGTGTAGCTCTGTCAGCCTGTCTGCTCTCCGCTGTGCCAGAACATCCAGGTTGTGTCTGCTGGCTTTCTGTGTTGGCTGGATTAGGATGTGTACTGCTGTATTTGGGCAGCCGGGAGTGAATGGGGCTGCTTACGCTTGCTCTGTGCTTAGCTTTGCACTTCATTAATCTGAATGCTCAGTGGGGCTGTTAGAGGAACACGGTGTTGTTGTTTTTTTGTTTTTTTTTTCTTTCTTTTAACAAGATCATTTTCTAAATCTGGATATTTCTCTCCGACAGATCGACAACCTGGACTCTCGAGGAGTCCAGCTCGCCGCTCTGTTCATGAGCGGAGTGGACATGGCTCTGTTTGCCAACGACGCGTGCGGACAGCCGATTCCCTGGGAGCACTGCTGCCCGTGGATGTTCTTCGACGGCAAGCTGCTCCAGAGTAAACTCATCAGGGCCAACAGGGAGAAGGCCCAGCTCATTGACCTCTGTGATGGTCAGGTAGCCTCATCGTCAACACCCACCAGTCTGAAAAGCACAACCCTCAGTATGCTTCAAACAAACCATGTCGTCCAACAGCATCAGAAGGCCAAAGTGTTAATAGTTTTTCTTGAACGGCCTCACGTCAAGGCTGGGGGGGGGGGAAAGCTTTCTTTCCTCAAAGACTTTAATGTCGTTGCACACAGAAAGTGAAGCTGAGAAAAGAATGAAAAAAAGAGGCCAAGAGAGAAGAAGTTGTTAGACAATCTGACAAGCACTTAGTTTGAAGCATACTGAGGCCTTCTCATCTGATTTCACATGAATCATATTGAACAGATGGTTATTCACCACTTCAACAGTCCAACTAGCTGCAGGTCTTGAAAAGTCGTAAAACACACAGAGTTCAGATCTTTCAAAAAAAGGCGCTAGAAGGTTAAAAAGTCTTAAGTTTCATTGACAGAGGTCTTGACTGGTATTATTAGTTTGTCAGTGAGGCTGGTGTGACAGTTGACTGTGCTGCAGGAAGCTGCTTTTAACCGTTTTTAGCGAAGTTGCAGTCAGACAGTCACTGCTGCTGCTACAGTAGCTCGCACCACTCATCAGGCTCCAGGTCACAGTAATTAATGAAATGACTAGGTGAGTGATATAAATTCATGCACTTGATAATAATTGTAGGCCTTATCGTCATACGTTGGCCTGTATGGTGTTAAATAGCATTCAGAGTGGTAAAAAGTCTAACGTTTCATTAGTTGAACACTCCGGAAACCCTGCTCCTGTTATTCATTCACACACTCTCACATATTTTTCATTGATCGACATTGTTGCTGAAAAACTTAATGGATTCATTGAGTAGTCATCAACAAAAAATTAATGGATAAATATTTTGATTATTAGCTGTTTAAGTAATTTATTAAGCAAAAAAGTCAAACAGTAATTGACTCATTTCAGACTTCTCATGAGCATTTTTACTATTTCTTATACTTTAGATTGAACAATCAATCCATTAATTATATCGTAAGATATACAATAATAAATAAATATAGTACACATTAATTACAGTTTCTTCATTAGTGCTATTATAAAAAGAAAAAAAAAAAGAAAAAAAGATTCCAGCTTCTCAAATGTGATATTTTCTGCTTTCTTTAGTCTCTATGACAGTAAACTGACTGTGTCTTTGGGTTTTGGACAAAACAAGACATTTGAGGACATCATCTTGGGCTTTGGGAAACAGTGGTCGACACGTTTCACCATTTTCTGACATGTTATAGACTAAACAAGTAATTGATTAATCAACAAAATATTCAACAGATTAATCGATAATGAAAATAATGGTTAGTTGCAGACCTAAAATTCATTAATTAAGTCAGGGGGGCAGCTGGCTCAGTTTTTGGCGCCACAGTTATGCCTAGCCCTCCATAGAGATGACTCCTTTTTTTAAAATTTAAATTAAATTAAATTAGTTTTTATCATTTACCACAGGTGGATAACATAAGTATGCCAAAAGTATTTGCTGAATAACAACACAAACAGCACAATAACTAAATAAGAGTGTGTGTGTGTGTGTGTGTGTGTGTAGGGGGGGAGGGGAAGGATACCAGTCATGATAGGCAGTGTTGAGCAAGCACATTGTGGGTTATTTTGAGTTGTCATACTGGGGCTGAGAAGATCTGAGTGAGGAGAGAGAGAGAGAGAGAGAGAGAGCTCTGGATGAACTGCAGGAAAGGAGAGCAGGTGTTATGGGATCAGATTGTCCTTTGGTGTTGATGTGAGCTTTTCTAGGTTTGAGTGGTCTAATAACAGATTGAGCTAATAGTTGATTAATAATTTCATTGTCTTTCCAATTGAGTGATATGGTTTTCTTGGCCACGGTTAATGCTATTAAGATGAAAGTTTGGAGATGTTGTGGTAATCTAAGTGAGGAGAGATCTCCTAACAGAGAGATGGAAGGGAAGAGGGGGGATGCTGAGGTTGAGGATCTCAGACAGCTCTCCCATGACCTCTGACCAAAACCACCTAACTGGTATGCAGAGCCACCATGCGTGGAAGTGGTTGTCTAATGCAGTTAAACAGTGTGTGCAGGTGTTGCTGTCTGTGAAGCCCATCAGTTACATTTTGCGAGTGGTGATGTGTACTCTCTGCAGGACCTTGTATTGTATTAGCTGCAACAATAATAGAAATATGACTAATAGTAATAGCAGGCGTGAGCGTCAAGCAGGACCACAGTAACACAGGATCCTCAACCAAGACCCATAGAAGCTTGCAATCCATAAAAAGGGGGGTCCAGGACCATGATCCATTGGGACTGTCCGTCACTGAAAAGGTGCCCCAGGCTGGTTTCTCCTCTCCGTTTGGGTGCAGGGAAGTTTATGGGTTCCTTATTGATTTTAAACACAGGGTTATTCCAGATAACGGTGAGAGCAGAAGGAGATGGTTTAAAGTTAAGTATGTCATTTGCTTTCCACCGGGCACTGAAAGTGATATTTATGGTGTTAAATTTGAAGCAGTTGTGGGTTTGACTGGTTTCTCTATGAATGCAATATGCTGAATGGGGAGATTCTTACAGATGGTCTGTTCAGTATCAAGCCAGGCAGAATTAGAGTTGTTTGTCCAGTGTTGGATATACTGAAGCTGGTGGCAGAGGAAGTAGTGGTAAAAATTTGGTGCATCAAGGCCCGCCATATTGTTTGGGTTTTTTGAGTACGGTTATTTTGATCCTGGGCCTTTTGCCTTTCCAGTAAAATGCACTGACTATTGAATTTAGGGAGGAGAACCAGCCCAGGGGTGGATGAACAAGGGTCATGGCAAGTAGTTTATTTTGGAAGTGGTGTTGGAAATGTGGCCAATTAAAGAGGGTGGGAGTTTATTCCATCTATCTATCCAAGTCTTTTTTGATGCCCTGTAGTAACGGGGTAAAACTGAGTTTGAATATATCATTTGGGTGTGTTGAGACATGTATCCCAAGGTATTTAATGGGTTGAGTTGTGTGGTTACAGGGTAGGTCGCCAACCTCCGCACCCCAGTCTAAATGGTTTAGAGGCAGAATCTCGGACTTAGACCAGTTCATGGAGTAGCCAGAAACCCTGTCAGAGCTGTTCATCAGACTGTGGATTGACGGGAGGGCGGTTGAGGGCTTTGTTAGATAGACAAGATGTCATTGGCATATAGACAGATTTTACGAAGGTGTGAATGGGTTTTAATGTATGAAATGCTGTTATTCCAAGTGGCGAGTGGTTCTATGAAAAGTGCAAAAAGTAATGGTGTTACATCTACTAGTATCTCTGTTTAGGTTGAACGATCTAGATAATTGTCAATTGGTGATTACAGATGCTGAAGGTCTTATATAGAATCTTAATCCAGTTGATGAAGTAGGAGCCAAAGTCAAAATGGTTTAAGGAGGTGGAGAGAAAAGGCCAGCCTACCCTGTCAAACACCTTCTTCAGCATCTAGAGTTCAAGTAATGGCAGGATGTTTAATCTCTGTATCAGTTTTGGTTTTATCTAGATAAATTATGTTGAATAGTCTTCTCATATTTTCTGAGGAATGTCTCCCTTTGATGAAACCAGTCTGATCCAGGTGCACAAGTGATGAAATTCCAGTCTTAATGCCAAAGCTTTGCTTATAATTTTAACATCAGTGTTTATTAAAGATATAGAGCTGTAGTTGGAGCACTGTGTAGGGTCTTGTTTTGTTTAAGGATAAGTGTAATCAGGGCAGTATTCATATGGTGGGGAATTTTAAAACTATGGAGGATATCGGAGATCATTTTGAAAAATAAGGCTGAGATAAGGGACCAGAGATGTTTATAAAATTCCATAGAGATGATTCCACTGAGGCATGCTGAGTTCAGGTATCAAAGAGTAACAGTCTGATTGGTGCAGACCTAAGCAGGAGCGCGCAGCCTGGATGATACTGATCTATATCCACAGCCGCTGTAAAATGTGACAGGAATATGTAAGTGAATAGAACAGGCTGACCCGAAGATTACATTTACACCCGGCCGAGAACAATCCAGATGTGGTCTGGATGATCCAATGACATTCTGATTAAAATGCATTTGTCTGCATTTACACCTGCATCACCAGGCATTATTATCCAGATAAGACATCCTGATGCACATATTAAAACCTGCCGTAAATGAGGTCTTTATCAGACAAATACATTAACCGATGAAGCACACTGGGTTATACCTCATTTAAAAACTCTTCCTGCATTTTCTGTTAATCTTTTGTATCTCAGCTAATGAATCATGTTTCCACCAGTATTTAGCTTTCAAATGTCAACAAGTAGAACTAAGGCAAGGTGAATAATGGTTTAATTCCATAAAAATATGATCAAACAACTCTTATTATTATTATGCTGGAACATTTCCTTGTCTACCAGGGCCTTGCCCACAGCTGAGCAAATGTACCAGTCTGTTCAATAAATAAGAAACACTTAAACGCTGCCGATAGTCTGATATTGATCAGACGTCTTCTAACTGCTGATTTTAGATTGATAACAGCACTGACTTAACTTGAGTTTTTTGTGTTGAGCCACAATTGTAAAGATCAAATACAGTGATGTTTCCTCTCACACTGAGACAGATAAACATTAGAGATAGGCAGAATTAAAAGATCGCACCTGTTCCATCTGAAAAATAGCAGAAATGGTGTCCAGTCTTAAAGTAGCGTTAGCTGTTAACCTGCAGTGGTTTTGATCAGTTTCTCTCTGTTTAGGCTGAGCTGGTCGCCAAGGTGGAGAAGATGCGTCAGAGCATCCTGGAAGGTCTCAACTTTGTTCGTCCACCTCATCCTCCTCCATTCCCACCGCCGCCGCCTCCACCCCCTCACGGGATGCCTTTCTACCCCCCTACGGGCTCCTTTTACCCGCCCCCGCCCCCTATGATGCCACCTCAGGGGAGAACCAGGGTGATGCCGGGTGAGTACAGCTGCAAATGGTACTAGACCATTTAATTTTATATGTGATCTTAAAATAATTTGTCTTAAAATCATTTCATACATTCCACTAGTTTAAAATTTGACATTTCTAACCAAACCCTGCATAAATTGGTGGGAAAGGTTTTGTATTTGTGTCTTAGATCAGGTACCAAGATGTGAACATGGGGTGTTCTCAAACTTGTTAAGTCTGGTTCAATCAGGTTTGTTTTAGGCAGATCTGAACACAGCCATTGTACTCAGTGCAGACCAAAACAAGCTCATAGGCACCCTTTAGATGGAGTGATCTTGGTCGGCTCACAGATGAATTCTGGAGTAATTAATTTTTGGTGGGAACATGATCCGACCTTCATCTGCCCTGACCACAAACCTGCCAGTTTAAGCTCAACTTCTCCAGTAGCCAGGTGCACTTTGCATGCTGGGATGCAGATGAAAGAACTAAGTTCAGTTCCCTTAATGAAAGTCCTTTAATAGGTATAAAAAATGTAATTTACAAATGTCTTGAATGCCTTTTCTTGCCTGCTATAGACAGTCACATTAGTTCAGTTTTTTTGTACGTGGTTGTCAGGAGACGTTCTACATCTACTACAAGTGAGACTGGTGCTGCAGGAAGCTGTTTAATTGTTTTTTGTGGAGTTTCAGTCAGCACCATTAGGAATTATTGGTACAGCTGAGTGATCTAAATTCATGTACTTAATATATAACTGAAGTCCAGTTGTCCCTACTGTTTGTTATTCTGTGACCAGTATGACTGTGAATCAGGTATTAAATAGTACTCTATGTGGTACTAAAAAGGTCTTAAAAAGCAAACCGAATATAGGTTTGAAAACACCTTATATCACCTTGTATTATGTATGATTATATATGATAAGAGAGTGGTGTAATACCATAGATGCACAGTCACTGATTATCATTTGTAACTGTTTGCTCTTCCTCTTTTTATGAGGTCTCCAAGGAATCCCATCACAGGGCGGAAAGCTGGAGATTGCTGGCACTGTGGTGGGTCAGTGGGCCGGTACCCGACGCAGCCGAGGAAGAGGAGGCTTCCCTGTCCAGGTGGTGTCTGTCGGTGGACCAAATAGAGGGTGAGTACAGAAAGAAGATATGATGTACTTTATCTGTTTATATCTATTACTGTTTATTTGTACGTGTAACGTGGACTTGCTTCCGTTTCCCACAGTCGTCCGAGAGGAGTGATCTCCACGCCCGTCATTCGAACGTTTGGTCGGGGAGGCAGGTACCATGCACGGGTCTTCAAGAGTCAGGGAGTGTACCTGGTAAGTTTGCGATGAATCATTCTTTACATGAGGGGAAAAAAAGTAGGACTTCACAATACAGATATAATGATTCATACTTTCAGTTCATTACACACAGATTGTGTGTGCAAATTTGACCTGATTTTCATGTTACTAAATCTGCCAACGTCTATATTTAAAAGCTACAGAAACAGAAATCTGAAGGGGAAAATGTGTGTACATTTGCCTTTTTAAATCTGTTTGAAATTGTGTGCATATTGAATACTCCTACACATGTACTCCGTCAGTGAACTATTTTTGAACCCCTCCTCTGAGTATCGGTACGTGAGGAAATGTTATGTGTCGTGTGTGAGTACAAATGTCAAATGCTGCAGTTATGACTGGGCTGCAGTGTTTGTCACCTGATCAGTAATTTTCTAGATTTTTCCCTGAAGGTGGTGCTCATAGAAAGATAACAGGGTCACCCAAAACATAAGGATTCATGTATTAGGGACCAGGAATATCCACAAGTGATTTCATGTCATGTACAGATGGAGGAGGAGGAAGTGCACGTATAGTAGCGCTGAAGCCTTCTTGTATTTCTTTCAACAATACAGAATAATCATATCAGTTGTTGTTATGCTTCAACATAGACTGAATGTCCTTTACAAAGATCAAAATACATCTGTTGCTCTTTTCACTGTGTAATTACAGTGCAACAACAGTATACACAACCATTGTTTGAACTTTCAGCATGGGATGAGACGGAGCTAAACAGCCTCTCAGCAGGTCTTTGTGCTGGTTAAAACCCCCGCTAATTAACTTCTACATTGCCCTTCGGTATTTCTGTTTGTCACCAGGACTTTCAGCCCACATCTGTCTTTTGTCCGTGTTGCGCATGATTTTTTAAGAAGAATCCACACAGTCACTGTTGCAGTGTAATTGTGTTATTTGGCAACACTTTCAAATCCTTTTTTGTCTCCTTTTGTACCAGAATAAGCCTGCTTATAAACCTGCTCATACATCTGGACACGATGCAGTGAAGGAGAGAAAGAAGCCCAAGCCGGAAGAGAAGAAATCCTCCCCCGCGCCGTGCGACGGCTCAGCCGCCGAGAACGGCGTAGAGGACAAAGAGCCAGACCAGCTGAACGGAGATAAAGAGGAACACACGGCTCTCATCCAACCTGAAAGTGCCTTTAGCTGTGACTCCAAGACGTGCAATACTAATCCTCACTTAAATGCACTAAATGTAGACAGCGGCTGCCATAGAGATGAAGGTCTGGAGGCCGCTGTCTCAAAAGAAGAGTAAGCCTATTTTTCTAGAGAGGGTGAAGGATGAAAGATGGAACAGGATTAGGAATATCTGGAAATTTGGAAAGCCTACAGTAAATGTACATTTTTCCTCTCAGACAGAGAAAGGAGATGAAATTCGGATCCCTCTCAGCAAACACAAGCGTATGAGATATATGACACATGCTAGTTTAAGGAGTCGCTCGCTCCCTCGTCACCGAGATTTCTACATGTTTATGAAATGGTACTTTTCCTTCCATCAGAATATTAAAGCTTCATGAAATATTTTAGTTGTTATAGGTTGATACTCTTCAAGTAGTTGGCATCATGTATTAGCCATAGTACGGTTATCAGTTTTGTGTTGTCACGGTAACTGCTTGACGAAAACCAAACTTTATAAAGAGAAAAGTCAAAACGCAAATTTTCCACCTCAAGTCATCAATCTCTGTTTGGTTCATATTCAAGCAGCTATTTCATTAGTTCAGCCACATTAGTTCAGACGAGCTCCAGACAATTTCAGTCATTTAGCTGTAAGTAACATTTCAAGAAAATCAGACTCGAAAACATCTCGTCAAATCCCGATACTCCTGGGTTTCTTGAATCAAACGGAGAGGCTGTAGTATTACCGCTTCAACAAAAACCTTCTGCATGGTTCGCAGTTGAACAGGTGTGTAATTATTATGCATGTTGTCCTTTTTCTTTCATCCTTACGAGTACTGTGCCCATTTGCAAATTTTAAGAAATTGCTAATATCAGTGATAGCCCATAAAAGGTGTTAACTGTTAGTAACAGATTTGTTCTGACCTTGAAATTTTTTGTGATATTGACCTCTGTTGCATTTAATTAAAAAAAAAAAACATGTTATCTAGCCACTTTGAAATAGTGTATTCATACTATATTGTTCTCTGTTGCTGTTTTCTGCATTAGTCAAATATCTGAAGAAGAAAAAAAAAAAACATAAAAAGCTTTAATCAGATTCACCCCCTTTTTTTTCGTGCTCCACCTTCCAATTAAGACTTTAGCCGTCACACAGTGATCAGTTTTGAGATTTTACTTCTGTGTTGTTTTTACACTCATTCTACTTCTACACCATCATTTAACATTTCCACATAATTCTCCTGAAGCTTTTCATCTTTCATTAGTGATCAGAAAAATGGTGTATTCCCCCCCCAGTCCCCCCCCCTGCAAAAGCTAAATAGGTTACTTTCTATGTAAGTTGATCAGAGTTTTCTTCCTAACTCGTGGATTGTAAAAGAATGAACTGCTGTTGGGTTTGGTTGAATGTTGACGGATTGTGGTGTGGTGTATTTGAAGGCAACTTGGCTACAATGCTTAATAAAACTATATTCTTTTAGTACAAGTTATTGGTTGTTTGTTTATTTATCCCGTCATTCAGTAACAGCATGTAGGCATTAATATTTCACATTTTTCCCGCTCACTGACATATTGCATATTTAAATCCCTGCATGCATTTTTAAAGGCAGCAGAGTGATTAAATCTGCTCTAAATGCAAACAGGCAAAATTAGGAAATTATGACTTTTAAGGTTTCGATTCAATTGAGTTTGCTCTGTTGTCATGGAGATGGACCTGCTGGGGAAAAAAAAGGTGCTACGGATTAAATAATGATTACTAAAATTGCATGTGACCATCCATCAGCATCATAATTGGGAAAACTGATGAAGACTGATATGGTTGAAAGCTAGTAAGTGGACCTTGAGTTGGGATTGTATTGTCAACCAGCTACAGCTACCAGCTATAAATCTTTACACACGTTAATTGACACAGTGGTCTGTAATATTAAACTAATATAAATTAAATGACATTTTATTAAAGGAAAAATCATTTCTGAAAAGTTAATGTCATTTTTAGGTCATTTTTATTTTTAATTTACAGGACTCAACAATGCGGTATAATATGTATGATATGGACAAAGCATAAAGTAATAGTTTGTTTACATGGCGATTCATCTCAAAATGATGATCCAGGTCATAGTTTACCCACCTCTAAATTACCATGACATCACTGCATATGTGAATAAAAGATACTTGATGTTATAAACTGATGGGTGTAAGTAAACTTTGACCTGCAGACCTATTATCAACACAAACACAGTTAATTCCATTTTCTTCAAAGCCGTCTTTCCACATTTCTCCAGATGAGCCACAAGTTTTCTTCAACTAATTAATTAGCTGATTGAAAAATCTGTCAAATTCTTTCTGCTGTATTATTGTGTCTCTGCGAATGAACGCAGTCACGCAGAAGGATCTTTTGAAATCTAGAGCTCTTTAAAGACCAAAGCGTGTTTGTGAATATCATTGTGAAGCTACAGGTGTGAGAGATCAGTTTTCAGTAATGAATAATACTCAATCCTCTATACAGGGCTGTAGCCAGGATTTTAGAAACAGTGAGGTGATGAGTGCACCGGCAGCACCCCTCCCACCTAAGACATTTTTGACTAGACTTTAAAAAAAAAAAACAAGACAACACAAAAGTCTTGTGTTTTATTCATTAAAGTAACTGCAGAATTATATTTTATGTATATATTATCTCCCTGCATCATGGTCTAAAAGGTGTTTTAGAGACTTCCCAGCACTGCCAGGTGTCCTATGCCATCCTATCTGATTTACATTTATTTAGTTGTTTCCTTTTTTTGTCAGACATAAACAGTAAACATGTAATTAATCAGAATCTTAAAAAACCCAACATATGTATAATTGTATAATAAGCCCCTAAATGTTCATGAACTGTTCCCGGTGTCACCCTGTCCCTATAAAAAGATCATTAAAAAACGACAAAGACTGTCTCATAATATTTGACAAAAATGAATTGCTTCTGTAATTACATATTGTAAGTAATTGTTTCTTAATGTAATAAATAATGCTATGCCTGGTTATATAATATATTATTGTATTGTATTATTTTGTTGCACTTTTTTAAAATCTCAATTTGGTTATATATTATGAATTATAACAAGTAAGAATTATATAATAGCTAAAGAATTACGTACATCTGCACTTAGCTGATGGTAAGTTGTTGTTTTTTTTCATTTTATTTTTCATCAGCTAATAATAGAAAGCTTGTGTTTGGTGACATTACGTGTTGGATGGAGTCTGCTGCATTCAAATGTGCAGTGAGAAAAAACACAATCCTGATAGCTGTAAATATTGATCCGGACACTCATTCATCTGATTGAGCTTGGCTCATTTAAACCTTGCTCCCTGACGTAACTTTCATCTTTATTTATTTAATGTATTTATTTACGTGTTTATACATTTTTTATTATCTATTTTTTAATTATTTATTTATTTGATGTATTATATTATTTGTTTATGTATTTATTTATTTGATGTATTATATGATTATTTATTTATTTTTATTATTTATTTATCTATTTTTTATTTATTTATTTATTTGTTTATTTATTTATTTCGCAGTGACATCGAGGCTACATCTTCTCGTGGCTGCTAACATGAGCGCCTCGGTGCCGTACAGTCACCAGGGGGCATGCACATAGTAATAATAATAATAATGCATTTCAGGAAAGCCTGCTACGACGAGCCTCCATCGTTTCCACCGCTCCGTATGAACGCCAGCACGGCCGTGGTGTGATGGAGATGTGCGTTTAGGTTCATGTGTCCGGCGGGACTGCCCCTGGCTTTTTTTCTGGGGAAGATCATATTGGAGCATATTGTTTGCAGGACGTTGTTCCTCCTGCAGCCCCCCCAGTCTATCCCGACGTAGTTGTGAATTGAACATGGCGACTGTACCAGTATATTGCATCTGCAGATTACCTTACGACGTGACCCAGTTTATGATCGAGTGCGATGCTTGCAAGGACTGGTTCCACGGCAGGTAAGGCCAGATTGTTCACCGAGGTGTTTTTTGTGGCGGTTTGCATTTGTGGAAAACAAACAAAAATGGCGAGGTCTCGGTGCGTTTGACAGCTTTGTGGCTCTCCGTCGCCCGTCTACATCTGAAGAGAGGCCGCTTGGAGAAGAAGAAGAAGGCGGAGTTAAATATAGCCGACCGGGGTTGTGACATTTTTTCGCGAATAACACAAAACAGATTCCCCTTTTAAATATGTTTATAGAGTGATTTCGGTGCGGACTTCGTCTATTAATTGTAATGAACGGGCATTTAACATCCCGCATAGCCCCAAACTAACCCCTTACCGCTTAACGAGCGGCGGCAGCGGGGGAAGCCTCGGCACACTCGCTGCTCATTTGTCTCTCATTCCCCCTCTTCCTAGCCGCGGTCTGGCTGATATTTCGCGTATATTGTCAGTAAATGTCTTCACATCGTAACCGTTCTCGTGGCTTTCACCGGGTGTTTTTTTACACAGCACGGTTGAAAATCACGACCCGAGTCTGAGCTCAGCCCCGCTCAGCCTTCCTGCCAGGCAGCAGCTATGGCTGACAATAGCCCGTGTTGGATGTCCTTAAGCTGTAGCGGGGAAAGAATACAATTATTAACATTCAGTGAGCTGGTTTGTGTTGTACTTTCAGCTATAGCTAATGGCTGTTTTGTTTAACCGGGATTAAACGTAGACGTTATCGTCCACCGGCGCTCATCACTTTCCCCGCCGTACATAAGCTGTAATGATCTCCGCCAAATCCCCGTTATCATCATGTTACATTTCCCTCCTGTTATCATCATGTTACATTTCCCTCCTGTTGTTATCATCATGTTATATTTCCTGTTATCATCATGTTATATTTCCCTCCTGTAGTTATCATCATGTTATATTTCCTGTTATCATCGTATTTCCCTCCTGTTGTTGGAGTTGTCCCTGCACTCGTCTTTGTTTTTGGCATGTTTCACGCTGTTCGGCTGCACTCTGGATGTCTTCTTGGGGACAGATCATTTTGTTAATCGTGTTTGGTTTGGTGAACAAGCCCTTCAGAGCAACCAACAGTATTTACGCGCCTGAACGTTAACCCTTTAATGCTCCCCCCCCTGGTTGCCTGGGCTGTATGGAGCCTCATCACATTATGTAGTGCTGAATTAAATGCTGGGGATAAGCCATGACCTCCAGTCACGCATCAGCTTAAACCAAACAACCGACAATATGTAAAAAAAGAACCGTCATATATTCTCTTCTTCTCTAACATCGGCTTGATGCTCCTTACTGTGTCGTACAATAGGAAATTCTATGAATTTAAATCTTAAAGGTTTGCCCCCTTTTAAAAATTGAGAAACTATGTTGTAAAGAAAGTATGTTAAAGTGGATTTGCTCATAAGTTCCTGCTTAAAACAAAATACAATGTTTCAGGCCCCTGAGCTGGACCACCATAAAGGGACTAATAGTGTGGATTAAATCAAATTGCAAATTTTAACTAATTACAGGAGCAAGTTAAGTGAGACTCGGTGTGAAATTTGACATCAGAATTAGCTGATAAAGAAATAACAGATAAATAACAGCATTATTAAAGCTGTGTGTAATATTTGAATGCACCAACATTATATTATGTTATCGCGGGAACAATATCTACCATACTCAATACAGAGATGTAGCCAGCTCACAGTATGTTATGGTACTATTGGTCCTATATGTCATTAGCTTACTTATGATAACTTACATTGTGTCATCAGATGATGTTGTGTAGTGGCAACATGAAAAGCAAGAATTGAACTCTGGGTAATCCTTCATACAGTATGATGTACATGAGATCAGCTATCCTCTGCTGTCATGAGCTGGAGATATTTGTCTTGGAAGTGGCAAAGGGTTGCACTTTATGGTACACTGTTATCTGTAATACACATCCATTTGGCAAGAGGAAGTAATTACTGGAAATTATATTGCCAAGCTGTAAACTACCAGGTGGATAATCTTGTGTGTTGTATGGAACCAGAGCGGGTATGTTGATGATTAGATTAGCTACTTATAATGAGGTGTAATAACACTAGTGGTAACACCACATGTGTGTTGTATGGTTAGTGAGTGTGTAGCACTCATGTTAAGTCAATTCACAGTTAAAGTAAAAGATATTTTGGGAAATACGATTATTTGCTGTCATAGAGAGCCAGATGAGAACACTGGTATCACTTTCTGTGTGCGTCCAGTGTAAACATAGTTAGACGTGTTCACAAAAATGGGGAAACACCTAACCCAGCTCCATCATAACTGAAAAACTACACTTTTTTACTTACACCTCACAACATGATAGCTAGCAGGCTACTCGCCAATACAGCCAAGAGTCACCTTGGCCTTGTTCGAGTGTTCAGGAGAGGGCTTCTGAGACGCTGCCTGCAGTTATTGCGCCCAGCTGTTGTTGATCAGGAAATAGTTCAAACACTAACTTCTCCTAAAACCACAATATCTTGTTTTTACTGTACATTTCTGCTTCCCATGTTGAATGAATAAGGCCCAACATGGATGTAAGTCAGTGGTAGGCAAACAGTGGCCCGTAGGCCAAATCTGGCCCTCCAACTAAAGCTGAAGTTTTCCCTTTTATAGATGACATCAAATCTTTTACATGACTCTTTATAAATCTACAGAATATAATGATGTAAACACAAGGCTCATCTTAATCCCAATGAATATGACCTTGTAACATCTTATAAACTTACTAGATGAATAATAATAACAGGTAAATAACATAATTTGACCGATCGGAGCCGAACAGATTTGTGTCAGTAACAGCACTTTGAAGTGATGAAGTGGCCCACTGTTTATTGTGTGTGGATAAGTTATCAATTATATTTCTATTCTCATAGTGTAACACAGAGGATATGTTTATGAGTCATTTTTTGCCAGATGAGTATTAAATTAACATAAGCTGCTGTCACTCTATTAGCCCTCACTTACAGTTGCTCTCAGATACAACCAACGACAAACTGTTTTATAGACCAATTCTATTCTTGAAATGACATAAAGAGATAAAGAAACAAAATATAATAACCACTTGTCTCTGTTTGACCCTTTTTGATAGAAGCCAGCAGCTGTTTTCAGCAAACATGCTATATGTACTGTATGCTAACTGCACAGCACAACATGCAGTTAGGGGCTAAGCTAGCTGGTGAAGGCAGTCAAACATATAGCAGCTAAAGACAGATAATTGTTTCCTCAGGGGTTGGTGGAGACCAAACCAGAGCTAAAAGGAGAACGAATATTGGACTTAAAATAATATTTAAAACTTACAATAATAATAATGATAATAATGCAGCTAGCAGTTTCCTGCTGCTTTTTGGTATTAAGCTAGGCTAAAATAATTACCTGGCAATTAGCTGACATGATTATCTTCTACATAGCAAGTATTTACTGTACTGAAAGATAAAAACCTTAGCTTCAGCTGAACCCGCTGCTTCTCATCTTGATCATTTGCCATCAGTGTCACACTTCACTCTTGACAGATCACCAGTTCCTTTCAAATCAGTCTTTCCGTCTTGAGTTTTGTCAACGACATTTATTAACCAGTTCCAGGGGTGAAAGCAGGTCTTACCACTGAATTTTGTCTTTGCCTAAATATCTTGCATGCCCTACAGCGGTCTGCTCTCTGTTAGACAGCATTCACTGTCACTTATTGTTAAAAGCAAGAAGGAAGAATTTGCCCTGCCCACCAGGTAATGTCATATCATGTCTAAGTACACTTTCAGACATATTCAAAAGTCTGAAAGTGTACTTAGTACTTTACATTTATGCATTCAGAAATAGTGGACTGTAACTGTGTCTACTAATATTTGATTGACTCCAAACCTTTTGTTCTGCTCTACCTGCTGTGCTATGTATACTGAATGAACTATAAATAAACGTATGACAGCAGAAATTGCAGTTAAAAATTTGGAAAGATGACATTAGAAAAGAGCGTGGGTGGATACCATGGAAAAGGGAGAAACAGCAATGATGACATACAGTATAATATGCATGCTGGAAAAACCTTATGGGAGCTGCAGTTGCTTGCAAATTAATTGCGGACTAACTTTGTCATAATCAAAAAAAGTTTCAACTTCTAATACTGCTGTTGTAGATGATGATCACTTAGATTATGGGTAATAAACCCCAGGAACATGTTCCATGCTTTTAGAAAGACAGATGAAAGAAACCCTTAAAGAGAGATTATGTTGAGTTACAGAAGCCAGTAGACCAACAGCTAGCATAGAAGTGACCTCAGCACTTCAGCTCTCTATGTTTTCACCTTTTAAAGTTGTAGTGGCCAATGTGTTAGCAAAGAGTTGTCTACTTACACCTCCAGCAGCAAAGCAAGATTACCATCCTATTAAAGTTGTGTCTCTGACCATCAGACTAGTGGAATTTCATTATTCACAAGTCTTTTATGTGTGCTTTGGTCTCTAGTAGGGATCCAGGGATTGTCTCATCTACTGTGTAAGAGACAGTATCAGATGTATGCCATTGTCCAAGTTTATTTTGTAGTGCAGCATCTGCTTCAGCGGATTGGACTCATTACTGCCCCCAATGGCTGATTTAGGAACACACATACTGCAACTACTGTTGGCTCTGGTAATTAAGCAATTGCAATGGGCAATGGTAATTTCCATACACGTGTGGTCAAAATAGTGTACAGTGGGTTTATTAGAGCTTGCTTGCTGAAAACAGCTGCCTTCTTTTGGTGAGGGCAATTACGCTGAACCAAAATCGTAAATGTGCTGTTAAACCAAAACAATGAGCTAAAAAGGCTAAAAAGCTCTGTAGAGTTGGATGACTATTGTCTGTGGGTTTGTCACTATTAAATGCCAATATGGCGTTGCAGATTTGGCTTATCTACCTTATTACCAGCAATGAGAGAAAAGAGTGATTGGAAATATTAAACATGTCCTCCACTTTTACCAGTGTTTTGATGCTTTCTCCCATCTAAACTGCCAAGCGAATTTAATTCTTTCATCACCGAAAGACAAAACTCCATTTCTTCATTGCTTCAGAAGTGGGACGCTCTCGTTGCAGCCATTGTTTGTGTTTCTGTTACATCACTTGACTGAAGCTGCACCTGGCAGGTAGTCAGCAGCAGTCAGAAACCGATATAAGATACACATGCAACAGTATCCCGGTTTCTGTCGGAGTACTCCAGCTAGCATAATCAGGTTTCTTAAAACCGGGATAAGGGCTTATCCAGATTTCTGAAATTAAGATATGATGTTTACATGTGTAAACACAAAAATGGGATACTTCAAAAACCTGATAATAACCGGGATGCTCAAGTCCATGTAAAAGCAGTCAATGAATCCATCAAGACATCAACACAGCTTTTTTTAGAGCAAGTACCCTGGCCTTGGTTGGCCAAACAGTGAGGGTGCCTGTAAAACAAAATTCTGTCATATACTTCCAACTACTTATTCAGAAATATCAACATTTTATTAAAACCCCAACAGTCTTCTCATGTTGGCCCACTAGCTTTTTGTGAAATCCTATTTCCTTTGCAATTCTATTCTAAAAGAAAACAGTAACTTCCAGGGACAGACCAAAATAAAACTTGAAAGATGACCAAAGAGCTGTAACAGACACATTAAATAGGCTCAAATGGAAGAGTGATTGGTTCACACCTGGCATTAACATGCGTCTTGGGTGATCTAATCACAATTGGACAGTTCTAAGTACAGGTGTGAACGCACCCAAGATGCACTGAGGATGCATTGAGATCTGATCCTTCAGACCACATTCGGAGGTGGTCTGGGCTGCATGTGGCTACATTCTTTTAGCAGTGTGAACGCAGTGTGTCCTGGGCCACATTGAAGGACCGCCTTCTCAATTGACGTCCTCTATTCTCTGGCAGACTAGGCACAGGAAGGGTATTACTGACTCCCTCCATCCAAAGCTTCAACTTGTTTAATAGCAGGATAAATACATCATTTTGTTTTTCTGTTTTTCATGTGAATTAAAAAAACAAAACAATATCCACTTCCCATTTTTCTGACCCGTTTTCGTCTTCAAATCAGCAATTGGAATAGAAATTAAACTAAAACCAGAAAAGAACTTGTTTTTCGCTCTGTCTAAAAAAAATATTTCCAAGGCTAAACGTTAAGTTTTGTTTCCCCTGGATAGTTTCCTCTATCCTGTCAAGTTAACTACAGTTTTTAGTTTTGCAGTGCTGCTCGACATAATGAGCTCAGGATTTATCAGGAGGATGGCTGCTTTATTCCAAACAATTTCACAGTATGAACCTGGACTGTGTGTGTGTAACAGCTGACCTTTTGGATGTGTAGAAGAACACAGAACATTAATTAATATTAGATCCTGAATTAAATGTATGAAGAATCAGTGAAGTTCTGCTGCTGTGTCTGGTGCGTAAATGCAGTGTCTCTCTCACAGTATGGAGAGGCAGTAGCGGGGGGATCGCTGCATGTAACTCTATATTTGTTATATATATATGTTCAGATGTGGCACTAGAGCAAATCAATAGGAGGAGCATTTGATTTTCGTGAGGGGGCACAATGCATTGTATATTCGTTTATCCTGTTAGCAAACAAGTTGAACACAGCTTTGGACTTAGGTTACACAGACGCCTGGTTCTCTCACCAGTTAAAAACAACAATGAATTTGGCCTTTGCAAATGGAAATGATGCAAGAGTTTATTTGCATATTTATTAGCGGGTAAGTGAGATCAGATCACAAGTGGTCACCCAAGACACATGTGGAGACGAATGCATCAGGTACAGGGCCATTGTTTACAGTGTTTTACTGATTTTTACTAGAGAATACCCAAATATTTTACAATAAGCAGACTGATTTATTCAAATGGATTTTTATCCAATATTTATGTCCCTAAATGTTCTTCCCATGCAGCCAAACATTCCTGCTGTAAGATGTTAAATTAAAAAAATCAAATTTCACTCATCTTTAATAAAAAAAACAACCCCCCATAAATTCCCTAATTTTTATGAAGTAAACTGAAACTAAAACAATGAACCCTAATTACATCACCATCACTTATGTAATACTAGGCACAAGTCAATATGAATATGACACGGTACAAATCATGAGGAACTGTTGATATAAACATGGCCCGCTATAAATGTCGATGTGTGTCAAGGATAGAAAATATGATGTTTTTCACTTTTCACTTCTGACAGTCAGTGGAGACACTGTTCTTCTTGGCCTTGAACTATCACACTCACTGGACACAGCATCAATTTCTAAATATAGAAAACACCATAAATGGAGGTGCACATTTATTTTATCTCAATTTTAATTTGGTTGATCATATCCAAGATTATCGTGGTACAATGTTGGACCCTTCCTGTTGCAGAAAGCTTCATACTATATGGCAGTACTTGATTCCAGAAGTAATATGCTTATACAGCCATTTCCTTCCATTTTCTGTTTCTCTGCAGTCTACGATTCACCTCTATGGACTATCCTGGTGACAGATAGATATATAGCCACTTTAGTTACACAGATACATATTTGCACAATACACACAGCACATATAAGGCAACATTTGGCACGGACACTGAACGGGGTATAAAATATAATTAACATGTAAATTGTTTGCACAACTTCATGTAATCAAGAGATTTATAGCACGGAATATTACAAATAACATGCAGGTTGTTCCTGTTTGTCAAAAGTACTTATGAATCTGTCTTGACTTGAAGTCCATAAAGCAGTGGACTTCAAGTGGATTAGCTGGAGACAGACTGTGTGTGTGTTTGGGGGGGATGTGGCACATACTGTGCAATAATCAAATAAATTATAGCCTTACACTATAAATTATAAATTACAGCCTTACACTATAAAAATGAAATTGCTTATATGTTGTTAACTTTCTTCAAACTTGCTGTTATTAATTAATTATGTCTTTATCACATTTCGCTATCATAAGGTTGTTATTCTAATTAATTATTATGCTATTGAGAGACAAAGGCAAAATTGTACTTCAAGGTATTTCCTTTTTATTGAAATAAATTGAAATAAATAAATCAAAGTGAAATTGGTTGCTCATGAAAAGAAAAAAGAAATAAGGCCTTTGTCATTGTCGACCTTTACATGAAGTCTTAAGTAATTAACTGCATTGCTTGTGTTGCCTTAGGATTAACATGAACAAAAAGAATGTAGGCCTAGCAATAAAGAAAATCAAACCTTCACTTTCAGTGCGCATGATCAAACTAAATAAAGAACCATATCCGGTCAAAGCAAAAGCATTAATTAGAACCTAACAAAAATAGCATCTGTGGTCTAACCTTTAACACAAACTAGCATACCTGGAGCTTTGACTGATATGAGCATATTAGTGCTGAACCCACTTTAGGTTGTGTGACAGAAAGACCAACGTGTCCAAATTCTTTGGCAACAAGGAATTTCTTGATTTGCTTACAATAAATCCAGCTTTCAAAAAAATGCGCTCCAAACGGGTTGAAGTGGTAGGGATGCAAAGGAAACAGTTGCCAGCTGTGGATAATGGTCCGTATATCGTCTCCACCGCTCAAGAGGGCTGGAATCTGTCTCTGACCTGTCTTTTAAAAAGTCCTCCAGTTCCTTCTTTGCAGTGACAGTCGCTTCTCTGTCAGATGCTTCTCCATTGTCATCCATGGACAGGAGGAACTCTATTTCTCGCTCTTTGTAAGTTTTAGCCCTCTTTTTTGGTGCAGCTGATGCAATACCTCCTTCATCCTCATCAAATTGATGCTCCCTCTTGCTCATATATGACCAAGTGTTCAGTCAATGTAGTCACCTCCATGTACACCAGTTCCTTTCCCTCGTCGGATAGCCAATTTAATTCCTTGAAGCAGGAGTGAATGGCTGCGCTGAGGATACTAGCTTCATTCATGTCTGACACTCGCCACCTCCTTTCAATTTCCTCTGCCAGTTTACTTTTCAGAGCTTTGGTGGTGCTGCTGTCATCCTCTTGCGCTCTAAGATTCCTTCTTTTGACATTTGTTAGCACTGACTGCTGCAAGGACACATTTTCTTCTTGTGACAAGAGTTCAGTCAGGGTGATAAAAGGCTTAAGGATGGCAAAAGTTTCCTCTGCTATGGCCCACTGGGCTGTTGTCAGGTCCAGTGTAAGATCAGCTCCTCTGGTGACATTTGGGTCAGACAGGACAGCTGAAATGGGCCACCTTTGCTTACAAAGACACTAAACACAGCATAAAGCAGTTCCAATGTGTTGGGACATCTTGAATGAGTTTGTGCTCTGAGACTTGCTGTATTTTCTGCTTTTCTTTTAATGCAGCAGTTGCTTTGGCACTTTTTCACAGTAAGGCATACAGGATTGTGTTTTAAGTGTCGCTTTGATGCAAAGCTGGAGTGTGTGTCCAGCACAGTGCATGACTGTTCCCCACGACTCCTCTTGCTGCAGCATCTCGGCGCACAGGACCATGTTCGCTGCATTGCCGTGCAGAATATGTCCCAGCCACCTCTCTGAGTCTTTATGCAATATTCTCTGCTGTGTGAGTTTTCTCCATGGACTTGGTGTCCAACACATAGCTCTTAATTTCTCAGTTGCTGTTTATCCAATGAGCTGTCACCGTCATGTACTCTTTCATTTGTTGACCGGTCCACATGTCTGTTAAACGGAGTGCGGAACACTTCTTGATGTCGCTACATATTTTGTCCTGCATGTCATTATGCCAAGCTGTCAGGGCACAGGTGATAATCTCTAAGGCAAAGTGTTCCCTGGCTCCAGCGTATTCATAAACTGTCCTTCCCCTTCCACAATATTGATAGGCCTCATGTCTTCAGCAATGGATGAGACTACAGCATCAGTTAAGGCTTGCTTTCGGTTATCTGTAATGGGCTTCTTCATCATTGAATCAAGTGTCTTTTGTGAGGTGCCAGTGGTTTCAGTCGATGCACCTACAATAACAGATAACAATTAGCCATGGTTGGTAACATTAAGCTAGGTTGTTAGCAAGTCGTGCCAACATTAGCCATAATTGGAAAACAAATAATACGTGGCGTGTACAACTGAGAAGCTACTTGAGGTATTCAGGTGATTTGACAAACTCATAAATTTGTGATATGCCAGTTTCTTTTGGCATATCTGGCACTCAGCTATTTAGGGGTCATCTTCACAAATTTTGAAATTATTCCAGATGCTTGACTTTTTGGACATCTTGCCAAACTAGCTGTAAGTCACATGCTATGATGTTGCATTGGGCACTCAAGTTTTCACAGGTTTCACAAGAGCTAGTATTAAATTGGAAGATACATCTGAAAGTTTTAAATATCCTTGTTTGAGAAGAGCTGATGAATAGTTATTCATAATGATTCATGTTGGGTTATTTCAATAAGCTAATTCTTATTCACTGGGCTAATTCTTATTTTTCAAGGGGTTAAAAGGGGAAAAAAAAGTATTCGAATACTGATTTTGCTGTCTATTACCATGGCAACGATCAATGCATTGAAGCGTTTTGGTCAGCCCCACCTGGCAGCAATGACTGAGAAACAACCTTGTAATCGGTTAGTATAGACATGTGTAATGTATCTGCTGTTTCTGACCAGCAACTAGGGCTGGGTACCAAACTTCAATACTGTTACCAAATTTCGATACCTAGTGGGCGCGGAGTTGTCCGTAACATCTGGCTGTTGCCTCCCAACATAAATGGCAATGGCGGAGGCAGCAGTGGAGGCAGTAGCAGTGTCTACAGCAGCTACATTAGTAACAGGAGGTTGGACCAAAACATGTAACCTGTAGGTAAGCAAGATGAAGCTGTATTAAAATATTGAAGATGATGATTGTTTGACATCAGAACAGTGGTGGTTCGGCGACTGACGAATGGCTGACAACAGCGTCTTGTGAGTCTCAGCTAACGTTAGCTAACATTAGCTGTGTTACATTAAGCATTGGTCACACAGAGACTGCTTTGCTACGTTAGCAGCTGTTCGCAAGCCACTGAACCACCACTGTTTTCATGTCAAACGATAGGCAATATCATCATCTTCGATATTTTAATATATTTTCGCCTTGTCTTAATGGATTTTATAAAATTGGTATCAAAAAAAGTATTGTTCAGGAACTGGTATGGAAGTCAAGGTATCAGTACCGGTACTGGTATAAAAATTTTTTGAATGATACCTAGCCCTACTAGCAACAAACAATTTCCCTGACATACCTGATAGATTTTATTTCCAGGCAGTAGCTTGTTCTTTTCCACACCACTATTGTGTGCACAATAGTTGACATTACCTGGTGTGTACCAGGTAACAAATTGTTACATATCACTCCTAACTGTCTTTGCGTGCTAGCTAGTTGTATTAGCTATTTGCTAGCACTACTACAGCTTACTCTTCTCAAATTACTATACAGTGGCTGAAGGGCTTAAGAGTATCCTTATTTTGAAATCTCCTTTATTCATCATTCCTCATTCACTTTTAACTAAATCATTACTACACAGATTCATCCCCCAAGATATGAGTTGTTGATTTTTTGTTTTATTTTCTTTTTAATTTGTCTCTGCTTTTATAGACCAATCAGCTAATATTAGCCCACTTTCCAAAACGGCACAGAGGAAGTTTAGGCTCCACTTTGGCTTGCGAGGCAAGGGTCAAGTGATTGATATAAACGCAAACATCACTTTAATTAGTTGGAATTTGTCTCCACCTCTGGTTGGATTTTATATTTAATTTTTACTCATTTGGAAATGCTATAAAACCAGGAGGAAATGTAGCCCCCAATTTAATATATATTGCATTTAGCCAAACATATAGCTGTGATGATGGAGGTTGCTGTGCTAGCACTGCCACTTGCAAGGTAGGCTACACTGTGCTAACTGTTTGGCTGTTTGAGCTATTTCACACTGTTTATTTTTATCACCACTGGCTGTGAGTTTAGCTGAACTTACTGAAAGTGTCGTCTTTTTACTGATTGTCATTGTGAACACAGTTGGGTGGAAGCTTTGTTGGGCCAGTAGCAAAGATAAAACTGTGAAAAGTTTCTAACACCCAAAACTATATTGTAGTAATGAGAACCGCATATGCAGAGGTTATGTTTGCATTTTGGAGAGAGGTAGCTATCAGTCTTTACTGAGCCCTGTGGACCACATTTAAATTAAAGTTATAGTATGGCTTTGTGTAAAATCTTAAATCTGCAATTATCAGTCTTTCTGTTTGGGGGACAGAATTCCATAATAAGATAAAAATCACACACGTTTGACCTTGTATAGTTGATATGGCTAATGTGTTAGCAAAGCTTTTAACCAAAACTCGAAAGTTGCAATACGTCAAACTAAAACAATGAGTTAAAAGACACTAATGCACTCTGTAGAGCTGAATGTAACTGAACTGGTAATGATTTTGTTACTACAAGTGAGCACTTTCATGTTACATCTTGTTAACAGGAAACTATTGACATTGCAGTATCATTGGAGGTGAAAGAACACAAAAGTTTCAGGGTATTTAACAGACTAGTTTTACCTTTGTTGTAAAAAGTAGTTAATGTTTTACTAAATAATAAGAGAGATCACGACATCATGAGATCACACGAGAATCCATCTTGTCAGGCTTCAGGTTTCGCGCTTGTGTCCAAACCACCGATGGTTCGGACCAATCAGTGTCATGAATCCAGCTGCCTTGCATGGTAAGATGGTCACAGACTGTGATAGACAGATGGCTCATCCAGTCACATGCCAAGTATGTTTTGAAAGAGCCTGCCCTCTTGCAAACATTTTCCAAGGACGACCTCTCTGATGGTTCTGGCACATGAGATTAAGCCAAGTTAGGAAGTCTATCAAAAACTCTCACCCTGACCCTCACCTCTTGCATCGTAGCAGTCCTTCTATCGTCTTCCAAAAAGTTCCATCGTTTGTTGTTGTTTGAACTTCTGTGTTATTTTTAGTGTTATAATGTGTTATAATGACCATGCTGGTCCACAGATACTGTATGTGGTTGCACACAAGCCACCTGAATCCAGAAAACTATTTGTTTACAGAGTTGGTATCAATACATACTTGAATATTTGTTTTATGATGTTTATAGCCAGTCATATTTCATTGCATTTATTATTTATCAGTATTAATTCTTAACTCCTTGCTCAGCTTGACCAGAAGGCAAAAATCTGGGACTGAGTCAAATCAAGTGCTTTAATCTAGGAATTATGTGAGATGCTCAGGAGTGTAATTTTATCCTTTATTTTTATTAGAAATTCATTGGATAGTTGATTGTAGACAAGCAGGAATTACAGTACAGCAAGGTGCAGGATTGTGCTTGCGTATTTGAAAATAGAATCAACTGTACATGAATATATACTATATGTGTTGCTGGTAGAGGTATGTTATGTAACAACCCAGAGATATGAGATAACACCATAGTGACATAGATGCATGCACAATAGATAGCAGAAAAGCAGAAGAGCTTGAGATATCCTCAGTAATGGTCACGTTCCAAACCTGCTGGATCCTACACTTCCTATAATGCAAGTCACTTGTGTCTTGTGCCGCAAGTGTTGCAACCTAACCTGAGATGACCCTGATGACATCACTATGTTACATATGTGGAAGGAAAAAAATGTAATTATCAGTTTGAACTCAAAATTCCAAGTATGTTGAACATGCTGTTGTCCTCTCAGCTAACACAAAATGGAGAACATTAGTGAGCTAGTTTGAATGGATTATCATGACACCTAATCATTTATAAATTCAACTGCTTTGTGTTAACGTTAGCTAAGTTAAGAATATGTTGGCTATGTGGGTGCATTTGAATCAATGTGAACAGATTACATGATAGTACAAATTTGTTTGAATGAGATTTTCTAACAATGTAGTAGTGACAGTCTTAATATACACGTTTCTAAACTGTGTTACAGAGTGTATGACAAAGCCTATACATTTAGATCTTTAATAATATAATAGTGATGGACATACATTTCTATGTATTATGTCATAAAATGTTGAAAAGTTATTGTATGATATTTTATCAGTCTCTGTAGAGGAGTAGTCAGTTTCACAACCGCTCGAGGAAGACGTTGCACTGCAGCTCATAACAAGATGAAAGAACTCAGATGTGTTCAGGGTTTAGACCTGGCTCAGGTTTTCAAAAAAAATGCTGATAAAATCAGTTCTGAAGCCAACAAGACAGTGTCGAGAAGATAATGTCAGTAATCTGATCCTGTGTTGTTTGTTAAGTCTCAGACAGAAATTTGTTAGCAGGATTAGCGTGGAGTTGTGTCACAGCTTCACTGTACTCAAGATGAAATGTTTGTATAATTCTCAGTATTCCTGAAAAAGAACTAACTCCTACGTAAAAACCTGTCTCAACCATGTACGTACATCTACTGTGACATTTAACGGCAGAACACCCGGAGAACACAATTTATCTCAACTTTAACACTTCTCATCTGAAATGTTCTGCTACCTTAAAATTCTTCTTTTGTACAGCAAAAATCTTTCAGTAAGAATGTCTTCACTGTCCTCACATTACATATTTAGTACGAATTTAGTTCTCCTCCAAGCCACCAAGTCAAGGATGTCATCAACAGGCATTTTCACTATGTCCGCACACACCCACCCGCTCTTGTGTTTGCCTCCAGTGAAAGCGAGTAGGTTGTGTAGTAAAGCTGTGGAGTTCCCTGGGGAAAAAAATAAAACATTCTGGGAAACTCCCAGTTCATTGAGTTTGGGAGCAGCGGCTCCAAATGGGAGGAATTTGCTTGTGCAAGAGACCATGACAGCTGCTGTTTGAAACAGTGGAACGAGCTGCACGTTCACTGTCATCATGTCGAACAAGGCAAAAGCGTTGTTTTCACATCAGTCAGCTTGATTGTTTTTGTGTTATCACTTGTCCACAATGCTGCTGCTTTGTTTTTTGCTTCTTTTTTTAAAAAATTTTATGTTTCTTTTGTCACTACAAATAGTCAAATGTTGAAATCATTACACCATGAAAGGCCCAAACTGAGTCAAACTGCCTCGTGTTAATTCAACCAGCACTTCCTTTCTCAGCAGCAGCACTGTAAACCTCAGTGTGTAGAGTGGTATTTATAGTCTACTGTCTGTTGTACTTCTTGTGCTGTCCTCCTCTGTCCCTTTGTCCGGTACTCTATGCCCTTTAGCTGTCTTTTAGTATGGACCGTGAATCGCTTTTAAAGGACTATTTCAGTGTTTTTTGCGCACTTACTACAATTAACAAACTGTTAAATTGCTCCAGTCTATGCTTGGTTGTAGATTTTTTAACGTGTTTTATCTTCTAGACAGCCACTGTTTTTTAATTTTGTCACCCTGGTACAAAAAAAATCAATTGATAGAGATATTTGATGTTTTTTTGGAGTAATTACAAATGTATGACCTTCCCATGATCATTTTTGTAACTGCGACAAAAACGAAAGCAGACATGATGTCACCGTGATTACAGATTAAGAAACTCAGTCAAGTTTCAAGTCTCTTTCGGGAAAGTTGACTTTTACACTGCAGTTAAACACACCAAAGGCTGACTGGAAGAAAGAAAAATACACATTCAAAAATCTAACCTGCTATTGTGCATGCTTTGGAAAATAGGTTGTTTAAGGTGGCATTCCTGTACATTAAACGGTGTTGTTGTGTTGTTTCAGCTGTGTTGAAGTGGATGAAGATGACGCTCCAGATATTGATATATATCACTGTCCAAACTGCGAGAAGACCCACGGCAAATCCACATGTACGTAGTACCCTTGCACTTGCACTGACCTTTGTACTATCACTTGTCTTAACAAACAAAAGATCGGAAGTGAAACATCCTCTCAACTTCTGTGACCTGATATTAAGTTTTCAAAACAGATGAAACTGTCAAGGAAATCAACATTTAAGTCTGAATATGGGTTAAAATTGTTTGTTAAAGTACTTTCTTGCAGTGTGAGGAAATGTTGACTCCCTTTTTTTTTTTGCTCTTCAGTGAAAAAGAAAAAGAACTGGAGCAAACATGATATGGGACAAAGCACAGATATCAAAGCTGTTCAGAATGGCAGTCAGGTTTTCATAAAGGAGCTTCGCAGTAGGACATTTCCAAGGTAAACACGCATTTTACTATCTTTGAAGAACTCATTATTGAACTGCACAACTGTCTACACCACAAATTGGGTAATAATGTGAGATAAAATGAGAGTACAATCTTCTGTATAATTAAAATAGTTACTTGACACACTCTAATATGCATCACATCTATTAAATTAAGTTTTTAATAAATTATAATTATAATACAAAATAAGTTATAATAAAAATTATTCATATTGATTGTGTCACATGGAATTTCATTAAGGACTCTTGAATATTACCCTTTTGTCAGTATTACTCCACATTTAAATAATCCCACTAGGGGGCACTGTCTAATAACTTTTCAAGATTTGATCACAGATAGTTTCAAAAGTCATGTAATTTCCTCATTTTATGTAAAGCCAGTTAATTGCTTTTCATTTATCACAGAGCCCTGTCATTCACTGTTGTGTGTGTGTGTGTGTGTGTGTGTGTGTGTGTGTTCCAGTGCGGATGATGTTGTGGTGAAACTAAGCGGCAGTCAGCTGTCCATGGATTACCTGGAGGAGAACGGCTTCAACGAGCCCATCCTGGTGCAGAAGAAAGACGGTTTGGGCATGTCCATGCCGGCTCCCACCTTCTACATCAGTGATGTGGAGAACTACGTTGGTAAGAGCTGTAATGATCTCACTATTACTGCAATATCTAGTACTACTGCTACTGCACTACTGCTATGACTTATACGACAGTTACTACTACTACTACTGGTACTACATCCATTACTGCTATAAAGTTATAAAATCACTGCTACTGTTACTTCTACTGTAACTACTACCAAAAACAAAAGTTACTACTTAAGTTACTACAATTACTGCAACTACTTCTACAACCGCTACTATTACTTTCACTAATGTGACTACTACTGCTATTACTGCTGCAACTACTCACATAACCACTATCCCTAATACTACTCTGAATATTCCTAGTTTTGTTAGTATTACTGCTATATGTATTACTCCTGCTGCCAGTGGAGTACTGCAATGTTTGCTTCTACCACCTGTACTACTATCACAACCACTATAACTGCTGGTACTATTAGTATTACTGGAATTAGCGAGATGTATAAAACTATGGCTACTAATACTAGTGACAGTACTACTAACACTTACCTCTATAACAGCTACTACTACTGTTTCTAATACTACTACTACTGCCACTTTAATTATTACTAACGCAACTGTTTCCATAACTACAGCCACTACTGCTGGTACTACCTCTATTAGTCCTGTAATAACTAGTACTGCCACTTCTCCTATAACTACCACCCAGATACTACTTTAAATACTATTTGTACTTTTACTATTACAACCACACCTAATTCTTCTGCTGCTGTTAGTGCACTACTGCAACTCCACTACCACTACTATTACTACTGTTACTAAAACTATTACTGCAATTATCATCACTAATACTACTGCTACTGCTACTATTGTACTACAGTACTAGTGTTACCACTGTCTTATTACTTTCACTTATACTATCACCACCTCTACTGCAATTACTGCTGTAACTACTACTATCAAGTGGAAGTTTATGGCTGCAACTAATGATTATTTTCATTATCAATTAATCTGCTGTTTATTTCCCCGATCAATCGATTAATAGTTTGGTCTATATAATGAGAGAAATTAGTGAAACCTGACCGTTACAATTTCCCAGATGTCTTGTTATGTCCAACAGTCCAAATCCCAAAGATAATCAGTTTACAATCATGCTTGACAAAGAAAAGCATGAAGACATCACATTGGAGAAGTCGAAAACAGCAAGCTTTTTGCATTTTTGCTGAAAAAATGACTAAAACAAATTCATTAGTAGTTGCCTGTCAATTGACTAATCAACTAATCATTGCAGCTCTCTAAAACTATCATTACTTCAGCTAATGCTGCTGATACAACCACTAAAAATACTACTAGTACTGTTTCTAGAACTCTAGTACTCCTGTATTATTACAGTAAATCTTTGCAACTTTTACCATTGAGTTCCAGCAGTGGTGAAATGTAGCCAAGTACATTTACTCAAGCACTGTTGATACTTTATTTGAGGATTTCCATGCCACTTTATTTCACTTTACACTCTGCTATATTTGTTTCACAGCTATAATTACTATTTACTTTTCAAAATGAGATCTTCTACATGTCATGGAGTATTTTTAGTGTGGTATTTCTAATTTTCTTTCCGTAATGGATCTGAATGCTTGTAGCACCACTGTACTCAAGTGCATCTATCACTGCTATAAATACACAACTACTAATTCTAATGCTGCTACTATGCTAATGCTATTCATAACAAAATGAATATATCTTTAACTACAAAGCACATCATAGGTAGATTGGGCAGTGTTTAAATAATAAGAGCATGAGCAATACGAGGGGGGACAACAAATCAAGATGAAATAATACAATAATTTTGAGTAAATGCAAACAAGTCAACTTTGTATGCAGTGTGTATGCACATCCTTAGTGTACACTGTATTTGATGTATGTGTTTTAGTTGGTGGCCAGCAATACACTTTCATTTCTGTCCTTCAAAGAATCTCAGGGATATTATATGGTAGTGTATGAATTTCAATAGGGGGCGCATCTGTTCTATATTTCCCCTGTGACCTGGTGCTCTGTGATGAGATCAGCTGTATACTGCAACAGACATATTTTATCTGTTGTTAACTAGTTTCCTGTCGAAACAAAATGTTTTGCTTGTAGGTGGTTATTTTTTCCTCCGCTGGTTTTATCATATCTTCTATGTCCTCTGTTTTATCTCAGGTCCTGATGTTGGCGTGGACGTCGTTGATGTCACCAAACAGACTGACAGCAAGATGAAGCTCAAAGAGTTTGTCGATTATTACTACAGCACAAACAGAAAGAAAGTGTTAAACGTCATCAACCTGGAATTCTCTGATGCAAGGTACGCGCTCTGCATCTGACGGCGAAGTTTGAAATGCAGTTTCGAAAAAAGAAAAAGAGATCTGGCTTATAAAGCTGCCAGTCTGGAAAATCCATGGTACTCATTTCTTTTTCTGTTTTTCTGGGACAGGATGAACAGTATTGTGGAGAGTCCCCAGATTGTGCGGCGGTTGTCTTGGGTAGAAAACTACTGGCCTGATGACGCTCTGCTGGGGAAGCCAAAAGTCACCAAATACTGTCTCATCTGTGTCAAAGACAGCTACACAGACTTCCACATCGAGTGCGGTGGCGCCTCCGTCTGGTACCACGTCCTAAAGGTCTGTCACAGTTCTGGTTAGAACAGTATGTTGGGCCAGAAGTGTCTTCGTAATAAAAATATGTATCAGCCAGTCAGTGTGATCTACCTCTGATAGGATGAGAATTCAGTTTATTCTGTACTCATTTTCTTTGGGAAGATTTTATTCTGAATTTTTAAGGGGTCCTCAAGAGGAAATGTGGAATACATTACACTTCCATCTCTCATGTGATGATGGTGCCAGAAAATCTGATTGCCTTGTATTTGCAGGGAGAAAAGATCTTCTTCCTCATCAAGCCCACCTCTGCCAACCTGTCTCTATACGAGCGCTGGAGGTCATCGTCCAATCACAGCGAAATGTTCTTTGCAGACCAGGTGGACAAGTGTTACAAATGCACTCTGAAGCAAGGCCAGACTCTGTTCATCCCATCAGGTCAGAACTGCACTCATGTCATCATGAAGATACCTCAATGTGATCTAAGAGAAAAGACGGATCCATTATGTCAAACACATGTTTAATTTCTAGTGGAGATCCGAGAGTTTCCAAAGATACCAAAAGTGTATAAAATGATCGAAAAAACACATTTCAATTGGAACCGATGTAACGTTCAGTGCTGAAAAGATGAGTCAATGATTCAATTAGCTAAATATCAGAAAAGTAATTGAAAAAAAAAGATTCATAGTTGAACATTTAACATTTTCTGGTTCTAGCCTCTCAAATGTAAAGATTTGCTGCTTTTTGCTTTTTTATATCATTGGAAATAAAACATATTTAAGTTTTGGACTGTCATTTAGGCTAAAAAAGGTATTTGAAGATTATTTTTTGAGAAACACTGATGTGTATCACAACTTTTTTCTGACATGCTATTCTAAAGTATTAATCAATTATTTTAAAAAGATTGACAGATATTTTTTTTTCTAAAGGAATGATCAGGGTTCAATCAATTGAAACATTTCACAACTGCAGCTTTTTGTGATGTTCCTTCGTATTTTTTCTAGTTTCTAGTTTGATGGTGTGATTTTCTTATTTCCATGGATAATTAACAAAATGTGGGTCGCATGAAGTCAGCAGTTATAATAATGTCTGATGATAGAACATTAGAGGGAGCATAATTATGTACTCTACGTGTACAGTGAAAGGCTATTTGAAAATAGCACATTGACTACAAATCACAACTTTATTGGGATCATACAATGTTTAATACTACATTCAGGTGAAAATCACTGAAGCTAGAAAATTCCTGATAACTGGGACATCTGTGTTATGTAAATAGGGTATTTAGAATTTGTTTTGCTTTTTGTATTTGTGGAATTGTCCATCAGTGTTAGGTGATCGTCTTGGTTGTTGTGGTTATCTACAGGCTTGTAAGCCCATACAGACTGAGCAACATGTAGTTAAGAACATCTACATCAGTCAATCAACAAACAAAATAAAACCGTTTCAGAATTGTACAGAATGGTAATAATGGCACAAAGGGTAAATAAGTAAACAAGGAGATAAAATAATGTAAATGATTAGGGAAGGAGGGTTACAATTAACAAATAAATTGCAACAATTAATAATGATTTTTTTCCCCTCATAGAATATATTGAATTAATGAACATCATCTTAGTTATTAGTAATGATATAGTTTTGTCCTTGGCTGACATGTGATCGTCTCCTCAGGTTGGATCAATGCAATACTGACTCCAGTCGACTGCCTGGCGTTCTCTGGACACTTCGTCCACAACCTGAGTGTGGAGATGCAGATGAGGTTTGGACACCTGTCTTATTACACACACATTCATCCTTTATGCTGCCTTGTTATCGTTGTGTTTGGTAATTAGTTTTTTTTTTTGGTTTTAATCGCTGTGAGCCACTATGGCTCCTGCAGACGTTCATTTTTAATTCGGGGGGATTTAGTGAGGCTGTTCTTACATAGTAGTTTCCACTACGTCCTCATTTAGGCCTTGTTTTTTACTCCCAAATTCCATCTGTTTATGAATTCTTGACGTTTGGAAATACCTTGTGAATTGCATAGTTTGTTGCAATAAACCTGTTGGCAACGCATGACAATGTTTAGCTGAAGCAGCTTGGTTTATTCTCCACAGAGCGTATGAAATCGAGAAGCGGCTAAAGGTCAAATCTCTCACCCCCTTCCCCAACTTCGAGACAGCGTGCTGGTATGTGGGACGACATCTCCTCGAGCGATTCAAAGGTGAACCATTAAATTAGTCTTAAGTATTTATAGATTGAATTTTTCGCTGTAGTATGTGGTATTTTTATGTAAACTTACATCCTCATTTAACTCGCCATTTTTCCAGAAGAACGCATGGAAGCAGAGAAAACACAAACAGCGTCAGAACTGCCTCGTGCACATTCACTGCAGTGTATGTCTGCTGCACAGATGAGGAGCTGGATGCCCTTATATTATTTCAGTCATTAAATCAGTGAATCGCAGAGTTCACAGATGATTAGCTTCAAAAGGTTTGGCCGAGCTAGAATCACTTGCTCCATTACGAGCCTGTGTTTAAACTCCCCTCAGCTGGCTTGGGCCAATTGTTTATGTTTCCACCATTTTCTCTATGTGTGTGTGTGCGTGTGTTACAGCCAGATAGCTATTGTGTGTGGTGTGCGCACTACTTCCAATCCACAAGTCCTTTCCATTAATATACCATTATTCTTTTTAACTTCAAGGTCAGCATTTTGAGTGCAGGAAAAAGACTCACTTCACTGCTGCTGCTATTTTGCCTTCATCTTATTAATTCTTTCCTGTTTTGGTGTGTATCTACTTCAGTGTAATCAGTATTGAGACAAACACTCAACCCCCTGAAAGGACTTTGGCTTAAAGGAAATGTCTCAGGAGGACAGAACTACTTAGACATTGTTTTCTGCTGTTAAACTGAAATTAAAGAGGAAATCCACATTTATGCTGCCCTTGAATAATTTCACATAAATCAGGGTTGTAACAGTTCAATCTAGACCGGTGAGTCTTTGCCAAAAGTAGAGCTAAAATAGTCAAACTGCAAAAAAAGTCATTGAGAGATGTAATTTGGAGTTGTCACTGACTAAATCCAGTGTTGTGTTTGGTTTACACTAACAGTATAGAGCATGTGGGGGGGGGGTTTTGGATGCAGTTTGATGTATTTTTCATTTCCCTCCAGACAGCCTAACAGTAAATTTCCTTTCATTTATAGATGGCATGAACAGAAAATGCAGACTCTTGAAAGTTGCTTCAGTAGTGTGATCTGTCACAGCTAACATCAAGTCTGCATTGATTTTATTCAGAGTCGCATTATTGCATTAAAAAATGCATAACTCACATCTGAACACAGACGTCACACACATCCTGCTGGAATCAGCGCACAGTCATTATGTTAGGAGGTTTTCTTCAGTATCAAAATCCAGTCATAGTTGTCTGTACATCTATGGTCACAGTGCAGACAGGAACTGCTATCAACTAATGCAGCTGGACTCTTCATGATGCAGATGTAACTAATTATAGATATATAGACTAAACAAAAGCTTACTGTGCCCGCTGTCTGCACAACAACGTTATGCTTCCTGCTTACATCACACAAAGTGACATTTTTAAATATCTTAGTTCTGTATGAGAGGAAGAGTTCGGAATTTAGAGTTCAAAATAGGGCAAGGTGGACTATTTAATTAACATGCTGTGTAGTGACAATATCATGAGCCTCTAAATAATGGGAGTAACCGAGCAAAAAGGCCAAAGGTTCAGAGGTTTAAAAAGTTTACTCAGCACTGCTTTACCTGAAGATAATGAATCTTTGAGAGACAAGACTTTGGTACAGACTTTTTGTAGGGAATTGAACTGTACTGAAACCAGTAAATACCTGGAACAGATAGGGATGGGTTCCGATAGCTGGTTTCACTTTGGATCTGGCTACCAGTCAGTAAAATACCCAGATTCATTAAGTTCAGATGCTAACAAATGTCTCATCAAACCTTTTCTCTGTCCTCATTAGCAAAGCAATAGAAAACATACAGTATAGTTAACAGCTTCTTGTTTTTAGTTAACTGCTGCTGTATCTGGTTAAAATGACAGACACAGGCATCAGATTAGATCTGAAATAAAATAATAAAAAATAGTCTGTTCTCTGGTTAATGTGCTCATTACAGCATCTGTCTGTATTCACACAAAGTGTTAGTTAGTGAAAAGACACATCACTCTATAACATCAATGTACGAGTGCCAGTGTTTTTGTAGTTCAACAGAGACCAACAGAGAAATGATCAGCTGATCACCTCTCCTCCTAAACTCTGATTCATATCAGATCAACATTTGAATCTGATCAGCTTCATAGTTGTGAATCAGGACCTTCGGCGTGCTATTATGTTATGCTGCTCATCGTATTTTCAGGTTGTTGCTACAGGTTGTGAAAAGTTCCCACTAAAAATGTTATGTTTCTGCCAACAAAAGATGAGTAGACATCTTTGAGTTGAGTTATTTCAGCCTTTAATTACTTGCAAATGTTGAAATGTAAACCTAATTAGATTTGATGAGTGGACTTGATACTGGATTCAAATTCAATAAAATGCTATTTAACCCAAGTGGGTAGCTCCCGGCCTGAAAAGTGAGGCCACTGCTCAAGTGCCCTAAACCTGCATTCTTTCTAATGGCCAGCAGGGGGAAACTCTGATTGAAAGTCTGATTGTATGGAAGTCTATGAGAAAATGACGCCAATTCTCACTTGATTTACCAAATATGGTCACTTCTGGCTCCAAAAATCAAAGATCGCGATGTTTGAATCCAAAATAGCGACAGTAAAATTGCTACACTCGAGGCTTCAAAACGCGAGTCCACAAACCAATGGGTGATGTCACAGTGACTACGTCCATATTTTTTACAGTCTATGATTGGACCCCAAAGAACAGTAGAAAAAAAACATCAAAATTTCTAAAAGACACTGGGGGGTGCTTGTGAGCAGGCAATGGAGTAGGCTGTGTTCATGACAAGCTCTGCTGAAATTTGATTTAAAAGTTTTGTTTAGGCACTTTACATCCACAAAAGGCTTCAAAACACTGCTCTAAGTTCGTTATTTTCAATTTTCATTTGTTAAGTTTTGGTTTTGCCGCACCAATGGCCAACAATTTGCGAAAGAATACTTTTTCTGAAGGAACCTCCACTGCTGGGCCTAAAGCCGCAAGCTTGAGTGTTTTATCAGCAGTGACTCCCCCCAACCAGATAACCAAAAGGAGGCGGCGGACCTGAAACTCGAAATCCTCACCTCGTTGAAAAAAGACATTGTTATACTGCTTTGGTTGAAGACTGTGCTGGCTAAGGAATTTGAGGCTGTCAAATCCGAAATACAAGCAGTAAAAACAGAAGTGGCAAATGATACTGCAACGATTTGGAGACAATGAAAACAACCAGCACCCCAGTGGCAGTCTCTAAACTACTGAAAGAAGTTTCGAACATTGACAAAGATGTTCTGATCAATAGATCACACAGGAGTCTCCAGGCAAAGAAACCAGATGGTAAGCCTTGTGTCACTGTGGCGAAAGTACATCAATTATCATCATTATCAAGACTGTGTCGAAGTCCTTTGCCATGCGAGGGTGTCTGGTCCTCTCCAGTTCAAAGGAACCACCATATTCCTTGTGATTACCCCGCAAGTGTTGTACAAACCAGATCTGCATTCAGTGAAGTCAAGTGACTGCTGCGTGGATGAGATGGCGGTATGGCCTTTCTTATCCAGCACAACTCTGCATCACACATAATGGAACTGAGAGACAGTTTCAAAGCCCAGAGGATAGAGGACAAAGTTTATGTGAAAATGAAAATCATAAAAGATGTACCAAAGGACAAACCATGACTTAAGTAAGAGTGATTTAATCTCACATCAGTTATGTTGATACTGTCCTCTCTTGTGAGTAAACAATGTACACTGTGACTACAAAAGTTGTAAATGCCGCCCATTCAATTAATTAATTATGTTAAAGGAAGTAAGATAAAGTTGGACGACTGGCTGCTTTGCAATTTTTTATTTTTTTTGTGTTCTCATTATGTTTACAATTGTTTAAACGCATTACTTTGGCTGACATACACTATGGCTACAAAGCTATGAATACTGCACATCTATGCCAGAGGAAGGAAGATAAATGTGGAGAGCACTTATTAGGCTACTGGTTGCTCTTTATTTATTTGTATTTTTTTTCTTCTCCTTCTTTTTCCTATGTTTATACATGTATGTTGTTCAGACATATCACTATGGTTGGTCAGAGTATGTCACCTTACCCTTTTTTATGAATAGCAAATGGTGTAATTGGGTGTTTTATTTTTTAACCATTTTTTCTTATTTGACCTTCAAATGAATGCGAACACTGCCTTTCTATGATTTGACCCTAATATTAAGGAGATGGCAAACTGCTGATTTATGCTTGACATGCTTATCCATGATCAAGTGTTCAGTAAATTGATACTGGTATTGGGGTGTTATCACTGGACTGATTCCAATATATCTAAAGACATACAATAAAGACAAAAAAATTAGTTTTGGTTTGAGATTTATCTCTTGGATAATCTATCCAAATGAACAGCCATCTCTCCTCCTATTTCCACTTCCACCAGGCAGGGCTGCCCCTTGTGGCCCCTTTTATTTGCTATTGCAGTCAAACTGTTAGCGATCATGCTGTATGGTGAAGCTGGCATTAAGGGAATACAGAGAAAGGGTTCAGAGCATGAAGTATCCATTTATGCTGATGACATGCTTTTATATCTATCTGAACTCTTAATTAGTTTACCAGAAACACAAACACTTAGTCTACTAGAAGACCTCTGCAAAATATTGGGATATAAAGATCATTTACAAAAGAGTGAGATCATGCTGGTGAATACTGCAACCAAGTAGACTGCATTTAATCCATTCCCCCTTAACGAAAGCACACAAATTTAAGCACTTAGGAATTTGGGGGTACACATTACATTAAAGACTTCTTTAAAGCTAATTACCCCCACTGCTACTTTTTCTGAAACCAGATTTTGAACGTTGGAGCTTACTACCTTTATCATTAGGAGGAAGAATCAATACAAACAAAATGAACGTGCCGCCCAAATTTTTAGATGTATATCAATGTATCCCTGTCTTTTTATCAAAATCATTTTTTGTCCATAGACAAGTTGATATCTGGATTTATTTGGAATAAGAAAAACCCTTGAATACTTAAGGGCATGTTACAGTGGCACTGTCAACACAGCACTGCTGGGCTGTTAACATAAAGATTATGTTATATTGGAGTTTCCATCCCATGGCACTGCCCCCAAATGGTTACAATTGGAGAATTTATCCTTTGGCCGCACTTCCTCATATGCCCTGCTCTGCTCAAAACTCCTTATCTGAACCTATATCCATGAACACTTCAAATCCGTGACGCATTCTTTTAAGATCTCGTCACAGTTCAGACAATCCTTTACACTCAATTTGCTATTCTGCAAGAGGGTGTGCAAAATCGATGCTATATGGCAACCGTTTTTAACCTTTATAGAAAAAACGGACACCACTGATATAGCAGTTTTGTAGTATTGACTCCTTATTGTATGTAGTTTACTTATTTATTATTTCCAAGTTTTATTTTATTTTTTGTATGTTTTCCTTATCACTCATTATTTACTATTATTTATTTTTATCGTTTATTGTATCTTTACTTTAATTTATTTTATTTTTTGTTTCTCACCTACGATTTTTGTCACATTGAATTTATTTATGTACATGCAATTGTTTATGAAAGCTATTCTGTGTGATTACTAAATTATACAGTAATACTATAATAGGGATGGGGCTTTGTTTGAGCAGAAAAGAGGGGGAGGGGGTATATTGTGTTTATTTATTGCATTTTGTATGACTTTAAATACCAATGAAAAGACCTTGAGCAAAATTTAAAAAAAAAAAAAAAACATTTCTAAAAGACTATCACATGGTTTGCACAAATATTTGCTGTGATGTAAAGTATACATGTAAAATCCTTTCAGAAGGCTGTATTTCATTGTACTATTAACATCTGAGACAGAAGATCGAGCTTTTCATCAAAATCACAGTGGGATCCAGCTACATGTTGTACATACAGTAGTTATGTTTGACATTTTAGTGATTTACCGATGCACAGTGATCCAGAGTGAGTAAGCAGGGAGGTATTGATTGTCTTGCTTGAGAATGTTAACGCATCACTTGGCTATCTTATTCTCAGGTCTGGTAAATTGAAGTAACAGGGACAGTTTGTCCAAACACACAGTCACCCTGCTGACAGTCGCTCTCCTGTGCACTTCTCATGGTGTCTCTCTATAACAACACAGACTGGAGTGTCAGTTCATTTGTTCTGATGTTTGTGAGAGGCTTACTCTCTCACATCCTCTAAATCTCTGCTAAGCTGGACATGTACTCTGTATTTTGACTTATTTTTCTCAAGTTAATGGCCTAGACTTTTTAAACTTTAAAAGTCAGGATTCATTCAGTAATAACATTTGCATTTCTTCTTCTGCAGGTTTACATAAAGCAAATAAGCAACCAGCTCCATACCTGATACACGGTGCCAAAATCATCAATGGAGCCTTCAGAGCTTGGACTAAAAAGCAGGTATGGACACATCAGGATGTATGTTAACAGTGAGATGGCCATCTACAATGATATAAAAGTAATGAGAGTTTGGTTTGTTTCCTCGACAGGCCCTCTTGGAACATGAAGATGAGCTTCCAGAGAACATGAAACCCTCGCAGCTCATTAAGGATCTTGCCAGAGAGATTAGACTGTCAGAGGTGCGTCTCTATTCTTTGGGTATAAACATCATATGATGAAGACCTAATTGATCATATTATGTTTACTAGATCCTGTCCAAACATATTTTACCATGAAGCTGTTACTGATATTCATGGTCATCTAAGGATGATTCCTAATGATTTTTGTGACCAGTGTCACTGGTACCAGTGTCAAGTCAAAATCTTGACCATGGAAAGGTGTCTCGAAAACTGATGTCCAGATTTCCATGAGATTTGCTACAGATGGAGATTATTGTCAGAGCATGAGCTTTCTCTATTTAAACACTAAACCTTGTTGTCAAAATGTCAGTTTTGCACAAAATACTCTTTTGTGAGAACATTCCTGCTCTCCAAGAGATGAACTCATTTCATTTTAATGACCCAACAGCGTTTCCTCCAGTGCCACAAACTCTCTATTATAGCAAGATTGTATGGCCTTCCTACCATCTAACATTGTCATTGGGGCCTAAAGTGATGTCTTAACTGTTAATTTTGTTTGACAAGCAGCCCTCAAATCTAAAGATATTCAATTTAAAATGAGGTGAAATGAAGAGTTGTCTTTTATTTTATGTTAGAGAGGCTGAGACAAGCAAGTACTGTATATGGTATGGTCATTGACTTGTACAATCAACATTTATCAAAATAGTTTATTCAGCCCAGTGTCAGTACGGTTTTAATCAAAGGTTGCTAAATTACAGAAATTCCTGTCTTTCATCTCTAGAATGCAACAAAAGCCATTAAGAGTGAGCCCAACATCAAGGTGCCAGTGGAGGAGCCACCATCCACCCACTCCGAGCCTGAAGAGCCCATTTCCCCAGCCCATGTCCCCTCACCCAGCAGAGAGAAAGCCAAAAAGAAAGCCTCCAAACCCCCCAAACCTCCGAAGCCTCCCAAACCCCCAAAGATGCCCAAGGCCCCAAAGCCTCCGAAGGTGCCGAAGGTCAAGGAGGGAGGGAAGAAGAAAGCGAAGAAGGCAAAAGAGTCTTCGCCGCCTCCCAAACCCTCCAGCTTCGCAGCTTTGGAGTCCCATGCAAAGGACATCTTGAGTAAGATGGACCAGCCGAAGAAGACCAAGGTAAGCAGATGGGACATTGCTGAAACGATGAAGTTAGTATCAACAGAAATGATGCTTATTTTGTGGAATAATTATTTGTACCGGTTACTTTATGTGAGCCATTTTGCATCCCTTCCAACAGAAAGATAGCAAGCTATAATGACTAGAAATATTGTGGATGAATGTTTATGTAAATGTTGTGTCTTTCTTCATGTATTTCCGTTTTCAGGCTGTTAAGAATGTCCTCAGCATGTCAGAGAAGGAAATATCAAAGCAGAACAACGTAGAGAAGTTTGAAATGAGAGAGCAGAATAAAAACAAGACTGAAGCAAAATGGAAGTATAAGGTAAGATCATTTCAGTTGTCATGAATGTAAAACTAATGGCTGCTTGTTACAGGCCAAAATAAACAGTATCACAGTCCTTCCAACATTCAAATAAACTGAAGGCTCAGTGTCCTTTAGAAAAGAAGACTCTAGCAGTTGTGAAGGTTACAAGTTGAGCAGCTGAGCAAAAAAAAAAAAAAAAAACTCAGGATCATCCAAAAGTGATTTGCACACTTCACTTCAAAGCAATCAGCAAAAATAATGATGTGGCCCAAGTCGCACATTTGAGGCCTGCAGCTCATCAGAGCTGCTCCAGAAACATCCACCCTCCCAGAGTTTACCTAATGGAATTACGCCACGTTCATATCCACCGCGTTCCATCTAAGTATTTACATATGCCCTCATCTTTAAAAAAAAGTTTTTTGTATCGTTTTTGCTGAACAACAGGGGGAGGCTTTTTCAGAGCAAAAGTGTAATTTTGTTGAACGGAAGACATTAGAGGGCTTTAGTTTCATGGAAAATTCAATGCCAAACTGCTGTGGAATGTTTGCAGTCCCTCCAAGGATCTCCATCCAACTGCTCCTCCATATCAGGCCAAACATTTGCAGATGGAGTGGAGACCCTGTCAGATGTTCACCAAGGTCACTGGAGACCGCATCTTCACTCGTGATTACTGTTAAATCATGTAAAAGTTCACAGCTCCTCTGTGTACAGCGTGCAGGGCGATTAGGCCTGTATGTTAGTATTAAAAAGATCCACGAGACAATGAGAAATTTCAGTTTCAAGTTACACCATGTTGTCACATGCCTTTAATTTGGTAGAGAAAATTGTTGAGGAGTGAATATTTGAAAATGTATATTCTTGGATTTCAGTTAATTACACAGTCTGCTTGGTGGTGATGTTTATGGCAGCCACTTTGCATTCCTCTTTAGTTTAAATTGGGTCAGAAAAGGTCTTAAGTGAACATGATCCATGGAGATTGCCATCAAGATGAGTTCAGTCATTCACCAGTACTTTTTCTATTTAAATCGAATCATTCCCTTATGCTGTTATACAGAATAGTGATTTTGTTTAAAACAAGTGTTGATTAGACAAATATTAATAGTACTTTTATTGCTTTGGTAGTTTAATTTTAGAGTCACAAAACAGGCTTGTAAATCCAAACAAAATAACTGTGTGCTTGGATTAAATTTAATTGCAGTAGTCATTTGATGACAGATATTTAACCTCATTTCTCGTTAGAGTTTTTATTGTTCAATTAGGTCTGCTAAAATGATATAAGTGGAAGAGATCCATAGCATTGAAGAGATGAGAGACTGTAGTTTACTTAAAGTACATTTTGGGAGTCAAGATTCTCAAACAGGAAGGAAATGCACTGAAATTTATTGTGCTGATTCATCCTTATGTAATCCAAACAGATTCTAACTGTTGGTTAAATGTACATGGTTGGAAAAAAACATAAATATTCAAAAATACAGAGGGGTGAATTCACTAACAACAACTTTTGTGGCAGCTAAACTGTGCAAATGAGACAAAAAGAAACCGTGTAATCCACAAAGCACCAGCATAGGGTGAAATGCACCCCAAACTGCGCTCCCAAGCAAACAGCATCCCGGTGGTCCTTTGCTATTTGCACATATGTAAATTAGATAAGATGCATACATTTGGCCAAAATTAGCTCCTTTCTATGCAAATGAGCCTCATTGCAAAAACAGTCTAATTCATAAAGACCAGGTCCAGCTCTAATGGCCACATGCAATTAGAGTGAAATTATTAGCTTCTTCAGAGAGTTAATGGTAACTGAAGCCACTCACTCACTCACTCACTCCCCCCCCCCCTCTCTCTCTCTATCTCTCTCTTCAAATCTTCATGCTTTTGAGGCCTTGAATGATATTGAATTGATATTGAATGATATCGGGGGGGGGGATCAAGTGGGTATGGGGTGGTAGGTTTATCTTGCACTTTCAGCTACTTTTAAATAAAATTGTCTTGACATCGCTGATGGAGCTTCAATCATACAGTAAGGGGCTGCTTTATTACAAACAATTCCACTGCATAAAGCTGGAATCTGTGTGTAACAGCTGACCTGTAGATGTGTAGCAGAACATTAATTACCATTAGTTCCTGACCGATCCGATGTTAATGAAGTTACTGCTGCTGTGCCACGTGTGTAAATGCGCACAGCCAGTTTCAAAGGTTTGGAGAGGCACTTATCGTGTCAGCTGCTGTGTCATGCTGCAGCCAGCTGTGACACACAGCCAGCTGTGGACAACAAACAGAACATCAATACTGATGTTTCTGTGAAATCCCGGATACATTCAGTGACACCTAAACAACATTATTGTAAGATTCAGACATTAATCTAACATGTTTCAGACCTGCCTGAGTCACATTAATAGCTTTGTTTGGTAGATAATGTTATAGAAGTGAAATACTAGGGAAGTAAAAGATGCAAAACACATAAAAGTTGGTTTGTGATTGTGGAGAGCTCTGTGTGTGCACAGCTCTGCTAATTAAAGACACACAATTTGAGGCTTTTGTGCTCTCTGCAGTTTTCATTATGAACCAATCTGTGTAGTGAAATATGGAGAAAAGCCTTAAACACTGGAAACAGCTCTGCTTACTCAATCAAATGCAAAACAAGGGCAAATTGCACTCAGCTGCAAAACTTTATGGGTGTGTTTGCACCATCATATCATTAGCACAATATCGTTTGTGAATTGGACCTTGAGATGGGGTAGTTAGCAATTCATGGTGCTATCAGAGGCCCCAATCCATTCTTTGTGAGTTTGCCCAGAGACTTGAAGGAAAAGGAGACCAAATTTTATTATTCATTTGGTGAAAAATATTGATTGTTACGAAAGAGAAAGAAAGCACATAAAGTTGATACAAGGTTGGAATATTTAAACCTGCACAGATGAAAGGTCAAAGGTTGAAGCCACATTGTGAAACATTGTGTTATCCTTGCTAATATTAATATCAATATTTGAGAGTGTAAAAAGATTCAATATAACATTAATAGGACATAACTTAAACATATGTGCTTACACTTTTAATAAGGATCCCTTAAATTTGGTCATTAAATTGTTTAGACCCAGATATGTACGAAACACAACACAGGAGAACAAGCTTTAAACACAACACATACGACATATCATCACCTTATAAAGTTGTTATGGTTAGCATGTTAGCTAACACCTGCCCATGTAAACATTCAGCGGATATAGAGTGACATTAGTATTCATTAGAAGTTGTGTTTCTATAGTGTCTGCTAAACACTCCACTGTGTTCACCAGCTACTCGCTGACTTTGTTGCTGGGTAGGCAGGTAGTAGGCAGGTAGTGTATGGCTGGATGGTTGGTTGGTGGTTAATCACTACAAATGACTCTTTTTACATTACACTTAGTCATTTGAGACATGTTAAATATAAAAAATATTGAATAGTGCAGCTTTAATTGAATTTTTAAACTTTCATCTTTCATTACTTTTGCTAAAAACCATATATCTGTGATAAGATAAAATTGGTTGATAATGTTATTGTGTCTGTCATGTCACACCCATGGTGATTTTATTTTCTTATGTGCTTATTTGACATTATTTCCTTTTTAACCTTACAGAATAGTAAACCAGATTCCCTGCTGAAAATGGAGGAGGAGTGCAAATTTGACAGAACACCGCTGTCAGGCAATAAAGACAAATTCAGCTTTACTACGTCTCACAAGAAAATGCTCGGGTATGTATGGAATGGCTGTGATTGCCATATAAACGTTTCATGAAAGGTCTCTAGAGAGGAGAGCGTATTAACCTTCTCATGTGGTGTATTATGGTGATTATAGAGCTATGTGGCTATCAGCACCATATCCATTAGAGCTAATTCAAGGACTTCTGCCTGGCTGAGCCTCGTATCGCTCCCTTATTGTCCTGCGGTTTCCTCTCCAGCTCCAAGATGCTGAAACCTCAGACCAACTCAAGTGTTTTTGGATCATTACAAAACCTAAAAGAGGACAAAAGCAAGCCAGTGAGAGACGAGTATGAGTATGTCTCAGATGAGGGGGAGCTGAAGATTGACGAATTCCCCATAAGGAGGAAAAAGAACACCGTTAAGAGAGATCTTTCCTGTGAGTATTGTGTTGTAAAGTCTTGTTTCATTTTTTTTCAGTCTACTCAAACTGTCAACTAGGGCTGGGTATTAAACCTCAACATTTAATGAACATAGACTTCAATGTGTTGAGTATCGAAAATCGAAATCGCATTAAATGCTTGGTGAGATTCTGAGGTTTACTTATTCTTTGATCAGATATCTCTAAACTTTTTAACTTTAGAGTTTATTTAACATTTGCAAAGCTCTTTAGTTGATACTGTTGCAGCAAGAAGTCAGTCAACCAGAAAAAGGTTTAAAATAGTCTGATTTAAGACCTTTGACTCACCGCTCACCACAGATCTGAATCACAGCTTTGATTTGTTTAGTGATTCAGATAGGTCTGGTGTTGTTCTGATCGATGGCAGTTTGCCCAGGTTGGAGAAACAATCAACCAATCACTGCTTTGTAGGCAGAATTTAGAGTTGGGACGAAAATAGCCACAGAAAAAAGGCCACTAAAATGGGTAGGCTAGAAAAATGCTTATCTTCTAAACTAAGGTATTGAAAACTATTATTTTGGTAATGGCACCAAAACATACCTATGTATCCTGATACTGATACTAATTTTCAGAAGATACCCAGTCCTGCTATCAACAATGAAAAAACATTTAGTGAAAAACTTTTGTGTGAACTGTTACTCAATGACAACTTCATTTTTGTGCAGTTTTGTCAGACATCAGAGAACCCATTCACCCAGCCAAAAAACCAAAGTTCCAACCCTTGGTGACCAAGGTAAGTATCTACATCTACATTATCTCTGACTAGTGAACTTGACAAACATTATCATATATTGTGACTCCTCTACTAAGCAACTAATAATTGAACAATCTGACCTGATTGCACTGTATTGTATTGATTGATGAAACATTGGATCCAACAAACCGCTACATTCTTGGCTGGACAAACCAGCCCTAAAACCCTGAACGTCTGTCCGTCACTGACTGACTGATGAAGGTACACCTTTGGTCGGCTGGCCCAGTGTTGGAGTTTCCCTATCCGCCATTGCGCTTTCAAAAATAATCGGCGCAAACAGTCTTCTCTTACATCCTCAGGGGGCGTATACAGCAGTCCCACTATACCCCATTGACTGCAGCTCATTCCAAATTTATCAGCCGAGCCAGCAGATGCCCTACCTCAGTCTGCACCTGGACTCCCAGGAGCGTATGGAGGTGTTATTGTGGCCGACCCGGTCCGTGGCCTTGTTGTCGGCGGGGAGCGTCGTGTCGCTCCTCGTGATGATGTCAGCAGTCCAGCCGGTGGTGCGCCTGGGGCTGCGCTGCTGCACAAGAGAAACCTCCAACATTGGTTTGCGCAGCTTCGGCTGCATCCAAGCTGGAACAAACAGCGCAAGCTTGCAGAGTAGGAGAGAAAACAGCTCTCCATGCGCCGAAAGGCATGAGGGAGAGCAAACAGTTAAAGCACCCCAAATAACAATCACACTGACAAAACACTCAATACACAGTGAGTCATAGAAAAACCAGACATCTGCAGATAGAAACAGATGAAAGAGAAGCCGAGTTAACAGATAATTAGAATAGTTATAATTAGATTTAAAATAAGTTCTCTATCAAATCGAACCACCTAAGATATGAGTGGAAAGTATGTTTGTGCCTTTATAACTTTTTTTTTTTGACTCTAGCTTAACTATGTCATGTGATATGTTACTTCAGTACACTTCAACAACAAATATTATTGCGACCACTACAGAAAATTGCAGATATATCCAGGTATTCACATTATAGAATCTACCAATGACTATCCCTGTAAGACATTGGCCACAATGGCGCACATTGACCACACATGGTCCAGCCATATACTGGGTTTTGACCTAATCTTGTTTATTGACATTTAATACTTTTCATCTGATTGGATTTTCAAAAACGATCCTGTACCACGAGATTTCACATGAGCCAGAACATTCTGCAATGAACTTTAAAGCTTGGAATTTAAAAAAAAAACAAAACGATGCATTCTGGATGAATGAAACACTCTCTGAGCTGTGGACCACCACAGGCTGATGAGGGAAATAGCTGTGGTGTGAAGAGAGGAAGAGGAAGAAACAGACTAATACCAGATGCTCTCCTGTTTACTAATGAGAGGTCACTGGAAACCATATCATAACCTTGATCTGCTGTTTCACTGGCTATTCTCACTCAGCTTTAACTCCACTTCCAAGCTACAGTCACTTAACTCCAGTCAGATCCAAGGCTGGATTACTGCCCCGAAGGCCTGTCTGTTGGTTTATGGTCATTTATCAGAAATATGTTTGGAAATGCACAAAAGTATAATATAAATTGATGATATGGTTCATATTCCCAAATTAACATGTTTAACCAAATTACTGCAAAGAGGGGGTCAGTAGGTGCCCACAGCTCATTCTACTTCTACTGGGATCATTCAGATATGCTCATTATCAATGAAACAGCAGCAAAAAGTCATTAGAAATTTTTTTTAAAAAAAAAAAAGCTAAAATCATATTAAAAACAATTATCAGGATGTGTCACAATTTTGAAGCAGTGCCATACTCCGCTGCAGAATCCAACATTTTTCCCCACTGGCCCACTTGGCCAGTAGATGAGATTTTTACTGGTTTACTGGTATTTTCACTGGCCCTGCGGCCAAAAAATGAAAATAACTTTTTTCCATAATTTTGGTGATGTATTAATTTTGGACATAATATGTAAAACAGTGAAGTTACCTTTAGATTTGGTTGTTTTCCTTTAGTTATGGATATGTAATGTTGATATATTACACAAATATGCACACAAATATAAAATTAGGTAGATATTGGATCAGTAAATGAATGGTGTATAAATGTAGGTTTCTCAATTCTTTATGTAAAGCCAGAGAGTATGGCGTCCATATGAAGAAGAAAAGAGAATTTATGATAATAACATTTCAGTGAGTGTGGATGACCTTCATAATAAAGAGAGATAAAGAGATAAAGTGTCACGAAGTGAGACAATGCTGAGAGATCTGCAGGATGTTCTCGTTAAGATAGAACAGTGAGAGAAAGAACATGATGACATTTGTTTGTGTGCGTGTGTTCACTCCAAGCTCCTTCTGTCTGTTTCTGCCACCTGTCTGCTACAGACATGGAGTTGAACTGTAATGAATGAATGAAAAGGAGAAATGCAGAGGAGGAAAACCAAACACAAACTAAGAGCATCTCCACAGTAAATCATCTGTTGAGTGTTTGATGGTTATTTATTTGTTCTATTGAACATAACTGCTGTGAAACAATCAGAAAATAACTTTTTATTTCTCTCATTCACTGCTTTGTTCTCTCTACCGCCACTTCCTCCACTCACTCGAGCACCCCTCTCTCTCTGTTTTTTTCTCGTCTCTTTTAAAATGAGTCGGGAAGCCGACAGCAAAGCCTAACTTTACTTTTAACATTATCAAACAAAGAGAAATGTCCTCCCTTCGTCCTAAACTGTACACATGATTCTGATTGGCCAACCAACTTGCCCTGCACAAACTTCTACTGGCCCCAGGTCATCGGTTATGTCAAACCCAGCTCTGTAACTGACACTTTGTTCACTTTCTCCACAATCAGAGTGTGGACTCCTCAGATGAAGAGACTCTGCACATAGACACAGAGGCCAAGCCCGAGGTCAAAAGTCGCAACTCTAAGGTCAAGAAAAAGGGCGGCAGCGCTGCGGGGATCCTGGACCTGCTGCAGGCGAGCAAGCAAGTGGGTGGGATTGACTACAGCACCAACAGGTAGAATGACCTCCCCTGACGTCATTACTTTCTGCTTCTTCACTCAGTTTCTTTCAACAGCAGTGGAACTTTCACATCTAACCACACTTGGATTACAGCACATGCACAGCATTACTCCCTAAATGGCTCCCACTGGACCCTTTTTTCCCCCTCTCAGTAAATGAATTTTAGGTCTTACACTCCTTAATGGGGCGACCCACTGACAAACAAACGACCCACTCAATGACTGATATAATTGGATGAAAAAGCTGAATTTTATAACTTCGCTTAGAGCTGAAAAATCCACCAGCGACTAAAGCAAAAATTTACGCAGATCCTGTCAGCAGTTTGTGTTAAGTCAATGTTTGTTTCATCCTGCGTTAATTCATCAAATGCTGCATGGCTTGAGGCTCTTCCCTTTGCCTTTTGCTGTTTGCTGTTTAGTTCAGCTCTTGATGGTCTATTTCCACCACATTGAAAGCTACAAATGAGCAACGAAAGAAAGAAAGAAAACATCGGCTGAAATATGTTAATTTCTCAAATTGTTTTGGTCCTTTGAAAGGGAGCTCGGTGAGAGCGGGGAATGAAGCGACCACGGGTCATTATAGTAGAGTTTGATCATCACTTTGCTTGTTGTTGCAGCTCAGCGGCTAATAGTTTAATAGGTGGTAACGTTGACAGTGTGAATTTATTTTTGTAGCTGCTTCTTAAAGTAATCACAAGTCCGTGGAGGATATTTAGATTTGACAGTGTTTTGCTTTGCTCTTCCAGATTTTGGTACAATTTTTTTTTTTTTAACATTTTGCAGGTGTCAAATGATTCTTAATAGCACAACTGGTGACGTTTACATCCACTTCAAAACCTTTTTTCAAATATTTCTCTCAGTCACTCTTCACCCCTGCCAGCGTGTTGACTGCTGTGTAATGGCTGTGTTGTTGTGTATTTCTTATTGACGTACTTACAGTCAGCCACCTGCATCTCCCAGCACACAGGAGGCCATTCAGGGCATGCTGTCCATGGCCAACCTGTCGTCTTCAGACAGCTTGCAGCAGCCGTGGAGCAACAACCAGTCCAAAAACAATAGCCAGTCGAAGAGCAACTCGCACAGCTCACAGGCCAGCAAGAAGGCCGGAGGCGGAGGAGTCGGAGGCAGCAACAACGGCAAGCGGCCCACCAAACGCCTCCCGAAGAAGCCCCGGAAAAGCAGCAGTATTGAGAGTTTGGATTACGATGACGACCAGGATCACATGGACGCATGCTTCAAGGACTCAGATTATGGTAAACACTGAAAGCCAACTCATTCCTGTTTGATTGAAATTTCATTGCAAAAACACGTACTGGAGCTCACCGAGGTCATTACAGTGTCACGAGGTTATTTTTCGAGTAAACAAATGAGAAAATAATTATCTGCCATGCCTGATTCGCACTGCTGCTAACAGGTGCTGTTAAAAACAGATTGACCCCTGATGGATCAACATGTGGGTCTTTAATTCTAAATTGGTTGTGGAATTTTTCATTAGAAATAGATGATAGGGTTTATGTTTATTTTTCGTGCCTCCTTTCCAAATCCGCCCTTTCGTGTTGCTCCAATTTGTGATCTTTTTCCTCGGAAACTTTCTCTTTGTGAACTCTGTCCAAACACAGCTGTTTGGACCCTCCCAGCTTGTTAATAAGCCATTAACACAAGTTCTGAATTGCTATTTTACATGCTTTTCGAACTTCTAATTAGTGTCTAATTAGTTGTTCATAGCACGAACATTCTCGCTCTGAAATCCTCAGGCCAGCGTGAGGCTTTTCTCTCAGGCTGGCACTCTTTTTCTTCTCTTGTAAACAGGCCATTTTTTATCTTGATCATCCAATTATCAGATATTAAAAGGACTAGATTGGAATGGTTGTGCTGCAAGCAGGCGGAGAGGAGAGGGCAGTCAACAGCTGTCTCACAGCTGTCCTCTGCATGCTGTCACTGGAAACTTCCACCATTTTAGATGCAAGGAAAGCAGAAAAGAAATAAGTGCACCTAATTCACATTTCATGCTTTACACATGTGACAATAATTGGCAGTTAATGTTTAGTTTTGTACATCCTCTCTTTGAAAACCTTACACGCATGATTTGGAAGTAATATGTTTCATTTTTTTTGACGATAGTTTACCCCTCGTTGGAGTCGGAAGAGGATAATCCTGTTTTCAAATCCAGATCGAAAAAACGGAAAAGCAGTGACGACACTCCATACAGCCCAACAGGTAAATACTGTAAGATGATAAATTACAAATTAATGTTCTGTACTTGAAAGTTTTATGATTTAAACTCAATCAATCTCATCGTAGCCCGTGTAGGACCCTCGGTTCCTCGACAGGAAAGGCCTGCGAGAGAAGGAGCCCGAGTGGCCTCCATAGAAACAGGCCTCGCTGCTGCTGCAGCAAAACTTTCTCATCAGGTAAGTCAGTTAACAATAGTTTTTAATATTAATAGTTAGTATTCCGATGCTCAACTAAAGAGAATAATGTGTCAATAGGAGGAGCAGCAGAAAACCAAGAAGAAGAAGAAAAGCACCAAAAAGAAGGCAATAATGATTGAAGAACCCCCGAAAATCTCTCAGGACAGTAGCTCGCCGGAGCATAATCTGGATTCCCAAGACGGCAGCCTGACAGACCATGAGTTCAACACTGGAACAGTCAAGTCGCCGGGGGGTCCACAGCCCATGGCGCCGGGGGTTTTCCTCAGCCAGAGGCGACCGTCCATGTCCTCTCCCAACAACAGCACCAACTCCACGAGCACCAACAGCAGCAGCCTGGCAAAGGGAGAACGTGGCGGTTCAGCAGACGCCAAAGGTGAGTGGTACTGACAACATGGGCAGGCCAAACTGGCTTCAAACTGCTAAACTCAGTGCCCATTCAAACCAGAAAGTGATACAACAACATTTTCTCGCAAAAAAGCTGGTGCTATAAAACATAGTGACTGATTGTTGGGCTCATTGGTGAGCCACTATAGCTGGTGAGCTACCTTGCTAGCTAGTAGGTCACATGCTAACAGTAGCAAACTCAGGAGAGCAGGAAAGCTAACTGTTTACCTCACAAAATTTCACTGTTAGAAATGTTGGTTTAACAGAAAGATTTTTAAATTTTTTTTTACTTGATTTAACCTTTATTAACCTTGATTTGTCCCATTTATATCTTGTTAAGATATAGAAAATGCAGTGGCACTCTGATGTGTCTTCAGATTATTATGAAACAGTTCAGTTGCTCCGTTTTTCACACATATACTTTTCACCAAAACGTGTAGATAGAACTGTAGACTTATGTTGTCATGCTTTGATAAAAAAGCATCATCACAGTGTTTTAAAGGTTTTTGAAGTACTCTGAAGCCTCTGTGTGTTAGCGAACATGTTGGGTTCATTGTAGTTAAAGATTTGTTATGTGCTTTGATGCAGTAAGTACATGAATTCATGTTATATGTCATTATCAGTTCTTATAATGGGAAATCATTTTCATCACATTATCATTTATTTTTTGTAGCAACAGCCAGGAGTTACAACATAACCCATTGTTGGTTTTAGTCTTGCTTGAAAAAACATTTTCAAGCAAGACTAAAAACAATCATGTCCTCCATTTTTTTAAGCAGCTCAAAATACCACTATATGTTTGTAAAAGGTAGGAATGTTATAGTTGTTTTGTTTTACAGGGGAGTAAAAAATCTTGTCTATCGAACTGATATTGAAACAAATTCATGTGAAGCTGTTACAGCAGCAGGAACACACTAGCTGACTTATCTCCTGTCTCTTCTTGTTCTTTTCACAGCTAAGCGGCTAAAGAAAGGCATGGCAACAGCCAAACAGAGACTTGGAAAGATTTTAAAGATCCATCGAAACGGAAAGCTCCTCCTGTAGCATGCAGCAGACTATTGTAGGACTGGGAATTCATGAGCTGGGTCCCATCCCAACCTCACCCCCTGTTCACTGATTAAAGCCAACAATGGAAAGGAAAAAAAAAAAAAAACTGAAACAAGATGGGAGACGAAGAAAATCATGCATTTTTCAATTTCTAAGAAGAACATCACGCAAATAGGTTTTTGCCTCTACTTATACTTTATAACTTTCAGATATTAAAGTGTACAGAACCTACTATAAATATTTTTTAAGAGAACATGTCTCATTTTACTACAGCTGTCAGTTTATCAGGGGTTGCTAAAACATGAAGTAGAAGTACATTGCAGTCATTCCAAGATTTCTGAAAGTATCCCTTGCATGTATTCAGTTGCATGTGCGCTTGGGTCAGGGTTTGGGGATTTTACAGATTAATTCCTATATATGGATGTAGCTTATCATTGCCACACTGATGATTGACGAGTTGAAATGGAAAAAAAAAAATCTTTTCCTTCCTTCCTTCCCAGCCAAGATTCTCTGTTTATCATACAGCACAGTTTTTGATTGGAGTCAACTCAAGCATTTACCTCTTTATGTTAACACTTAAGTTTTGCAAAGCACTATCAGCGATGATATTTATTTATTCATGTTGAGTCATAGATAGGAAGTGGGACGTCACGGAACGACTGTAAAGCACAAAGTGATTCACGAGTTAACGCTGTGTATTAAACAGCAGCAGTGTCTGAGCGTTCCTCGCAATTAAACATAGGACAACATAGGACGGAGGGTTTTGGTATGTTACGACGTGAAAAGGCGTAGGATCTGTGACACTACGTGGAAACTTGTAGCTAATGATAAGCCTCATCCATGTCAGGTCTGCAGTTACATGGAGATACTTTCTCTCTTCTTTTGCTTTCACAGGCAGCACCGACAAACCGGCTTCACACAGTACAGTATATAGAATGTAGCTTGTACATAGCCTTTTAAATTACTACTTTTTGTATCCTTTCCCCTTAAGGCTTAATTCTACATTTTTACTGGTTTTGCTAATTATGAATAAATGAATAAAATATATATATGGATATACAGTATAGTCCTAATTTTTAAACCTTTATTTTATTTTGGGTTTTTTTTATAGCAGAGGTTCATTTTTAACATTTTTTTTTTCGTTACATTTTAAGGTGTTGCCTGGAAAACAACTGAAGAAATAATACATTTTATTGTCATATGGCCTTACATACACAAAGCTAATTGTATTGTGATTCTGTTTGAATAAGAGACGAAGCTTTGAGGAAAAATGATATCAATGGAGAAAAAAAAACAACCACCCATCACTTAAAGTTTCTATGACCAGCCTCTTGTTCGAGTTCTAGTATCCTGAAGGTTTCGGAATTATTTTACTAGCACCTTGTGAAGTGTTTATGTGTCAGTGATGTAATTTATTAATGTTTGTAGCTTTTTTATACTTGTACAATTCTTAAGAGTTTTTTGTTTTTGAATATTTCATCAACTTGTGAAATTTACCCTTAGCAGACAATTTTTGTTTCTTCTTCTTTTTTTTTCTTTTTTTTTTTTTTTTTTTTTGGGATGTGTGTGTGTTTTTGGGGGGGGGCATCACGAAAATTTTACACACTAGAAATTACGTTAGCAAACTTTTCTTTTTTTTTTTTTTTTTTTTTTAATCTCCATCCTGTCTTCACTCAATGTCAACGTCATCATGGTGTCATGGTAAACATTTCCAATTTGACATTATTATTATTATTGTTAATATTCTAGTTATAAGCAGCTGCGTCAGCGCCTCCATCACGCCGTTTTCTTTTGGTCAGGACATTTTTAACACGGTTTCAAGTGCTATACTGTATAGCAGCAGTGTTTTAGTCACAGATGTACACTATGCGTCCACTTCTCGGAAAGAGAGAAACGCGCTCCGATCAAACTCTGTCAGTGGGACATATTTTCAGGTTTTTATTTGTACAATATGTGTGTTGCTTTGTTGTGGGTTATTTTTGTATGTCCGACCTATTAAATGCATCCACTGTGCCAGGACAGTGAATGATACCTGTTGTAGCTGTCTTCCCTTACTGTTATTTACAGTACTAGTAAGTATTTACAATCCTTTTTGACCTGAATCTATATTTTTCTGTATTTAGACGATTCTGTTTGAGATCATGGCTCACTTTTTTAAGACGTCGAGAAATGGCAAATTCCGAGGAACAAACATATTGTTGAATGATATGATTGTCCGCCTTGTTTACTTTTGCAATACAGTTACTGTGGAAAACCTACTTTGTAATGTGTTCCTCTCCCACTTGCAATGTTACGGCTTCTGTGGTGACGACTAAAAAATGTTTTTCCTGCTTCACATTGTCATGCTTTTGCAGTTGCGTCAAACTCAGCACCACACTGATCACAAACTGATCTGGCACTGCTTGTTTTAATGGAGAATCAGCCCGAGTTTTCAGCTTCTGGACTCAGTTTGAGATCTCGCCTCCCGGAGCTTTAGCAGCTGCTTTAGCTGAGCCATTAATTAAAACTCAGCCAAAGTCAACACCATTAAAACTGTATTAACGTAAAAGTAGTCAGACTCTTTTTACTTGAGGACGCCCTTTCACCGTCCTGAGCAGGTGTTGCAATGTTTGAATATAATGTAGACAGAAATTTATACAGGATCTGCTCAGTTAAGGAAAAACATTTCCTCATATTTACTTTGACTGCTTCACAAGATTTGAGTTGGTTCTCAAATCTGTGGTCAAACAGGCAGTATTAGAATGTAAAACTCTTGAGCAACAGCCAGTCTACACCACTAGATGGAGTCAAAAATTATATGAACATAACAACTGATGCATGTTTTTAAATCAGCTTAATGTAATAATGTTCAAGCAGACCACAGATGCAGGATTCAGCTTCTCTAGAGCTGTTGTGATTTAAATGATCTGCATATTTAGCCTATTTTACCGAGAAGTTTGACCACTCAGTAAGCTTTAAATATGCATTTAGATTCTGTCCAAGACTTTTTCATGTCAATAACATCCTGATTTTATCAGCGTAACGACAGAAATGAAAGGAAAACTAGTTTTGAAGATGAAGGGATGTGAACGCTGCTGAGGAGATTATAAGAAAATTAGTTACAGCACATTTAAATCAGTGGCTCCAACAAAAATAAGTCAATTAACTCTCACCTCATGTAATGAATGACTGATTACTTAAATAGGGAAGTTATGTGAGGCCTTTATACTGTACATTATGTGGCTGGTTTCCCATTGTTATAATCTTGGCCTAATAACACATCTGGACACAATTGATTTCCCCGAAAATGAAGCTGGTGCAGTGATCTTCATGGGAATCTGACTTTTCCCTACGTTGATGTTTTATTTCATTTTTTGATCAGATCTGTGTGTATGCGTGTGTGCGTATGTGTGTGTGTATGCGTGTGTGTGTGTGAGATCTATGGGTGGAGTGAAGCCGTGCGGCTGTTAAAGGTCACGACCCCGTTTCCACCCTGGTTAGCAACAAAGTGAGTTGTTATTGTTAGCTAATTGTTAACACAAGAACCTGAAGTGCTCCGACATCAGCGAATGAAACAATCACATAATTTGTCCTCTCAGGATCATTTTCTCACACTGACATGAAAGCAAATTCACGCAACCAGGAAAGTGGACACTGAACACCCAGTTAGATGGATTTACTATCTTAAGTTCAAAACTGAATATAAAGTTGTCAGGAAGCTAAACTATAGAAAGATGTACGTCAAGAACAACAAATCATTTTCACTTAATATATATGTTTGCAGGCTGTAACAAATTTGAAGAGTAATTGATGTTTTTAATTTAGATTTTTCACCATCATTACTGATCCTCATCTATGATTTTGTGTATATTTCATGGCTTATATAAGCCCGTACTAATATTGTTTGAACAAAATGTGAATAGAATATAAAAATGAAAACTCAAAGTTAATTTACAGAGAAAAGAAATTATGTCTTTTCCAGTAAGTTCTGTTTATAACTTATTAAAAAAAAAAAAAAAACAAGTGAATAAATCTGAGTGCAGGAAGAATATTTACATTTAAGTTTCATACAATTCAACTTCAAGAATTTTCTAGGAATGAGTGCATCTTTAAAATAAAAAAATAATAATAATTGCAAGTTGATTATTAGAAAATACCTGATTCAAGTTGATTTACACTGGGAATTAGGCTGAAGATTTTTTCACTTGTTAAAAGGTAAGATTTCTTTCGCAGTGTAGCTGCCTCAAAGTGGAAAATATTTAGAAGCTGAAAAGCAGAAAAAGTAGAAAAATGCGGTTCATGTCTTGTTAGCTTATCAAAGTGTTGGTCCCTGAACATTTTCTACCCTCCTCTCTTGTTTCTTTGTCAGTTCCACCAGTGCAGTTGGTCCCCTCGAAAGGGCAAGTGGGATCACAATTTAAATGTCAGTGTATTAAAAACAATGCCTGCAGAGTGTTACAGTCTAACTGCATTCATGGCCATGCTGCACTCGCTTAGTGATCACAGATGTGAATGGGCTGCCCTCGTTGCTTTGAAAAACCCTCCGGTCCTGTATGGGAGTCCCAAGTGGTCAAGAGAAACGTGCCATGTGAGAGATGTCTTAATTACACAGGAATGTCAGGTTAAGCTTTGCATTTGTGTGGCCGTGCAAAGATGCAAGTTGCTAAAATAGCTTTTTTTCCCCCCCTCCCCTGGTTGCTCTACCTTTTATTCATCCCATTCTTCCAAGTTCAGAGCTGTCATTAGTAATAATGTGCTGTGATTCCTCTGCCAACAGATTGGTAAAGCTATAGAGAGCTGCAACTGTATAGTGGCCCGGAGCGATCTCCTCACAAAGAGTCTTAGGTTGACTGTTTTTGTGGCAGTGATGAAAAGTGACAGACTTCAAGCTTGTGTTTCTCTGCAGTTGTTTGGAAGTGCTTCCCTCCGCGTGGATTAACTGCTCTGTCAGCCAACAGGAACTCCTCTGCTGGTGTTTCACTGGTGCAGAGAGACGTTTGGCTTCTGCCGACACACACACACACACACACACACACACACACTTTTTCCTGTGTGTGTTGGTTTGCATCCTAAAAAGTATCAATGAAATGACTCTTAAAAGGATTTCTAATACTTTTTGACAGGTGATTATCAGGGTGCAGATCTGCATTTGAGTGAGCAGGTAGAACTTAAACGTCTTGCTCAAGGACACTTCTGATTGGACACATGACCTCTGCTGGGATCAATCCTGAGACGTTTCTGAAAATGTTTTCTATTTGAGAGCTTCGGTAATGGCACGAGAGGAAGCTTAAACTTAAAAACCGTTGTCAAACAAAACACGGTGTTGTCTCAGCATAAAAACGAACGTCCGACAGCTTGAGAAGCGCAAGTAAACGCTGCCCCGTTTCAAGACAAACACAGAGCCTCTGTTTTATGGTGGCGTGTTTCCTTAACCTTTGGCAGGCCTGAAGTTTTGGAACTGGAAAACAACACTTCATCGTTAACTTTTGACGCCCATCAAGGAAACGACTGTCACGAGTGAAGTGAGCGCCCACCCAAATGAGAGTATTATTAATGTGAGCGTGATCAAGGCCTTAGTGGAAAGCTTGTTTTATTCACTGACTGCTCGCACAGACAGCTGCAGTCACAGTAGGGCAGACATTCAAGTATTTGATTTACTTTCATTTAATTTTTGATTTATTTATCAGTAGCACAACAGAGTTTTGTTATGTATTCATACTGTATATCATTAGACATTCACCATAATAAGGAATAAAAACTATTCTGCTCTTTAAAGCCAAAATACAGTAACTACACGTTTGTTCAAAAACAACCAGAATCAAACTTTTTGACATTAACACATTTATATATAAGAAAAAATACATTTTCAGTAACTACAAAATAGAGCTAAAACACAGCCAGTATGTACTCTGGCTTGTTAACCTCCAGGTTCCAATTCTGTATTTAAGCGATGTTAGCTGTTCCCATTTGGAAGTGTTCATGAATTATTGCGAGATGGTTAATGCTATATAGGCTAATTGTTCATTAACAAGTGAAACCAGCTACAAATAAATAGAGTTTAGCTCCTTTTTAATTAGCTGAGACGTCTGAATGAGAGTTCATTTTGGATTTTAAATGTAACTGCCAGTGATGGAGGCTTTGCGGCTATTTTGCCACAAGTTTACTGACACTTCTGTAGTTCTTTGCATCAAATGGGAAAATAATGTTTCTTAGCTGTCAGAAATTCTTGATACTTCTGACTTGGCATTGCAATTAGGAGGCTGACATGCACAGTTTTTTTCCATTTGGCTGCTCCTAAGTACGGTCTGGATGACATGACATGAACGAGGCATAGACCCGGTGGAAAGACAGCCAACTAGTCAGCTGAAACGCCATCAAGGTTGTGAGATAGCCACCACTAGCCTTAGCTAAAGCTAAAGGTATTTAATGGTTTTTTTCTCCCCAGTTGCTTCCTGTAATTGAAAAATATGAATTTTATGAACTAACACCATAATAATAGTGATAATTTAGTTTGGTATTCCACATAAATATGGCAGTAATACCAATCATCATGATGGAGAATAACCACAATGACCTATAGAATTCATGCAATTTGCTGTGGTTAACCTTTAAATTGCATGTTTCAATGTATTAACTTGTAGATTAAATTATTATTTGAATATATATATATTACCATGATAAATGGGAGATGGACAGACATCAATATACTGAAACAAATTAATTCAAAGGAAAAGCGAGCACAAAGAACACATTTAGAGCATTGCATTCTCATTTTTCTAGCTTTCCGCATGTGTTTTGTTAGTCATATTTTCATAGCTGCAGCACATTAACATCTTTCCACAGAACCTTGAATGTAAATGACTCTTTTTCAGTTCCTTTCCTTTACTAATTAACAGACCTCCTGCATCTTTTTCATTTCATGTTATTTGTATTTTAGTGTCCAACTCCAACCGCTGGCTCAACCTCAGGACACATGTAGCCGCACACGGTAAGTCATGTGATCACTGCAGAGCTGAACACAGTTTCTGAGAGAGAGAGAGAGTATTACTTGGGGGGAAAAGAGAAAATGAGTGAGTGTTTTACACTGTCATTGCATCAAGGCCCCCTGACATAAACATCTATGATCTGCACTTTGTGATAGATTTCTGTAAACAGAGAAGCCAAACAACAGATGCAACATATTTAACTCTGCAACACACAAATGCAAACATCTGTTAGAATAGCTGAGCAGTTATTTTTAGAGGATTTGTGTTTATAAGAACCAGCTCCAGCAGAATACAGTAGATTAGTAACAGTGGATCTGTTAGTACTGACATTATTATTATTATCCTTATAGTAATAGTTTGACTTGTATCAGTAGTAACAATAGGAAGATAGTTATAATAGTGTTATGGTGACATGAGAGTTTGGACTTGTTATTATTAAGAAATAGTCGTGGTTAATCATTGCAGTATTGTTGTGTGTGCTGACTGATGAGTGATGGAAAATGTTTGGGGGGTTTTTGTGTTGGAGTTCAATATGTTGACATGAGTTATGAGCTTCATTTCATGTTTTAATAGTTCACTACAGTTTACTACAGTTCAACTTTCTAAAGTGTTTTTTTTTTTTTTTAATTTTTGCTTTAATATATTTTTGTATCCAGTGAACTTTACTACTCAGTATCTTGGTCATCACTAATAACTGAATTTCATGGATCCTTATCAAAATGTTGGTTGATGTGATGTGTTTATGAGTAATATATTAAAAGAATATCTATATAAATCCAGCATGGGCGGGTGCTCTTGATGATAGCACTGGCTGTAGCAGTGATAATAGTGAGTTATTATTATTGTTGGAGAATGTTACAAGCATTGCTGTCATAACAGTTATCACTGTGGCTCTGATTTCATTGTGGATGACTTGGAAATAAATTACACTCAGCTGGCAATGGGAGTCTCCCAAGTACAATTACTCTGTTTACATGCAGTAGTAAGGGAGGGAAATTGCTTTTGAAAGCACCCTTTAAGGTCATGGGTTTGTTGCTGTGCATAAGCCCAATGTTTACCCGAGTATTTTAAGGAAACTCAAAGCCATGCCACGCATCAACAAGTGTCTTAAATGGCTGCACGAAGGGCCCTGTTTGTAGCCTAACTGAAGCAAATGCTCACCTAATCCTCTGGAGAGGCTCCTGTGGCGGGCCCCGCCGTCAAAGGCTGTGTGAGGCCTCTTTAACAAGGTGCTGAAGTCACTTAAGCACAGAGTAAACAAACAAACAATCCAAATCATTCGCTGCATTTCCTGGACTCGGTTCCCTAAACAACTGCACGCATAATGCATCTACCGGTGGTGCGTCCAAGGCTGCTGTGTGGTCATCTGTGTGTAATTATTCATCATTCTGGATGGGAATTCCAATGACGTGCTGCGCTGATGAAGCAGCGTTACCCCTCTCTGAAACAAGTGGGGGTTTATTTTCAACTCTCTGCTTTTTCTCCACGGCCAGATTGTCTGGAGAGATTGGCTTTCTCCGGGCTGTGTAACAGATACCATCTAAATCATTAGGGCTCATTCATTGCCATGTGCCACTCTGCGGCTCAGGTTCCTGCGACCCCAAGGTCAAGCGGCTGAGAGCTCCCTGACCTCCAGCACTTCCTCTGAATATTAACAGGGTAGTTATGTAGTCAAAAGCCCTGATATAGAACATTGGTTCATTTAGATAATAACCAATCAGGCGGAGCGGCGAGGAGTGCAGTGATCTCCACAGGATGGCTGGGCCTTTATGTGGCTTACTGAGGGCATAATGACAGCAAACAGAGGAAGCGTAGGCCTCTCTGGCTGAAATTATGTGGTCACATGCCTGCTGGCTGTAATGCTTTCCTTTAACCCAGCTAAGTTGGGCTCCTTACGGGGGACAAATCCAGCCAGGCTCTATTATGAAGATGAATGTTGTGCAGTTATCTTGCAGACATTGGGCTTTAATAAAAGACAGAGGGGAGTTTAAAGGCCACCATGGTGAAAGAGGCATTTACCATGCAACCTCTGCACATGATGCTAATCCAAATCATCAGTGATAAAATATTCAAATGATTTTTAAAGAAAGGTCGCATTTACCCGCTGAATTTAAACTGGAAATGATTAGACGTGTGATGTGAGACTTTTTCTCTTTTTTGAGAATGTGAGTTTGTGTATTTTATCAGCCTTCTTTTAGCAGCTGCGTATCGGTCCCGTGTGATCTCCGAGCAGAAATGATCTAAACTGGGGAACATGCCAAAATCACTGATGACAACTTACAACTAGCCAGTGTCGAATCACTTTGACACGCCTGCCTTTTAAAAGAAAATTGCGGCTTTGAAACGGCAGTAAACGGCAATCAGCGAAGCGTCTTTTAATATTTTTGATTATGGCAATCACTTTGAGTTATCTCATTGGAGCAGTCTTGGCCTCATCTTGCCTTCATGACTCCCACAGTATCAGTGACCCTGTTTGACTGCCGAGCAGCCGCTGTTCATCCCAGCCACGCTATCAGGCCTTTAATCAGGAAAACATTGCTGTGTGTTTGTGGAGCTGAAATGGAGCGTGGCCACTGCTGGAGGCTCTCGGGAGATGGACAGCAGCCACATTGTCACCCCTTTGTGTGCTTAATTGTGCTGGAGGAGTGGAGATGTGAGGGATGGGGATGCAGTTATCGTCACTGGTGGGCCAACGCTTGATGAGAAGTGGCGGAGAACAGACAAAGGAAAAAAAGCAGTTTTTTGTTTTTGTCATTCTGCTGCTGAATATTTTTTCCTAACAAGTCTGTTTGTTGAGATTCAGTCTTTTTTACTCCGCTGGTGTTGTTCACAGTGCAGCTTCTCCTGGTTTAGGAATTATCTAGACATTTGAGTCAGTGTCTTGAAACAAGGAAAAACAGGGCAGTAATAAGAAAATCACAAAAATGTGTGAAACAACTTTTGTTTTGAATGAAAACTGATAAGATAGTCTCACCCTGTTAACACATCTTCTCTCTTCTTATAGGAACTTTTGGGCACAGTTATTGACTAAATCAGTATTTCCCACATGGAGTCACAATTAACATGGTGACAAACAAGAAATAATGTTCATTGGACTTTTCATTCACCTTTGCTTTTGTTCTTACGGAAGAATGTAAAACAGTTTAAAACGCCTTTAAAATGTATTCAAATTCTTTTGGAATTAAACCAGCTCAAAAGGGAGAATAGCTCTTGATTTGTATTTATTTTTTTACTCGGGGACACCAGAACAAGCTGAAACATAATACTGACATATCAACCCCTTATAAACCTGTTCTGGACGTGTTGGCAGGTATTCACCCTCTTTTAGATCTGTTTTGGTCTCCACTATCTCCTGAGAATATTGAGAGGTTCTCTTTAGCTGCTAAATGCTTCACTATGTTGCTAACTCTGTCTTCTGATGCTGGGCAGGTAGCATAAAGTCAGTTTGTCAGAACTTTTTCACTGAAAACAGCTTGCCTGCTGCTGCTAGAAGCAAGTTTGATGAGAACGCTGAGAATGAACCAAAACAGTAAAGTTGCAGGCAGCAAAACCAAAACAATGACCCCTTTCACATAACACATAGTCATTTGATCCATTGTTAATATGAAAGTATTGATTAGTGCAGCTTCGACTGAACTGCCCACAACTCATAATCATGCAACCTGTGACAGGGATCATTTCTCTGTTTTAAGGGCTTACGAGAAAAAAAAAGAATGAAAACAAACAAGCTGTTAACAGTGAGATATTTCTACAGTGTGAAGTTGTTCTGAGGTTCCAGAAATGTTCTTTCCATGAGGCTACATCTTGATGCTGTTTGTCACTACTCAGTGGTTAAAGGGATATTTTGGAATTTTTGAAGTGGGGTTGTATGAGGTAGTTATCCATAGTCAGTGTATTACCTGCAGTAGATTTGGGTCATCACCCGCCCGGGTTGGAGAAGCAGACAGAAGTACCTGCTGTGGACGGGGCCAGCAGCAAAACGTATTTTAGCCACTTAAATAAAGGCCCAATAAAAAAATCAATTCAAGTCTACACTATATTTAGAATATTTTCACCACTTTAACATACTGTCAGACAGCCTTTTCCTTTGGCACTACATTTTCTCAACCGTAGAACGTCCATATTCCTACGCATTCTGCGCACTGTATTATTCCACAGCAGCACATACTGACCAAAACAGCTCTGAATACATTTTGCAGTATAGTGCTTTGCTTCCGTGCCGGTACTCCTGTCTGGAACTGGAAGCGTGCCGACCCAAATCTACTGCAGGTGATACACTAGCTATGGATAAGTAAGTCATACAACCTTCTGCATCTGAAATGTTCCACTAGTTTGAGGTCATTCACCAGCTCCCACAAACCTGCTCACTTCAGACATCAAACCAGAGCAGAGAACAATGGGAAACAATCATTCTGCATAGAACACCGGTTTCTTAGATAATGAGCCGTCCTGGCTGCTGTCAGACACTCCCATGCAGATCCTGAGGAATGCCATCCTAAGCTTGAATGCATGTCAATTACATCCACATTCTCCTGGACCTCAGTGAGTAAATAAACACCCTGAAACCAGTGGATAATCATCACAGCCACTTTTGTCTTATTGCAGAATCTAGATGACACATGGAATCTGCATGCAGGCAGCCCTCCACTATAAATAGTCGGCAGCAATCAAACAAAATAAATGAACTGTCAGAGCACAAGTATTTACAAGCACGACAAAATTTTAAGTAATTATAAGTAAATTTGTTGCATTTCTGAGTAAGTGGTAGCAGATAGGCCTCTGACAGGGAGGCAGTGGTGTGTGACGGGCTGATTTAAAACGCTAAGGCTGCCTGGCTCTGTGTAAACCCTCAACCCCAGAAACAAAAAAAGCCCACTCCACATCCCACACTGACCACATCTCAATGGGGAGGAACGCTAAAGACATCTGCAGGGCCATTACACACACTTAGCCGCACATCAAGGAACACTTGGCCGCTGTGCCACTTCTGCTAAACTTCACTCCAAACGGCTATTTGTTTGTCTGTTAATTATGTTTTTTTTCCCCCTCTGGATGATTTCAGACATCTTTTTTTTTTTTTTTTTTTTCTCTTGTCTCCACTGACCTCCTGAATGCTTTAAAGTTGTTTACGGAAACAAGCAAATTGTGACTGACGTGAAAAAATAAAACACGTAATGGAAAATTGATAAGCATAACATTTTACCATGCTCGCTAGAGAGGTCTGAAGAAAATTGAGCATTTCGGTGACTCGAGATGTTCACCGCATTACCATATTTGTGCACCATATGACATGATTTATAGACAATCATGTGATAATTCACATCTTGATGGCCTCATTCATGTGGCTTACTGAGGAGGATTTGCAGAGCCTGCCTTGCTGATTACAGAGAGAGAGTTGTGCTGCTAAAACAATGTGCGCTGCAGTCAGCATGAGTAGAAGCAAACTCTTTATAATCAAAGGCTATTTTTAGGCATTTTGAATCTTTCATTTAGAATAACTGTGGCACTTATTCTAAATCTCTCTTTGTTGGAAATCTTAAACAAGGCAGATAAACAAAAAGCCAGAGCGAGTAGAGCAGGGAACACATCATGCAGGCACTTGGATGGATGGATGTGTTACCTGCACAAAGTTGGACTGTTTAACTGAAGAGCGTAAAAGGTGGGAATTTCCGGGGCCATGTGGCAGCAACCTCCTCCCCACAAGCCCTTTTTTGGAGCGACTCAATGGGACAATAAGCAAATGACAGATAAGGAATGATTTGCTAAAAGCAAAACCTCAAAAATAAACAAACCATTACGCCGTGCCGCGGGAGAGCTGGGTTAGCGCTTCTAATTCAGGTGAATTGCAGACAAATTTCCCCTGGCTGGCACACTTACAGCTGTAATAATACAGAGAGGGCCACAGACCGGCCTGCATAGTGTCCACACATGGCCCGAGTCTCGCTGCAACACCTCACATGGCAGACCAGAGAAAATAGTGCATGTTAGTTACACATGTTTTACAAGATTTATAAATGCGAATGAGGTGTTACGAAGTGAAAAAAAATGGAATAATTATTAGTTTGTTGCGCGCAAATATTCAGATTTTTTACATTTGTTAATCTTGTAAAATACGTGTAAATAATAAGCACATGTTTTTCTCCCTGTGTATGACCTGTGTGTGTGTGTGTGCGTGTGTGTGTGTGTGTGTGTGTGACTGGCGTGTTTCTGCGGGGGGAAAACATGGGACAAACCCAGACAGAAAGACAAAGCGGAGTAAATTTGTGTGTGTTTTCTTTACCAGGAGCGCCATGTTTATTTTCTGTTTCTTCGGTTTCAAAGCGTGGGCACCAAACTGCAAAGGAAACACGAATGATTAAAATTAAAGTGCCTTGATTGAACGCTTTTTCCAGCCTGTGGCACAAACATTTGCAGTTTTGTCCTTTTATAGGGATTTTAATGACCTGTTGGGAACACTTGGCCCTAAATGATGTGTTACAGGAAATAAACTTCAGAGAGATACGCCTCACCGTTGGCCTGAGTCGGATTATGTAAAGCAGATTTAATGGGTTTGATGTTTACAACAGTTAGCATTTTAAAGCTTTGAACTCTCGAAAAAAGCAATATCCAGCAGCTCTCAGTTATGATTAAGCTGAATGTGAACAGTATGCAAAGTGGGAGTTCTGCAAAGAGGCCAAAAAGCATCCAGGAATAGAATAAGGACATTTTCACTTTGAATCCCCATCACTGAGGCCACACACTCTCGTATATTTTCGACGAGTCCACACTGAAGGAAACCTCGCTCATCGGCGGGCTCGAACCGGCCTGTGTGCGAGCAATGACACGGTCCTGAGCGCCTGATTGCAGGCATCTTGAAAAGATCTGGTTGGCTCGAGCTCACCACAGGTCTCCTTTCAGTGGGCTGTCATTACCGCCGAGGTGAGCTCTCACACGCCGACCCACACACACACTGACACACACACACACACACACACATGCTCGAGGGGTGGGGAGGGGTTGGCGGGATGAATGAGTGCACTGAGGCCTGGGCCTGATCAAGTGAGCGGCGGCCGGGAGTTGGTGTAAGGAAATCCTCTGGTGGGACTATCAGAGCACATTAGACTGAGCAGGCCCCGGCTCTGGGACACGCAGCTGCAGGGAGAGCACACTGAGGCAGTATTTCAGCAGCCGCTAAACGCTGCCGCTTTAATCCTAATATAAATATGTTAGCCAAATTGGAAAAAGAGGCCTCATTTACCTATTTCACAAATATTCTATGTAACGAGGATTAATTACTTATGCAGACGTTAATCATCAAATAGCAATGTGAGGCAGGGGTAAATAAGGTGCGGAAAAGACCCACCGCCTTCATCTAGGGGCCGACGGAGCGGATAAAGTCGTCTTTCTGTGAGCTTCCACCGCTCATGGAAGTTCTCTGCAGCTGCTTTTGATTCACTGTCACACAGCTACATGTTCTGTCATTCAGATGATAGAGGATTTATCAAAGTCATTTCAGACGTGTGTGTGTGTGTGTGTGTGTGTGTGTGTGTGTGTGTGCTCGAGCTGTCTGACAGGTGTGTTGCTCCTCTCTCTCGCAGACTAACACATGCAATCAGAGACTGTTTGTAAACAGTCTGTCCTTTCTCAAAAGTGCCTCGGAGATTTGCTCAAGGAAGTGAAATTGCTGCAAAACGACCTCATTTGGCACTGAGTTTCAACTCGTATGCTTGAGTGAGTGTAATTGCTGGAGGGGAGGGCCGCGGCGGTGGCGGTGGGGGGAAACCCAGCTTTAAGTTTGCTATCTCTGGGCATACCTTCCTCTAATAACAACTAGCGACTGAAATCAAACCTGCTCTGTGTTTGCTCCGAGAGGTGATTAGCCAGAGAAGTTAGGATTTCAAATTGCCTTAATTGGGCTGCTCTATTTACGTTAGCTTGAGATTTATCATTGAATTTGTGATTCATTTTAAATGGATTAGCCCCACGCATTCTGTTTCAGAGTAATTGTGCTTAAGTGGAGCATGCACAGCAACAGATTGGTTTGGAAAATTGGTTTCATAAGCAACAGTGTAATCTCTCTCTCTCTCTTCTTGTTGTCAGTGGAGAAAATGAGGATGTTACCGTTGGCCTGCTGTCAAGTATGATGCATGTGCTGCAGCTAATACCAACCTCACTGCACAGGCTGAAGACTGAGCTTTTGTGTTGGTGCTGAGTGCGTGAAGAGGTGACCTGTTGTGAGTTGTACCCAGCTAGTATCTCTCATGTCAATGGAGTGGTTTGATCTGTTAGGTGTGTGTGTCTTGTGTCTTTGTGTGTGTGTGTGTGTTAGCAGACATGACCCGGCCAGGCGCAGAGCTTCATGTTGGGTGTCAGGCGGACCAAGCCGTAGCTGTCAACAGCAATGCTTTATGGGGGCATTTCCTTCGCTGTTCTGACATGTGCTGTCACCTTAGTGTGGTACACACTTCCATCTGCCCCGCTAACAGCCACTGCTGTCAGCACACACACATACACACAACCACACGCATGTTTGTTTTACTCTTCAGCAAGGGCACACACAGAGGAGAACACCCACTATCAGATATCCCTCAACACACACCCCTGTTGTCTGCCAAGAAGATGATCAGGATGGACCGGATTAGAAATATCTCAGTCGCTGACAGCTTTTCACCGGAATAACTTAACAACTTGGCTCTGAAGTCTGAGACATTTTTCATCACATAACAGTTATCACTTTAAAGTGGTAAGTGTGTGTTGTCTTTGCTGCCGTGCACAGCACATTTGGCTTTCACTGATATGAGTATTTGAAGGCCAGTTCGGATGTTATTAGATATAAATTGCCAATTCCTGACATGTTGGGCTTAAATCTCTATGTTACCATTTACAACCTAAACAAGTCCACAAATCCAATGTTTTACTCTGAATTTTGTTCTTATCAATGTGGAAAACACAAAAAACAATGTTTAGTGACTATTTTAGTCACTAGACTAAAGGCAACGCTCTAGGAAAGATGATGTCTTTCTTCTGGTTTGTCGTCTGTCTGGCCACTGTGTTCCAGAGTGAAATATCTCAGCAGCTATTAGATGGGTTGTGAAATTTGGTAAACACATATGATCCCCAGTGGATGATTCCTATTGACTGATAATTCCTTGACTTTTCATCTATCATCACCAATTTAACAGGAAAAACATGACTAAATCCTGATGAGCCTGCAGCTATGAAATGAATGCTCAGAAAGCTAACTAGCATGGCAGACATCAGCATGCCAAGTTTCACATTTGAACTACAGTTAAAATGAAGTAATATATTTTCAGGACCAAAGTATAAAAATTACAAAATGTCAGACGATGTCTTCAAGACAAAAACATAAAACATCCAGAGTGTATGAGTGCATCAAAACCTGAGTGCAAGAAAAGATCTGAGTATATTCCAAAAAGCACATACGGTTGAGAAACATTTGTATGTTAATATTAATACACCATTCCAACATGTTAACGTAGCCATGTGCTAAATGTCACTTTCTGAATGTTTAACATTCTGACAAGCTAAAATACTAAATATTACTCTAACCTGCCAGACGGTACATTAACATGTTAGCATGATAACCATGTTTAAATGCTAAAATGCTAAATGTTATCTAGTAAACATCAACATAAAACATGGCCTCTGGTAGTGGCTAACCTATTGACCTGCTAGCTGCTGGCGAGGTTACAGGCTTTTAGACTTTGGATAAAAGCTTTTCCAACATCTTTTAACCCATGAAATTATAGTTAACTCAAGATAACAAAGTTTCCAAAGATCTGAAATATGCCTGGATAAATGTATCTACAACAAATATATTTCATTTTGATATGAATTCATATTTTTATTTGAGTGTGATACACACAAAGGTACTCACTGGTGCAGCCAAAAAAAACATGGCATGAATAATGTATTCTACTGGATATAAGCCTCATGCTTTATATCAGCAAAGTGATATATCAGTCTAACTTCATGTATATACTCTGTGTTATGGTATAGGCTACATGCTTTGAAGAAAAATGGCTGTACTCTAAATGTGTTGAGTAGCAATAATCAAACAAACACGAGCAGATCAGGCTTTACAACTGACAAGGGTCACCTCCATCTTTGGAAAGATCACGTTGGAGCCGAACAAAGGCAGCAGATGATTCGTGCAGTCAGCGCAGGGCTCGGCGAGGGCGTCAGATGGAAGGTGTGAGCAGGCGCTGGGACCACCCCTCGGGAGCAGCAGGACATGCTGTTTGTTGGGCGTGATGAATTGGCTGCATGCTTGAACCCAAAGGTTGGCAAATTAACAGTTAATTAGAGGTTGATAAATGACAGATTGACATAGGCCCTCCACCGCCGCGGCCCTCTCCCGCTATCTCACTGAGGCAAGTGTTTATGTGCTGGTAACAAGTGTCGGAGCAGACTGTTATGTCTGCATTTTGTCACACGGTGCGATTGCTCTCAGATGTGCCCTCCCCGTCCCCCCCCCCCCCCTCCCCCTACAACCAACCACCCACCAACCCCCTTTTCCAGTCCTGCCCCAATTACCTCCAGTCCGCCCCCAATGGCCTGGCCCTCCCTCGCCTCTCTGCGCTCTTGTTGACACGCTTATCCATCCCTCTCCCTGCACACCTTTTCACTTAGAAATTAAAGCATGGATGAAAAATACCCAGACAAACATGCAGCAATTCCATTAAGTTGAAAAACCTTTCAGCAACCTATGAAAAGACATCAACACGCCTGACGTTTTCCCTCTCCACTAGGAATCATTCTGGGCATGATAATTGCATTTTTACTGCTAGATCGTGTTCCCGCCATGACTGAAGGAGGCAATAATTTCAGGCTTGATGATGTAAATTGGAGGCAGGTTCTTTGTGCTTGACATGTGTGTAATGAGTGCAGAGGAAGACATATTTAACCTAACAATACCGCCTGTCATTGGCAATGGACTCAAAATGGCCTCGTATTTAGTGGAGTCGTGGCAGAAGTGAATAAAGAAAGACCTATTAATGGTAGCAGTCCAAGAATTCATCTTCCGTTAAACCTCTCCTTGTGTATTTTTCCTTTCACTAAGAGTTTATATGAACAAGAAGGCTTTTCTTACTTGACCCTCTAAAAAACAGAAAAAAGCAATAATGGATATTTTGTTATTAAGTGCAAATTAGTGTCAGTTTTTGCAGTCTAAAATCTGTTTCCTCCCCTGACATTTCCTTTACTGGAGGACAGGAAGGTAATTTCCAAATAAAAGTGAGTGAAATTGCACAATAACACTGCATTTGCCTTACCACATGTTACTCTTCTACGTAAATGGCATTTGATTGAGTGGTTCTGAGGGGAGAAGACAGTTTTGTGAAATATGTCCTGAACTGCTTTTGAGTCATTCATGTTTCTGCAGCAGCGGGGGAGGCAGAGGAAACAGCAGCACATATGTACATTCATTGCTGTGGACTTGGCATGAGAGGAGAAATAATGTTCTTCAGCTCAGTGAGTGACTGCCAGAACAAAGCACATACAGTACTGGAGCTGTGCAGCTAGAGTACGCCACTGGTCCTGGAGGGGGTGCGGCTATTTGCTGAATCACTGGAGTTTTCTGTGACAAAACCATCACAGGATATGAATTCATGTGTCTTTGACGGAGTGTTTTTAAAAAGATTATGAAAACAGTTAGTGTGGAAGTTGAAGAAACCACACCTGATTTCAGCTGAATCTGATTCATCTTGCCTGCGGTTCTTTTTCTCTTTGGATCATTTCTTTTGAAAGGGCTTATCGGGGACATAGCATTCATCACCTCAGAATTAGCGCCAGTGAGAAAGCAGAAAAATGAGCTTTCCAGCGAGCAGAGACCCAGCAGACCTGGAGGGTGATCATTATCGTTATCCTGAGTCCCTGACTGATATCACTCAATCTTGCTGGCACACAGATCTGCCGGGGTCCTGGGTAGAAAATGTAGCCCTGAGAGGGCCACCTCTGTATTCATTCCAGCTGCTCTGGCTGCAGGCAGCTGGTTGTGCTGCAGCCCTGTGTGGACGGCTCATCGCTCTCGTGGAGTGTATGAGAACACAAAGCCTGTCATTAGCATGCTGAGAAGCGAGCGGTCACTGCCAGGCTCCGAAGCCAAGCATCCAAATGTTTGTATCCCCTTTCCCGTCTTAAACGGAAACAATTTGGTTTAGTCCTAACAGTACAGTACATCTCGGCTCCAAAAGCTTGTGTGTTAAAGTTTCTGGATGCCATTTTGGTTGCTGAGTACTCAGAACCAGCATGAGTCACATCGCTAATGTCAGGAGCATTACTCTCATTATTTCATGGTTAGTTTGACACACAGCTAATATTCAGATGGCAGGAGTTGAAATGAGCAGGCCGAGGAATATGAAGTGAAAATATGCGAGTGGGAGGTCTGCTAGTAGTGTGTGCACGCTAGTGTGTGTTTGTGTGTGTGGAGTGTGTGAGTAGGGGAGGGGCATCTGGAATCTGCCAAACAGTTCCTGACAGAACAGTGCCTCTCTCGGCCATTTCCTTCAAACAGCAATCAGGGCGAATCAAAGCAGCTGCTCTGCTCTTGAATACTCCAATTGCGCTAATCAACTCCGTTTAGCAGCTCCTCGGCCGGCGAGGGGCTGAACCACACCGCCTACTGAACACACACACACACACACACACACACATACACACACACACACACATATATATATACTTATATATATATATTACACACACAAACTGGGGGCCATGGGCTCAGGCCACCATTCAAAAGTCCAGTCAGAAATAATAACACTTATTTTATTAGGCCTGCTGGAGCCATGCCAGCAACATTTAACAATCTTACACATGTTGAAATGAAGGCAGGCATGGAAATGGTAAGCTGAAGGACTGTTAAAGATTCATACAAATCATCTTCTCATTTCTGGCTCCGAATGGAGCAAATGAGGGAAGATAAAACTGAGCAAAATGCGATAATGCAGCAGGAGGGGGAAATGCCACATTATTCTCCTGGATCTGTTACTCTGCAACAGCTGTTGTGTCTATTGTATATGACAATTGCAGTCTAAACTACATGGCACTAATCCGCCAATTTCTATTCACTCAGATGACAACAATTCAAGTTAATCTTGTATGTTGAAAGCTACACAGCAGTGATCCAAACAAATGTCTGGAGCAGGCTTTGCCTTGCCTACCCCTGGATGCTCTGATAAAGAAAACAATGCTAATTGTTCGGACTTGCCTGGTGATTTCAGCTCTGAGTCAGCCTGCAAATTCATTTTGTGACTTCAGCCCTGCTTGCTGTGATCACCGTTACATAAATCCTAACATTTAACAACACAAAGCGGAGGAAGTAAGAGCACACAGAAAGTGTTTCAATGTGGTCTGGCTGCGCAGCCTTGGCCCTGGGAGAGACTTCCTCTGTGAAGTATTTAATGTTGGAAGCATTCTCTCTCCAAACACAGAGCACCTGGGACAACAGCGGCAGTTCCAGGACCGGTGTTAATCAGCGGCAATGCAGACTGGCAATCAGCAGTACCCACAAGAATACAATTAATACGGTATGCTGGCGCTCTATAAAGCCATGCCGCCTCACTTATGAAAACAAAAAATTACAGCGTTAAACTGTTCTAAACATTTGGGAGAGGCTGTGTGGTACATCCAGAGAAAATCATCTTGATTGCTAAAAGGATTGCAAAGACTTTGCATGGAAACTGGATGAAAGAGGAAAAAAACCCCAAGCAGCTTTAAAAGCATTCTTTGCCCCACTGCAGTCAATTATTTTCTTCTGTTTCAGTCAGACAAAACATGTCCTCTGGAATTTGTTCAGTGTCACTTGACATTGCTTGAGAAGATCTCAAGCAGAGGTATCCCTGACTGCTTGGGACCATCAGTAATGAGACAGATACTTCTCAGAGTTACCCTCTCAGCTGAAGTAGAATATAGTAGAGAGGAATGCGCTGGTCCTCACACTTTTATTGTCAAGGAAGATGTTAGTAGCAAGTTAAAGGATCACCCTGATTAGCCGCTAATTCATTTGGAGGTAAAAACCAAAAGCGAACGTACCCGAAATGTCAGTAAATAATTTTTCATTGCACTAGCACAGCTAGCAAGTATGCCAGTTGAATCAGGAAGTATGTGTTTAAAGTGGACATTTACAATAAATTATATGCTTTTCACCTTAATTTTCTCTCCAATATAACTCTTAATTTGGTGAATACATTCCTATAATTATTCTTGGGAATGATCGACAAAACTAAAAGAAAAGAAAAAAAGACACGAAACAAAGTTTTATGAAGCTACCCTTTAAAGCAGGATATTTCCATTTTTGGCCACTTGGAGGCCAAAGTTCACAATGGCCTTATAAAGAGACAAAGTCCTAAAGTCATGTCTATGCTAGCCTCTGTTCCACCAGTTTCTGTAACTCATCACAATCCCTAATTCAGCATTTATTTCATGTCTTTCTGAAAAAAATGAGACAGGTTCTCAGGGTGTACTGTCCATATTTTAAGACAAATTGGCATCCAGTACAGTACTTGTGTTCAGAAGTTGAAACCTTCAGGGTTATGGTAAGTTAAACAATGATTATTTTGTGACCATACCAAAAACTGCAGCAGTGTGGGTACTTATATCATCGTAACTTGGTTTTGTCCGTAATCATGATATCCACCAGCTCTCTCTTCTAAGCTTCTTTAGTCCCCTTTTCAACTGCTGTCTAAACCTACTATACCATTTGCTCCCCTTTGTCCTGCTGTTATTACAGACATGTCCGAACATGTCTGAACTAACCATGACCCCTCAACTCGCCCATGGACTTGCCTCTTGGGTCAAGCTGGTGACGTTTAACCTGTGAGGCCTGCCGTCATAGAGAGCCAAAGTCCTGACGTCATTCAGCATTTCTTTCATCTGTCTTTCTGAAAAAAAGAAGTGTATTTCTGGGGTTTACTTCCTCTATTCTGAGACTATTCTGCTTCCACTACAGCACTTGCTATAAGAAATTGAAACACAGACACAAAGCACAAGTGCAGCAGGGTTAGTACTTGCATCATGTTACTTGGTTTCATCCATATCCATAAAATTCCCCAAAGCTTTCTTCTAAAATAATTTTTCAGCTTTTTAGTTGTAATCTGTGCTGTGTAAAGACTTGTACAGCGTCCTGCTGTTACTATAAACATGTTTGAACTAGCTGTTACCCCTTCACTCGCTCATGGACTTGCTTCCTCTGTCAATCTGTGACATTTAGCCAACAAACATCTAGAGCTTATTTGAAATGGTGTTTGTTAAAGGCTGCTAAAAACTGAAATACTGAATAAACATGATTAGATCAAATTACCATCATCTAAACATATGGAGTGACCCACATGACATATGGCTGAGTAAGGCTACGCTCTAAAACTGGATTTTTTTGTTACCTGCACTATTACAAATTTTAATGCGATTTTGAATGAGGTTTTCTTACTTCTGGAACAGAACACGGAACTTACAGTTTCACTTCGGCTCTGTATAAAGTTATTATGCCTAACATGCTAGCAAGCTGTTGCTTATTTATACATCCAGCAGACATGTAGCAACGTTATCATTCATTCAGGGTCATTGACGAATGTCAATATTCATTCTCCTTTTAGCTCTGTTTTGGTCTCCACCAATTGATATATTACAATTATTTGTCTCTTTAGCGGTTAAATGCTCCCCTACGTTCAGAAGCTAGTAACATTGGTTGTCTGTCATACAGTGCTGAGAAAGTTGTGCACAGTGGGTTTTTTCAGAAGTTTTTGGGTCAAAATAGCTGCCTGTTGTGTCTGGAAATGACGCTCCTGAGAGTGAACAAGTTGCAAGCCTAATAGCCAAAACGATGAGCTGAAAGACACTAAAATGCTACATAGAACTGAGGGAAACTTCAGAGTTGGAGATGAGTGTGGTTCAGTGTAGATTTGTCACCATGGATGACTCCTTTCACATCACACATATTTTACCAATTGTCTATATAAAAATATTGATGTGTAGCTTTGAAGTGTAACAGTCTATCACATCAATAGGTTCCTGTCATGACGTTAACTATTCCCACTGTTTACATGAACATCGTTAACATTTAAAAGTATTTTAATTGACCGTTACATTATGAAGAGAAATGAAGTGTAACATGACCTCATAACCAGCTAAACTGCAGGCGATACTGCTCAGAGAGCACTTCTCAACACAGCAATATGAAAAAGGCTGCAGACTAATAGCCTGCTTGAAAAAAGTGCACACTGGCAGCGTTTGAGAGTGGTCAGTCTTGTCATTAAGTTAATGCTCGTCCACAGTTTGGTCTAAACACAGAGCCTTTTATGGAATTATCCTAATTAGTGTGACCATTAGCCTTAATGGGGAGTAATGGCCAGTTAGATGTTATTTGGTAAAACAACACGCCAGAGGCTGGAGGTGTTTTATTACAGCTCTATATTAAGCTCATTTCTGGAAGGTAAAGAATGTTTCCAGATCGCAGGCAAAATTGGCCGGGCGCTAATTCAGTTTCCACATCTAGCAGAGTGGGGACCACCCACCAGGAAAATAACATGCAGCAAGATGCTTGCTGTATGCTAATAGCTGCCCTGCAATGACAGCTTCACTCATCTTTATGTTTGACGGACTTGATTCATGGACTTGACTGTAACCTGGTCAGGTCTTCTTGAGAAATACTGTCCTCTAGCACACTAAAAATCCTGGATGTGGTCTTTTTAGGAGAATGTCTATTTTAAAAAAAAAACATTGCAGGTAGAACATTTTGCAGTGATTCACAGCCACACACTATTAGACTTTTTTCATATTTCCAACTGTGGTTATATGATTTGATGATTTATGGTCATTAGAAAAGAGGTTCTGTTTGTAACCATAGAGCACCTTCAGGAAAAAGCCAGAGCTACATTTTGTTCACATTACACCACTCAGCTCTGCAGGAGTTTTTGTAAGAAAAAATGCACACCGGAGGCGACAATCAAATTTATATTTTACCATGACATAGTAGGTTCTTTTTGTTTGAATCCGAGTGACAAAACATTTACAGCTTAGTTTAGCAGCGGTTTGGATAATTAAGCCTGGGAACACAATAACCTCTGGCACTGCTCACATGGTGGGGACTACAGTCTGCTCTTTTTTGTAATGTTGGTTCTCTGAAGCAGTTCTAATTGCTGTGTTTGTACTGCTCTCCCTGTGGGATGCTGCGCAGTCTAAAGCCACACATGAAATGTTTTGCGTACTTGCAGGGCTGCTAAAATCACAAATACGCAACTTAGGCAAGAAAAATCACATAATAAGACAACTTAACCCTGGTGGATGAAGTGTTGGTTCCTCTTCAAATGATTTCCAGATCACACAGTAATCACCATTTCTAGGGGAATTCTTTCACACCAGAGCTTCTGTAAACATACCAATAACGAGTTAATTGCTTTACAGGGTGAATGATAACCAGCTATTTAGCGGTGAACTCCTAAGTGTGAAATGTGGATATAGTGTCACCACATACGGTGTCTTTGAGATTTATGACACATTTACAAACTGGTTTAATTCCAGCGTGAGTGTTTGAACTTCGACACGGGCCATTTGCTTCACACAAGCACCATCATTCTTAAACTGACTGCGTATTGTCTGTCTTTATGAATCACGTCCAGTGAATAGGACTTTTTCAAAAGGCCAATCCTGCCCTTAGATAAACCTGTCACAACTGTGATGAATGGGGATATAATCAAATTTCAATCACAGGCCTGTTAATAAAATACTTTATTGTGTTTGTCATTACGTTCAATGGGTGAAAAATATCCTAACTGAACTCCCATTGCTCTAATACACATTAAGTAATAAAACATGCAGACATCTAATATTATACTATTAAGGCCTCAGAGGGGTATTAGAATCTCTCCTGCCAACTTTTACTATTGATACAAGAGTGCATGTGGTGTTCTGTGTGTGTTGGTGAGATTTTGTGGCTAGTCTTAAAGGACCAGTGTGTAGGATTTAGTGGCATCTAGCGGTGAGATTGTAGATTGCAACCAACTGAATACCCCCCACTCCCCCTCACCTTTCAAGTGTTTAGGAGAACCTACATCCTAGAACTCGCAAAAAACACAAAAGTCCCTCTCTAGACCCCAATGTGTGGTTTATCTGTTCTGTGTGACTGTAGAAACATGGCGGTGCAACATGGCGGGCTCCGTGGAAGACGACCTGCTCCCTCTGTAGATATAAAGGGCTCATTCTAAAGTAACGAAAACACAACAATTCCATTTCATGGGATTATACAATAATTAAAACATACTTATTAATATTGTATTCCATTTCTGCCAAGTCTGTTCCACTAGATGCCACTAAATTCTACACACTGCACCTTTAAATACCCAGTGAATTTTTTTTTTTTTTCCAAGATCTCAATTGGTATCCATTTATTAACTGTGCTATCTCTTGGTGTTTATATACTCTATGTTTAAAATACGTTTTGAGTGTTTAAAATACGTTTTGAGTGTTTAATATATAGTTGCAAAGTAGGAGGGGCCGCTGGTTCCAGAGGTGTTTTTTTCCTATTCTGTATTCCCATTTCAAATATTTCTTTAAACAATCTACTCGCTATTACTGAACATAGAAACTCAGGACTCTCCCGGATAATGTATCAATCCTATAGGTTTATATTATGATCGCCAGCTTCAATTATTTTAACATCATTTCTGAGAAATCATGTTTTGCCTGACTTTTGCAGACAGTTAAGAATACTACAATACCCATGAGCCTCGGACGCTGTTGCCATGGTGAAGAAGCCAGTAAGTGCCACGAATCAGAGCATAATGAATTCCAAATTGCTTTGTCACTGAAGTTGTAAACAATAGCCATAGTTGCTGAATTCACTCAACAGTGACCGAGAAATTAAAAGTGAACTGATTCGCTCTGCAGATTGTAAAATCAGTTTTCTCAACACCGTAATCTTTAGCTTCTGCCCGTCGAAAGTAAGCTTGGTGATTGGCGATTTCTTGCTGAAATGCACCTTGGGAGTCGTAGTACAGTCTTGTACTTTTTACTAAAGACCAAGATATTTTCTAACACAGTCGTTCATCTTTTGTTCTGATGATTTAACCAGGAGAGTTTCATGCCAATCCAAACCATAGAAGTGCTCTAACTGTGAGTAATGTAACATTGTCTATGGGAAAAATGAATGAGATTTTTACTTCCGGAACCAGGGGCGCCCAAAATAACTCCTCCCAGTTTGCAACTCTATATGTATCAAAATGCCTCTCTTGTCCTTAAAATATTTTTGATGACTCATCTTGCATACAGATTACATGAATGTATCTAATCAAAGTGACATCAAAGAGTGATGACATATTTCAGATATGAGTGTTTGGATTTCAGTTGGCAAACTCTTTGTTTACATTTCCAAGAGCATGGCTGAGGTCTAAATTTATTGCTCAGTCCAATATACTTAAGTTTTGTGGCTGTGGCCCTACTTGGTCTGGTAGCTTATGGTGGCTAATGTTAGGAAACTTTAGACAGATGCTGCTGTGTAACTAACATTGCTGACTCATTGACTTTCTTGTGCAACTGTTAAATGTTAGCCACTTAACATTGTCTATGCAGTAAATGAACAAGACACCAGGGGTGCCCAAACTCCTCCTACTTTGCAAATCTATTCCAATCGCTCGGACTGGTCACCTAATTGTAAAGTCTTTAAAGCAACTGACTTAAGAGAATTTTGAGAGAAGAGGAAGCTTTTTCCCAGTAGACATTTTGACTTGTCTTTGTAGGAAAGCACAGGTGTTATTCATAACTTTAATGATGGCTCTTTTCTTTTAAGTCCCAGCAAGCCATGGCAGCGTGTCCATATCTATATATACTGCAGTCTGTAAATATATCCACTATACAAAAAATTCATAATGGAATGAAAAGGTAGTGTCCATGGTAGACATTCTATGCAATACTCTAAATTTTATAGATGCAAATTTATAGAATAGTCTAGAGACACTAATCTTTCAGTGATGAAGGGAAATAATTATGATTTATAAGTCTCTGAAATCTCAGTTTATTGGTCACTATTGAATGTCCATTTTATAGGGAGGAGTGAATGAGTGAACGATGGAGTGATTTCAGACACAGCCAATGTAACAGTGAGCCAGCATACACAAGTCAGTACCATGAAACTGAAGCAGCTACATGGAATTCAGCCATCATTCATTTTCTTATTTATACTTGGCTTATTCAGTATCTGTAATTTTCTACTTGTGGCCACAATGACAGCAAAAGTTACAGTTACAGTTATGGTCTTGCTTTAAATGAAGAAAAAGTAGTACAATAAATATAATACAAACAGAGGATGTGAGCAGTCAATGAGATCAGCAAAATATCTAAACACCGCACATTGGTTGGTGCCTTAAAAATTGCAGCAAAAAGTTTATTAAACTTCTTTACCCTGAAATCCTATTAGGTAATGTGTATAGTCTGCAAACAGCACACTCATTTTTACCAAACCTGCAGGTTTGTGATGACTTAATTAAAGAGACAGACCAAGAAGAATTTCCATGACAGATATCATGACTAACTTGGGTCAACAGGGCAATTCTTTTTTAAAATTGTGAGTCAAAATGAGCATTAATATGAAACTGTTAGAATGATGTCACTTTGAAAATATGTTGAGTCTAGCAAATGTCTCATCAGGCCTTGGCGATGTGGAATGCCCCGGCTCAAACTCCACCCAGCTTCACTCACCAAACCCTCAAACACAATGAATACAGTTATTGGACGTACGGTTTCAGACAAGCTGCTGCCCATCTAACATGTACTGGCTTATCAATTTCAATCTTTCTGCCTTTTTAAACTCATGTGGATGTTTTAAGTCAGACATGAAGCTGTGTGATTGTCAGGCTAGTTAATTTAGCGTGACTCAAGTTTCTGTAGCTATTGCAGTGTTTGCTCTCCACACCCTGATTCAAAAGGGTAAAGTTTAGAGCCTTAATGGGTTCTTTGGCTCACTCATCATCATTAAGAAGAGGATCGCTTTTTCAATCACAGGAACTTTTTTTCTCTAAGCACTTATCATAACACACACAATGAGAATGGATTCTGGATCACATTTTATATTAGGACATCAAAACCTGTATGTATGCAATACATGTCCAAGCGCACTTCAATGTACAATTTGATTACACTTAAGATTAGAGTACCTGACATTGCATGTATGGGTATTTCTTGCAACTTAGTGACAGACAGAAAAAAACTGAATAGCAGGCCCCAAAAATATGCAGTGAATGCATGTTTACCCTTTAGACTTAATGTAAGAAAGATGAAAGAGTCTTTAACTTATATAACCTACAGTATGAACATAAACATGTGTTTATATTTACCTGACAAGGAACTCTAGTGCTCATGCAAATTATGACTTTTGTCTGTCAGATGCAAGGATGGTAGTAGCTGCACTAGTTGGGGTGGATGCATGGGTCAGCAAAGTGTGTGACTTTTGACATAGGAGACTGCTGTTCATTTCCTGTGTCTTACAGTAAGGCAACATTGCTTTCTTTTAACCATGACCAAGACCTTTTCTATAACCTTAACCAAGTAGTTCTTTGATCATTCCCAAACCCTACCAAGTAGGTAGGGCCTTTAGGAACAAAACATACATGGTCAGGGGTTGGGAATAATCACAGTATTCTTCAAACGATGTAGTTCGTACATCCCACTCACACGTCTGAAGTCCATAGTGTTTGAACCTATCCTGAATGGCCACACTCGAAGGCCATAGAGAAAGACAAAATTAATTGCACAAGTGAAGATAATGTTGCACACTCTCGGACAACCTCTTTAGTTGTGTGAAGAATGAGGAACAGAACTTGAGAGAGAGCCAATCATTGTGTGAAGTTGGCATGCTTGTCAGATTGTCGGTTTCAGAAAGTTACAAAGATTATTGGATACAGCCCTGCCAGATCCAATGTCAGAAAGGTGTGGGGGGTGGTAGTTTCAGATGCTGTTTGATGATCCGACAAGCACTTCATTTGAAGCAAACTGACACTTTAAACCTAATCAAACCTTAAACAAAGAGGTTGCATGTCAGACAACATGACAATCATAAAGTATTTCATTTTTGTAATAGTAATTTCGATTTTGAGCATTTTATAAGGCACTGACAGACTATGTTGTCCTGCCAATAGTTGAATTGTTGCTCTAATGGCATCTAACGATGCAGGTATATAACTTTGGTTTCATGTGCTGAGATTCTGAGATTTCTGACTCCACCCTAATACAATGGAGGTGAATAGAATTTAATTTGTGATGTGTTCAGCAATAAAAAATATGTTTAAAAAACAACAACTGTTAATAATCAGCACAAAACGTCAGCTTCATGGGTTTAGACAGACTTGATTTGGCAACTACAAAAGCTGCTTGCAGCTGTGGACACATTTTTAATTTTATTACTCTTTTCAAGACAAGACAAAATCTTTTTCTCCTGATCAAAACCTAATTAGGTACCCATGTTTGTCCATATCAGACCCTGTCTTCAGATGTTGATCATTCATTATGTCTTCTTCTAACTGTCAGTTCCACTTGAGTCATTTTAGCCTTCGGCTCCATTATCACATCTGTCATTCAAAAAGCCAACATGACTATGATGAAAGTTGTGGACTAGACAAATCCGTTACATTTTCATATCAAGATAAGATAATGAATTTGTGATTGTGAGATGACAGAATGAACAGTCATGCAGAGCAAATTTGCCAGCTGAAACTGAACCTTGTTAGCTGCCAACGTATTTTTCAAGTAGGTCAGCTTAATCATAAAGATGCATTCCCTAATTTTGTTTAGCATCCAACTCAGTAATCAATTCAAACATGACTGATTGAGGGGTTGGCATTAATGTGAACAAAAATAAACAGAAAGCTAAGAGGAGATTTTTGGATTTCGGGGATGCACAACAGAAGTGTAAACTAATGGTGTCACCTCACAACATTATGCTAAAAAGCCAACATGATCTAACTTATCACACGCTAATGGAAACAAATTATGATCGTTAGAAAAGAAGCCAAAAATGACAACTGGATGTTTGCTCAGCTGCTCTGCTCTGTGAGGCAGCAGACAAATGGAAACATTCATAAATGGTCAGAAAAGTTCATACATCAGTGCGTCAAGCCCCATTCTTCACTTCTCATGTGTAGCCACATCCTGTTTTCCGGCATACATTTAGAAGTTCATGTCATTGAACCTCCCTGTGAAGCAGGGATTCCGTCCTCACTGCGCCGCCCTGCTGGCCATTTTCATGATCTCATGTTTTCAAAGATGGTTTCTGTCATTTTATGTAGTTCTTATCATGCTGATGTTTGTCCAAGTACTAATTTTTCTGATAAGTTTGTTTTTAATTAGTTATTTGACAATACAAAAATTGGATGTGATGTCATGATTGCCGCTTTCAAACCTCCGTCAGGCGGGACAGCTGAGGGGGCGTGTCCCGTGGGCCGCCATCCCGCTGCCTGACTCTACTGCGCAGACTCTGGCTCCAAATGACGTCACACAAGCAAGATGGCAGCTCTCGGAAATGAGATATTTTGGCTTCGCTTTTGCTTAGCGGTAGGAAGTGGAGACGCATCATCCATATCGTCCAGTCAGTGGAACGCACCTTTAAGGAGGAGGTCAGGGTGGATGGGTGGGTCAACTAAGGATCAGACTTTGATATGGGAGACCATTTTTTGTTTTCCATTTCTGTATTATGTTGGTTTCTTTAAACCATGATGATGATCTTTTCCTTGACCAAGTAGTTTAGTGTCCTAAACAATCCAACCTTAACCTTAGTGATGACAGATCAGGAAACAGTCATGTGAATCAGTTTTGTAAGGGTCATTTGTTACAGATTCAAAGGCAAGAGCAGGCAGCGTACTTTGTTGTTTAGTTTGGAGAACTTGCTGAGCTGAACACAACTTGTTTCGACATTGATGGATTGGCTGTAGGTAGGTAGATTAATAGCTTAACAGCAATTTGATTCAGATCCATTTTGTTAAAGTTGGAAATTCAGTTGAAGAGCAAATACTTTCTTTCACAATTTGATTTGATCTAATTTTCAATTGATAATTGATTGTTCCACTCCTATAGTTGGTAGACTTTAATTTATATTTTTTTAAAAAACCTAAACCATTTTTGATGTTTTGTTTCCTGAAGAGCTTTGGATTGCTTTCTGGACAGCTATTGCTCTAAATCCTATAGATGAATTTGTGTTAATGACTTAAATAGAAAAAAAAAACTGACCTCCCAATTCTCAAAAACACCCAAAGGACCAGTTACATTTGGATTTTTATTACACAAACACCTTATAGGCTGTTTTAGCCTTTTGTAAATTAGTTTTTCACTATTGTGAAACATAACTTACACCACGGTCAATGTCAGGTTACTCATAAAATATGTGCAGTGAAAACGACCATGTCTGTCAGTGCCTGTTCAGGTTGTTTTAGTGAGCGCTGTGTTTTTATCCCAACACTGACTCCTTTAATGTGAGCTCATGTTTGAACACAGTGTGGACGCGGTTTTTGAGTTTACATCCACATCACAAGGACCCTGTTTGGAACCCTCATATTTCAAAGTGAAGTTGGCATGAGGACATTTGTTTTCATTTTTGAGGGCAAGTGGAGGAGAATTAATGGCTGCATAGTGATAAGTCATTCTTGTAAGTTGCTCAATGCTTCACACGCACTGAAATCATTTGAGGCATAATATTACAAAACATGTCATAAATCTATATTTTGTGAAGACTGAAAACTATAGTATATTGATTATGATCTAATGTATTTCTAGAAACAGACACGGGCTCCTAGATAATTAGATAAGAAAATGTATTGTATATTGTTTATTTTTGTGAAGCATTACTAATTGGGCATAAAATAACCACAGAGTCAAAGGGAGTCCAGCCATGAGTCAATGAACAGTGTGAAACGCCTTCATTAAGCCTGAGAATAGTTACATAAAGGTTGAGCCACTAATGCAAATGTAGAATCAAGAGTAACCTGGTAGCTAAGTCAATGGGGATACAGACAAAATATTACATGTAAGATTAATACTGTACATCAGATGTTTACATATTTTGTAAAAATGATCAGATTTATTTGGTTCTACCTTTTAAGTAACAGTGTTAGGCCCGTGGATACCAATATACAGTACATGTAAACACAATCACTTATACGTGATTATACAACCTGGTTCAAAATGGTTGTACATTTATAACAGCAGTGGTGGAAAGTAACTAAGTACTTATTTACTCAAGTACTGTAATAAAATAGAATTTTGATGTACTTGAGTATTTCCAGTTTTATGCAACTTTATTCTTCTACTCCATTACAGTTTAAAGACAAATGTTGTACTTTTCCCTGCTCTCCATTTATTTGACAGCCACAGTTTCTAGTTTCAGAAAATGCAGATTAAGATTTTTCCTACAGAACATATGATAATCTTGTATTTTGACTGGGAAATTAATAGTGAGTCAAAAACACTTTGAAAAATTTTCCATAGCCCAAAGTAATGTCTTCAAATGTTTTTTTTTGTTGGACTAACAGACCAATAACCAAAGATAAATAATTTACAGTTTTGTAAAACAGACAAAAGCAACAAATCATTGTATAGGACAATCTGGAGCCAGAGAGTGTTTGACATTTTTGCTTAATAAATTGAACAAGTAATGTCACAGTTACTTTCAGTGGATTGGCTGTTGATCAGCTGATATTATAGATTAAACTAGCCAACATGAAGTAGTTTAATTTAGCTCTAAATATCACTCTGAAAACATTATTTATTTCTGTCCTTCTGATATTTCAGTTCATTTTGCTGATAATAATTCATTACTTTTACTTTAGTACAATTTTAAATTATGTGTAATGGAATGTTTTTACGTTGTTTTATTGCTACTTTTACTTAAACAAAAAATCAGAATCCCCACCACTTATAGACAGTATGTTTTTAGTAGTTACTCACTTTATCGTTCGGTATTTTATTGTTTTCAGAAATACTTTAGTGTTGAGTTATTATTATTTCTTTCTTCCTCTTTTGAAATGATTCTGAAGCAGATGTTACGGGTAAAAGCTTTTTTTTGGCCTACATATGTAAACTGTACAACAACACATCATTAATAATGAATGAATGCTATAATAAGACAAATATTTTTGAGAAGAATTTAGAAAGTTCGTTAACGACACCCATGAGGAAAATGGATCGTTGCATTGGGAAATAGTAACAGGATACAGCAAAGAAAAAGATGAAATGAAAATGGGGCTTGTATAAACATTTGCAAGTAACAAGTTGAACACTGACATTAGTGTATTCAATATGAGTGCATTCAAAACAACAGCAGTAGGATGCAGGATATACAGTATTAGACATGAACATATCAAAGAAATATAGCTATACAAGATAGAAAATAATCTTTCAATACGTATCAAATGAGATAAATATGGTTAAGTGAAAAAAGCTATTGTTAATTTATGGCAAATGTACTGTATAGAAAGAATGCTGCACAGTGGACATATTGTGTAAATATGAGGAAATGTTTAAAAAAAACAAACCACTCATCTTACCAATGTATGATTTGATCTGCAAGTGTTGTGATACTCGTGTAAATGAAAAAAAGTTTTTAATGGACACTTTAAACTATTTTAGGATCAGGATCGTAATATCAGGCAAGAAATGTGCATGAGTGTTTTGTGCACAATGATTCTCTAACCTGGAGCAAAGTTTCCTGTTGAAAACCATGCAGAGTGTTGCAGTATGTTTGCTCCAGTCTGTGTTTTGTGCATGTTGCTGTGAGCGGCTGAGGTAATGCCTGACGTCCACGTGCCACAGCAAGGGCGAGTACGATCCCATCTGGGATTGGTAAGAGTCTCTCCAGTTCCCCTGGAGACTTTAAGATCTTCCCTGATTACATGTGGCAGCCTCTGACCTGCACTGAAGACCCTCTCCTGACATGGAAGATTGACGATTATCGATGCAGAAACCTTTGTTAATTCAGCGTACAAGCGTGTGCACTCTCTGCAACGAGCCAAGCAGCTGGATAACTGTTTTAACTTCATCTATGAGCTAAATCTGATCAAATCAGGTTTTTTGGGATAACAACAAATTATGATCATGCCTGCGAGGTATGATTTTTATACTTAAAAAAAACAAAACAAAACAAAAAACGGTGTTGAGCTTGCATCTTTCTGATGCTGCATGTAATTCAAGATTTAGTCCAGGGTCTGTGGAAACTGGAGATCCCTCTTTGATTGAGTGAATCACCTGCTGTGGAAATTATAAACACTGAGCAGGAATTTACATTAGGCAACCAGTGGAAAAGTGCACTGCGCTGATGGCTTTGTCTGAACGATGGAGTAATAAAATCTCTTTTGTATACAAGACATATTTCATCAAGGTATCTGCACTTCTTCACTCCGACTCTTTAAAAGCCATTTCATCCATCTTCAAAAAGAGCTGGAAGAGCCAAGTGTGATGATTTCAAAACATTTTAACTGCAAGGACACTGTGCTTTTGTGCTTAAAATTTCTCAAGAGAAAATTGTTGCTTTTAAATCTCATGTTCGTCTTAATGGAGAGCTGTCACACACACATTGAATTGCCCTCAATTAAACTATAAATGACTGTAGTCAAAATTAAGCTAAGATGAGGCACAGAGGAGAATGAAGGCACTGGGACAGGGGAGTAAAATTACCTTTTTTTGCTGCGTAGTCATGGAAGTCTTACAAAAAACTTCTGTCTGATGCCAAAGTGACTCTGCATGTTAAAACACTTAAAAATAGCAGCATCATCAGTTCTTCTTAAAGCATGTGAACAAAACTATCCTACAAAAGTGGGACAAATAACCTTAAGGTGCAGCTTAATCTTCAACTCTCTAAATAATACATATAAGAAATTAAGTGACAAAGCTACATTGAAGATTTTGTACATCATCAGTAAGAGATTGGAGTCTAAGAGCAGCTCTATGACCACTGCTTTTGCCTTGACCATGTGTACCAGCCAGAGGCCTTTGCCCTCCCACCACTGTGTCTCAACTCATAGCGGCTCAGTTTACCAGGGGGAATTCCTCCAAGTTTATTTTGCTGGTTGAGTTAGCCAAGAGCAATTTCAGTGCTAAAGAAACCCTGGGAGTGCACGGAGCAAATGTGTTGCAAGGTCTGTGGTGAAAATGAATTTTGGAGTTTTTCTTCACAGCTATCAGGGGTTTATATGCTGATTATGTGGGTTGTCTACAAAAATGAAAATAAACACAATTTGAAAAGGCTTTTGCACTGATTATGTTCAAAACAACCATTCATGCGCAGCAGGGCTGTAGCCAGGATTTTTGAAATACTGAGGTCATGAGTCCAAATTCCCACCACGCAAACCCACCACACCAAAAACCCACACTTATATACACTTTTTTAAAAAATGGTTATATTACATTTTCTGTACATTTTACTTTCTTATAAGTCTAATTGCTGTTTCAAATAATTCTTAACACTGCCAGGAATTATGGCAAAAAACACTAATTCATTTAATTTTATTTTAAGTTAACTGATTTTCTTTTTTGCCAAAGAACAGTCACTTTTAAAGATTCTGACTCATTCTTGTGGTCAAGCGGTTAAGGTGCTGACCATGAACTGCAACATTCACAGTTCATGTCCAGTCATGGACCTTTGTTGCATGTCTCTCCTCATTTCCTGTCATCCCTCTGTCCTAATAAAGAAAAAAAAAGACACAGACTCTAAACAATATTGTAATCAGCCTCTAAAAACCCAGCATGTATAACTTGTCAGTAATTGTAAAATGTAAACTCTTTTTAAAACCCTCTCAGACACAATACTGAGGATGTGACCTCAATGTCCTCAATGGTAGCTATGATCCAGAAAGCTAACTTTCAGTGTTGGGCAAGTTGGCCAGCTCTGTCAAAGTTGCCTTCCAACAATTTCAAAGCCGCCGCACTCACATTTCATCTTCTGTATTTAACATAGAAATAGAGAAATAGAAAACTAAATATTGGGGTTTAACAAGCAGCCAGCCTATATGGTTGGAAAATACTTACCGAGCATCAACAGCTAGCTTAGCCCAGGATGTCCCGTCCTTACAGTGAAACTGCAGCATTAACCCACCCTACAAATAAACCCAGCTGATTCTTCAATATAGTGTACCAGTAGCTAGCCAGCTAAGAAGACAGAACACAAGACAACACAACTTTGAAAGTTACTGGAAGGGGTATTCCCTACTAATTTGGCAGAGCTTTTTCAGCCAAAAAGCTAACAGTTCCTAGACCAGGACCTGTTTACTTGTTTAGGTTGGGGCTGAGTGCGCAGCAAGCTAACCTTCCCCACCAAACAAGCCGACCTTCAAAGTGCTGGAATAACACAACATAACTTTTTTATTTTAACTGTAATGTAATCACTGAATTTCATATTGTAGTTCCTTATTATACATCCCTTAATGACGACACACATCTGACAGCCATGTTGTGTAGCACCAGACGTGCCATGCTGTACGGACACAAGATATATGGTATGACTTTAACTTCCAATCCAGGTAGCAAATGTGAATTGTTTTTCTGGAAAGTTAATGTGCATTGATACTTGGAAAAAGGACAGTGGTGTATTCTGACCCGTGTCGAACTGAGATAATCCTGCTAGTAAATTTACATAGAAAACAACAAGTGTGAGTGTTTTGACGGATGTCATATGCTGTCAGTGTATGTTTTCCTTACTGAAAAAACTTTAACGTGTCACTCAGTAATGCTTTACTGCACAACATACTGCTTATAAGCATAATAATTAAGTAGTACTATCTCATATGCATATGAGTATACATCCCTTCAATCACCTGTCCTCTACAGCTTTACCTTGATGCACTATACCAGCTTTTCAGCAAAAATTGCATTAAAAAGTCATTTGTTGATACTGGGCTGTTGATACTGGTGCAGATGGAGGATTTAGCTCCACCATTAGTACTGACTCTAAGCAAAAGCTATGGTTGCTGGGTGTAGTTCTTCGGCAGCTACCCGGGCTCAAAGTAGCACAGACATTTAAATCCACACTTGCTGTCACTTTAAGTGCACTTGAGGCCTCATTTATTGCGGAGCACTTGTAAACTTTCCCATTTCACAAAAAAAAGAAAAAAAAAAAAAAACAAGTGCACGTCTATTGAGGATGTTAAGTGTAGTTTTCCATTTATCAATGGCTGGGGAGCAGCCAGGCAGATGTGCGCAGGGACGAGCTCTGCCAGACTTTCTCTAAAGACATTAGCGTTCCACAGTGAGAGAGTGCTCTCATCCTTAAGAATTTCAATGATGCGATTAATTGCTAATCTGCTTACGATTTTAACCAATTCTGCTTTGGGATGCTTCGTCTGACAAATCCGGAGTTCTTGAGCATCTTACGTAGACCACCGGAAACAAGTGGAGCATGCAAGAGGAGGCTAAGCTCAGTGACAACATAAATGGATATAAAAATGTCTGTAACATGGTTAAAATCTTCTAATTAGACAGCTTAGACGGGGGTATTACCACTGGTTTCCAATGTAGTGAAGGCCAGGGACACCCATCTGAACATTCTGCATTCTGAACAAGATCTACTACACAATAATAAATGTTCTAGGTTGGGTTTGATTTAAATACCTGTGGTTGGCCCTAATGAAATGCCAGTAGATATGGGGGGACACACAGAGCAGAGGAGGTGGGGGGGAGCATGTATTACCTCCCTTCAGTGAGAGAACACATGGATTTGGGTCTGCTAAATGTCAACATGAGTAAGTCATGTATCACTTTGTTTCCATGATTTCTTCACAATTAAATCATTAAGTGTCATTAAGGGACTTGTGTAATAGCCGCTCTGGTGCTGGCGGAGGAATGGAGAGAAATCCAGTTCAGCGCCTGCTGCAGTCTGGGCCGGACTGGAAATATCAAACTATACCATACTTTAGTTGTTAATCTGCAGTTTATTACAACATAATATCTATATATGAATCCGCATTAAAGCCACACGCTCATTTCCACTGTGATCTTCTCCCAAAATTCAGCGAAAATCTGAACTCTGTACAATCACTGGGGCAGTATGAAGTTTTACTGTAAATGTTGTGATGGAGGGGAGGGGAGAGGGGAGGGGGGCAAAGGAGGAAAAAGGGGTTTAATGTTCTGCATCCACTTTGGCAAAAGACTTGAGTGCTGCCGAGCCAGGTCAACATTCTGGAAAATGAAAGAGTCATTATGAGTGGAAACACTTGTATTTAGATCATTACTTCACACAGTAATTATTACATACAGAGCGTAATGAGTCATTGCAAGAAGATTAGCTTGTTAATCTCCAGGAAACAAAGGGCCAGCGCGCAGAAAAACATCCAGATTTATCAAATAATGTTTCATGCTTGCTATTGTAAACACACAGAAATGGGATACCTGTTTTTTATAGAAAACAAAGCGTTGAGGAGGCGGAGGCCTTAGCTTTAACTGCGCCAAAGCTCTGGAGAACATTCACTTAAGAGGAAATGTAAGCTATGTTCCGTCCTAGCTCATTTTGACATTAAAGACACTAACTGGAACCATTACAAGCTGAGCAACACACTGGAGTGTTATGCCTCATACCTCTCTAATGAATAGCTGTGTAATAACTCCAACAGGCAGTTTTCAATTACATCCTATTGGAAACAAATGGCCTTTATTCCTTGGAATACCAACTCAGTATTATACATGTCCATGCAAATACCTTGTGTACTTGCTGCTTGGGTAACAAATTGCCATATCATGTGTTACAATTACCTCCTCAGTTTGGCCAGCCAATACATCTTCCCAATGAAATGGGTTGAAAGCTATGAATTATGGCCATATTTCAGTCTAAAAGAAACAAACCACTAATTGCGACGTGGCCTCTCGGTAATTTCAACAGAGAGCCCAGAAAGGCACTCCAGCATTGGGGAAATCATTTACTGCTGCTCCTGCTTTATTTTGGTTTCAAATAACAGACACTACTAATTTGGTGTGGGCCTGACCCCTGCCCCCCCCCCCCACCACTCCTCCCTCCCCGCCACCCCTCATGCCCCGTGGGGAAAACTCCAATCAGCCCACATCTCCACCAACTTTTTTTTTTCCCTCCCTCTTCTTTTGCAAGCCCTCTTTGCTACCAGCGAACTGGAGACCGCCTCTCTGAAATGTTTCTGCTAATTCCCATTTCCTTTATAATCACAAGCTTTCATGTGAGTGGCTGGTTGGGGCCGGCTGGGGAGGGGAGTGGTAATTACTCTGGGGTCCCAGGCATTAACCCGACCAGGTGTCACTGGATGGCCTGTTTACCTCAGTGATTAATGAATGGACTGCTAGTCCCTCGCTACCCCCACCCACTGCTCTTTTATTCAGCGTGGAGCGTGCCACTGAATCAATTTGCTGAGCAGTGACAGGTCTGAGCCACATCAGGCCTCAGAGGCCAGCCAGTCCACCCGGGCCCTTCTCCTCTTACCAGGCCGACTCATCTATTAGCAGTGCTAAGCTAATTAGGACAGAGTTTCATGAATGGCAGCGCAGGCAGCATGTGCCCTGTGATAACATTTGTGCATATAGCAGCTTGTTGCAACAGTGATAAATAACCTGTTGTCTCATTCATAACTGAACCAAGAGATTAATGGTGTTGTAAATATTGAATGTTTGGTCTTCTCTACTGTTGAAGAAAAATAAAAGACAAACCTACATATAATGTTCTATAAACTATAAAAACAAAAACTCTAGTGGCAAAGTTAAAGCTCATAAGCCACTTCAGGTTCAGGATCCACAGTTGAGCCGGTAATAAGCCTCTACCTGGCATGCATTAAAAGATTAACTTTTCATCATTTCCTTTTTTTCCCCTGATTGTACAATAGACCAGTCCAGACCTCACCTGGTGACTCTCTGTTGAAACGGTAAATATGTTTTACCATCTGACAGGCTGCAGCAAAGCTGTTATCCGCACTGTGATGAAAAGGGGTGTGAAAGCAGAACTGTGTCGTCCCCTCATGTCTGTCAAAGAGGATATGGAGGGAGAGGAGCGCGCAGGCTTTGTGTACACAGGTGATTACCTAATCAGCATGTCCTCTCTAAGAGGGGCCAACGAGGGTTCACGTCACTCAGCCGCCACAAGCGCACCTCCCAAAGCCAAATACAGCCTCATTGCTATGATACTGACACAATAACACATGGGAGGGAGGAGGGGAGACACAAGGAGAGGTTTATCTCCAACAAATGTGCATCTCTCTTTTCAGAGGTGCTAGCAACAAATTAAGCTGTGTTCACTCTCGTTACCGTGACCGACTTTCTGTGCAACAGATTCCCAGTGTCATCAACACCACTTTGTACATGTTACACTAACTGCTAATTCATCTCATGGACTATGAATGGTGATGACCCTGTTCCTGTAACCTTACTATGAAACAGTTGAGTTTTTTCATTTCATCAGTGCAAAAATAGCAGCTCCGGTGGTGGAGGAAGCACTTAACTTAAGTAAAAGCAGCAATACCACAATGTAAAAATCCTCTAAATAAAGGTTGTGCAGGTTGTAGCTAGCCAAGGTGGAGCTCATTTTAACTATCTTGTATCTTAAACTGTGACAAATTAGAATATTTTAGAAGCTAATGTTTTGTATTTAAAACTGTTGTCAATTGTCAAATAAGTAAAAAATACAATTCTTGCCTCTAAAATGTAGTGGAGTGAAAAAAAAAGTAGCATAAAATGTAAATGCTAGCAAGAAAAATGTACTTAAGTACATGAGTAAATTACTTTGGTAAAAACTGAAGGAAACATTATTCAAGTTTTATGTTAAAAGCTTAAAATAATTCATAATAGTAGCAAGAAATGCTAGCTTAGATAGCATCCAGTATTATTTTCTGTACAGCCATAGAGGCTGTTAGCGTTTTTGGTAGATAGTGTACTAGCAAAAGAAATGTCCATATGGAAACTTCATTTGAGGCTTGTAGGCATTTTCTGTTGTGTTTTGTCAAAGATTGAATAATGAAATACATTTCAAAACAATATTTTATGACATTGAACTTAGTCAAAACACCTGTGGTTTCAGATGATTCCTTCCACCAAACCTCATGGTTAGCATTGAATTGGGACACTGTTTTTTTAATAACACTTTTTCTTTCAGTATATTTTAGATGTTTTTCCTCCTTTTTCTTAAGTAAGATATTATGTAAGCTAACTTTTCAGTTCTAACTTTTTGTATATAGCCACATACCAACAATTATATTTCTAAATTCTTCTTCTATAAAAACTATAAGTAGAAATTAGTTATGGAGCTCCTGATTGATGTAGAAACACTTTATACGTGCCGGCCTATTCATACAAGTTGTCACTTCTCACTTCAAACCTTCTGAGCCACATTCAAGTGAGTCATTGAGACGTGATAATAAAATGATCCTTTTTGCCGTAATCGCTGCGTGTCACGACAGAACACATTCATGCTTATGTATTCAGGCTCAACTGGCATGCCATGACATCAGCCAACAGTGAACATTAAGACGGGCCATTAACAAAGCTGATGAGTTACAAACTGCTGCTGCTATCATCCCAGAGCTCTTAATGTATTGCATTTTGATTGTGTCAGCCAACACTTGAACGACCCTTTACATGACGGTTGAAGCTGTGCCGTACACTTCCAGCAGCTGTTTTTTCCACACTATCTGTCAAAACAACATGGTTAAGTCAGGCGGAGGTGGGTGTTAGGATGGAGAAGTGGGGGGGGGGGGGGGGGGATTGTTGTGACTACCACAGGTGGGGACATGGAGAAGGAGATGCGTGACTAGTCGAGCTGTCACTGAGGAATGCTACAGTGTAGAAGAAAGTATCTGTGTTCACAGCACAGGTGTACTGGACGCCCTAATGGATTAATACAGTGTTAATGAAACAAAAACATGTCAAAATTACCCCGCGCTCAATAGAGTGTTTTAACACCTGCGGTTTTCTCTCCTGTTTGCACTTGTATGTCAGTTTATGCTGTGTTCACGGGCCGAGGGCAGGCCAGAGGAATTAGGTTATCATAACATCGCAGTGAAATATTACATTTGGTTCCTGATGACTGCAAAGCACAGAGTTACAATTCCAAAGGAATCACAGAGGTGATTAGTATGAAAGACAAAACATATTGTCCCAGGCACCGAGTATGCATCATGTCTGTGTGTGGTCTTGTGTTATTTTGTTTTATAAACTGTAGCCTGATATTTATTCCATTACCAGAATGCCATTGTGATTAACAAAGTAAAGTAACTGGGAATCTTAACACACATGGAGATGGTTTCCTTCAGAGTGCAATTATTTTCAGATTAAATATGTAGCATCGCAATTATAATTAATCAGTGGTGAAAGAAATATTCAGACCCCTTACTTAAATATAAGTAGCAATACCACAACGTAAAAATATCCCAGTACAAGTAGGAGTCCTGCCTTCAAAATTGTACGTAAGTAAAAGTACTGAAGTATTTTTGGTCATAAATATACTTTAAGTATTGAACGTGAAAGTGTTCATTATGGGTTCATAATGACCCCTTTTATGTATATATTATAGTATTGGATTATTATAACTGATGCATAAATGTGTAAACAGCATTTTACTGTTGTAGCTGATTTTAACAACGTAACCGTGTTTTTTTACCTGTGTAAAAATCTTAATTTGCAAAGTAACTGTAGCTTGCAAATACATGTAGTGGGTTAAAAAGTTCAATATTTCCCTCTAAATATAGTGAAGTATAAAGTTGCATGAAATGGGAATACTCAAGTAAAGTTCAACAAAAGAATAGTACTTGAGTAAATGTATGTAGTTACAGTCCATTACTGTTATTGATGATATTTAGTTGAATACCTTCCTTTATTTAAATGCACTAGCTGTGATGGTAATCCCTATGGTGTTTGAGCTGAAGATGTGGAAAATGTCTCAGCTTATGACTTTGACAGATGGTGACAAATGTCTTATTGAAAGGTATGAATTTCTGATGAATAATGCCAGGATCCATTCAGTGAAACTTGATGATGCAGAGCCAAACCTGACTGGATTTATTACATGGAAATACTGTTCGGCATCTTGAATGCACATTAACAACTTTCAACAATGTAGCAAGAATGACCTTGTCTCTGTGGTGGAAATATTAGAGGGTTAAAGAGAAGATTTTAATTAAAAATGTCTTTTTTTTCACCAGTGTCTCCTATTTTCCTTTTCAAAACCTTCTGCTGATTTTCCTTAATAAGATGCAATCTGTCACACTTGCAGCACTTATGTCAGCCATTTGACAAAAATGTGCACTTCAGAGCGTCCCAGTAGCTGAATGGTAACTACACATGCCACATAACCACAACGTCCCTGGTGTTCCAGCTAGGGACCTTTGTTGCTTGTCATACCCATCTCTCTCTCCCCCTGTTTCCTCTCTGCCTCGTCACTGTTCACTATCCAATAAAGGCAAAAATGACAACAACAACAACAAAAATCTTTAAAAGAATAAATAAATAAAAATGTGCACTTCAGCTGTATCAGAGGTCATCTTTCATGAAGGCAAACCTGAACCTCTGTGTCTGCAGTAATTGAGAAGATTATTAATTCCAGTACAAGAGGAAAATATTGCTAATGGAAAATAGCGATAACTAGTGGATGTGCTGAACAGATAATAACATCAAACCATCTGATGAGGAATGTGTGAGTGTGGAAGCGTTTGGGATTCAACTTTATGGAATGATGGAGAAATTACAGCAGTTGAGGCTAAAGGTAAGGTTGACGTAAAATACAAATGCTTAGTAATGTTAGCTTGTCACTCAAGTTAGACGGCAGAGGCACGGATGAATGGAACATGAATTCTACAATGTGTTTTAGGATTAGGCTACATGGGTTGTATTTGAATTAATTCAAACATATTGCACGTTAGAATTCTTTTAAACTTTTTTTTTTTTTTTTTCTTTTAAAGTGACCGCCCTAAAACCCTGAGAGGGAATGGGCTGTATGCTGAGGAAGAGAAGCTGCTGGGAAATAATGATTCTTATATACAAACATGCAACAAGAGCAATCTTGAGCCGCCATCCATCAGAGGCTTCCTTTGTAGGTGCAGGTAGTTTGGCAGCGGGGTCATCGGTCAGCGTCTGGTTTACACCTATTTCTCTCTGTTCCAGGCCGGAGTGGGCAAACTGGTGGGGGTCATGGTATTGATCGGAGCCTTGGATGGGAGCCCTTGACCTGCGCCTCCATTTAAAAGCTATAAAGGAAGCCCTGCTCTAATCTAATGTTTTCCACTGAGGTGCCAGAGGAGGAGGTGGACACCTGCACTATGTCAATCTGTTTAGATTGGGAGTTGAGGCAGATAGGGCCAGCTGGGCCTCTCTATCATTAGATCCAACAACGCTTACAATAACAGAGAAGAAGGCAACACAGAAACACATTAGATTTCGCCTTATTTATGGCATTTGATGACAAGAGTACAGCTCACAATCCAACTTGGACATTAGCAGGCTAAATTGATGCAAAGCACTTACGGAGCTCATCCACTGGTCTAGTGTCTAGTGCGAAGATGCTTGTCTGCTGTAAATATTAGGTTTGAGGAATATTTCAGCTTGTCAAAACAAAGCCCCGCAATTGCTTTTAACATCCTTAATCTTTGGATGATTGTTCAAAACAGATTCTTGACTCACTCTGACTTGCATCTGTTCAAACAGCTTCCTTCACAGCTTTCTAAAACTCCACGGCTGTAGAGAACACTGAAAAGGAAGTTCAGTTCAACTTTTCCTGGCTGACTTTATGATTTTTATGACATTAAGTTTTAATGGAAATAAGACATGTACGCTACAGTGAAAATTGCAAAGTGAAAAGATTACTTATGTACATTAGCTTGTCTGCTGTCCTGTAAGTAAACTTTTTCCACAAATGCAGCTTTGTAAAAAAAGTAAAAATGTCTCTTCCTCAATGAATTCTGAGTGAAGATTTTGAAAGCGACAGCAACATTTTTCATTTTTCTTATTCCCTAAAATATTAGACCTGTTAATACTGCATATTAATTGTAATTATATTTTACTTTCAAAAATAGTCTACTGAATGATCCTGATGATAAACCTAATCATAGGGCTTCATATAAATATCCTGGCTTACAAATAAATCAAGGAAATGAGAGTTAGTAGGCCGTTACTTCCAAAGTCAACCACCAACATTTATTAAAGTTATCCTACTATTAAAAGAAATGTGCCAATGTTGAAAGGTCCAGAGTTTAACCAAAAAAATTTAATTTTGGAATCAAACTTCAGTAACTTACAGTGTGATGGGTTACTAAAAACTTTGTTTTTTAAAGGACCATGCCAGTGTTTTCACATTATTTGGCTCCTCACTAAACTTCCTTACTAAATTTTTGCCGACTATTTTCAAATGCATACTATAAGGATGAAGATTTTTGTGTTTTTCTACTGTTCCAGGGCTCCACTGTTTACATTCATTTTTACATAGTAAGATAATCAAATAGCAGATAGAAATTAATTTAAATGATAAGGCTGGAGATTTATTTTCTTACTGACAAAATACCAAAACCAACGATAAGTTAGTCTGTCTCTTAATACTTTCTTACTTCCTTAACTTGTCTGTGGCTCTTACTGAGCCATTGCTTCCAAATATATAAAATGTATATTAGCTTTCAGTTTTAAATTTTATTTTTTAAAATAGCTCACTAATTTCCTAAAACAGCTGGGCACTGTAGTTTTTAGTGAATGTCACTCAAATGCAAGTAATTAGTGCATTTACTGGGGACTATTTTCAGCCATGGATTTTGTGCACTGGTGACAAACCACAGTGCCCATGTTCACCATAATAAAGGGACCTGTCAGCCGGTGCAACTGTGTGGCTTTTAGTGAAGGTTAATGGAGCTCTACACAGAGGAAGCAGACAAACAGTACTTGTCTGTGATTTGATGACAATAACAAAAATATGGCAAATCACCAGACTTTTCCTTAAAGTTATGCAATCTGATATTTATAGTGAACAAGAAGTCTGAAAGAATTTTTTTAAATGTTACATCATTTTTGTGAGGTAAAGCAGTGTAAAGTGCTTCAATCACATAACCACATAACAATAAAGTAACTTTGAAAATAAATTCACTTAATATTCACTGTGATTATTTACACAACTCAGTTTTAATATTCTAATAGATTTCTACATTTCACATAAATTGATGGAATACAGTGGTTGGAAAAATACATCCAAATTTCTAAAACACATCAGTATGATTTGCTAAAATGGTCAGTCATGATGCAAAATATACATGATTTGTAGTTTATACCAGTATGAACCACTGTATGATCCTTCAAGTAAAGGACCAGATTTATTTGTATTAGCTGAGTAAAATATTTAAAATTTTACTGAAACCTTTAAGACCTTTGAGAAAAGTTTCTCCTGTGCTGGAGATCTGAGGAGCGCATACAGAGGCTAAGCTGCTGTGTGTGTGTGTGTGTGTGTGTGTGTGTGTGTGTGTGTGTGTGTGTGTGTGTGTGTGTGTGTGTGTGTGTGTGTGTGGTGGGTCCAATTGCTAATTCTAAATTGCAGCTAATTACTAGGTTGTTTTCTATCACAGTTTCCCCTCACTGTTTCCATAAACATTAACACCTACCTCTCTAACAAGACATCTATGCTCGACAATTCTTTTGCTCGTAACCGTTATGGTGTTATGGTGTTATGTTGTTATGTTGTTAGCTTGTCTGCAGTTATCATGAGGGACACAAACTTTTATCCATAGCCAGCATACGCTTTCATTTAAAAGGAAAATAGAGTCCGGATTTTGTCGGAGCTCGGAGTGCAGGAGAGAAACTGAAAAGAGAGGTAATAACAGAAAGGAAAGGAAAAGAAGGAAAATAGAAAGATAGAGAAAGAGAAGTGCTCTGTGTGGCCGAGCAGCCTTGGGCAAGGTTAGCAGAAAGGCACCCATCTGGCAGTGTGAATTTTGACTGGCACATAGTTAAACAGTGATGCAGTTTGACAAATTTCAAACAGAGCTTATGAAAAGATAACATAAACACAATAGTCACTCCGGGCTCAGCGTCCACCTGTGTGTGTCACCCCGGAGTGTGAGTTAAAGGCCACTGCTAATGAGCAGAGCAGCTTCGTGCTCTTGGATTAAGGTCTTTGTAAAGTAAATCACTGTCAGATAAAGGCACAGTGTTTATAACGTACCATTAATATTTTGATCGGTATGTTTAAGAGAGCCAGCTCCTTAATGCACACTGTCCCGGGCTTTAATGGGATGCACTGGCATATCTGCCTCTGCCCCCCAGTGTGTTAACAGGTCATGAATCTTTTGCCAATTTAAGCACCATACTGTTAGACAGAGTTTCTTTCCTTTGTCCGTGTAAGGCTCGCTGAGATATTCTTGGCAGCTGCAGGATTATCTGGTTAATATTGCGGGTGGAGGTGGGAGGGTAGTGGGTAGAAAGGGAGGGAGGAACATTATTGATTGAATACCTATCTTTGATTTGACTGTAGCAAAGTAACACTAGAATAATACTAAAATGTGTCGTTTTGGCTTGGGTGGCTTTGGAAAAAAAACATTTTTTTCACATGAAGTGTCATGGGGGAGGTTTAAGGCTTTTGAAATGTGGTTTGGCAGCAGAATGCTCAACTTTCATTCATTCATTCCTGCAGTAAAAGCTGTAGACATCTGAAGCAGTCACTCTAAGTACTAAATTAAGGAGCAGTTAGCGTTATCATTTGAGCTACGCTGCAGCAGGAAAGCCTTTCTAAAGCTCAGACTTGGCTCAGTCATCTAACACAGCCATTCATTTCTGTGTGTTTTGATTCAAAATGTCGGTGATGCTATCAAAGGCTACTGATGATCAATAATAAGACCAATCAACAGAATTAATCCAAAATACTAAACCACCATCACAAAGTAAGAAAATGCTTTAAGTAGTGAATTTTTGATATTTTATATTTTTCTTATTGTCAACAAATCCCATTAAAAGACCAACAATGAACTGATGTATCTATTGTTATTGTTGTTGTTGTTGTTGCTGTTGTTGTTCTGCTCCCCTCCACCCCCACCCCACCCCCCTCCCCCCACCCTCTTCTCTCTTTCTCAACCCATCCGGTCAAGGTTGAGGTTTCTTCCCGTTAAAGGGGAGTTTTTCCTTACCGCTGTCACCACGTGCTGCTCATGAGGGAATTGTTGGGTCTCTCTCCCTGTAAATTAAAGAGTACAGTCTAGACCTGCTCCATGTGAAAAGTACCCTGAGATAACTTTTGTTGTGATTTGGCGCTATATAAATAAAATTGAATTGAATTTAATCTACTAACAAGCCTGATATACTGTATTTTATTCCTACTACAGTACCCAGCTGTTTTAGGAAATTACTGGGCTTATTTAAAAAAAAAAAAAGAAACCACATATTTATGATCTATCTTAAATTTATTTTTATTTTGACATTTTAAAGATGGACACATGTCTTCAGTTTGAATCAATGGGCTTGGGGTCTTGTCATGGGATTTGTCTCATCCTATCTAAAGTTAAAGGTGTTATATGTAGTGAATATGTGCCATATATTGGTACAATTTAAATAATGACATAAAACCACAAATAAGGTTATAACAGACATTGTCACACTCCAGGGTTATTATAACACTTAATCATAAGCACTTTTTAAAAAAATGTTTGAACAAATATTTTAGTTAACTCACGCACACTCAGTGCTGCTGTCCATATTACTCTATTTTAAAATGTACATTTCTCCCACTAAATTAATTTTCCTTTCTATATGCGTATGATTAAGTTACACATTAGTAAAAACTGAAAAACATTTTAACAAATCATTATTTTCTTTTTTTTAAGATATATTTTTGGGCATATTTTGGGTAGACAAGCAGACAGGAAAGAAGGAAAGACAGGGGGGCATGACATGCAGCAAGGGTCCCTGGCTGGAGTTGATCCAGGGATGTTGTGGTTACGCAGCATATGCAGTAACCACTCAGCTACCAGGGTGCTGTGCAACTCATCATTTTCTAAAATTAAATTGACTTTTATTACACTTGATGACAAATTGATTTCACAAAACTGAGTGATAGTGCTTACATCACATCACCACTACCACATACACAGCAACAGAGCTAGTCTGGGTCTGTTCCTGTCCTCCTGTCTGAGCGCTCTTCAGCAGTTCAACTCCATGCAGCACAAGTCAGTATACACTTTGTATTTATACATTTACCAAGTCAGACATTGCAGTCAAAGTGGCTGTTTGCTCTTCTTGGCTGTTTTATGTGTTGCACTCTAAAGTGCCAGGGCCATTACTGCTGTGGCAGTTTCAAACTTAGCGCCTAGCAGCTAATGTTAGAGTGAAATCAGAAATACTTGGATTGTTGAAGGGTTGCTGACGTTGTGCTTGGTAGATGACCACAACATCGCTGCGACATACACACGCATCACGTGCTGTGTGTAGGGCACCAAGTACCAGAGGGGGCAGCAAACAGCACCACAGTAAAGTTGGAAATATATTCACATATTCAAACTTCCTGGATCAATAACTCTAAAGCGAAATGTTGTTAAAACACACTTTCCTACTGTAGTATGGTAGACAATAAGCTACAACTTAATTTTCACCCAACAAGCTGTCCGCTGAGCTGGACTAATAACATGGAGTCTATACACAGCCAACTGTGAGACGAGTGCGCAGGGACCGTCTAAAAAGTGCAACATCGAAAAGAGACACTACAAAAATATTTTATACAGTGTAGTATCTCCAAAATGACTTCACACATCAATGGTCTCTTGTTGGCTATACTCAGAGGTTAAATTGGGCCGAGGCTGCTCAGCCCCGGGCACATAGGTCTATGCACTTCTATGTCATCAGGAGATGCTTAACTTTGCACATTTTCAACAATGTTTATGGTGTATTTTTACACTTTTCTTGTTCTTAATAATTCAAACAATGATTAAAACACGTTTTCTTTGTAGCTATATATATATATAAAGCTATATATACGTCATACACTGCCAGCTAAGATACTACTGTCTGTTTCTCTGAATGCAACACAGCCTAACTGGCTAACAGCTTCATGTTAGCATCAAGCTAGCTATGAAGCAGGAACAAAACCGGAAAACAGTAATATATAAACAAAAAAACATATTCAAAACATAATTGAATGTCTATATATTGTTTTTTTTTACTTGATTGTATGGTGTTCTCCTCTTATGTAACGTGATATGTATGTATTTTGGCTTTGATATGTACATGTCTTCAAATGCCAAAGCTATTACTTTAACCGTACAACTGGCAGTGTTTGTTGTATTAGTCTGAACTTGTCTCTGGTATTAATAAAAGTATCTAGAATGACTTTGATTAGCGTTTCACTGTTCAGAGCAGAGAGTTGTCTCACCTCGTTATATTTTATTTGCACTTTGTCAAATATCAGATTTTGTAGTCTATGCTGAAACCACAGAGCCCCTCACATAACAAATCCCAGTTTAACCCCTGGTTATACTACGACACTCAGTTTGGAAAAAATGTGCGTTTGCATAATTTTGGGGAATTTAAATATTCAATAACTTCACTTCACCAAAATCACCTGTCACAAAATCACATAATATAAAAGTATATTTCTTTGGTTTATTTCAGTGAAGACAATTGCACTTTCAAATACTGTGTGTGTGTGTGTGTGTGAGAGAGAGAGAGAGAGAGAGAGAGAGAGAGTTTTTGCCTGTTCTATAGTTCTGTAGTGTAATATATAGGCCACTGTATTTGCAAAGTTATTTTAAAAATAATGGTAACATTGATAATGAAGATATAATTCTTCGGTTCATTTTATTATTATTTTTATGTACTTATTTTATTATTGTTATTATTATTAGGGTTTTTTGTCTGTTCTATAGTTAGTTCTATAGTGTAACATATACTGTTATTGTATAGTTCTGGTTTTCTTATTTGTCCAAATATTTGTGATTTTTTATTACACATAGGGCACTCAAATGTCCCTGCTGTATTAATGTGGAAGTCATTGAGTTTCCCAACATTTATCTCACAGACTTTTTAAAAGGATTTAATGGCTATATATTGAGCATTTATTGTGAATAGTGGTAGCAAAAGCGGTTAAAAGTTACAAAAAACTTTACATACAAGGTCATATGCAGGTTAATTGGCAGTTAGTTTATATCTGCCAACTATCCAGATATGTGCAGCATTTCAACTGCTGGCCTGCTAGTGTCACTTTCAGCTTTTTGTCATGCTCTGTAAAGTACAAAATATAGACTGAGGATATGCATTCCATGAAAAGCCTCTGAAAGCCAGAGTTGCCTTACTCATTATATATATATAAAGTTATGTTGTGTGACTTGAAACCTTGTGTTATGCTACAGTTTATAATAGCTTTGAAAACCCCAATTAAAGATTGCAATTGAATACAGTTCTCCTTACATAAAAAATTTAGAAATTGTTTTAGCAGCTTGATATTGTATTACTTTCCCTAATTTTACACATGCACTGGGTTTTAGACCAGACACAAAAAGTGATTGATTTTGCAATCATTGTTAAGAATTTTACACACACAGTATTGAGGTCTTTCACATTCCAAAAAAATAAGAAATCAAGCCAACAAAACACAAGTGTTTTAGTTTTTACAGATATGACATTGTTACGGCTGAGAAGAAACATATAGCAGAATGTATAGTGCAAAATTAAATGAATAATTAAATGATTTGTTCTGTGTATTTGTCTGTATGATTTTACCCAACGTAATATTCTAATACTAACCTGACCTAGCGTAATAGTTTCTTAAAAACATTTTAAATGATGTGCTCAGAGAAGACCATCAAACCTCATCTAATCTGAAGACACCTTCCCCTCTACCTACCTTGGTGTCTCATTTGGCTACAAAGTAGGTAAACCTTTAAGTATATTAGACTAAAGTAGATGTATCAATGGTTTTTGCAATACATGTTTCTGTATAAATTCTAATCTTAACAGCTGTCATTAGGCATGTATCAAAGTAGCAGGAGGTAACCATACTCTTTTTTTATTTCTTCAATGACAGATGGGATGGCCATGTAAATTATGTACCACTGTTGTACCTATGAAAAGTGATATTTTAAGGGGAAATCTCACCAATAAGTCCAATAAGTGTTGGTGGTAAATGTAGTCAATTGAAGTGATATATTCCTCACTGCTTGCCATACTGACAGAGAAAGCTGAATTTTCCCGCTCACGAGGCTGGCAGTGCCCGCATGTACCAGGATGCATTGCATGCGAGCGTCTGATGCCCAACCTCCAAACACACTCTGGCTCAAATACAGCTGAATATCCAAGTCCACCAAAACACTGTAAAATGTATCCTTGTCCATAACATCCTCTGCACTCATATTTTGGGATGCCATTTTCGCTGTTGGAAACATAGCTAGTTTGCAATACAAGTGATGAGAACAAGGAAGTTTTGTTTTTGAGTGGCATCTGAAGCCCCCTGGCTACTCAGAGGCTGAGACTAGAAATCCAAGCTGAAATAGCCTGTACTTCTTCCTTGGCCCAACTATGTCACTGTACACATCAAATGACGGCGCTGGTGCTGGAAGAACAACAGATTTTGCAGCTGCGTCCCAGAGATACAGAGAACATCAGGAACAACACACTATATCCCTAATTTGGATAGCTAGAGATCTGGTTGAAAATTGGCAAGATGGTCCTTTAAAGCATTATTGACTGCATCATGGAACCTTTGGACACATACATGCCTTGCCCTGTATGTATGTCCCACTTGGACAGGTACACTCCTGGAGTTGTTCAATATGAAGGGAGGAGGAGTTGGTCAGGGCATCAAAAATGTGTTGATGGAACTGAGTTTCAAATAATTTCCTCTCTTAGCTTGTTATATTTTTAAACACACGAGCTCTGACTATCAAATAAGTTTTAAAGAAATAGTTTGACATTTTGGGTCATGTATTCTCAGGTATCATGTCTATGTGGTAAAGGGGACAGATATATCGTGCACATTTCCAAATCCATATTTTTATTCTTGGCTCTACTGGAATATCTTTGCATGCTTTACAGTTGACAAAACTTGCATTTGTCTTATACTAACCCTTCATGTGGCTCTTAAACTCCTGTGTCTTTGGCCGAGAAATAGTTACAGCACATAATTCCCCCTGAAACCACAACATGTCACTTTTACATTTCTGATTAACAATGTGTTGTATTTCACTTGTATGGTTTGTTTTAATTTAGGCATTTTAGGCATTTTAGGCATCGTCCATAAATCATGTAATAATTAAGGATACCACAAAATTAATATTGATCTTTTCATCAACTCTTTGCTATAAAGTGACTGAGTACATTTCCAAAAAAAATTGAAATACTTTTTTTAACCGCTAAGTCTAATCGTAGTTTTGGAATTCCCCCCTGGGGGCTTTCTGAGCACTGCTGTATGCTATTTGTTTGTATAAAACTTGTAGTAGCACGCTAAAAAATCAAAGTAGTGCATTCAACATTTTTTGTAGTAGACTAGAGCCAATGCTGAAACTGCACAGCATGAAACACCAGCTACACATAAACCATTAGATGTTTATGTGATGGCTTCTGAATAGATGTACTTGCACACATCATGTGCAGTAGCTGCAAGGTTTTTTAAAAATCACAAGATCTGGACAAATCTGAAATGAAATATTCTTAAGGAATTATTGAAATTTTTAAACTGAGCATTACAGATGTAATATGTTTTGCTCCAATGAAACTGAAGTATTGGCTGAAATAGATAACATAAAATCCAATTTATTTGTATCTTTCATCAACAAATAAGACTGAATAAGTAAGTAAATAAATAAGTCTTCATCATTGTGTTTTATTTGTATGTTGTACATGGAAAAGCAGAGCTTGATGTGCAACAGGACCTTAAAACACACAGCATGAAGATTCATGTTTGCTATGATGCGGTGGGCATCATCATGGAGAGCATCCCTGTGCTTACTGATGTGGACAACATGGCCAGAGCATCCTGCCTTCTTCTTGACCTGACATACACTCTAAACCTGGAGTATCCTTCAAAACTGGCCAAAACCTTTGAAGTCTTTCAAAGACTGTGGGACTGGACACACTGCGGCCAAAACCAACTTCCAGGTTCATGAGCCTCAAAAACAAGTTACTGGCCTAGACAGCTCTTAGCCTGACACTCAGGAAAGGCTGTTGGTTATTTATGTTCAAGGCTGTTAAATGTTTATAAACTTTATGAGTGCAATTCCTGTAAATGTTAGTCTGGTTTTATGACTTAGAGTGGTCCTGTGTTGTGTAAAATTGCTCCTTTTGCAAAGTTACTCTGAGCTGGAGTTCTTCCCATCCTGCCAGCATAGCAGCGGGATGCTAGGTGACTGTCCAGCGTGTCCAGTTGCAACGGTCAGTTGCTACCCAATTGTTGTTGCATTTGACAGGGTTTTGATGGTCTCCACTGACTATTGTTAAGTAACGCCGCTGCTTGGGTTCGGCCACTTGCAGGCTATTGAGCAGACATCAGTGTCGCTAACAAGCGAACAACATGCGCTCTCTTTTCTCAGTCACCCTCCGGTTCAACTGAAATGCCTTCTGTTTTAACTAAAATCCACTCATACAACATACTGAAATGCCATACATACATACAACATTATTTTCAATAGAACTGTGAATGATTTTCAATAGTTTATATAAAAGGATTTCACAATACCATATGAGAGCATTTTAACTGTGTATAAGTGCACATTTTGCTAGTTTGTGTGAAAGCTTTTCATGAGAGCGTTTCAGTTGTGTATATAAGTGTATACTTTTTCAGTTTGTGTGAGAGTGTTTCAGTTGTGTGTGTAAAAGCATTTCACTTGTATGCGTACGTGAGAGGAAAAGTACATGTATAATTCTGAATAATGTCCCTAACGGCCCCTCATACAGCTCAGCTCGCTAATTTACGCCATTTCATGTTAGTGAAAAGAACAACACTAGCCTAGATTACTGATAGAGCAAGAAAGCATGCAGGTGTACTGTGTATTTTAGGAATGCCCCCCTCGCTGGAGTACGAGGCTGTTGCACTTTTATACTGAATTTCATTCCATACATAATATTTGAAATTTTCCTGAGTTTTGAATTTAGATTTAAAAGTGATAGCACCTTTAAAAGATCACATCTCCCGGAAAATCTGTTGTTTCCTGCTGCAAAAAGAATGCTGCTTTTTGTCTGCCAGGCTTTTTTTTGCAAGCTTTTACCAAAAACAGAACTAAAACAAGTAATTTTTCCATTAGCATTTGCTTCCACCAGCTGCCATTGCCAGAAACTGAAAGCTTTAGTTCAACTTGCACAGAGAAAACAATGCCCTCTTCCTGTTTTTTGCCATTACTCACTGTCCTTGTTCTGTAAAGCTGTATGACAGAGATGACACGGGTACAGAAATTAGGTCAGTATTACCTGCTCTTCTTGATGATGGTCTCCTTCATGCTCCACAATGCTACTTACTCAAAAATCAATGCAGTGCTGATTTATGGCACAGAACAACTTTAATCACTAAATGAAACATACTAATGAACAGAACATAAAGCTTGAACAGATCCTGGATAGAAGGTTAGGTCTGAGAGTTTAGTCCAAGTCATGTCCAACATGTTTTCCATGCACATCTTTTACATCCCTGTTAAGGAATCTCTTCCACATACTGTATCTTGCCACTAGTCATGGCTATACAACGGTGATTATAACTGTCACCTCTAGTTACTGTCTCCAAGGCCATCATAGAATTACTTACAGTTCCTGTGCCAGGAGTTTCTGATTGTTTTTACTGAAATCCACATAAGGCCTGCAAGGAAACTTCTCCAGTGATTCCAGAGCCATGTGAGGCACATCTGGGAGATTACTACGGCTGTGTCTTCAAGTCGACAAGCACCGAAGGCCCTCTGCTATTTTAATCCATGCTGAATATTCCAACAGCCTGCAATCAAACCAAATGAGAGATGGTTGGACATACAACAGAAGGTTGTAAAATTAAAAACAATTGCCGGAAATTGGGGAATATGATTGTTTTGTGCATGTCTTGTTCAAATAAATATCTGGCCAGCATGCATCCAGAAACTCCAGCTATACTTACACATGAATTAAAGGCCCAATATGTAACTTTTCTGCATTAAAATGTCTAAAAACGACTAGACCTATGTTATATTTTATTGAGTTGTATACTTACACTATCCCAAATGTTTCCAACAATGTTCAAACCCAGAGAAATACGTCATTTCAATCAAGGTAACGGTCCGTTTCATTTGGTTGCCTGTCAATGGTGTCATACCCCCTTTGCGCATACGTCAGTGTTGTCATAAATTGACTTTTTATCCAGTTTTAAGCCACATTTTAATGATACGCTTTGTAGATCTTGGTCATTTTTAACTATATCTTTTACTGGATGAAGGATTTTAGTTATGGGACGTCTGGATCTTCAGTTGTCAGAGAAACAAGCTGAGCAAACATTAGCGGCAGTTCGGCTCACAGCCCCTCCGGATGTCCTGTATCCGCTGAACAGAATCAGAGAAACACTGATTTTTAATGTCAAACTGCTTTATTTAGTGTTTTTACTGGTTTTAATCACCAGGTCCATTTGTTTTGGAGAGAAGGAGACCTCTGTGGATAATTCTGCTCCTGAGAGATGAGCGAAGGAATCCTAACCAGGAGAAGCTGACTGTTAATGACGGCAATGGTGGTTATTTAACAATGAAGACAACAACTCCCATGATCCTGTGCTACTTCAAGACGTCATCAAACTCTGTCTTTTGTTATTGTTTTGATTGAGAGACCCCTAGCAGCAGAAAATGACATATGGTGTATTTAAAGATATCATTTGTAGGACTTTATCATCGATTACATTTTCAGAAAACAGTTTGTGTAATACTACATTTAGAACAAAACCCTGATAAAGATTGATTGTGGCTCTTGGAATGGTCACATCAGTTTTGTGTTTTGTCTATGATATTAGTTTAATCGATTCAGAATGACTCATAATTGCAATCATATGCAGCTGCAGTCAAGCTGTCAAAATATCATTAATGATGTAAACATCCCATGTACTTGCTGTTTTTAATAGGTGTAAGGGGATTCACATATTATTTCCATAATGTATTAACACAATACACATTCCTATTATGTTTAAAGCCATTTACATAACAGTCAAGTTCAGAAAAACAGTCGGAGAGGTAATAAAGTCAGTCTCTCATTCATGAAATATCTTTATGGTGTACATTGGTACAGCAAGTACAGTCTTGGAGTCTTGTGTCAGACATCAGAGTTGTTTGAGTTCATAAATGCTGATTGGCAAATCAACTTGAACCCAAATGTTTTTATTTTTATTTTTTGCTGTGGTGGGAAAATGAATTACTTCGGTGAATGGTGCTGTCGCTGTCTTTTGTGATCAGCAGTAATGGCTCATCTCAGAGATCACCTGTTGATGAAACAGTGCAGGCAGGACTTATTTAGGTTATTATCAACAAACTGGAAACATTACACACAGACATAAAAATACTGTCATAAAATGAATACTGGTTCAGTATAATGCAATCCAGTACCTTGTAATTTAGTATTTACCTCTAGGTCAGAGAAGCCCAAACTATATGATACTGGTATCCACTGACCACAGCTTTATACGACACCTTTTAATTTATCAAATCATAAATAATCTCAGATGTAACTGTTACTATTGAATTAAAGTGAGCCCATATTTAACTTACAAACATTAACACGTTACAGGTGTCCATACCTTAAAACATTTCATATCAGGATTAAAGTGTATGGACTGACTTAAACAGGTAAAACATTTATATTTTATACTTAGAATAAGAAAAGGTTGCTTGTTCTCCTCACTTAAATAAAGGAAAATTATGGTTTATTACAACTTAGGTTTTATTTTGCACCTCTGGTCAACAGTTCTGGTTATGATGTGACTGTCAGACGGTCAGACAGGTTGTAAACAATCTAACAATTAACAATTTAGCCATTGAGCACACTTAAAATATCAGTAATAATATCTTCATTGTGCAGGAAAACTGTGTGCGTGCAAAACTACGGCAAGTAGACCTACGATAAGTGAAAGTTGAACCAGGAGGTGGGTCTAAATACTGTGATGGATGTAACTGAACATAATTGGGAAAAGATTTTAGTAATATATAAACATATTTTCTTGGCGGGGTTGAATAGGGGGCTAAATAAACCATAGCTTCTATGAAACTATCAAGAGCATTAACCCTTTAGTACACCAGCTGCATATTTGAGGAAACTGTCCTGTATCATAACATTTTAATTTAAAGGACCTGACTTCATATTTAGGGTTTATGTGTATCCAAGGAGTTTAGCCAGTTTTGCAGCCTGGGAACCCAAATTAGTGGTGAAACAATTAGTCTTCAGTATTAATCAATTAGTTGATCAAAGTCATTTCATTATCTATCAAGCAAAACAATCAAACATTTGCTGTGTGGTTCCAGTTTCTTAAACATGAGAATTTATATGATTGTAAATTGGATATCTCTGACTGTTAGACAAAATAAGCAGTTTGAAGATGAACCTGGGCTCCGGGAACTTTTACACACAGTTTTTACTATTTTGTTGCTTTTTATTCACCAACCATTTAATTGAATATTTAAGAAATTAAAGATAATCTATTGTCATAATTTGCAGCCCTAACCCAAACTCAAACTGCATTGATATTTATAATGTAAGATCCACATAGAACCATGAATGATTCCTAGAAAACAACCCTCCAGAGGATCAAGTGGTGCTTTAAAAGCTGCTTCTTTAAAGACCTTCTGCAGATCCACCTGTTTGTACTGAGAACACTAACTTCCACTACTAATACTTAAGATAATAACATAACTTAAGATAATAACTTCTTAACTAAACATGTTCTGTTTAGCTTTGTGAGTCACCAGAAGAGTTATGCTGAATGATAAGAATCAGGAGTCAAAAGTGCAGTAGCTCTAAAGACTCTAATGTTTTCTTACAGTGTTTCTTTGCTGTTCAAACTAAGTTTCCGCTTCTTGGGTTTCATCTGTTTTCATAATCTGTATCACTTAAAACGCAGAGTGCTTTAGCATGGCTGCTGCTGAGCTGCTTTTGACCATTCAGCCATTACAGAATGTTTAAAACTATCATCTACGTCTTGATAAAGACTAATAAGAAGCAGAATATTAACACAGCACACATCCATAATGAATAATGGAGAGCAGTAATGAGAAATGAAGGTGTTTCCACACATTTGTACTGTGATAAGATGCCTGTAGTGAAGACTCTGTCCAAACATCTCTTGGGAAGCGATGTGAAGAGAGCAGAGACATCCAGCATGACAAACTGTCATGACGTTTGCGATTTGTTTAAAGTGTTGGGAAGAAGGCTTCACAAAAATGTTGGGAGGAAACTTTTCAACAATTCAAGCCATTTAGCATTTAACTAGCTTTTCATGAAGACAGTATTTTAGAAAACATGTGTAAAAGATATAGTTGTGTTATGAGGAATACATGAAAAAGGAATCTTTCCAAATAACAAATGAACAACTGGATAAATACTTTAGCTATGCACCATGGGTAATGTAAGTCTTGAAGTTGTTACCAAAGATAGATCGCTGCCTTGTCATGTCTTACTTTTGAAAAGCCCTAGAAAGTAGGATTGACTTTCAAGCTGGATTTTGAAAGGAAAGGAGTTTTGTGCTGTAATTGCTATATAATGAGGGTTTCAGTGACCTCCTGCCACATCTTGGCCATGTTTTTTTATTTACTCGTCTAGTGAAAGGCAATGACTCTGTTAAACAGATGGAAAAATATGCCTCTCCAGCTCCTGCAGGAATTTGATTTCTCCCAACAGCTGTCTTGCTTTATACAAGCATGAAGTCAGGGAATAGCCCATCTCAAATCAATCACGCCGGCCGACATTTCCTGCAAACTGTGCTCACAGACATGACTGGAGGGGCGGTGGGCTGAGAAGGGAGCATCATGGCAGATGAGCTGACGGGCTGATGTGCTCTTGTTTATGTCCTCTAATGCCTTCTCCCATTAGCTGCACGACTGAGAGCTGTGATCTGAGCCACAGGAAATCACCTGACACCTGCAGGAGGAAACTCAACTTTAACGTGACTCCATTAGGTCTGAAAATGAGTGTGAGTGAGTGCATGTGCATGTGCAGTGGTGATGGAATAGTTTGCTAGTAGCCTATTATAAGTAACATTGTCTATACTGATTCTGAATTTCAGCAGTACCATTAAAGTGAGACTATGTTACTTTTTTCATTCTTGGTCTGGTATGACCAGTTGCTTATAGTAGCTAATATTAGTTAATGTTAGCAATCTTTAGATAGATATTGATGTGTAACTAACAATATTCAGTCAGTTTGCTGAATTAATGACTTTTTCTCTACTGGCGGCGCTGTTCGACTAAATTTGAGCATTTATCCTGTAATTGCAACTTGTGGCCACAGAGGCTGCTATTCAGCAAAAGTTATTTAGGCTCACTCTTTAAACACCTATGACAATTTCATATAGATAAATGTCTGTGCGCTTACATGAAATCATCATTTAAGACACTTTTAGTACATTTTTCATGAGACAAAAACAGTTTTTGGTGCAGTCTATCTGTTGCTTCAAGTCCATTTATGTCAGTGTCCCCATGTCAGACCTGTGAATTGCTGTTAGCCACTGCGTGTTTTTGATACTGCCACTGGGGGGCACCAACGTCAGAAATGTTCACATTCTATACCTACTGATCACAAAAAATGTATTGTGGTATCTAGCCATGCAATCTGCTACACATCGCAAGAGCCACAGACTCTGAGCAACAAAATACATTAGCTAACGTCAGTTTGCAGGCTAGACAGCTGATTAGCTGCTCAGCTGCAGCACATTAAACAGCGTGTAAACATACCTGCAAATATCACTTCAGTCTGGTTAGATGCTGGTGTGTTCAGTGCTCTTCAATACCACTCCTAACAACATGCTGTCCGCCCATGACTTGTAAGCCAAAGTGCAAGTTTGTTTACTTGTCTCTTGGTGTAACACCTGCACTCTGGCCGTCTGCCAGCTGCTGTCAACCAAGAAAACACGGATGACGCCACACACCTCCAGCTGCTGAGATAGAAAATGAGTATCGCTGATTTCCCCAAAGACCATTTTTTCTTACCTTCACTAATAAAAAACTGTCCACACGAAAACTGATAAACACTGACATTACTTCTGACTTTCAAAAAAAAGGATGACTACATGTGATTTCAGTTGGACTTCTAACAGAAGCATTTATTTCCACAATCAGTTTTCCTGCCATGGACAGTTTTCATTGGAACACCTTCAGCTGGACAAATCAGTACAGGTAAGTGGGAAAATATGTTTTTTGGGTTTTTTTTGTAATTTGCATGAACAGATCATTTAAGTTTGAATTTGTAGTTGGTAGATTGGTTACATTTTCTCAGACTCAAGTTCACAATGTGACATCAAATGAACATATCTGCCCTTGAAATCAGTCACAAACAAGTCACTTTTACAAGACTTTTAGCATGGAATGTCTTTAAACCAGTCACCAGACCAGTATGGTAGGCCTAAGGGTGTTCATGCATAACCAGATTCTTTTAAAATCCCATTTCTGGCCACACACAAATAAAGTATTAGCAGCTGGATAGCTAGCATGAGCACGACACAGAATGTAGGCTTCCTACACAGAGAGAAGAGTTCCACCTAAAGAAAATCTAAAAATCAGATTGTCAAATTTTGTCAAATAATAATAGTAATTTTTGCTGTAGATTTTTGATGCTGTTTTTCAAAGATGTGAGCAACAACAACTACTGTACCACAAACAAAATCTCATTTACCTCCATTGTATTGGGGTGGATTTCTCAAAATCTGAACATACACCAGAACTATCTTTATGTCAAGATATCACTGGGGTTAGTAAGAAAAAATGTTTTTTGGTTATTTGGGTGAACTGACCCTTTAATTTTCAAATGTTCTGGTAACTTCAGAATAACAGCAACTTACCTGTGAGGACATTATGCTACTATTTCATATATAACATTAGTAAGCGAGAAAATATGTTTTCTGTAATTTTGGAACAGACCCTTTAAACTTCATCATTAGAAATTTAAAAAAGAAAATGCAATAATACCAAGCACAATGTAAAACAGAAAAGTGATTTATGGGAAATGTAGTGCAGTGATTAGATTGCTGAAGATATATCAAAATTTAAAAAGCATGAATTTCTCAGATCATAATGGTCACCATGATGTTTATAACAGTGACAATATTAATAGTGCTTTCACTTTAATGTTACTTCTCAACCAAACTGTGTATATGTGATACACTCCAAATACCCACGGGTGTACTTTTTGGATAAGAAATACATAAATAAATGACATCCTGGGAAAAATAATTTTCCCTGGGATGGTTATGGCAGCTAGAATGTACATTCTGGTCATTATGAATTATAAAACGTGAGTCTGAAGCCTGAGCACACATACAAATAGTATTTATTTAAACTGCAGCCCTGGGTGAGTGCCCACTCACTGGCACAAGTTGTTGTAGAGAGCGAAACAGTGAAGACTTTATTCCCCGTCACTTCAAACTGCAAATGTTGCTCTGCGGTTCACTTCATGTCCCCCTCAGAGTGCTGAGAGTTCAGCCTCATAATGAATGGGTCTGTCAACGCGTCGTGTGCTAATAAACCTGCAGCTGATTGCCAGGGTAATTGATTACGATGCATACCTATATTTTTATTTACAGTGCATTTTTACATTATGTTGAAGTGGCCATGTTACGAACAGAAGTGTTGGTAAATAGTAGCCATGAGTTATGAAGAATGTAATTGGTTGGCAGCTAGTTCACCATCCTTCATGCTTTCAGTTTTTTTCTAGGCCAAGATGTTAAGTTATCCTGGGGTCACCAGAACTTTTGAAAATTAAAGTGTCAATTCACCTGAATTACAAAAAACATATTTTCTCAATTACCTCTTCTGGTAGTTACTGAGTAAATAGTTTTGGTTTTATTACTTTTCATTGGAACTACTTTCTACTGAAGATATAGTCCCTATACGAACCCTGTTCACAATGAGGTCTGTGGATTATCCAGGGTAATGGCAACACTGTTTCAGAAAACAGTTTCAGTGCCACCATGGCAAGCTTAACCTGTTATGGCAACCCCAAGACAAAATTTAGCTGCTTGGTACCCAATAATCCCCATTCCCTACAATTTCTGTGCAATGCATATAAGTTTCCATGTCGGAATACTACCTCTGTTCTGACACAGGAACCAAGGCCTCAAGATCCAGGACCTACCTTAAAGGTGAACTGTTTTGTTTTGTTTCCAGGTCTTGGGGAGTAATACTGCATATGTGGGAAAACTTGTATAAAGCCATTGGTGGGAAACTGTGTGAAATCTAATAAATTGCACCTCATGTCACTTGAGTCAGCGTCAGTTGGGGCTGAAGATTACAAGTTTGAAAATTAAACAAATCGGGGGGTGTGGAGTTAGAAAGAAGTGTGGTTACCAGACCTCTGTAGCTCTGCTGGACGCTAGCAGCTCCAGCATACATTAGCCACTGCTAGCAAAACACACGTGAATCTGCAACTGAGTTGTTAGCAGTCAGCTTGCATTGTTGGTTATGTAGGTGCCAAGTTTTGACAAGGAAGAAGGATGGAATCAAAAAGATGGTGTCTCTGATTCTGCTGTATCAATTTTTATTTATTTTTCAGTTGTGACTCTGACAATGTTATAGGAGTGCTACTCAGTCCAGTTAACATTATCATCCATCACCTTATAAAGTTGTAAGTTCATTGTTCACTCATTTAGCACTATTTTGTTCTCCACCAACACCTGTGAAAAATATCTGGCTTTTTCACTGAATTCAGCTGCCTGCTGCTGCTGGAAACAAAGTTGATGAGAACAGAGAGAGTGAACCCAAATAATAACATTACAGAGCTGAAAGATGCTTTAAAAAATGCTCTGTAGATCTGTGTTCATTACAACGAGTGACTCCTTTCAAATTACATGCAGTCATTTGATGAAATGGCAGGATTAGTATTATGTCAGCTGATACTCTGCTTTGGTGGTGCATTCTCTGAAATTTTCAATAAATCAGTTAACATACAGTAAGCTTGGAGCTTTATGGGCCCCCAGAGTTCCAGGGACCTGGGATAATTGCCTGCATTGCCAGCCTTGGCACCACAAACAGAATTCCATTCACTTCCATTGTATTGGAATAGAGGCAGAAATCCCACAGATGGATATCTCAGAATCTGAACAAATTAAACCACAACTATCTGCCTGGCTACAACACTAGTAAGTGAGAAAACATGTTTTTTTTGTAACTCGGGTGAACTGACCCTTTAACCTTCTGGTGACCTCAGGATAACAGCAATCATAGCCAATCACATGAATAGCATCTGTAATACTGACACTCATTTTTATCAGGAAGTTGTCTCTTTAGTCTTTGAGCGGACTCAGTCATGTGGGTTGAACCTTTGTTGGCTGCTTTAAAAATGTTTCTCCTCAGCTGTTTACCATCCGAGCTCCCTGCTTGCATTTCCATCAGAAGCATGTTGAACAATGATAAGATACCTCCCCTTAATATCAACATCACTCAGTTGGAATCATCTCCTCAAATTGAATCTACAACAGCCCGACAAAAAATCGGCATGTTGTCAGGGACCGTCCAGTGAAAACAAAGAGAAGAATGACAGAGCTAATGTGGAGCTGGGCCTGCGCAGGGTTGGGTTTCAGTCTAATTGGGATCATACGCTGCATGTGCAGTTTTGGCACATACGTTAGATTAATCAGGGGCTCTTTAATCGTGGAGAAATTCTCCTGTGCGTGGCTGGGCGGACGCTCGGCCCCCAGACCCCCAGCCTGGGCTCTGTCTAAGCACGGACCTTTTGACTCCATAAACACCCGCTCTCCAAAATTGGGGTCAACCTCTCATTGCTCGCACCAGAGCGCTATCATGCCACCACAAAGGGTCCCCTTAATGATTAAATTGCGTTGAGTATGGATGTTGCGAATCTGCAGATTCCTGGCGGCTGACTCTTCCTCCTGATTGTAATTTATGTCGGAAGTCATTGCTGTCCAACACTCGGCCGCTTCAAAGCCCAGGAGAGAAAATGTGCACGTGGATGAAGCCTGCATCATCCACCCTGCTGCAGCTTTAATCTGCATTGTGAGGTACAGCTGACCTCACATATTCACCTTGTACCATTTACAAATTGACAATAGTAATAAATGCACTCCTAAAATCATGTTTTTCTTTCTTGCTGGGACTCTTTTGCCAACCTCTGCTCTGTTGTTTAGGTTAACCTGCCATTAATCTGCATATGATTAAGTCTTGACATAAATTTGACAGTCTGGGCAAGGACTGATTAGCCATTTGCTTAGATGATGATGATGATGGTGGTGGTGGTGGTGGTGTGTGTGTGTGTGTGTGTGTGTGTGTGTGTGTGTGTGTATGTGTGTGTGGTGGGGACTTACAGATGTCCATGTCAGCTGTGAATCTTTAGGTGAAACTGAGAACTATTATACAAGACCACCAAGTAAAGGAAAGGTGCACTTTAAAAAGAAAAGATATTTTGGATGATTAGCAGGAATTTTAAGAATCTGGATTCCATAATTTGTAAAGAGCCGCCAGTGAAAATGAATATAGTTTACAAAGCCTCGGAGCGATCATTGCACTTCATCTGGATGGAACTAATATAAATATTATGAACTGCATTTCATAATTTAGACTATATGGTTATTTCATCCATGCAGTAATTCAAAATATGTAGCTTGTTCGTCATAGTGAAAATTCCCTACTTTGAATGCATTATAGCCATGAATAAATGGTTTTGTCTTCACATAATAATGACTCTCAGGTTACTAAAGTGAGTGCTTAAACTCACTGATGAAAGCAAGTCTTTGAAATATAAAGAGCTGGTAATTTCACATTAAAGGGAGAATACAAAAAAACAGCCTCTTTAAAAATAATTTAGTCTGTGTTGATGCAGATTAAAACTTGGGGAATTTTGAAAGACCAAATTGTGTGTTTTGAGCCTGAACTGAGAGATTCAAACATCTAATTTTCAAATTTAAGACGGTGTTTAAGACCTGTTTCCTCTGAAGTAAATGATCTGGCTTTGTTCTTTTGTTTACAGCACTTTATACATACAGACGTGAACGCTGATGTTTGCCACATTATGTTCCCAACTGGTTATTGATCCCACACACTTGCAGCTTCAAGGACAACACCTTAACCTCAAGGTCATCAGGCCTAAAATAAAGCTTTTGGAAAACGTAACTTAAACACAGGAGCAAATACAGAAGAACAGATGTTGAACTGCAAAGTCTTTTAAACCCTTTTATTTCCAGTGTTAGAAGATTTAGGCTGACAGTAAATCCACTGAATCAGATGTAAAAACAGTTTGACTGCACAAGCTTTAAACTGCAGTTTTGTGGATGCTTCCTCATCCAAACACATAAATGTCATATTTCTGATTGCATGAGCTGTTTGGTGATTAAGGCAAATGTATGCAATTTCATGCTTACAAAACACACTTTCAAATCATTTCAACCCACAATGTCTCTTGATTTAGCATAATTTGTCATTATGGATATCATTTTTTTAATTATTGGTAAAGGTTTTGGTCAAACATTTGCCTAAACTTGTTCACTGTGTCAATAAAATTTGACTTAATATTTTAAATATGTTTATTTTATTTTATTATTTTACCCCATACTGTCCAATAGCCTACAGGTTTTAACACTCTGTCATAGCAGGTGAAATGTGTGAGAAACACTGCCGTGGTCGTTGTTGTATTTCCATGCCTGCTTCTCTATTTATTACAACAGCCAAATGATTTTATAGTTTTATTGTTTGAATGATTTTTGTTTTTAGCTGCAGGACGGAAGAATAAACAGGTGTGCGTTAATTCTCTCAATCTGTATGACATAAATATAACAATAATAATAGATTTCAGATTTTATTGTGTGTGAAATATATAATATGAGATGTTAACTGTCTGCAAAAAGGCAATCAATTCAAACACAGTGTTTGGTTTTCGGCACCAAACTCACTTTAAATCAATATGAAATATTTTTGCAGTGTGGTTTTTCGTTAGCGTTTGCTAACAGCTGTGTCAGTTTTATTCATTCGCACAATCAATTGGGGTTTTCTATCTTCATGAAAAGCATGACTAAACCTAAAATTAAACTTGAGTGTGTGCCGCTGAACTGTGTGACTTCTTTCATTGGTGTTTCTTATAGGATTCTTTTTAACACATGCAGAAATGCCATGTTTGGTTGCAGAAAAGTCACACAGTGACGTTGAGGGTCCGGAAATAGAAGCTTGATAATATGACGTTTTATTAGAGAGCTGAGTATCTAACCAGCCAGCTCAGTTTAGTCGTGAAATTGAATCTATAGATTCGTGTACATGGACATGAATTTTCCTTTTTTTTTTCGTGACACTCAGCACGACTTTCAAAGAGCCTGTGAAGTGGCGCAGTTGAGATGACGTCTATATAAGGTGACACATGTCCACAAAAAGTGGACTCAAGTGGACTTTGCTGCAGGAGACAGCTGCTCGCTTCCAACCAGGCTTCAAGTGATCATTTGAACCTAAACCATGATCTTTCCCTGACCAGACCTTACCCTCAGCGATCACACCATGACACTGCGTTATTTTTAACGAAAAAAATGGAAAATCTATAGATTCAATTTCGTGACTATTTCACAAACTGCTGTGAATCTAGTGATGAGTGTCGGACTTTAAGGCTACTCTGCATTATTTTTCCATGAAAGGGAAAATTGTGCTCTCTCATGGTCCCACGCATTCAAGACTTTATCATATTTAATGATATTGTTTAAATACGTAGACCTGCACTACAGTGGGTTTCTGGTGACCTCATAATAATAGAATTATCCCGCCTTTGCTGCCATGATATTTAGCAGACTGTATCCTTTTAGACAATAGCTACTTTTAGAAGGATAAGGCCTGCATGCACCATCATTCTTAGATGGAGCAATTTTAGTGAGCTGATGTTTAAATATTCCAGAGAAAATATTATTTTACAAAATACAAAATAATTTTAAAATGCTATAAAGCATGAAAAGGTATTTTTTTAAATAATAATCTTTCCATATCACAATCGCATTTGCGGGCCGTTTTTAACTACAAACACTGAGCCAGAAACCAAAATCTCCCGATGTCTATAACAAATGTTATTAAATCAAAGCATCGCATGGTTCCGCTTTCTTTCCATTTTATGATGTTCGACCTCAATGCTCTGACTTTGATCAGCTTCAATTAACAGCTCATTAAACCTTCAGCCTGCAGACTCCAGTTTCAAAGCTTTGTGTTTCACAATTGAGCCGTTTGGATGTGAGAAGGCATTTTCAGTCAACAAGATGTGTTGACTGAGAACCATCAGTCCATGTGTGTTTATTTCATACTGTGCGTGAGAAGATGTTTTATCATATTTCTGGGAAAAGACACTGAGTGGTATACACAAGAAAAACAACTCATAAATCTCCCTGGCTCCTGTAAAAAAAAAAAGTGCGTCAATATTTTTCCTCAATACAGGATAAATATGTTGTTTAAACTGCGGTTTGGCGACGTACGTAAATGTTAAACCTCTATTGCACTTCTCATTGAACTGACACAATAAAGTAATGTGAAAGCTTTTGATCAAAACCAATGCATCTAATAACAAAGCACACCTTTCAAATATTTTTTTCCTTTAGCTCTGGACACATTGCAGTGACAGTAAATACCGCGCACACAGAATCATACCCAACCTGAATATTGAGAATAATTAGATTCAGCAACAATAGACGGTTTGTTATTAATGACTTTACATTCAGCCTTGTTTACACAGCCTGGGCGCCTCAGTACCGTTCAACCTCTTTCTGCAGCTAAGATCGACAGTTAATAAAAAAATTATAAATGGTAATAATAATAACTTTTAAAAAAATCTTTACAGTAAAAAATATTTTTCCAGTGCAAACCCTGCGACCAACTCACACTGTTTAAACACCGAAGCAATAACCTCAAATATAGGCTTGGATAGGCTGCCAGTATCACATCAATGCTTTAAAATGACTGGTTATAAAATAAATAGATAAAATGATAATAATAGGTAGTGTCAGCTGGCTCACTGATACACAACACGCAGCCTGCCAACACTGATTATTTCTGTTCTCCAGTCAACCAGCCACTAATAAACTTCTATGACTATAATAATGTGAATATAACATTTAACGAGCTGTTGATATGAATTAGTAAAGAAAAAGTGTTGAAGTGAAATTAGAGCTAAGCTGTGACATTATAGTCTGTTTCCACAATAACATTGTTCTCACTTCCATAAATATGAACTACTTGATAACATCTGGCCTTCCTAAAAATCGTTAAGCAAATGAACCAAATGTTGCCACACCTCATGTAAATCTTCAACATTTGTTGTTTTTTTTTCCCACCTGAAGCAGGAATGAAAATGATTTTGGGAATAATTTAGGAGGAAAGAAAATAAGATAAATAGTTTATCTGCTCTGTTTTTCATTAACTCTTAACACAAGCCGCCATCACTTCCTCTCAGACAAGAACATGATGAGCAGCAGTTCCGATGCATGTGTGAATCCACAATCTTAACTAGAAACGCATGGCTGCTGCTAAATCAGATAATATCAACATAAATACTGAAATATTCACTCGGATTGTTTGATTTTCCTGCTTTTACGCAAGCTAAGATAAACCTGGATGGATAATCTCTCTCTGTGTTATTTTCAGTGTGTGGTATATGACTTCATGCCCAGCTAAAGATGTCAGGAATCAATGAGACGTTTGCTTATTGTGAAGGTATGTAACCATATTAGGCCCTGAGCCATGTGAACAGACTATCATCATCACTTATGCTCTACACACACTGGATTAAAAGCTTATCATACTCCTACATCCTTAATAATAAATGGAGAACAGTATTAGTGAAAATATATTTAATAATTAAACATAGCATAGTTACACATAAGGAATGCAAAACAGATGAGTGAGAGTGGATCCGTAGAATATAAAGGGTAGACCTACTGCAAAGGTTTGAGTTCCCTCCTCAACAGCGGCAAGTTCATCATGAGGGAATGCATGGTAGGGCTACTGACAAAAACACATGGCTGTTGGAGGATGTGGACTCGTACAGTTAAGGCTCCCTGCAGGACCTGCAAGTCTTTGGTTTTGCATGAGGAGACTGCACCAGACGGTCCAGCTTCCGGAGGGAGCAGCACACACATCTTCTCCCTGCCATTTTTTGGATTCTGGCCCTGTCCAGAAAGATGCACATAGAGCGTCCCAGAGGTTCTGCGTTTAGAGTCAGAGTATGTGCAGACTGTGGCCGGGTCATTCCTCCTGAGTGTTCTCTGAGTGGGAGCTAGAGCCTTCAGACTGGCGGTCAGCGTCAGAAGTAGATCTTTCTTGTTCAGAGAGCTGCTCGCTGCTGGGTATGGAGTTCTTCTTCGGACGACCTTTTGGTTTAGTTGGTGACTCCAGGCCTCCTCCCTGCAACACCTGCAGGTCAAACATGAGCTCTGATTTAGGTTCAACTGTGGTGAATTACAAAAAAAAAAAAAAAGCTGACCTCTATGACCACAAATCATTATAGTAGCAGAATTATTTTATTGTGCTGTTGTTTTTTTCATCTAAATACTCCACAATTTACATTCCATATAATAAACACATTCATAAAAAGGTGGTAGACTCAGTTCCCTGCTAATAACAAGGATAACTCAATAACACAGGCAACTATTCATCTAATTTGGCCCTTATGCATGCAGGGTGAAGTATAGATTTCAGTATTAGTCTGTGCTATTCCATCCCATCCCACCAACATCTGTCAAAATAATACAAAGAAAAAAGATCCTATTCATTATCCTATTCATATATATACATATATATATATATATTTAAAAAAGCATTATATCATCATCATCATCATGTGGAAGTAAAACTTACTATTTTCTTCCATTTCATCCTTCTGTTCTGGTACCATGTTTTCACCTGCAGTTGACTGAGACCCAGAGACTCAGCAAGATCTATCCTGTGAGGAATGAACACAACAATAAATCAGTACATTTTTCAGACTTTAGTTTGTTTAAATCAATTCAAGAATTTGCCACTAAAACCTTAATTTTGACCATTTTTCTGTTTAGAGGCATATAATATGCTTCTAATATCAGCTGCTCCAAGAATTAAAGTCATCAAAGCTTATAAAGTAGAGACTTATGTCATTTATCAATTATATCAATGAACAGCTAAAACTCATCAGTTTATATCAGCTCTCACTGTGACTGAATGATCTCCACACTTACCTATCAGGCGTGGACAGATACTTCTGCTTCTCGAAGCGCTTCTCCAGGCCCATCAGCTGCAGCTCAGTGAACACCGTGCGGCTCCGGCGGCCCTTCTTGGTCTTGCTGCTTCCGTCCCCTCCGTGCTCCAGCTTTCCGCGGAGGTGGAGGTCCAGCGGCAGGTGGTGAGACGCCGCACCGACCTGCAGGCCCGGAGCCGCGGACAAGAGCGGGGAGCCGAGCGGGGATCCCAGCGAGCAGGACAGCGGGGATAAGGGGAATTTGAGGAGGCTCGTCTGGTCGGCCTTCAGTACTGTGGGGGACCGAGAGGGAACAAAGACACACACGGAGGGATTTGGTTTAGAAAATACTTTTAGGTTACATATTGTTTTTGTTGGTCGAAGCTAGTTAAGGCTGGTTTAGATGTACTGTATCCTACAAGAAGCAGACAGATTAATGGGCCCTGGGGCGCTGCAGGGGTCAATGAAGAGGCTCCCAGCATATGAAAAATAACTATTTCACTAACAAGACGGAGGTTCATAAACTCTGAACTGTAGCTGTAAACATAAAGAACAAGGAAGCATCATAAGGCCTTTTTAATAAATATGAATATTCTGACTAATAAACAACACATATTAAACAATAACACCGAGGCCGTGTCAACGTCACGGAGCTGAAACGTTCAAAGACATCTGCATAATCATGTGATTAGTAACGCTATTTTATCTACATTTATGAACATGTTCTATTCAAATATTAAAACTAGATTCTCATTTATGATGATATCATGACTTCAAATGGCCCAGTCGCACTAATGTCAACCTGATTTCATCATTAAAGAAATCAAAGCATGTTCTGTAGCCTATTACAGTACGTCTTCTCACAGACACTCAAATAGATGTTAAAGATAATCTATCTCTAACATAAACACCTTCATTAAGTCTAATTATATTTTAAAGCGAGACTCAAATAAATAAATCCAGGCTATCCCGTTCTGGTTCTGTGTGAATAAGGTCTTTTTTTTTTTTTTTTTTTTTTTTTTTAAACGACTCACAGCTTTTGCACAACTGCATTTTGAAGGTGGACAAGATTTAGACACATAAACTATTAGGTTTTTGTTTTTAAAACACTGGGAGACAATTAAATAATTTGACATCTTCCACTCAGGATTTATTTTCATTTCATCCAAGGAGCGTTTTGGCAACACTGTAAAACCCCAAAGACAGTCGTGATTTTACGCACACACTTTCAAATATTAAAGACGCGTCACTCAACTTGTTTTGAACAGTTTTGCAGTATTTTTCATCCTAAAATAAGAACATACACTTTATACTACAAAACAAATTTATGCATTCTAATTATTTCCTTTATATTTTACTCTGTTGCACATCTGATTTTTGCTGTGTTACTGCAAATTATTAGCTGTGTTACTAGAGTCTCAAAAACAAATATTGCGGTGTTAATTAGTTAATTATTTAACACTGCAAGTTAATTATCATGCCTAAAAAACTTTTATTTTGAAATTCTATATGGCGCAACACGCTCCCTGTAATATTTGCAATTAATTATGAATCAAAATTTTAAATAAATAATATTATAATTAGTAGTAGTACCTAGTAATAATAGTTTTTGTATTATTATCTATTATCTTCGGTCCCTGCCGTTTTGCAGTATGAAAGCACTGTGACACAGCCGCCTCTTACCCAGCTGGTTATGGAAAGGCCGGGCGGACAGGAGAGCATGCACCCCGAATTTGAGGAGCTCCCCTGCCGGAGCCGACGCTTTGTGCTCCGGGTGGTCGGTCAGGATCTCCTCTATCATGAAACTCCTGTAGCGATGAGTTCTGTGATCCGGGTGAACTTCCGGAGGATAGTAATGCGCCCCCATGTCCAAAGGATGCTGCATAATCTGGCTTTGCGGTCACCTTTAAAGACACCAAGCGCGCACACCGATGATCAGTCCCTCAGTGGCCCAAACCAGCTCTCATATTCCCCCTGCGGTGCCTCTTTAGTCCGGAGATCAACACTGTGGATCAAAGTTATCCTCAGAGTCTGAATCGAACAAAAATGTCAAACGCAGGTAGCCGACTTCTCTGCGCGTCTGTGCGTCCTCTTCGGGTTTTACGCGTTACTTAAGGCCCGATTTGATTCTGTTTGTAAAGAAAATCAGGAACCAAGAGCGAACATTTGACCAGAAACTCCCGAACCCGGTCGTGCTCATGCCCACTCGCTGTGTGTGAGCCGCGGAGGTCGGAGCTATTTGTCAGCCGCCGAGCGCGTCACCTTGGCAGTGAGTTGAGGAATAAGCTTTGGGTTTTATGAGTCTCGTCATAGCTCCACCTCTTCTCAGGGTCTGTCTGCTCGTTGCCTTCACCGAGCCAAAGTTACATGCAGAGCCGCACCAGTCCTGCATGGATTTATATGCGAAAGGGGAGAAAATAAGGATCTGAAAGGACGGACATATATGCAGGTGACTTTACAAGTTATAGGGCATTAGTCTGATGATGATGATGATGATGATGATGATGATGATGGTGAGGAAGCTCAGAATAGAACATATGTTTAATAATATTAAGGCTTGCCGTACATGGCTTATATATATGAATTTACAGGTACAATGTGCGTCTGTTTTTGCAAAGAAATTACTCAAGAAATCATCTTTTTTCCTATATTTTGTGTCTGTTTGATAACCCAACACGTAATGTAACATGATGTAATTATGCCTGGACATGTAATGGTGTATGATGATATTAGGGACTAATTAAACCTCAGCTGATGGTTTCAGTGTTTCACTCCGTGCTGTCAGGCCCAATGAAGCCACTGAGGCAGTGAGAGGAAATATATCATTGTAGAGGTCACAAGACCTACTCCTGAACACCCCTGGGATTTTTTTTTCTTTGCGGTTATTTGGCCCAAAAATTGTGAAATATCCCCCATAGCGTATTTTTAGTATTTCTCAGGGCTGCTTTGAGAAAAGCTCTGGCCTTTAAAAAAAAGTCAAGTCTGTGGCTGAAAACCTGAAAGAACCCTTGAAAGGTTTAAAGCTTGTTGTCTGTTCAGATTTTATCTGATTAAATCTTATTTTGTTTTGACCTTTTTCTTTAAAATATGTATGACATGACACATATTCAACACAACTCACAACACGATAAGAACACAATTAAGAACAGGATACTGGGTGCAGTAATACCTTACTCAATCTTTATTGTAACACACCAGTGAAAAATATACCTATACATCTCAAAAATGGTGCTCAATAAAAGCAGCATAAAATGCCGTGATGTAAGGGGGCAAATTACAAGAGGAATATTGCAGTTTTAAATGTGTAGGAAGGTGTGAGCTAAATGCTGAATGATAAAATATAATTGTGACATAGTAGAGGGTTTCACAGGAGTGAAATCTGGAGAACACAACTTCATCAGAAGGAGTATTTTCCCATGGAAAGCACAAATATGACTGACTTTTTACACTAACATAACAACCACTAAGTACCAATAGAATAGGAGAATTATGGGATTAGAGTCATAGTTTCCAATATTTCAAACTGTTTTCTTAGCTTAGCTTTTAATATAATCCCATAATGCTAAATGCAGTTTTGAATCTGTGGAGGCATGTTTAGGTATGTTTGAATGGTATGTAAAACCATGAGTCCTCCAAAAGAATTAATATTGTGTAATAATGTTTCACACAAAGTGAAGTTTCTGAGACAAACACGACAAACCAAAATAAAGTTTAAAGCAAATTGAGCTCTTGCAATATTCAAACAAAGCATCTTTAGTCATATATAAAAATGATAAATGAACTAGGTCATGTGAATTTACAAAAAGTCGCTCGTCACAGCTTTTTAAAAAGGTATTTAAGAGACTCTTTCCATCCCACAGGCCACCTCTCAGTCTGACAAGTCAATCACATATTCTGCCCTAAAAATGTGAAAAACTAATCTTGTCTTTAGGATCAACTACTGAGTTACAGTAATGGATTTGCTCAAGTTGTTCAAACATGATGTACATGTTGCCAGAAGTGTGTTTTCAGCTCCAGTTGAATTAGCAGGCATTGTTGGAACATATCTTCCTCTGGTGGTTACTTCTGAGAATGCAAGGAGAGTGAAGCTTCCCCGCCAGAAGATGAAATACACAATACTCAAGTGGTAATACATGCTACATTTGACAGAATATGTATTATCAATTTTTATTGGCCATTCTTTCAGTGCTTTCCCACTTACCATAGATTGGGAATAAAGACTGGGATCACCTGCCACTTCCACAATTTATTTCCTTTACCCTCCTGATCTGCCACTTGCAAACACTACGTATATAATTTGCACATTGTGGATATTTTACGGCAAGCACCGATTTCACTGCTCCAGTCTTTTAAAATTCATGATATGTACTATGTACTGTACATTTAACACATTTAACATAATCTTACTTTTCCTTTTGTACGTAGTCTATTTGTTTTGTTTTTTTAATGTTACATATTTATCATTTTTTGTTATTACACTTTTCATTTTTTTTACCTTGTTACCTGATGTATCTTTTTTGTTTGTCTTATTGTTCTGACATGGAACAAAACAAATTTCTTGTGTGCATGTACTTGATGAATAATGTTTTGTGCATATTAGCCTAATCTTCCATATTCTTCTGAATATAGAATAATCCCAAGACAGTACAAGTATACTGTATGCATGATTTTTGACTGGCATCAATATGTATCACAAAAATGGAGATGGATATTATTATTATATTTCGATGTTTGCATTAGGGGTGTGCCTTTATACAAATACGTTATTCGGCAAAGCACAAATAGTGTTTTGTTTTTGTTTTTTTTACGAATATTTGTTTCATACAAATATTTCAAAAATTATTTGATTTCAGGAAGAAAAATAAAACATGTCAAAGACCAGCGTGCAGGTCGGTTGCATCGCTATCTCAGTGTCTCTCCTCTGCTCCGCTGTGACGTATAAGTAGGTCTCAGTGAGGGGAGTCACATCCACCTGCTACATGACGCATATTTCCTAAATGGACATCAGTCCCAGAGTTGGGAGTGTTGCCCAGGGATAAAGCTGAGCTACTGACACACGCTTCATGAACAAGCTTCATGAACACTTTTTGTAACACTTTAATTTTCTAAAATTAAAAGCGTAATAAAAACAAAAACAGGATTTTTAAGCCTCTGTCCACTTTTATTCGAATACAAATACAAATAATTTTGCTGCCCCAACAAATACAGATACAAATACAAATACTGGGCTCTCTGCACATCACTAGTTTGCATGTGTTCTGATTCAGGCTCAGCACCAAAGCATACAGTTTAACGCAGATCATAACGCAATGCATGTTATCTAGCATGCATAATTCAACCAAACAAACAGATTTGTACAGGTTACTGCAATCCAAAATGCCTTACAGATGACTGTCAAGCTGATAATAAGTCAGTACAAATATAAACAGTAAAACAAATGCACACAAGAAATAAAAATGATGACAACAGGCCTGCAAAAATGAGAATCAGCTGTTTGGACAAGTGACCACACAGTTGTGGGCTTGTTTGATTTCTTGCGGTAGAGTCGGAGAACTCTCATGTCAGTACGGAGCGGTTCTGTAGGTCTGAACCTCCGACAGAGAACACAAGGGGAAAATCACTTGAACAAAACTTTGACAAACATTTTAAATGTATTAAGTTTGCCTGATTCTGTGACATCCTCAAAGGCAGTGTATAGACTATTCCTTCATTTCGTCATTTTGTGAATTTTGTCATTTTGACGAATAAACAAGAAACGTTGCTGTCACTTCACACAGAGACTAAGGGCCCCCTGCGTGACCTCTGGGCTCCTGGGTCTGTTAGCTGTCTTATCCAATCATCAGCACCCTTAATTCACAGTCTTTAGTGATTAGTCATTGCTTGAGGAAAACCTGTCCTGCATGTGACTTTAATGCAAAAGTGTAATTTGTAAAAAAAATAAAAATAAATAAATAAATAAAAAAGAAGAAGAAGAAGAAGAAGAAAGAAAAAAAAATCACATCTTGTCTGTATTTATCACTTGGCAAGAATGATTGCTGTCTGTGCGCCACTCTTCATACACCACAGTCTGCCCGAATGAAGGAAAACACTTTGATTATTTGTCTTTTGCCTCTCATACAGTAGTGACTGTGCACACCTTTGCTCATGTGGATGCCATTTACATTTCAGCATGTTTCATATGGAATCCAGTCAATGCCATTGATGACTTAAAGTACTATATTACAATACGGAGAAGTATTACAGCCCTTACACAACTATGGTCACTCACACAGGTGTTTCCATTTATTTTGCCGGGTGACACCTCTTCTCAGGACAGACTGTGTCGAAATCTCTCACTTTCTTGTTAGTTTTGTTGAACGCATCACGGTAGAACAAATGACACCTTTATCATTCTTATAAGTGTATGGGGTTCTGTAACATCATGTATATTCCAGCACAGCGCTGCACGATGTTAAACTGTGCAAAGGTCTAATCAACATCAAGTGAAAACACCTGTGTAGGTGTGCAGGGCCTTTAGATAGTAACTAACTTATTGTTATTTTACAGCTGTGTCATGATGAGCAAAAAGTCTAATCAAAATAAACACTAATTCTATTACAGATAAAGCTTTTTAAAAGGATATATTGACTGTTTTTGAAAGGTTATGTCAATGTTAAAGACAGCAAATTTGTAAAACATGTAAATAAAGAGGTCACTACATCATGCTTAAATTTCCGCTTGATGTCCAAAAGGAATTCTGTAAATGTATCCATCTTGTCACCAGATCCACACTGGTAAATTATCTGATTTGCAACACTGATTGTTCATGAATGCAGCCTGTATTTCACTCAGTGTAACAGAATCAATGTAACAGCTTATTTTGATACAGAAGAAAATTTACAGCCTGCTGATACTGATTACAAGCTTATTACAGTTCTTCAAATTGCATTTTGTAAGCAAACATTTTCAGATGTTTGAATGATCAATGTGGTCCACACTTGTCTGTCAGCCATTGTTGTTTTTCAGTTTTCTGTTCCATAGCCTCCAGATAGTCATTTATAATTCAACTCAACGGCAGTATTTGAATCAGCAGCCACTAGGCTGCACCAGAGGACCTCATAATAAAGAAATACCCTCACGCAACAGTCCTCTTTTTTCTGGGACCTGTCAGCCAGTTGCAGCAGAAGCAGTGTTTTAGTTACAGGCTGAGCACTGGGTTTACTACATGGGTTTGGAGGAGAGCCTTTTCTTTCAGACATATTACCTCAGCAGAGAATTCAATCATACACACAAACAACAGTGAAAAGCAAACTTTATATTTTTCATAATGTGTTAGGATGATAATTGGACAAGTCAACACAAGGACAAAAACAAAGTGCATAAAATAAAATGCCATTAAGCACAAAAAGACGATGATCATTATTAGATGATGATTATTAGGTCATTATAAAGTCAAGAGACTCAGTCTCTGCAAGAGTATGTAACTACAGTACCACAGTATTCCTTAATCTTGGATTACTAGGATTTTACAATCATTTGAGGAACACAAACAAACAAAATAATTGAAAACAAAGTATAAGAATTAAAATTTAGAGATGAATTAATCACTAAAAACTAATCATGAATCACTTTTTAAAATAAAAATACAGATAGAGTTGTTGCACAGAGACCCAAAAAGTTTTGTTTTCACTGTCCTGTTAAAACTATATCAATGTAATTTTAATCATGCACAAAGGTTCAGTATTTTTTGATGAATAAATCCAAACTATCAGCAGACGATAGTAAAAATGTGCATACGGAGCGGTTGTTTGGTCACGTGACGCAACGGCACCGTTCTACATGACAACATGTCAGGTTGCTAAGTTAGCTAGTGAGCTAGCTTCACTTAGCTGACCAAATGATGTGGCTAGAGGAAAAAACCGCTTTGCTACGTGCCAACGATAAAACAAGCATGGCTTCAGAGAGATGAATTGGCTATGTCAGAAATTCTAGACAAAGCCCTGGACTCAGAGGACAGGAAAAAGGTAAGTTAGGCCTTTTTTAAAGCTACTATGCTAGCTTTACTTAACACAGTACTGTAAGCTAATTAGCCTTAAGTCTGCAGCTTGCAGCATCAGCACCAGACACCCTGCTGCAGGGCTAACGTTAATGTTACACAACCTAACGTTATTCTCTCCCTGCATAAAGAAATGTTGCGACTTTAAAACCAACGAGATGTGAACTAAGATATGACATAAATAACGTTACGCAAAGAACTGACATGAAGCCACTAAGAGAAAAACCTGCTTATTAGCTGAGTGAACTGGACAAACGTTGATGTGGAAAATAAGAAGAGAGGAACCAGTATCAAGCAACCTATGACAGCATCAATCTCTCTGCTATACAGCAGACACTGTCGGGTTATTAGGAGCAGCGTTATGATGATATTATCACGTTTTTACTTGCAGTCAGAGGAGGTGATAGAGTATGTGGAGTGTCATTATAAAGAGGGCTATTCACGCCGAGCAGTGACTGTAATATTATTCTTCAGTATCGGCAAAATGTGACATAAATACTGGGATTTAAAAGAATGGACTTTTACCTCTGTTGATGCATGCACCAGTTCTCCGTCACCATCATCTGGATTACTTGCATTAAAATATGAAGTTTGGTATCTAAGATTTGTTAATACTTTTGCTCCTATTTAGACCTCTGTCATATCGAAAGCACAGATGTACCTGATAACTTTAGTGAGGGCTATTACCCATTTAAGTGTTCCAGTCAGGCATGTCAATAAGTCAACATGAACAGTACCTAGTCTTTGAACTGGCACACTTAAATGTAGCTATGATCTGCTATGACAAATCCTAGGCTCTGTCCAAAATCACTCCCTGTTTACTATATAGTGCACTTTATTTGCTTATTGTTTATTGTGCCCTTACAGGACAGGTCTACAACTTTTCAAGTCTGTCTTAAAACAATAGCCAGGAGCCCAAATGAACATTGAAATATGTTTTTCTTGCCATAATCATTCCTCCTGTACATACAGACCATTATAAGATCCCTTCATAATGCACTTATAATGTAAGTGATGGGGACCAAAATTCGCTGTCCTTCTGTGCAAAAATGTATTGAAAAGTTTATCTGAAGCTAATATGAAACTTCCATGACTTGTCCAAATCAAATCAAGTAGATATCATTCAACATTAGTCTTTGATGATGACGCAAAATGATGGTGACTGTTAAAAGTCCAAAGTGGTCTCTATAGAACGGAGTCTATTATATGGGGAATAGTGAGTGATCAAAGGATTATAGTCACATATCTGCTGTTTAAGATTCCTCTAGTTTGACTGGCTGTTAATTCTAATGTTTTGTCTGCTGAGCTTTTATTTTCTTCATTCCGCATTTAGTGTATGTCATGTCAGAGTTATTGCAATTACAATTACAATTGATTAGAACTTAAAGGTGCTATATGTACGAATTTTAGTTCAAAACACTCCAAAATTAACTAAAATTATCAACAGAATGTGAAGAAATAACAGTTTTGACACTATGTCGAAGACGTCTGTGTATTGTGTTGCAGAGATATACTGTTATATAAGTTAGCATGCTAATCAGCTAGCCACGGCCCATCCTGTCTCTTAATACCACTGTGTACTTCAAGAGGCGATAGTTATTCACTGTAGCGTCCAGTCTGCCCTCAGTCTAACATGAGAGTATGAAGTAATGCAGCCCTGAGGGTGTATTCTAACCTCTTGTCGGTCATCACACCAACCAGCAGCGATGGTGGAGATTTTTAGCCAGGCTAAGCTGTTGTCATTTTCATTCTAGGACCATTATTACGTCACTTTATTAAGTTTGAATATTTTTTCAAGCAAGAAAGTAAGCAATTAAAATCCAGATATGTGGTCAGTTTATCCAAATAACACCTGTTTGTCAATCTGCTCAATCGTGTGTCCTGATTTTCAACTGCAGCCGTTAAGGTTGCTAGGAGACAAGAGTGGCGCTTTGTGACGCAAGGGTAAGGGTGGAAACAGTTGGTGACGCAAATAAGAAATCCTCTGTAGACCAGACTGTCTCATTTACCAATGTTCGGTTTGGCCTCTGCGGTCTACGAAGGACACGCCTTTGTAGACCGCGTCCTTCAAAGCATGCGGCCCCTGAATTGGGACAGAGCTATTATTTGCTCTGTTCACTTGATTAGCTATTGAGAACATCTGTTCCTTACCTGTAACTAATATCCCTCGTAAAACATTTGCTTACTTTACACTGAACAAAATCCATGAGTGAAACATTTGCAATCAACCCTTTCTGCACTATCTGCACAAATGTCCTGTAATTTCTAAATCATGCTTTCTAGATATTTCAACTCAGCACAAACATTTAAACACAAACAGACTTATGCACCTGGTTTTAAGGGCGATATATTTGATCTCATCACTTGTGTGATGTTCAATGCTACCAGGTGGTGAGGGGAATTGATTGTCAAATGATTATCAAAACACACCACTAGACCTCTGCTGGATTTAGGCTAGTTTTAGCATTCTTGCTGAATGAACACCTGGGAGAACAATTAACAAGCTCATTAGCCACAGAATAAATACCAGCACTACTTAGCATCCCACTCCCCATTTACTGTGTTAAGAGTGGGATTCTACTCATGCCACTGTGACTCATATCCTTGCTGTAGTGTCATGAAGACCATTTATTTGGCTGGTATGCTTTCTGTCTCACTAGAATTCTTTCAAACACATTGTCACAGCTTAAACATAGTGTGAAAAGCACCATCTCGTTGGCCATATTTCTTTATTAGCACACTCAGTGGAAATGCCTCTCACATCCCACACTCATTAGTTACATCTCTGAAAGATATCTCAGCCTTCACACCATTTTCTCATATCCACCAACACTCTGGCTTCCTAGTGGAAACAACACAAGCTTATGGATCTACCACAAATATGTAAAGCATTTAAGTTAATTTAATTTGGTCTTAGTATGCGACTGAAGGGATTTATTTTTGGTCACTGCAATTAGCTCGCTTTCATGTAATTGTTAATATTTGATGTGCATACGTCACATTGGTCATGAAGAACACCTTCTCTTTCACCACCTTGTTACCAAGAGCTTCCTATAAACACTGCCAAGTGGTGTCAGGCTCCAGCTGAACTGATTGGATAGGTGTCTTTCCGGCCACAATATTGGAAGCACTTCAGCTGCTGTCATACTATGTTTTGGTGCCATATCAGTTTGTAACAAGAAGTGTGGATTACAATGTAAAAGAAGTCTAAAAACAGTTGTGGATGGAAAACACAGGTTCTTACTTTACACCATCAATTATTCATAGACTACAGGAGCCTGACTCTGTAGTACATTGTGACCTGAACGTGACCTGTCTCTGAAATTGCAGAAAATGCTGTTAAATGACAATTTTGTACAACTTTTGTCCAAGCAACAGACCAAATCCCCCAAATACTGAATGTACTTTAATGCTAGACAAGGAAAATCAGCCATTTCTCCCATTTAAGAAGCTGGAACCATCAAATGTTTGGCACTTTTGCTTGAAAAATGACTTAAATGATTAATTGTTTATCAAAATAGTTGCATTAATTTTCTGTTGATCGACTTATTGATTAATCGACTAATTACTGCAGCCTTAACTTTGATTTATGAGCAAATACCTGCAAAAACATTAGCATGTTAGCATTGTCATTGTGAGCATGTTAGCATGCTGAGAGAAGCATTTAGCTCAAAGCACTGCTGTGCCTATGTGCAGCCTCAGAGAGCTGCTAGCATAGCTGTAGACTCCAAGACTTGTTTTATAAATGACTTCAACAAGTAAATGATTATCAAAATCATATTTTCTGTCTGTTGACTTATCATTTAATCAGGCAGTAGTTTCAACACTAGTTTAATGCAACAGATGCCTCTACTGAATATACAGTATTTTCCTAGCAGGCACACAAGAACATGAACCAAGCATTAGCATAGTTTTGTCAGTTTGCACATTCACAGTGCAGAAGGGTTAGAGTCTCACCTTGTGAGTCAAGGTGAAACTGTGTTTTGTGACATGAAATTGCTACATACAGGTATACATAAGAGTAGAGAGGAAAATGAGGGTAAAAAATATTTAAATGTAAATAACCATTGAGATTTTTGATAAGTTAGGAAAAGTGCTAATGCTATCAGTTTGTGAAACTGTCTGAATGCAATCAAGTACAAGTGATCATGCAGACTCCTTTCTCTTTGTTGACACCATAAACAGTTTTATCAAAGAGGAAGGAAAAGGCAAAGGTCAAGGAATCATTTGCCCATCAAAAAGTTAGCATGTGAAGATCCTGCTCAATTGTTAATGGGTCACAGTGAGGCAGAGAGCTGTAAAGGTGCAGAGTTTCACTCCTGCAACACCAGTCAGCACAGGTGATGAAGCCCATTAGGGCTGTGGGTGAAACGTGAGAAACACGTCCCCAGAGTTAAATTGACACTCTGGGTGATCTGTGACACAACTCTGATATCAGGCTACATAAATCAAATGCGCAAGTCAAGAAGTATTGCTCTGCAGTTACACAATAGCAGGTGGATGTGTTCATCTGAATAATTGATACATGTGGCATCAGTCTCTTAAAAATGCAGGAATTAGCCTAATAAAAAAACTAGCCTATAGCAGTTGAAGATATTACTATAGACAACAACTGATGAAATATGCAGGTAGACCTCCAGGCTCAGTGTGAGGGGAGCTAATGAGGCTGTGCATGCTCATCTTGAAGCCTCTCCACTTGCCTCGTGTGGGTGATGCTGAAGTCAGTGCTGTTTGTAACTCAGCACCTTGGATCTCGAATGTGCTCCTCGCTCCCACTGTTGTCCCCAGGCCACGCCCAGCTGCTCCCAGAGGTGCGGCGGTCAGACTGACACATGAGCTGCTGACATGGTGGCTCAGTTTGCACATTTCCCTTTCTCTCCTGGGTTATCCTGCCAGGCAACACCACTCACGCTCCTCATATCTCATTTGTGTTGTGCACCTTGTGACTGTTTGCGCTATCAGCACAACCCTAGCTTGTGCTTGTAAGCTGATTTTTTTTTTTTTTTTTTTTTTTTTTTTTCAATCTGCCTTTGACACAATGTTTATCCACACCTCTCAGCCCCTACCATGGCAGCTGGTGTCAGCATACTGAGTGACCTGCCTTACTCCATGAGTGGAGCCCACAGTGGAGAGATGGAGACAGGTAGGAGAGCTCTGCAACACATACACACAACACAAAGCTGCAGTTTTTATTTGCAAAGCACAGGATTATAGACTTAAAATGGTTTAATTCAGTGAAGTTTTGTCACCTGTTCATATGATGATGATGATGATGATGTTGAAATTAAACAGAAGTCAGACAAGATTTTATTCTATTTGGAATCATGAGCTGGCAATTTGCAGGGCAGCTTTGTCATCAAGACAAAACTTGTAGGTGAAACATACCATACATGTTATCTCAGATTTTATGCACAAAACTGATTTATTATGGTATGTAAGGTCCACAAAATTGATATTGTATACTAATGACTTAAAAGTGGTCCGCAGGTCTATTATCTCATTAGAATGGTTGCTAAGATATGTAATAATAACTAAAGCAGTTTACAGGTTAAGAAAACCTATTCACTTATATTACATCAAATAATATAACCAGCAGTATCTTGTCAGTATTGATAGTGGTTACCAGTGCTCAGTGAATGAAACATCTGTATATGTATGTGATGAATAAAACAGACACAGTCATGTATTATTGCATGCCATCATTGGCTATCCTAATTGAGATTGAATATGTTAATAATGCATTCTGGGAAAAATTTGTATAATTTATAGATTTAAAATCTTTTCAGTGTGGTTAGTCTCCACTGGAACCAATTGACTGGTTGACCATCTTTAAAACTGGTGCTTAGTGGAGGGTAACAATAAAACACAAAATATCTCTTGTTATATGTTGTATTTTAATTGACACATTTGACTAATAAACAAAAGAAAACCCAATCATGATTTCTTAAATATCGTACTATATACTTGACGTCGACGTCCTTTCTAAAAAGACAGTTCAGATAACCCGCTAACAGATTGAAAAGATGCAAACTGAATATTGTATTGTTGCTGATCTTCTATGTATTCTATGATCATAGCTTGTGCAGCCAGTCATCTCCTTTCTGTCTCGTCTCTCGTCTTTGCTTTTAGTCAGTCTGCCTGCTGCTCCCACACACTGAGAGCCGCAGTGAGTCAAGAGTATCGTTTCACCTTTTGGCTTCAGTTTGATGGACTGGCTGCTGAGTTGTTGAGCTAGCTTCGAACACAATATCAGCGTTACAATTACATGTCTTAACCCGGCGGGTACAAGTCCTCCTGTTGTTACAGCTCCTCTGTCGTTGACATTCAAGTACAGAAATGAATCTATGCATGTATGTAATAAGATAATGACTGTAATTATTACTGTTTATTGTTACAGTTGAAGTAGTAGCAACTAAAAGTAGTAGTATTTTAATGTTGGTGTTGAAACAACAAGCATATAAATGAGTTTAGTGGATCAGTAGAAGAATGACTATAAGAATTGATTTACTGTTAAAGTCCGTTATCAAGTAAAATAACAAATATTTACTTGTTCTGCCTTTTCAAAATATGTCTGTTTTCTTACTTTTCTTAATTTTATTTTATTAGCTCATCATTTAATTGACTATTGGGCCGACAAAACAATCATTTTTATAATAAATCACTTTAAATCACTGTTGTTACAAAAAGAAAAGAATGAATCAAACATAATATCAATATCTTATAATAAAAAGATAATTGCAGGCCTAGAAAATTACAAGCAGTTTTCAAAATGGTGTTTTACATAAACATAGATAATAGTATTATTCACATCTATGTGCATTTTGTGTTACATAAACTATCTGTCTACTGTGTCTACTGTCTACTCTGTGTTTGATTGTGTGTTGGAGGCTGTTCACCACCAGATGTACATCCTTTTAAGCAAGCAGCTACGACATTTTCCTCTTTCAGTTACAAGCCACCTGCCTCAGATCTGTGCGATGTGTGTGTGTGTGTGTGTGCGCGCAACATTCGCCCCCATCTACCTCCCACTGACGACTTTGGAGATGGTTGTCATGGTGACACTTCAAATGCTGCTGATGAACTGATAGGTTGTATTTGCCCCTGTTTGCCAAGGGGTGATTGTTGTGATGATTCACTATGGGCACAGAGCTGTGGAGTCTTTGTTAGGACAGAGATGCTCGCACTGCATGCAGCAGCAGCAGCAGCACAGCACGGACTGTAAGATGCAGCAGCAGCAGCAGCGAGGCCGGCACTCCTTAGCTGGGGAGATGACAAGCAGCGCGAGGAGACACGACCGCAGGCACTCTGCCTCGGACATCCTGCTGAAGGTCCTGCAGCGCAGACGGAGTTCTGCCCTGGAGATCCTCTCCTCCTCCTCCCAGAGAGTGATGGTGGCTGTCAGCGTGAACCAGACTCAGCCTCTCACTGAACGCAAGACCAGGAGATGTAACAACACTGAGCTAGTGTTTTAGCATAGAGAATTTTCAGCTGCTAATGTTTGGATCAAGCATTGATGTCTGCTTGTTTTTTCATTAGCTTGTTTTATTTTTCCACAGCCAACACGAGGATCCCTACAGCAAAGTACACCAAGATGGGGGAGACCTTGAGGCATGTCATCCCGGGTCACATGCAGTGCTCCATGGCCTGTGGAGGGAAAGCTTGTAAATATGAGAACCCCTCTCGCTGGAGTGATGAGGAGCAAGCCATCAAAGGACTGTACTCGTCCTGGTACGTTGGGCTCCACTGCCTTTCATACAGCCCTCAGTGCTCATGTTCTTTTCCCCTCAGCGCTGTGCTGTATCAATGCGGGTCACTGATGTCCACATCAATAGTTCCATGACAAGTCAATAGTCCTGGTTTTTGCTTTGCACTATGATCATGTCACTGATTTTAAAATGGAATAATTGATGGAAAATGGAAAATAAGTGAGATTTGTAGTTTAAGAGCATCAGTATGTTTGCAGGGTGTTTGGATGTCTCTCCTGGTATCTTGAGCTCTTGAAAGTCATGTTTTTACTTTGTGATAAAGTAAAAGCACAGAAATTGCCCTCTCTTGCTAAACAGCCCTAATCAAACACTTACCTATGTTTATGATTTTGCTCAACTGTCTAATTTTTAATATCCTCCACTTACAGGATTACTGACAACTTGCTAGCTATGGCAAGGCCTTCCACTGAAATCATAGAGAAATATAATATAATTGAACAATTTCAAAGGTACAGTAGTCTCCTTCTTTCATGTGTGTTTGAATTCAGATGTATTGTCATGTGATTCTTTATTAACATTTAGATTGAAATGAGTGAAATGGAGATTGGGTGAATGGTTTGCTCCAGCTGTCAGATGTCAGTGGATGTTATGGTCTGTTGCGTTAACACTGACTGGGGCATGTTGCTGTGCTCAGGTGTGGTTTGAAGACGGTCATTAACCTGCAGCGGCCAGGAGAACACGCCAGCTGTGGCAACCCACTGGAGCAGGAGAGCGGTTTCACTTATCGACCTGAAACTTTCATGGAAGCAGGCAGTGAGTGTCATCAAACAGTGAAACACACCAGTGTGGATACACTGTATGTAGTGGTAATTTGATTTACAGACAAGGTTACATCAAAGTTCAGAAAAAAAAACAAAATCCTGGGTGTCTTTGGTGATGTAAACATGAAGCAATGGAGATATAAATTGTGAAAATGAATTTTAATGCAATTATGTATAGTGTCACATTTCCATTTTTCAAAACACTAGTGCTAGTTGTATCACTCATACTAGTTCTCAGAGCTTAGTTGTTACCTAATGTTTACCTACTGCTAGATGTAACTGTTGCTTAGGTGACTGGTACCCAGTGAACAAAATTAGCTTACTACAAAAAACCTGGCTCAGTAAGTGAGTAGAAGATTAGATAATGGAGTGACAGATAATGGACTGACATTTTTACCTGACAAAAATGCAGCATGAAAAAACAATGGTGTAAAAATTGAATTCATTTTGTAAGTTGGTCCCACTGCTTATAAAAGTTATATCATTATAGCCTTAAATCTGCACTAATCAATGTTTCTTTTTTATTAACAATTGATCAAATGACTGAGGATAATGTGAAAAGGGTCACTCTACAGTCCTCCTCAGGTTTACAGAGCCTATTTTGGATCATTGTTTTAGTGTTTCTGGACCTGTAACTTCGCTTTCATCAACCTCATTTCCAGCAGCAGCAGGCAGCGCTTGCAAAAAAAAAGCTCCGACTGCATATTGTACACTACATCCCCAACAACAAATGGCAGACAGACAGAGTTAGCGACTAACTGGTGAACATAGTGGAGCATTTAGCAGATATTTCCCTCAGGATATTGGTGGAGACCAAAGCAAAGCTAAAGAGAGTGAATATTGGACTTACATTCACCAGGTGGACCAAAACACAAATCCAAATGAATGATAATGTTGCTCCATATCTGCTGGATATGTTAATTGTTGCAAATGCATTCATTTTAATAACTTAACAAGATGTTAATAACAGTTTTTCACCACCTCTCTGACTAACCAGACATAAGATAATACTTCTAAACCCGGGGAGAAATATTTGTTATGTACCATTAAAGAAAGTAACACAATAATTTGGCTCAACTGAACAGCTAGCATTAAGGAGATAGCAGATGAACTTGTCCATTAATGTCTCTGGTTCCATTAAAACCATTATTTTGGATGTTTTGTGACATGTTGCAATATTGTGGTGACTTTGTGTTACCACAGATATTTTTAGAAACAGAGTTACATATTAGTAAAGCAGTCATGAGCTGAAACCTTCCTTTGCAGTAGGAAGCACTGAAAAAGTAGTGAGGACATAAAGGTAGAGTCAGTCATTCTGGAGGAAGATATTTGTGTGATTTAAACAGCTGTCTGCTCATATTACACTTCTCTAAACACAACAGAAACAGACTCGGAGTATAAAAGAAACACACGGTTTGAGACTTTCTATGTGAATTGGCCACGGCCTCCCTCTCTCCAGTTCACCAGCCCTCCCCCACCATTCAATGTCCTCTCATGTCCTCACACAGACAGCTGCTCCAATGAATTCCCCCTGTCCTGTGCACGAGCATGAACACTTGCTGCTAATTGGCTGGAATAGTGTCGTGTGGCTCACTCAGAGCAGTGTTTACATGCCCATTTACAGAGCCAGTGCTGTGTATGAACACCGGATTTTTATTCAGCGCAGACACAGAACAGACAGCTAGCGCACCGTCACGAGATATTCACTGAATTTGACAAAAAGTGTATTGGATTAGAATTGCTGACTCTACCTTTAATATTTAAACTAAATTATGGATTTATTTATAGATATGTGGTGCAACTCTGATCTGTATTAGGGAGATCTCAGAGCTACACACATTTGTACAAGGTGTAGAGGAGACAGCATGACTAGAGAACAGTGGTAGAAAATGAATCTCTATATAACACATTTCATCTGTTGCACATGTTGCCCCCCAGTATCTCAGCATTCTGAATGAGAGTGGTAGCAGGTGTTAGATGAGACTAAGGTAGGTTGAACATTTTCCTCAGCACCATCAGTGTTGTATTTTTGCCTACATCCGGAATGTGATGTGGTCCCTAGTAACCAAGTAATTACTGAGGGATTCCATATATGTCTTCAGAGGATCAGGCTTGATTCCTCCTCCTAACAAGCTCTCCTGAGATCTTTACCCAAGTCACCTCATCAGAGCATCAGCTGCATTTTGAACACTGTTGAACCTCCAGTATCAACACAGGCTGCTTATCTCGCTGTAGGTGTTGCTCAATTCATGTCCAGCTTAGGTCATTTTAAACAAACAACTTCGTAATTCAGTGTTAAATAGTATTTTTCTGAATTTGTGTATTTCAGTCTATTACTACAACTTTGGTTGGAAGGACTATGGTGTGGCATCTCTGACTACAATCCTTGACATGGTGAAAGTCATGTCATTCGCTGTCCAAGAGGGGAAAATGGCTGTCCACTGCCATGCCGGTCTTGGAAGAACAGGTTTGTAACTCCAGCAATGAATCAGTTACTAAACACCATCCCCCAACAGCATTTGTCCAATCATAGCTTATCAACTGTAACAAGGTACAACAGTTCTGTCAAGCTTTACATGTTGATGTGTACACGGGTGAAGCACCCGAACAGGGTTATGTTACAATGAAACAGCCTTCAGGTATCACAATACTAAGTCTAACTAGCTCTACTCTGAAATACAAGAACAATGCTGTTGCTAATTTCCACGTCGTCTACCTGGATCATCTGCTGGTGATGATGCTGACTTTTTGCCTTGAACAAGCAGCTTTAGCCTCAGTCTTCTAGTATCATATCCATCCTATCCAAATTGCATAGTTAAGACCCACAGTGATGTTAAACAGAGTTGGACACAGTCTCTAACTGACTTGTTTAGAGGTTTAATACTGTATAAGCCTGAACAGAACACTTGACAGGCTCAGATCCTCATTCATGCTTGTAAAAATATCAGTTTTCTATTTTGTGTTTTTCCTCATGCAGGCGTGTTGTTGGCGTGTTACTTGGTCTTCACGTCCCGGATGAGCGCTGACCAAGCCATCCTGTTTGTGCGAGCCAAGAGGCCCAACTCCATCCAGACTAGAGGCCAGCTGCTGTGTGTCAGGGAGTTCGCTCAGTTCCTGGTTCCTCTCAGAAGTGTTTTCTCCTGCGCAGAACCCAAAGCGAGCGCCGTCACCTTGTCCCAGTACCTTACCCGGCAGCGCCACCTGCTGCACGGCTACGAGGCGCGGCAGATGAAGAATGTGCCAAAGATTGTCCAGCTGGTGTGCAGGCTCCTCGTCGACATCGCAGCGAACCGACAGATGGTGATCGAGGACGAATGGCTGGAGATCCCCGACCTCACAGCCGAGGTGGAGAAGACTGTGTCTCAGCAGGCCCTTCAGCAGCTTGGGAAGGAGATGAGAGGGAAGGGGATCCCTGTGCCACCTTGTTCATCTAATCCTCTCAGCCCACCAGCTCTACAGTCCAGACCTCCTCACGATCAACCTCTTGCCAGTGACAATGACCTCGACCCGCTCTGGAGGCAGCAGGATGCAGAAAGCCATCTGAGATCTTCTCTGTCCAACAACAAGCGCCTCAGTTACAGCGACTCTGTCCTTCACAAACTCGGAGCACGGCAGCACCATTTGGCAAGTCTGATGAGCAACAAACTGCCAATCAACTGCCTGATCAAACGTTCCTTGTCTCATAGCAGCCTTACAGCTCGTAACGCACCCAGGTTTTGTGACCTCTTTCCTCAGGATATTTTCAGCAGCATTCAGGACCCGATTTCAGAAGCAAAACAAGACACCAGATCCTCAATTTTAATAAAGCAGCTTCATAAGGGGCATCAGAGTTTGTCTCTTGATCTGTCTGAGCAGGGGAGAAAAGCTCATTGTAATGCCACACTGCCAGCTTTGTCAACCAAGAGCAAACTGGTAGCCAGAGAGGAGCAGCCGGACGCGGATGTGTCAGCAGGTGGAGGAGCAGGCGGAGGGCAGATCACAGAGGTTCCCTTCTTTACCCTTCAGTCTGAGCTCTCCCCAGAGGGCAGACGCCTGCTGGTGGCCAAAGCTCTGGTCATGGACCTGGCAGACAAGGACCTCCCCTCCAAAGTCTCAATGTGGCAGGTAGGCTGCTCATCTAAAATATATCTGATCCACTCTACTCTTGTGTGGACTAGTACTACACCTACCTGCAGTGTTAAGATTTGATGTCTTAACACATTTCACTGATTTTATCTTGCTTAGCTCATATTCAGAGTTTTCATTTTTTTATCCACAGTTCAATGTGAGTATGAGTATGTTCAAGTTTACACCATACAACATTAATTTAGAGCTCCAATTTACAAAAACAAACATGAACAGACCATTGTGTTCATTTTTATCAATGGACTGTGTAACAGAAAGAACCATGATTGCAGGACATTTTCAGTCCATTGTTTAGTCCTGATGGAAACCTGTATTTTTTTGCTTATTGCTACTTCATTTCAATCAGTTCATTGTCAGAGTGCTCTTTGTTATGAACCACAGACAGAGCTCAACTCCAGAGAGGGTGCGTGGGAGAGGCTGTATATGGAGAGAGATCCGCTGGTTCTATCCAGTCTGATGTGGTCGTGGCTGGAGCAGCTGAAGGATCCCGTCATCAGCAGCGAGGATGTGAAAGCCCTCAGTGAGAGGAACGTTAACCCACAGAACGCCCTCGACTCATTGGAAAAGGTAGCTGTGTTCAGTCGTCAAATCAGCCAAAACATCATCTACATGGTCAGTCACAGCTTTGTTTCAGCCAGCTGTTTAGTTTGGTGTACAGTAACACTGCTAGTTGTAAAAGGGCTGCGTGATTGTGGCACAAATCATAAGAGCACAACTGACAATTTACAATTAAGTTTTGAAAAAAACTGGAAAAGTTTTAAATGACTTCATTCTGCCAGAAGAGACAGTAGGAAAATATTCAGTCTGCTATCCAAATACATCATTACAAGCAATCATTTACCCAGTTAATGAACTGTCTTCCTATTCAAATGACTCATGTGATACTGTTATTGTTACCAAAGGAAACATCCAAATACTGTTAAAAGTGAAGCTAAAATGTGATGTAATCTGATAGCATCATACTTCCCGACAGGGTCATCGGCTCACTTTGTTGTGTATCCTCGACTGTGCTGCTCATCTCCTGCCAATGCCTGAAGACGTGGAGACTAGTTTCTTGAACCAAACAATAAAAGTGTTTACTAAGGTGAGTATTCACAGAAGATGTATATTGAATATATTAAGATGTGCATTTTTAACCCATGATTGCTTTTTTTTCTTTCCTCTCAAGATCGACCCTGCCTCAGAGAAGTCTTTGTACACGACACTGAAAGCAATCCTGACTCTAATTCTTCATGAGCTGCATGACAAAGCTGTGGAGGAGAATGAAGACTCCTGATCCAGTCTGACAAGAAGAAGAGTCACAAACAGGGATCCACATTCATTTTTGGGCATTACTGTGTTTTAAGCCAGTTTCTAACATCAGATATTGCTGAGATCTGCCAATCTTTAGTCTTTCAAGATATTTGAAGACTACGTAATATGAAGGTTTAGCATTTCATTTTTCTTTCAAGCTCTTAATAGCCTCTAAGCACTGCCATTCTCTGTTTATGTGCCACTGTGCTCAGTTTGTCTGTTCCACTGTAATATTTGTGAAGGACTAGATGTCGCTTTTATTAGCTAACTGTTAGTAGGAAAATGACTGAGAAACTTTCTCATGATGTAAATGTTATTTAAATGTGTAAGTCAGCTGTTTAAGCTGTTGGGAGGGGGGGTCTTATTTAAACCAAAAGATGTTTTTACACTGTGCAGGTGCTACAATGTGTCTTATTTATTCCAATTTTTTTTATTTGAAATGCAGCAATTCATATGTTAACTCTTAACTCTGATGAGAAGTTGCAAGGTGGCTTTGTTCCTGTAGAATGTACAATGTTTTCTTAGAGTGAAATGCAAACTGTGGCTATTATTACGGCAATGCAAATTCAGCAGGCCACAGTGCATTTGCTTTTCCAATCAATTTATGTCCTTAATACTGTGTGCACCAAAAACCTTTCACTGTACTATTCTGTTGTACATGCATATGTAAAACATCAATCTGCCTCCACTGTTGCATTTAGCAAAATGCTGTTTGCCTCAACTGAAATGGCCTGTGTGTGTATCACGCCGCTGTGTGTAACGTCGCCCTGCCTGTGTAGCTGTTGAGACGAGTCAGTGCCCGCCTCTCACCTCATATGTCTCATATAAGGACACAATGTAATGTAGATCTGCTGACACATGGTGAATGTGGTACACTGATGATAATAATAATACGAAGGACATGAGACGTACTGTGGGGAATTTTCAACAAGCACTATTTTTTCATTGTTACAATGGGCTACTTCTTACAGAATTAAACACACTTACTGCAAACTGTGTGAACTGAGTTCTTCTCTGGACAGAAGTTACACAATGAGTATTTCATTTCTGGTGCACCCCGGTAGCCTACTGGTTAAGATGCATGCCATAGAACCACAACATCTGCGGTTTGAATCCAGCTCCAGGCCTATTGTTGCATGTCGACCCCCCATCTTTCTCTCCCTCAATTCCTGTCATATCGCCACTGTCCCTGTAATAACAACCATTCCAGTAAATATTTATATATGCACAGACGGGTGACAAATTAAAGTTATGAGGGGATCTGGTGGTCCCCTTAGAGGGAAGGGTCACTACAAACCAATACAAAATTGTTCTGAGTCATGATGATATGATAAAACATTTCTATTCTGATGGGAGTGGTCTCTTCCAGGACGACAATGCCCCAATTCACAGGGCACGAGGGGTCACTGAATGGTTTGACAAGTGTGAAAATTATTTGAATCATATGCTATGGACTTCACAGTCTCCAGATCTCAACCCAGTTGAACACATATGGGAGATTTTGGACTGACATGTTAGACAGCGCTCTCCACCACCATCATCAAAACACCCAATGAGGGGATATCGTTTTGAAGAAAGGTGTTCCTCAGCCTCGGCATTGATTCTACAAGTGTCTAGAACTCTTCTGGAGGGATATATGTATATAAACGTCATCTCAGCATAGAGCGCCTCCTGGTGATGTTTCAGTAGTCTAACATCTAAATATGTTTCACTCCAACAAGAGGATTTGACAGCTAAATCTCAAATGTGCAAAATAGCTTTTTTGGGATCAAAGGATGTCTTCTTCAGACCTTTACTCACAAAATAGAGTTTGTGCATTATTGTAATTGATGAAAGTAAAAGGCAATACATTGAGTCATTAAAAGAGACATCATTTTGACATGAAGACCTCACTTGAAGATGCAACTTTGGAATGAATTGGCTTTCAGAAATGAGAAACTTGTGTGTGATTGTGTGTTTATTATGTCGTCCATTAAGTAAGTAGAAAACATCAGTTGTAATGTATAATGATCATCACCACCTAATCCTCTATAACTCCAAGATTGTTGGTTTCATTTCACCTATATTATTGTCATTTCTTGGTTATAACATCTCAGCTCATTAGATAAATTCATGATTGACATCCATTAGAATCATAGCATGGCCAATTTGTGTTTTTCAGTAACATTTTCCTCATATCAGGACATTTTACAGTTGTTAGTGCACGCTTGTTGAAAATCAACAATCACTGTTTCTTAACTAGTCAAAAATATCTGGCATTTCAGTACTGTGGTGTCTTGTCACTTATAAGCTGATATACAGTATATACTAATACTCTTATGTCTGTGAGAAGCTAATATTGGCTGATATTGTATTGTTTGGCAGATTTATTAGTCTGGCTCTACTGCAAGGTGCTTTTGCATCACAAGCATTTCTTTGTTTCATCCAGTCCCCTACCCCTATGAGAAGATTAAATCACTGAAATTAGATTTAGAATTAGAATTAAAATTGAATCTGTTAACTAATTGTTATGGGATTTAAGTTATTAACATGAAACAGATTATGGGGGAAAATCCAACATCCCTATATAAACACTGTCAAGAGGACAATACATTCACTGCAGGAATTATCAAATAAAAGGGGGGTGTAATGAGATGAGCTTCATCATGTGAAAGAAAACATCACAAAATCAAGCAAGTGAATTTAAAGTTAATCTGGATGAAGTGCATATGGATATGGTCTGTATTTATTATGAAATAATTAGTTAAGTCCCCTGTTTCTCAAAAATATCTTTTTCTTCTTGTTCCTACAGTTGGATGTTTGAGCTTCACTGTGCAGAATGATGTATGTGCAGAGTTTGACACAAGAAGGTTGTTTTAACATTCATCTGCTGAAAGTGAAAAGCTTCTCTGTGCTCATTGAAAATATGATTTTAAGGGGCGGGCCTATAAGCATGATTTGTGACATCAGAACTGGTTTGGAGCCAATCCTGGTCCAGTATTCAACTTTCACAAGTGTGGTGTATAAACTTGAAGCCTCCAGTGCACAAACACTGAGAATGAACTTTACAGTGAAGTAGGAGACAAATTGTATCTAGAAGTTAAACTTTTGAAATGAAATATAGTTCCATATTTATAGATTCTGGAATTTTAAATGAGGGAGAAGAACTAGATGCCATTTTTAAGATTTTTAAGTGGTATTTAACTGTTTTTTGTTGGTACCTGTTTTGTGGAAAAACTTATCAGACACATTTTATTGTTCCAAGCAGAGTTTTTTATATATATATATCTTAATAGAAGTCTGGAGGCGTTATTGCTGTAGTTTACACCCCGGACAGCAGGGGGCGGTGATGCGCCTTTAAGCTCCTTGTAAGCTGCGGCATCAACCCAGGACGAAGACGCAGTCAGAGGGTGGAGGAGAATTTCGACATGGCAGACAGGTGGGTACACTGTATTAATGACACATTTTTTTATTGAATTGACTTTAATGCCGGTACATGTAACGTTTAAAACACTCCACAATGACACCTGGTGTTATTCTGTAGCGGGGGAGCCGACTGCTGCACTTTTATCCGACGCTTGCTTGTCTGGACAACCATGCTGGAACGTGCTGCTAGCTAGCTGTTAGCTCGATTGCGTTGGCTAGCAAGTTGTAAGGAGTGGTTAACTGACGTAGCTGGCACAGTGCGGTGCGACGGTGAGGGCACTTACATGCTTATAATTACTACATTTAATGAAACCTTCACACGGGTATGAACATCCAGTTAGCTAGTTAGCTAGTTATTTATGCCCAGTCATGTTGGTTGATTATAAGTAAGTTACTAGCTAGCAAGCTAGCGCCCATTCCCTGTAGAAGGAGTGTCGTTGTGACTCGTCCAGCTCCGAGTGTGAAGAACTGTTGACTTTCTATCTGAATTTAAGAGTTGCTGATGTCATATTTTACTGTAGACCCACCCTAAGTAAAGAGCTCGTCAAACTATCTTGGTAACAGAACAGCCTCACGTATAAAAGAGTATTTTCTAGTGTTCTAGGACAACAATGGACAGACAGCTTTCTGGGTTTGAGGGTTGCTTCCTCTCAAACGGACATTTGAGGAACATCTGGGTTTGCTTGGACGTTACAGGAGTCTGGGTGGAGGATACAGGAGGCTGGGCGGAGGTTACAGGAGGTTGGTGAAGGGCTGGGTGGAGGTTACAGGAGGTTGGATGGAGGTTACAGGAGAGTATGTGGAGGTAACAGGAGGTTGGATGGAGGTTACAGGAGAGAGTGTGGAGGTAACAGGAGGTTGGGTGGAGGTTACAGGAGAGTATGTGGAGGTTACAGGGTGTTGGATGGAGTTTACAGGAGAGTGTGTGTAGGTTGCAGAATGTTGGGTGGAGGTTACAGGAGGTTTGGTGGAGGCTACAGGAGAGTGTGTGGAGATTACAGGAGAGTGTGGAGAGGTTACAGGATGTTGGGTGGAGGTTACAAGAGGGTGTGTGGAGGTTACAGGAGGTTGGGTGGAGGTTACAGGAGAGTGTGTGGAGGTTACAGGATGTTGGGTGGAGCTTACAGGTGTGTGTGTGTGTAGGTTGCAGAATGTTAGGTGGAGGTTACAGGAGAGTGTGTGGAGGGTACAGGAGGTTGGGTGGAGGTTACAGGAGAGTGTGTGGAGGGTACAGGAGGTTGGGTGGAGGTTACAGGAGAGTGTGTGGAGGGTACAGGAGGGTGGGTGGAGGTGGTTGGAGGCAGAGAGAATGTGGGAAGCTGGCCTACCTGCTGCCAGCTGTAAAAGCAGTCTTTACTGTCAGAGTGGGTTTAGTAATAACAGGGAACGCAGGAACAGACTTGTTCCTTTAGTTTAAAGCTTGTGGCTGATGTTGTATTAGAACTCGGTCCAAAATAAGAAGTTTCTCATTGCTCAAGCAAATATTTGCTTTTGGTACTGAATCAATCAGTCAGATTAGAAAATCCACTAAACATCAATCTACACATTACTATACACAATCATTTTGATTCAGTTAAATCAATGAATTGTTAAAAGGCTAAACATGATCTAGTTCCAGGCTCTCAAACGTTAGGAGTGTTTTTATATCATTACATATTGAATATATTTTGATTTTAGATTGTTGGACAGACAAATAACCTGTTTGAAAAGTCATCGTTGGCTTTGGGAAATTTGACATTTCATAGTGGAAATGATTGACAGATTGCCTTCATTGATATATGAAAAAAATTACTCTCAATTTTAGTCCCCATCACCAGCTGAGCTGAATCAGAGAGATCCTTATCAATGTAGTTATTAAATGACAATTTAATCATAACCTCACTAATGAAATCTGTGGTCTTTGCTGTGTGATGTAGCACCACTGCTTCTTTTCCCTGAAACATAATAAGCCTAATATCATATATCATCAAATGTAATAATTACAGTTCCAGCTAAATCTTTACAGTTGAAACAAGTCAATAAAGTGAAGACTGTTCCCAGATATGAATGAGTTTAGGTCCAGTCACTGAATGGAACATTCACTTCTTCTTTTCAATATCATTTGTTCATCTTTGTAGTTACCAGAAAGGACATTGTCTAACATGATCAAGGTATTAAGAACATTTGAAATTCATCAAATGTTTGAACCAGTTGTCTCCAACCATACACCATTAACTCTGGGTGCACATTTTAATATATGTTCAGTGATCTTTGACAAGAAAAGGTGTTGACAAGAGCAGCAACGAAGAATCAATTAGTCAATGGACAGAAAAGTAAGTAATTGGAAAGGATTTTGCTAATTGTTGTCATTTCGCAATTTATTGAGCAAAAATGGCAAAAAAATGAATAAATAAATCACTGGTTCCAGCTTTCATAATGTAAATATTTCCTTGTTGTTGTTTTCCTCTATAATAATAAACAGAATATCTTTGGGTTTTGAGACAAAACAAGACATTTTGGAGAATATCTCTGAAAACTTTGGATGGACATTCTTTACGGACACAAATTATCGCTTAAACTAGAAAAATGTTAAGTGGTAGAATAATGATAATGAAAATAATCGTTAGATGCAGCCTAAGTGTGGACAGCTGAGGTAAACACAGCGTTTTGTCCGGATGTCTTTAAAGTGTTTTCGCAGCATAATAACGCTCCGCTGCCAGCTGCTGTCCGTGGTACTGAACTGCCCAACATTTAACCGCCTGCTCTCCATCCTGCTGCTCTTACAGTCTGTATGAACTTAAACTGGCTTGGAACAGACTACAGTTTATTCAGTCTTACAGTTTTTGTCACCATCTGTATCTTTATTCACATAAAACTAAATTCTTGTTGGCTCAGATCACAGTAACTTCTTACTCATAACAAACAGGACCACAGTTGTCTTGGAAGAGGACTCAGAGCAGTGCTGGATATCATCCACATTTTTTGATACTAGTTCCAGTTTTGGCACTGAATCATGACTTTTTTCAAATGCTACTTCACTGCTCAATTTCATCTCATGCAAAATGAATAATCTGATCACACAAGTGCACATCAGTCCATCTCTATCAGAGTGTTTCTTTGAGGCATCTATTCAGTTGTATTTTCCCACTTAACACCTAAGAGTTGGAAACTGCTGCTTTTATACCTGTTGTGAATTTTCCTCGTGTTAAATTTCTTCCATCCATCTCTCTCCACAGTGTGAGGCCTCAGCATTTGGTCCTGTCAGGAGATCTGGATTCAGCTGGTGCTTTTCTGTGGTGTTGAGGAGGCTCTTCATCATTAAATGGGCCTGCTCTTTCACTGCAGCTCAACAGCTCAGTTTGCACTGTGGGATGAGGTAGTAGGTTGTATAGTTTTAGGGTCACACCCGCACTGGGAGATAACTATTCAGCCTACTGTCTTTCTCAAAGTGACAAAGACGCGTCTCTGTTGCCCCTCCATGCTTCCTTAATTCCAGTTGTCTCACATCAGTGTTTTCCGGATCCAGAAGTGTCTGTATTCAGCAGTTAAATCTAGCTGTTCATGCAGTGTGAGGTAGTAGATTGTATAGTTGTAGGGTAGTGATTTTGCCCTGTTTCGGTGATAACTATACAATCTATTGCCTTCCCTGAGGAGCAGCATCTCTTCTCTTTCTTTCTAATAAATGTTATTCATACAGACCAGATGTTCAGACCTCTTTTAAAGATGTCCAAGATGTAACTGACATCTGCATGTTTCCTCTGTGATCACTAAACATGTTGTGTATCAGTTTTATGAAAGTTCTTATTATGTAGTACATATTGTGGTTCATAAATGGAATCTGCTATGATATAAATGTTTTTGTTTTTCTTTTTTACATTTTGTCAGTGTAAACATAAACTTACTTGCCTCTTTTGCACTCTCTTGAGCTGTATAATAAAATCTGATATAATATGGAAAACTCATAGTTGATTAGCTTTACACTGAATTACTAACATTCAGATCCTCTACTTATATATTATAATAGATTTTTATCCCTGATGCATCAATGTGTAAGCAACATTTTAACACTACCTGATCAAACTGCAGCTAATCGTAAGTTTTTTGTTGGATAGTCCTCTGTAAAGCAATCCATGGTATTATAAACAACAACAATATGAAACTTGACTCAACCCTCAAGTAAACCTCTTTCAGGTTTCTGACATGTAAACAAATGAATCAGTGACACTTTATGTCTTGGCTCTGTAATTTTCCAGATAGGGGTTATATGTATTTTAAAACTAACTATACAGAAAATATAAGCAAATGAATTTGTTGCTTGCTTAACCTTGAGTCTTAGTGATGAGTAGGTCAGCTGAACACAAAAATCTGAAACATGTCTACATGTGCGAGCAAACAAATCTATAACAAAGTTTCCAACAATAAGTGAGTACATGCGTAGGTTTTAACTGAGCTTTTCTTTCAAGTAGAGTTCCATTTCCCACATGATTACAACCAGATTACATCATTCTTTCCAGGAAACAACCCCGGAAATGACTGACTCAAAAAGTAAAGCATTACAAATATATTTAGCAGAGCAACAAGTATATTTCCATCTGAAATGTAGTGGAGTAGAAATATAAAGTAGTATGAAATGGAAATACTCAAACCACATGGTCTGAGCTCTGTTCTGTTCAGCTGTACTAATAAAGCTGTAATTAGTCCCGCCCCATCAGAAGCAACATCACCTGACTGGAAAACAACAAAGATGTCACACTCAGTCTGCTCAGACCCTGGATGAATAAATGTGAGTGGTTACTTTCCATCACTGTGAATATCACACTTCTGGCCAAACTTGAAATGTAAAATAATAGCATGTCCTGTTCAAGTTATGATCAGGATCATTTTATAACTGTTCAGTTGTAGCTCAGTCAAAATCCACAACGTCACAGCAGTAAAATCATAAGAAAAAATGGTTTCATAATCTGTCATTGATGGATTGATCCATCTGATTTTCTCTTATGATGTATTCAGCATATTATGAAGTAGAGTATGTAGGCTATCATTGGTTAGTGAATGTCCTGAAAGTGTGAAAATTCCTTAATGAATATGACTTTTAGAGTAAATCTTACCCTACACACAGGATGGATCACCAACTGGGCAAAACAACTGCCCTGAGATCCCAGTAGTCCCAGATTCACTTTGTCAGTTGCTTTTTGATAAGATGATTGATTTGCTTGGTTATGTGCATTAAAGTATAATATCAACTAGGTCCTGCATTATTACATAATCTTGTACTGGTGTCTAATAGAGGGACCACACAACATGTACTTGGTTTATATTGTGCTTACATGGAGCGTTTTCCTCAACAATGTTGTGTTTCATCAAATTACCACAAACCAATTGTCAGAAAGAAAAGCTGGAGCCTGGTTGTATTATTCCAGCACAACTTGTTGGTTTCTGACCGTCTGTGTAAAATATATTAAAGCTGATATCTACAGTATTTGTACTGATGGCCGTATGGAGACAGCAGGGGCCCTGCAGACAGGTGAATGCAGCCATGCAGTTCAGACAGATGATAGCAGCTACACAGCTGTGCCAGCAGATGGTGTTATAGTCCTTTGACAAGTCTAATCATCTTCCCAACAGAAGACCACCATGGAGTCTGTAAATCACCGAAGAATTATTAGTCATAAATGATGAGAAAATCTGATCCAGACTAATAGCTGTGCAGCTGTTTCGTGCTGTAAGCTGCTTATTATACCTGTTATTGTTGGGCTGGATTTACAGTAATTAAACAAATAAAGCTAGACTCATTTTTTCCCTTTGTGATGTGCTGCTCTGGTGAAATATGATTAAACCAGATTGTGTTCAATAGTCCGCTTGATTTTTTTTCTACATTCTTTTCGTTTGTGAAGTTTGTATTTTCCATTCTAATTAGCATTTATTGATTTAAAGTCTCTTGAGTTAATGACATTTGGCAGACAACATGTGCACCAGCTTGTCGAAAACACACATGGATGGAAAATGTGAATTAAGATGCGGATCTGTTATGCAGTGAGAGAAGAAGTACTCAGAACCTTTATAGACTGTAGTGAGTAAGTAAAAATACTATCAACAAAATGAGCTTAAAACATTAAAAGTAAAATGACTCATTATGCAGAATGGCCCCTATTATTTGATTATAATGTTGGATTATGTTGCTATAATAGTATTAAATCGTATTTCATAAGATGATGACATGTATAGTATGACTCTTTCTGTAAAGTAACTATACTAGATGAATATTAAGTAATAAGAACAATATTTTCACTGGGATGTAAATGTACCATAAAATAGAAATACTCTAGTAAAGTAAAAGTACCTCAAACTTGTCCTTCAGCTCAGTACTTGGGTAAATGTACTTAGCTTCTTGTTGTGTTAATAGTTTGAGATTTGAGGCGCAAATCTCAGCAAATGAAACGTGATCTGACGGAGATGGGGCTCTAGAAGTGCCAAGATAAACATGGATCGGTGGGAGGAGCGTTTATTGTTGGAAAATAAATAAAAAGTGCCGGTGGGTGGTTGTCTGTCAGACAGGCTACCGTTCAGTGGCCGGGAGGACATGCAAGTGAGCGCTGAATGATGCAGGGAAGTGTCCGGGAGGTGACTTGCTCTCTCAGTAACATGTAACAAGTATGAAGATCTGACTGGATTGTTACTTGAGCTGTGAGCGTGTGTGCGTCAGATACACGGACAGATGAGCTGAGCGTGTACCTGCAGGCTGAGAGAGTGTGTGAGCAGCTCAGAGGCAGATCCTCCGCAGAACACGCCCTGATAGAAAAGGTAGACACACACACTCACACACATACACATACACACACATACACACACACACTCATATACTCACTCAGCGTGATCAGTGAGGAGCCGAGCTGCTTACCTGGAAACAACAGCCCCAATGCTCCACCACAGGCTCACACCATCGGACACCTACCAAATGAAATCAGGACGAAGGCATTTCCACAAACTCTGGTTCTTCCCGAGGAGCTTTATCCACCCCTGCAGCCCGGAACACCTGGAGATCCCGCGGGACTCGATAGAGAAATAAAGCTGCTTGTTGCAACAGCAGAGCATTCATCCAGCGGCTGGGTTTAGCACCATGAGTAGGAAGACACGGCGGTGGATTTTACATTTTTTCCTGTGCCTTGGAATAGTCTATTTGAAAATCGGGTGAGTTATTAGGATGGCCTGCTGGTTATCTGCACTTTATCACACAGAGGTGTTTAAGATTTTGAGGTCAATGCAGGAAAAATGTTGCTGAAATTGAGAAATTAGGGCTTTTAATAAAAATTCTTCAGACCTGTAAACAAATGAGGGGCCCCCAAAGTGAAGTCTGTGTTCCACTGCAAGTGGGGTATACATCAATTGCCCTTTTTAAAAAATGTATTCAGTATAAGTAAGTCTAACTATAAAGCCCCTCAGCACACCTGCAGATATTTAGATATGTCTAAAGTCAGATTATCTCCTCCAATGGAGGGTGTATGTAGAAACACCTGCAGAACTTCCATAGAAAAATGCCATATTTTAATCTCTCGCTTCCACCGCAGGGGTTTGTCGTCAGTGGTTGCGCTGGGAGCGAGCATCATATGCAATAAAATCCCCGGCTTGGCCCCCCGTCAGAGGACTATCTGTCAGAGCCGACCCGACGCGATCATAGTGATCGGAGAGGGAGTTCAGATGGGGATCAATGAGTGCCAGTTCCAGTTCAGACACGGACGATGGAACTGCTCGGCCCTGGGAGAGAGGACCGTGTTCGGGAAAGAGCTCAGAGTGGGTAAGTTGTACTTAGATTTTAATTTTAACATGTTGTACACCTGTAATTAGATTAGATCGGTAATAAGTCTGAAAAAATCTACATACTGTATTGAATCACTGGTGTGTTTAGTGCAGGCATTTTAGTTGTATTCCTTCAGTATTCTATGGGGTTCTGTGATGGGCCTGTTACTGAGTTTAAAGTGATCTTATTGCATTACTCTCAGCATTGTATGTAGATTCATATTTCTATAGTAGTTCATACCTTTCTACTGACACTTGTAATATATGTAAATGTTGTTTTCAAAGGTTAATAATATACTGAAAGCTTCCTAAAGTGAGAGCTTTACTTCATCTTAGAAATCGTTGAAACATTTCAGCATGCCTTATCGTCATAGTTACAGTCCTCACATGATTTTAACTTAAAGTTAAAAATTATATTAAAAATGAAGCGTTTTATTTTTTTGATTGCTGCACTACATTACACCAGCAACTTGATAATGGTGCACACAGCATGCTTTAAGATGTATTGAGTTGTATGTTAACTTCACTGTTTACAGTATCTAAGCAAGTGAATGAAAAAACCGGACAGCGAGCTACAATGTGTCCAAAAATAGTTTTAAAAAAAGATATTCCTCTGAGGTACTCGACCTCTGACACTTTGACAAATGTCTGCAAATCTGAAGCTCAGACTCTGTGCATCTGCTCTTGGTGGGAAAATAAGCCGCAGATTTTATCCTGTATGTGGAATAAGGCTGGAGGCGATGCTTGCTCTAGAGACAGGACTGCGGAAATAAAGGGAGAATCATATTTAAAACGCCAGTTTTCCAATGTCTTGTCCGTGAAGTTCACCCTGTCATCTCAGAGACATGCAGAAATGCACAGCTTGGGTGTCAGTTTTCACTTCAGGTGTCATGAAGGATTACAGCTCACATCTTGTTGAAGCCTTTAATTTACTTTGATTGCTGCATTGTACATGAAGGCTTTATATTATATGATATTGCCAGAAATGTTTGTGGTGTAAGCTGCAATGAAAATGAGCACAGGCTAATCAGACTGACATGTTTGCTTTGTCAGTCTGATTAAATGTGATGCACATAGTTGTTAACAGCTGCAATATGAATAGTTTGATGTATGAATGAGTGGGCCAGTGCCTGATAGGTCAGTATGAACACTGATATCGCTCCCCATCTTCACAATTTATTAAATGAGCTCTGATTGTGATGATTGAGACGAGACATAAAAATCTCTAGTCAAGTATGCTTGTAACATCCAGATCTCCATCTACTTTCAGCCAAACCATCATGTATGTTCATAAAATATTTTCCCCCCAGAAGCTTCAAGTTCAGACAACTACTTTCTTCTAGGTTTATAAATTTACCTCCAGGTTTTGCAGCTTTAGCAGAAGATGATTTATGTCGAATGATTTTAAAACGCTGCTTCAGTGAAGCAACTACACTTTTTATTGCATATCATCAGATTTAAACAAGACTCAGACAGAGGTGTTTATATGCCTTTCATTAACACAAGACATTTCAGAATTTTAGAATCCAAATTTTAACCAAATGTCGACCAGAAGGCTGAATTCCAGGAGACAGCAGGTTGGCTGGAGTGGTCCAGCTGCCCTGCACAGAGTCTGTTTGAACCCATTGTTTTGTTTCAGCAGACTGGAACACTGATAACTGACAGAATACATAAATTTGGGATTATTGTTGGCAGGGATGCAGCAATGTACAGTATTTTGGCATTAGGATCAAGTATCCTCCCCACCCACCAAGTTGGCTACTTGAAGTACTGTACTGCAGGTACTGGTGTCTTCTGTACTGGCTGTAAAGGCAAATCAGAGTGTTTGAAGTAGCAAATTATGTAATAGTTAATATGCTCAGTTTACAAATGGGGTGCCAGAATGCTGCTTTAAATTGTCCTCCAGGTCCACGTGTTCCAGCGAGGCTCTACATTCGCCCATAAATTTCAGTGGATGAAGGAGAACATTGACCTTAAATGTCTAAAATGTTGCTGTGGGTTTAATTGTTGAAGATGATGACTTTATTGGAGCCTTTTTGTAACTTATGGTCAATTTTGGATGGTTTCCACTTGCGCTCCGACTGGCATTATCTCCATTTTAATTAAAAAACGCAGTTGACCTGAAGCACTCAGATTTATGGGGTGGAAATCCATCCATGTAGGGAGGCTCTGCATGCCTCTCAGATTCACCTCCACAGGGTGGATCCCAGGATGACGGCAGCTGGGACAAGGGCCAGAATGATGCCGCAACATCTCCAACTGGATCATCTCAAACATACATTGTTACCAATCACATCTATTCAGTATATTAACTGTTGTGAGATTTGAAGACTAGTCAGCCACCTGTAGGTTCTTTGATCATAAATCATCATAAAGACAATGAAACTGCTTTTCTAGACTTAGTTTCCTGCAGTAGAGCTTTCTCCTGTTCCAAACTGCTCCATCATATTTTCTGCAAGATTCAGAGCTTTTTCCTGAAGTTTATCAGTTTTAAGAGAGCTTGATTAATGTATTCTACTTGGCTTGACCCATGTATTTTATGATTTGGTTTGAGGCAGCTATGCCAGGTATGTAAGGAGGCTTGACAGTGCCTGAAACACTGAATCCTGTTGTCGGTAATTGTGATTAAAAATGTCTTTTCTCTATCGCAGGCAGTAAGGAGGCTGCGTTCACCTATGCTATCATTGCTGCCGGCGTTGCCCATGCAGTCACTGCGGCCTGCACCCAGGGAAGCCTGAGCGGCTGCAGCTGTGACAAGGAGAAACAGGGTTTCTACAACCAGGAGGAGGGCTGGAAGTGGGGTGGCTGCTCTGCAGACATACACTACGGCCTGGGCTTCTCCAAAGTGTTTGTGGATGCACGGGAGATTAAGCAGAATGCCAGGACTCTCATGAATCTACACAACAATGAAGTGGGACGCAAGGTATGTTTGTGTAATTTTAAAGTCTATTGTTAAACTCCAGCCCATTGCACTATTATGTCATAATCACCTGAAAATAAGTCATTTACAGTAGGTGCTCAGGGTCAGAAAAAATGGAGCACTCGGTGACAGAATCTAATGAATTCATACATAATGATTTATACTCTACATTTAGAACCACTCACCAACTCGTTGTCTCTAACCAGTTTGACTTCTTTCAAACCACCTGCTGTAAGAGTGCACTGCACACTATATTTCTCCTTATGTGAGACTGTTAGCAGTTTAAAATCCAGTATACATAAAGAAACAAATGAACAGAGAAACATAGAAAGCGTAGCTGTTGAAGAAGTGCTTGAAAGCATTTTAATAATAAACATTCAGGTTAACTGTGTATGGAGATTTGCAAGAATGAGTGGTAAAAAAATCTGGACAAATCAGGTAGTATCCAGAAATCCATGCATGCATAAATCTATAAATCTATCTATTAATCTTATGATGAAGGGTTGCAGGGCTGTTCCAGCATACACAAGGACAAGTCAGATCATTTTAAGTTGCAATAATTTGGGCATATTCATTTGCTTTGGAGGATGCTGTTGCAGAAATATGGTTTCACTGCGACTGTTTAATTAAGCACCAGTACAGAGCAAAAGTTATTTTGCTAAATTGAGGTCTAAAGCAACATTATTTAAATTTTGAAAGTAGAAATAATGTTGTGTTCTCCTTTTAAAAATGAAAAGTTAAATTTATAAGCAATCAAACCTCTTTCCAATTCACTTTATACAGCCTTACTTGGTCTGGTATGACCAATAGCTTATGATGGCTAATGTTAGCTACTGTTAGCAATCTTTAGATAGATGATGCTGTATAACAGACGTTACAGGGTCAGTTTGCTAACTTTATGACTCTTCTCTGCTTGTGCTACTTTTGCACTATGTTTAGTATGGACCCCACTGTACTGTACCTCATCTCAATTACTAACATTATGCATCCCTTACCAACCTAAATTGACTTATATCTTCATTTTTAATAAACATCTATCAACTCACAATTTCAGAAGTTCAACCAAGCAATCATCAACAGACCAGTATGTTTAACTGGACATATTGTAATTAAGAGGTGTATCAAGGTAAATCTGATTCTTCATCTTGATATTGATTTTAGGCTATTTAATTTTAGTTGACAAAACAATCTCAACTCATTGTCCACTTGCATGCTTGTTCTGGAGCTTTTGACCATACACACAGTCCTCATCAGCTGATTGAGTTTGCTCATAGAACTGTAGATGTTCAAACTTTCCATGATTCTGGCTATCTCTAGGACTAAAGCTAAAAAACTAAATGTTCTAAATGACCTGTCAAGCTCAACTGAATAATTCTAGTTAAATTGAGGTAATGCTATATATATTCTTTTTTTTTTAACTCTGGGGCATTTATCGTTTTTGCATATGAGACAGCTTTAAATACACTGACAATGACACAGTGAGAGAGTACTGTACATCACCTGGGCAAATGAGAGTTAATTAAAGCATGAGTTGAAGTACAGTGACATCAGGAGCCAGTGAGGACAAAGTGTGGTCAAGGCAAGATCCTACAGTCATTTAGAGAACACAAACAATGTAGAGTCGAGAGCTAACAGTGTCTGACAAGATGCACAGTGAGGTGAACTCGGAACCATGACCATCTGGGAGTGCATTAGCCAGACTCTGATGTTGTTTACCCATGGCAAGATGTAGGGAACCAAATGACAGATCAATAGAAAGTACAGGACTAATCACAAAATGGCCCCACAAGAAAGCAATCTGTTGGAAAAGCAACTGACAGATCAGTGATAGTCCGAGGTAATCTTACTACACTAATCCTTGATAACACTAAGTGTAATGATTTGTTGGCTGAAAGTAAAAGAGTCAGATTTTAAATGTTAATGTACACATATCTGCAGTTCGTATGTCCTGAATATTAAATTATGTAGAAGTTGTTAAATAGCACAGCTTCTTATATCATTCCATGAATTGTCATGTATATGGTGATGACTTTTAATCTAGCGCCATCAAGTCGAAATTGTAACTTGTCAAATACCTTGGTTTATATCTACAAAACTAATGGCATTCCCATCAGTTAGAAATATTATACCTGCTGTACCCGAGTGCCCTGGGTCCACCTAACTGTGTAAACTTAATAAGATGTTATAGCACGTCCAGCAGCAAACACTTCCTTTCTTTTTGTTTGCATTCAACAACAAATGCTCAAAAGCGGAAGTCCACCAATCATTTAATTGTCCGACCCCCCAGCCTGAGGCTGATCCCTGACCTGGAGAAACCACAGGACTGGTGAAGCCTCTAAGGCAGGAGAGCGTCAGCGTTTTTATGGTGGAAGCCATACTTATGAACCATGACCCAGTCAAATGGGTCCAGCTCCAAAATCCACCTACTGCTCTGTCCAGTGGGGTCATTATGAATAGCCATGTGCCTGAAGTCCAGCAAAGGGCGATGGTCTGTTATGATGGAGAATGTAGATAGTCCAACATAGTGTTTGAATTTGCACACAGCCCACATTACAGCCCATAGCTCTCATTCTACGACAGAGGCTATGACCTCTTCTAGTCCCTCACCATCCTGTGCCAACACCACCCCAACCGAGTCTTTAGAAGCGTCAGTGTAGATCATCAAAGGGAGTGTAAAGTTGGGCAACATAACCACTGGAGAGGAGATGAGCACCTTGAGGTAAGTGAAAGCTGCCTCACACTCAGCCGTCCACTCAAAGGGCACCTTTTTCCATACCAAATGATTCAACGGCCAGAGAATTTTTTAGACCCATAGGCATGGCTCGCCACTGGTACAAGCTCCTTCCTGTCGTAAAGGCCGTTTTCTCTCAGTCCTCCTTGGCCACTTCCACCTGCCAGTAGCCATTTGAAAAGTCAAGTGTGTTGAACCAGGATGAGCCAGCCAGGGCATCAAGGCCCCAGCCAGGGTATCACCCCCTCCCATGAGTCATCCACTTATTGGTGGTGTAAATCCTTGATTGTCACGGGGTCAAGACCAAGACAGTCAATGCAGAATCTCCACTTCCCCCTTTCTTTCTAACTGACACCACCAGGGATGCCCAGGGCCCACACCTCTTCTCCACAATCCCATCAGTCAGCAGACCAGCCACCTGATGTTCAATCTCAGCTTGTTTCTCAGGAGATGCATGGTTTGCACATGGCCTGGTAGGGGGATGGTCACCAGTCCTAATCTGGTGCTTAACTAGTTTGTGCCTGCCTGTATTTCTGTCCGACAGGTTGAAAACATTAGTAAACCTCTGCAGCAGTTCTGACAACTCTGCCTTCTGCTGCACTTTGATAGGTAAGCCGTCCATAATGACAGGAACTGCAGCAGCTGGCGGTGTGGCTACATCCACACCAGTGGGACAGGGGGGTGCTATAATGTCAGTTCCTCCAACTGGGTAAAATTCACCCAGGAGCAACCCCCTTTTGAACTCAACTACCTCCCCTGTGGGATTGAGGATACGATCTAATGTGACACCGTTTTTCACACTATTAATGTATGAGCAACCACCAGTTCCCAGGTCTCCAGAATGTTAGGTTCCAGATAGGCCTCAGAGTCTGCGGCAGGCAAGCCAGCATCACCAGGCGAAAAACATTCACTGGCACAAGGGCCTCACTCAGAGGGGGAATGGTCATGACATCAGCAAGGGACACATTACAACATTCAGGAACCAACTACAGCATTCAGGAACCAACTCACCACCCCGAAGCAGGAGCAAAGTAATGTCCGATAACTGTAACACGTCTAGCCCTAAGTCCAGCAATGCATGGCCGAGCAGAACACTCTAGGTGGATTCCCTCAGCACATGGAAAGTGTGCTGCCAGCAGGTGGGGCCTACGCCAGGGTAACCGGTGCCCAACGTATTCAACATTTTTCCATTTACTGCACAGAACTCAATAAAGTTCTTTCTCAGGGGCCAGTTCAGCAGGGTGGGGACTGACATTGTCCTGCTGCGGTGATAGGAAATGCACACTGTGCTTCCTTGGCTCCTCACATCAGGCACGCCAGCCTGGAATAGGGTCCTACCTCCTGGCAGCTTAGAGGTGGGGGATATCCCTGGGTCTTGGCGATGGCCTTGTAACAGGTGGCCCCACCGAGGTGGAAACTGCCCACGATCAGGAGAGCAACCATGGTGTACATCACAGGAACCCCTTCACTGGCATCCCATCTCAGCACAGTTGTAGCTACAGCGCCCTCCAGAGGGCAAGTGGAATCCTCGCCCCCCCCCGTCAGTGTTCCAGGCCCTCAGTCTCCGGTTTTCACCATACATCTTTTTGCAGAGATGGATTCTCACCCAGTTAGGCGCCTGCGCATGTACTCACACAGCCTCTTTGCAAAGCTACCCTGGCATTCTCACATCGCTCCACCACGGTCAAAGCCTCCTCCAGGTCACACCCTGTGTGGCACCTTGCTCCAGACACTTGGCCTTTAATGTCGGGTCCAGGCCGACAAGAAAGTGCTGAAACTTCTCCTCCCTCTGCGCAATGTCCCCGTAGTCTGGGTGTGCCTCCACAACGAGCCGGCTCACGTCAGTGGCATACACCTCCAAGCTCTTACCAGGAGTGCACATGTGAGGAAGGCTGGCCCTGAAGTGGTCCATAAACTGTCTCTGTCTAAACACCACTCCAACTCTCTCTTTAACAGCAGCATAATCTGATTTGACTGCAACAGGACGGCTGTCCCATAGCAGATAAGTAGAATTGCTGAGGCGAGTAGGAAGAATCTTCACCAGCTCACTACTACAGTCGCTGCCACCTCCCATAATTGCACTGATGACCACCTCTAAATGCCTCCTCCAACTGCCTCACCCAGCTGAGGAAACTCTTGCTCCCATCACCAGTGAAGGAGGCAGGCAAGTCAACCTTGATGTCCCTGCCGGGCGAGCATTTGTCGAACCTCCCTGTGTCAGGTTTAAAAGGGTTCTCGTCTCCACAACACATGTAACGTAGTTGTGCACAGTCTTTGAAGCTCCGCACAGGTTTAGCTAGCTAGCTATAGTGGGAAAGCTAAATCAACAGCGCGGATAATAGCTCGACACCTACAAAGACAAGAACTGACAGAGGCCCGTAGAAGAACATCGATGCCACCAATGTAACCGAGCATACTGGGTTCGTCTAACTGTGTAAACTTAATGAGAAAACAATAAACAGGACGTTAGCCGTTATCAAACCAACCATATCCTGCCTTACGGCAACTCAGAGGGACACAGTACCTCGCATACAGAAGCACATAGTAAAACATAGAACAGTCTATTACACCACTTGCTAAACATCAGCATGTTGCATTATCAATGTGAATATGTCAGCATACTGATGGTAACATTTAGCTAAAAACACTGTTGTGCTGTTGTATTGTGTCACAGAGTTGCTAGCATGGCTGTAGACTCTTGTGCAGTGTTCCAATTCCAAACTAAGTACTACTTGTATACAGTTTTTTACTATCTACTTCATAGTATGCATTTTTTGCAGTAGATAAATCAACATATATTACATTGTTGTGTAGTAGCAAAAATTATGAAATCCTTACACTGTGTAAAGGCAGTCAAACTGTGGCTTCAAAATGCCACCACCAACTAAGCCTAAAACAAATTAATTATCGTTGGTTTTCTGAAGATGTTCCTGGAGCTGTTTCATCATCATCCACAACCACTTACTTTTCACTTTTAGATTGACAGTTTCCTTCGTGCATGGCATTGCGGGAGAGCAGTGTCCATCAACAGCACACCCAAAAACCAAGAGCTTTTTAGTATGCATACCAACTTTCCAAGTTTAATTTTCACACAGTGTGTGTGTTTTTTTTTGTTTTGGACTGTTGGCCAGATAAAGCAAGCAAACTTAAGATGTTGTCTTGGCTTCTGGGAAATTGTGATGTGCATTTTCAGTATTTTCTGACATTTTATAGACTAAACAATCAATCGTAACCTTTAACAGATGTACATGTACATAATGATGTGGAAATCCTCGTTTCCTTGTAGTAATTATAGAACTACCAGTTCTTGCAGTACCTATCATTATGCTAGATATGTTAGATGTCTCAGGTTTGACAGCCTGAAAAATATCTTCTGTAATTTCTCAGTGTGCACTTCTTTTTATTAGATGAATATATGTGTAAAAATTGAGAAGCTGGGAAGTTACTCTGCTCAGACAGATGTCATGTAAGTGTCATAGCGTCAGGTCGTGTGTGGTTCTTTCATCTCTCTGGACTAGGCTTTGGGGGGAGGAGGCTTCATATTTGAGGTCTGGCATCAGTCACAATGTGATACAGTGTGTGAATCTCTTAATATGCACTTACTAAAGCAATACCTCTGTAATTATTGTAGTAAGGCTTTCATGTTTAATTGGAGATGATGTCAGTGTGTGTTTTGAGTGCCAACCTTCAAATTTCTTGAGAAGAATAAACAATAGTATAAAAGGTGCCACGGGAGGCTTAGAGGGGGTTCTGTTAGACAAACAATGGCAGCGTCGTTGGCATTTCACTTGACTGAACTCCATGAATTAAATGTTTGTCAGGTCTTGGGGGCATGACCACACTAAGCTGTATGCATCCAAGGCTTCTGACAATTACCCCACGAGACTCCAGAAAGTCTGAGGCCATATCAGAGTGGAATAATTAAAAAGCTGGGTGAGGCTTCTCTAATGCCAGCAAGGGTTCCCACTCAGTGAGGAAGAAGGAGGGTTAGCTGATGTCATTCAGCCCAAGGCACGGAGAGAATACCCAGGCTGCTTTGCCAAACTCACCGAAAAGTTCCACTCTAACCCTGAAAAGGCCTTTCACTGCTGCCAGTCAGTTCACTATAAATGCCTGGATCTGGTGACTCTTTAGTCACTGCATGCGCTTAAATTAATCCAGCTTCTATCTGAATTCATCAACGTAACAGATTGATTTTATTCTAACCACAGATGTAGGGTGGTTTCGAGTTCACAGTGCTTGGTCTCTATTTTTGTTGTTAATCCAGTTTGTCAAGATGATCCATGAAACAAAAAAACATCATTCTGTAGAGGCAATATTTAGGCATCACTATCAGTTTTTTTTATCTATTTTTTGGGGCATGTTGCCTTTAATTTAATGGTAGGGACATGTTGTCCACGTGGTATGCATCCAAACCCACTTTTATAAATAGGATTTAAAAAAAATCTTTTTTAAAAATGCTTTTTAAATAAATTGTTAATAAAGGGTCTGCTCATGAAATCACACCTTTCAGTTACTACAGTATAAGCGTTTTCTGAGTGATGCTAATTACAACATGACCTTGTTCACTGTAAACTACAGCGATCAGTCTTTTTGCAGCAGGAATATTTATAATATTTATTGTGGTTTCACTGCACCCTGTGAAAAATGTAATCTATTTATATGAACAATCTGCCCTTTTTCTAAACAAACTTCATGATCTGCCTATTCAGAATATTTGTTACGTCTTCTATGGATGCTGTTGCAGTGAGTCTTGCGCTCCTTGTTGCTACTAACATTTGTAGGGCAGGAATTAAAAGGTATTTCATTTAATTTATGAAACACAAATGTAAGGCACCTCCCAAAACTTGTGTGAAACGAGTGTATGAAGTTAGAGATGGTCCACATTTTTGTGGGAGTGTGTTTTGAGGCTCATGCTGTCTTGTAAAAGAATGGCACATACAGAGCTACTAGCCACAGGGTGACATACTGTAGCAGCTCTGAGATCTCTGGAATGCTTACATTCATTTGGAATGCTAGAAAACGTTTGTCTCAACCTGTTGAACTATTCATGCAATATGTTAGACTGAGTATTTCTGTGAACTCATCTTTTTTTAGCTGCTCATTATAAGAAGACAGCAACAAACAAACTGTTGGGAATTGTGTGCAATGTTAGAACTTCTTAGCTTTTAGTTTTTAACAGTGAAATTAAGTGAATGAATGAAGTTATGAAGGTGTTAACAGTGAATGAAGGTGTGATAGACATTTGATCTAAAAGAAATTAAATGAATGAATCTGATTGGATTTCAGGTGAGCAGTTGTAGCTCTATACACCTTTCAGTTTAAAACTTTGAAACCTTGTTCTATCTTAACTTTTCCTCCATGTTGCAGGTCCTGGAAAAAGGCATGCACCTGGAGTGCAAGTGTCATGGTGTGTCGGGATCCTGCACCACTAAGACCTGCTGGACAACGCTGCCCAAGTTTCGCCAGCTGGGATACATCCTCAAGGACAAGTACAACCATGCCGTGCACGTGGAGCCGGTGCGAGCCAGCCGCAACAAGCGCCCAACCTTCCTGAAGATCAAGAAACCCCACTCCTACCGCAAGCCCATGGACACAGAGCTGGTCTACATCGAGAGATCGCCTAACTACTGCGAGGCCGACGCTCTGACCGGAAGCATGGGAACGCAGGGCCGCTTGTGCAACAAAACAGCTCAGCAACCCAACAGCTGTGATCTGATGTGCTGTGGTCGAGGATATAACACACACCAGTATTCGCGCGTTTGGCAGTGCAACTGCAAGTTCCTGTGGTGCTGCTACGTCAAATGCAACACCTGCAGTGAGAGGACAGAGGTGTATACCTGTAAATAGATATATTTATTGGACATGTTTTTAGACACACAGCTAGACTGGACTGTTTGCGAGTGTGTGTTGGTCTTAATGTGTTTCAGAATAAGGATTCTCTGTGGCTGATACAAACATGTGGAGTGACTGCCTTGCTGCATTCACAATCACAACAACTGGTTTCTCCACCTTGTGTTGTTTATACTGATGCCAATGGACATCTGCCATGACACTGGACAACCTATGGGCTCATAAATTTTATTTTTATCTTTTAAGTTGAACGCCATTTCATGCCCCGGGCTTTCTCTGCAGGTCTAGTTTATTGGCATGACTCACCTCAAACAGTGGTTGATTTTTTTCTTTTTCTACATTAATAATTTATTCTATGAGAAAACTACTGATGATTTTGAAAACTCACTGTTAACTAAATCCAGTAAGGTTGGTGTAAGATGCCTGGCATTTTAGTTAAAAAAATCTTCAAGTGCACTTAAAAGCAAAAAGCATTTTCTTGTGACTATCCTTTTTTTTTGACTTTAACACTGGAGCTGAAAACTGACACTGATTTGAGTCTGTCTGAACACAGTAAACCCAGTCCCAACAGTCTGAAATTACAGCAGGTCAAAACTGAACTCGACTGAATGACATACTGTATTTGGGACCCTGCAGCTTCTGTTCCTAAGCCTAGCAGAAGAACATTAAACTACTGATACTGGGCTCGGTATGATAGTATTGTTTCCTTCTTGTTCCTGTCCCACTTGCCCTCCAGTTTGCTGCTAGTTGTCTGGAAAGTCATGGAGTTTGTGACTGAGCAGCCATATTGACTCTTCAAGCTAATTCAACACCAGCAGGAGCAAACGCAAGCTTCCAGACATAAATTCCCCTTAATGTTGGTTGATAGAATATATTTTGTAAGAGATTATTTTTATATAAATATTTTTTATTTATTTTCTATCTCATTATGTAAGATATTCTCCCTCTTTAGCATTTCTAAATGTTCAGTCACTGAACTTAGCAAAAGGAAATGACCCACTGAAACACTGTTTGGAAAATGTGCCTTGTTCCTCAGTAGCAGAATATAATAATGTTATACTGAAATGTGCAGTATTGTGATTTATTACTTTCAGGAAACATGATCCCACCTTAGAGAATTAAAGTCCTGGCATCACCTGCAGGCTAGCTGCTGTACCATTAATGTTCTGTAACTCAATGCTATCTCTGGTAGAGGGTTGCTTTCATCTGTTTCTCAAAAAGCAAAATGTGTTTTTGGGGTTTATTGGCATTAGAATTTGAACCTTTATTAATTTTAACCAAGTTAAACAGGGTTTCATTTGTTAGCAGACAGAAACTATTTTCTAACTACATTTTTAACAGAACACCTGTGGTACTTTTTTTTTTTTTTTTTTTTTACCAGTAATATGTCATTGTAACTGTTGGTTTCTCCCTTATTTACAATATCCATCCAAAGTCATCTCTCTTGGTCATCTTTCCCTCTTTTTAGCTGTGGTTGTCCAAAAAATGCTGTTTGGTCCTCCCCATCCACTAATGTGTTAGCCATGACTAGTGAAGCCACTCGACTGTTCTCTCCTGTTGAGTTTGAGATGTTTAAGCCAGAAAAGTCTTATGGGAAATGGTGTTTGTTAAAGGCTGCTGAGAACAGAAATAATAAATAAATATATACAATTATCAGATTACAATTTCCATCCATTTACGCATATGGATTGAACAGCATGACATACTGTTGACTATGGCTACATTTTTAGAAATTTGCATTACTTCAAATGTGATGCAAATGAGGTATTATTACTTCAAGAAGAACCTAAAGTTATAGTTTCACTTTGGCTCTCTATAAGATTAACTAGTGATTCACAGATATACAGTTTGTGCAAGTCTATCACTAACACAAAGGGCTGGGTATCATAAGATATAAATATTTTATGCCTAATAGACAGTCCAAAGATGACAGGAAATGAGGGGCAAGATAGATGAGGAATGAACCTGGATGTATAAAGAGAACTGGATATGTTGCCGCCACTCAGCCTTGCTGCCAAATTTTCCAAGTGGTCACTCACAGTATTGCAGCAAAAATATCCTCAGCGGCCTGAAAAGCATTTTCCCCATATACCACCTATAGACGTCTATAAAACTGTTGGTAGGACACCTAAAACTGCAAATAAGGTCAATTATGATGCCTTGTATTATGAATTTTTAGTCCATGAAGGTTTTATATTTGTAAAACTCTTTTCAAGCCTTTTGTGACGTCATCTTAATGTAAAGTCTATGGGCCGGACAGGAACGTGTAGGTGGGGCCAGTTGGAGAAACACTACTGCGCACATTCAGTGGGCTGCACAATACGGAAACAAACCCTGAAGCTAGAAATATTTTAGTCTTATGTGCCAGGTGAGCAATTTTCATTCGATTGAATAGATGCCTTCTTTGAGTCTGGTATCCAGTTCCTACAATACATCCCAGGGAATGACATGCAACAGGTCCTGAGTGGACACAAACCAGGGACAGTTTATGGTCGGCACCTTAACTCCTAAGTCACCAGAACACCAAGCTGGGTATCATATTTCACGTTTTCTGATATGCTGAAAATATCATACCTGAGTTTTGTTACTAATACAAAAACAAAAATAAATAATGAATTAAATTAAAGTTTTGAAGATATCTGATCTAAGCATAAGTAGAAAAGATTAAGAATCTGACTAAGCATTCAATCCCAAATTTCAGTATTTGACAAGTTTCTACACTTTGTTTTTAAAAAACATTTCTTTCGGTACTCAATAAGTACTAAGGTTTGATACCCAGCCCTAATGCTTAAATGTAAAACAATCAGAGGTACCTTAAAAGGGACACTAGAGACCAGTCTTGATAGTACAGTATCATGAAAGGTTGATAATAGATAGAAGGAGGGTGAATTACATGGCTATTGTTGCAGAGGCCATGCGTTTTTTCACAGTTTTGTTATTATAAAGAGTTTCTAGTGAAGTGCCAGTCAGTACTTACTCAGTCCTCATTAAAGGTTGTTCTTGTATGTGACTGAACTTATATCACCCAACTGCTGTAGTGCTCTTAAATCAGAGGTCATTGTTGACTTGTTTCATGTAAAACCACATTGTCTTTTCATTCTTTTTTGGTTAATAAATGTTGCCTCTGAATTGACAGATTGTTTTTTGTTTAATACACATTTTTGTAGTTTGGTTGTAATATGAGGACACATCACAGTCAAATAGGCGTGATTGAGGGTCGTGGTGCAGAGTGTGTCACAGCAGTGTGTGTTCCTCAGTGAACAGTGGGAGTCTGGAGCTGCCGGCTGATGGATTACTCTGACATCTGCTTCATTCACTCCTCACTAACGTTGCTACAACAACCACACTGTGCCCCCCAAAAATTCTCCTCGTCTCATCGAGAGGCCAGACTGCCCATTAACAAAATGGTAACCATGCAAAACCCAGATAAAATTTGGATGCTATTTATTTTGTGGAAATGGCAAATGGGAAGAAAGCGGGGAGGGGCCTTTACAATTGGAAGGGGAGGATGTCAAGAAGGATTTCAATCTGAGCAATAGAAAAGGTCTTAACTCCCGGAATAATCGGCACAAAACATTCCTCGGCTAAACTTTGCCTCAATAGAGTGACGCTTTCAAAAGGCAGCTGGCCAAACAGCCTCGGTTAGAGTAACACCAAGGCTCTGTCACTGAGAACTCAACAACATTATCTGAGTCTCACAGAGTGCACTTCCCTATTCACATCTCCAATGATGTGGCTTCCAACTTACTCTGTCAACATGAAATAAGACACCGTCACAGACAGAGAAATGATATCTAAACATACTTATTACCTATTATCTTATCCTTCATTCTATCAATCTATCATTATCAATCTTATCTTTCCTTCTGCTCACTCACTTATAAACCTCTTTAAATATACGCTTTATGTATCCAACTGTAGTTCCACTTTCTAATAAGGCACACTTCATTAAAACTTAATTAATTTCATTTCATTTTTTGGTTGCTGGGTTTTAAAAATCACTGCAATGATATGGCACAGCTGGCCTTCTTCTGGCCCAGACAAAATGGATGTGAGCCTGAAATGGCCCACATGTAAAATAGCAAATATGGCCCAAATATCCCAAATCAAATGTGGGTCTATTTTGGTAAAGATGTGATGCTCTCAGTTATGTGTATTCTGGATGTGGGCCAGTTCTAGTTTATCTGGTTTGTTCTTTGGTGACATACAGCTTGCTTGTGGCCCAGATCTGGGAAACAGGAGCGGACTGCCCAGGTGCCATCATTCCATGCGATATGTGGGTAAAAGTGCCAAAAGTGTTGGGTGTGGGCTGGATCTGGGCCACAGCAATTTTGCTATCTGGGACAGCATGAAACTTGTTCTCAATTTTCGTCAGTCACTTAACTTATCAGGAAGACCACTTCAATTGATTATTTGCCATCAACAGCATCACTTACCTCCAGGAAAAGACCTACAGAGCATCTGGACAACAATTCATTCATTAACAACTTATTAACATTTACGATTGCAGACGTGATGGATTGTTGTGAAGAACCTTCATTAATAACTCATTAAGCAGTTAATTACAACTTGGATTTTATTTTGTAGCTCTGGCCATCAGTTCTATGGGTTACGATAGTTATGATATGTACTCATTGAAGTAATGGCTGAGATCTGGGAACATGATGATATATGACTAAAAATAAGTGTTCTTAAACAGTGTTACTTATCTTCTTCTTCGTGGCTGATAATCTATTCAGTGAGATACCTACAGATGAATTTGAGAATACATTATTCACTAAATCTGGTAAGAACCCAAAAACCCCAAGTTGTTATAAGTGTAGTTTGCTTACTTACTTACCCATGAATACTCATGTATAACTGGCAGTGCTAGGCAACCACTGAATCGAGTGTCCTTAGCCTAACCATTATTTTGTTGTGGAGTAATCTCACAGATATGTACCTTTTACTTTGGTAAAGTCATATATCTGCAGGTATCCAGCAACAGCCACTACTAGTTTGTCCTCCATGATTGTTAGCTCCACTTGTTGTCATCACCACCACAGAAGACGTGCCTCTGGATTAATCTGATTGGACAGTGGGAATAAATGGTTGTTCATGCACCTGATTTGAATATTGAATTAAACCATGCACTTTGTAAAATTGGCTGTAACTGACTACAAAGGAGCACTGCAGTTATAAGTCAAAGCAACAGACTGACTCATCCTCCCCAGGGCTCCCTCTGTCAAAAACCACACGCCAGGTGGGCATCATTGAAGCACTAATGAACTACTTCATGATATTTTCCCTGTAAACCAACCCAATCTTCAATCTGTGCAAAATGCATGCAGATGATAGGCCAATCCCTCCAAGGGAAGTGACATCATTATAATGTGACTTTCTTTTATTTTATAAGGTGAGTTTTGGATTATTAGAAGGAGGCAGGGGGATGACTAGATAATTTGTTGGCAAAAAGTTGCAAAAGCAGCAGGAAAGCATTGTTCAAGACCACCAACCAGACATCTTCAACGTCATGTCGAGTGATTTAACCAGAGATTTTAAACGTCATGTCAAGCATTTTAGCTCGAGATTTTTAGCATCACGTTGGTCATTTTAACCAGAGATTCTTAGTGTCATGTCAGGACATTTTTACCGCATTTTACTGTTTTAACCCAAACTATGATCTTTCCCTAACCAAGTGTTTTTGTGCCTAAATCTAACCAATGGCATTAAATGAGATGCGAAAAAGTTACAAATGCAGCGTAAGATTGACGTATCACCTGCACACAAAATTGGACTTTGGCGTATGCACTGCATGCAGTTTGAAAGTGTAAAGTCATGTTATTTGTACGCAGATTGTTAGACTGAGTTATATAAACACTAGTGCGTCACTGCCAAGGCCAAGGTGTTCAATGCCTCTGCTTGTTCAAGGGGTCTGGAACTGCTGGTGCCAGGCCAGCCTCTGTGTGTCTTTCTGCATGCATTGCACCTGTGAACACCTGCATTGAGGTGCTAGTCCAAGATTTATGACTGCCAGTCTGCTGCCTGAGCTGGCTGTTATTGCTGCGACTACTTCATCTCCGCATCTGTTCCTGGAGCTGCTCATGCGAGTTGCCTTCCAGATACTCCATGTTGTCATCCAAAGTGGATATTTCATTTGTGCAGAGCTTAATTCTTTAATATTGACCTTTGTTTTTTTCAGATCATGAAAAACTGACAGGTTGGTGCTGCACTGCAAATGGCACTAGCTTGTGCAGGAGAGATTCTTTTGTGCAGGAGAGATTCTTTTGTGCAGGAGAGATTCTCAGAACGCTGATTATTTAAGACAGGGGCTGTTTAATAACTATCATTATGGCAGTACCTTCAGAGCGAGGGCCAATCAGGGTCCAAACAGAAATCTCCTCTGCCAACAATGACGTCGTAGCTGAAGAATGAGCCAAAAACAAGGTACACATACTTTGGAACACCAAAGGGTGTTATGAAGATTTTAATTGAAGGATGCATAAATCAAACATTTCATATCACATTCTTTAAACACTGCATCTATAATAAATCATAATTTGGCATACAAGTGACTGAATAATGGACGATGTGTTATTTGTTGGTTAAAACAGGTTGAGGTTGGAGCATGCCAGATAATGATAAATCTATAGCCCTAAGCTACACTTCTGGTGTCTGGTTGTAAAATGTTTTCAGTGTTGAAATGGACTCACTGTTAAAGCACAGGCAATTAAACTGTTAAACTGTATCAGTGCTTTGCATCAATAGTCTATCAAATTCTCCCACAGATTATGGAATTTTAGAGTTTATTGCATTCATCTTGATCCTTTGATTTCAAGGGTATGCTCATCAAATTACAAAATTATCTCTAGTGGTTATTGAATAGTGCAGATAATTTAGTTTTAACTTGATCAGGTTTTGAGATATCTATCTCTGAGATTCCTGTCTCCACCCCAAAACAACAGAGATGAATGTAATTTTGCTTGTGGTTCTCACAACTTTTGAAAACAACATAAAAAAAACCCCCAAAACTCTTTTCAGAATTTGTTGTGTAGAATGGAGGGGGGGGGGGGGGGGGGGGTCTGACAATTTGCAGGTGAGAATTTGCAGCAGGTGAGAAAGTAAGTAGGATTTGAACTTATCTTTCATGCTATTTCAGTCACTTTTGTGTGTACATACAACAATGAATGTTTTCCAGGAGAGACTGTATGAAAGTGTGCCATGTTATCACCATATTTAAATGATGCTCATGTCTCTCCCCTCTCTATGGCAGGCTTTTAACAGCTATAAGCACTTTTGACATCTCATGTGGTTGGACAACATATCACATGTTGAAGTGGTTGTTTTGGAGTATTCCTCTGCCTTAGGAGAAACAGCTGGGTTCCTGGCACACACACAAAGAACTGGCATTTGTTGTTGGCTAGATAGACCTGGTGACTCTACTGTTAGCTGCTATGGCCAAGTTTTATCGAATAAACATGGACTAAAAAAAACTTGAAGTTGTTTTATTTTATTTCTTCCTTAATGATAAAACATGAGCTTTCAGAAACTCCTGTAGGTTGAACTGGGCTTCCTGACACACTTCCTGACACAGACTTGAAGTAACTTGCTAGCAGGGCCGTAGGGATTCCCGCAGTCATGGTCTATGGAAGCCTGCAATCCATAACGATCCATAAGCCAAGCAGCACTAAGGATAAACAACCCATAATGCAACACTCTTTGTAGGAAACACTCTTTCCATTCAAAAAGAATATTTGATGTTGTAAATGTGCGTAATTGTCTTGTCATCAAGGGTGTAGGTTTGTTTTGGAAAGTGGTGGGGACATAAATTTAACAATGGAAAACTTAGGGAAAGGAAACATTTTTTCATTGCATTTCCTGCAATTTTACACAATATACTATGAGTATATAGTACTTTCTTGAACACAATAAAAGGTGAGAAATTATCACTATAATCACCGCATTTTAACTTTTAAACAGTTAAATTCATAATATAACTGCCGTTGATGCAAACATGCACATCACTTAGCTTTGATAAATTTGTGTCATGACCATTTTATTTTTTCTACCAGATGGAAAAGCAACAGCACCATGAAGTTTTACTCTATACAGCAGCTTTAAATCAACACACATTTCTTTGTCTACCTTAACAAGGCCCCATGTCTCTGTCTTCTTTCCCCTCCTATATTATTACATGCACCCACAAGTTCATGTGTATGACTCAAATACATGTCTTCGCCTTTCAGTGATAGACACACATTGTCTACATATTGCCTTGAGATCTAGTTTGTCTATCATGTTCCTATGTACATGGCACACTGCAGCATGGTTTAGACACTCTTGTGACACAGTCGATCTCAACCATGTTTTTAGCCTTCTCAAAGCATTAAAGCTCCTTTCTGCTTCTGTGGATGACACTGATACTACTAGCAGCAGCCTGACCAAGGCCTCTACCTGGTCAAATAACCCCCTCACCTCTATCGACATCCCTCTTAGAATAACAGCTGCATCGCTACTGGATTTGACCATATGTTTCGAGAGTAAAATTTGGAGTTGGACCCTTAAACCATCCCCATCCAGCTCAGGGTATGGCTCCATGACTTCTGTCACATTGCCTGTGAGGAGGACAGTCTCTTGTTTGTGGAGAGTTCCCACCAGGCTAAAATGCTCTTTAAACTGCTGATTCAGTGTCTAGCACTTTGGTGCAAGGTCTGTAATACTCTGCTCCACTGCAGTATCTCTTTAGTGGCTTTCTTTGATGTGGCATTTGGATTGTCTCAATGCCAAATGAGTTGACCATTGCCTCAGTGCCGTCAAATAGTCTGCAGAAGCTTTCCTCGTTCCTTTTGGATTGGAGAGAAGCTCTGACATACTCAATAGCTTCTCGTATTCCAGAAACAGTTTCTGTCTGTTTTTGAAGTGACTTATTTAGACAAACCGGTTCACCTATTACCTCAGAAGCTAATGTAAACCAAATGATAGTCTTCCCTTTCTTAAATCTCTCTAGCAGACCATAAGCCCTTGTGCCACTATCCGATCTATTAGAAGATGCTACTTCTTCTAAAGTTGTCAACACATTTTCATACTGCCTGAGTACAGCACAGATTGCCTTGTCACAAACTGTCCATCGGGTAGGACACAGTGGTTTTAGGGCTGTGTTAGGTTGTGGTCCTGCATTTGCCTTTGACATTGCCTTGAACTTTCCAGACTGATGCTTAGACATCCTAGCTCATTGATCCAAAACAAAGACTCATGGATTATGGGTGAAGCATTACAAGCAGACTGTGCAATGAGATGTGAACAGTGTGCCCCACAGTGCACATAGAGCGCCAATGGTTGGCATCTCTTCACCCGGCCTGTGCTCCAGGAAACTTAGCAGCCATATTCACTACACCATCATAAGTCTGACCATGCAATAATTATGTCTTCCCCTGTGGTTCCTGAGACTTCATATACTACCACAAGAACTTCATGGGGAACCAAATCATGGTCTACATATCTAACGCATACGGACACCTGTTCTTTCCCAGTTATGTCTTGGATGCTGTCAGTGATTATGCTGTACTGCAGAACTGATTGAGATTTTATTGAAGTTGCATTGAAAATGCTGGGTCTACACTCTTTGCCAATTTGCTGTTTTTGACCACATATGCTTTAACACAATCAAAGCAAAGCAAAGATGAGCAGTAGTGAAGAAAGGGATAGAGCTGGTACCACTTTGCTTGAAAATGTCGCACTCTATTTGACAGTACCTGAGGCCCTATGTGTTTTGGGTCTGGTTGGTTTGGTTTGTTACCATAACACTTTCTTTGCCCTCATGCTCCCTGACACCATTGCTCTCACTGTCTCTGGTCCCGTCGCTAACAACATCTTCTCTATGTGGGCCAATCTCCTACAAACAAAGATGTAATGCAGCATGTTTAGTTGTACTAACCAAGCAGGAATTTGACCACAATACGGAGACTCTGAGTATGTCTTACTAAGCCCTTTTAAGTCCTAACCTTCAACCCTGTGCGTTGGTCTGCCTTTATTGTGTCTGAGGTGCTTGTACTTGGTGGTGTTCCCACATCAACCTGACAAAACAACCATCTGATGTGTACCATATGAAAAGCCAATGCCCGTTTCCTTGGTATATCATACAATATCAGCCGATGATCCTAAAATACATCAACAAAAAATCACAATACTTTTTATGATGCACATATATATAGTAAATCATAAATGTGCTCTATAAACATTTAAATATGTCATGACATTAACTACAAGAACCTATTATGATTTATTAATCATGTTTTTAATGTTTTATAAATATCAGAGGGAGAAATACACTCTCAGACAACACTAAAGATCACAGTTGAAATGCTTATCTGGTCACCTCTTTCTCCTCTCTCTCTGTCTGTCTCTATCGCTCTCTGATGCATGTATGGACAACCACTATGTAATACACTGTCACTGACAGCTATATTTGTCTAGTTTTGGTCTTGCACATGGGATAAATTGTTTTTTTAACAATTACATCAGAAGGATGTGCTCATTGAGATAACATTACAGCACACAGGTCGGTCTCTCTCTCTTATCTGTATTGACAACCACTAAGTGATACACCTTAACTGAAAAAAGGGCACTCTGGGGAAGACAGAATAGCAAAGTAGTAGTCCTGGAAAAATTACTAATGCTCCTCTTGTTTGGCCAACAACATGAGAACATGAGAAGAACAAGAACAGTTAATGTTAGCCAAGTCAAAAGTAATAGTAACAACATTTAGTTTGCTAGCTAACTACGTTATCTGTTAATGTTAGCTAAGTATACCAGCTACTAGTACTACGTTAATATGTCTAACTATTTTTGTTTGTACAGTGCTAACCCTAGCAAGACTATTACAATTCCTGGTCTGTAGTGAGTTAGCCAGCCCAGGACAGCTGTGTCTTTCATATCACTGAACAATCAGCATGTTTAATTTGATACCAGTACCATAACATTATGATCACAGAAAGCAAAGACAGCCTAGATTATCTTGTGTTCTACCCTCAAGCTCTCCCCTCTGACTAAGCGCAGTGCTGTTTCTGATTCATCCAAAAGGCACTCCAGCAATCACATCGCTGCATGTAAGGGAGGCGGGAACAAAGTGAACAAACACCAATAGAAACTATTTCTCATCCAGGGGGAACATGAGGGAGTTAACCCTTTATAGAGCCGATGGGAATTATACTTGATTTAAATGCATATGCAATTAATATCATATTAGTGGTGGGGACAATTTTAGGTAATCAGAAAAGTGGTAGGGACATATCTCCACTGTCCCTACTATGAACTATACACATGCTTGACATTGCAATGCAGTATATATATAGTAAACTACTGAGCAGGCCGTGGCATTATGATGATATTGCCTGTCAAGCCAGTAGGGCCAGCCACAGTAGTTTAATAGATATAAGGCTGGGTCAAGCCTCTGAGTATCTGCTCCTTGCTTGGATGAGAGTGAGATGTAAAGGCAGCTTAAAGATAAGTTAGGTCAGGGATAGAGAATGGTGTTGCCTGTCATGAGATTTATGACGGCACAGCCTGACACCCACCATTACAATGGTAATAGTGATAGGTCAAACCTAATTTAACAAGAATGCCAGGCTTCCTTTGGAATACTCACTCAAATTTTGGCATATTTAACTGTGTATTGAAAACTGTAAATGGCCTCTTTGTCAAATGTAATATCCCCCCAAATTATTATTATCATTACATATTATTATATTCAGGTCAATATGGTATTTTTAGAATGAGGTCATGCAGCACCACGTTTTTTTCATACATGCACACATGCTCACAATCCATGGATATGAAAGAAAAAAAAGATCAAACTGGGGGAAAAAACATTGCTCAGGTATGTGTTGTAATCGATTAATCTACTACTCATACGCATCCCTAGAATAGAGCCAGGGAAAAGTTCAGTTAGAGCACACAGAATAGGGTAATTCCAGCAACACATCTATGTTTCACTACAGCTCGACAGTGTCCCTCTGCTGCGCTCCAGCAAGGAAACACTGGCGAAACACAAACAGGGAATTTTGGTGTAAACTGTAACCTTGAAAGATACCCACTTGATTTGGCTGACTAATACTGGTGAAGCCTCATATCAGCTTTGATTCAACAAGCATGGACAGGAGGAATTATTACAGTCACCAATAACTCTTTGTGTTATAAGTATTGTGTTAAAGACAGACTGGAAAAGATCTGAACCTATCCTCTAACTCTGCTGTCATTCACTTTTTTTTATTTTACAGTTAATCTTACCTGAGTGAAGGTGTCACAATGTGGACACAATGTTCTCATGATATTCGTGACAAAAACACTTTTTGTAAATAGTACACGCAACTCTATATTTAAAGGATTATACAGGTTTCCAATGTTGCAGTCATGCCAACAACCTGCTTTTTCCATCTCAGTCCAAACAGAGATCAATGTGTGGAGCAGGTAGAGATCTCCTGCCATCGGCACTGAGGCGTCATGTAGTTGTGCTGTGGTTACGTACTGAGACATGAAGCCATGCAGGAGGTCCCTGGCCCCCTTTGTTTCCTGCAGTGATTGACAGTCGGCTTAATCCCAGTGAAGCCAAAGGAAATAACATCAAGATGCACTTAATTACACTTTTTTTCTCCTGCAGGCCTTTCTACCACATGTGTGGCGTGTATCTGAAATTACATTCCACGTATGAAAAGGATTAGAAATGATTCTCATGCTTGTGTTAGCTTGCAGTTCATACCAATTTGTGGAGTATATAGAAGAGTATCATGCTGTTATTAGAGCTTACAGCACGGGGGGAACTAAATTATGAGTTGTCCCTACAAAGGTTTACATCAGACGCTACACCCTATGCTCCTTTGACTGTAAAAATGTGTGAAGAATGCAATAATGACACATGGTGTGCACCGTATGAACCACTGTACTGACAGCACATGGGAGGTATGTCCCTGTGGCCATGCTGACATGAAAACCAAATAAGCAAGCATCAGCTACACAAACGACTTCCTGCTTCACGCCCAGCAAGCTATAATTTTTCCCTAAATAAAGGGATGTAAAAAGTTCTTGAAGCATATTGGGCCATTAAATGATGAGAAAACTCTGATGTCTAGGGCCTGAAGCAGAGCGTGGGTGGAGAGGTTGAATCAACAACTAATACAAATCCTGTATCCTGTTTCAGTTTACTGCCTAAACAACTCTGACTAATCATAGCAGAGATCATTATTTATAGAGATAGCAAGTACGCTTTAAGTGACACATAAATTCCTATGTAGAAGTTACTGGTTCTCAACGGTTTCATCACCTTGCACCATTCACACTTGATTTAGGCCGAGGAATGTGGTGGATCATCCCGCAGCAGAGGGGGCAGCTGGAGGAACCTGAAAACAGTTGTGACAGTCAAGCTAAAATAAGTTTGAGTAATGAACAGCATGGTGACAGACAAATACTATATCAATATATCCAAAACAATTGTGCCCTCTTCAAATGCTTAGCATGATGAATGAGAAGCAACTTCTAATACACAATCACAGAGCTTACATTAAAGCGATAACTGATTATATCTTCTGTTAATCCATCTCCATGTTGCTCTGCTCTATTTGTAAAATGAATGTGTTTTAAATTATACTTGCTATATTTACTTAAATTATTTATTTAAAGCTGCACTGTACAATATTTTACTGTTTTTACATTAACAATGGAAAAAATGACAACATGTCATCTAAAAGATGGCACTTGTAATAACAGACTCACCACCCAACTCTGAAATTGGGTGGTGAGGAGCATTTTAGTGCCTTTTAGCTCATTGTTTTGGTTTTAAATCTTTACTGTTTAGTTCACTCTCACCGCTCTAATCAACCTTGTTCCCAGCAGCAGCGGGGGGCTATATTCACTGGAAAAGCTCTGATAAACTCACTGTACACTACCTGCACAGTATGAGATGGCAGACTAAGCAACTAGCTGATGAACACATTGGAGCACTTAGAAGCGTAAGAGCTTCTTTCCCTCTGGAGCTGGTGGAGACCAAAACAGAGATAAAAGGAGAGGGAATATTGGATTTATATTTTTTGTTGCAAATGTTGCTCTGTGTTTGCTGAATGTGTAAATACGCAACAGTTGCTGACATATTCACTTTATAAGGTGAAAATATGTCAGAGTTGTGTTTACACATTGTTGCGCTGCCCCCGAGTGGCCAAACCAAACCACATAATTCTTTATTAGGTTACTGCAGTTTAAGTTTCTTTGGTGTGTGTGAGGGAGTTTCTGTTTAAGGGTCAAAGGTTTCATATCTTGTTCAGATTGTGAAATGATCCACTGATTTTGGGCAAAATAAGTACATTTGATTTGACTTTGCTTAAAATATGCTGCCAATTTTGTCTTAAAAATCTTGCAGATTCCCAATGTTACTGGTGATCAATTTTGACAGTGGTGGTTCACCCCAGAAGCAAGGCTTTCCTTTCACAGCCACAGACACCAGACCAGACTCAGTCACATACTGTATGGCAGATCACGTTTTGAAAAACCTGCAAGGCCTCAGTGGACTTTTTGTCACCTCTGTTACGTCTGCTACACACTCCTGAGAATCAGCAGCAGACAGGAAACCTGAGCTTTGTTTTCCTCTCTGAGTTCTGGGTGTGCTTACACTACCTGCGCAGGACCTCGCCGCATGTTATCTTTACGTCCAATCACCTGTCTGTTTTCACGTATGCATTGCTTCAGTTAGGAAACTATTCTGCTCACATTCATCAAGCACATATCTTTATGAGCTTCATGAGGAATTACTGAGATAAGGCACGCTCATATTGTAAATGTGCATGACTCTGGAGTTTGCACCAAAACTGCATGCTTCAACAGCCTCTGTGATAGAGCTCTTAATCACTGTGGAAGGAAGTTTTTTTCTGCCCTGATATTGAATGCTGAAGCAATCTTTTTTTCACATTCAGAACCTGCTCTGCATAAAAAGTCTTTTGATTTGTCAGTTTTGAGGTTCACCATAAGGTCACTACAATGGCACAGCCTTATAAACTTTAGAAACTAGGAGATTAGCACAATAATGATGACTGCAAGGCTTAGTCATTCACGCTGGCAACATTAGCCCAGGATTTGATCAGTGAACTTGGAGCTCTCTGTTGTGTTGCTTTAAAACGACAAGTTTCAACAAGCGACAAGACATGGATTCTAAAAGGAAAAAAAGACATCAGCTCACTTCTGTGCCAAATGTCATGCTTTGAAAGTTGAGGCAGCCCTGACTACTAGTTGTCTGTGAACATTGTGCAGTTCTTGTGTTGGTCCGTGTGACATATTAAAAGCCAGATTGCATGTCAGCTGTCAGGGTAATGATACTGTAGGGAAGACAATAGCGACAACACTACTGTACCTGTGGGTTTGGTGACCTTTCATCTTTCTGCAGCCTCTGATGTTCAGACAAAGTCTGGCAGCGGTAAAAAGGGAGACAGACATCAAAACCCTCTGAAGATCTGTAATGCAATTATACTCTGCAACTTTTTTCAGGCTGAAAGAGATTCCCTTGTGGGCCTCTGTCCTTGAAACCTGCAACTAGTGCTGGTGGGATGCAGACCTGTCAACTCTTCTGTTTTTCCCGGGTTTCTCCCGTATTTTCCCCCTCTCCCACTGTGCTCCTGTTTCGTAATTTTCCTGTAAATATCCTGTATTTCCCTTTTTTATTTTTACAGTTATACACAGGGCCATAGTGGAGACTAAACGCATGTAAACACCACTTAACCACCTCTCAAATTCTGAAACAGCACTTATGCAAACTTGCAACACTCTACAGCTATTAGTGACTCAGACCGGCTTCCCTCTTTTCTAGGAGCACTCTTTTTTTTTGATTGAAAAGATTGATTGAAAGAAAAAGTTTAAGGAGGAAAAAGAAATGTATAGAAGCAGCCCAGGTATCAGGTGATGGAGAGACATGAACACATTCAAAGCAGGAAAACTGTAAGGAACTTACACCTGTATCTAGATAAATTACTGTTCTGGTAAATATTTTTGAAGGCACAATCTCTTATCCAAATGTAAACTAAAGGGCATCCCCACTAACAAAAGCCAAAGCACAAGATTGAAACCTGCTATAAAAGGATTTGCAGAGCTTTTAATACAAGTACTAACACTACACAACAACTCTAGCCAACAAAAAATAACAATAATAAAATTTCTGTGTAAATATTTACATACCTGGGAGACTATTTTCTCATTCCTGACAAATGCATGTTAGGAATCAACCACGCGTTTTGCAAGGTGTGTAGGTGGACTTTAGTGTTTGTCATGGTGGAAAAAACAATGTTAGCCGGCATGCTAGGACTGTTAAACATAAGTGTGCCCAAGAAGCCACAAAGAACACATCAACCGTCCATCCGATTACAGCAGGGCAGGCAATAAAGGCACCTGGTGATTAGATCTCTGGAGCTGAGAGAGGAAACCCTTTATAATGTAAAAACTATGGTCAGATGGGGACCTGGAAAATCTGCCTTCTTTTCAAAGCCCAATGTTGACAGGTATGGTGGGTGTACTGTTTGTAATTGTTTAAAGAGCAATTACATAAATCTTTTAAGGGGAGCAGGAAGCTTTTACTATTTAACCTACCAACTGGATTTTTCAGCCCAGTATCCCTGGGAATGATGTCCTTGTCCGACAATTCTGTACCTCACAGTTTACAACTACAGACTGTGTATAAATATGGAAGACATGTCTCCACCTCCTAATGCTATGCAAAAGTGAAGCCAAAATATCTCCTTCCGGGAGCTACCATTTTGCTTGTGTGATGTTATTTGGAGCAGAGTCGGGCAGCCTGTGACAGCCTGTGGGACACGCCCCCTCAGCCGTCCCGCCACCTGATGGAGGTTTGAGAGCAGCTGTCACAGCTGTCAATCATGATATTGTCAAATAACTAATTAAAAACAAACATATCACAAAAATGAGCACTTGAGCAAACGTCAGCGTGATAAGAACAACTTAAAATGACAGAAACCGTCTTTAGTAAAAATGTATTTGATGTGTACTTTGATATTTTAGTTTGGCTCATGTCCCATCAACATGGTGAGGGCGGGACTTATGACCTATACTGCAGCCAGCCACTGGGGGGATGTTTTGGCTTCACTTTTGGGGGGCTGTCATGACATCCATATTTATATACAGTCAATGTTTAGCAGCGCAGGCAATCGTGTGTCCTTTATGTAGTGAGTGGGAAAATAAGTGTGGAGGGGGTAGTGGATGGGTGTATAGTGTGCCTGACTTTCATACAGTTGAGTGGAGTTTGTATCCTGTCACAGACCTGCAATTGATAAGTGTTTTTGTAGCCAAAACCTAACCATAGTTTGTCACAACCATGATCTTTCCCTAATCTCAACCATAACGTAGTTTCTATGCATAGAATTAATTAAAGGCATACTATGCAGGATTTGTTGATCACTGTTTGTAAACACAACATTCAAAGTTGGCCCCTCCTCCCTAGCTCAATGTCTGTCCTCTGCTCTCTGTGCCTTTATGCACGAGGGCGAGGCTGAGCACACACACACACACACACACACACACACACACATACACATACATACACACAGCGGACAACAGTCTGCTGCAGAGCACAGAGTCCACAGCGGATAGAATGAAACAGACTTTACTCAAGTCAACTACGACAGTAAGGGAGACAGTACAAGCACTTTATTAAACAACTGTTGAACAAGCAGAACATCAGCGCTGTGTCTGCCATTTTCGTAGCTTACTCTTGTATGCGCGCTTACGATCTGGTACCTGGTCACTGCCTTTTTATACACTCACACCCTGCGTGTTGTTATTGGCTGGGAGCTACACACCCACAGCCCAAAGGTTGCAGCCCAGAAGCATCCTGAACACAGCACAATACAGTGGAAACTGCTTATAGTGATCATGTCTGTCCGGGTCAAATTGGTCACTAGAAGCAGATGATTATTATAACCAATTGTTTTCTTTTTCTTTATTTCTCATGCAGATTAATATCTGATTGACATTTGTATATTACTGCTGGCAATCAGACTGATTAGAGCTGTAACCCTGCCATCAGGGAGGACAAAAACATTACTAGAAAGAGGGGAGGACTATTGTCTCCGTTTGATTATGTTAAAAGTAAAGTTAGGCTTCCTGACTCGTTTTAAAATAGATGAGCAACAGAGAGAGAGAAGCAGTGGTCGAGAGGGCTAGAGAGTGGATGAGAAGAACGAGCAGTGGTAGTGAGAAAGCTGGTGAATGAGAGGAATACAACGTTATTTTGTGATTGCTTCACAGCAGTTACAAATAATCATGTCCACAACCACACCCCGCACCTCCACACAAACCTGTGGAGGTGCGCTGCAATGCCTGATAATGGTGCTGCAGCTGCTAAGTACATCATACGTGTATCATGGGAGTAAGATAAAAAAAAAAATAGAATTACTGTAGTTTTAAAATGTTTTTCTATATGTTGTCATGTATGAAAAGACCCAAAATGAACACTGTAAGCGGACTACTTGATTACTATAAGCAAATTATTTAAACAGCATTTGTATAGGAATGATTCTGTCCCGAGTTTTTCGATTTATATAAACAGTTGATCACTGTAAGCGGTTTTCACTGTAATAAGAAAATACAGACAGAGGGCAGAGTCTCTGTAGATAAATACCTCGCCACACACTTCTAGTGGGTCATAAGTGATGATTGAGAGGGATTATTTTTGTATGAGTCTATACATTGTTTTTTTTTTTAAGGAATATCTTGCATAGTACACCTTTAAAAAGTTGGCAATGGATGTTAAAAAAAGGTTATTGATTTGATCCTTTTGCAGAATTGTCCATTATCGATGTTCTTGTCTGGCAATGGAGTTAAGATTTTTAGAACAGGACAGCCAAAAAATAGAGGCACAAACAATAGTTGGCACTGTATGTATTTGATAAAAGATTTAAATACAGAATCCTGCTTGTAGGAGGTTAATTCCAATAAGATTTTAATCAAAGTCAGGTGTTGACTCACTTGCACTGTTGACAGAAACTTGGCAGCTGTCAATATTGTACAGTATCTAAATTTTACTGTGGGTTGTAGGAATGTGTACATGTAAATAAAATAATGTAGTGCAAAGTAAGAAGTGTTAATTAGTGAAGTTACTTGAAAAATGTAATTACTTACACTTACTCAACAGCAAAAGTAATTATTTACATTACTCTGTCCCAGTGCCAGAGGAAAGTAACTGGACAGGCATTTAAGAAAAAAAAAATTTAAAAAAATTAATTTTTCCCCTGAGCCATTGGCCCTTTCACTTCATTGGGCCTGGGGCCCGGTAAGCCTGTGATTTCCCCTGGGAGGGCGAAATTCCTGGATGGGTGGGCCTGGCCACTGGGGCCTGCCCATAACGCGGGACTGACATTACTCCTTACTTCACTTTTGTTACTCAGCTGTCATAAGTGCCTTTAAAAAACTTCAAAGCTTCCACACCCACATGTTCCATCTTCTGTGTTTAACACGTGTAGAAGAGGAAAAAGGAGACGTAGTTTAACAAGCAGTCAGCCGACAGTTTGGAGGTATTTACTGACCATCAACAGCTAGCTTAATGTTAGCAACAGTGACTGCATGAAATCCCGCCCATCTGATTCATGAATGTAGCCTTACCAGTGGCTAACATTAGCCAGCTGAAAATGTCCTCTTTTGGTGGTGGCCAACAGCGTCCCTGCACCTCCAGCCCTTGTACCAAGCAAGCACGCACCGTCGAGTCTGTCCACTGAACGCACAGAGACCAAATTGATATTAATCCTCCATCAAACTACTGGTAAGACAGTAAACAACCGGACCCCCACACTGTCAAAGTAATGGAGTGTTACTTGGATAAGTAACTGTATTGTAATCTCTGAATTACACTACTTGTTACTGAAAAAAGTAATGAAATGCATTACTGCCTAACATATTGGTGTAGCTCTGCACCTGGCAGTTCTAAAAAGTTAAACAAACATGTGGGATCTAAGTTCATATTTCTCAGAATTAGAAAAATAAAGGCTATTTCTTCCTTCTGCTTCCTGAGATGTGCATTCTGCTTTCCCATGGCTGCCTCATGTTGCTTGTTGCTGTCCCCCCTCTATCATTGTTTAGACAGCTTGAGGCTTCCTCAAGAAGGGAAAGTTGATATTTATGTTGAGGCTTTTGGACTGACCATATAAGCAGTAGGAGCTTTTGCCCAGGCTCAGGCAGCCTGCCATTGATACAAGCTTATATTCATGGCTTTTTGGGAATAACTGGACAGGTTCAGACAGTGGCCCTCAGATTTAACAGGTGAGGTGTTCTCTGTGTCTTTTGTATCACACAAGTGCTGGCAGGCTGCATCACCAACCTCTGCACTAACACACATTTTCCACAGAGCTCCTCTGGATGCTCCTCTTTTTTTCCAATTGATCTGGAAAGATGTTCCACCTCCATTTAGCCCTTGAGTGTGCTCAAGTGATAGCTAACTGCAGGAGCGGATCTCTGCCGCTGCCTGATTGGCTGAGAGTGTAGTTCAGCACAAGGTCAGAGGTGTCTGTCGGTGTCATCCTCCACTCAGAAAAACACAGCTGGCCAGACTAGTGATGTCAGACCAAGGATGATAATTAAATAACTGATGCCGGCCAGGCTGATTGACATGGAGCTAATATGCTGTAAGGACACAGAGGATGAGCATGAAGAAATGTACGATGACAGTAATACGGTGAATCGGTGGCAATCACAAATGAATCTAATTTCTCAATAATTAAGTATGTGTGGTATCTCTCAGATGCCTTCATGTCTTTTATAATGAGTTGATTACAACTTGAGTGTCATTTTATTAGTTTTGGCCGTGTTTTCTATTTTCATTTTACAGTTTGCCTTTGTTTTCTCTATCAGATGAGTCTGGCTAACCTTTGTTAAAAACCTGCCTTGATTGTATGACTGTCTGTGTCTCTTGTTCTAACTTCTTTTTAGCAATGTTGCCGTGTCCTGAGATTTTAGCAATTAACTTATGGAGTACAATGTTATTATTAGGAATGATGGCCAAAATTACAGAAAGTTGTAAGTTGTAATTAAATGGAATCCTTTAATATAACTATTTAGAAACTTAATATTATGCTTTTTCTGGTTTTCTGTTATTTACATACTATTATGATGTCAGATATCTATGTTGTATTATGGTCAAAGTTCCAAAACTTGAGGTGAACATGTGTAGAAATGCAACCTGCAAGTCAAAAGCCAGGGCTTCAACCTGCTCTGAATACCTTGCAGATGAGCTGACATCAGCTCATTGCACATCCCCATAAATGGCTGTCTGTTCCATAGCCTTGGTTGCTAAGATTGTTGCTAAGGTTTTTCCATGTGTTTGCGTTGTTGACTCATATTTTGGATCATATTTCAGCTCAAACATGTACAGATGTATTTGAGAGGCTGACAAGAACGAGAAAAAGAAGTGAAGTCGTGCCACTACTGTTTGTTCACGTAGCCTTTATGAGCCACCGGAAGTCGGCTGAGACATAGCTCCCGGAAGCTGGCCAATCAGAACAGAGGGGGGCTTTAAAGACACAGCCTGTTTCAGACAGATGCCAAACTGAGGGGCTGTGTAAAGGGTCAGTATGAGTTAAATAAGGAGTTTTTTAACTGTAAATCATACAAAGTTCTTCCAGCAGAGCCCCAGATTGAAAATATAGGTCTATAAATATGCATAATATGTCCCCTTTAAACCTGCAATAAATTATTTTTGTCAATTGCCGTGGCACAACGAGCTGTAAACACAACAATGACATATAGAGTATAAACCTAATATGGTGAACGTGTCTGCAAATGGTTGCATATTTGCACATCCGGCAGACACAGCATTAACTTCAGCATTAATGTACATACAATTAATAAATAAAAATACAGTAAACATCATCTGTGTCTGGCCACCTGACAAATATAAGTGTCTGTTTTTGTTCCTACCAAAAGTAGAGCTAACTGGTCCTGCATAGGTAGTGTACAGTGGGGTTTTCGCTGAAAACGGCTGCCTGCTACAGCTGGTAATGGGGATGATGAGAGCAGTGAGACTGAACATAAAACCAAAACAATGACTCAGCTTTGTAGAGCTGAAGGGAACTGCAAAGAGGGGTAATAATTCTCTGTGGGCTTGTTAATAAGAGTGACTCCTTACATTACACATAGTAATCTTATCCATTGCTTGTATAAAAATGTGATTAGAGCAGCTTTAATCTTTACTATATTTCATTTCAAATTTACACAAAAATATTTTCTCATTTACTTCTGGTGCTATCTAAACATGCACATAGTTTTGGATTGTTCAGATTTTGAGATATTCATCTCTTAAGATTTCCGCCTCCACCCCATTTGTAGGTGAATGTAATTTTTATTTTGGTACTATTTCTTCAGTAGAAAGTAGTTCCAGTTAAATGTGGTATCAGTAGGTAAGTGAATTACTGCTATCAGTGTGATTACATACCACAGGAGTGAAGTGAGAAAATACATTTTTTGTATTTTGGGTGAGCCATCCCTTTAATAATGTATACTACTGTGTACAGTAGATTATTATACTTCTGCAGCAATGCCAGCCAATCAAAGGTTGTTCTTTAAATTGCCTTATATACACACATCTGTACTTCTTTGGGAGATTGAAGCCACAGCGAATAGATTCATAAAACAGAATCGTACACATGTAAGACTGTACTCCCATTGTGCACCTGACTTGAAAGAGAAAATCAGATCAAATCCACCTATTTGCAACTCGTCCTTAATTTCTGGGCTACATGATAGGCTGACCCAGCAGAGACACAATGGCCATTCCTCTCCCTGGAATAATGTAGCGCTCCTCTGGAATGCTTAGCAGGTTCCTGGAGGCCATTCCCCATTCAGCAAACAATCACTGCCAGGTAATAAAAGAAGCATTTGTGTGATATGTCAGCAGTGTGCATGAGGCTTAAAAGCAGAGTGATGGTGTGGCAAGATTGCATTCACTTTTCCTCCCAGAGGGGAAAGCTATACTATTATTACCAGTAGCCATTGACACAGCTACAGTACTTCTTTGAAATAAAATGTGGCAAAGGCACTGTTAGACGATACTGGTGCGATCACAACTGCCATAAATTGCAGTTACTGAGGTCCAATGATCTCTGGTTTCAGCTGACTACAGCAGGCTTGTCCACAGTCAAAATCCGCCAGGTGTCTAAGAGGAAAAATTATACAGGAAAAATATTACAGATTGCCACTGTAGACTGGTTTTTATGGAGCTCCACATGGGTTATATGGTGGAAAAAAATACTGATGTGGAAATCCATGCGAAGGGATTAATAAATCCATTTAGAATTGGTGAGCAGGATTGCAAAATTGAGAGCACGAATTCACAAACCATGCACGTTTGACTTCTGAGACAGTCAATTAAACTTATGTTCAGTCCCTCCTGTTTGCTGTATTCATCTATATTGCATTTTAAGGCTTCGCAATATAGTTGTTCTCATTTACATATTTTTCTGTTTCTGTTGTCAGATAACAGAACCAATCTGAAATTAGATTGCGGCTCAAAAATACTAAACCATGTTGACCAGCAGTCATTACCAAGCTGCAAAGTGCAGATAAAGTTAATGACAATGGCTGTGCTGTGAGATATGCTATATTGACATTTAAAATACGATAAGTGATAAAAGTTCCGGCAACTGATGCTTTGCGGCTGTACTTGTATATGACCACATTTTGTAGCTTCTAACTTTCTCTGCTATCACTATTTTACATGTCAATAGAGCCGATCACTCACAGCTGCTCAGCTATATGGTGAATTAGCTGCATTAAAACACATTATAAGGGACGACAGAGAGAAACCATATATATACCACATGACCCCTGGGGTATGTCTGTTTTTTTCTCTTACCACTAGCTCAAAAGAATTCATCAAGTCCAGTGAAAATAAATAATAATAATAAAATAAATCCCATTTATGAAATCATAAATGGGATTTGTATAAATTTAGTATAAAATATCTTTTTTTCTTTATCTTTGATGCTGAGTGTTTATTGCTATGGTGTTTTCTGTTACACTTCCCAGAAATCAGTTATTTTTATAGTTTGGGCTGAGTTGTGACATTTGGTTTTCCAAATGTTTTCCGTGGATAAAGTTTGAGTTTTTGTAGGTGCCGCTTTTATCTATTCAGCCCTGGAGGCTGTTTCTGTTAATGAACATGTTGCTAACGTGTGTTTCAAAGATTTCTACTCTACTCTACGCTGGTCTGATTTGGTATTAATATATATAATATAAAATGTCAGCGAAATTCTGAAAACAATCTTTTAAGTTCATCAGATTGTGTGACAGTATTTGTGAGTGCACAGACTTGAGCTCCATCAGAGGTCTATAAGACAGGGTGCCAGAGAACCATAAAGCTAGTCTGTACATGTGTGTTTTCTGCATGCTTCTTAAAACACATAGAAACACACAGGTTTGTTTTGTCTCATCTGCCTGTGGTGTAACCGTGAGCTACAGACTTATTAAACCCATTCATCATTTCAGCCAGCGCAGAATGTCACAGCAGTGTGGTAGCTGGAGGACAGCTTGAACAAAGTATGTGGTTTGGAACAATAAGCATTTGTTGATATTTTCTTTCATTTGGTTTGGGTGAACTTTACACTCATTATACTGACTTTTCTCCAGAAACTGCTCTCATATATGACCTTATCCTGCTGTATAGACGTCTGAAACCACACTGTTTCCAATGTCTGGTGCTTAACTTGGATGTATAGTATATAAAATACAGTTAAACATTTTGGATCAAGCTTTTGGTCGAGGGAACATTTCACCTCAGCAATGACGGGGAACACACGTGGTTTATGTATACATAGTTATATTTGTCCATTGCGTTGCAATTTACTACTGAGCCCCCACATCTGGACCATAAGTAACTCCAGGTTAACTAGTGACCTCATCATTCTGTCAGTACAATTATGTCTTTGGCAGATCGATGAGTACATGGACATAGTCCCAATAACAAACTCATGCTTTCCTTTATAATTAAGTCAGACAAGGCTGTTGTGAGGCTCATACATTGATGTCAGTGGAACAACCACATGCAGTAAGTTTAAAGCTGCACCCAACCTATGACGCAAAGACGTCAAAAAAGACATGCTGTGTCATAATGTGTGGAGAGTCGAGCTATTTTTATATAATCTCACCAGGATTCCTCACAGAAAATGAAAAAGTTTACATCAGAGAGCTTATTAAACAGTGGGGATTTCTTCCTGTGGGGAAGACTGTCTGGTGATTTACGGTTAAAGGGTTCTATATGAATGAATCTATGCGCCTGTCGACTGCTGGATTGTTAAAGTTAATCCTCTTAGCTCCAACGCAGTGTTACACGGACAATGAGGCCCCATGATGTGGCTATCAGGAGCAATCTCATGGCTGTGGAGATGCTAAACAGCCTGGTGTGTTGGGTTAGGCCCCCAAAAAGCAGAATGTGCCTTGAAAAAGGCAATATTTTTCAAATTGTCTGGCTGGTGAGCAATGATAGAGCTGCCTGTCACATTTTTCTCCCTGACTACAGGGGCTCCCTTTCAGAGGAGCTCTCAGGCCCTCCGATGTGACACACAAGCACCCTTCCGGCCTTGTTTGCATTCAAATGTGATAAAACTAAGAGGTGACTTTCCCCCACAGCTGGGCAGAAAACGGATTAGGTCAAAGTGACAGGCTTCTTGGAGATCCTGCCTCAGCGGCTCGTCACACTGAGGAAGAAAAGAGGCCTCACTAAGCTTAGCTTTGGAAGCCAATTGAGGGGCTTTGCTATCCCTTTCACACTTCCAGTGTTCCCAATGGCAGCTAGCCAGCCATGGTGACCAGCTCACAGACAAGGTTAGTCATTTAGCACAATCTCCTCCTAATGCCAGGCTGCAAACCCTCACTGCAGTATTATAAAAAATGTCAACAGTATATAGGTTTCCCATTCATGTGTATGTTTTGCCACATCCAGAATATATTATCTGATATGGGTAATCTGGGTATATATATATATATATATATATATATATATATATATATATATATATATATATATATACATATATATGAATGGGGTCAGAGTCATTCAAGTGAATGGGAAAGTGGTCTCAGATATATAGACTTTTTGTTTTTTTAAAAAATCCATTAAGATAGCTGCTGTTGTATTCTCCTAACATAAAACTAATTATGTCAAATGGAAAGCAAATAAAGGTGAAGTTAGAAGACAACATCTGGCTGGAGAAGAACTTTTGGTTCACATGCAGTTAGTGTGCCATTATGAAACTGTGACACTACATAACTGTCTTATTTAAAGCCATGCATTATATTTGTCAGAGCAGTGGCCTATGTATAATATGTTTAAATAAAAACAGAGCCTATGACCTGGTGAATAGAAGGCAAACCTGCAGTAGAACAGACATCAGCACATTGTGAAAGTTTTATGAACTGTAAAAGCATGGGTTTAGTCTTTTCACACCGGTTTAGGTTTTGGTCCATAACTCCTGAACTGTGAGGTGTCAAATCTAAACTATTTTATTCAGATCAGTTGGTTCAAGACAAATCTATCTACAAATACACAGATTTTCTGCTATTCTCATTTTTTCTCACCATCCCTCTAGTGTTTGGTGCGTATTTTGACTACCCTGAAAAAAGGTTTTCATTTCAAGGTGTTGGTGAGGTGCTAAAATGTTGTAAACCTTTGTGACATAATTCATGAATGCACTGTGCAATTTCAAACACATTTAGATAATACATGCACATATCCAGTCAATATGATGAATTCAAATGGCCATAACTCACAGATCATAAATTTGATTGATTTGAAATAATTGTTTATCATAATACAGATTTTAAAAAATGTCTAAAAAATGTTATTCAAATAATAAATATGGAGTCTTGAACAACCTCCTCTGAGAATGTTTCTATTTTTAGAGAACTATTTTTTTTTCTATTTTTAGTCAATGCTTGTTTGCTTATTAGAAAGACAAGTTTCACTCCAAGATGTATGTCATGTTGCATTGAAGTATTTATTTTCAAACAGACCCCTACTCTGGTTGTTGGCCCCAGATTACAAGCAGTTGACTGTCCCTAAAGCACAGTTTGTTTAAAGCTCAGCTCTCTGTTGACACAGGCTTAATCCACTGCAAGACACAGGATGCTTCTATTAGTAAACAAGCAAACACCGTTCCATTTACATGCTACAAGTCAGAAGTTCACATTGCCACATGTTCATGGTTGTTTTTGTAAAATATGTAAAATATGATGAAACATTTGAGGCCAGTAACAATTTCTGAGTGAAAAGACGCTATGATGATTTTAATAGGACCTAAGAATAATCTCAAACTGCCTCTGATGATTGATTGAATATGGATTAATCATGGCTCTTTATTCCGAGCATATCTTTGTGCATACAAGCTGCTCAACACTTGGATTGATTATCAGAGGGTTCAGGAACTGGGGCGCCATCTGCAGGTTCACACTGACAGAGTGCTGAACTCCCATTATTCACAGGGCTCATATCCAGGGTGTGTGCATTCTCACACACACACTGATGTACAAAACCAAAAGGAACTACAAAAAATGTGACAAGTTGTGTAAGTGAATAACCAGAATGAACTGAATGTTTTATGCTGATAAAATTTTGTTTTGCTGAATCCTACATAACAAAGATCGTCATATTAAATAGATATGACAGTGATTAGGAAGTGGCTCTTAAAGCTGTAATTTTAAAAATAACTTCATAATGTAAGGATTTGAAGGGAATTCTAATTTAAAATGTCAATTGCAGTTAGACATTTCTTTATATTTCATGCCAATTCATACTATTAGTTTTATCATGTAAATTGTTTTAAAATATGTCATCGATGTAGTTGTGTTCAGTTGTTAACACAATTAATAATGGGTTACAATATCAAACCAAAGGATTACAAGTGATAACAGTATTCATGTTCAGCAAAATTAGGAAATATATCATGATGTGTAATGTGATGTGTCTCTTTGATAAAGCTTCAAAAAGCTAATTAGATATGACAAAGAGTCCATGTTCAGTGCTGCAAATGCAGGTGATATTAAACCTGAAGTACAAACTCAACAGGGACTGATGCTTGGTAATTAGTATAAATACATCAAAATATCTATTCTCTGCTAACTCTTGAAGTTTAGAAATTCAAGTTTTGTTTATTGTTGGAGAAGATGATATTTTAGGCTCAGTGAGAAAACTTGTAAAACTGTTTCATAAGCTAAAGCTCTTTGAGGTGCTTCAGACAAAATATCTGAGAATGGATATCCCCTCAAAGCTGCAGTGTCAAACTGCCAACTAGGCAGCTGTGTGTATCTCTGTCATCACTCACACATTACCTGTCTACACCTTAGACACACACACACACACACACACACACACACCAAAAGTAATTCAGTCTTTTGCACATAGATCACTTAAAACACACAAAAGATTAAATTAAGTGTATTATTATTTTATTAGTGCTGCAATGAAATGAAGATGTCTGTATACATATTTAAAGGATAAGGCTGGTGATTTTCTATATTTGTCTTATTGTCAAAAAAATTCTCATGTGCAGAACCAAACCAATAATAAACTCATCCTACTAAGTATTGTGTGTGTATCCAAAGCCTGATATATCTTATTCCCCTGTGCTGTAGACCTCCATTGTTGTCCAAAAACTATTAAAAACATGTCACTGAACCACACCACTGCATTGAGCGACATGTTCCTTTGCCATGAAAATTACAGTCACAGTAGTTTGTTTAGAAACAGCTCCAAAGACTAAGAACTGCTATCACGTTTTCAGTCTCTGGAGAGTAGTTCTGTGTATGGCAGATAACACTGCACCGCATGTGGAACGTGGTTCTGCTTACAGAGCTTCGCTAGCTTGTTGTGGTACATATCACAACCTCTTGACTTAACTACTATGTAAATTTCTCAAAAACTTTGGTAGTTTTTAATAGTTGCCATGTTATGCTTGTGCATTGTCGGACGTTGTAGGCAGCAGAATTCTGTTATAAATGATAAGGACGTTTACTGTGAGAAGCACTCACAATGGTAATTAATTAAGGTTAAGCCAGCTAAATAAATTTAAAAAATGCTCCCATAAGTAGCCTGTGAGAGAACTGAGAACTCTGTTGACATCATTAACTTTCAACTGAGAGCTGTTATCAATGCTTTAATGAACACTGGTGTTACGGACACCACTGTCTGAATGATAAAAAGCAAACAGATGAAGCCAGCAATGTTACACGTTCCATGTCTGAAACAGGCTTATTTATTTTTCTGCCACCTGCTCACTTGGCTAAGTTGTTGAGACTATAGCTATATAGATTTTCCATTTAACAAAGGGATTCTATTTTAGTCAACTCTCTTTTTAGTCACAGATTTTGCTTAATTAAGTCTGGTTAGTCTCATCAACACGCCATGGAAAAAGGTTGCTAGCAAATATATTTCATCACAGTTTTCATTTTTTCTCTGTAGAGGCAGTGCACAGCATTAGCATAACTGGCAAATAACTTTGTAGCTTGCAACTTCAGATAAACATGGCCCCTTTTTTTTCTGCAGTGCTAACGTTGGTGTGAAAGCCCCCTTACTTCCAAGCAGGTGAACACTGTTAGGAAGGTGCATAGAAATCCACACTGCTTAGTGGGGCAAGCACATTAGCTTCTTACAGTTTCTTTCAGGAACAAGACCACGACCCTCTCTCTCACTAAATTCAGTCACCTGTGCCTCACTAATTCAATCATCCGTGCATACCTATATAAGCGTGTCTAACCCCTTTCTCTCCCGTTCGTCTCAGTTCTCACACGACCTATGACATGCTTGTATTGCAAACGCTTACCTCCCTCCCGGTTCCGTGATCCACGTTCCTCGGCAGCATACCGCCCACAACTAGATCCAGCAGTACCAACGTGATATCTCCTTCACCACCACATCCACATGGAACCCTTCTCCTCCAGGCGCCGCGCTTCTGATCAGCTGGGATCCAGATGCTCCACATGCATCCACGCAATGGTCCACTTGGACGCGGCTCTTTTCCAAGCGATTAACATCTTCAACCGGATGTTTGCTCACCTCCAGCGAGCTCTCAAGGAGATGGTCGTCCCACTCCTACGAAACGATGATTAAGACAAACTTTCCAACTCTATGCAGACTCTACTTCCATCCACTCTCTCGTCTGCAGCTCAAATCCTCCCGCTCTTCCGGGTTCATTTCCCGCCGCCGGGCCGACACACAGCGCACACTGATGACGTCACAACGCCGCCTACTACAACAGAGCCCAGACTTCTTCAGCCCCGGCTGAAGGCCAGGCTTAACTCCAGATACAAATCCCGTTTCGCTGAACCGACAACAAAGCCAGGTTCTTCCTGCTCCTCTCTGCCTCCACCTCCACCACCGCTCCGGACGGCCACTCACTTCCGCTCATTTTCCAAATCCTCAGAGATGATGGACATTTCACAGGAGACTTCTTGGACAAAAATCTGATACAGTTCTGCTTCCTCAACCATATCCAGGTAATTGCTTAATAAAAGGCATACTTCAGGGTATACTGTATATGAAACAATGGTGTTAATAAGAAACATTCATGCAGTTACAGAGAATCTGTTTGCTAAGCTTGCTGAACATACATATTACAAAGCAGTGCATGTCATATCATCTTCAGATCATATCAGTTACAGACACATCACAGTCTAGGTGTGCACTCAGAGTTTATTTTCAACAGGTGGAAATAATCCCATATCACTTCCTAGTAGCAGTGTCTTCAAAAATTGTGCTGATGTAAGGTAAAGGGATTGTTAAGATACATTATTCATTTTTAATGTGGACAGTGCAGTGTGGACCAACTGCAACCATTTTAATTGGATATCAATTGTCATGGATGAACTGGATGAGGTTGTTAACATGGAATACACACCAAACACATACCTTTGAATTTCCCTTCGGGGATCAATAAAGTTCTTGTAGTAAATATCTATCTATCTATCTAAATAAGACCAAGGCCTGCCCAAGGGATGTGTGGAGGACGCCCCATTCTCATGTTCTGCATTCCACAACTCCATGGAGCAGCTGAGGACAAACTTCAGCCTTTTCTGCCAGAGGAGGTTGCTGTTTGCAAGGAGGAGTGCACCCCAAAAGGGCGGTACCCCTGTCATGAAACTGCTTTTGAGCTCTACATTCTGGTTTTGGATGAAAATAGTTTGAATGCTCCTCTGGATGCATAAACTGCAGCGGAACTGTATTCACTATTAAGAAATGAGATACTTGAAAATGTTTAAATTAGCCTTCACAATGTGCACATTGTTTTTGTTTTACCAGGAAAAGACAGACGAATATGAGGTCATTGAGAGGCTGCCATAATATGACAACCCCTACAGAACCTTTGGCAGGTCTGTCCTTATAAATATGGTGCACACATTGCACAATATTTGAACACATGTCATTTATTTTACATTCTAGCCAAAATCTATATTATTCCAAATACATCTTGGTTTCATGGGACTGTGTATTAAGTATTTTTCACATGGTAAAAGGATAGAGAAATGAAAACAATGCCACATGCGTTTAATTGGAGTTTGATATAAAGTGCAGGGTATTCATTGCATAGGTTGAACGGTCCAATTGTATTAATCTTTTTCTGTGAGCTCCCTAAAGCTCAACATAAGAACAATGGAATCTTGATTATTAAAACTGTTGCTGTAACTGTTGCCTAACCATTGTATTTATTCTGTTTAAAATCTTTATTGAGTTGCTGTGACATTAGCAATGACCTTATTTTTATGCCTCAGTGGATCTGCCAGAGTAAGAGGTGGAAGAAGTATTCACATCCTTTACTTTTGCAAAAGTAGTAATAACAAACTCAACAATACTCAGAGTAAACACTAGTAGTAAGTACTAGTACAGTAAAAATAATGCTTTGAAAATATCGGTTAAAAGTTTTGTATGTAGGAATTATTTCTCATTAGTTATATCTATGGCCATTAAATGAGGTGCAGTCAACATCCTGGTGCTCATGCTTGCACATGTGCTCGCGCCATGAGACTGTTGCAGGTGATGTCTTTTTCCTCGCTCCTTTCCTCCTACACTTCTCTTGATTACATGAAAGATCTCAAACATTGTGTTTTGCACTGTGTTTCAACAAAGCATCTCTCATTCCCAGCCAGTCAGTGGCTGGGCAGCAATGCGCTGTGGTCGGGGAGTAACTGGCTGTGGCTGGGGAACAATGCGCTGTGGTTTTGTTGTGAAATGTGTGCTTATTACAACCTTTGGACTACCAACAGGAAAAACAAAAGGGGTAAGCTATATTCTGCTATCACTCTGGAGCTTGTTTTCTGCTACTTTGTTGAGGAAATAATGTTGTTTTAGCTGTGTGTGCTCGGAAGTGGGTGACTTGTCATTGTGGGGGTGTTTTGTTGTGAAAGGTGTAGTGGTCAATGGAGGCAGCTAGCTACTTCATTAGCTGGAGAGTTAATATCTGCAGGGTGTTTCTAGTTGGATAGCACAGTTTTGTCATGTTGTTGTGTTGTTATGCCGGTTGTTTGTTGACGTTGGCTGGAGAGAGGCAAGGCACTCGGGAGCGCGCAAGAATGTCACTTCCATAGGATTTTCTTGGAAAATCCAGCTCGGGTCCTTCACATAGAAATCAGTCCACAGACTATTACAGACAACCAAGAAAGTTGAGGAAGGTCTCATTTTTTATGTAACATTACTACCCATTCACTCATTGGCAATTAAAAAGCATTAATACATGTAAATTGCTTCACAATTCTACATATAGAACCTTTAAGTAAAAATAGGCATTATCAGAAAAATGTACTTTAATTATCATGTGTGCTCATGGTGCATAAAAAGGCCCCCTGTGAGTTGTTATGCAATATTTCCCTTTGGATTGATGTGGAGTTGAAGTATAAAGTGGCATGAAATGGAAATTCCTACATTCATAGCTCTCAAGCACTTCTAGAAGGTCATCAACATCAACAGAAATAAAATCATCTAAAGCATGCCTGAGGACATCTTGCTCTTGGGAGCTCACAAACTGAAGAAAACTTGTCTTCAGGTCAATGTGCCCTGCCCCAAAAAACATTTCCTCAAGAAAAGGTGGGGCAAGCTTGATTGGCAAGTACTGGCAATCTTGAAATCCTTTCTCCCAATTGCTTTTCATGTAGCAGCATAGAAATCATGCCTAAGAGAGGGCATTTTCAAAGTTGCTCCAAGGGTACAAAGTTCAGAAAACTCTGCCCAGACGCTACCGTAGACATCTCTGACTACACCAGACCTGCTGACCTTTTCTATTGAGTTTCAGGAAGTAGACATCTCACATTCAATGTTTTGTTCAAAATTCTAGGGTCAGAAAATGCCTCTATCATCTCACCAAAGCTGTGTGAGTGGTGCAAGACCAAAGTTATTTCAGGCAAAATATTAAGAGGGCTTTGAGGGAACTCATCAGATCGATAGATCAGTGTGTCACTGAGGGAGTCAACATTCACTGTTTGCCGTGCACCAAAAATGATCTCAGGGTCAGAGGTGTCTGCACATATTGCATCCTCTAAAATAGCATAGTTGGTATCCTGAGAGAAAGCCATGGATCACTGATGACATTGAGAAGTGTTCTTGTTTCTCGACTTGAGCTTGCAGGGTTTTCTCTGGTTACTGAAGATTGTGAGGATTTCGTCAGAAACAATTAACACCTCTGGAAAGGAGTCATGGGGCTCATCTGTTGAATCTTGTTGATAATTTCTGTCCATTGTCATTTGTCGATTGTTCATCATCTGGTGCTAAATCAGGCTCAGAGACATAACCATCACAGCCAGGGTCATCATCAGACTCTTCACCCAGCACTGGTTTTGACCGAGTTCCCAAACATCAAATTCAAAATCAGATTTGTAACCTTTGCTAGATTGTCTATCTGGAAAGAATAGTGTCTTTCCCTGTTTTGGTATCTCATCAAAACCTTCCTGAATGTTAAATGTGAGCTTTCTCGTCCCCCTGCCTGGCTTTGCTCTGACGTGTTTTGTTACTTTGTCATCAGTGTGAGCCCATTCTATTTCAATACTTCTTGTGGACGGTTTTGCTTTACTTTTTGTTTTGTTGGATGTTTCTGGCTCCTCCGCCCCCTTGTAATTTTCCTGTCTAAGTTTGAGCTTCTCCCTTAGCTTTTCAAAAAGACCCTGCTCTCACTTTGAGTGTGTTTGGCGCTTGCGAAAACTGAACAAAGCAATCCTGTCTCTAATATGATGGAAGATAATTGCCAGTTGAGCATCTTCCATTAGCAGGATGACCACTCTGTCAATCTGAAATAGGAAAGACACATCTCTGTTAACTTAAGATGTAAGAGAACAATAAGTGCCTTATCAAAGTGAAAGTAAAAACAAGATGACTAAAGAAAAAGTCCAAAAATAAACCACTTGTCACTTGTGCTTTATTCTATATATCAGGCAGATGGTTTTACCTTAAGTAACAAATGTTACACAAGAAGATAAACAAACAGAGATGTTCAGTCAATAATAAAACATATCAGTAGCAAAGTGTCATACTCAAACACATCAGCAGCTAAGCTGTTAGTTTAAAAAAAAGTACTGCACTATTGTACTGGAAACTGTCTGTTTCATGAGATTGACTTAAAAATAAAAACAATACAAATACATGACAACGCCTGCATCAAAGAGGAACTAAACTGAAAATTAAGAAAAGGATGAGCTGACATGCATAAATTGTTGTAAAGAAGATTTAACCTCCACTCTATCAAATATCTTGGTTACTAATTATGGCCAAGAGAAAATTTAATTCTAAAGATCCCTTTCAGAGTTACATAGGAAACTAATTAATTGACTGGTTCACCTTATATTCATAATAGTACCTTTAGCTCTTCAATCCAGTGATTGTTTCCTCTGAGACACCACAACCTGTCAGGAAAGTCACAGTTTCTGACAGTTTCTCTGCCATCATGGACCTGTGGAGTAAACTAGACAGTGAGGCAGCTTAATTTCAATGAACTCAGGAGTCACAGATGAGAAGAATGAGAAGAATAAGCAGGAAAGTACTATGAAAAATGGATATGTAGAGATGCCCTGTATAAGAATTATGAAGACTCACAGTACATAAATTACAAAAATTTAATTTCAATATGAAAAAATCTAAAAGTACTTGGACATATCTTTTCATTGTTGCTAGCACTTAAGAATATATTTTGACTTATTAAAAGGTGAAACTTGGTTCCTATGGAAAATTGTGTTTGCATTTCTAGTGGGCTTATGTATGTATGTAAATATCCACAGCCTGCATTGGTAACATTGTTGAGTAAAGCTATTGACTCTTGTTTTGAGCTTCTGGTACCCCCAGGTGCTGCCAGGAGGCCTGCCATGACTGCCCTTCATCGTCAGGCCTGTTTACGCTGGTTTCGGCAACACGTGCACTGGAACCTGAACATGTGGAGGAACGTTATGTTCAGCGATGAGTCCAGATTCTGCCTACAGCAGTTGGATCGTAGGGTCAAAGACGCGGAGAACGCAATGCTGATTACTGCACTGATAGAGTAACATCTTTTGGTGGAGGCAGTGTGATGGTGTGGGGCGGCATCTCCCTCACTGGAAAAACGAGACTTGTCATCGTTGGAGGCAATCTCAATGCAGAAAGATATCGAGATGAGATTCTGCAACCAGTGCCAATCCCATATCTCCACAATCTGAGACCGAACTCTATCCTCCAAGATGACAATGCTCACCCTCACAGAGCAGGGTTTATCAGAGATAACCTCCAGAATTTGGGAGTGGAGAGGATGGAATGGCCTCCCAGCAGTCCTCACCTCAACCCCATTGAACACTTGTGGGATCAGCTTGGGCGTGCTGTTCATGCCAGAGTGACCAACACAACCACATTGGCTGACTTGCGACAAATGCTGGTTGAAGAATGGGATACCATCCCACAGCAGTGTGTGACCAGGCTGGTGACCAGCATGAGGTCGAGGTGCCAGGCTGTTGTGGCTGTGTATGGTTCTTCCACACGCTACTGAGGCTCCTGTTTGTTAAATGAATAAATTGTTAAATTGCCAATATGTCTTGTTTCTTCAAACTTCAATCAACCAATCCACCAAACACCAAACAAGAGTCAATGGCAGAATAAGCTGTTTGGCATTGGCAGAGAAGATTTGGCAAATTTTTCATGGACGCAAGCCACATACTCAGCTTACAAATGTGGCACCATTTAAAAGGGAACTAAACAAGCTTTCCAATGGTCTAAGATTTACTGCCAAGAAGCATTGTTACAACAAAGAAATAATCTACCAAACACAAATTTCCTTACTTTTTGTGCTATGTTTATATGCACTATGTTAACAAAGTGATACTTTCAGTAGGTCAATACCAGACATACCTTGATGATATACTGAATGATTTGGAAAATATTGCCACTGTATATCAAACCAGCATATTTCACCTAATGCATACCTGTTGCAATGCAGGTCTTCCTTTGGCACTTATTAGCCGTTGCCATGTAGCTCAAGGTGCATACAGCCACCACTGGAAACAGGACAAGAGGTATTAATTCAGTTTATCTCAATGTATGACATATTGTAAAATATTAATTTGTTTAATTCTATTGTCCTGTGAACAAGCATCTTACTTAGCTACCATTGGCCAACAAACATTCACAAAACAAAGCTAAGCTAAAAACTAAGTCTCAAAAACCTCAATCTGGAAACAAAACAGTCTCTGTCCATCTGGTCTGCTGTTGTCCTAGTGTCTTCTGGATGCTTAGGCTCCGGGTACTAAAGACAAACAAATCTGTTATGTGTTCCCTTGCCTGGGAGAGAGCAATAGTCAGAGACTACTGCTAACAGCCTAAAATTGAGTGAGTCATGCTAAAAGACTGTACCCTTAATCTGAACAAAGTATTGTGATGTAATGTACAAGAATGGCAAGACAAAATTCACATACCTAAGCCTACTGTGGATCATGGACCAGATCATTAGGACAAGCAATAACGACAAATGTAGACCATAGCCCCAGTTAATGCCTCACATCATATACATGCAATACAGTTCTATTAGGCCTACATGACAGGATGTTGTTGACTTTGCTAGCGTTAACCCATTAAGAAAGTTAGAAATCATCTCATGCAGCATTAAATAACATAAGGAAACAGTAAGCCTGTTCGCTCAGCAAGCAAAACTGTATTTATCAAATGTTTAACGACAAATTGTTTAATATGTTACCTGTTGACTCAGGCACGTCACCTGAGACAAACAATGGCTGCTGGGCTGCTACATTTGGTTGAGCTGGTAGCCTAATAATAACCCTTGACAACTCTATTAACTCTATTAAGCTTTTTTCTCATACAATAACAACTTTATTCTCATAATTCTACAACTTTATTGTCATAATAAAAAAAAAGATTAATTAAAAAAAATAAAAAATTCTCTTTGGCCCTAAAACTCATAGTGTAATAAGGCAACAGGCTGAAAATCCTCATAGACTTGAGGAGCAAAAGAGAGATGAACATTCTTTGTGAATGCACAGAGCTTGTTGGACAGGTTTTCTGCCTTCACACCAAAATAGCTTCCAGACCCTCAAGGCTCCACATCCATCTGTGAGAGGCACTGTGGAAGTACAGGAGCTAGCAGGCACAGCAGCAGATACCTCCCTAGTTTAACCTCTAAATCTGCCATTCAAAATCACTCTCTAGATCTACAAAGACAGCTGCTTCCTACCAAAGACCTGTCTGAATCCTTATCTTTTCATATCCTCATCTCTCTCCTGGGTAATTCTGAATGTAAGTAAGTAGTGTTCTTATAATGCATTGTGAATAATAGCGGAAGGCACAGCTTAAATTTAAGTTTCTTCACTTGTGAGTAAATTTTTAGTGTGGAAGTTACTGAAAAGCATTTCTGGAGACAGTTGTTATATTTTTTAAAATCTAGTTTGGTCATGGAGTATTGTCAGCCATAAAAATTTGATACATTTTTGAATACAACTGTATTTTGTAAGTGAACTGGGGGGACAACTCACATCCACATAAGACAACTACAACTTTTTCACACAAACACAAGCAAGGCAGTGTAAGTGAATTTTCCACACCAGCAACATGGCTGGGTGCCCTGTATTCCCACACTTATCCATTAATAACATGTTCATGTTGTCAGGAAAACATCACCTGGAGATATAACTAATTTATTCCACATGTCTGAGTCCAACCTGTCAGGACCTCTCTGGAAACCCTCTCACAGAAAACATGATTAATAGAAGTCATGTTCAACTAATCATCACCAGTGTTAACACCACTTCAAACATTATTATCTTTATCCAATCTTGTCTTCTCCAAATTAGGTTTATACACTACCAATTTGTAATGCCAAATACATTTTGAGGAAATAGGTCATTGCTGCTTGGATTATGTCCCATGACAACCTTTTTCAAGTGACGGAAGTGCAACGCTTGTGACCACACAGAATTTGGTCGGAGGTTGTTTGGGTGGATTGTGGGCATACAAAGTGCAGGACTGGGACACCAGAGAGCCAGTTTGTATCCTGAGTCTCACAAGTGCTTAGGTTTAGGCAAGAAAAGCAGTTTGGTTAAGGCTAGTAAAAGATTGTGGCTTCAGTTAAATGTTAATAAAGTATACATGACATGTCCCATGCTTCAAATCACTGTTTCGAAAGACCACAATCTTTCCCTAGCCTGCCATACATGGAAAACAGACAGACAACCCACTCCGTCAAACATTTAAAATAAAATGCAGTGTAAAAACATATCACTCGAGCCTCATACTTCCACAAATAACGTAGTCACTGCTTGAGTAGCTGTTTGTCTTGGCCTGCCATACTTCATCGAAGATCATGTTGGTGATGACACAAAGGTGGTGGCTGTATATTGAAGCCACGAAGGCTGAGAAGTACCGAGTGGCAGTGTGTGGTCAACTTTGAGTTACTCTGAAAAGGGAACATGAAAAAATATAGAACACGAAAACTGTTTCAGCACCTTGGAGAGAGACAAACTCTACCACAGGAGGCTAAACTGGCCAAATGCGAAGACGTAGAAATTCGAAATGGTCAGTTTTAGATGTTCAGTGGACAGAGGGATTTTTGTTCACTCAGCAGCCATAAACCATACAAACTGGGATAGACACATACCCAGCAGCCCTGGGATCCACGCTTTTCTCCCCTCTCAGGGTCTCCTTGGACATCCGGGAGGATCAGTGTGAGAGAAGAACATGATGTTTCTTCATAGTCCATACCAGGGAATGTCATAGTTTTTTCATTGATGCTTTTGGGGTGAATTATATTTGGAGTTTAATGAATTTTCACCTGACAACAACGACTATGTATTACATCAAATATTTTGGAATTTGCATTCAATCAGCAGTCCTGATTACAAGCTGTTGAAAACTAGCTATTTGGGCGCTGTTGCTCTGTACAGAGTTAACAAATAAAAGAGCAAATTTTGTGTTGTTTCACTGTCTGAGGCCATCTAAAAGCAAATATTACTCTACTACAAATACACGTCTGACTAAAAATCTTACAGTTGTTTGGGGGTGAGATGATAGTGAAGTTGGTAGAGGACTGTTACAAGAGATCAAGGTCACAGTTGCACCTGGTGGCCTTAATGACATAAATTATATGAATTATAGGGCAAGTGTTTTATCTATTCTATCATCACCTGCATATAGCTGCACTTTGGAGCTAAATTGATGTCTTTATATTGAATGTGCTGAGAGAAGTAACCTTGCAGGTGAACACACTGACAAAGGAGTGATGCACCGAATAAAGTGCTTCCAAACGTCTAATCTACAACAATGAGATGTGCCTCCACACCTGCTTTTCAAAGAGAATCCTTAAGTCTCATGAAGTTATAAAGTGAAATGTTTGTGGTTAGTTTTACAGTCTAAACCAAACGGAGCTTGCCCTTCGTCTCAAAGCAATGAAACTAATTATGTCTTCACATACTCTGATGACTCAGACAGCAGGGAAATTACTAAGCTGTCCACATCAGTCAAAGTGCCTGACTGGGGAGGAACAGTACATCATGGCAAACTGAGATAGATGTGAAGCACAGGCCCTCCTCCTATTTCCTGCCAGGGGGTCGATGGAAGAACTGTCACTTTCCTGAAGCCTCTGGTAGCACAGTGACTGAAAGATAAGTGATATCATAGACAGTAAGATAGAGCTGGATGGTACTCAGTTATACTTTCCATCTACTCTAAAGTTCACAAGACAGCAGAGGAGATGAAGGCCAACAGCTGAGCACAATCATCAGACAGTTACAGGCAGGTAGAGGTGCTTTCAACAGCAAGCAGACATGAAAACAGAATTAGTATCAAGAAGACGTGGAAGGGTAATAATTAATAGGAGTGGAATACCATGCCTGGCATCACGTCAAGCAGTGGTTCACCACAAATTAGCACCAAAACAGTTAAGAGTGGCTTTGGAAATCATTGAGACTGACAATACTGTATGTTGAAATTAAAGCACAGTGGCAGTGAGGAAGAATAGTTTGACATTAAAGACTATATCTAGTTGAGTGTCAGTGCCAGTAATAAGTGGCTGATTATGGCTTCTGCTGTTGCCAAAAAGTTGGTTTTCTGTAAATGGAGAGAATGCAGCTCCATTGATTCAAGAGAGACTCTGTGAACTGTTTAAAATAAATAAACTTGAAAGTCATTTACATTAAAAAAGTTTCTCTGGATATGTCACCCCTCTTAGCATTCATGTCCTGCAAATGGAAAGATGGTAAAGGTGTGTGTATCCATTTGGAGCACTTTTCTGACTTTCTAAGACTAACCCTTTTTGGTTTAATTTATTTAGTTTTTCAATTGTTTGATTGAACATCTGTTAGACAAACAGTTTCAAGAGCATCACCAACACCCTCTGGACTGGAGTAGATCCATATGTCTACATGGAAGTATATTACTGTAAGTCACATCTGGATTGTATCTGGATACAGGACACTTGCAATGATGAACAACCTTTTTTTTGGTAATTTGAAGGACTTAAGGATGTTTACATAAGATTGTGTATTTCAGCTTAAAAGTTGTCATAGCTCTACCCTCGGCTGGAAACGGCGAACCTGGAGCAGGTATTTGTGGGTAATGAGAGGGAGGGTGACAGCCCTTTCACAAGCATGCTGAATATCTGTATTCAGGAAGTTTAACACCTGGTCCATACAGTTGATTGTCACAGTGACCGCATGCAGATTGTCTCTTTAAATTATCATGTCTTCATAGACGTCCTCTCACTGATCTTACCTACATATTAAGTCATCAAGTTCTCAACCTCTCCCATGCAGGTTATTAATAGACATAATTTGGACTTAATTGCGGGTTTATAACTCACCACTAATGATAGGAAGCACTGAGCTTCTCTTTGAAGTGAGATCCCAATCTTCTGGAAGATGGATAAGCACCAGTCCTGCAGATCAAACTGATACCCTCATGTCAACAGTCTTAGGAGTCATAAGGAGAAAGGTTTATTAATTTGTAAAACACACTGTTGGGCTTCATTGCAGCAAGTATACAGTTGTGCTGCAGTGGAAGTAAAACAAATATACTGCATGCACCACTTTTATGTGTTTTGAGGGGTCATTAGTTGAGGAATTTGAAGCCCTTGGCATGTGCAGAGCTCTAAATGTACACGCCCTTTTTGAACAATACCTGTGATGGATAATTCAAACTTAGGAGTTTTGTTTTTTGCATGTTTCAAACAGCAAGACCTTTAGGACATTTTCCTTTGAACCTTGAAGTTAGTTTATGACTATTTCAAAATTTCCACTTGATTATATGAACTAATAATGAAAACTGTGTTTATAGGGATACATACAGGACATATTGAAGCACCAGCTTTTCACTGTATTTACAGTACCAGTCAAAAGTTTGGACACACTGAGAAAGTGTCCAAACTTTTGATTGGTACTGTATGTAAAAGTGAACATGCAGCACAAAGCAAGCTGTCCCGATGCTGAAAAAAATAATACCTCTGAATTTAAGGGAAGTTCACATTAGCTGAATTTCTACTGTCATTGTTTCATGTATAAATGCAGATATACAATATGAGTGGCTGATTCGGAGGTGGCCTATTTTGAACAATGTTCCCTTTATGTGTCCCCTCCTGTGATCGTCTGTCAGCTCCTTCTTCCCCCTCCCTCCCATTTGGGTTTCCCAGCAGTCAGACAGCTCCAGGTCAGTCTGTCAGGTAAGTTTTACCTGCAGCTGAACTCTGCACCACCTCCTGCTGTAGCCGGCAGCACCGGCAGTGCTCTCTTATCCACTAAACAAACGGTGAATTCCAGGTCCGTGCCCTGAGGCTGTGATACTTCCACCACACATAGGCCTAATATGTTTTTACATGAAGCTTCTATTTGCAAAAAGGAGGATTTGCTCCTGTGCTGCAGCTCAAATCTAGGAAAGGATCGTGTTCCTGGTTGTCAGAACATTTTCCTGCTTCAAATGACATTTACATTCATCATTTTACTTTGAAGGATAAATTCAGCTTGATGAATTATTTGCTAATTATTGCATTCTTCTGCAGTTTTAACACAACTGCAAATCAACTGTCTCAGTTGCTCAAATAAAATGTTATGAAACAATCACAAAGATTTGAATCTCTGTTTAATGTCCTTGAAAACTGAAATCTTAAGTATGTAATATTCATGACTAAATAAGTGACAAAGTAAAAAAAACAAGAGATATAACCATAATTATAACTACAATATACTATTTGCTGATTATACACTGTTCAATGATGTTAATATGCTATAATACACTGTACTTTAGTGCAAGTCAGGTGGATATTGCTATGGTAGTAAGGTGCATGATTGTCCATGGATGTTATAATTAATTGTACATTGAAACATGAATAATTACAAAAGTATATACATATGTATCTATATACAGACAGTACTTGAAAAATTATATACAGATGAATCTGAAATATAACAGATGTGATAGATAATGTAATAAATAAATAAAAGTCCAGGTGAGCCATCTGTCTTCACTGTCAGAGTAGCTCCTCTCTCAACATAGAGGATATGTTGAACTGCTTCTTCAAGACTGTTTAGGAAAGGTTGGATCTGATTGACAGGGACAAAAGAATCCATCACTGTCATCAGATTCCGATTCAAAGGATTCAAATCCTGATTGATGCAAAGAATGTAAAATCACTTTTTCCAATTGAGGATCCAAATACTAAAATTTAGTGGCAAAAATGCTTGTAAATTAAATATCTAAGTTAGCTAAAGTAACCAAGGGTCAAATTATTTTCTAAGCGTGTCCAACCACTGTTCTTTGCTGATATGCTCAGAGTTTAGAAAACAATAAATCTTTAATTTGTACTGACTATGGTCAATCTCTTGTGCATGAAACTGGCCACATTTCCTACTAGTGTTGTACATGACAGTCGATGGTGCTGTTGTTTTGTGGGTGCAGTTTTGTCACTTAATGCTGTCAATGGCTGCCCCAATGAGGACAGATGTGGGAAAGGGTAAAACGACACCAGGAGGGCTGGGGGCACTGGGTTCATGCATGGGACAGGGGAGCATTGCTGCTGTTGGCTTGGGGTAAATCACTCTGAACCCCTCTTTTGCACATTTGTGAAAGGAAGTAGTTGGAGGCTGGAAAGAATAGGCTGTGGCTGGATCCGTGAGTCTGAAGGTGGAGAGCTGATTGCTGTGTGGCGGCAAAAGTACAGTGTCCTCTGGCCCCTTTAACTGCTGGTTATGCCACTGGGTGAGGTTGGTCTGGTTTACTTCAATCAGCTGAAGGGTTGTTTGCTGCATCACAATGCCATTGCCCAAAATTAGCCGCACATTTTTATGTAGTCTTGTAGAATGCAAGATAACCCTGACATGCTATGTTTTCCCGACTTTTCTGGACCTCTGTGAATGTTACACAGCCTGACAAAGATGGTCTCCATCAGACAGCAGGAGTCTGATCACTGAGCAACTCGAACCCAGATCACATCTCTTTGTGCTCTCCACACCATGAGTGAAAACAGCCTTCTTTTTTGGTGACCTAAAGCGACCTGTCAGCAGCCTGTCCTGATGCCGAGCAGTGTACACCCCCTAGTCCTTATCAGATTGCTCCTGCAGGTTCTGCCACAGACTAACAATGATGCTGGCCTGCTGGTTGGTCAGTATTGGGCTTGTCTTTGTGCGTAGCTCAACCAGGAACTCTGCCAACTCATCCACGCGGTCCATTCCAGGAATATTATGCTCATCCACAGCCTGGAAACATACAACTGAAGAGTAAAACTGAGTACACAGATTCATTTCTTTGTGTTTGACTAGAATTCAATTAAAACTAAATATTTTAGTTAAATTACTTGCATTGTTGTATTTGTGTTTGTGCTGATTATGCACACACAGCTACTGATCTTACAAGAGAAAGCAGTCAATGATCACTTACTGAGTCATGCCAGGTGTGGTCCTATGATGGGTTGGGCTTGTACAGACTGCCATGTGTCAGGTACCGTCACAGCTGGCCCAGATTAAAGAGGTGTGCTTTGCGGTCATTAGGAGGTGCAAGGCAGCTTTTTGTTTTTGGAAATGGAAATTCACTCTCCATGCCAAAATGAAAAACAATCAACTGTCCAACTGTGGGCAGAGATTATCATCGCCGACACAGACTGACGATGACTCCTCCACCAGAGGGGCACTTCTATTGACTGTGCATTTAGTTAATTCAATTGCTAAAGACAAAAAAGGAAAATAATTGTCCTTTTAACATTATTATGACATGGTAAATACATACATAAGAACAAAATACACATAATAATGTATGTCGTGTTTATTTAGGCATCTTTCACAGTTTGGAGCCAGTCATGGTCCAGTGTGTAACTTATATATGTGATGTGGAAACTTGAAACCTCCAGTGAATACACACTGAGAATGGTGAAATAGGAGACATGTTGTGTAGTTAAACTTCTGAAATGAACAATATTTGCATATTCAATGTGGATTTTTCAGTGAGGGAGCAGAGGTCATTTTAAGGTAAGGTATTTTTTAAGGTTTCCGGTAATGGATTTTATTGGGGGAATAACATACAAGATACAAATTATTATTCAAAGTGCCACAGTGTTTCATAAATGGAAGTATAGTAAGAGCTCTCTCATACTTTGCATAGAAAGGTTTTCTGCTTGGCACACATTCAGATATTTATAGCCACAGGAACAAAACACCAAGTCACAGGCAGCGGCATAAAAACAAGATAGGATTATGTCAGCTTCTGCCAACTTTAAGGCCTGTGAACCCCAGTTTACCTGATCTTTCTTTGATTGGGATTCAAGAATGGAATGCCCCATGATCTTCAAACAAACATCTAAACAGGTCTGTTCTGGGGATAATTTGAATCTAGAATATGTCTTTACCACATACAATATGTCAGGCAGATATGCAAAGCAAACTATGTGCTGAGAGCTAGCTGTTGGATCAGCCAGGCAGTGATGTTTCAGGAGTGTAGAGAGTGGATCCGGTGGTGCAGCTGTGCAGCAGTTAGGAGTTGAGGAGGAGGTGTCTGAGGATTGGTAAGACTTTGGCAGCTGAGCCAAAGTCTATAAAATGAACATCTTCTTCTTCTGAACTTTTCTCTAGCTTTTTACAGTGTGGTACAGCTATTTGTGCCAGTTTATCACTTCTGTAGCGTTCGCGTTCATATAAAAATATAACTTAAACATACCTGAAACCCACAAAATGACCACGGTTTATGAGAATTCAATGCAGCATTTTCATTGAATTGATTGATTTGTTCAGTTAATTTAAAGAGCCATTCCAACAATTTTACACATCAAGATCATTTGACTTATCATGGGGAGTGCTACTCAGTCTGTGATAACGATTGTATAATGTTTTCTGTGGTTCTGGAGGGGCTTTGTCAAGTTTAAAAAAAAATAGCCCCCTGATGATGTCACAGTGATGTCATCAGTGGTGTCAGTGGTTATCTCACATTTGGCTTGGAGACAACAATGTTTTTCATCAAGTCTGGGTCACAAATTGGGGGCATAGAGTTTCGCAGACATGGGCATCGCACACGTCCTCAATGTTTGTAGAAATACAATACTAAATTCCTAGCATATCCCTTGAGTCATACAGTGATAAGAACAGAGACAACAACACTATCCACGTGATCCAATAAATGCTCTGTACCAATGTTTTAGCATACACAGCACAGTAGAGTGTTCAACAAACTCTGATTCACAATGTACAATCACGGACAGATGTAATCATTCTCCAGGAACAGTTATTGTCAATGTCTATCAATGAAGTAATTGCATGGTAAAACATAAAGTAAGATGGACAGTGACTGCAGAATTATTCCCTTTGAATTAAGTATACAATGTGAAGAAATGAATCAATTGCCTAAACTGTGCATTAAAGGGTAATTCCTTTTTATTACATAGGTGAGAAAAGTGTTATCATAACTGATAGGTACATCAAACCATGTGAAAATAAGACATTGATTCACAGATATACTAACAAATTATTTGCTACCGTCTCTATACCTTTGTATCAATGAATATTTTTCATGTTTGGGCATATATCTCAGAAACACACCATATTTATTTAAGGTACACATTCAAAGAACACGATTTTGGCAAAATATCAACCTGAAGAGGTTGATCATGTTTTTTAAAGACCACCATCCCTTACAGGATAAAACTACTAGACTGATTGACACATACAGTATATAATGTATAATGAGGTACATATTGTTATATCCCATAATCATCAGTTTACAAAGAACACCAAATGCCAAATGGAAATAGTGTACACCTCTGAAAAGTACACAGTACTACCTAACACTCTTGGCGCTTGCATAAGGAGTCTTTCACATGGATCCATTGTTACACATAACTGTACAGTGTACAGGTTGAAATTGCTCAGAATGGGCTGTGACCACAAAGCGTAGGGTTACAGTTCTGACACATTTACCCAACGTGCCACACACAATGACAGGGTTCAACGTATTTTCTCAGACAGGGTGGCATGAGTATGAAAGGAGACCAGGAATAATTGTCTTTTGTAATAATCCTCACAAATGATCAAACAGGTCACGATGGTGCAACAGAATGAATACATAATACTCTCAGATTAAAAAGTCTTCTAACTTGGAATCTTTAAGAAAAGCAGTTTCTTTCTACAAACTCTGACCTTTAAGAGCAACATTTCATCATAATTGTGCTGAATCATCAGCATTGTATCATCAAACTGCTCCTGCAAAGCCTCCACATCCTCGTAAACAACTCCAGCAGTTGCATGAATGCAGCAGGGCGTTGCTTTTTGTCCTGATTTATTCAGCCCAAGTGAAGAACACCTAGTGATGTGTTCATGTGACAGGTGGAAAAAAAGGAGGCACTTGTGCTTTGCAGGCTCCTACCACAGACAATTAAACACATGGCTGTTTGGAGTAGAGCACACAAGCAGGTTTTACTAGTGAGGACAGGACTGTGCTGGAATTCCTGAGGTGTGCACTAAGTCGGCAGTAAAAACACTCCACGTATCTATCCAGGACTCCCACACACAGGCAGCCCAGTGTAAAGTGGTCATGCATCCCGACGGATCTGTCACCAGATGCTTAGTGTGTCCCACAGTTGCTGACGGCCCTGGCCCAGCTCTTTGTCTGCCTGACTGCTGCACAACAGAGCAGATTCACATTCCCCACATCCACAGGCAGCACTCGACACTGCTTCTGTGGGAGAATACTTTATGATGACCTGACACACATTTTGTCTCCTCAATTTGTCATCCAGTGAAAGGATGTTCATTAGCTGTGGATGGGAGCTATTTCCAATCTGAAAAGCAGAAGCAGAGAGCATCTGGCCTTTGTGGCGTTGCAGACTGCAGCCAGAAACACCGTTCAGTGTCGGGTCAGGCTACATTTAGCCTACAGTGTGTGTTCATTTAGAGGGATTGTCTGCTGTGCTGTCGCTGGGAGCGGGTGAGGTGTAAATCAAACAGGGGCTTCCTGCTCTAATTCACAGTGAGTCAGAGCTATCAGTACAGCCTGAAACCCCGATAAGATTCCACACTAAAGAGGGAAAATGCCTTTTGTCATAACAAATACTCCAAGAGAACTCAATACTCCAGAAACATTGTTTCTCTCAAGGCAAGGCCCAACTCTTCATCAATATGAAGGTCTGTCCATTACTTGGCTTTCGAAAATTTATTGGCCCTAAATCCATTTGCAAGAGACAACACACATTCCTGAGCTGATTTGTTACTCAGGGCAACAACAACTCACTAGAAAGCATAGAGGAATGGCCAGCTGAGAGGAAAATAGAGATACATACAGATAGAGAGGGAGGACGTGGTATTCACAATACACCTTTTGCAACTGCTAAAATCTTAAGGTTGCTATTGATAATTAGGATGATTCTTGTGACCATAATTTCTATTATTAATAATAACATGGTACTCATCAAAGTTATTCTGGGAATGCTAAAAAGAAGACTGACTGGACAAGCAACACAAGCAGTCAGACAATCATACAGATATTTGAAAGAAAAAGAACAAACATTAACGTTAAAAAATGTTAAGCCAGGCCACACCATGGTACAGAGAAGTTTAGCCATGTGAAATAGGTGGTGCTAAAAGCTTGGTGAAGCAGTGACTATTTGCTGGTTGGCGGACTACTACAGCTGGCAAGATAACTGCTAATGAGCTAGCCAGCAGGGAGCCTGCTAGCTACTGATCATCAGTCACAATAGCTCTCTGTACTAACTCAGTTAGCAAAAGGCCTTCTCTAGAGCCAGTGTTTGTTCATTCAGGGCTACTGTAGAAACATGGTGGTGCAAAATGGCTAAAGTGGAAGAGGACCTGCTCCCTATGTATATGTAGAGGGCTCATTCTAAGGTGATGAAAACACAACAATTCTTATTTTCAGGTGATTACACACTAATTGAGAAATACGCATGAATATTATTTTTGAGTTCCCTCACAGGTCAGCTATAAAGATGCTACCCTTGCCATTGGTCAAGGGTGTGTATACACAGGTCAAAAGTTCAAAACTGAATTTGAAGCAGTAGATCGGTGTTGATTCACTTGTTGTGTGAGTGAATACGCAGATCGCAGAGATTCCGTTGAAATCGACTGATATATTGTAAAAACTACAATATTTCCACAAAATTTTGTAGTTTTTACAAAGTTTTAAATACTGCTTCAACTGGGCCTTTACCCAAAATGTCTGCTATAAACATCCATTAGTTTGCACCAACTTGGTGCAATACTATAGTTGTACTATTTTAACTCACGTTTTACAGAACAGAACTGTCGGCTTGTTGACAACCTGTCTAATGGCTCTCATCTGTTGTAATGATGTCAGCAATGATCTTGTTTTTTACAGTATTATCATAACCAATACAATTGCCAAAAATACAAAAATAAGACCCAAGTTGCAATAAAATGGAATTTGCCTTTATGGCAATAGGATCTACATGATGGCTACAGCATATGCTTGAATAGCAGTAATGGTGATGAAGGCTATATTGTATTTCCAAAAATAATAATAATACTGAAAACAACATTAATTTTATTTATAACTCACAATATGTTTGTAAATGGTTCAATATATATTGAAAGGGACCAAAACTGTGTATAAAAAGAAATATATTTTTGGACATTTTAATATGCTTAGTATGGAAACATAACTATGGAGCTTAGCTTTAGTTCAGGCAGAGCACTGAATTCGCGTTTGTTTCAGTTGATCGGTCTCAGCTGTTTATATGCTTCTCAATGACTGGTAACATCCAATCACATCCATCTAGGCGTACACTGCAGACATTTCAACCTGATCATGTCAAGAAATCTAACTGCATAACCATTTGCTATAAATGGTCATTCCTTGATGTAAGTGTCTCTGACTGAAAAACATTTTTTCTGAATGTACGGCCCTCAGTTCCTGACGTGAGAAACATGACAAATCACACGGAGATTTTTTTATAATGATTCAAAGGACCAAAAAAGCATTCTGGGACTATGAGTAACCCTGCTTGCCATTGCTTGCTGGTTTTACTTGTGCATGTATGCACTTGGATAAAACCCTGTGAGCGTGATTCACTTGTATCCAGTGCAGTCTGGTGGAAGTCTTTTCACAGCGTAAATAAATCACCTTGAAACTGAGCTGGTCTTGGCAAAGCCAAACAAGTAGTTTTGATTGAGGTCTAAAGTAATGTCGCAGTGTGTGTGTGTGTGTGTATGTCACAGCAGCAGCACAGAAGCAGACTGCATGCCACACAGTGAGACAGCACTGGGATCCGTCATCAGAACCATTATCCTTTGTTGTAGCCAGACCCACCTACGTCAGGCGATGAAAGTTCAGGTTAAAGTGCACTCGGCTGAGAAAAGCTCTCTGCTCTCTGCTTGCTCAAATCCCCAAATTAATTTGGCTTGATGGGACGGAAATGTTTGCATCCAATACAAGACTGCATGTCTCACTGTGCCGGGACCTTGAAGAAGAGCTGTTTTAAATGCTTGATTACAAGAGAGCACAAGTTCATTTCCAATGACTTACATAGCATAGTTTTGCATTCTTATGTAGAAAATAGTTTTAAGCAAAAGGCACTAACTATCATCAGCTAAAACACTGCACCTACTACCACTGTCTGTACCACTATTATGTAATTCCCATTTCTCTGTGTAATTCACTCCATGGTCTCAGATATTCAGATTCATGATTTTAAGTTATGTAGATCATTCTTTCCCTTTCTAAAATTATTAAAATTATTTTTCTCTTTACTTTAAAATGAAAGTGGGGAAAGTTTAAAACAGTTCCTATTCATTAGTTTTATAGCTTCATTTTAAGTATACTATTTAGTATTTATTTCAAGAGGTAGCAGTATTTTTATGAAAGCAAATAAGTGAGCTTTGTGGTTATGGTTCAACCTAACTTTTGAAAGCATTAAAGTTCATTCATGGCTTTGGAAAAAGGAGCTTGACCAAAATAAATTAATGAATAAATAAATACATTAAATGAATCTTTATGAATGAGGAGATAACTACGCACAAAAAATCTGTAGATTCAGAGTTTACACTCCTTCCATTGATGAAGACTGAGATATGTGATTGAAAGCCTTGAGTTCATCCGCTCTTCCTCATGAAAGACGCAGTGCTAGAGTCATGGTGAAGGGACTACTCACAAGGCTAGTTGGTGAACTACTGTAGCAGGCTAGCACAGTTAGCACTGGGCAGTTACAATAGCTCTCTGAGCTCCTTTCTTTGTTTCTCTGTACCTTGCTGTTTACGCTCTCTTGTCAATTTGTTCTTAGGATTGGGCATTTCATTCAATAAAGAGTTAAGGGTTAAATAAGCTCAGAGTTTGCTAACTTATAGTTAGCTCTGTATTCCGCTTGTAACTTCACATTCCCAAAGCAGAGAAGTGCCTGAGGAGGAGCCTGAGATGAAGTGAGGGATTATTGGTCAAGTGTGCAGAAGATACAACAGCAGGATACAGATTCACACAAGGCTACAGTTAATTCCTTCCAAGCATCATAGCCAAACCACAAACACAGGAGAGACCACCCACAAAAATGTTTCTCATAACAGCTCCAATCTCCACTGATAAGCTGAGAGCCAAGATAAATAAGAACACACTCCTCTGCCAGCCTCGTATTTTACACTGTAAATACTGCAAAGGAGTGCAAGGCAGTTGGTCCTCTTTTAAGTATGCCACAGCCCAACTAGCATTACATATCCTCAGCTGTGGGCTCATCACAGCCAGGGCTAAAAATCCACTTCTTGAAGCTTTCCGGAAATCTGGTCCAGGGATCAGTTGAAAGTGCCCTGAGATAACTTCTGTTGTGATTTGGTGCTATATAAATAAAAAATTTACTTGACTTGACTTGACTTGAAACAACTCCTGTGTATGACCCTGCTCTTTACACTGATGCATTGTTTGTTCAGTAGGTACATTCTTAGACCACATCTACATTAGTTAATATGTTTTCATTTTAAAACCACATTTTAAAACAAAAACAATCTCCGTCCACACAAGCGTTTTAGCACCATTTCAGAAATAATTTCCATCCATACTAACACGCCTGAAATCATGTAACTGGGCATGCGCGTACTGGTGTAGACAGGAAGCAGATTGTCTACCCTGTGGTTGGTTGCTTAGTTGCAGACAATACTATGGAGGAAAAACAGCAATAGCGAAAAGTAAGACCAGAGATTTCTTTGCTTGGACCAACAACAAGGTGGAACTCTTACTGAAAGTAACACATGAATATAAGTCATGAATGATAAGACTCAATCAGGAAGTGAACGTGGGTGCCTGTGTCATCGTTTTCCGCCTGTACAGACTAAAATGCAATCCCAGAATTTTTGAAACTGAAATGGGATCAACAGCATTTTCAAAGTCTCCATTTTAGGGGTTATGCAACTTATGCATTTCAAAATGTAAACACTCTAACTTCCCAGCACTAGTTTGGTGGCTTGTTCAACAAGCTAACGTGCAGGACAAGACGTGTGTTCATGTTTGTAAGTTAGATAAGAAGGAGAGTTTAGTGGGAAAGCTAATCTGGGTTGTTGTTGTTTTGTGTAGCAGGATGCTATCGGGCTCAGTGTGACTGTCTGCCCATGATAGAATGCTGATGATACGGCTTCATGCAAATATGGTTTAAAATGAAGAAATTTGATTAGTTGTATGGAAATAAATGAAAGGTAGGGGGCACAATCATGGAACAAAAAAGTATAAAATATACATTTCTCCCTTGTGGAGAACACGGGACATGTGATTTATAGAGCAGATATGTATGATGTAGTAGAATTTTTTTTTTATTTCAGTTGTTTCACATTAACTGGTGACAGTCACCTGAATGCGTCAGTTGTTGCTTGTAGTGACAGCAGCTTTTGAGAACATTAAGAGAAAATGTAGCTGTGTGTGTAAATGCTTTACTAGTCCTACTTTAATATTTCAATAGGTTCTCATATCCCTCACTTCATCTGCAAGACTGAATCAAAACAAAGTTTCACATTAGAAGTCAGCAAGTGAGTCAGACAGTGTAGAGAAATAGGGTTCCATGTGAAGTACAGGAATATCTTGCTTAACTGAACCACTGACTTTAAGAGCAAATGTTGATCACGATATTACATGTCATTTTCATTTGTGTAAAAAACAGTTAAACAAATACCTTAGAAGTTAAGAAACCCAAGCCAAGAGGTTCCCTGCAAGAAAACTGAGTCCTACAGAAAGAGCTGCACACCCAGACTGAAGAGCTGAGGAAAACACAGAAGGCAGTGACAGCAGAGAAGAACATTTACAAAAGTGAGACTGAAAAATTGGGGAAAGAATTAGCAGCTGTGAAAAACAGAGAAACAGTCTGAGAGCAGCCAAGAAGACAAAAAGGGTCAAGCTGCCGTCTAAAGACAAATCAAGCCAGTCCCACCCCTTCCCTATCTCCCCAAGGCTCCAGCTGAAGACTGGAGACAAATCAAAGCAGTTCCAGCCACCAATATCCAGTGAGGAGAGGATATCGCTCTTTCTTCCAAGATTTCTTCCCCATATCCTTACATGCCAAAGATCTGGGGAGTTTTTCATTGTCTTTTAGAGAGCTTGGGTTGGTTCTTTGGTGTAAAGTCCATTAAGACATTATGGGTTATGCAAATAAATAAAATAAAAGTTATATTCATCAAATTCTTTGTGATTTTTGTCAGTGTAACAACATATATTGATAAAGTTTTAAAAAGCATGTTGCCTTTTTATTCATATATACTCCAGTAAGCATTATTTGTGAATTATATAAATATGACGTGCATGGAATGAATTGAAGAAGAAAATCCCCAAATATTATGAACCTTCATTTGTAAGATGATGTATTTTATTAAAAAATGCTTTTTTAAAAATGTATTCAAATGCTACTTACATATTGCAGGGATTGGATTACTTTGATGTGTTATATCGGTCTGAAGGTGTTCTGGTTTGTTGGCATGCGCATTCTTTACAAGTCATATAAATTGATGGGGATTTCTGATTTTTGTTTTTTTAAATCAGTCAAAAATACCTATCAGTCAACCCCCACACGCTCTAGCCTGGATGCAGACCTGTGAATTGTGAACATGTCAGATTTTTTTTCAAGGATTCAAGTAGCTCTGGAGCGCATTGATGGTTGTTATATTGCAGACGCTTTCAGGTAAAATAAAAATTTGGGGTCGTCTAACACGCGAAAGGTCAAACCATGGCCAAAGTATGACTGTTTTACATCTAACATAGAAATATGTCAGCTTTCAAAATAGCCATACATAATTCTCTTAAACCCATTTTCTTCTTGAATCTTGAATTTAGGTGTTTGAACTGTCTGTGCACATGCTAAACCCCTAAATTCATTATCACCTCAGATGTGTACATGTTGAATGGATGAAACAGATCCTTGAACCCTTTTTGTTTATCAAACAGAGAGCTTGGTAAAATATCTGTCACTTCAGAGGGGAAAAACCGTCTAGCCATTCTTGAAGGGGAATTAACAGGAAACACAAAGTCTTGTGTCGAAAGACAACTGATGGAACGGAAGCAGAGTTGTGCTTTGTTGGCCGGTCAGGTGTCATCTCTCCTCTGACCCCAGTGAAAGCTGGAGCTTTAAGACAGCTCACACACCTTCCATGAGAAACAGCTATAGTCATTCTGATCTTTTTTTTTAAATAATTCAATACAAATGTTTCTGTCATTATCTTATGATGGAAGCTCTGCTTCTACCACCAACATTATGCTTGAAAACCTGAAATGAGATAGCTTTCTATGCACATTTTGTGTGTTGTGTTGTATTCTAAACTTTCATCATTCTGTGAATAGTTTATTTGAACTACTTTAAACTGTTAACAGTGATGTATCACACAATATCTGGAAAGACATGTTGCTGTTGAAAGTTTTGAATGCAATTTTACAGTGCCGAGTGGCCACCAAAAACTAAATCCCAACTGTATTAAGGTTTTTGTAATTTAGTTTTTTGGGTTAACTCATAAACTGACCCTTTAAAAAGTTGCTTAAAGGAGTTTTGGACCTTTAGTAGTGCTATGGGGCAGTGTTTTAATGAGAGAGTCACCGTCTTGTTTCTATTGTGCATGAGGATGCACATGCACATGAGCACAATTCACATCCAGCTATCACTTTTCCACTGATTCACAGTTGCTGGCAGTAAAGCGCCAACAAACGTATTAATGTGCCCACAAAGGCAGTGAAGAACAAGACATGGATATAAACAATGCACAATTTTTGGCTTTGCAGATGTTTTATTTGGAAAGAAATGAATTCAGCATGTTTGTTATACGATATGGGCTACACGATGTGCAAACATAACTTTTCTTTGTTTACAAGAAAAATCCACAGTGTACCTTTAACTCTTAAATTTCAGTGGTTTCAGTCAAGAGGTTTTCATGTTTTTCATGTCCTATCATGATCTACATGATGTTTTCAGGGTACAAATCTGTGGAAAATTCTAATTGCATATAATTTGGGGCTTTTAAGCATACTGAATATAAATCCTTTAATTTCTGAAACACTAAATCATTGATTGAATTGTTGGCTAGCTTAAAAGTAATTGCATTTAAATACACGTATATTGAGTCTGTAAATTATTTTGTTCTGGAATCAGCCTATAAAATACCCATCATACCCATAAAGTTTTTAAATTACATTATGTAACACCTCCCAGGTGACTAACAACTCCAAATTCCCAGAAAAAATACAGAGGACCTGACCAATGGTAGCTACAGCCCTGCTGAACATTAGTTCCAGATATCAGCTGTTAGCCACATCAAACCAAAAATATCAGTATGGGATGTAAAAACCCTGTCTTGGATCAGTTCTAATAAGAATCAAACCTGAAGTTTAAATCCCGGCAGGAGGATTACAGTATTATTTTAGTGATATTACAAGTGATGAAATACAGTATGTTTAAGTGCAGTGAGGTTGTACAGACTAGACTTGTATTGACAAATGAGTATGACTGGTGCTGTATATGGTAAAATAGCATATACAGTGTATATAATATGATATTAGGAATTTGTGTAATGCCAAATAGTATGAAACACTGGATCTCTTACTCTAACAATTTTTAGCGTGTGTATACATACTGTACTGTATGTGTACATCTGACAGTGTTGTCTCCTGTGGCATTCTTCATGCATGACTATCTTCAGGGTTGTATTCCCCTACTGTGATTATCGCTACTTTGCTGGAAGCCTCAAGCTTAATACTGTTGTTAATAGTCTCACCTCCTGAGAATGTACAGGATGAGACACTGCAGGACCAGCAGACTGAGGTTTTGTCAATGGGAAACGTGGGAATTCCCTGCAGTGCTGCTGATGCTGAGGCATTGTGTTTTGTTGTTGGCTAATTGACTCATAAAAGCAAAGGCCTCTGAATAATGATTATTACCCATATACCAAGACAATGAGCAATTTCCACCATAATGTGGATTATAAGAGGAGAGCATCCATGACTTTTCACTTTCAAGCACTGTCTTGAGACAAATGACAGTATCATGAAATAAAACGACGATTACTTACAAGGTCATACATATCACACATTCTCTCTCACAAATCTCTGCAGTCATTTATATGTTCTCGGTGATGTTGCTGAAAGGTAAAAATTACTTTTTGGAACAACTTTTTGATCATTTTTTGGTTTTGGTAATGCACTGACTTTTCATCCAGTGCTGCCAGTCCACTTGTTCCACTCGCTAGCTTCAGTCATATTTTGAAAGTGAAATTGCCAACACAGGAGCTCCAGCAAAACAAGGCAGGGTCGTCTGGCCATAAAGTTGAACCTGGTTCACCATTTGCTGCAATGCAACACAGCGTCATGCGGCAAGACACTGTGTTAGCCAGTCACAAACATGCAAGCGCACATTCCTGGTGGACAACTTTCGACTTCCTGGATCATATTTCATAGGGTACATCTCAAGTCTCTTATTTGATATTTTCTCGCTCCTTGCTTGAACCGGAAGTTGTTCTGGTCTGCCATCTTGAAGGCTGTCTCAAAGCTCTTATTTCTGCTTTGAGGAGCGAGGAACAAGGAGGATCTCTGAGGAGCCATGAGCGAGGACACACGAGAACAGCCTTCACGGAAGTCTTTTACTGGCAGACACACCCCCTTATTGGATATCAGTTATTGATTGGACACTGCAGCTGATCGTACTGATCTGATACATCAAAACATCACAGCAGTTTCATAATGGAGTGAAGATGGAGTGTTATTTCCCCCATTAATTATTATAATTATTATTACTTATTATGGATAAAATACAAAGTAAGGGAGAGTAGGAGAGTTTGTCAGCAAGAAACACATTTATATTTTACATCATTTATCATCATTGCCATTCAATTATGTGAAAATTCCTGAGCATCGGGTTTGTTATGAGTTACATAATTTCCTTTTTCCCTGAAGCATTTTGCCTAATAAATCATTTCCAGTGCTCAAAAGACACTCTGATCATATTCTGGTTTATTAAATAATGTATTCACAATCAGAATATCAATACATACAGAGGCAAATAAGTAATATAAACGCATTCTGTCAGTAGAAATGGCTCATGTGCCTCTGACCAGGACACAGTATAAATACTGAATGCAGGGTTTTATTCATGTGCAGGTGTTTGTCAAACAGGTAACAGGCTACAGAGAGAAAACAGCTTCTCTGGCAGTGATAACTGCAGCTTTATTAGTATTAGCACAGCAATATTAGCATATGTTATTGTGCTTACTGTATGTAATTTAAAGTCCCCCTCTACTCAAAAATATGTTTTTCTTCTTGTACCTTTAGTTGGATGTTTGAGCTTCATTGTGCAGAATGATGTATGTGCAGAGTTTGTTTTCAAATTCATCTACTGAAGGAGGAAAGTTTCTCTGTGATCACTGAAAACCTTTGAAATTAAAAATATTTGCACATGCATAGATTTTGAATTTTTAAATTAGGGAGGAGTAGATGTGATTTTACAACTGATTTAGCTATTTTAAGGGGATTTATACATTGTTTCATGTTACATATTTAGGCTCTTTCATTGGTGTGACAAGGCAAGCAGTTGGGTTGCCATTTCAGAATAAGAGATTTTTCTGTCTTTTCCTTGCTGGCATTGTGTGAATGCAGCACAACATGCTAACTGTGAGAAATACTAGCATGTCAACATCTCCAATAGTTGTTACATATTGCATGTGAATACCAGAATGTTATCATGAATGCAGCATAGTAATATGTTGACAACAGTCGACAGCATGTTGGTGTAATACGCTAACTGTAAGCATGATATCATGTTAGCCTCTCCAAGATTTATTATGTATTTAAAATACATGTCTATGTTAATGTTAGAATGAATACAGCTAGCATGGTAATATACTGACATTTTGCTAGCGTTAGTGTAGTATGCTAACTGTAAGCATGTAGCTTATAGATTATCTAAAATAACCACTGCACAGAGTTAAATTAAGTAGCAACTTTCTTCTTCTGGTGCCACCCTCAGGACAAACTTGCCCCTCAAGTGACAACAATCTTATCTGGGGAGTGTGCAAGATTATGAGATCACCCACAGGTTTACTGGGAAATAAATACGTCAAAGTATCAAAATGAAATCAATTTTATCTCACACACATAATAGTGCCAAAGTACTTCACCATGATAAATAGCTCCAAATTCTCCCTAAGAGGCCATATTTGCATCCTAACACCAACAAGCACCAGCAGGAGCAAAGTCTTACATAAATCAGCCTTTCATCTTTTCTGTACCTCCAGATAGTGATCTACAGCATCTACTGTGTGCTTCGCATCAACGCAATAATGAGCACCGGGAATGCCCAGACAGTTCAACACAGCACCAGGCTTACAATAAGAATCAATATAAAGCTAAGTTTCTATATGGTCTGCAGCTCAGTACCTGTTTATCCCCCATCACATAGCAGAGTTCCTTTCATGATGGGACCCCTACCTTTTTGTCAGGTTGCAACTCGAGCACTTCACTTGTGTCGTGTTTCACAACCACTTAAAGAATGCAGAATGCTGACAAATCAGTTAGTTTCACAGATGCACTGGCATGATAAATGACATTTGTAATTGCTTAAACTGTAATATCATTTTAATGTTTAGTCAAAAAACAACACTGTTCATCCCTTTCCTATTTCTTTCAGACACAAGGAATGCTAAAGAAAAAATTCTTTATATTGAACCATTAATGGCTGAGAAATAAGTTGTTTTTTGCAAGTATGGGATATTGTTGATAAAAATGTCTTTTAAAGAAAAAGTAACAGCTAGCACCCACATGTGCACACAATATGTACACACAGCTCTACTGCAGACAAGTAAAACAGAGATGAGATAGGCTCAACCCGCTGGGATATGAATGAGTGCACAACAAAAGCTAGAGGTACAGTATCTGGATATAATGTGTGCATTCCATGTATTTGTTGGTGTGTGGTGAGTCGGCAACAGAGACCAGAATATCCTGCATTTATTCTGTAGCAACAAATTTTCTAGTGTAGGAGGTGTAATACATATTACCTTGTGTTTTCAAGTCACTACTTTTTAAACAGTTAATCAAGGCAACAGCCTTAACAACCTTAAATCTTTTCTTATCAGTGTTTTTATATTAACAATGGATCAAATGACAAATGAATTATAACCTGACTCTGCAGTTCCTCTCCGCTCTATTTAGCGTTTTAGCCTCTTTTAGTTCTTTGTTTTGGTTTTCTGCAACTTTCTGCCTGCAATTTTACTGTGTTTGTTTGGTCGCACTCAGTCATCACTGTTTCTAGCAGCAGCAAGGCATAGTCTGTTTTCAGTGAAAAAAGCTGTGATAAACCCACTATACACTTACCCAGCACCAACAGACAAAATTAGCAGCTAGCTGGTGAAAGTATTTTAGCACTGAGCAGCTAAACAGTGGAATATCTCCTTCAGTAGCTGATCTAGACCACAACAGAGCTAAAAGGACAGTGAATATTGGACTCACATTCATCAAGTGGACACAAACACAACTCCAAATGAATGCTAATGCTTCTCATTACACAGATCAACTTTCTAATGTGATTAAATGTCTGTACAGTGTGTTCTGTTGCCCTTAAGTGGCTGAAAAATCAATGAATACTGCTTTAACTAAGTGCTTTGAGTTGTCAAAACATAACAATAAAAATATTAATCATGCTTTTGTTGCCATAAGTGGATACTGTAGGGAAAAGAAATAAAATACGTTGAACTTTAAGTATGAATATTGTGCAACTTTGCGGGTCTGTTGATAAAAATCATAATATGGACAGTATTATGTTTCTTTCAAAAAACGAGTAGTTATTAGTAATTAGTAGTATATAAACCGTCCAGTCAAACACATTTTCTCATTCAAGGGAATGGGAAGATGTGTCCAAACTTTTGACTGGTACTGTATGTATAGCCTATATACTACTATACTGTATATACACCACTATACTGGTCTGGATTAGGCCTCAATCCACAGAGCCTGGGTCATAATACTGTAAGGTCAGAAGCCCACACATAATTCGGACTACAAATAGACAAGATATGGTGTTTCTCCTTCTATTTATACCATATTAGGGATAGAACTGGTGCTAGTAGCAGGTGATGGATTTTCCAGACTCTGCTTTGGAACAGCGCTGACTGAGGGCCTGGGAACAACACATTTCTCTGAAAAATAACAAACCACCTCCCATAAGGGACAACCTACACCTTCCTGAAACACTTTGTTATCTCATTTATCAGAAATGCCAGCCTCTTAGAGGTGTCTCAGTGCCGGGAAATTTGCATATATATAAGGTTTCAATCTTGCACTCACACAGCATCTTAGGATAGGATAGCAAGAGTGATTTTCCTTTCTTTTTATAATCAAATTCCAATCCAACTGAATCCACTGAAACTTAATTATTGAACTGCTATAAACTTACCATGCCTACCCCACCCTGAGGAGTGCTGTCTTGATGTCATAACATGACCAACAGAAAACTGTTACTGTACTGAGCAGTGTGTTTATGGTCAATCATTCTCAAATGGGTCACTCATGAAGCCTAAGGCATGAACCATATATTTACATACTGCTGCTCTGTCATTGATGGACACTGATTGATATTTACACATGATAAGGGCATGGACCAAATGAGTTTCTCACTAGGAAAAGATACAAGATCATTCATCATAACAGTTGGAAAAACTAGGTCATAACACGGGACTGTTAATCACATGTATGCTGTATTTTGTATCCTTACCAAGTTACACATCTGCACAGAGATTTGAGATCAAAAACAGTTTATAGTTTTTCAGAATTTCATGTCTTATGCACATCTTCAGCCACCTGTGAAAGATTTTACCGAATAAACTATTTAGATGTAATGATCACATGGCTTTCAAACCTCTGCAGATTGACGAGGGTGTTCAGAAAAGAAATTCCCGGCTGTAATCATCACAGCAAACTCATTATATGTACGAGCTTTTGGAAGGAGAGCAGAGGGAATTACCACAGTGCCCCAGGGGCTGAGACAGAGCTGATAATAGCTGTACTGCACTCATCATGGCATGCAGTGAGTAATTAACAAGCTACCTGTAGTTTCTTGCTGCCTTACAAAAAAATGTGACCACCTCTGAAGGTCAAGGTGGAGAATCATTTTCCACTTTCTGTCATAAAATCATGTACTTTTGATACGTTCTGCATATAGTTTGATAAATGAGATTAAATCACTGTGTTTGTGTTAATAACAGATTAGGAAATTAACCTGATTTAAAGCTGCCCTAATAATGTTTTTTGCATTAACAATGGGTCAAATGACCATGCGAAAAGGGGTCACATGTGACCCAAATACTATATACTTATCATCAAACAGCAGTTCCCCTCAGATCTGCAGTGCTTTTAGCTTCTTCTACTGAATTGTTTTGGTTTTCTGACACATCTACTGTGTGGTTCAGTCTCACCACTCATCAACCCTGCTTCAGCAGCAGCAAGGAGTTGTTTCAAAAATAAAAAATGGTCTTGCTACCTAGGTAGCACTACACTACACTCCAGATATTACACATATTTTTCTTCAAAACATAGGATAAGAAAGATATAAGCCCCCACTTTAGTCTCTCAGGTCTATCCATTTAGAATCTGTATCTGTATAAATTATCAGCTTGTTGATTTCTTGTTGCATGCGTTTGGTTCAAACAGATGATGATCAGTGTGTTCATGGACAATCCATGAAAAGTGCTGCCTTAACCTTGTCACACTCTGTGCCTGAACTTGCAAAAAAAAACAAAACTGCTGTTCCTTTGCTTAAAAATCACAAAGACGAAAAGTTAGCGTGAGAAAAGGCATGTGTGGTGTGAGATTGTGAGATCTGTGTCAATTGTGTGAATCTCACAAAGTGTGAGACTTGGCAGCTCTGGTGTCTGTTTGATAGGCAATCGATTGCCAACATGTTAGCCACAACGTCTTTATATGGCATATGTATTTGAAGTACTGTATGTGTTTATTTCTTTGTTCTTCTGCCCCCAAGTGGCCGAAAAAACAATGCAGTTTTAAAGCCCCTATGTGTGTGATCTAAAAATTGATATAAATAAAAAAAATCCCTTTTTTATAATTGGAAACCTATGTTATCAAAATAATTAGCAACATCCTAAAATAACATAAAAATGGTAGACATAAAGGCTTTAAAGTAGCAAAGAAACTATATTTTAATGTTGAGATGGGACATAACACAGGTAGGGAATTAAATATGATATCTTCAGAGGAGATGTATTGCCAGTATGTTGTCACCAAAAATTTGTGAAGTTTTAGTGACCCTAATTCACTAGAAGTAAAAATGAAGAAATCTTGTAATAGTAATACAAGGAAATCCAAAATGACAACCTCTTTGTAGATGCTTTGTTCTCAGAGGCTGAAACATATCTTTCTCAGCTTTGAGCTTCATCGCTCAGGAGTGACCTTTGTCTGATTTAGCTGACCTGAGGATCAAAGCAGCATTGCGTACCTGTGCGAGCATCACTTGTTGAGTACAAAGGCTCGTGCTGTCAGACCCGACCCTCCGTGTAGCTGACCTGCAGCACCCAGGCTGACTCAAACGTGAACCCACCCAGCCTCAACAAACACACTGCTGGACAACTTCAAACACAGCACTCAGCTCTGAACTTCATTACCTCACATGAAAGACAAAGATTCATCTTTCCTTTGAGCCAGACATTTCGTTTGATGCAATGCACTGACCTATATGGGCACAGTGCAGGTTGGAGGTCTGTCACATTACATCACTACAACACACTTACAGCATGACACAATTCTAATCTCTTTGGCTCCTACAATGATGTAGCTCTTATAAAGTAGTTTGACAAAACTAACCACACTTCACTATGGATATATATGGGGGAGCTCACTTCCGAATGTTTCTGTTACAACGGCTCTTATGAGGCAGTTACTCTTCAGTGAACCTGGGAAGCAAAACATTTCAGAGTTGGAGGAAGGTAATTTTTCTCACTTAGCCAGGGGGAGAAGCGTGGGGCTGCATGAAGCACAATGGGGGTTTGAAGATGACCTGTCAAGCCACTAAAATCCAAAATAGCACTATTTTTTTAAGTCAGTGGAATGCACTTTTCCATGTCTAACAACATATGGTCGCTACAGTATACAGACACAACAATAAATCAACTGATTCTGTAGATACTTTTTCTGTTTTACTGGTTACAAAGGCAAGTGAAGTGGATTTAGAATTTGATTTGCCAACTTGACTTTTTTGCTGCCGGAAAGAACTTTAAGCTGTTAAACGACACTGTCCCACCCAGGGGACACTTTAGCCTCTGTAACTTTGGTTCAGGATCACTTACTCATTCTGACTTTTTGGTTGTAAAATTTAAAGAGCTGCCTTTCAAATGAGACCACAGTTATGAACAGTAACCTTTTTATTTTGGCTACATTATTTTCAGGCTGATGCACAAAAATAGGGGTGCTTGGTAGGTAACTTTGGCATTTCGCTGGTTTTACTGGTGAGAAGTCTTAAAGGACAGGTTCATAATTTCTAAAAGTCTGTCTTAAAACAACAGTCAGGTTTCCATATGAACACTGAAACAGGTTTTCCTCAATTAATCATTCCTCATTCATACTGGCTATTAAAAGATCCCCTTCAAATATGCTTTCAATGTAAGTGATGGAGGCCAAAATCCACAGTGTGTCCACATAGTCAGTTTGTGGAAAAATGCATTTAAAAGTTGATGTGAAGCTTACATGAGGCTTCAGCAGTCTGAGTTAGTCAAGTGGATATATGCCTCATTTACAGTCTTTTTAGCATCAAATTCCCTCTTTGTGTTTCCTCAGGCAGTGTTTCCCTGTTGAGCTGCGGTGGAAGTATAGTAACAAAAACAGAGACTTTGGCACTAAAAAGACTGTAACTTTGAAGGATATCTACTTGATTTGAATCATTTGCACAACTGAAGCTTCATATTAGCTTTTTTGTTTGTACCCCATCACTTACATTGTAAGTGCATTATGAAGGGATCTTCTAATGGTCAGTATGAACAGGAGGAATGATTACAGCAAGAAAAACATGTTTCAATGTTCATTTTATCACCTGACTGTTATTTTAGGACAGACTTGAAAAATTGTGAACATCCTTTAAAGCAGCAATTATGTTTTTAGAAATTAATTTATTTGGCTAGTTGGGGTGCAGTGGAACTGACTATGACTACTACCATTACTGACTATTACCACATTATAAATTTGTCCAGTATTCACTCTCTTTGTAACTCAGTTTTCGCTGCATTAACAGCGTTTTGGCCACTGGGAACAGCAGAATATCGCAAAACTGACATATTAACACCTTATAACTTACCAACATGTTAGCAATAGTTGCCTATTTACACTTTTAGCAGACACAGAGCAACATTAGCATTTATTTGGAGCTGTATTTATGGGGGCAGCAGAACAACGTATAAACACAATACTATCACGTATAAAGTGGTTATTGTGAATGTGTCAGCCAATTTACATATCCATTATTTCTGGCCATATTCATTCTCCTTTTAGCTCTGTTTTGGTCTCTACCAACGTCTGAGAAACATATCTGACTCTTTAGCTGCTAAATGCCTCAAATGAAGTTGATGAGAGCAGAGAGGCTGAAGCAAAACAGTTAATTTGTGTTAAACCAAAACAATTAGCTGATATATTGTGTAATGCCTTTCCCATCACACATATTGTGATCCATTGATGAGTGCAGCTTTAAATCGGAGAACAGTAAATGAACACTAAGTGTCAACATAAATCAAAAATTAAAAAACTGTAATCACTATTGTAATAAAGATACATAGTTTACCCATTTGTCTATTATATATAAAATTATATTTTTTTATTATTTTGGTTATGTATTTATTCATGGAAAGTTTAACAATAGACAGAATTCTGTTCATGTGAAAAACATGAAGCTGAACCAAACAATGATAAGCTACATGTCAACCAGGTTCCCTGAAGGCCGGAAACAAGTATGTTAAGGTATGATGGAGTGAGCTTTCAAGTCTTTTCCCCTCTTTTTAACTGTCAGTGCCGTAGGGAAAGTCAGTGCTTGGTATGTCAGGGAAAGTCTCTCCCTTCCTCTGGTCATATATCCATGTACATAATGTATTGGCGCTCATTCCTCTTGGTTCACACGATACCTAATCAGTTAACAGACAGGGCTTTACATGTTCCACTCCTTTCAGTGTGGCATGTTTATGAAGCACAGAAATGCAAAGCCTTTAGGATGTGTCAATTTAAAGGTGAAATTAGTTATGTTTTCATTGGATCTTGACCATAATTTGTATTCATATATTTCTGATCAATGCCAGTCACTTGTTTCTTCAATTGCAGCTGAGATTTCAAGTTTTCTAAACAGCCAAAGCTGGACTGGCTCTGTATCTTCTCGGCAAATGCTTTAATATCCTCTGGCCCCACAGTGAACATTATTGCAACATTTGAAAGATTCTGAAAAATATCAGTACTAATGTGAAGTTGGACTATGGATGTATTAAGAGAGCAGGATACAGTGCAATGAGTTGAGCTGCAGTCCAAAAAGCATTTTTCTGATAAACCATCATTAAAATTGTTAACGTGGAGGTCTCAAATGGTCAGGAATGTCAATTACTCTTACTCATACTTACTATGACCTTATAAACCATTGAGATTTAATATCTCAAAACCAGAAGGAGAAAAAGGTTTTTGTTATTTGCACTGGGTGACAATGGGAGGCACTACATTGGTGTTGAGTATACAGTTTTCTGAATAGATCCATGAGTGAGACAGGAAGGCAACATTTTATGTAGTTAAAGTTGCACTAAGCAATATTTTATTATTTATTGTTTATTATAAATTAACAACAGATCAAATGACATGCATAATGTGAAAGGGCTTGTAGTGACAAATCCATTGAGAACTCTGCAGTTCCCCTCAGCTCTATGGAGCGTTTTAGTGTCTTTCAGCTTATTGTTTTCATTGTACAGCCTGTAATGTTTGGGTTCAGTCACATTGCTCTCATCAACCTCATATCCAGTAGCATCATTGTTTTGTTTTGTTTTGTTGTTGTTGTTTGTTATTTTATTTTTTTGCAGAAAAGCTCTGATAAACCCACTGCCCAGCAGACAGAGTGAGTGATTAGCTGGTGAACACAGTGGAGCATTTAGTAGCTACAATGCCAAATGTTTCGTCAGCCGCTGGTGGAGAACAAAACAGAACTAAAAGGAGAATGAATATTAAACATACATTTATCAGGTGGACAGAAACATGACTTGAAATGAATGATGACTGACTGTTGTTTGCTAGCACGTTCACCATTACAACTCAACAGTCAGTGTTGTATTTTCAGCTAATAGCTAATATTAGCTCACCACAGTATCAAATTTGCCAACATTTAACAAACATCCAGTGGTACTCTCATCATGCCTTGTTTTTTAGTTTATACAGGAATAGAATACAGAGATGAAACTCTGAAGGTGAGACAAGCTAACTTTACTTTTTTAGCTTTTACTTGCTAGTCACTTGAAATGCTTTTTGCTTCAAACAGTCTGATATGTTTTTGATTACTGAAGCTGCCATTAGCTGACACTGCTTGCTGATATTCAAGTTAAATGTTATTGCTCATCAAAACATCAAATCTATGTATCCAGTCTAGTTTTTTCAATATTGCTCTTAAAAAAAGCCTCATAAACACCATATACAGACTATCATGGATAGGTAGGATTTTCAGCTGAAAACATGGATAGCGGTAAGTTGACAGTATGTACAGAAGGACACACTGATGCTGTAAAAAAGTTTTTATCTATACATGGTTATTGTCCACTACTCCTGGACATCCTCCCTCCATCACTGTGTGGAGGTGGAGGTGGAGGTGGAGGAAGTGTCAATTCAAACTCATGTAAAATCCAGTCAGACTGTGCTGCATTTGTATTATTGCTTCAGGCAAATGTGTTTGACCTGACTGGATATGACAAAAATATATATAATATTTAACCTGATTCCTCTAACACATCAGATTTTCCATCAGTGAATGCCACACATGCTACACTTTAGTGTTTTAAACCAGAAATGCAAATCTTATCTTTCATGTTATCTATTTTTAAATAACTGCATTTTTTAATCTGTGTACCTTTCCACATATACTGTATAATTAAGAGGAGCGGTGGGAGCAATTATGATAAAAATGAGGGGTAATTTTCCATAACGGGCCTCTCCAAGAAAAATACTCCATCACATGAAATAGCATTTCATCATGATTGCAGTTATGACAAAGAAGAATTAATCAAAATGAGACTCTGCTTGTCACATCAAGGAGCATTCCAAAACCCATTAAAACTGGGAAATCTCGATGACTAATCGTGAGTGTGCCGACAATTACAAGGTACGCCATGTGGTAAATAAAATGAAGATCTTACGCAAACTGAAGCTTTTCGATTCCTCAGTGGGTTCTGTTAGGTATACACAGGCCTCACAGACTGGTACCCCAACAGGACCTGGCGTTGCCGTCACAAAGGGAGTCTCTGCCTCTGCTTTGGAAGAAACACATCACATTTATCCATGGAAAAGCTGACTCATGATTTCATGGAAGTCTGCATGATAACATCCACTAATAGCTTGGATTGACACATTATTACCCTGGGAAGGTGATTGAACACACCAGTCAGTTGGAATCAGTGGTGTGGTTCTGTATTGAGGAAGCCCCCTGTGAGAAGAATGGGAATGTGTTTGTGCTCACATGTGCTGGAATGGAAAATGTAGGCATGTATTTGATGTGCTGAAGCTCAGACAGGTTACGCAAGTGTATTGTGCAAATGTACATTCTTTCAACAACGTACTAGTGCAGTAGGATTGGTGCAGTCTGCTGCCCTCTACTGTCAAACTGCTGCTCACTGACTGGGGTCACCACAAAGTTTAAGAACGAGACTGAGCTCTTTCTATTGGTTTCATTATGCAATATTTCCATGACATCAGACATGAAAATATAATTTTTGTCATTCCAAGGTTGAGATTTCAGCTACAGAAAATCTAATATGATCGGTTAAATGTCTGATGTTGTAGATTCTGCTCAGGTTACAATATGCTGATATTTACTTATTAGCCTCATTAACCAGATTTTGGCTGAATATTTGACACTGACAAAAACTATTTGAGTCTTGCATTTTATTATAACAACAAAAGCAACAGAATTCAGTTGTCAAAAAAGAAATCATCAATGTACAAATATACATTTTAAAAATGAAATGATGGATGACAGTAAAACAGACTTTTATAGAATTTGCCAAACATGTAAACTGCAAACAGCAGTATCACTTTTTAAGATGAAAAGTAATGTGAGGGAGGTAAGTTTGGGAAATATGGATTACAAGTGTGTAAAATTAGACATATTTTTGTAAAGATTTATTTTGTAGATTACCTTATTTTAGCATTTTTATTGGGATCATTTCTATAATTTAATGAATGGTAACTATATTTGTTTTATATTCTAAAATATGTTTATTTTTGTGTAGATTGGAAACTTCATAACACTGCACACCTTTCCTGAAGTGTTACTGTTTAGTAACTGTTTAGGTTGCAAGTGATGTATCACATTTATTATCTGTGTTTTGTTGTCCTCTGGTTGCAGTGAACATGAAAGTTAACAAGTTCTACTTAAGAAAGTAGAATGTAACTTTATTGTCCACCAGGGTGCAAATTGTCTTCAGCTCACCGAAGCATGAAGACGCACTACACATGATTCATACAAGAAAGAGACAGCAAAGCAGTCAGTATAACAAACACAGAGACAAGGTCACATTACACATTAAAAACAGTTCATGTCATGTCTGTGGCTTAATTCTCATCTGTCACTTTTCAGAGGTAAGAATGCAGCTGGTACTTGGGATGAAGGACTTCTTGAATACTTTTTAGTATTTAGTTTAGTATCTAAATTTTTAGTTGCCAGAGACATACTGGCAGCAGCAGGTTTGTGGACTGTTTATTTTTGCAGTGTTTATGTGGATTAATGAAATATTTGCTTCTCTCCAGCATGTACAGCATGTAACCTGATCAAACTGTTCAAGTTCTTGACAAGTTTTTTTTTTTTTGAGCTTACAACCAAATCTCTTCTTCTTCTTCTTCTTCTTCTTCTTCTTCTTCTTCTTCTTCAGCAGATGAAGTTAACTCAGTAGTCATGGAGTTGGACTCCTGGTCGATGACCTTTGACCTTTTCCCAGTCCATGATGTGACTGGTTTTGGCCAGCCATGTAAGGGAGTCCCACTGGGATGCTTTAAAGGATAAGTTCACATTTTTTCCAACTGTATCTTAAAAAAATACTGACATGCACATTAAAAAAGTTATTGGTTGCTGTAATTGTTTCTCCTGTCCACAGTGGCCGTCACCTGGCAACAACGATTTTCTGTGTTTTGATTCGGCGACTACCTCTGATCCTAACAGCCTGTAGGCTTCACCACAGGCTCAAACTCATCACGCTGCTAAGAGTGGGGTGTGACTAAAAAAGGAGGAAATGGTGAGTAATGGATGATGAGTTTTGCTAACTAGTATCAAAAACATTGTTTATCGTCCCAGATCAGATAATCAGACTTTAAGCTTATGTGGCTCTAATATGTTTCTCGTCATTGATCTGTGTGTTCTTTGCTGGTGAAGAGGTGAACACATAAGGAAACTGACACACCAGTAAAATCAGCTCCTGTATCGTTTCTGTGGTTGCCATGGTCACATGGTGAAGTGTGGCGACAAGATGAAAAAGTTTAACCATCATGAACTTTGACAGCAGCGATAAAGAGCTATTTCAATGTAAGTATACTTTGTTTTCTGCAAAAATAAATTCTTAATTTCAGTTAAACCTAGTAAGAGGCTTCAGCAGTGGTTAAATCAAGTGTCATATTAGCACCAAATTACCACTTCTCTCCCTCTGTTGTAGCTCAAGAAGACAGTGTCCATGAAGGCAAAAGGAGAAATTTCATACCAAAAAGACGTTATTGCAATCACAATATTGGAAAATAACCACTTGATGTATATATATCACAAACTGCTAAAGAGTCATGCTAGCTTCAGCTGAACGTTTACATGTTTAAGTTTCATTTGGTTGAGGACAGAAGATGGGTGTTTGTGCGTGTGCATGTTTTATGTACACTGATTTGTCAAGATAATAAGAAAAATATTGAGGTTGAGTTTGTTACATAACTAGGTGTTACTAAATAAGAGGTATGGGCTGTATGTTGCTATATAAGAAACAGTGCCTGATAGTGAAACAATGCCTATCATGATATGAGACATGTTTAATCACTTTTTATACAATCTTGTTGAGTAGTGTGTGAATATCTAACTTCTACCTAGCTATCCATCTCTCTATCCATTTTTGGTTTGGGTATACTCTAGCAGGTATTGGTTAGCATACAGTCTGATGCAGTGAAGCGTGGTGCTGGAGTTCATTTACTAAACTGCCCTCACAGCCTGCAGCTGTTTGAAGTAAAATCAGCCCAGCACAGAGCTTCTGCTCCCAACTACTTCACCATCCACCAGTAAAAGCTGAGCTCCACTTTCTTCACATCTCCATTTACAGTCAGATCAAAGCCAGCCGGCCTGAATGCTCAGCGTCAGGGTCACTGATCACTTTCTGTAACACATTGCTTTCATTTCATTGCCTAAGCTCTTCGCTTTTATCAGAGTTTTACTGATGTGGCTTTTTCAAGGGTGTGCTGTTCAACCTTGCTGCCACATTTCTACAAGGAGTCTGTCTTCCACCCAGAATTTTATCCTTATGGGCTGTCATATCCTGTCTATCAACATTTATATTCCACATACTGTATACATTTATAACCAGTATGAGATACTACTGTAAAACCTTCCAATAACATCTGACTAATTAAACCAATCTTTCAGTAGCTGACAGCTCTGTACAGTGGGATCATCAGCCATACTCTTCAGTTTTATGGGATTCATATAAAAATAAAAGTTTTGCTGCAGGTATTACAGACTTTTTATTTGTATTATCAGCACAGAACCAAAAACAGAGAAAACACTAAGTGGCTAATATAGTTTAAGACATTATCAGCAAACAAATACATCACTGTATTTGTTAGCTGTAACCCTGATTTACTGTAACCCTTATTTTTCTGTTCCAGGATTACTTCCAAACATGACATCAGCAGCAAATAAATGAGATACAGTTCTGCTGTTTTTGCTACCTCCATGAGACCAAGTCCAAGAAAACCCAATAAAACTTTGCCGTTTGTTATAATTCATGCAAATAAATATGATTTTTATTCTGTAATCAACCCAGAACAATATAATGCAAGACAGGAATTGAAATCCCTGACTCCTGAGCATCTATAGCTTCATAACTCCCTGAGTGACATGCAGTGACAGGTGACAGTGACAAGTCCAATATTCACTCTCCTTTAGCTCTGATTTTGCTCATTACCAACTCCTGAGGGAAATATCTGTCTCTTTAGCTGCTAAATGCTCCACTGTGTTCACTGTGAACCAAAACAGTAAGGTTACAGCTGAACAGCTAAACAATGAGCTGACACATTACACATTGTCAATTCAAATATTGCTATTATACAAAATATTTATTATAGTTGCTTTAAGGATTGATGTCTTCAATAGAAACATATAGGTTTTAGAGTCCAGACAGTGTGAAGAAGCTGCTGCTGCTGAAGTTTTAGAAATGTATTATTAATAAATTACAAAAAACTTTGTTTTTTTCATTGGGTTTATTGACAATAGGAAAAACATGGATAGTACAAGCCTTCTTTTAAGGCTGGTGATAAAACTAATATCTGAATGAAGTTTAAGAAAAACATCCTATTTTGTAAGTTATGTAATTATACAATAACTTTATAAGCAGACTTCCAGTAACATTATTCTGCTAACGCCTGATAACAGTTAAACCAGTGATGACAGCAGGGTGCAAGCAGTGCAGTAAGACGTGATGAACTGTTGGCATTTAAGGCGTTAGCAGAACAATGTTACTGGAGGTCTTGTCACATATATCTTGTTGTCTTGGTAACCCTTTGAAGTCAAGACAGATAATCAGAGATCACACCCCTGCATGTGTGGGACGCCACCTCAATAGCCGGATGTGTTTGGGCTTCAGCAGAGAGGAAAGAGGCCACCCAGTGCAGACCAGTGTCACTGCTTCACTGGCTGGGCAGTTTCCTGAACAAACCCTGTATCATCACGTCATACAGAAGACTGTGAGCCAAATGGACCACTAATTCTTGTGACAGATATCCTGTTTCCTAATGCTTTTACATTTTCCTAAATTTCAATTGTTATAACTTCATCATATTCCATCACTACTCAACAATATTTGATTACAGTCTGGTAGATTGTTCCTCACAGGAAGAGATGTGCTACAGGTCACATTGACCGACAGATGTATTGTATTTTGTTTATTTACAGCAATGAGTACTGAGCACCAAAGATGGAGGCAAAATCAAAACAGTGCAATATTACCCCTTTAGATATTTGACAGAAGATAAGACATATGGCTTGCAGTTGGTGTGTTTTTCAATTTTTAACCAAATCATAAGTCGATCCACTAAGCGTATCGGGGGTGAAAAAGAAAGTGAATGTGTGTGTGGGTTGCTGGATAAAAGCTATGGCCTCTTGGAACTCTAACCATCTCAGGTATTTAAAATTGTCTTTCTGTTCCTTCACTGCATTTAAGCTACCATGAATAAAAAGCAACAGGTACAGTACATAAAAGCTTCACTAGCAAGCAGAAGCTTCACTGCAGATAGGTGTTTTATTTGTATGTTTTCATGAATTGTTTCCATAATCAATATTTCTGTATCATCAGTGGACCAAAAGACTGTGTGATGTGAAAGAGTTCACTTGTAATGACAAACCCAAAGAGAATTACTGAGAATTGTATCACCCTTTAGCTCGCTGTTTTGGGTTTATTACCCTTAAACTTGTTTCCAGCAGCAGCTGTTCAACATTTAACATTTGCCCAGCACCAAACAGCTGACAGACCAGGTAGGCAACTAGCTGGTGATCATAGTGGAGCATTTAGCAGCTAAATAGACATATTTTTGTCAAGAGTTGGTGGAGACCAAAGCAGAGGTAGAAAATAGAATGAATAGAGTGAATAATACATCATGTGGCCAGAAATATGACTCCCCATGTCTACTAAATGTGTAAACAGGCAACTTTATAAGGTGTTAATATGTCAGTTTTGTATTATTCTGTTGCACCCAAGTGACCAAAAAATATCTGTTAATGCTGCTTTGTGAAAATACCACTACAGGCCTTAGGAAAAAAACAACAACAAAACAGATATTAGCTAAACACGTAAACACGTTGTTCACTGCAGATATGACGATTTTTGGGACATGTTAGACATTGCTCTCCATCACCATCATCAAAACACCAAATGTGGGAATATCTGTTCATACCTGAGTTCAGACATATGGATAATCTATGACAAGGACACTTTATGTTGGTTTTCAGCCATCTATAGTGTCATCCCAAAAATATGTGTGTTGATATTATCCTCCACAACCTTGTATCGGTCAGACAGTGGTGTTTATTTACATGGTGACCTGTGATAGATTCACCCACCCTACTTTCCAGTCGAGATCTGTTGAAATGTGCAGCGTATATTAATAGGCTGTGGTAGCAAAGCACACCCTTTCCAGGGTGTAACTCATACTAAATGTGTGTTATAGGAGTTAAGATAAAGCAGGAAAAACAGTAAAGATAAGGACTTCTCAGACTTGGTGTGAACCAGTTTATATTCAAAATAACTCTATAAATCTATATTAAAATGTTGCTGTACTAAGAAGAAAATAAATAAGTTTTCATTTACTTTAACACAGAAGTCTATCAGCTGGTGACACTTCTCACCAGTAGGTGGGGATGTTGGCTCACTGTTCACTCAGGATGGAAATAGTAACAACACAGAGACGTGTGCAGCATGCATTGATGTGGAAAAACTGACTCTGACACTGTGCTAGAATTTAATCTGTACTTTTATTGAGAAATTGATAATCATTTATTGATTTATTGGTTTACAGATATAAATGTTGTGTGGCGGCTGAAACTGTACATGCTGTGTGATGCCAGCAGACTGATTCATTCCTGTAGACTACACAGGAATTTGTCTAATGAGTACAAGATTGCGTGATTTTTACCCTGAGATAATTACAACACAGTAACATAGAAAGATATGTCCAATAATAAGGAAAGAATATGACACTTAATATGACACTTAATAATAACATGATCAACAGTAACACTACATTAATATCCTCAGTGCTGTAAATGACCATACATGACTTGTTAATGTTTCCTAGTGTGTTTTGCACTGAATTTCAACAATTACATTTCATCAGATCACATCTTTTAAAAAAAATAATATACACCAAATGCAGATAAAATGTACTATTTGAAGTATCTGCTACTTTTTTTTAACCATGTTAAAGAAATTGGGTATTTATGTGGAGTCCCAAAACAGACAAAAGTGAATTAAAAAAAAAAAAGTGAATACATCAACAAATAACATGTTGCTTAACTAATTAAAATATAGTTTAAAGGAAATATAAGATTCATGGGGTTTTTTTGTATTTAGCAAACACAAACACACACACACACACACACACACACACACACACACACACTGGACTCCAATCCATGATCTGTATGTACATGGACATGCCCATCTCATTGTCACATAAGGACGAGGAAAATAGTCAGTGTTGCATGGAACATAGGAAGGAACAAAAGGAACAAAAACCAAAACAAAAAAAACATAAATTAATAAATGGTGAAAGAAAAAGGGAAAACTAAGTAGTTACAAAATAAAATGAGCTAGAGAAAAATATATTTAATAGAGCAAAATAAATGAAGTTTTAATTTATTTTATCCACTGATTGGTGGTTAAGGGAAAAAAGCATTTTCTTTTTTACCAACTGTTTGGAGGTTAAAGGAAAAGGCTTTCTATTTCCTTTTACACTCCATTTTAATTATTTAACTAACAATTTTATTGTTTGATGTATTCAGTTCAGTTGAGTTTTGACTCGTCTGATAGGCTTTTAGTACATTTTGTCAGCTTCGGGGCTCCTTATGAGACAAGTGCCCTTAACTTCTAGTGCTGCAAAGGTTTCTTCAGACATTTTCATGAATAATTCTCATAAAAATTAACATTTACATAGGGGGAGGTCAAAGAACAAGAGTCTAAAAGAGAGTAAAGCAGAGCACAAACCACCAGCTCAGACTTGTGCAGTGACCCCTGCAGCACCTTGCCACTATCCATACAAACAAACTGCCTGAGTCAACCCTAACAACGGTGGTGCATAAAAGCTTAATTATGTTAGCAAGAGTCAAGCTGAAAAATACTTTGGTAAATACAAATACAAAGTTTGTCACAAAATATGATTGTCATTAAAGTCTGCAAAATATCTGACAGCTTGATTGAATCACCAACCTGCCAAAGACTGAGACAGAAAAGCAAACAGCAAGTTCTTTGGCAACATTTTACAATTTTCTTGATTAATGCTTGATTGTTGGAGGGCATTACAAAAGAAGTCTGCACATATGAAAGTTTAGCACCATATGAAATGTCCAGTCCTTCTCTGTTTCTCTCTGCTGTTACATAGTGCTGGATGTGATGAAGACATAGATCCTGGCGAGGAACGAGGTGAATGTCCCCTGCCTGAGCAGCTTCATCTCAACATCTATCAGGAAGTCTTTGGGCTCTCGGACTTGTCTCTTCAGGTAGACAGCGCCTGTGAAGCTGTTCAGCTTGCGGGTGCTGAAGTAGCCCTCCTCGTTGCCCTTAATGATGCTGATGACTATGTGGTCACCCGAGTAGGCGGGGGAAGGTCCTATTCGGAAGATCTGTGCAGGAATGATGATGTTGGTCTGGAAGCTGAGCTGGTAGTATGTGATGCGAATGGGGGAGTTCTGACAATCTAAGGAGTTGCTGGGACAGCTGATCCGCTCACAGCGTCTGAAACCCAGATTGACATAGACAGACAATGAGAGGAAGAGGGTGGGTGAGTGAGAAAGTAATTGGATGCAAATGTTCTAAACTCTCCTGGAGCAGAAAAACTTTTTGTGAATGCATTTTACTGTGAAAAACGTATTTTGCTGCCTACACACACTAAACTGAGACAACAAGTATAATAGTAATTTGTAAAGGTAGCATGAGCACTTTAGGATGATGGTTATGCAGCGATTACTTTTCTCTACTGGCATTTCAGCAGCGAAGTGCCTTCTGAGCTTTGAAAAGTAACAGTGTCTTTTTTATTGATTCTGCAGCATGCAGATGTACAGAATTATCCAAACAATATAAATAAGGGAGTTCAATAAAAAATTTTAAAAAAGCATGTATCTATACAAAATACTCGGTAATCCCCAAACTTAATCATTCAACTCTGTGTCATTGGTAACATAGTTTCACTGTACCAAATGATGCATTTTTGAGTATCCTGCTTGTGTTATTGTCTTTAGCCCATCCAATGAGAGTGCTACAACCCTACTGTCACAGCTACCGGCTGCATACAATCCTACTAATGACCTGTGCTGTACTCTGTAGGTCGCTGCTAACCACATTTAATCTAACCATGTCCCAGTTCAGTTTCAGCCGGGGGCCTGTGTTGCATATCACATCTCTCTCTTCCCTTGTTTCTTACATCTGTACTACTTTATCAGCTATCCAATAAAGGTCATCCCAATGAAATGGAAATGGTTAGAACTCACACCATTGATATAGCAAGGTTAAGCTAACTAATATCGTTAACATTATTTACTGGTCCACGCCGAATAATCAGATGTGACGCTGATGTTTCTCTGACATTGTTCATTTTTAATTGATATGTTTGTTCATCGCTGATGAAGAGGTGTAGAACTGATAGCAGTAAAATTACTTCCTGCATGATTTTTCTCGGTGTGGTTTCTGTGATTGAAAGTTTTTAAGATTTTTTAAAAGATGGCAGCTGCAGATAGTCCTTGTCACTGCCCGCTTTGCATCGCTGCCCGATCTGCACCAAACATGTGCAAGTGGGTCCACCATCTTGGACAGCTAAGTACGGCAACACCACTTGGACAAACAACATTAGAGTTGAGTTTTGTCACTGCCTGATCTGTGTTGCGCATGCACGAGTATAAACAGCGTAATCTGTACAAGAGAGATGTAAACTTAAACACATATTTTGCATATTATTTATTTTTATCACAAAGTAATTTCCTGATTATTTGAGAGGTCTTTTTTGTTCGTTGTTATCTTAGAAATAGAGACAAAGAGTTGTAGTTCAATACAGTACAGTACAATACAGTACAATGTAGTTCAATAGGTGTGATCTGAAGCACTATAGCCTTATGGATGGATAGGCGGGGGTGGATAGGCTGGGGAGATGTAATCTCTCAGAAGCTGATAATACTCGAAACTTTTCATTTTTGTTGATGTAGTAGTACAGTAGTTATTGAGCAGTGACAGAGGACTGTTAAAGTCAACTCTAATGTTGTTTGTCCAAATGGAGTTGCCATACGTAGCTGTCAAAGATCGGGCAGAGATGCAAATCGGGCAGTTACAGTCCTCCATGTTCTCTCCTGGCATGGCTGACATCTGGAAAAATAGAGGCAGCAGCAGCGGCCCTCTCTGAAAGAACCTTGCCTGGTCACTCACTCAGTTTTAACATTTCCCTTGTCCATTAGCACAGCACAGGATGAAGCATTACAAATCTATATTTCTTCATATTAACATGGCTATATTATTATGAAAATTTTAAACATGGGGCTTTGGCAGACCTCAATTTACAGTAAGTTAAAGGGCCTTATTTTTTTCCAAATTATTTTCTGTAGTTTTCCTTTTTTTATGATCTCATTTGTTAGTTCAAAATTAAGTAAATAAATAGCTATTTTTGCTTTTCATACCTTGTATCATTGAGGCTTAATCTGTCAGCACAAATCACAAATCTAAATGATTGTATGGTAGCTGTACAGCACGACAGATGGACAGAATTAACAACTAGCTTGTGAACATAGTGCAGCATTTAGCTGGCAATAAGATAGTAAGATAATTATTTCAAGCACTGGTGGAGACCAAAACAGTGCTAAAAAGTGAGTAAATATTGGACTTACATGTGTCAAATGGACAAAGACATGAATCCAAATGGGTGCTAATATGTATGCTAATGTGGATACATAAATAGGCAACTGTTTGCTAACCCTTTGCTACAACAAAGTTTTAAAGTGATAATATGTCAGATGTTATGTTTTCAGCTTGTTCCACTGCCCCCAAGTGGCCAAAAAATCATACTATGCCAATAAAGAAAGCTGGCGTCCTCAGATGGACACTTGCAGTGTTTTTCCAGTCTCTATTCTGATGTTCTGTGACTGCTTATCTGCTTATCACACAGAAGAATTTACAGCCTGGAGTAAAGCTTGGTATAGTGCACCATAAAATCTGCACAGCTCATGCCAAAACAAAACTGTCTTGTACCGTGCTCCAATGAATCACAGGGTGGCACTGAAGGCAGACCAGGAGACATTTTAATCTTAGCCACTGCCAGGTCTACTCATGAATGAAAGATGTCTCCCCATGCCAAGCCAGGCCACGTCACACTCGGGTTAATAAGGTGTCTTTTGATAACACTGATAAGATATGCCTTGTGGGCTAACTGGTCTGTGTGCTGTTTCTGTCCACTGGAGCGCAGAGCAGGGAGAGCTGCAGAGACGGCCCTGGGAAGCACTGGCTGATCAAAGTCATCTGACTTCATCGTGCCGCTCAATGGGAGTCATGTTCAGTTACTAGCCAGCCTCAGTATCTGCCATAGGTTCACAGCTAATAAGGACCTTCTGCGCAGCACACTGCACTGCAAGGACATGGATGTATGGTATTTCTCATTAGAGGAGGACGGGCAGACAGGATCTACAGTGGAGGAAAATCTATCGAAAAAACCCATGGACACAGGTCAGTGCTGAAAGGGTCAGTACATCAGGATATAACTGCCCAGGGTGGAGCAAAATGACCTTAACATATACAGTGAGCAGAGACTGTTCACCAATAAATATCCCAAAATAAGGAATACCCAGATGTAACCAAGGGGAAAGTTGCTGTTTTGAGAAAAAAAACCTTGACTCACGTGTCTGACACCTTCTTGTAGTTGTGAGGGCAGTCAAAGGAGAGACATTTAAAGCCTCCTTGCAGGTTATAGCAGTTCTGTCCATATGAGCAGTTGTGTGTGCCGGTTGTGCACTCATCAATATCTGAAAAAAAGCATGAATAAAGCAATAACCACACTGACAGTATCTGAAAGTTTGATTTTGAACAGAGCAAAAAACATGTTTTGGCATCATATTTTTGTCTTGACACTGGAAATGGTTTCCTTTTTTGGGTTGAAATTCCATCATATAATTACATAACTCATTCAACTTGACAAAACATTTCCACCTTAAGTTCAACTTTTACTATTTACTATAATATTACTATGCTTTTGTCAGAGTTTTCAAGCATATAACATGGTGTTCATCAGCAGATGGAGTTTGCTCATTTGTCATGGAGACAGTGTTATGATTTCATCAATGGCACTTTTAAGACTTCTTGTCAATGTTAAGTTAGAGTTAGGTTAAAGGTATAGTTCAGCATTTTGGTTAATACACTTACTTGCTTTCTTGCTGAGACTTAGATGAGAAGATTGATACCAGTCTCTCCAGTCTAATATCTGTCCATTAAATATGAAGCTACAGCTAGCAGGTGATTAGCATAGCTTAGCATAAAGATTGGAAGCAGGGGGAAACAGCTAGCCTGGCTCTGTCCAAAGTTCTTACTATTCTTACTATAGAACATTTTGTATCTTGTTTGTTTAATTTGTACACAAACTGAAATGTTTGACATTTCTTGGAGACCAGTGGCTGGGTGCAGTGACTTCCTGGAGTCTTACCTAGCAACAAACAGAGACCAATATAATAATTCTTTATATGTATAGCACTCCTGTTAACAAAGTTACATGACAAGACTCTAGTTATAGTACATAACTCCATGTGAAACCACAAATTGTTACTGTTTGTACAAATTAAACAAACAAGTTACAGAATGTTCATTAGCGCACTGTTACCCCCTGCTTCCATGTTAAGCTAAGCTAATCACCTCCTGACTGTAGCCTCATAGACAATTTAACAGACTGACATGACGGTGGTATCGATCTTCTCATCTAAATGAGCATATTTACCAAAAGGTCAAACTTTTCCTTTAATGCTTAAAAGTAAATTGGTATGTATGAAATTATAACTACAGAGCTTGCATATCAACAGATCTATTTCCATGACAACTGAGCAAACTCTGTCCACTAATGAAGAGTGGACCTTGAGCTGAGATTGCAGTGAAACTGTATCAAACGTGTTTCTGAAGATGAATGAGTTATGTACAAATTGGAAAGAGCACACTCATTAAAACTTTAGTCCTTCATATTTCTAGTGGTACTTTATAATCCTCACAGCCTCAGTCTGTGTTGTAAAAGCTGTAAATGTTATGTGACAACATGCCAAATGCAGATTTTGGGGAAGTGTGGTGCTTGTGTGCTCATTAGTTTTCTTTATTCTTTTAAACAGGCTTTAATCTTGTTTTTTAATTATTTTTACACACAGGAAACATAAAAGAGGCTAAAGACTGTCAGAGTCACTCTGGCATGCACAATAAGTGCAGCCACTTCCTGCATTTTTAACAAAGTTCCTTTTCGGTATTTTTTTAATTCTCTTTACAATAAGTTTGAAAGTTTCTACTAAAGACAAAATATTAGATGAATAAGTAATGGCATATTGCAGAGTAATTGATATCATAAATGAATGCACAAATGAATTCATCTGCGAATAAAACACATCAACACAGTTTATACTTCATTTATAATTTGACTAGGACCAATTACAGTACATTTTAATGCTGGATGTAAACAGTGTGTCACATATGTCTGCCTGTAGTTTCCAATTTGTGGAAAAATACATTAAATGAAGGAAACCAAAACCTCTTAAACAGCTTTTTTCTCTTAACATAATTTCAGTGACCTTTGAAAGTTCTCAAATGTAACACAAAAAGAAATAAAACTATAGAAAACAGTGTGTTCCAGAGATGGAAAAAAAAATCAGATCTATTTTCAGTACATTTAATGGACGTGTCTATGGGACATGTTCATGTATGTTCATTGAGGCCTCACCTCTGCAGGTGCGTCCGTTGGCGGACATGACATATCCATGAGAGGGACAGGCACACTGGTAGCTGCCAGCAACATTCACACACTGGAAGGTACAAAGATTCCCGATGCTCTGGGAGCACTCGTCAATATCTGTTAAAAAGACACACACACACATCAGTCAGATTAGAGCGCTGTGAGGAAGCCACAGGCAGGTTCATATGAAGCAGTAGGACTTTTCCTCTTTATCTTTGTGTGTGTCTGCGTGTGTTCTCTACACCCATGTGACCGTTTTCCCGTCTGAGCAATTAACAACAGGAGCTATCTTAAGGCCGTCACCCAAAACAAAATAAAATCTGTTACTGAAGACAACTGTCATGCTGCTATCAGTTTGGTCTCAGCATTCAACCAAACATTGTATCATTATGCAGATCAGTGGAGTCTTAATATTAAGCTTTTGATTTGATTTAGGGGTTATTCCTTAAACCTGCAGTGCAGAACTTTTACATATAAATGAATGTCTGTTACATTCAAGCCCTTGCCAAATGAGTTTACACAATGCTGATTAAGCCTATCAACGCCAGATAAATCTCTGTATTTCACAGTATACAGAGTTTTTAAATCTCATGTCAGGAGGGACATTCCCGCACTGGCCCTTTAAATGCACACCCATAGACGTCCGCTGGCTTAACCGGCTAACTTCCAGTTAGCCCTCCGCTACCTTGAATGGGGATAAAATAATTAAATCATGTGGCTCTTCTAGACTTTCTAAATGTTATCTGACCGAATGGATCAAATTCTGATAGTGAAAGGAACCATTCTGCAGGGGTTGTGTGACGCTCAAAACAATTTATCCACCGTTGTGCAGTTGCAACAGTAGTGACAGAGTAGACTTCAGCATTACGTAAGAACGTGTTAATAGTGTTTTTGTAATTACTTTCACTGCCAGAAGGGGGAGACAAAAGTCCCGCACTCCAGCTTTAAAGCAAGTGTTTCTAAAGTCCCGTTTCAACCAAAAGTTCCAGGTACTCTGGAACCAGAGGAACTAATGTCAGGCACTGAACTTGAAACTTTAAGTCCTTGTTGTGCAGTCCTGTTTGCATTTCCACCCTATCTGCAGAACCAAGTAAATCATGCAAATTAAACCCATGAGGAAAAAAACAACAACACAGATTTGTCCTGTTGTTTGTATTTACTACTGCATGATTTAGATGCAATGAATGAATGATAAAGAAATGCAGAGAGCATCTCTCAAAAAATAACGTTTTATTTCTCTCATTCATTGCTTTGCTATCCGTACCACTGCTCTCTCTCTTCATTCCCTCCCTTGCTTGCTAAACCACCACCTCGCTCTCGCTCTCTTTTTCTCTTGTTCTTTTTTAGAATGAGTAGGGAAGCCGACAACAAAGCCTAACTTTACTTTTAACATTAACAAACAAAGAGAAATGCCCTCCCCTTGTCCTACATCGATACTAGAGCACTTTCTTGTTTTATGAATGAAGTGGTACACAAGTTGAAGCAACTGTGCTGTGTGTGTTTGACCAATCAGTGATAGTCATCCCTGCAAACCCCAACCCCAAGGTTCCTGTGCTTTTGGGGGGTAAAATAATCTCCCTGGAACTTCATTTAGACCCTGGATCCTTTGGTGGAAACGCAGGTGGAGGAACTGAGTTTCTCAAAAGGTTTTTTAGTCCCTGGGGAAGGTTCCTGCAGTTGAAACGCAGCTTAAGACATTGTTTTGAATTTTAATTAAAAGTGTTATAACTCCTTCAACCAATCAGTCCTAAGAAGAATCTGTCTACTGTGTTACCCAAATTCAGTTTCCCTTTCTGCTCCTATAGAGCTTTGATGTTGAATACCATTCAATTTGTACTGCTGCAGAGACATACAAAGAGTACTCCAAAGATGTAGCATTGAATTCTTTGTCAGACTCAGGAAGGACAGTTAAAAAGATAAAAATGGATACAACAGAACCTGACAATCCTCACATTCTTCTTTCCTTACAAGTAGCTGGTGTCTACATTACCCACAAAGCAACATGACTGCTGACAGTTAGGTCTTAAAATCAGATGTGTTACAATATGCTAGTAGCACCTAATGTAGCCTGGAACTGCTAACCTCCAGCAGTGCTGAGGAGCTACAGAGGTCTGGTAACCTCACTTTTTTCTCACTCCACACCCCCAGATGTTCACACCACAGACACAACCAACGCTGACTCAAGTGACATCACTTGAGCAATTTATCAGATTTAACACAGCTCCCTCTGGAGACACAAAAGACTTTATACTACTTTTTTCACATATGTAATAGTACTCCCTATCACTGGGTAACACACTTCAATGTGTAAAATTAGTGGAGTTCCCCTTTAACTGCACTGTGCATGTGTGTATGTGCTTTTTGAAGAAGTTCCTCTTTTCTGAATATATGAATGCATACAGTTGCTGATGCAACCAGACTACAAGCCTATATGAACTAGTTTTCTGCAGTAAACCTTGTATCTTTAAATAAATAATAAACTGTGGATGCAGGACTGTCAATACCTTACCTGCATTACCTTTGACTGTTACACTGGTACTGACATTCCACTCTCTTCTGGCACCACAGTATGCAAAATCTAGTGTTGATTTGTTTGTTTTTTTATATTGATTCTACTGCCAACTTTCATTCATCACTAACAGTTTTTTTCTGCTGTCTCAACAAAGGTAAAAAATACTGAGGAAAGACCACCAAAACAACTAGTGTTGAAGACTAATTTAAAGCTACTTTGTGCAGAATTTTTACATGATTAAATCTGAGGTGTATGGGCATGTGTTGTTTGCTACTACTACACATACGAGCTTTAAAGGTGCATTAATCGTTTTTTTTTCTTTCACCACAGCAAAGCGACTTCATAAGTGAAAAGCACATATATACAACATATTATCACAGTATAATGTTGTTGTGACTTACATGCTAGCCCTCCATTGTGTATTTATACATCTAACAGACATGGGACAACTTAAATATTCATTTGTGTTTTTGTCCTAACTGGCTGATGTAACTCCAGTATTCGTTCTATTTTTAGCGCAGGTTTGATCCGTCAACTCTACCAGTCTCCTGTTCTCCAGCCTTGGTAGAAAATCCTTATTGGAAGCAAATTTTCATTTACCTTCACAAGTGTGTCCATCCTCTTTCAAGTAGTAGCCTTGCCGACAGTAGCACTGATATGAGCCATAAATGTTGGCGCACTCCTGGCTACAAGGGTTTTTGTCACATTCATTCACATCTAAGAAAAGAGAAGCACACACATGATTAGAATTATTTCTGTTTTTCATGTATTTAATTGAATTAACTGCACCATTTAACCATTTAGGCAAAAATGAGCTCCACCCACAGAGGCTTAAAGGGTAAGTTAACTTCTTACCACACCCAACAGTGATGTCACATTGTACTGAGTACACTTCTACATCACTGCAGTGGGTGAGAAAACCACTGGATGTCAGCAAAAACAAGATATTTCAGGGGGTGTTAAATTGCTCGTCAAAAGATATCAAAGAGAAACATCAAAAGAAAAAAATCAAGGAAAAAGGCTTCAGATCACGGATGTATTAAGAAATGGATACAGTGTTGGAGGGGGGGCCAAAAAAGCCCTCCAAAAAATCAACTTCCAAGTCTAAAAAAACATGGATCTTCTGCATCTTTGTGGCCAATAGAGCAAGCGTACTAGTGAAAATAATGAAATCGTGTGGCTGTATCAAATTTATCAAATTGTGATAGTGAAATGAGTCATTTTGCAGGGGTTGTGACGCTAAAAAAGTGTATTCACCGGGAATATGCGGGAAAAATGCTTTTTGGGCCAGTGTACACCATGTGACGGACCCGGAAGTAATGACACAGTTAGTCTGCTGTGCTAAATTGTCTTCAAAATTCAGCACTGTTCCTGGGGGCTTGCTTCAGAGTGTTTGAATGACTACAAGTGCACCACAGCAATGAGTGCTTAGAACCAAAGATGGAGAAAAAATTTGAAATGACACAGATTTTCCGCACATTACCACTTCAGTCATTTTAACGGTGCAATGATGGCTTCTGAAGCTATTTGTTATTAAACTGATTCCCCAAGAAAGACAAGCTTCAAGTGTCTGGAACAAATTAATCTGAAAAGCACTAATCAAAATCTAATGATATCGCACAGACATGGTTTTATAATAAACCCTGATAAATGCAAAGCTTCACCTTTGGATGAATGTGAATGGAAACCTTCACAACTTGATAAAGTTCCCTGAATAATGGCTGTGACAAGCTGAACGTTAAGTTAATCACGCTCTTGGTCAGCTTTGCTCTTTGAAGCATTACCACGTCTTCAACGCACTGATGACTGACAGCACCTGAACCTGGAAACCATTATATAGGCACTGCTAGAAGCCGCCGCATCCCGGAGATGGAAACTAAATTAAATTTCAACAGAAAACAATTTTTGCTGATAACAAAGACTTACAAAGGACTCATAAACAGTTCCATCAATATATATATATATTCTCTGTCCGTGTGAAAGCCTGCACTGGGCTCTTGATGTCAGCACTCTCCCCAGAGGCTTATCTCTACGCCTTATGTTCTTCAAGGAAAATAAGATAGTCCATCTAAATAAGGTGGCATTTAAATGTTCAGTGTGTTGTGTAGTATAGCTTACCTTCACAGTTCTTGCCATCAAATGCTAGGGAGAAGCCGGCTGTGCATGAGCAGTGGTAGGAGCCTGGGGTGTTTTCACAGGTCTGGGCGCACAGTCTGCCAGGATAGCGCCAGCACTCATTTACATCTGTCAGTGCAGGAGTAGGAGCTATTAGACGGAAGACAGATACCTCCGGGCCACTAAAGACTCTACGCCACTACTCATTCAGACATATAAAAAAATTATATGTAGGGTGACTTTTTCACCTTCTTAGCTAATTTTTCAAATCCCAACGTACATTTAACAGTATGCTGAACATTTCACAGTGGTTTTCATATTAAAACGTTACTGAAACAGGAACATTCAAACCTATATTATCCTATTGGATTTTGGAACAAAAACTTCAAAACTACTCCTCTTCCTCCTCCACACACTGTTTGGTCTGTTGCCTCCTCCTCCAACAGTAATAGGGGGAATGTGTGTTTACATTTGCTTTTTGACCCACCTGTTATCGATCCCTCCCTTAATTTGTCCTGCCAAACTGACTGCTCTATGAAATACACTTTATGAAGGCAAGACACTCTCCGAACGTTATTTTCATGTTGTCTTTAATGAACAGGTCTGTGTTATTTTAAGTGAAACAGCTGTTGATTAAGTCGTGGTTATAATCTCTGCTGAATGAGGAGTGTCAGAACTTTAAAACATGGTGCCATACATTTAAATAGCCACATGTTTAGCTAAATACTATGGAAGATTTTAAATGCCTAAATAAAATAAAATCAAACCATGAAACAATGTGAAATACAATATACATAATTGCAATTATTTCACCTTTTGTCTTTCATAATTGAATGAGTTGCTTTTCACTGTGACATGGATTTTCCATGCCACTACAAATCTAATCACAATACAGAAAACAAAGTGAGGAGGATTGAATATTGTGTTATCCAGCAGAGAGCAGCAGAGAACAGCCAATACTAAATTCTAAGTACTGTCATTAGGTTTAATGAGGAGGTGAAGGGGAACTTCTTTTAGAGATGGAGATGCATCATCAATTGTGCCATGGTAGATTTTGTTTGTACAGCTTCCTGCAGCACAATTCATCTTATATCACAAAGGTAACTAAATGCACAGTCAATAGTAGTGTCCCTGTAGCCAGCTGGTTCCACAGGAAACTGTTTTAAGACAAAGCCAGTGTTTTAAGATTTACACATTCTGGAGTCTGTTTTGACAGTTTCAGTGTTTGGGCAAGAGAAATTCTGTTTTAGTATGGATGGAGGGCTGAAATGGAGAGAAAAAGATGTATTTACAAATCTTCCCAGCTTAGTGTGAATGTACTCTCAGTCTTTGACTCAACAGTGAGTGGTAAACTGAGATTTCTGATGTCAGAATCATCATCGTTTTGTATCACTGAGGAGTCAGACTGCAGTTTTCTCTATAAAATGTGACAATGCATTGCATTTCTTTTGTTCCATTGTAGGAACAAAATAAGGAAATAGTAAATAAAGGAGTGATTTCAGCCACAGCCCTGATCTCCACAACCACCTGCTCACCTGTTCCACTAGATCCAGCCCAGTAACTTGAATTATGACAGTCTCTTCAGTTAGCATGAGATGTAGGCTTCACAAGAATACCACTCTTGCCTTTTTTTTTACTGGACTTTAGACTGACATTATTAAAATGTAACACTCATATCCAAAAGTATTTCAAATGTGCAAATAGAATCTGTTCTGTTGAGTTAAATCTGACACATTTACCAGACAACCTTTGTTTCTGTGGCTCTGAGCTTTAACTGAACCAGTGGGATAATGTCTGCCTCCAGAGCAGCTCTGGTTTCAAAAACTGTTTGGACGACTAAACCTCCAATCCGCTCATCATCACCTGACACAGCGATACATACCGGTGCAGACTTTGCGCAGGGCGTCATACTGGTAGCCCGTCTGACAGTCACAGCGGTAGCTGCCAACGAGGTTGTGACAGATCTTGCCCGCTCCACAGCGGTGTGTCCCCATCTGACACTCATCAATGTCTGGACAGTCAGAGACAGATAAAGCACCTTAGCAATGACCCACTCTGCACCTGACTGGCTCTACCTTAAACCCCTGCTCGCAACACTAAATACAGTATAAATCACACAGTTACAAACACATACTCTTCTCTTTATTATGCTCACTCTCTCCCTCTTTATGCAGAGCCACAAAATCACATTTGACCTCAAATATTACTCAGAATTGTAACACTACTGTCTAATGATGCTTACTTAACTGTATATATACTGTATACATATATATGTGTATGTATGTATGTATGTATGTATGTATAGATAGATAGATAGATAGATAGATAGATAGATGTGAATTGATTAGTTTGATTTGAGCCAATTTTCATATGATTTTAAATTGATTCATTGTTAGCATCATTTATCAAGCAAAAAAGCCAAAATATTCTCCAGCTCTTTGATGCTTTTTCTTGATTATATCTGTATCTCTTGAATACCTTTGAGTTTTGGACTGTCGGATAAAAAAAGACATTTGAAGATGTCACCTTGGGCTCTGGGAAATTAATTGATTAATATTGATTAATATACTATATAGTCTTTATATATGCTATATTCACATTGGCTGTTTCACCTAATCCAGGCATATTGCAGTATTGACGAGAATGCAAAAATATTGTATATGACAAATGAAATTTCAAAGATAGGAGATGACATGATGATGAGATCTTGCTTGCTCATCCAGACCAAGAAAACAGCCAATCACATCACTGCCTCTGCCCTGTTTGTTTTGAGTGACATACATAGATTTTGTGTAGATATGAAATAAAGAGATCATTGGGAAAAATGGTGTGAAATTTAAGGAAAAAATCACATTTTGAAAAAAATGACTGGTAACCTGAAATAGTATTTTACGATAAAATAAAAAAATAAATAAATATAATAATAATTAATAAAATTGAAAATTATTGGATTCTTTAACAATTTCATGGTTAAGTTATATATTTTGTCTGTATTAATTATAAGGATTATTTATTTCATATTATTAACTTTGTATGATTTTGGTCTACCAGTTGTGTAAAAACTCAATCTAACTAAGTACATTTATTCAAGTATTATACTTATATATAGTATACACACATATACAGTGTATATATATATATATATATATGTTGTATGTTTGTTTAAGAGGTAAACCTCACCGACACATTTGGATCCATCGGGGCTGGCGTGGTAGCCGTGGCTGCACATGATGGTCTTCTGCTGGCAGGTGTAGGAACCCACTGTGTTGATACAGTTAAAACCTGAGCTACATGGCTCACTCAGGCTGCTGCACTCATTTATGTCTGCAGAAACACAGAGAGAGAATCAAGCCTCAAGACAGCTGAACAAAATGATACTTCTACGGGAGAGTGATTGTTTCAGGTTTAATCTTGATTGACAGATCTGCCTACTGCATGCTTATTTCCTCACAGTAATATGAACACAACAATTATGGAGTTGTGTATTTACTTGTTGACTTGTTGGCAGTAATCATGCCTTCTGAGCATGTAATGGTTCCAGTACTTGGTGCACGGTGTAGTACACATGTGCATGTGGCTATGTGGATATGGCTGGTGGACAAAAAATAGAGACATGCAAAAGGATTTTGACTTTGAAGAAAATGAATGAGACGGTCGAGTTGAACTGCAATTGGTGGTGTCTGTCTAGCTTTGAAACCGCTTTAACAATCACTAAGTGAGCTGACAAAGCTCCATGAGGGAACTAACAAGGTCACTGAAACAGTGCTTGAATGGCAGGTGCACTACTTGTTGCAAGGCAGGTCAGTCTGGAAACATTTCCAAAACACAGAAAAAAACAGAAGATTTCCAAAAAAGAAACAAAGCCAAAGGAAGCCTTCAGTCCTCTGTGATAGATCTGTAATGTAAGTGCAGTCATCTGTTAGTTGTCATTAGGCTTGATGATTACTTTGCTCTGCATGGCTGTATATCAGCCGAGGAATATGAGACACTTTTATGGTATCAGGAGCACCCAGAGGTGCTAAAAAGGCTACCTGATGATATTCCCACATACCAAGATGATTATGTTTCCCTACACACTGTTTAACAACTTGAAAAGTAATTTAAAGAAAAGCGGATGTTCTATGGCCTCCCAAACCGCCAGAGCTAAACACCACTGCACCTTCATGGGAAGTAGGAGTTCCCTCCTCCTTCATCTCTCCAACAGCTGCAGGGTTTCATGATGCAGTTAGACACAAGGCTGGATCACCAATTGGGTGAAAAAAGAGCTCCAGGATTAATGTGTGTTAACAGTAAAGAAGTGGGAATTATCTTGTTAAGATGGCACCTGTCAAGGGGCGGGAAAACAATTTGTGATTCAATAAATAGAAACTGGGGTCATTATATTTGGGCTGTAACTCCAGTGTACTGTGTGCCAAACCATCCACTCAGAAAAAAGCTTTTTTTCATTTCCGTTAATTTGGAATCATCAAAGTGCCATTTACTGACCAACATCACTGGTTAAATGTCGTAAAAACAGAAGTTGGTATGTAATGGAGTAAGAGGGGGAGAAAAGAGTTGTGTCTCTGGCAGTGGAGAGCAGCCTCTGTTCTGCGGCATTTTTTTCAAAGCGCAAGGTTTTAGAAATTAAACAGACTATGGACTGAGTTCTTTTCTCAGTTGGATTCTGCAGTGTGTTGGTCAGCTGTTTTCATTTGTTAGTGCTGGAGTTTGGTGCTCCACTAACGTGGGTCAGCTGGGTGATCGGGTACCAAGTATTCACTAAATGCTTCATCTTGCTAATTATTAAGTTATGAAATCCAAAATGCACCCAAACGCTTGTCTTTTATGAAGATCAACTACAAGCTCACTCTAGCATAACCCTTGCAGTTGATTTCTTCCTTTTTAGTTCTATCATAACATCATTAATTAACGTTACACAATACATTTCTGGCCTTCGTGAACCTATTCTAAAGATAAGAATCACAATTCTCATGTGAACTGATTTTTTTTGCCAACCTGTTACAGTCTTTTTAGTGCCAAAGTTCCTCTTTTTGTTACTATACTTCAAGCTCAATAGGGAAACACAAAGAGGGAATTTGATGCTAAAAAGACTGGCAGATATCCACTTGATATGACTAACTCAGACTGCTGAAGCCTCATATAAGCTTCACATCAACTTGGAAATGCATTTTTGCACAAAATGTGGACACACTGTGGATTTTTGGCCTCCATCACTTACATTGAAAGCACATTTGAAGGGGATCTTTTAATAGCCAGTATGAACAGGAGGAATAATTACAGCGAGGAAAACCTCTTTCACTGTTCATATTGAGACCTGACTGAAGAAAGACTTGAAAAATTGTGAACCTGTTCATTAATCCAGCCAAGGACAGACAGTAGGACAAGGAGCACTGAATCTGTTCTGAAGACAAAGTCTGGGGCCAATACTCTCTATTAGCTATTTAATGGTCATGTGTTAAGAGTTTCTAATATTTTGTTTGCCTTCTATGACTGTTCGTGAAGTTGACAGCCAGTAGAGAGCCGCACTGACAGCCTCTTACCTATACAGTTGCCATGAGAGTCCTGTGTGAACCCGGTCATGCACTTGTTTTTGGGAGTACACAGGAAAGAGCCCACTGTATTCTCACACACCAAGCCCGTACCACAGTTATGGGTTCGCAGAACACATTCATCAATGTCTGTAAGAAAGAGCAGATAGTACATTTATGGGATAAGCATAAATGCAATGAGTCATCCTGACAAACCAAAATAATCCACACTACATTCAGTGTATTCAGTGACTGTAAATCTGCTGTCAACTCTCTCAGCTTCAGTCTGAGCGCTCAGCTTGTTAACAGTACAGTAGGTGGCACTGTGACTCAAGCACAGAATAAACAGTTGAAACATCCCTGAAATCAAAACTTCCACTCTGTCAGTGTTTAATTTGAGGAAAAATTCCCCTCCCATAAAAATATCACTTGTTCCAACTCTGCAATTAACAGAAGTTGAACAAAACTTCTTAAATGACAGTTATTGAATCTCATGAGCAATGGATGGCGTTTAAATGGAAGATTTGCTCCTTTCGTTTTTTTTTTCTTTGTGCCGCAAGCCAATTTCTCAGGAGTTAATGTTATATAGGGCTCTGAGATTCGTCCCATGGTACACAAGTGGAAAGTCTTAATTTGAGCTTTTCTCTACCAATCTTCATCAGAGGGATGCATTTCTGACGTCACAGGGAAGATTTATCTTTCTTTCATGCAGCTAATTAGTTTTATCCTTGTTGGATGGTCGACTAAATATCACCTTCAACATCCAGCTACATTGATTAGTCCTCTCTGTTGCCAAGTGCTGATGACACAAGTCACAGAGCTTTCATATGCTTTACTGCCTGCGCAATGCTTCCTCTCTGGGTGATTATCTTGTGACATATTGAATCTGGGCATCTGCTGAAGCACAAACATCACTACTGGGGCCAAAAGAATTAGCATAAATCTTAATGAAGCTTTGCTGACTGAGCTGGCTTTGTGTCATGAGTACAGACACACAATTGTCACAGTGCGATTAGAATCTTTGGATGAAAATGATTGGAAATAATCTGTCCATTTTTTCTGATTTCAACACATTGCTCTGGAGATTTGTGTAGATTTTTTGTGTCAGTAATGTTGATTGTACTCTTCTGCATCTGAAAAAGGCTCGAAGATAAAAATGAGTAGTCTAAATATAGCCTGTCTTTGTTACAAAGCCCCTCTAAAAACAACTGTGCGCCATCAATAAGGCCAGGATACTCCATTAGCCACAACACCTATTTGTGATGTACTACACTATAGTCTTGTATTCAAGGATTTGTGAGACCTAAAGAGGCCATTTAAGGACAAATTATTTTGGACTTCTTGCAGTACAATTAGAGAGAGCAATAGAGGGCAAGAGATGACAAACACTAGGACCAGAATAGCCTGTGTGTGCATGTACGAGCATCTATTACACAGTGCCAGTTTGAGCCAGGGGTGTTGGATGTGTGTACTGATGGTTGCTGGATCCTCTTTAAACTGCTGAAAAACTGGCAACTCTGAGTATCACACTCCAACACACACGAGCCTCAGCCAAACATAACTGCCAAGTTGTGTTAGGAGGTGAAAATACACTGAAGGTAATCTTAAGAGTCTCACAAAACGAATGCTACAACTTCATACAGTATGAATGAATATTACGGCTTTCAGCTAGATGTATCACAGCCAAGAAATTACAACAATATTGGACAATCCACACCTCACAATTTACAGTGCCAATGAAGGAACTCTTACTTTTCGCCTTGCCCTCTATGTAGCAAGGCGAAAAGTATGGAGTGTGGCGGTCAGGCTGGTGGTTGGGCTTGTAGTGAGTCTGACTTTCATGCGAGTTTGTGTCCTGTGTCAGACCTGATATTAACATTTGCCTTTTTATTAACAGCAACCACAATCTTTCCCTAACTTAAGCCAACCGTTTTAGTTGCCTGACATTAAAGTTATATTGCTTAATTTTTTCCTGAAATGAAATCCCATTTTTGATACTATTTATAGTCATACTTTGGTTAGAAATAGCCAATGTATTCATGTTTGGAAATTACCTCTCATTATAAAAGTAATGATGACCTATCTATAAATAAGGGGCTCAAATGAAACAGCGCAGCATATAATCCAGTGTTACTGTATGTAATTTTATCTCATCGATATCAGGCTCACTGTTTACTGTTCACTCTGCCTGTCCTTCCTGTCTTACACTAAAAAAAAAACAAAAAAACAAAAAGCCAACATGTTCTGCATATTAAAGAAGACAGCATCAGAATTTCCACTACTTCAGTGGCTCTGTATGAGTGCTGGGTAGATTGGCTTAATGAAATACATCAGCAACAATGAACTCACCCTCACAAACACTGTTCCTCAGCTGGTGGCCTGCAGGGCAAGTGACCTGCAGCTCGCATACAAATGAACCCACTGTGTTCACACAGCGCTCGCTGGGTCGACAACTGTGGGTGTTGGTCACGCACTCGTCCACATCTGCAGAAGAAGAACAAAGGTGACTGTGTGTGAAATGAGAGGGGGCAGAGGGAGACGGACAGAGATTATGAGGTGGAGGTGAGATGGGACTCTCGCAGTTTGTGATGGACAGGACCTGGATGTAATCCCCCCCCGCTCCCTGACTGTCACTTCACTGTGATGGGGCTCAGTGAATCAGCAGCAGATGTACGTCAGCAAAAAAAACTGAAGAAACTAACAAAGAAAGTCTTTCTTACGTTAGGGAGTTTGAGGCATTCTAGGAAATTACATGTTTTGCTTTTTGCCTGCATGAAAATCCAACAGGTCATTCCTTGTTGTGGTCAACATATTATGTTAAAGTGATTCTCAAATTCATTGATGAGAAAAAACAAAAAAAAAAGGTGTGGAAATTCATCAGAAATGCTCCTTAAGTTATAAAACCTCTGAGTGAGGATGATGTACGTGTCTCATTGACAGTTGACCAAGACACCATGTTAACTGGGGGGACAGACAGCGTTTTGTATGCAATGGTATTGATGATTAAAGCTGCACTAATCTATATTTTTATATTAGCAATGGATCTAATGACTATATGCCATGTGAAAAGAGTCACTTGTAATATTGAACCCACATAGAATTATTATTATTATTGAATCTGCAGCTCTGATCAGCTCTATGAAGTGCTTTATTGTCTTTTAGCTCATTGTTTTGGTTTAACAGCCTATAACTTCATTGTTTTAGTTCAGTCTCTCATCAATGTCATTTCCAGCAGCAGGCTGCTGTGTTCTGCAAAATAACTAATAAATCCACTCTACGCTACCTGCCCAGCACCAGACTGCAGAGAGACGGATATTTTTTCAGCAGTTGGTGAAGACAAAAACAGAGCTAAAAGGAATAACTGAACATTGGACTTAGATTCATCAGGTGGCCGGAAACATGACTCCAAATGAATGCTAATGTGGTTCTCTGTCTGCTAGACATTGTGTAATTTGGCTAACACATTCACTGTAACAACTTTATATGGTGATAATATATCAATATTGAGTTTATAGGTTGTTCTGCTGCACCAAAGTAGCCCACAAAATTCATTAATACTGATTTAAGGACAACAATATTTTTCATTTTGATTTTCATTTATGGGTAGGTTTTTAAGCTGTTTAAAGCACAAGAGCAAACTGGCTAATTAGCTATCTAGCCTGCAAAGTGATGTACTGTGGTAATTGATGCTTGGTAGCATATTCAGCAAGAAATGTGCAACACAAGTAATGTCTCCATGATTGTAGATAATTACCACTTTATGCAAATAAGTTTGAAATGAAATTATTTGAGTGGCCATGGACAAAGAATCAATGGTATTCTTGCTGGTATGGTGGTGGTGTCTTAAACTAAAAAATGTAAAAATAAGGGAATTCAACTTTAGCTGGACTGAATGTTTTTAGTACCACTGATACTGCACACATTACCCGCACACAAAGCTGTGTCCTGCAGTGCTGTTTTGTGGGCCACTATATCAACTTTAGACAGTGAGTGCTTTGTAAATCCCAAGTCAAATTTAAAATATCAGGTCTTGGCAAAAGTGAAGTGATATTTTGCTTGTCATGCTTGTTTGTGTGAAATAAAATACACAGTTGCAAACCTTTAAATCTTTATCAGTCAAACAGCACCACAGCCGGTAAACAGGCGTTGTTGATTTATGACATTAGTGGGCTCATGCCGAGACAGTGGATCGTGACTCTGTTGTGGCTCATCTTTATCAAACTGCTGCATTCCCTTATCATGCATCGCAGCGCATGGCCGATTAGCTGGATGCGCTGATAGGGTTGGACTGGGATTATTGTGTGTGAATTTGTGCGTTTGTGTGCATGCAAGAGTGTGGCAGTCATCCAGATTTGAAGATCACCTCGAAATATGGCGCATTCCACAGGGAACCTGACGAAAAGGTCTTGTACAAATCTGCATGAAGGAGCCAAGGCTCAAAACAAAAAGGAGGAACATATTCTCCTGTGTTGCCTGTGTATCCGTTGGCAGTCCCTTGTTGAAATGCCTGTCTTGACTTTCAAAGCTTTTGCTACGGGGAATTTGAATGAACTGTGTGCCTTACAACACCTTCCCACAGGGAGCAGAAGGAGGAAAAACACTGATCTGAGGTTTTCAGCATTTACCTGGTGTGTGAGTAACACCCTGCAGCTTTTTTGCTGTGAGGTAATTCACCTACCAACACTGCACAAGCATCACCTCTCACAGCACAGAACACAGTTTATTGTATTATATGAAGTCTCTGTAGATTTGCAGGAAACACATTCTTACTCACTAAAATTAACAATTTTCTCTTTTGACATTGTCCTGTACACTCTGTAGACTCTACAGGACTCATGCTGTTGTGACATACTCTTGTTTTGGGGCCTGCCTTCGCAAATGTCCCTGTTTGTTCCTCAACTGAGAGACATCTGTTGTCTTCGTTGTAGGGAGGATATTTCCAGGGGCAAATCACACTGAGTCCACCCTGTCCTCTGGGCCCTGCTCTCTGTCAAGCCTAGGGATGGACGGGCCTGTTTCCAATGTTTGCGTATTGCCAGTGGTGCAGAAAGTCGCCTTCTACTTCCACCGCAGGGCAGCATTATTTCCAGTGCGTCATTTGAAGAGGGAAAAGAAAAAAAGAAAAGGAAAAAGTGCCTACTGCCTCAAGGTCCCTACCTTTCCTGACTGGTCTCTGGGGACAACCACATTACACAGTTGTGAGGAGTGAAGTGATCCAATACAAGGCAGAAACAAAGAGTCTATTTTTTGAAAAATAAATAAAAAATACAAATGCTTAGTTAAATGGAGAAGGGCGAAAGCAGTTTTAGAAAGATTTCATCAAGAGACCGGAGGATGTCTGGTAGGCAGCACTATTATGCAAAAGCAAGAAGAAAACAAGATCTTTTTGAAAAGTTCAAGCTGAGGTAGATGAAGTAAGCCTTGGCTTTATTGCAGATTTGGTTTGAGACAGGAGGGTTAGGGTTACACAGATGCAGACTGGTGGGACTCATGAAAAGCTGGGGATTAGGGGGTTAGGGTTAGATCTCAAGCTGTGAGAACTCAATAATGACAAACGTGAATACAGGAATATGTGCCACTTAAAGCATGCATATGAACAACATTTTTTCCAAAAAGATATGGGATTCTATTTTAATCACAGACACCAGTAGAAAGCACCAGGGCACCAGGGCATGTGCACAAGGTCACTGAGTGCTGATCCAACTGCACCTGCAAGTTTGAGTGCTATGAGAAAAAATGCTGGGCGAGGTGAAATATAAACCAGAGGGTGTGGTGATAAATGATTTTTTCTTGTCCAGTCATATTAACCACTTCATATCTTTTAAACAGCTATATCAATGGTGTGTGGCTTTATTTTGCAACACAATAATACACTCAAGAACTGTTACAGTCACAGATCCTGATGTTGGCAGCAAAAGAATTAAAAAAGTAAAATTTTGCTGGTTGCTTTGAGTTTGTTTGTGATTAGTAAGGTTACTTTTAATTGGATTTGGTTATGTTTACATATGACAATGAAGCCACTGCGGCTAAAACTGTGAGTGAAGCAAGAGTTTGTTCATTAAACAGTGAACAATACAGTTTATATGATTGCATTAAGTTTGAAAATCCCCTCCAAGAAAGTTTTAAGATATTCTTTGAGTAATAATTTGTGTCTAATATGTTTTATCTACGAAAAAAGTTCAACTACCGTGTTAGAAATTCTTAAAATTAAAAAATTAAGACCCAAGTAATAATGAAAACTTTTGGGCCTGACCTGATCAAGATGGCGGAGTAGAACTCCCTCTGCTCCAGCTCCTTTGTCTTTGTTACAGCAAAACCTTTTGATGAGACCACTTTCAAGTCTATCACACTTGGAAAAAAGAACAATAACTTCTGCCTGCCTTGTATATTACAATGTCGCCGTGATCACGCAATTTCAAAACCAAAGAGATGGTTGACAAACCACAAATGGATGACGATGAGACTACCGCGTGCCAGCTGACAGTGGCCTATCTTGCATCTACCTTGAAAAAGTCAGTCAGGCTGAAAAGAACTTCAAAGAAAGATTTGAAATTTAGAAAGTCAACTAGGAACCACACAAGAGACCCTATCTAAACATGCTGAAGATCAAGACCCAGCGCTCAATCACCTTAACACTGCAGGTAGGGATCAAGAATGCTGAAGACACCACATAACAACACAGCAAAATACTGAACCAACTTGAAAACAAATTGGTGTCCCTTGAGGAGATAAGAAGATGAGACAACCTGCGCCTAATCTTCCTAAAAGAGGGAGCGGCAAGGGGAAATGCGTTGGACTACCTAACAACCAACATCCCCAAGTGGTTCCCACATCACTCTGAAAATCCACTGGAGCTGATGCGAGCTCATTGCATCAGGCCAATGCAACTTACATCTGCTACTCCAAGAGTCATGATAGTGAAATGTCTGTGCTTCACACATAGAGGCCACATCTTGAATGAGTCAAGAAGAGTGCCTGTGAAAGTTGCTGGCCACACTGTTCAATTCGAACCAGATTACAGTGACTGTATTGCCAGGCGGAGACGTCCCTGCTATATAGAGACAGAGTGCAATTAAGTCCCCCCACCTTGGAAGAGAAAACAATTCATTGCTCTCCATTGACTTTGTATTGAGTGAAGGTGCCTCCTTGTCATTTCTGTCTGCTAGCAAACAGAAAAATGCTGCTGTGTGGTGGGATGACCTACCAACAGGGTAAAGAACCCAGAACTAAGTCTTTATAAGCTGCTGCACTGAAAAACTGAGCCTTTAAGAAGACAAAAGTAGATAACGTTAAAGGGTTGTGTGCTGTGTGGTGGGAGAGACAGACCTGACCTGAGCTGCACGGACAACCTGCAGCTCAAGAACCTCCATAAAAATGACACATATACCTGGACACACTGCTAGTCACAGCGAACAGGTTGAGTTGAGTTGAGTAAAAACAGAACAGCTGTTCAGTTGAAAGTTATGCAGTGTTTGTAACAGATGTTTAAATCACAGAATAGCTGACCTGCATTCAGCTGAAATACTAACTTTAAAAAGAGCCTGAATAAGAAATGATTGCATGTCTGTGCATGTAATTTCCCTGCATATGTTTACAAACTGTACTGGTCATATCAGCTGTTTAAAGCGTTATGCCAGCCTGTTATGTGGTGGAGTTTGCTACACAGTTGTGCTATCTTTACTGTAGACATGATGTCAGCATTGCATTCATGTATTGCATCTTAACATATTCAATGTATGGGTTTCAGCATATACTATAAACAAACCTTTTCCTCTCTGGTAGACGTAAGGTGCTAAAATAATCCTTTGACATGCTAAAATCTAATTTTTTTCTACCAGCAACAGGCATTTTGTTAGCGTTTCAGCCCTTAGTTGCATATTATTCCGCTGGTTATTTTCTCCTCTGGTGGGCATAGTTTTGGCGTTGCCTCTCTGACTTTCAAACTCATACTACACATATCTGCTGAAACTGCTTAAATTCTCTGTGATTTCAGCTATTTTCTTACTTATTTTCTAAGATATCCATTTATGTTTGATATCCAGTACTTAATTCAGTAAAGTAACTTTAATTCAGACCTTATTTGAGTATTAACAATAATTACAAGATGTTTTTGTTTCTTTCTTATTTGCTGTTCTTCTTCTGTCTTGAAGCTGAGTGGTTTTGATTCTTTTTGTTTTTGCACTCTTTTTTGCTCATTTTTGTTTGCAACTCTATTCTCCCCTTTTCTTGGGAGAGGGGTATAGGGCTGGGAACAAGAGGAGACCAGGGGGCATGGTGGTGGTGAATGTGGGACAGGACCTTATGGAATGATCTTATTTCTCTTTATTAAACAATTGTAGTCTAAACTCCATTTATGGTCTTCTCAGGGGGTCTTACTTTTAATTTGACAAGTTTACATTATGAATTTCTAATTGATATTGTGGGTGTATGTGATGTGCTGTTGTGTGTAGCTTTGTATTTTGTATTTTGTATGGTGTGTTCTATGTGTTTTGTTTGTTTTTTTGCTTTGTACTGTTTGTTGTAATGCTGTTGTTTTGATTGTGGGGGACTAGCTTAGCTTAGCTTCGAGCTAACTCCGGTGCAGTGCATCTTTAATGTTTAAAACTGTACACTGTCCCAATCAATAAATCAAATCAAACTTTTTTGAGCATCTCTTGGTGGCACTGCTGTTTCTTTTATACATTCATGACTAACATTACACTACTATCTTGGAATGGGTGAGGCCTAAATATCCCTCAGAAACAAATAAACATTACGGACTTCCTATGGAGAAAAAAGTAGAGGTGGCCTTTTTCAAGAAAAAATGGAAAATAGAGGTGTAGTAATCCTTGCAAAACATACTTTTCAATATATGGATCTAGGATGTGGGAGAGATACTGAAAGGAGAGTTGCTTATATAAAATCAGTAGTAAATGGGACAAAAATGGCATTTCTCTCTGTATATACACCTAATGTATTTGATGCTGAATTCTATAACTAGTTAACTAATACAATACTTGAATTATCTGAATTTGCTCTAATAATAGGGGGTGACTTTAATGCAGTCTGGCTACACTCTTTGGACAGAACTGAGATCACTGAGCCAAGAGAACAATGTCTGGCATCGAGTGCATTACGGAAATGGGCTACAGATTGTTCTGTTGTAGATGCTTGGCAGACTGCACACCCAGTGAGAAAATATACTTGTTTCCCTTTACGACATCAATCTTTTTCTTGTATTGACTACATTTTCATCTCCATGTCTCTCTCTGATCACAGAACTGTGAAAGGTATAATAACCATTCTATCTACTCCAAAGCATGCAGCACATTGGCATTTCAACTCCACACTACTGCAGAATGAAACCTTCCTAAAAGAAATGAATGTACAATTAGATAAATTTATTGCAACTAATAAACCATCAGATAATGATCCCGGTATTCTGTGAAGGCACTGAAGGGATACATCAGGGATAAAACAATTGGGTTTGCTTCCAATCTGACTGCAATCAGATCAATCATCAATCCAGACTGCAGGATATTCAGAAATTAGGAAAAGACATCTCTGAAGTATAGCAGAATACATTATGGCCTTGAACGTTATACGTTGAGCTGTTGCTTAAGAGGGAGTTACTCAGCAAAGACCTCAATCATTTATTCAGACACAGAGCAAAATCATTATCTAAATAGTGCACAACCAAGCCACTTGCTAGCAATGAAACTGAAAACCAAATATAACCTCTATTAAATCCATCACTGGTAATTTGTGTACAGACCCAACAGAAATCCCTCAATCCCTCACAGAAATTAATGATAACTTTGGTGCATCCTACTCCTGTTTATATACATCAGAGATAAGTTATGGCACCCAATCCTGCTCTAGCTCTTAAAACCCACTGCAGCTTCCACTGCTTTCCCAGGAGGATCACACTGATCTTGAAGCTCCTTTGTCTTCATCTGAACTCCATAAAGCTCTTCTGTTGATGAATAAAGGCAAGTCACCAGACTTAGATGGTTTATCTCCAGAATTTTATTTAGCCTTCTGGCCCTAGGTAGGACCTCTCTTGATGGATATGATTCTCTCTGTAATTTCAAAGGGTTCATCCTGTAAAAAGAGTAACATAGCCATTATCCAAGATCCACAAGACTGGTCAACACTGATATCAAGCTATATGCCAAAGCGCTAGCCTCTCAATTGGAACCATATATGAATTTTCTAATTCGTAAGGACCAAATATCGAAAACTGCCTTGCCTCAGACAATGTACGTCGGCTTCTCCATATCATTGAGTTCTCTAATAACATTAACTCCTCAACAGCTGCCCTTTCTCTTAGTGTGGAGAAGGCTTCTGATCACTTTGAGTGGCTATGGGTTTTGGTAATCATTTCATTGCTATGATTCAAGTTCTTTATTCATACCCCACTGCTATGGTCTTGACAAGGAACACCTGTTCTAAACCCCTGTATCTCGTAGCTCCCATCAGGGCTGCCCTCTTTCTCTTTTGCTCTTTCTCTTGAACCTGTGGCCCAGGCTGTCAGACAATCAGTTTGTCATGAACCTATTATCATGCATGACACCAAGCACTTTATTTCTCTATATGCCAATGATATATTGCTTTTTATCCAGGATGTCCCACAGTCTCTTCCCCACTTTCTAAACATATCCAGTAATTTTAGTCAGATCTCGAAATATAAAGTTAACTGGGATAAATCTGCTTTACTGCCACTAAATGCATCAGCAAGACAACTGACCTCCATATTCAATATCCCTGTGGTTCAGAACATCAAATACTTAGGAGTGTTAATCCACCCTTCAATTGGAAACTTATGACAGAGGTAGAAGCAGATTTACAAAGATGGAAAATTCTCCTGTTATCATTTAACTCTCACATCTCCATTATTAAAATGAATGTCCTCCCAAGAATCAAATTTCTTAGCTAAGTGATACCTTTACCACCACTTAAAGACCACTGGAAAAACCCATTCTCTAACATCGAGGTTTGTATGGGGGAGTAAAAAACCCAGACTGAAACTGTCAGCTCTCCAAAGACAAAAAGGTGATGGGGGATTTGGCGTACCTAACCTCCAGTGGTATCACTGCTCATTTGTACTGCGCCCTTTCACCAAATGATTAAATCCTGCTTATGGTGTGTCTTGGAGACCAATAGAAGAGAACATGGTGCACCCTCAGGTTACAAGATCTAGTCTACCTCAACATTTCACTCAAACAATCAAGAAAGAAATTTGGCTGAATTGTTACTGAAGTAACAGTGGGTGAGATATTAATGCATGGTCATTTGGGATTACTGTATATTTATCTACTTTATTTGTGATCTACTTGTGTAAAGTAGAATTTAAATGCCAATAAAAAAAATTGTTCACAAAAAAAAAGAAATTCTTAAAATTACATTTTATTCTTCTCCCACTTTGAAAAATCCAGAAACTATGAAAATGCAAACATTGTTGATTTCAGATGTTTAATTACTGGACATCACTTAAGCAATATTACACAAGAGGGTGTGCTTTACCATCATTGTTGGCACGACAGTGTCAGGTCAGGTACAGGACAAGTCAGGAACGAGGTGCGTGTGCCGAATTCCGTAAGCATCATTGAAGTGCCAACAGTAAAGGTAAAGCACACCCTTGAGTGCATATAACAGTCATCCCTTAGTAACAACCTAGCAACAGAGATGATTTCTAGTCCCTGATTATGAGTCAGCCAGCCAACTTGAGCTCATGCTTTCTGGAGATTGCGGCATTTCCCAAACTGAATACATACCTCACATATAAACACAAAACTGCTTTGCTAGCTCAATCTCGTTGTAACTAAGATATCCGCTGAAATTTTTTTTTTCCATGGACAGATTCAGCTACTATGTCCGCAAACTTCACAGACATTTTTAAACTAGTAGAGCCGTGTCACTAACACACCGGCACAGCTGATGGAGGATGCCAGAGTGGGAGCTATACTCTCAACTGAAGGGAAAATGGCTAAGTTTTGCTGTGCATGGGTGTGCCGGGTGATGATAAAGAGTGGAGAAGGGTTCGGGTTTTCCAGTGTGTGAGGATGTGCGTGTGAAACTCATCTCACAGTCTCAGAGTTCAATACACTTGGTAAAGGGTCCGTTTTGTTTTCCCCACAACTCCTAATCAGTTCAGTTCAATCCAGTTTCACAAACATAAAAGAAAGATAACTCAAAACTCCGTTCTGGGTTTTCACTGCAAATCCCCCCACAAAACAAAACAAACCAAAGGCGCTAGCAAAGCAACACAGTACATAAAGTAAAGCCAGCAGAAATATCAGATAGGTCGGACCACCGTGTTTAACTATATATCTTCAAACATTACAGTTACGGCTAAAAATGACAACAGAAAGAAACAAGTTTGCCAAGTTTACATATCTCCACGATTCAAATCAACCACCAGTCATCTACCTAGAAGTGACTGTTGTTATACCCATTAATTAACGCCCACACGAAAAGGCACATGAAACTTATGCTGAATCAATGGCTTCTGCAAACAACACAGACTGATAAACTCATAATTGTCAAGACTTGTCATGGCTGAATCCACATAAAAAAGCTACTCTACTGTCTCTATCAAGATTATATTCAAGTTTACACTAGCATCTTCAGTACCTGCTATCAGCCGATAGAGACTCAAGGTCATACCTATTGCTTTATATGCCACCTGCACTCCGATTTAAGCTGGTTTCCCCACCCTTGCTGCTGCTTAACAAGTGGCACACTGGCACAGGTCAATGGAGTACAGCCATTGGTACATGGAGATTGGTGACCTCATGTAATTCTCAGCATAGCTCTGCCTTTCATTTCAAACCTGTAACAAGGTCTTATTACTCAAAACACCTGTGTGCAGGGCCTGTATTTAACAATGTCTTATTTACATTATTCCACAGCTGCTGTGGATTTGCAGCAAGTATCTAATTTGTGTTCACTAATAGAATTACTAAATTATTTGCAAGAAATGGTGAGGACCCTGGACAGGAGACTGAATGAACACCAAAAATAGTAGTCAGTTGTCTGTGAACACTAGACCAAAACCACTCATAGTATGGAACAAGAAGTAGGGGTCAAAGGTCATCCACATCTGACGCCCGATACCATCCTTCAACTGAGACAGGGATTACAATCTCCCCCTCCCATATATGACCACCTTTTATTACTTTACTGAAATTCCATTTATAGGTCACGTGATCATTGCTAAACCATCTCCATGACAACTGAGCAACTCCATCCTCTAGAAGGCCACAAGATGCGATGTAATCTTAATAATAATCTTTTCTATTCTCAGCAAAACATCAAAGAAATTATTTTCACCCACACACCAACAGCTAGCCATGTGCCTCCTTATCTGTATGGAACTCCATCTTATTGTGTTCCTCTTTCCACCTCCATGTATTCTCCAAAATATCAAAAAGATTTTCAAGGTTGTGGAAACATCTTTAATCTGCAATTCAGTGCTTACACCACAAAGTGACATTCATCATCCATACGAAATAGGTGGGTTGGGAAGCTCGGTGACGTAGTGACTACTCACAGAGTTAGTTGGTGAACTGCTGTGGCTGGCGAGCTCCTGTCTCATAACTTGTGGAACAACTTTTACCCTGATAGTGGAGGTTTAAGCTAATGAGCTATGATACCTTCCACCATTTGGACTCTCTGGCACTGTCAGGAGATAGGTTGCAATTGGACAACGATGCAAATTTACGAGTCAAAGTTCACCAAAATTGAACTTAATGAGAAAAATCTGCATTCACTTACCCCCAAGAGTGAATCCACTTATCGCAGCGATTCCATTGGAATGAACTGAATTAGCCATGAAATAAAACCTGGTGTGCAGGCCTTTATGCAGTAGTACTGCTTACACTAGTCTTTGCCCTGCCATGAAAGCACTAGCCTTGCTCTTAGACTTTTAAAAGGACAGACTATTGAAACATCTCTATTGGGATAATGATTTGAATGGGTTTCCATTTTGAGTGAAACAGCTATGATGACCTTTGGCCTGGATTGGACCTCAAGGCTTCTCTCTGTTTGACAGGGCGGGTCCATGACTCTGAAAATGATGTGGTCGATTAGTGTAAGTATCTTCCGCAAGGTTTGGCTGAGTAAAATAATATCTCTCTCCAACAATCCCAGCCATGCAAACCTAAAGATTATGTTAGCAATGTGACCACAGAGAGGATAATGCAGTGTGCCTTGATTGCTATTTAGTGCAGAGTCTCATCCACAGTTATCGTCCACATAATAACTCTGAAAGCTGATCCTCCTGCACTGTTTAGAGGAATGCAAGACAAATCTAACCTTGCCCGCAATGGTTTGTTTAGTCCTCAGAGTGAATTTCATAAGTGGGTGAAGGTGGCAACCACATACATTAGAGCTACAAACCGCTATGTTGTGTGAATGACCAGTCTGTCTGTGTGTGTTTGCCTGGGAAACTTAAGAATATCCTTTCACAGTTTGGTGATGAGCAGAAATAATGTCAGAGTGCTGATTAACCATCAAACAAACACATTTTTTATTCAGGTTATGCAGAGTCTTCTGAACACATCCCATCCTGCCTGTAACACTGGAAGGATCCTTGCTCATTCACACACATCTCCATGGGAACAAATGTGTGTTTCTATTCATTCACATTCATATGCAGCTGAAAACACCATAGGGAGAGCAGCAGATAAAATCAGCTTTATTTACCCTGTAAACTTGTGAATTAAAATATAACACAGCCATGATTAATCACATCAGTATTTCTGATAGGGGTGCTTACATTTGCTGAACAAATTTCAGAGGACTTTACTACAAACATCCTAGGTGTTAATGCCGTCACAGTGTTTTCACAGTTTTTATGATATATCTACAACAACAAGCACTACACAGTTTACTTCACAGTCTGTCAAAGCCTCAAAACCCCCCCTCATGTTCACATCTTGTGGTGCTTTGTTTTGCTTTTTTGCTTTGCTTTGTTTCATTTCAGTCGGATCCAAGTGTTGCCCACCCACGTGTTCACATGTGGGAACACTTTAGGAGAGAAAGTCCTTACTCTGCTCACTGAGTGAAGTGATAGGAGGGGAAACACTAACTCTTATGTAGTGCTTATGCATCCAGAGGTATTATGCTGTCTGCTGACAGACAGACAGATTAAATAAACCCAGCCAGGACTGCACTTCCAATGTATACATTCAGCGTTACAACTGCAGGGAAATCCATTACTCAAAGCAGTAACTAAGCATTACATGATGTTGCATTTATACAAGCAAACATTTTTCATGTAAATATCACTCACTCTCTAACTATCCACCTCTGTAATGGCATCTTGTCCAGTTGACAGTACCATGTGGTGTAAGCAGGGATTTTCACAAGCAATACTTATCGAGTGGGTGTGCATCGAATTCCAGAGGTGGACTATACATCACTTTTTTTTCTCTCAAAAACTGCTGCCAAGGTTTAGCCCTGTTGCAAATTCATGGATCAATTTACTAACTATTACAGAAAATTTATTACTGTAAGGCCATTCGTGGAAAACAGTCTTTGGCACGGTAACAATTACATTCTCTTCTGGGGTGAGGTTTAAAGGTGCAGTGTGTAGAATTTAGTGGCATCTGGCGAAACGGACTAAATGGAACATAATATGCAAAGTATGTTGCACTGCCATGTTTCTACAGTAGCCCAGAAAAGACAAACCAAACACTGGCTCTAGAGAAGGCCTGTCATGTTTTTCGCGTTCTACATGCTTGGAAGGGGAGAGGTATTTAGTTGGTTGCAATCTGGAGCCTCATTGATGCCAGTAAATCTTACACACTAGTCCTTTAATGTTGTTGGTCTACCTCTGTGATGACTTTTTCCCACAGTATAATGTTAACTTGGACTGTGTGGATGTTTTTCTTACTGTCATTTCACATTTATCCTCAGCTCCAGCACCTCCAACGAGCCTTTATTTGGTGAGCAGCTATCTTTATATTGTGAACTTTCCATTGTTATTAGTGATGTAGGTGACTCTTTTAGGATGTAATGAAGCTTAACAGGGTCCTTCAGAGCTACCTATTCTGATAATGTGTCCTGGATAGCAGTAGTGAAAGATGTATTTAGTTCCTTTACTTAACACCCTGCAATAAATCCTACCTTCATGAAGGTTATACTTGCCAGTTCTGTCAAATTGTACTTGTCATACTGAGAGGTGTTTCTAATAGTTTGTCCACTCCATTTATGGCAACGATGGTAGATTACATATTATAAACACCTCTCAGTATAATAAGTACAGTTCAACAGTTCCACAAGCTACAGCCTCTGAAATGACCATTACAGTACGTAAATTCAGCACCACTCAAAAACAGTTCAACCAAAACTGAGTATTATAACCTTCATGAAGTTAGGATTTACTGCAGGGCTGCAATAGGTGGACCTTATAAACTGGAAAAGTAGTCTATTGACCCTTTTACTTTATACATTGTCATTTGATGTATTGCCAAAATAAGAAATAATACGTAGAGTGATTTTAATCTGCAAAATAACTACTAACTATATAAATTATGTGTATACTTAATACATGGAGTGGAGTAAAAATGATTAGAAAATAGCATAACATGAAAATACTAAGGAAGGATAAATCTGATGATATTCTGAAGTTTTTCACCAAATCCCATGAAAAGACCAAAGCCAACATTGAAGTGAACTATTAACAAGTATTGTGTGCGTATCTAAATCCTAATATAAATTATTCCTCTATGCCATAGTTGTACTGGTGACATGTTCCTTCATTACAATGAACACACACACTGCGGTTTATCTGTTGATCCAACAAACACCGTCCTGCAGCTCCAACAAATGCACGTTACTCCTGTTTGAGTTAAGTTTGCTAAAAACTACAGTTCCCAGCTGTTTTAGGAAATTATTAAAAAACTATATATTTCTGACACAGGTTTATGCCTCCAGTATAACCAATGGATGAGTGCCACGGACATTATAGGGAAGTCGAAAAATACTAAAAGACATATTAATGTATTGTTGGTTCTTTCATGAGATTTATAGAAAATAACAGAAATATAGAGTATTGCCAGCCCTATTCTTTTTATTACTTGAGGAAATTATGTAATTTTGGTTTATAGTGAGCAGATACATCAATATTGTTACCATCCTGATTTGCGGACACCACACAGCACACATGATTATTGTCATTTAAACTACAACACACTACAGTTGTGAATTATGTCCGAGGTGCCACTGTTGTGCCACCGTATCAGTTTTATGAAAAGAAGGAAACTAAGTAATCACATGCAATGTCAAGTGTTTGTTATTGCAGCTACAGCTACCACAGAGTAATTGGCTATGGTTGACTCATGCTACAAGCAACGGTCTCCACCACCAGGAAGTAGAAGCCCAATCAGTCGATGCATTGTTTAGTATCACAAGACCTGCATTTTCCTCCTTCATGAGTGACTGCATCCAATTAAAAAGTGTCCTGATCTCTAGACAAACTGCTCCATTGCACTCTTGTTTTGTTGTCATGGCTGCATGTGTTTGTTGTTCATTTATGTAGCAGTGAGTGGTATTGTTGGTGGTGTTGGGTTGTTTGTTACTTTGTGCAAACCCAGCTTGAGGGACTAAGCTTAAGGGATACATACGAGCTCTGTGAATTGTTCCAATTATGGCCAATGGCAACACTATGAGATGGAGCAGTCCTTACCTTCACACATGCGTCCATCTGTCATTAGCGAGAACCCTGGGAAGCAGGAGCAGTGAGCCCGGCCTGCCACCACTGTACACTGCTGACTGCAAGGACCATTTTCTGCAAGAGACAGAAATATGAGCAGCATGATTACAACCATCTCCTGATGCCATACAGCTACACCTCCAGGACAGTCATTCACATATAATGTCTTAAATTTCTCATCCTTGTTTCTCTGCTGTCCCAGTAATTCATTGCCCTGTTGTCTTGCTCCCCAAGGCTCCTATGGAGCCCGCCTTCACACCCTCACACTGATCATCACTCCCCGCAGGAAGAAGCCTCTCATGAGCCATCGCATTGAACACAACTTAATCGATTCTCCCTATTTAACAGCTCGATAGTCCTGCAACAAAGAAGCATGGGCCAGAAACTGTTTCCCCCACAATTACTCACCAACACATTCCGCACTAAAGCTCTGCAGTGGTGAAGTGTCGGAAGGCCCACTCAATAAATTGATCAGGATATTCTTATAACTAACAATCAGAGACACACTGAAGGAGCAGCGCTTTTGTTGGAGCCTGGAGTACAGACTCTGGCAGCTCGAGGGTTTGCGCTGCTGTTCTCCTGACTTGATCAAGATTCAGCTCATGAACCTGCAGCAGCATGAACACAGAAGATCAGCTATGGCTGAACGGTTTATCAGTGAAAGCGCATGCAGCGAGGCAACTGTCCCTGTTTTTACTTCTGTTCATAAGGGAGTTATTCGCTGCAGGAAATTCAGGCAGCACTCAGACACATCATGTGTCTCAGCCGGGCCTGCTCGCTTTGTTTCAATAAAAGCAGAGTTGATGTGTTGAGCAGATGTATCCGGCCTACTGGGCTCCAGACATGGAGTTAGAAGCTCAAGACACCAGCAACTGCATGTACGCTTCACTGCCTCATATGAAACACGCTCCAAAGCCCAAAACACTCTCATCACCCACTACACATAGAGCGTAACACACACCTTTATCAAAGGGAAGGATCCATGAAGAAGTGTATCACAGCAGGAAGTGAAGACCAGAGCTAAAAATCTGCAAATCATGTTCATATTACTACATTAATGTATTATCTCACAGCTACCTTCATGCTGATGGTAATGCAATTTTGGTGAATAATGTCAAAGCCTGAAAATGACGTCCATGTGGATTCATTGCTTATGAATAGATCACCTGTTATTCTAAATGAGGTCAATTAGCATGGGTTGAAAGTTAACAATAGCTGTGTTTCCATTAGATTCACAAGAGAATTTTAAGCGAACTTTTGGAATGTTGCAAAAAGGAAAATGCGAATTAGGTGCGTTTTCATCAACTGGTTTGGAGAAATAAACTAGGCTACACATAGTTTTGTCAAAAGATGGCGGTATAGGCTTAAATAATCCGCCAGTAAACAGAGTAGAAGAAGTATAGGTTGTCAACCGGAAACAAAACAAATAGTTATAATGCCTTGACGAGAGAAAAATGAAGAAATGAAGAGGTCTTCAGGAATTTGAAAGGAAGTTGTAATTGTTCTTTCATGTCAGCTAGTATTGGCCATGTTTCATGCTATCCGGAGACGAAGGCAAAGAAATTTAATAATTCTAATGGCCGCAGCAAGGGAGAAACAGCACATGAACAAGTTCTGGGAGGTCACAGTGGACATACATTTCACAGCCAGCCTTTGACTGCAACATTTCAGAATGTCAGAACACAGCGAGAGAAGAAACAACTGATCAGCCACGTGAGTTAAATGTCTGCTACATCATTATTTATTCGACAAATGCGTTTCCATTTACTATTTTGTGCATAAACCCGTTTTCGACATTTCCAAAATCTACCTCAAGCAATTGTAAAAACTTATTGGAGAAATTGAGGAAGGTTTTTTTTTAATTTTGGCATTTCCATTAAGCTTTTCTAATGCGATACTTCATATGTTTCAAGACTGTGGCGATTGTGAAGTGCCACTACAAACAAAGCACAAATCTTTGGAGCAAACATAGCATGAGCAGCATGTTTAGCAGAGCAGCAGCAGCAAGTAAACCATTGTGTCTACATAGGAGGCATTCAGGAGCACGGTTGAGCATATTTCACCCATGTTGTGGAAGTGCTCAGACCCCAGTACACAATGACTGTATATATATGCACATAAAATGATGGAAATAATTTCGATGGGGGCAGTTCAAAATCATTTTTTTCACTCAAATCCGACATGAAGGCACAGAAAATAGGAATGATCTAAGCGCCCAATATGATCGAGCCACTTTATTTTGGGATGCATAATTTTATTTTTTAAATGCAGCCCTTATTTTAGGCTACTTGAAATGAGAAAAGAACATTTATTTACTATTACAGTACTTAATATTTATAACATCTGTGTATAAGAGAATGTTTCTGTATATACTTATTCACACCTCACATCAACTGTATTAATTTCTCTATGTGATGAAGTAGTGGCTGGAGGACAAGTGATCGGCCAGGTCTGAACAGGCACGTTTTGAACGGGCACTGCACTAGTACATTTGACAGTAGATGTACAGTAACAGTGAAAAGTTTGGTCACACTTTCTAATTCAAGGGAATGGGAAGGTGTGTCCAAACTTTTGACTGGTACTGTACATTTACTATACATTTCATGATTAGATGACATTTATGTGGAGAAACTCTGGAGAAATCTCAGTGGTTTAGTTTTAGTGTAGGCTATGGAGCTAAATAAGGTCAGTTTGGTACTTGGCACATGAGCAGCAAAATTTAAGTAAATAAAAACTGATGTGCTAGCTAACAACAGGCAAACATACTAGCTTGCACAGATACTGTAAATGTAGTTTAGTGTGACTTTTTTCTGGGAGGTCAGCTAGGCTAACTAGCTCTTAGCACTTAAATAATGGCTACAATACTTTTTGAAAAATTAGTAGCAAGTGTGCTAGTTTTCAAAAATATAAGCTATTTTGTCTTTGAGTTGTTAATATGGCTATCTGGCTCTCTCCATGTCAGCTGATGCCAGAGAAGTGTAAACTAACTCTCCAACGTATTGGGTACTGACTATCTGAACTAATGATGAAAGTTTTTTTTTATATGTCTGCAGCTTAAAAGGATTTGGCTGGCGATTTTCTATATTTTTCTTATTGTCAACACAGTGCAGAGCCAAACAAACAATAACCTGATCTACTTACTAGTATTGTGTGTGTGTATTCAAAGCCTGATCTTATTCCTCTGTCTCCGGGGAGCAGAAAAGCTGGCGAGGCTCTGTAAACAGAACCAGGTTCCTGCATACAGAACTACTCTCCAGAGACTGAAAACGTGATCACTGTTATTAGTCTTTGGAGCGGTTTCTAAACAAACTAATATGCCCAAACTTTTTGGGGTGAAGAAACATGTCACTTGGTGCAGTGTCAATGAGCTGTGTGGCTCATTGACATGTTTTTAATAGTTTTTGGACAACAACAGAGGGCTATGGCACAGAGGAATCAGACATATCAGGCTTTGGATACACACACAATACTTGGAAGTAGATCAGTTCATTGTTAGTTTGGCTCTGCACATGAGATTTGTAGATATAAAGAAAAACATAGAAAGTCACCAGCCAAATCCTTTAAGGCTGAATATGTAGTTTCTGACTTTCTGGCCAGTAAATATAATAATCTTGGTCCTATTCACTTGTAGATGAAAACTGACTGCTGAGGCAACTAGTTTCATGTGGCATAAACTTACTAAAGAAAATGTGCCAAAGTTAAATTTGGTCACACTCCTTTCAATAAATATCAATATATATGGACATTAGCATTTAAAAGCACTGTAATGGAGATTCTACATAAGAAGTGACCATTGTTTTAGGTCAGATTTTGTAGTCATCATTTTTATCAATGATGGCTCTCATATCTAAAAAGTAGCCATTCTATGAGAAACAGCATTTGGACTTGTAAGGTGTACAAGTGCAAATGTAGTACAATGGCTTCTCATGAAGTTACTAATTGGACCAAATATCATAATTGATACACTTCATGTGGTATAGTATGTGCACCTCGCTGCCACTGAGGAGCATAACAAACAAACATTCAGAAAAGCTCAAGGCCACCAGAATCAATAATGGATAAAGGTTCCTGACATAAATGTACCTTATTTTGGAGAAATAGTGTCGTGCTACACAAAGTTTAGAGGCATACATATGACATTTATTTTAAAGCATTCATTAGCTAAATCAAAATCATGATGACTTCAGTCTGACGGTTGAAGTGCAATCAAGATGGAGTCACGGAGTAGTTTAAGAATGTAAATGAAAATGTAATGTAAGCTACACAAAATGGCAACGACATAATGATGTTTTGGAAGCAGGGTTTCTATTGTCTTGTTGATTATAGTAATCCATTTGTTTCAGTTTGGTCTTTATGAATTAAGTTCAAGTTCAAGTTTCTTTATTATTACGTCCTATCTTAGGTTTCAGCTCCTCGACAATGCACTAAGGAAAAAAAGAAATATTTAAAATAGTAAAAGCAACAGCATAGTATAGTGTAAAACATATGAGTGCATGTATGTATGTATGTATGTATGTATGTAAAGTGCGGTTTGCATGTGTCCTACCTATAATATATGAATAAATATCTATATGTGTATATTATATGTCTATGTACATACAGTATATGTCTGTGTGTGTTTGTGCGTGTGTGTGTTTGTGCGTGTGTGTGTGTGTGTGTGTGTGTGTGTGTGTTACATCAGGCAGGCTGCAGACCATTAGTGTCCATTGTTCTTAAGCCACAGTTCTTTACTATCTTAAATTGGTTTTGATGCATTTTTATGTGAATGCACAGTGTGGCGACTCCTTTGTTGATGTCACATGAATACTTGACATCTGTAACGTAAGCATTACCTGCACAGGGATTGAGGTGGACAGGGCTGATGGTGAATGTGCTGGTTGTAGTGCTGGTTGGAGTGGTTTGTGTTGGGATCACAGCAAGGCTGTCCTCTTCTCTCACTCTGTTGTCCTCGTCAGGACTCACTGCACATGGAAACACAACAGACACCATGAGGGACGTGTATAAAGTACTGCAGCTAAATGAAGGGTTAGTCATTCAGACTTCAAGTTGAGATACTGCAGAATGAAGGCAGGTTGACTCACATGTTCCCCATATATGAAACCAATTTTAAAAAGTAATATTCCACATAATATCTGTTTCTTAATGACAAGACATAATTTGACCCATGCTGGATGTTTTTGTCATTAAGCTCTTTTATAGAACAGAGAGAGGTCTGTGAAGAAGTGATCTTTCATTTGAGGTTGCAAAGAATGTTGATGAGCCTAAGTTTAAGACTTTAGCTATTGCATAAGTGCCATAAGTATGATGATGTAATGTGTTGTTGGTTTAACACAGCATAATCATAGTGAGATGACCATACATGTGCAAACACATAAAAAACATCATTCCTAGATTTAAGCTTCTAATAGAAGTCAAATATTTAAGTTTGAGCAGCAATTCCTTCATCCCTCTGTCAATGAATTCCAATCAGGCATCTGTACAATGTGAGGTCAAATAGCAGACAACATGAGGACAACCCATATATATTTAACACAAGTTATACAGACCAAACTATGTGATAAGAACTATTTTCACACTATGTGGTTAGCATTATATCTGCCAGGTCATCAATTTAGCATCATACTCATGGCAATAAATAAGACTAACTGCTGGATGGAGTATCCAGAGGAACTAATGCTGAAAAGCATGAGAGATATGCCACAACTGTGCTATGCAAAACACTCACATACATAATTAAAGAATTTTAATTATAGAAAATCAGAACTTTATGTGACTTTCTGCCACCTCCAGTGGCTCTAAGGAAGCTTTGTCAAGTCTGAGAAATAAAGCCTGATGATGTCATCAGAGTAATCTGGGTTTGCTTAATGACATATAGCTTGTGTAAAGCTATATGTATATAATACTGTATGGTTACATGTTCACAATTGACCCCACTGCTGAGACACAGCCAATTGTCTTTCCTGGCTGCCACCATGACATCTGTAATCAGAAGAGTGCCCAAAACACCAGCTGCCAGTGTGCTACTTACACACCCTTGTGTTACGTGTGATCTGCAGGCCACTGTGTCTCTCGTCTTTGTTTATCTATTTAATCAGACTGTTTGTACTAGTATCATGTAAATTGTGAATCTGAGACACTTGCTGAGATACCTTAAGACTGGGCCAGGTTGAGCTCATTGTGATAATTTTACAAACAAGCTCTCACATTTACACACTGTAGTGTATAGAGACACTACAGAGAAGAGGTAGTTGCCTTTATTTTGTTTTAATGGATACATAAGCACAGGGCAGCTCAGTCAGCTGAGGTTATATTTTTTGTTTTAGTCAGGAACATAGATTCTATTAAAAGTTCTGTATTAGAAATCCTCTTTTTATATTGTTTTCTTTGTTTTTTCAACACCCGCAGGCCCTTTTTTCCTTTGTAGCTTTTGTTAATTGTATTATTCATCATTATATGTACTCCATTTAAGTTTGACACATGATCCACTGCTGCAATAAATAACTTCTTTTCCAATTTGCAGCTGGTTTTATGTTGCTTCCCTTTCCTCTAGAGCACCGGGTCGTTACAGTTACAAATGTTTGACAGACATGGCTGTTTACCAAGCAGGGAGGGTTTAATGAAAAGATGCTACTGGGTTGCATTAAGGGAAGTGTAGGATCTATCGCTTTTAGATTTCTCAGCCTTGAGTCCCCCAACTTGAAGTATCCCTTCGATGGGCCAATAGGAAAATGTTAAAATAGGTGCAGCCACCAGCTACCTCTTGACTGTTAAAATGAGAATATAGTCCCAGTAGAAAAACTAATGATAGTGTAAGTGCTGCTTGCATGCCATGTTAATAGCAAAATGCATGAACTACGAGAGCAATGAGAGTGCACAGATGTTGAAAAAAAAATTTGTTTTTCAAATTTTAAGTTTGAGCTTACCTGGCTCATATTCAACCAAATGACCCGCTTTACAATTAAAACCAGTTACTTTAGCTAGAGCCCTGGTATCCAGTATAACCTGTGTGAATTAACTTTCCCAGGTGAGTTACAGTACCTGGTGCACAGAAGTGTCCGTCCGGCTGCAGGATGTAGCCTGGGTGGCAGCCACAGCGGTAGGAGCCCCAGATGTTGGTGCATGTGTGCTGGCACAGCTGGCCCGGGTAGAGCTGACACTCATCCACATCGTCCTGCTCCACCACTGCGTTGGCAGCTTCATCTGTGGCACTGATGGAGAAGGCCTCCTTGGGGAACTTGCTGTCTGAGACTGGAGAGAATGAGAGAAGTGTGTGTGTGTGTGTGTGTAAGGGGAGGGGGTTCTCAAATTAGAGACAGCACCAGATTGCCTCTATAATTTATCCTGCACACTTACCTCATGAAACTGACTTGAGGACACAAAACAACATCTGTTCCTCCTTTGCGTTTACATTCAGTGTTTAAGTGATATTTATCCAGAGCTTCAATTCCTAAATTACCATCATCATTACAAGGAACAACCAGTGACAAGTGCAAAGGTCGGGGCCTTAGTGCCTTTATTAAACTCTTGTGACCAAAGGAAACCAATGTGAGAGGAGTGAAATGCTGGGAAAAGAAACAGATAAAATGCTGAGCTCTTTTAGACAGCAATTAGATTGAGTAGAGAGGGAAACTCATTTAGCAAAGAGGGAATGACATGACATACTTACTGTTTCAAGCTTAAAACTTCTATTACTGCACATATCACACTGCCTCTGTCACACAGTTGGACTTTAGTCTGAGTACAACCTTTAAGTAAACTGGGCAGGCACTGTATAGTTTATTAAACTTGTAATACTGCATTACCTCACACTACATGTTTTAATCGCCCTTTCTGCATGGCCTAAACACAGGACTTACTGTATATGCTCACACTATGTGGTTCAATCGACTGGTCATGACAGGATGCTAACACTGAATGTAACCACGAAACCCTGATCAGTTTTGTCAATTGACAATTCCAATAATATTGACAAAAAAGAGAAAAGAAGTGTTTACTTTGTAAAAGTACAAGTCTTCAGCACTAAACTAAGTCTATCAAGGCACTGTTTATAAGGTTCATGGCTCAGCAGCCATCTATTTGCAGCAGAGTTATCACACCATGTTTGTTTTTGTGGTTGTTGCAGGACAGCAAGTAACAAACTGTGTATCAGGGCTGACCTAACAATGGTGCTTTCATTCACCAGCGAGGGGAGCTCCACTGCTAAAAGCTACTGATTCTTTCAGTGACACTGGTGATTCAGTAAAGTCTGTTCAGTTTAAACATTCACTGTTCAAGATTTGTTTGTATGTACTCAAAACCTCTACTTAGCAACCTTAACTAGGCACAGCAGGCTTTGAATTTCTCCACATGATTAAATTCTGTGCATGGGGCTGTAACAAGGGTTTCCTTTCCAAAACCAAAAACACAAGGGCAAAAGTAAAAGGAATGGATAAAACAGTGCGTCTATCTGCTCTAATGTAAGAACATTAAAGCAACTAAGGTGCTTTGTTTGGTTTAGAGAAGTTTACACTTTATTCTTACTTACTTTCTTACTTATACTTTTATCTGTTGAGGATGTTGATTTTTTGCCTGAAACACGTTAGCCGCAGTCTTTCAACATTTATCATATATGTAGCCATTATGTTTATGTTAAAGAACCTGTAACAGGATTTTTCTTTCAAAACCTGCTGGAAACATTACAAAGGTAGTTTTAGTGTTAGCATTAGCTTATATTAGCAAGCTAAAGCTGATCAAACCTGCCAGCAACAGTTGTCATGTCAGTAAGTCCATGATCCTTGGCTAGAAGAGGCCTGCTTGTTAACTTTGTGTGAAATTAAAGATCAACTCTTTCAAACATTTCTGCAACTTGCAAGCTATAAATTTGCAAAACTGCATATGTGCCAAGTGAGAACAGAAAGCTTGACAGGTGTGATGTGACTTAAGTGATGTGACTTAAATATTTTTTTCCAATTCAACAAAAGCTGCCTGCTTAGCCACAGAAAACATTATACAACAGTTTTCACAGTAGTACTAACCATTACTAGTAAATGGTGGAGTGCCACTTTAATCTGCACAGCATCTTCCCAGTATCACAAAGAATCTAAAGGCCAAAATACACAAGGCTGTTTGCAGTGTACTGTAACAGTAACGCGTTCAGTTGTGGGTTTTAAGTAAATATTTCTCACACTCATTACCTGGGGTTTAAATCCAAAGGAGCAAAGTGATTAAATGTTTCCTGTTTTAATTAAAAGGCGGTGAGTCATAAGACTGAAAACATATCCCCCATGGAAATAATTACAGTGCATCTCATCCATTTTTTCATCCATAAAACACTCACAAAGTAAAGGCATCCTTCATGCATCCTGAGAGTGTGAGTGTGTGTGAGTGTGTGTGTGTGTGAGAGAGAGAGAGAGTGGGACACACTCTGACTGAGAGCTTGAACAGTCTTTGCAGCTCCTAAACCTTTCACAGCTTTCAGCAGGTTAATTGATTCCCACTTCAGAATGACATCATTCAAATTTCCCCTTTAAAGCTGAAGGAAATGAGCTGCAGTCGATGGTTAGAGCAGAGCCTATTAAAGGGTGGGATTAGGAGGAATTCCTCTGATGTTGTGAATGAAATAACAGTACTGACCTTACCTCACCATCATATTTGGATACAACTATTCCCATTAAAGGACAACCAAGAAGGCTGGCTGATAATGAACTGCAATGTCATGCTGTGTATATCTGGTCCCAATATACAAACTAAAAGCTGGCCAACGGTCTACCAAATCCAGAATCAATTATGGTATATTTACCATGAACTGTCAACAAACATCTTAAGTTTCCTAAGTTAAGATCTTTTCAGAAGATCTTAAGATGGATTTAATGCTTTAATTGATGTCATTGATGAAAAACACTGTAAATCACTTCTCATGGAGCTTACAGCTGCAAACAAGATATATAGCTCATATTCAGAGACTACTGCTCTAAACAGAAGCAGTGTTTTCACCATTTTTGGTTATAAGGAGATACAAATGGGTATTAGAATGCTTTTGCATGAAACATGTTTGTTCTGAACCTCCACTGCTTGAAAATTCATAGATGTAAATGTCACTGGCATTAGGTACTTGACGGATCAGAGACAGAGGAAAACTTTGCTGGCACAAGTAGACAGACAACAGCCTGAGCTGCCATCTGTTCCTGATTCATCACAGCTTGCATACATCTTTTCCCATTACTCTGAATGGTAATGTGACTCCTGACCAATCATCCTTGAGCATCTGTCTTTTGGAAGATCAAACTTGGCCCATACTCCACCTCTGACATAAACTTCAATGAGGAAAAAAATAGTGATAACTCAGCCCGGGACTATTCCATAATCCTGTACTGTGCAAAATCTGTTAAAATAGTTACAAATATACAGTATTTTGAAGGAAGAGATGTTTTGGAGATGGAATTAATCAAATTTTTCCAAGTTAACTGACATGGCAAACTAGTTAACTACTATATTTCCTCAAATAAAAGACAGTCTCCAATAACGAACGAACAAGTGAAGGTCGGTCCCAAAAACAGGCCAGAGAAAAAACAAGGGTGGATAAACTCCTTGTGCCAATATAATGTGCATGCCAGTTAAGCTTAGCCCTCTAGCTGACTGTCACAGAGAGGGGAGGAGGACAGAGGAGACGCGATATTGTTTAAATACAAAGATAACGGCGCATATTTTAATAATAATGACGGCAGGAACACTACATGAGCATGGGGAACTCAAGCACCAGATTACCAGCAATGCAGTAACAAAAATTTAACAGAGAAAAGAGAAGCATATCAGAAAACAAGGAGGCTTTGTACTAAAATATGAGTAAATACACTAATCAAACAGAGGGCATTAGAAATAATAAGCCTACTTTCAGTAAAGGCCTGGAACCCTCTGTAGTTGAGGTAAATAAAGGCCTTGGCCACTATTTGAGGAAATTTGGTGGCTTACTTTAACAGCAGTAGGAAAGTAAGCCTAGTTTGTTGTACCCAAGTTGTGTCTCATTTCCAGACTACATACTAATTATAAGTGGGTTTTGAGTAGGTTATTTGTTCCCATTGGAATAGAGACAAACTTGAGTATACTCAAAAAAGTCAGTATCCATAGTCAAAATGCTTGATTTTTTAAAATCTTCTTTGATCTTAAAACAATACTGATATGCCCATATGTATACTGAGGGGATTATTGGTTGCTATGTCTTTAAAAATTGGTTGTAAATGTTCCTCCTGTCTGTACTGGCTGAAAATAAATCCCTGCTTAAAGCAATTTCAAGTGATGAGGTACAAAATCCATGGTCCTTGTTCTGTGCAAAATTAATTATAACGTGCAGCTGAAGGTAATATGAAACTTCAGCAGTCTGAAATCACACTTGATGGTCAAATCAAGTTGGGATCTTCTTTAGAGTCTTTTTAGAATTAAAATTTTCTGTGATTCCATGGACGGTATTAGCTTGCTGAGCCATGGCAGAGGGATAGTAACACAAAGTAGGAATTTAGTACTAAAAAGACTTTGGACTAAACTTTGGCAGTTATCCCCTTGGTTTTTCTAACTCAGACTGCTGAAGCCTCTTATTACCTTCAGCAGTTGTATAAGAAAACTTCCAACACCATTCTCTGAACTAATGCACTTTTAAACATCCTCCTTCAATTGTACTCTCACCCAACTATGGCTGTATTCAGACCAAATCAGGCGTTACAGCACACCACCGCAGGGTTGAGTGGAGGTGTGTGGGGGTGTGGGTGTGTTTATTTGTGCTCTAGAACGTAACCGCTGTAAAACAATCAGAAAATAATGTTTTATTGATCTGATTCACCGGCTCTCTCGCTACCACTGCTCCCTCTCTTTATTCACTCTCACTGCTCGATCACAGCTGTTCTCGTTCTCTCTCAATGGTGCCCTCAGCTCTCTCTCTCTCTTTTTCTCTCGTCTTTTTTAAAACGAGTTGGGAAGCCGACAGTAAAGTCTAAGTTTACTTTTAACATTATCAAACGAAGAGAAATGTCCTCCCTGTACTCCCTCATGGCAGGGTTTTACAGCTCTGATCAGTCTGATCGCCGGCTGTGATTGGCCACCGCAGTGTGATGTCAGGTTGTGTTTCTCCAAAAGTTGACTCTGGATCAATTTTCTAACTGCAGACCAGTACGGCGCCGCTGTGACCAAAACCCCCACAGCCTAAATGCACTACCTCCATTCAAATGAATGAGAGGACTGGCGTTTTCACTGCACAACCTGATTTGGTCTGAATACGGCATAAAGAGCAGACACTCAACAGCTTGACTCAGCCTTATATCTACATTGTATCTGCTTAGACTAAGATATAGTGGCTGGCCCAACTGGCTTGATAGGCAGCTTCATCTAAATGCCATGGCCCACTCAGTTGTCCAACTGTTCACTGTTTATCTAGTTCTACCAGTTTTAGCAATAGTCACTAGTTAGCAACCCATGTGGTGTGAGAGACTTTTCATGAATCTTTTCCCTTGACTTCTCTTATCAAAGAAAAGAGAATGGTTTCAGTAAGAGGTTGTGTGAGGGTAAGATTGCAGGCAGGTCTACAGGGTCATCATGGAACAGGGATGAATCCCTGGCCCACATGTTGTAGCTAATTTGACAAATTACAATTTTTGGAGGTTCAAAGTTTATTCCTTTTTACCCCTGGAAACAGACAGTGACAAAGCAATCTCAGAGCAAGGTTGTTCTGGAGCTTTTGATCATATCACATAATCTTCAACAGCAGAAGAAGTTTGCCAGTGTCATGAAATTATAGATGTTTTTTTATCCCTTTAGGCACATCTTGTCCATGTAGCATAAAGGTTTACTTTTTTCATTAGCAAATGTGCAAGGCTCATTAGCGTTCCCTTTGTTTACCTCGTGCCTATTTCATTAGAGAAGCTCTGGGTCCAAGGATAAGTTCTAACATAACTCAACTAGTTTAACACATACAGTAAATCCTAACAAAAGTGCATGTAAGTGTTTTTCCATGTTGAAAGCTCCATGTCAGTAAGAAAATGCTATGCAGTGGGTAACAGTTACCTTTTCTAGGTATAGCAGTTGGTCTGGGCTTCTGCTTTCTCCTCAGCGGGAGCTGGCTTGGACCTTCCTCTTCCTCACAGCATGTGAGGAAGACATGTCCACACGGGTATCCCAGGTACTGGTGGGCATTGCAACCACGTCCTTCACTGCGTACACGTATGCCGAGGGCACAGCAGCTGCAGCACACCTGCTGATCCAGACACAACAGCAAAGCCTATTAGGAGTGTGTCACTGGGGTGCCCTTCACATCTCTAATCGACTCTTCTCTTTATGACCCTCCACTTTTAGCCCTGTTTATCAAACAACAGAGGAGGGAGAGACAGCTAAAGAGTCAAGCAGGCTAGTTCATCCCTGTGAACACACTGCAAAGGATTTCAGCTGCCGCCTCAAGCTGAACCACATGTCATGCAAAGAAAACCAGACGTTCACCTTTTTACTCTCTTCTAAAACAATGACCTGGCACAATGGTTTGGCTCAGCTGCGTTAACACATGAACAGTTTGCTGGAGGGCCAAACCACCGGGTTTCCTCTTGGAGAAACTGAGAAAGTTATTTGAGCTGACTCCGATCAAAGGCATGATTCCCATTTCCATATGGAAGTATTCACAGGTTTGAATGATGCACACAGAAGTGGGAGATTTTGGCATTTCTTCACAAATATATTTCAACATGTTCGCCAATAAACACAAATAAACTGTCTGATATTTATGAAAGCCTCTCTGCTGGCACAGATATCTAAAATTGAAATCTCGCTCTGGGCAAAACAAAGATGCGTTTCAGGGGATGTTTAAACAGTTTAAAGTCTAAAATACACCATATCATTATGGCAGTTCCAAAGGATTCACAGTATTTCACCACTGTCTATGTGTGGGAACTCATAGCTTAAACACTGTCTAGTTTTGACATCCTGAACCGTTTGAAATAGTGAGTCACACTCTACCTGACTCACAAAAAACAGTTCGTTTTCTATTCTAGAGGAAAATGTAATAACCTTTAATCAGTTCAATGTTTGTTTTATGAAGAGCTTGGAAATTAGAAAATGTGTGTGCCATCCACCTATGATGTCATCTCTTCCATTCACGTCTCAACCGTCTTCCTTTTGTTTGTTCTATCTTCCCTGTCATTCTTTAATAAAGACAATCTATGTTGGATATCTTTACTTCAGAAGTAACACATTGCTGGATGAGTTCCAGTGGTAGTGAGACAATGATGTTAAACTTGCCTGGTAGGAGTCATCTGTGCACTGGTCCTCCTGAGACACTTCACAGGTGTCTCCTCCTCTGGCTGAAGTTATGCCTGATTCACACTGGTTCTCCTTAATTGAGCTGAGGCAGCACTGCTTCTGTGCAACACTGACACACACATGCACATACATATACGTACATTTTTTATTTACAACACTGAATGATTGATGATATGTTGAGCTGAAGAGATGAACACAGTATATGTGCGCAGTTGGGGACCTTCTAGTCAGGCCAGAGCTGATAATATGAATGATTTGGAGTGAAAGCCAAGGCAGAGCTGGTGTTTACATGGTGTAAGACAGATAACTTGGTAAAAAAGAATGAGCATGAACTGGCAAAGGAGAAACTGGTCAGTGGTGACTGATGTAAAGAAAACCTAAGAATAAAGGTAAGTGAAGTTTGAATAATCATCAAGTTTACTCAAACTCAAAGCAGGCCTTTCAAATCTCTAATGAAATTTCATCCTTCATGTGACACCCACTGGCCCAAAAACACTTTTCCCAAACACAATAATTACCAAATGACAAGTTGTAAAATGATACATTTTTTTGGAATAGTCACAAATAATATGACTTTTTGGATTGTCAAATATGGTCATTGGTTTTGATAAAAATTGGAAAGTCTCGAAGAGCTGCATCTGTAAATTATTTTGATGCCATGAAAGTGTGCGGGGAGCCAGCAGGAAGTCAGCCAGCTCAGCCAGAGAAGAACTCTACAGGCTTGTCTACACAGGAGGCGTTTCAGCTGCGCTTTTCAGTCGTCCATTTCACACATGTTTGACAGAACAGATATGCTTCTATTTTAATCAATACAGCTGTCTACACAGGCGTAACGGTTCACATGTAACTGTGACCTGATGTGTATTTTTACACATTCTTTCATTTCATGCAGATATATAACTATGGTGATTGTATGTTAAGCACTGAGTTCTGCCAAAACGAGGGTGACCTACACTCAGTGCTCTGCCTGAACGCCTCCGTGTAGACACACAGACGGAGGACTGAAACTGCCGCTGCTGCTCTGCTATAGTACTGCTCATGCTACGCAGGCTGTGTAGACATTGTGTTTTAAACTCATGTTTACACTCATGTCAATGTTATTTCAAGTGTCTTATCTTCAGATCAGGGATGGCTCAGCGGGTATAGTGGGTTGTCCATTGATCGCAGGGTGGTTTGATCCCTAACTCCTCCTTGAGTGTTAGGCAGCTCCTTGCATGGTAGCTTGCTGTGATTAGTGTGTGTGTGTGTGTGTTTCAAAGTTTCCCCTCTCTAACCCACACAGATCAATCAATGCTTGAGCTGATCAGTGATCAGATAAATGCTACAGCAGCTCGTTAAGCTTTCTTTATGATTGTATGTGTTGAAATCACTGGAGCCCTGCTGCTTTAATTAGACAGGAAGATCTACAGCTAATTTCAGTCTCATTTCAGTTGCTGTTATCACAGGGAACCATACCTGAGGTGGGAGATTTCAGTCCATCATGAAAGCTTTTTGGATGCATTTACTCTCCACTTTTTTGAGATCAGATAGCTATTCGATTTGCCCAAGACGCATGACGTGACTAAGTGTAAATGGGGTTTAACACCCATGTGCTTCACGCCCAAAAACACCTGAGGAAACCTGAAAAATGTTTTTAGCATATGCACTTGGTAAGCAAGTTTGATTGGAATGACAGGCAGGGGTGTCCTGCTAGAATGTTATGTTATACATTTACATTTTAATCAGCTAAGAGAATTCATCACATCATGTTGAAAAAATGAGATTATTTCTGCCTCTAGAGCAGCATCCAAAAATATTTGTCTGAATAAAACTACAATCTGAATCTGAGGCCATGTCACTTACCTGCATATAGAGTGCTTGTCATTGTTCAGCAGAGGCATGTGGTTGCAGTGGTGATTTTCTGTGGCCCATCTCTGGCCATTAGCACAGCAGCTTTGCAGCAGGTCTTCCGCGTAGACACCTGGACCTGCAGCACAGAGACACGCAGGTATGCATACATCAGCACACAAGACTGATGGAACAAAAACAGCCCTGCAGTAAATCATCTGTGTCTGCACAGTTACTCTATATAGACCAGACAGGGGCCTGAACTGTGCAGTGAATACAGTAAGCAGTCAGACAGAAACATATGGTAGACGCCTCAAAGGCACCTTTAAGATTTTTGCAGCTGAATAAAGAGGTGCAGTCAGGTTACCAGAATACAGTAGCCCATTTTATGATTGGAAACTTTTTTAAACAGCTGGGGAAAGCTTATATTTAATCTCTACATAGTTTTCACAAGTAGAATTGCAGTTCTCAGGTAGGGTTGTGAACAAAAAGCAGTGTTTATGTACAGCACATGTAGGCTAACACAAGCTACAATGGAGAACCAAGGTGGGAGGACGTATTTGGGGCATTCAGGATTCAGAAAGTGTAAAAGTTCTGTTCATTTTCTACTTGGACAATGTCAGGTGACTGGCAATTGGAGCGCTTTTCCTAAATGGACATGAAAATCTCCTTGTTGTATCATCAGTACAAAAGATGAGCAACTGTATTAGAAAATACTTAGTTCTTTGATAAAAAGACAAAAAGTGTTTTCATACAGAAAGCTAAGCAAATTTTTGCATCATTCACACAAATTTTCCTGGTGAGCCATTTGTACCACTGACGTGTCTGTGGGAGTGTGCCTGTGTCTCTGTGCTCAGCCTCTGACTGAACTTAGAACTCACCAGAGACTCTCTCACAGATTTCTTTCTCTTCTTTTTCCCTGATATACACGCAAATGATTCGCTCAAGTTAGTTGAGACATTTTCAACTTGCGCTTTGGGATCTGTCTGAACACACAGTGAAAGTTCACAGCGATGCTAGTGGCAGTGTGAGGCTCTAACCAGTTACTGCTGTACTTGGAGCTAAATGCTAATAACTGCATGCTAACATGCTTACAATAATAATGTTAACATGGTGTTCAGTAGGTACAGTATAATGTGTACCATGGTCACCATCTTAATTTAGCATGTTAGCATGCTAACATTTGCTAGTTAGTACTACAGCTGAGGCTGATGGGAATTAGCTGAAGGGAAGTTATTAGTTTTGCAGGTTTTTGGTCATAAACCAAACTATTCAACAAATTGGAATGTTAACCTGATGATGATGCTACATAAAAGTCTGGGGATTACCAGTTTTCACAATCCTTTCATTAGTCATTAGGATATGACTAATCATATGAATGTCTGTGCCTAATTTCATGCCTATCAATTTGACAGAATTCATCCTCTGGAGACATTGATTGTCTGTACCAAATTTCATATTAATCCATCCAATATTTGTTGAGATATTTCAGTCTAGACCAAAGTGGTGAACCAACTGACATTGCCATCCATACTTATAAAGTCAAAGGTGTATGTCTGTGTACACACAAATGGAAGGAGAGCATTTCTGTTAAAACATCCATTCACCGAGCTTAAAATTCTGTTGCATGCTCTGCTGACAGTGGGCGGAAGCTAAAGTTTCATGCTCTGTTGAAACCCGATAAAACATTCAGCCGTTTAAGTCAGTTCACGCTCAGATTCTGTGCCTATTTTAGATGAACTCAGGGATGCAGTGTTTTGTTCACAACTGCAAAGACACGGCTTTTTGAACTAAAAGAAAATGAGATTTTACAGTGTAGGAAAATATATTTCCAGAACCAGCAGCATGCTTTGCAGCTATGATTCCATGACAGGAGGTTTAGGAAAAATGCTATGTGGAGCAGAGATATTTGTTCATTTATTGAGACAAAGTTGATTTGACCTTAGATAGTTTATGCATGGCTCTTTAAGTTAAATCAGTTGTCATTATGAACTGGCCATTTTAGTCATTCAGTAAAAGAATACCAAAATAAAATTCCAGTGATGGCTCCTCTTCAAAAACCATCTCTATTTTGCAATCCACTTATAAAAAGGAACAATGGCATCATTTCAATGTCATTAACTGAAGCAAGTGAGCATAAGACGTGTTAAACCAGGAACCCATTAAATCCCCAACTGAATGATAGCATTTCATATATCTAAACCTCACGTTTCTGTCAATGCATACACCAGCCAAAAATAAACAAATAAATCAATGCTACTTTGTTGCTTCCAATTAGAAGTGAGTTCATTTGAAGCAAACCCTGCCTACGTTAAGGGACCGGTGACGTGGCAGCTTTGCTACACTGCAGTTCCCACAGAGACTGAAATGCCCCCCCACTGCTGAGTATGTAGCGAGTCTGGCTGCTCTGCGTCAAGCTTAGTCAGTGGATGAACACACCATGAGGCACAACTACTGCTGCTGCTGCTGCTGCTGTTTGGCCCTATAGAGCGCAGAGAGCTCGTCAGCCTCCCCATCGCCTCCACGTCACACCCAAAGCCGTCTCACCCCACTGCTTTTATCCACACATTACCATGAACACTCGAGCACACACACATACTCACGCACGCACACACCAAACTTCTCTCCGTGCCCTTTGAAGAAAAGCCACTGACAATGAGCTTTTGTTTTTCAACTCAATAAACCTTTGTAGGCTTATACGCAGTACAGAACATTTGCATATTCTTCTTATTCACACTGCATGAAATGAAGCATTGTTTTATAACTTTGAGGACATGAACCTAATTTATGTCAACAAAAAACAGCAAATACAAAAGAATTTTCATACTTTTATACTGTTCTGATGCATAAAAGCATCCAGACATGAATACATTTGTTTACACACACACACACACACACACACACACAAACACACACACACACACACACACACGGCATTACGCTACAGTGTATGAGTCCCTTTAATTAAAAACAGCTACAGTACAGAGAATTTGCTCCACATCAAATAAAGCATTTTGATCAGATCTTGCAGTTTCCTGCATGCATTATTTCCTTGATGTAACATCTATTGTATTCACCTCCAAGTATAATACATCTAAACCATGCTAATCCCATACTGCGCTGTATACATTCAGTTGAAAAAGACCCATAGAGCCAGGAATGCCTTAAATAGATCTGCTTTGAGCTTCACTTTGAAACTCCTTTTATTTCAACTGACTGCATTCAGTTTCATCCCGAACCCGGCTCCTTTAATGCTCAGTAAACAATCATTTAAAGCAAAGGCTGTCTGTAGCTTACTGTGCATAATTTATAAATGCTGTCTTCGGAAAATAGTGTCACGTTAAGAGAAGAAGACACATGAAAGTAAAAGCAACTTCTTATTTTACCCCCAAAACATTTGTGTTTCCACTCTGAAACGATGCTCTGTAAAACATTATTATTGTAGAATTCGTGTCCTTGTTGAGATCCTGCTTTAGAAAGACTTTAATCTCACACACAGTGATGTTTGAAGCTGACATGTCCAATGTTTTATTGATGAGTCTCCATGCAATCTGTTTCTAATCCCAACAAGAAAAAAAACGATGAGGTTTTAGGTATGTTTCCTTTCTCTATTACAGAAGAAGAAGGAAAAGAAACATCTCTGCTAGTTTTCGTTTCATAGAACTTCTGACTGTTTCAAGACTGGAACCAAAAACATCATCCCAGTCTATTTTGCAGAGAGGAAAAAAAACTGTTGGACACGATCTGAAGTCACAACCGCACAGGTTCATTTTTTCACACTGACACTAAATGGGAAATTTGGAAGCACTGTAATTTCCCACTGTTATGTGAAGTATGTTCCAGGAGTCGTTGCCAAAGGCCAAACATGAGGTTCAGCCGGAGGGTCAGATGCAGCTTAACAATCGGGAGTAGCCTACTAATTACCTGAGAAACAATGGGAGCAAGTGCATATATTTATAACTCAGAAACCACACTTTTGCCAATAGCTATTGTTGCAAGAGTCAAAACAGTTTCAGGGATGGCAGCACTACTTCTGGACCAAACCAGGCTGTTATGTAGCAGATAGACCAAGAATAAGAGACATCCATCCACTTAAGGAGCTCTCATGGGGTTTGTCTGGACTGATTAGCCCGGCCTCACACTGCTCGCCATCATTACTCTGTCTGGCCAAACACAGACCTGTCTCACACCACACTGAGACACATGTCAGAGGCATCTTAGACGGCTGAGAATGTATGACAACATCCAGGCACCAACCGCATCATGTGACACCATTGTCTTTGTAGTATGGACACTATCTGTGCTAATGAGGTGACGATATATTGATTAGCTGATTTATTACACTGATGCTGATCTGTACAGAAATATCAGCTCATTCATGTTAAGCAATGAAGTGTAATGTAGTGCAGAAGTGACATGTTGTAATCTTTGCAAAATGTATTTATAGTATTCAATTCATTTTCTGATAGTGTTTAAATTCATTCTTCATTGAAAGATTCCAGAGTTTTACTGACATTAAATAGATAATTCGGTAAATTTAAAGCTGCACTAATCAATATTTTTTATATTAACAATGGATCAAATGTGAAAAAAGTCATTTATAAATAAATAAATGAATGCATTTTGCCATCATCATCAGCAGTGGGCACATGTTTCCAGAAAAAACTCTGATAAACCCAGTCTACACTACCCACCCAGTAACAACTAACAAAGCTAGCAACTAGCTAATGCTAATGTTGCTCTGCTGAATGTGTAAATGCAACTGTTTGCTTACATATACGCCATAAGAAAATGTCAGATGTTGTATTTTCAGCTAATTGTTGAGTTTACTGCCCCCAAGTGTCCAAAGAAATAATTTAATGAAGCTTTTATAGCACGATTGACAGATATTTTTGGCCACTAGGGGGCAATTTAAAGTTGATATGGCAAACACCTATGTAACAATCATTCAACAGTCATGGAGTAGCATTAGCATTAATTTGAAGCCCAATATTTACTCTCCTTTTAGCTCTATTTTAGGTAACCACCGACCCCTGAGGGAAATATCAGGGTCTTTAGCTGCTAAATGCTCTACTGTGTTCACCAGCTAACCACTAACTTTTATCTTGTATTTGGTGCTTGGCAGGAAGTGTACAGTGGGTTTATCAGAGCTTTTTAGCAAAAAACAGCTGCCTGCAGTGGCTGGAAACAAGGTGGATGAGAGTGATGAGACTGACAGTAAAGTTGCCAGCCATGAAACCATAAAAATGAGCTGAAAGACGCTAAAATGTTCTGTAGAGCTGAGTACATAAATCAAGTGCATAATTCTGGGGAAATGGACAACTTTCAATACTGTCATGAAAATTTAACTGGCAGCTTAATTTTAAAAAATCTTTATTGGCTGTTAAAACCCCCAAAATGCATAGAGAGGAGTGTCAGTTGAGAATGGTGGTATGAAGTGAGGTTGAATTGCATGTTCTTACACCCCTGGCAAACATGCCAGCTGGACAGAGACAAAACATTACTGTCTCCCTGTTTTTTGTTTGTTTGTTTGTTGTTGTTATTTTAAACAAATCAAAAACTCCCTTCATTTCTGTTGAACTTTCACAGATGTAAAACATGATGAATTCTATCCTTCCCACATCTGAGTGCTTTCTGTTTCAATGTGTTTATTTTTGCAGCCAGTATGAATGGACCGATGAGGCACTCAAGGCATTCAGGGAGTGTCGTTTTTACAATGTAATAATACCAGCAGGCATGTATGGGAAACGGCTTAGAACAATGCGAGGATGCTAACTGCCTCAACTCCCACCACCCTGACTCAGTCGCAAGCTTTTCTCACCCTGAAACACACAGTGACAGTCATTCATCAATATGCTTCCTTAACAAATAAACCAGGCAGAGCAGAGAACTGACTTAATCCTTCTCCAGAACAATATGAGGATCCTGTCAAAATTATATACTGCATACAATGCAGCATGTTGGCAAGAATATCCTTCAGCATTCAGTGACACATTAGATCTCAAGTTGCAGAAATACAGAGTTCTAGGAAAGGTTGCAGAACAATTTGAAAGCATTGTGACATTGACCTTCAGTCCAATATGACCACACTGGAATGAGTGCAAATGTGAGGAATATCTTCAATTTTTTGGTGAGATGTAAAAAAAAAAAAAAAAAGAACTCCAGTATGGACTGAAGTTCATGGGCTCCTTCGTGAACATAAAATTAAAATTTCAGCCAAATTCAGAACAGTTTTGGTTATTTCACAAGCTATTTTTTATAGGTCATTACTGGTTTGGAGTGGGTGGAACTCAGCTAGAAAAAGGTGATGTCATATATGTCTGTGTACCAGTCGGGATCAGGAACATATGAATCAGAATCTGATGACATTTGAGTATTGTTGGTAGGCTACTGTCAATGAAATCTTATCTGATCAAACCCCCAAACACCCACAGTCTTCATAAAGCAGATTAACTGTGTTTTTGAGAGTTAAATTCTTAATAAAGAGTTGTTGCCATTTTAGTCATGAATCATATTAGAGAGAAATACTTTTTTGATTTTAAGAAATGTCTCTCTCATCCATGCGTGTCATGTGTTGCAGATGGATATTTAAAACCTCTCTAGGAGGAGGGACAGACACAGAGTAGCCAACAACCTGGTGAGTTAACAGTTAGCGATGGATAAAATAAAGCAAAAATATAGTTTTGGATCTTGGGTCAGGTTTAATTTGTCTGTACGTTTCTGGTTTAGCCGGGTTGGATCAGGTTCAGGTTCAGGTCTCAGATTTAGGCCTGTACCAAAGTCAAATTATGCATGTTTTCTTTTATTTCAAAGGCTAAGTTCAGCTGTCTCTGAATGTTCACATGTGAGTCTGCGTTTCATTCACTAAGTTTTAATTTGCTGTTTCCTGTGTGTGGAAAACCTGCCAATGATCACATCTGTCACAATCATTTCGTTTTGGCAGAGGTCACTTTTTAATTTGGCTGAAAAGACCTGTGTATTTTTACATAAAAGTTTGCTTTTAGTGTTGCTTTAAAAATAGCTGCTCCCTGCACAGATAGCCAGTCTATCAGTGTACTGTCGCCTCTTGTGAAATCTCTGCATCTCTACAGTGTCACCTGGAGAACAACCAGGAACAACATCCCTACTTTTTGCTCACACTTTTTTAAGGTCAGCCAGAAGATTGTTGAATTTCCCAAATCTAGGCGGTTTAACATGACCACAGTGATATGTGAGAATCATCTCCATTTCTTTTCCTCTGCCTTTCTTCTTACTCAGCCCCCATGGGTCTCATCTGTAAAGCAGATGGGAATATAATGGACTGCAGGCTTGAAAAGACTGTCCTTACACTGAGTCAGGGTTGTCCCTGAAATATGTGCTTTCACTCAAATAGATAAAGAAAGGACCTTACAGTACAGCAATGCACTGTCTTTGTCTCACACTCTGCTGTCCTCAGGGGCAAAGTCAGAAATACAGCATTTTGCTCTCACCTTCAGCCTCTTGTTTCTGAAACAACAGAGCTAACAGCTTTGTTGTTGCTCTCAACTATTATTCCTCTTTGCCTAGAAATGCTAATCTCCTGCAATGCCCAGCGTGCCCATCCGGCCTCCCACCACCAGTCAGCCCTTTTCACGTCTGGCAGTCTATCAGCCCCAGACACCCATCAGCAGCAGCCTGTCCACAGCAGCACCGGCTGCCTTGTGAGAAATGTCTGCTGCCATTCTTCTCCAAATATGAGACAGCAGGGCGGCTCAAACACAAAGTCCAAGTCAGTGTTCCAAATTTGGCCTCAAAACTGTATTTCACTTTATGATAAGTACGAATGGTGCATCAGGTATGCGTCTGATTTAGCTATAAAAGTACAAAAGTCATAAAATGCTACCATGCCAACATGCTAACGTGATTCATAAACATGTTAACATTGTTCATAAAGTCTGAACTTAACATAAAGTTGCACCAAAAGTGAGTAATGAGTCATTTCCTTCATATTCTGGGACATCCTCTCTCTGTCAGACTTCATTATGCTCAATGCTACTGACATCAGCCAAGATCATTTTGGTAGAAATTTACCACCACCAGCAGTCTAAGCAGATCTAAGCTGTGGAGCAGACATGGCCTAGAAAGTGAAGTTTGAAAGAGCGGCCCCGCTGGCAACAAAATGCAAGACTCCCTTTCAAGCCAACCTCTCACATCTGCCAGTCATGGCAGCCACGCTGTTGAGAGGTTTGGTCCCAATGTCGAACATGTGAAATAAATCCATTTTGAATGCTTTTCCAACAGTAAAAAAGGCATTTCAGCGGTCAATGGACACCTGGCATCTGAGAAAAAAAACTCCTTGAGACCTTGAGCTCCTGATATTACTTTCTGTAAAGGGTAATTGTGCCTGATGTTTGCCAAAATACCTTTATAGAAGCTGAGAAAGAAAGAAGATGAAGTGAGAGAGGATTGTTTGGGTTAAATGGCTTCATACCAAAGCAGGCAACTGCACCAGGACAGCAGACTCTCAGGGTCCCTGAAGGCCCCAGATTCACTGCATGGCTATTTATTTGCCCATTTATGCTCCAAGACCTCCTGGATGGTTAATCCAGCCCTGGCTACACAGCCCTACCAGCATGTACTGTCATACTCAATATTTACTTTAGGGCTGGCCATGTGCCCAACACAAAAGATTGGGGGCTTGAGGTTGATTTACGATTTGAATCAACTTTTGTTTGCTTGTAACAAAACGGGGGGGGGGGGGGGGGGGTTGTGCTCACTTGATGCAATGCAAAATGCCTTACTGCCTTTTATTCACTGTCTGTGAAATGCCCCTTGGACTGCTACATCCTCTTTAAATTATGTATGTTGAGCATGGCTGCAATAACGATTAATGCTCTATAAAAATGCCCATCACAATTTCCAGTGGCCAAGATGATCTTTTCAGATGTCTTGTTTTGTCAGAACAACGGTCTAAAGCAAATATGTTCAATTACTTTTAAGACCAGAAAAAGTGGAAAATTCACATTACATCTTCTTAGTCACATTTGAGAAGATGCAACCACCAGTTTTGTTTGAAAAACGACTTATGCAATAATCACTTACCAAATAACTGGCAAATAATTTTCCATTGATTGATTAATTAATCAACTAACAGTAGCAGTAAGTCCACTGCTGAGCAAAGTGTAATATTTTCACATATTTATTGAAAGGCTGGTAGATGACGAAATCAGATTACTCAGACTACATCCATCTATATAGCACTTTTCAATATACTTTAGGCATGCTAGTACAACTGTAATATCTGCTCTTGATTATGAAGGTTTGAAGGTTACTTCACCCAAATTACCTAAAAAAAACCCCCAAACAAACATGTTTTGTCACTTGTCTCCAGTGATATCTAGCCATGCAGATAGTTTTGGTTTTGGAGGTTGGGTGAAACCATTTTCCATTGGAACAACCAACTACTGAAGAAGTAGTCCCAATGAAAACTGTTCCTAATGTGTTCTGTGGATTATTCAGAATACTGACTACACTGTTTCTGGAAAGAGATGTTGCTGTTGAGTTTTTAAATGTCATTTTTCAATGTTGTGAAGACCACAAACGTTTCCATTCACCTCCATTGTACTGAGATGGAGGCTGACATCTAGGCAGATATCTAAGAACTTGGACAAATGAAACCAAAACTATCTGCCTGGCTAGGTATCACTGGAGGTAAGTGATAAAATATTTTTTCCCCTATTTTGGGTGAAATGACCGATTAAAGTTGACATATAATATATGAAATTGCTTGGAAAAGGCACACGATGCCTCATTTTCTTCTTCACTTCAGTTCCGAACGATTTGGCAGCAAAACATAGTGCTCCACTTCTTAAGCCTCAGCTTCCAGCTGTTCACACACTCCCCCTGCAAAAGTATGTTATTACAAGAGGGCTTGTTGCCTTGATTAGCTGCAAAAAATAACAATTTTCAGTTCCCCTAATCACCTCCACTCTTCCTCAAGAAGAAACAAAGATTTTGTTTTGTACTCAATGGCAGATCCAAGTGTTTGTTGACTCTTTTTCATGCTTAAGTTCTACCAACACAAAACAAATACAGTTTTCGTATGATTAGCTGCTTGATGCTCTGCTTTACCGTGGCCAGGAGGCATTGAAAGCAGCATGACTGGGGTCATAACAAAAGTAGACAGTCTGTGCCCATGACCCAGCCATCTCTCCACAAACATTCAGAGATAAGGAGAACGACCCCAGTGACAGATGAGGGTCCCATTCTACATCATCTTAAGCTTTTATGTAGAGGATTTGCTGCCTGCAGATAAGCCCCACGAGCAAAATGGCTCTGAAATCAGCTGAGAACATAGCAGGAGAAACAGATTCATTTAAGATATGTAAAAGAAAGCCATCAAGCAGTGTTATATGCAAGAAATATAACAGGAGATGAGAATCAATATCATCCATTATTCACGATATCTATGCCAGTTGCTTTTAATGCAGACATCTTAAGAGACACTCTCTCAATTGTTGGGAATAACAATGACAATACAAAAAAAATCCTTTTCTGATTTTCCACCCAGACAGTCGGCAAAGAGCTGAGCTCTATTCTATTCAAAGCTGACAAAAACACCACAGGCAATGGAAATAAAGGAAGTACACATTCTTTTGTGTGCCTTACATTCAGCTCAGACAGAGTGATACTATAACACAAATGGGATCAGTCCAAGTTAAGGTCAGTGTTTTTTTTTTTCTGGGCCACTATGTAAACACTGGCACACCTTTTTGACTCGTGCACCATGTATTACAACACCAGCATACTGCAGTGTTAAGTCTTCAGGAGCCCATATTTCTAGGTAGTCATCTGTGCAGTCTGTGTGCTTGGCTGCAGAGAATGCAGCATTGTTTTGGTGATTGGGGTCATGTAGTAGGTCGGGTTGACACTGGGGTGGAGTGTGCAGGCCAGCAGACCTTCATAACAACAGTATTATCCAGGGACAGCAGGAAGCAAGAACTGTTGAGACTCCAGGGGTTCATACTGACTCCCTTCTGGGTCCAAGGCAATAACTGAATCTTCCCATCTATCACATATAATGCTACTTTCATACCTGCACTTCAAATAAGAAAAAAGAAAGAACCTCAGGGTGCTTGAAGATCTTGTGCTAAATCAGGGAATTGGAGACGGTGCAGATGCAGGACACCTGAGGGTCATCCATCTTGGAGATGATAATCAGACAGAGCTTCCACTGACACCATAAATAACTGGGATTGTGTCCCTTTGCTCTGTGCACCTTTGAGTTATTGACACCCTACCTCAGTCAAGTCAATACTGTCAGCAACACTATTAGAGAGGCTGATGATTTGTGCCTGCTGCTGAGCCTGGTTGACATCATTTAGGGTTTCCTCTTGACCTCAGTAGCTTGATCTGGCAAAGGTCAATCTACCAAGAGTAGACCCTATGTCAGCTTATATGGAGTCTTAGGAAGGACAATAGTATGCTGCAACTAAGCAGCTATGAAAAATGCAAAAAATAACCAGAAAAACCCAGGAAACAGTTGAAAAATTAAATTAGAATTAAAATCACAATGACATTTGCAATAATGAATATTTCTAAAAATCCAGACCCACAGTGTGTTCAACACTATGTTCTGTGACTCACTGCCTTTGCTGCTGGGACAGATATGAAATATGATCCAGAAAGTCCAGTTTGAGTGACAGATCCAAACATTTTAAGGCTTTTCAGAGACCAAAACACTGCACAACATTTTATAATAAATACTGTGAGGCAGGATTTCACAACACTTTATCTTTCACTCAACAGTAGAAATACAGCATTCAAATTACAAAGTAATCTGCCAGGAATGTAAACTTGCATGTAGGTGATTGGCCAATGCAGCGTCTTGCTGAAATACTTTGTATTGTGGCAAAACTTGGGCTACATTTAACTTTTTGGCTGTTTTATTTTTGGAGCTCCCTGTATTGGGAAACCTGCTGCGCTGGCAGACTATTTGGTTAATTCGACAGTAATTATTTAGTTTACAGGAAATAAAGCTGTGAACAAAACCAAACATCCTGTACTGAAAGGTTTGGGGCAAATGTTGAAACTGTTAAAACTGTTAAAATCCTTATATACACCCCAGAGACACCTTTAACTTTTTCAGAAAGATTGATGCAAGTAACTCTGAAGAGAGACTGCACTGACTTACATAGTGTGGGTGTGACATCAGGACTTAAACTGTCTTTGGTAATGCATTACATGTATCTAATGGATCTGGATCTAATAGATCTGCTGTGGAGCATCATAAATCTAAACATAATATTTCAACTGTAAATCATCAAAATCACCTGACAGTGAAAATATATAGGTACAATGACGCTGAAAATAAGAAAACTGCCTTTCTTGAGAATGAAAGAGTGGCTGAAACAGCTAAAAGTGCAACACAAAATGCTGTGTTGAAATCATTTCAGATAATGAGAGATGATTACGTGACCATCTGGAAGAAACTGTGTGATGTGTTTTTGCTTTTGATGTACTTCCCACAGTGTGTTTCAGCTGAGTTTATTTCACATCAGTGCAGTAAGTGACTTTTCCTGGAATGTATCACTCCAACAGGCAGACACTGCTGTTTTCACAAAGCCAAGTTATTTTGCTACATTGGCTCCCATACAAACTCTCAGACAGTTTCTATTACTTTACTATAGTCAAATCAATCCTCTAATCCCTAATCCCTGTCCAATAATGGTCTCAATTCTGTCATCTTGCCATGAATAAAGTCCTTATAAATAAAGACCTTATAACTCTCACAAAAGAGCACCATAATCGCCCTCACCTTTACAAGGTTTTCCTTGTTTTTTCAGTCTTGTCTGGAAATTTGCCCTAAAAATTCTAGTGCACACACAGAAAGTCCCAAATGCCTTAAAACACACAAAATTACAGCATGTGACAGCACATAGAAACTTTGCCAAAATTAATAGTGGCGTCTACACTCTATGAACTCTATCACTTGAAGACTTGTGTCTCCAAGTGATATATATCTTTCATTTCTGAATCAACATCAAGACTCATAAATTTAACACCGCAAACGCCTGTTGAAGGACTCAAGCCTCTTAGTTTTGTATGGGGTGATGATCAAATTGCAGAAGCATGATTGGCAAGTGGAGATGGAGACCAAGCCTGATGAAAAACCATAGACAGAAAGCACAGCAATAGAGCTGAGGACAGAAAAAAATGCTATTTGACTGCATTGTTGTGTGCAATACTGTAGGTCATTAATACTTGGTGGGGAAGACTGAATTTGATCAAACTCAGACTGTCTGTATCTGGAGCCGTCTAGCCAGGGCGGCTATCATTACTCATGCTACGTACCCAGTCATTCCAGACAAGATGGAAAAATGTAAAACACATCACTTCCTGTGTATGAGAAGATTGTTACCATAAGACCAACCTAACAGCAGGTGTTAAGAACAGAAATCCAGAAAACTTTCATGAACATTGTGTTTGTTGAATGACATTGTGATACATTATGATATTGTTTTACATGAGTTAATGATAGAAATGAGAAAAACTGTCACTTAGTTGAAAAAATGTCACCAACTAGTTTAATTGCCTTTAAGTGAAAAGATGCCCCAAAATTATCCTTCTCTTTCTCAACCTCTGAAACTAATTATTAATTTGCCATTGTTTGGTAGTCTTTATAAATAAACACAGTGCAAATGCTCCTAATCAACGCCGGTGTTGGAAGAAGCTAAATTCAGTGTTGTGTTGGCTCAAATTGCTCTATTTACTTATTTTAGTGATGTAACAATAGTCCCAAACATTGCAGACTTTCATGTCTTTACAAGGTGACCTCAGCGTTATAATTAGATTTCTTATAATTAGAAACTGGAGGTGGAAGCATACAGTGCCAGGTGCCAGGGCCATGCTGGGACAGGAGAGAGTTATAGACAGGATGAGTTCTTCTTGATGACATGGAGCTGAGCCAAAAAAAGGTAACTGTCTCTCTAAGACAGATCGCAGTGATTAACTCTTTGATTTGTGTCACAAAGAAATCTGCAGTCCTTTGCGATGACTGATCTGTTAGCAAACTGACAAGAGACACTGCTGATCTGATGAAGAGGGAGAGGATGGAACTCTGAAAAAATGTTGAAATGTTGGAGTTTTGCCTTTGGGTCATATGACATACAGTGAATGAAGTCATAGATTTGTCCCAATGAGCACTTAAAGGATGGTTTATTACAAACTGCAGTTTGTTTTATTTTTTATTTTTGCAGCTCTAACCATAATTCCTGAGTTAAATGCTGAGATGTGGGAACATAGTGATATCATTCAAAAAAAGTCAACACAAGCAGTCAGACAATTGGATAGGTTGTAAACAGACTTCCAGGTTATTGAAACCTACATGTATTTTGAAAAGGAAATGAAGGCGAATTACGGATGTACTCACTTTTGGTTTTATCATGATTTAATGTGGTAGCTAATCTGGCCAAAGACTTCTTCTTGGTCTGCTGTGAGAATGCGTCAAATGTTCAAATCTACGAAAAGTTTACACATCTACTATATCTTCAGAAAGTAAAATGATTATATCGACAGCACATGAAATACAAGACACTTGATGGCATTTTAGAGACAATGAAGAAAAAATACGACAGATGAGGTTTCATTTAGCAGTCAAAACCTGTTCTCTGTTCTGGAAACCCAGAAAGAATGAAACATGTTGAGGGAGAATGCTCATTCTTGACTGTGGAAATTGTAGTTTGATGTAAGTAAAATCCCAAATGTGAAAGAGAAAAAAAGTGAAATCCCTGCAGCAATGGGAGAGCCACATTAACCCAGTGTGTCCCAGTGTGGTCTGAAAAACCTCCACACACTTGATGTCTTAAAGGGCATTTTTGACAATTACTAGAAATACATCACACAAGCAGACAATGGACTACTTAAAAATACTGCAAATGTGGGTATTGAGGCAGATTCCATGTATGTCTTGCATTAAGCACATTAAGTGTATAATGGCAGAAAAACAAGTGATAACGCAACACATAATAAATCCTCACTCATGTGGTTTGTGGTTTGAATCCCTTAATGTATGAGACATATGTTTCAACATAATGCAAATGTGATGTAAGTAGGGTAAATGTCCACTCAGCCAGGAAATCCAGTCACTGTCACTTCATATGTTATACATATCTCAGTTTGAACTGTTTGTATAGTAACCCCTTTGAAGAGGAAAATAATTTCTGTCACTAATCCAGACATAAAGACATGTGTCTCTCAGGCTTTGTGTACATACTCTGCTGCTTGGACACAGTCCAGATTTTAGATCAAAGTCAGGTTTTTTCTAAAGCACACCCAGCTCAGTGTTTGCTATTGTATATCCCAGAGGAAATACTGTGATTATAGGTGAACAGATGGAAACTTTTGTCTCACATTTACTGAACACATGCAGACTACCTCGACACAGGTCTGACAGAGTCTGCCAAATGATCATGGAGTTTAAGAAGATTCTGTGGAAATTATGATGTGAACAGTCTTTTTGTCTATTTGCAGTGTAGCAGTGTAGACAGCCGTGAGTGGGCCAGATTGTGAGAGGCATATCCCATGACCATCCTATCTGTCAGGGCCTGGGAGTGTGAATGGCATTTTGATTGCAGTTTTTTCTCAGAGGACTGTGTGTGACCTTGAATCTGCATCACGCAGTGGTGTTTAAAGAGGTACACAGGATCCAATGAGGGTTTGTCTCAAGGAAAAAACATGTTTTGTGCTATGACGAATTATAGTCAGTTATTTCTTTACTTGTGTATCTTATTATTAAAGGTGTTATAATAACCAATGTTTTACTGCGGTATAGCAGATGACCATAATAAATCTGCAGGCAGCTGACTGGGTTGTTGATCGATACCAGTGACTCAACAATTACTTCACTGGAAGCTGAGATTTCTGGCTTTCAAAACACACTTTCCAGACCGTAATGTGTATTGGAACAACTAGTCCCCAGCTATTAGAGTGTTGGATGCTACCAGCAGCTACCAAGGCTGCAACACATTTCAGCGAGGAAGGCTGGGAGTCCCCTCTCTCAAGCCAAAAAAGCAAATGACACTTCAGTTATTCTTCTACAATTTATTATGGTGACATATGTGTTTGTTTCTGTTAGATCTTTGCTGTAATTGAATTGATAAACCCCTTCCCTGAACAGCGGTTGTCCAATCATAGCTTAGCAACTGTAACTACAGGCCTGTCAAGCTTTGGGTTTTGGTATATGAATAAATTGAATGATTTGGTGTACTTTGCCTTGTCCAAGGCTAAAAACACAAGAGCAAATGTTCAAGGAATGGATTCAACTGTGTGTTTATCTGCCCTACTGAAAGCTGCAAAGCATTCCCGGCTAACAAGTTTACCACCTACAGTAGTAATGCTAAGGTAGTGTTACTTCCAAGGCCAAGAGTTAGCATATAGCTAACTACAGTAGGGGGGGGGGGGGAAGGTTCCAGGTTATGGTAGAAAAAACCCATTCAGGACACATCCACTGTGTGGGAGGCAGTCCTGGATGCTACTATATTAGAGTTTAGAGTAACATCAGTGGCTCTGTCTGGATTTGGGGAGATTTACAATTTCAGCAAACTTTAAACTGAAAAGTTTGCTCATTGGTTAGACATCATCCTCAAAGCTGTTTCTCTTGTATAGTGAAAACGGAACCATACTGCTTGAGTATGACCAATAAAGCACAAATCTAACCTCTATGGGGCTTGTCCTCAGTGGTAGAGGAAGTACTCAGATCCTTTAATCAAGTAAAAGTACTGATAAAGCAATGTAAAAATACTCCATTACAAGTAAAAGTCCAGCATGAAAAATCCTGCTTAAGTACACAAGTATTAGCAGCAAACTGTACTAAGTACTAAGTATTAATGTCCCTCTGACTGATATATTATTATATATGACATCATTAGAGTGGAAGTACATAGTGGCATCAAATGGAAATACTGAAGTAAGGTACAAGTACCTCATAATTGTACTTAAGTACAGTACTTGAGTAAATATGCTTAGTTACTTTTCACCACCGCTTGTCCTAGTATGGTTTTCTTTAAAGAGGGGTGTGTTAGAACAAAATTGGCAAACATTCTGATCTTACCATTTTAATTATTATACTATACTAGGGATAACTAGCTGTACTCTGGAACACAAAAACAATGCCACTCCTTCATTTCCATGTGCTCTACATACAGTACCAGTCAAAAGCTTGGACACACTTTCCCATTCACTTAAATGAGAAAGTGTGTCCATAGTACTGTGCTGGTGAGGACTGGTGAGGATGCTGACTTCTTGCCTCAGACATGTACATGTACTGATTAGCATGATATCATATATGTTGCTGTCAAGTGCAGATTTAAGATCTTTTGCAGGGTTCTCATTTTAAAACAAGTCAGCCAGACAACATTACAACTCATGGAGTTAATGTTAATTCACTAGCTAATTAGAGCTGATGAAATCTGCTAGCAACAGTTGTTATTAGCCTGCAAAGTTGACGGTCACTGGCTATAATGACCAGGCTACTTTTTTTCTCTACTATCCGAAATCAAGAACACATTGTTTCATTTTGATGGCTTTTTGAGTTGTAAATCTGCTGCTGTAAATCTGTCATTGAACTGTATGTGCAGTGTTAGATTGAAAAGCTTGCCAAGCCTAGCATCAGGTCTTAGCAAAAAGAAATGAAAGCTATCAAATAGTTCAGGAGTGTCCCAAATGTCTACCAAGACATCTAAAGTAGAAATGACAGATGTAAATGGAAGCCACAGAGATGCCTCAGACAGTTTGTCATCATGTTAGATTATCATGACAGTAACCTTTGAAAAGCTTCTTCAGGACTGACTCACCTGAGCCCAGGGACGGAGCGCATAAATATGGTACCTGACAAATAAATCATCCTCATTTGATTGACCAGCCACTCTATCACCCTGACAGACTGTTTAGGATATCTGACAGGCTGAGCATAATTTACTGAATATAACTCACTGTAGGCAGGAGATGGGTGAAGTACTGCACTGCAAAAAATACCCTTCTTCAAAACAGCAAAATTGTGTAATGTGATATTGTCAAACAAAAAAGTCAGCATATTAGTAAGGAAAAATGCTAATTAAGATTTGATACAATTTCTTGAAACTGCTACGGATGCACGATATTGGATTTTTTGCCGATATCCGATATGCTGATATTTCCAACTCACTGTGGCCGATTGCCAATGCCGATACCAATATATGCGCCGATACTGATATATGCACATATTTTTTTCCAGATGGCTGAGGAGACTATTATGCATGCAAGCATAGATTGTACTCAGTATGATCAAGAAAAACAATATATGAAGGAAGAATTTAGAAAGCCTTAAACTTTAATGAACCTGCCAAGTGGGTCGAACAATAGAGTTTTCATTGAGTTTATTAGACAATAGTTGTAAAAATATTTCAGTAAAGAACTAAAAAAAATCAACATCAGGGTGGTGCTGGTATGAAAGTCAGAGGATCACCAAAGTCATTAGAATGTATCCTCTCGAGACTTTGAGTATCTATTGCAAATTTCATGGCAATCCATCTAATAGTTGATCAGATATTTCACTCAGAACCACAAATATGAACCTCATAGTGGTGCTAGAGGAAAAGCCACCGGTTCACTAAAGTCCGTAGGCTTCATTCTCTGGGGACCAATGTCTGATAGCTGTCAAGATATTTCAGTCTGGATCAAAGTGGTGGATGTACCCACTGACCCACCATCCTGCTAGCATGGTTAAAACTGTGGTAAAAATGCGAAAAGAAAAAAAAAAAAGTTATTTTTTATTTTAAGTTGACTTTTTAGGAAACTCAAGAAAAAGTCACAAATGCCAAAACATAAGTAGATGTAATTCTGGTAGATAAAATGCAAGCCAAACCATCCCTTTCATCTTTAAAAAGATAAAAGTCAGTTAATGACAAAGAATAAAGAATGAACCACTTATGTTAAAGAGCTGCCAAATCCTGCATGCTTTTCTGGTGCTGTCCTGAGACGATGTGCCATCAGGACTGATAAACTTCATTATCAGTAGGCTGGAAAGAGGGCCTGCCTGGCCCTGGCCTCTATCCCCACATGAAGATTGTGAGCAGCTACCTATCTGTAAAGCTGAGTGTTTCTATCTGGAGAAAGCAGTTTATCTGGAATAAGCCGACAGATAACTCCTCCTAGGCTTATCCTCCTGCATATGCTACAGAGGACACAGCAGTGTGTCATTTTTTGGGAGAGACTTTGGAATCAGGTTGAGATCCACCAACCAGTCCACTGCACACAAGTCCCTCCTTATTACCATGAATCAATGTGCAAATGGGCTGAGAATAAATCAAATATGCCACAAAGTGATTCTGCAACTATATAATCTCATCAAAAGATTAATTGATTAAGAACAACCTCTTAATATATGAAGAACTGGATCACTTTATCTTCCACATGCTCTATTTAAAGAGTACTTTTATTAAACGTAGTGAGTGTATACATCTCATATGAGTGGCACTCTTCCTGGGGGCTTGATCTAAGCCCTCCAGGGCACTAACATCTGGCTCTCTTACTGCACCTACCTTTTAAAAGCCATTTCATATACACCAACAATGGATCAAATAACTCAACTATATAACATGCAATGCCCTGCGTAAATTCTGACCAAACTTACGATGACGTTTAGCTAAATAAATGTCCTTTTTGTTTCACACTCTACAATCACTTTCTATAACACAGTTTGTCATTCACTCTATAGCCAGAGAGCTTTTACATTTGCTGTTTTAAAGAATTATCGTAGATCATTGCATTACTACAGTAAAATGCCCAAGAACCAGGTGTGTTTTACTTTTCTATACTTTCTTAGGGGTAAATAGAAGAACTGGGAATTCGTCATGAGTACAGTTTGACCCTTTATGACTGAAAAGATAAAGAGCCACTTATAGAAAGCTGGGTTTTTTTTCAGCTGAAAAACCCAAGACGTCACAGTGCCCACACAATGTTTGTGATGTTTGATGGACACTAGGGGTGCAACGGATCACAAAACTCACAGTTCAGATCGTATCACGGATGTGAGTCACGGATTGGATAATTTTTCAGATCAGCAAAAAAAAAAAAAAAAAAGGGGGGAGACAAAACTTTGTATTCCATATTTTCTGGGAAACACTTACAGCATGGAACTTTTGCCCAAGGTCTTAAATGAAAACAACATTCAAGATATCAAATGTTTAAATAAAATCTTAAAATATATAAAATATTCAAAGCTCAATTGTTAAATTACATTGCAATATGAAGCATGATACCTTCTTCCTTTAAGCATGGTAGTGAATGAAACAACAGCCTGTGTCCACATTATCAAAACTTCATAACTTACAAACATGAACATGCGTCTCGTCCTGCAGCTTAGTTTGTTGAACGAGCCACCAAACAAACATTAACTGCGGAAAAGTGTTTGTTTACTTTTTTTTAAATGAGATATTAAATTTTGCAATTAATCCGCAGTTCACATGCGTGCGGAACCGTGGGAGGCAATCCGTACGGCTCATGGATCAACTATGATCCGTTGCACCCCTAATGGACACCATACTAAAATATACAATGAAAGGTTTCTAAATCTTTCAAATGACAACTTTTAAATCTAAGAAACACCTCTGAAATAAAAGCACCTGAAGGCTGGAGGCCAGAGAGTATTTACTACTGAATCCTGACTCCCAGTGCTGCCTATGTTTCTCCTGTGGGAGAGCTGAGGCAACGTGCAGTAAAAAGCAGCAAGGCCTTGTGTGCTGGGTGAGGGATGGTGGTGACTGGTAAGAAACTGCTGTGAGACAATGTTCACCACGGGAGGAGTGTTTGACTCCCTGCTCCAGACAGACTCTGGGCTCACTATTTATGTTCCTGTTAAGATACCTGGGGACCAGCGAGTGTCTACACTCCTTCCATACACACATGACATATAGCCTGGTTTAACGTTTAGAGCAGGATAGAGAAAGGGAGCATTGTTCTGTGAGGACAATGTTGTATAGCTAAGTCAGGTAGACTGAGTTTTAAATGAATTATTCTGGATTCAAAATGGGACGCTAAATGCTGGACTGCATTACAGATATTTTTTTAGAGATAAAGCAATTTAGGATTCATGAAGTAACACAGAAGTTCACACATTTAACATTACAGCATTAAAGCTGCATTAATCAATATCTTTTATATTAACACAAGTGCCAGAACGCACTGTGCACTTCTTGTCTTGCATCAAACAACAGACAGACAAAGTTTGCAACTAGCTCATGAACACAGTGGAGCATTTAGCAGCTAAAAAGCCAGATTATTTTCTCAGGTGTTGGTGGAGAGCAAAACAGAACTAAAATGAGATTGAATATTGGAATTAGATTCTTCAGGTGGACAGAAACACAACTCGAAGTAAACACTAATGTTACTCCCTTTTTGCTCGATGTGTAAACAGTAGTCAAGTGAAGTCATTAAGTTATCTCAGCGCACTTTTCACATAGAGCAGGTCTAGACTGTACTCTTGAATTTACAGAGAACCAACATTCCCCCATGAGCAAGCACTTGACGACAGCAGCAAGGAAAAACTCCACTTTAACAGGAAGAAACTTCGAGCAGAACCAGGTTCTAGGTGGGCGACCATCTGCCTTGACCAATTGGGTTGAGGGGGTTGAGAACAGCAGGAGTGTAAAGATTAACCAATATGTATTGGAAAATCACTTAAGTCAGAGATTTGACTACATTGACAGAAAACCACAGATCTGACTTAAATTCTGCATGAAATTCTGAAAAATGTATATGGCAGTCAAAAACCAGTCAAGCCAAATGACTTTGCAGTCTAAAAATGTGCTGTCTCTCTATACAAAGCAAGGACTCTATGTCTATCTGTCTGTCTGTCTTCTTCTGCCCATGGAGTCAACAAGTTGAAATACGGTCATGGCCACTCTGCCATTGCAATCCACATTGTGGTTGGAGGTGGGATTACACCCATAGTGTTAATGACTTGAAAATGTTTAACAGACTTAAACTCTACTATTGAACTGTATTGTGAACGAAACTTAGCTGTACGTTCAAGACTTAGTGCTGGATTTCTCAGGCACGTTCAGAAATATGTAAAAATACCTAATTAACAACGTTGCTTCTGCTTCTTCTTCTGCACATGGATTCAACAGGCGGAAATATGGACAGCACTATTCTGCCATTGGAACCACCATTGTGGTCAGAGATGGGATTACATCCGTAGAGATAAGAATTACCATAGAGAATGAATTGAAAAAGTTTAGAGAGTTAAGCTCTATTCCCGTTGCTCACGCATAAGAACTTTGTTTGTATGTTCGAGACATAGTGCAGGATGTCTTAGGCACATTTTGAACGGGCACTACAGTTCATCTGATCAACTTCAGCTCAGCTCAAAGTTGTGGTCTCCAGATATTCTGCATGTGTGGCGTTTAAGGAGCATCAATAAATTGTAGCGTCTACTGATAGCATGCATTTGAGGCATCTAGGAAGCATCGGTAAATTGTAGTGTCTACTGATAGTCTGCATGAAAGACATGTAGGGGATGGGCACTATTCTCTCTAGGTATTGAAAAATCGGTCCATTCTGAACAGGCATGTTTTGAATGGGCGTTGCACTAGTTGTAAAATAAATTGCATGTGGCACCTCAAACCTTGCTGCTCATTAAAGAAGACAACGTGAGAGCTGATGACAAAAGTTACAGAAAAGAGTAGTCAACACAAAGTATGTATTTTTTATTCTTTTTTTTAGCTAAAGCTACTAATGCTACCCCAGCTCCTCCTGATTGCTGAAGTCATGCTGTTTTATTTACAAGGACATATGCCCATACAGCATTATTGAAAATGCCAAATTCAGAAGGATGACACTGACCCACTAGCTGAGGTAAACCATACCCAGCAGCATTTTTGAGAAAAATTCATCATCCTCAGGGACAGGCCAACAGTGTGGCAGACGACATGATTATTTTCCATTTCTGATTTAGTAGGCTATTTTAAATGTAAGTTGTGGAGACGATGTATTTTAAATACATAAAATATCACTAATTGCGGCTGAATCAAACCATATCAAATAGGCTTTGAATCACAATGTCTTATACTATTACATGTATCTATATCATCCTTGTACCGGATATTGGCATGTTTATCTAGATACTCTTTGAATCATCTGAGAGTGAGAGATACACACCCTTTTTAAATAGGCAATTCTTTGATAACAGGTTCACCAGATCAACTTAATGAGGTGATAATATTTCAGTATTCTGTTTTCAGCCTGTTCTGCTGCCCCCTAGCGGCTTAAAACAACTAATTCTGCTTTAAATTACTTTGGCCTATTTGTTATCCTCACTCTATTTCTTTCTGAAAATTTTTAAAAATGTCTATTTACTATCTTGTGCAAATATATTCAAGAGGACGTGAAAAACAAACATAATTAATTAAGTACCAGTAACTCTGATACATCATGGCATTTACTTGTTGTTTACCACGTAAGATGGTAGCACCACTATGGTGATAGAGAGAGGGCTGACAGGTAACAAGGGCAATTGTCTGGAGTTTAACTGGAAATTTTGTATTTTTTATTCTTTTTATTCTTCATTTTTGGGGCTTTCTAGTGGAGAGTAGGTAGCCAGATGCTGCAATGTTAGGATGTAATAAAAAATGTGTTTCTTACAGTCGTCATCGCATCTTTTACAACAGTAACCCTTAAAAAAGATATGAGCAGCAGTTCTAAACTGAGTACAAACATCTGTGTTGTGAATGTGTCTCTTCACTTACTTCCATCAGGTTTGTCGAGTACAACAGGACGATCTTTCCTCTCTTCCTCTTTCTCTGTCACCTCTTCCTTGACCTCTTCCTGGTTTTCACTGTGAAGGTTAACCAGACTCTGACCTGGCTTTCTGCTGGGCTTACTCTCATGTAGCCTGACCCTTACCGGTGGCTGGGTGGTGGTAATAAAATGGACCATGGGAGTTGACGAATACTCAGGCCACCTGGGGGAGCTGGTGCTGGGCTCGGGTGTGGTCGTTTCATAGCTGCCAGCCGGAATGCTGCTATCTGACTCCTCATGGCCTCTCTCCTGTTGTGCTGACTCGATATTGTAGGGCACATCCCCTTCTTCAGGCCCAGTGACATTCTGCAAAGTTACTATTTCTTCCTCTTCCATCTTTTCTTCATCCAGTCCTTCCTCATCATGCGGTGTGACTGTCCCCTGTAATTGTATCTGACCATTTGAACTTGCCTCAGGATGGATTGGAGTTTCTTGGCTTCTCAGCATGTACAAGGGAAAATTCACTCTATCTGATGGTCTCTGCTGATTGATTTGACTCTCTGTACCTCTTGCTGGAGGACTAACACTGATCTGAATCTCAGAACCTCTGACTGTCACAATATCTGATGCATTTTGTTGATGTGTTTTAGTCTCTGAGCTTCTCTGATGATCAATTGCAGTCTCTGAACTCATATGTGGATACTCAGGGTGTTTTTCACTGTCTAAATCATGGGTTAGTGGAAATATGACGGTACCCAAACTTTTGTGTGCATCCAAAGGATTTTCTAAATCTGTCTGTGTACTCAGATCACCGAATGAGACACTTTGCACACTTGTTAAAACCTGTGAGTGCTGCCAAGAAGTAGTGGCATCCTCATGCATATGAGGCCTGACAGTGCTGCGCTCTACTCTCAGAGGGCTCTCTGTCACTTCCTCTTTTTCTGCAGGATGGTCACGAACTCCATATTGCTCTCTCAGCTCCAGCTTGCTTCGTCTGTCAAAGCTTTGAAAGGCAGAGGTTCTGTCAGGTCTGTCAGAGCCTCTGGACACAGCAATGCCCCTGCTGAGGGAAGAAGACTGGGTGGGGAAGACTAGAGATTGAGGATAGGTCTCTGGGAAGTCTGTAGGACCATAATCATAATCTGGCTCCTCCTTATCCGATGGCGGAGATTTAAAGAGAGGAAGATTCCCATTAGGTGGAAGGTGATATGTTGTGGAGAATGGATCCATGTGGCCTAGTTTGTCAAACCTGTAAGGGTAACTGTCACGACTGTTGGCCATGACATCTGTGGGTGCAGCTAACATGGGTTTATGGACTTTGTCCGGGTCACAGTCAGGTACCTGGTAGCACATCAGCTTCCCCCCTTCATTGGGGCAGTGGCAGACCCGGCAGGAGTCAATGTGGAAGGAGTGTCCAGCCTCATACTTTTGCCCGCCATTGACGCATCCTATGCGTTCACACTGCATGCAGCCGTCTGCAGGCTCCAAAACCTCTATGCAGTTTGGCGGAATATCAGGACAGCTGATGAAGTGGCAGCTGATCCGACCCCCTCCCCTGGGGCAAGCGCACTCTGTGCTGCCATAGTCGACAAAGTAAGAGTCTCCCTCCGGCACCTTCCCATTCTTGAATCCAGCATTGATGCAATCATAGTATTGGTAACCTTCACATGTACATCCTTTTTGTAAGCAGGAAGCGCAACAGGAGCCACTCTCCAGCACTTCTTCAATACAATTGTCCAGCAGGGGACAGTCCACACCGGTGCAGTCACGCTGGCACAAGCAGACACTCAGGTATAGAAAGAGCAACGTGCACTTCAGCAGCATTACTTCAGCTGTTACAAGACCAGCCATGGCACCAGGTGAATGTACAACAGTCAAAGGAGATCAGATATCGTCCAAGGCCTTTGGTTTATCTTCAAGGATTCTGGCACATTCTGCCCATGCAAACCACCTCTGCTCTGCAAGAAACAGGAGAAAGAGAGACAGACAGGCAGACAGAGGCTTATTTCTCAAAATGAAAGCAGGCTAAGACAAACATCTGGCTTCCTAGTAGAGCTCTTGAGAGTGCAGTTTTTACAGCCTCATGGTTGTCCCAACATTAAGACGACACACTCTTCGTTAACATCAGCTACAGTACAGTATTTTTAATCATTATGCAGGCTGCCATGATGAAACTTGGAACCTGCCCAAGTCTTAAATTTTTACCATGATTATCTCCATAAAAAAAAATCCCATAACAATCTTGTGTTGCAATCAACCCTAAAGTCTAACTGCTGAATGTAGCTGCTTCACATTGCTTTAGCAGTTGAGTTGGAAATTGATTACACTTTATGGAAAGCCCTGTACATTTTCTGAGTAATTAGTGGAGTAGAGAGTAGTGCACAGCCTCCTGTGACTAATGATTCTTGTTCTAAATGATGTGTTTAATAAGAGTTGCAGTACAGACTCAAAGTGACTGGAACTACACAGCTCTATTCTATAGTGAGTTCATTCATTTGTTTCATTTAAACATAATCTGTTGATAATTTGATAATTTGATAAATTAAATTAACAATCAAGCCTGATATACCAAAGTATTCCCCTCTGCTCCACATCGTTCTCTCTGAAGTTGAGAAGATTCCAAAACTACCACATGGTTATTCTAATTGCTGAAATCTTTTTGAACAAACTGATTCATCATCAAAGACACTAAGCATATTTTGCCATGGTAATGGATGCTGGCTAGCCTGTAGGTCATCTCCACAAGTAAATACACACCCCTATATCAAACTATTCTTGGGCTGATATTCATGAAGTATCTCAGAGGTGCTGAATTTAACACAACTTTGTCACAAATGTTGCTGTCAGAAGTCAGTAAATCAATGCAGAGTTACCTTCATCATCTGTTCACATCATCATCTGTGATCTGAGTCATGAAATACACGTTTAAAGAGGGAACCAGGGAAAGACCTACAGATTGAGAATAGTTCACACATTCACACTCATAAGTATATTATATTAAAAACTGCTGCTGTTACCTTTACCATGACTTGCAAAAGCATTGAAACACACTTGAGACACAACTTTAAACCTTGGCCTTATAAAATGTTGTGACATAGTGGAAGTGTAGCTAAATAGTTCATTTATGGAGTAATGAATTAATAGAAAGCATTTTGTGATTGTCAGGTTTCAGCTTCTGGTCAAATGAATAGAGATTAAGACTCATTGACCCACTGTGTTGTAATAAAATGATCATGCTCCTTGGTATGGCAAAAATTAAAGGAGAACAATTGAGTTTAGTCACAAAAACCTTCACATTCTCCTTAATCAAGTTTTTGGTTCTCATGCTTCCCAGACTGTTCGAATAAAAAGGCTGGTTTTGATATTTTACAGTGTCAAAGCCAAGAAGTTTGAACCGCAAAATGCAAACTCTGAAAAAGAGAAAAGGAAGAGGAGCTGAATAATTGGCATTTCTTGCTCTAAACCTTTAACTCTCAGAGGTGGAGCTCATGCAACAGCTTCCCTGGGGGACAACTGGCCAAAGCACCACCCCGGAGGGCTTCTGTCTAAACTGAGCTTATTTCTAGCCTGTGAAGTGAGAATCACTGCGGCTCTGTCAGTGAGAGTGACATGCACTGTTACTGTACCAGACATAATAAAAGTTGGCAAGGCATGACTGCAAAAGAATGCAAACTGAGTAGTCTAAGCAGCCTGGTGTTTCCCAGAACAGTGAGGGATAGGGGATTCCTCGCTTTCTTTCTCTCTGCTTGCGCACACGCACGCGCGCGCACACATACATACATACATACATATACACATACATACCCACACACACACACACACACACACACACACACACACACACACACACACACACACACACACACACACAAACACTCAGCTGATGTCTAAACAATCCCTGATGTCATGCAGCTCTGCCAATATGCACAAAAATTAGGATGATTCTTTAAAAGCTTCACTTATGAAAAAAGATTTAATATTTTAATGCATCTTTGCATTGTATAGAAGACTATAAATCACACTGGAATACACTGAGATGAGATTCATTTATACAGTGAGATATTAAAGATAAAGTGAGTTAAAATCGCTTTAAGCTCCTGATCTGTAACAACACGAACATTACAAAAACTTTTAGGAGTCTATTGAAGGTTTTTTGCTATTTGTCACACCTGTATGCAGGTAGCAAAACGTATAGCCTATCATTTGAATAAAAAAAAAGTGCAGCGACATTCTACAGATGAAAGAAAAACGAATAGAAACGGTGTACCTTTTTCTATCAAAGCCTTTTTTTCAAACTGAAATGTCCTCCATTTCCACCTGGTAAGTGAAAAAAGTTATCCAACTTCTGCAAGATTGCAGCCAAAAGTAGGTAAAAAGTTGAAGAAACGATAAAAACGAGTTTTACAATAATTACAATCCGCATTGAGCGACTAATAAAGTTTTTACAACAACATTCATATTTTAACTAGGCTATATGTTACAAACAGGCGAGAAATCTGTCGGTAAAAAGTTTCGGGCACTTCACACGGTTTAACGAGTGAAGCCGTTTGTATTCACCGGTATGTGTTACCTTGTCATGTAGGACTGATGGGCTGGAGAGCCGCCGGCTGCCGGTCCTCTGAGTGCTGCAAGTGTGGACCTTTTGACCATCGCAGCGCTGCTGGGACCAGGCAGCAGGCAGCAGGCAGGCGGAGGGGGAGGTACGAAAAGTTTCCTCTGCTGGACACTTCAGAGGAGATCCCACCATAATACATATAAAGAGAAGGGTCTGCAGGCGGGGCCAGCCAGCCCACACAATATAACAGGTAAAGATGGGGATATTGAGTTGGGTTGTTGAACTTTGAAACATTGATACTTGGACGAAAATGAAATGAAATGTAAAATTATATATATACTTTATATATACAACAACAAAGTTATAACAGATTGGGGTAGAGAACAGACAAAAAAAATTCAAAGCATTCAAAGCATAGCAGTGTGTTCTTTCAGTGTCAGTGAAAATGAAGTCACGGATGACAAGACAATAGACCTTTTTCACCGCAGACATTTTATCATATCATAAACAGGTGTACTTAATAACATGAATAATGGCTGCATTCCATTTACATGTGCAGGTTTTAATGCCCTTTTATGGTGCATGCAGCCCACTGGCTTTTCTTACTGGGACATGGAAGAGAGTCATCGTTACTGTTATCAGTAACACCTGTGATTTTCAAAAGTCAGAACGTCTGTCCTGAGATTGCATTCACAATGTAATTTTCAACATTTGAGTAAGGCAATTGATAGCATTTGGGGATATGCATAGTATAGAAAATATTTCTATAAAACATTATCTACCTGTTTGACTGTAAATCTAGAGGAAGCAAATAGCTTAAAGGAATAGTTTTACAAATTATGTTTATTCTCCTTCTTGCTGAGAGGTCGATGTCATGTCTGTGCGTTACCTTTTGAACTAGAGCGGCGCGATTTACTTGGTTTAGCATGGAGAGCAAGGGGAAACAGCTTCTCTCCACACTTCAAAAGTACCACCACCAGATCTCTAAGCTCACTAATTAACATGTTATATCTCATTTGTTTTATCCATACATTAGCAGACATGTAAAAATTAGTTATGGTTTTACAAGGAGTTGCATGCTACAACTGAATTGACTTCCTGGAGCCTCCACTTGTTGCTAGAAACATCTTGGCTGCTGCTACCGAGAAATTGTTACAGCATGAAACATTTGTGTATGGCTTAAACAAACGAGATACAATCTGTTATCATTGAGCTTTAGAGGTGCAGTTTGGTGTATTTAACTTTGGACAACACCAGCCTAGCTGTTTCCCCGTTTCCTGTCTTCATGCTAAGCTAAGCTAAGCTAATTGCCTCCTGGCTCCAGCTGTATACCAAATGCACAGACATGAGAATGTTTTTTGTCCTTAAAATTTCACACATATTTCACTGTGGTCAACTACTTTGAATTCACATAAGGTTTATATCTGCCCAGAAAGGAAGGTAAGCTGAGTTGGGGTTATTAAACTATTTTTCTCTTCTCATATTTTGCCTGTTGTAGTATAAAGTCATATTACCGTGCTGCTGCACTCTCTTTTATTTCCTTTAGAGCCATGTTGTTGGCCCGCTGGGTAAACCTAAGCTGCTGTCCACTGCTGTGTTTTTAAGGATCTCGCATGTACCTCTTAAATGGAAGGCTGTAACCTTGGCTAAATAAGAGCCTTGCACTCACATCATTACTCATGCTACTGTCTGTCTCCTGCCAGTTGCAGCCCGTGCATGACACAAGGCCACAGGCTATCTCAACTGCTCACAAAAAAACCAAATCTCCTTAAAATAAAGGCCTGTTTTTAATCATCTGCTTGATCCCACACTGAGCCTTACTCCTTGGAGGGATAAACATGCATGTCATTCAAGTGAGCATGCCGCTTAATTCACATGTGGCAAAGAAAAAATTCACCCTCAGTCATTTTAATATATTTTCATTTTTTGGAGGGAGCATGACCCTGTAACACCAAATGGCAGAAGACTCAGTAACTTTACGACTTGAGGCCAATCTTGTGTCTCACTTTCACAGCACTCCTTCCTTTATTTAAAGCAGCCCCTTTGGAGAGTATCATAAATTTGGCCCAACACGGCACCTCCAGAGGACATCTGAGTTCAAAGAGTGTAGGGAGTATGAGTGTTGTTTGGAATAAAATGTGGCATGCTAGATGTTTGAATGGAGTCACTCATTATGTTGGAGTGCAGTGACCTGATCAACAGTCTGGACCCCTCCCAGCAGCCCATATAAAGGTTCTAATGAGAAGCTGTCAGGGCCTGGGGTGAAGTGGTGGTCGGTGCTGTGATAAACAGATCGGCTCTGATCGCAGATAACACCACTGCCAGGGGAGTGGGCTGGCTTTCAACTAGAGATGAGAGATGAGGTAAAACAATAGAGAGAACTCACATTCAGTGTTCAGGCCTGGGTCAGTGGAAGGACATGTCGAAACTTGCTTGTGGGCTTACATTTTTTATTTAATCTACTGTACTGTGGACCAGCCTTATTTTTCACATATAAAAATAGACTTGTCTGTGACAGCATGGCTCCCTGGAGTTAACTGCAGTTTTGTCTGAAGTCACACAGATGACACAGTGTATAGGATAACAAGATCAGAGAGGGTTTGCCATGGTGTAGTGAACAAACTTGGATTTTGCATGCGCGTAAGAGGATCAGGCTCAGCCTAGCTATAAAACACTGAGTGGTACTCGACAACGCATGGGTGAGATTTGTGGAATCTCAGTGTGATCCCTGGGGAAAGCCTTTAGACACAGACAAGGCTTTGAAATAGCCGTGGGGGGGGCCTCTGGGAGTCGGGCTTCATGTGTGGGGTCACCAGGGAGCATCTGGCTCAAGACTCACTGGTGTCGCTCTTGTGGAGTTTACTGAAGAGAGACTTGGCAGTGGTCTGAAAAATTGGCTTTGGAATGGTATCTAGGGCCATTTTTGAGTTCCATTTGAAAATTGGCTGCCACTAATGCACCAATACTGTACAACATTTGAGTTGGCTCATAGATTGCTCAGGATGGGTGTCGGTTCAATGCATTTATAAGAACATTTAAATCTACAGGAAAATGGAACAATCTTATGATAACATTTGTTTCCAGTTTTGGCTCGAAATTGTGATTCCTATCATTGTCTTCTCCAAAACAGCTGGAGCTTGAGGAAAGTGAGATCATGTTATATACTGTTTGTGGAAGATGTGTTTGAAGATAATCACCTAGTGTCATTTGAACAGCTGGAATAAATGTTATCGCCCAAATAAAAATCCTGGAAGTAGCTGTATTATAGAAGTATTCTTTTGACTATTATCAAGTTCAACAGACAGTAACCTATTAAGATCAACCAGATGCTGCAAAAGATGGGACCTCAAAAGGTGTATCAGTTTTATTATGTTATGAGACTCTTTCAAAAACCTGTTTCCTTTGTTCTTGAAGGGGTTGACATGAATTTGGGAGAATTGTCAGAGGATATGTGTGAGGTGGTTATTATGTAATGTCTTAATGTTTGAATAGAGACAACAAACAGATCTTTCAAAATGACCAAATCATAGTTTAGGTCCTCAGAGCTGTGTAGGAGATGTACTGTAGGCATTAGGATGTTTCTTCATTGTGGCATGGTCCTGCACTTTGTCAATTGCAAGTAATACGTGCAGTAAACTGACCACATATAAGGTTTCATGAGGTAAAACTGCTGTTGTAGCTGGTTGAGAGGATGTGCTACGAAACATGAAAAATTATTTTTAATACAGGGTGAGAGTACATTCTTGGCCTTGGAATCAGTAGTTTACCAAAAAAAATCTTAACTTGACCTTGAGTTAAGAATTTATGTCAAACCATTGGTCCAAAAGCTATTGCCACAAGTTGGTGGTATGCTTGAAACGAACTAGTTGCTGCCATCGTAGGCCCCATTTACTGTTTCATATCCAGAACAAGTCCAGATGCTTTTCAGTACTCTTTCAGTTACACTCAAGTCTCTGTTAGCCACATCACAAATCTGACTGCAGCCTGTCTTGGTTTTTTCTGAGCTATTTGCAAATCATGTTAAGGTCAACTCCAGTCCAGAGCAGTGGTAATGAACCTGAAGTTGTTAAGCAACTACTAAAAGTTACCATAAGAAGAATAACTGCAATGTAGTTACAACAATAACAGTTTAGCTAGCAAGGTATTTACAGCTAACATCTGGACACGTACAATGACAGTGTAAATGGGGCCTTTGACACTGTCCTTAATGCATAAAGTGGCTAAGTGTAAATGGACTAATAGGGGCGAGTTGTGATCATCTAACTGAGGATAACGGCACACACTTTCCGACAGTCTCTCCATAAAAGCATTCATGGTGGTGTCAGTTGTATGTGATGGAAGTAGCTGTTGGAAATAGTTTGAGAGAAATGTGAAAGCCTGCCTACATTCTCATCTCTGTACACCTGTCCAATTGTTGCATGAAGTGCACATAATTATCTGATTGTTGTGGGAAAAAGTTATAAAAATTGTCAGATGCAACCCCCAAGGGGAGTGGGGTTTCATACCCCATTGGAATATCCAACAAGCACTTCATTTGAAGCATAATGAGGTCTTTCTTGCAATACACATAGCATCTCTTTGTCCTGTCATGTAATGTGTTTGTGTGCTCCCTATGATTAGGGAACTAACTAGCTATTGTCTTCTTATGCTGCAAAATATCCTTATTTTGTTTGGTAAAAGCGGAACTTTTGCCAGGACAGCACACAAAAGACAGGATGGGGCACATTAGCCACCTAAATAACATACCACCTCCATTTGCTGAGTAGTTCATACAAAGGTCACCAATATCCTGTTTATCATGCAAATGACCTGCACATCCTGTCTTTTACATATGTATTACAACTCCCCTTTTTTTTTAAAAGGATACTGTTTATAATGCACTATGTTAGGTAGATGTATCATAATGCATACATCTCAGCTGATGTCTCAACTTATGAATTTTGGTTTGTCCTTGAATGGCACTATTTAATTTGAGGGGGAAATATGAAACATAATGGAGATATTTCATTTCTGGAATGTTCTTGATTGAGTCAGTGTGTTGCTGGCTAAACGATTAGGTGAATAATTGTATCAAATTGCTTCCAGACTATAGTCAGACAGTAATGTGTATTGAAAGTAAAAATAGAATATTTTTGGAAAATTTTTTCCCATCACTGACTGGCTGAGAGACTAAAAGGTTTGGGAATATCTGCCTCACTGTGAACAACTATGATATGTGCAACATGCATCAGCTCAGTTGCAAAGTCTTTTTTTCCTGCAGAATACAGCACAGTGAAGTACTGAATGTATATCCTCCATATTTACAGGAGATGCGAGTACTTGGTCAATGCAACATCACTTATTTGTTTAGTGCATTGTTTTTGCAACAGCACAGAAACATACTTACCTAAAAAAAAAATTCTTTTGTGTACTGTTCCAAAGGCTTGAAGAGGAGTGACCTTCACATGGACCTCAGTCTGCTGGGTTATCTGAGGGATACAGCACAGTGATTTGCAGGACAAAAGTGAACTCTGAAGAGAGAAGGGAAGTGGGTGGTGTCATTCTCTGGAATCTCCATTAGCCCTGCACTGTAGGGGACAGAGCGGCTCTGCCCTGCATCACTGATTCTCTTAACACTGGGTCAGGTAACCAAGGGCCCTTTTAAAAGCAAATTGTAAGGCATGCTGTAAGTGGACTGCTTTAAGAGAATAATATGTGCTGAAATCAAGACTCTAAAAGACTCAGGTGTACCCTCCAGAGACCTAACCCATGCTGTGCTCCATCTGTATCTGCACATATTTCAGCTCTATCTAAGAATGTGCTGCACATGCATCAGTATTAAAGCCTGAGTTAAATCAAAACCATTATGTGAACAAGCAAAAGCTGAATGTCGTGATCACCTTTTTGCCCTCAGGCTGTTGTTGCGTACACAGAGTGGACAATGGAATGAAACTTTCCACTTCAATTAATTAAAAACAGTGACTCACCAAACCAAATCTGAACCTATTTGGCTGAATAAAACTTGCCAAATTGGGCAAATGAGCGTCTAATGCTTCATCTGTGTTACTGGCAGACCTGTCTTGTTTGGCAGCACAGTATGTTTGGATGGAGCAAAGTGAGTAAAGAAGGGACATTGACAGACATGTGCTCTGACTGCTCTCTGTGCCAGTCAACAGGATGCTAGAGACTTTTCCCTCTGTGCACTGATTAAGATTAACAGCGTGTTGTTGACTACTGAGAAATAAACAAGTGAAAAGAGAAATCAGCATTAAGGTCAAGATTAAAACTAGCAGATTGGTGTGTGGTAGTATGGAGCTGAACAAAATACTTAAATCTGCACTAATCAATATTCTTATTTAACAGTAAATTAAATGACCATGTTTAATTTTAAAGGGATTGCTCTTAGAATTATAACCTGACTCTGCAGTCCTCCACAGCTCTACTGATCTGTTTAGCCTCTTTTAGCTTGTTTTGATTTTATGACCCACAAATGTACTGTTTGGTTCAGTCTTACCACTCTCGTCTCCAGCTGCAGTAGGCAGCTGTTTTCATTGAGTAAAACTTGTACACGGCCTACCCAGCATCAAACAAAAGACTGACAAAGTTAGCGTCTTGCTGGTGAACATAGTGGAAAATTTAGCAGCTGAGAGTTTTCTCTTGAGTTTGAAGGGACCAAAACAGAGCCACATAAAATCAGAGTGAATATTGGCCTTAAATTCTGCTAAATGATTGCTACATTCACTGGAAGTGCTAAAAGAAACAGTTATCTCTTTTTGGCCATCTGGGGGCAGAGAAACTCGCAAACCATCTGAAAATACAATCTGACATGACCCAACCTTAAAATGTTGTAATGGTGAAAAAGTTAGCAAATTTCTTATTTACATGGACAAATACAAAGCGACATTACTATCAATGTTCAGAGGAAAATATGTGGCTCTTCAGCTGCTAAATGTTTGACTTTCTTCACCAGACTGCCAGTTGTCTGTGTACTATTAATATTACAAGAAAACTACCTTGTGGTGGCCTAATTTGTATTTTTTGTAATAACCACTAAACCCCCCCCAAAAAGCTGCAAGCCAACAGGTAAGCCTCTCTTGTTGTGGGACCTTGTGTCAAAATGTGCTTTTAATACCTTAAAGAGTAACTTGGTTAAACTCTGGCTAAAAGTCTCAAACCTGTTTCAAATGTAGTCTATTGCACCTGTAACCACACCCAGCAGTGATGTCACGAGGTCCTTGAGAACACTTGTACATCACTGCAACAGGGTGAGAAGTTAAATCACTGGAGATCAGCAAAGACACAATTTCTAGGGCCTGTTAAGTTACTCTTTGAATATTTCAGGAGATGTCATGTTCACATATACATACTTATCAACCAGGCACCTTGCTCAGTTTCGCCCATCAGCTACACAGCAGGAAATAGACCCACACTACATAGAACTGAGGGGAATTGCAAAGTCTGGTGAAAATTCTCAGTGGGTTTGTCATTACAAGTGACACCTTTCACATCACACTGTCATTTGATCTATTGTTAATAAAGTAAAAATTATTGAAGAGCTTTAAAACCTGACTTAGCAAATACACTTGCAGTTTAGTCATATTCTTTATGTGCCTGAAGCTTTTACATTATCTTACCTTTTAGAAACATACATCACCATTTGTATAAAAAGATCTATAGCTGGCATAATTTCACATGATAAAAACTATTCCTAGGTGTCAATTATTCTCACTAGATTGCAAAATAGGAATTTATAGAGGGGGTTTTATTTTGAATTCAAGAAAGTGACATGTCGGAATAAACATTTATCTCTTTATTTATAAAGGTTAAAGGTATTCTGAATGTCTGAAAAGCAGAGATAATTGAGTGTGTGGTCATGTCTTATTCAAAACTTGTGTTCACCTTTATTGTAAGTAAAAAAAGGATGTTTCTTTATATTGAGTGATTGTTTTGTTGAATGCAACCATTCGCACCCATTCAGTTAATCATCTTCTGATTTCATGAAATATGCATGGACCACCAGCAGGTGCTCGGTAGGGAGCTTTGGTTTCCAGGGGATGTTGCTCGATATGGAGGAGGCATCCAAATTATGCGTCGCTCCAAATTGGCTCCCTGTGTCTTCAACCTTCCACACTGCTGCAAAAATGCAGTGATGGCATTATAGCTGAAAAGTGTCAGACTGTGAAATTCAGAAATCAAGAGCTGCACATCACCTCAAATGTTCCTTCACCCTTTTAACCCCTTTGTGGCTAGAAACATTGGCTACAGCAGCACTGATTCAAACTGCTGTGTTGACAGGAAGATGCATTCCTGTCGTGAGCTGATGAATGGACCTTCAAGTAAAACGAACATCCACGGCCTCTGCTGTCATCTCCTTTTTTGGTGATGGAAGCAAACACTAAGCTTGTGGACAAAGCCTGTCTTTAAATGTGAAAAACAAAACCAACACCTATAGTAGTCTCAGCTGTTCCTTCTCTCAGCGAAGAGTCTGGCTGCAGAAAAACAGCACTGCCACAATGTAGAACAGTTCATAATGTCATAATACTCTGACCTTTACTTTGAATTAAAAGAAAGATAAGTGAAAAGGTATTGCTGTTGCACAAGCTCTGTAAATGTCAGATATTATCCTGTTTGCCTGGGAAAATTTCTCTCCACAGTTCAAAATCCTCATCCAATTATTTTAATCTATACTTTACAGATAACATCAACAGTATTGAGTGGTGATATTGATTTACTAAAAGCTGTTAAAGCCCTTAAGTTATCTTGTTCTGCCATAAACATGAAGCAGTGCCTTTATGTTTATGGCACAAAGGCTGCATTGCTTTTGCACCCGTGTGTTTTTTCTCCTTTCATTTCATTATAACAGCTATTCAAATGAACTCTGTAAATGTCAGCCCAATCAGCAGTCACGCTGAATGTCAACAGTGCACCATTGTTTAACGCTGCCTCTAAGGCCAATTGAAAAAGCAGTGATTGTGTATAAAGAATCTCTTCCCATATGGACAGCAGATCCACATGAGCTGGCCTCAAGCGCTACACCTCTGTCTGCCAGCAGGAACTACTGGGAGAAACAATAACATATCCTCTTATCCTCCTCCTCTGCTGCTGTTAGCGCCGAAAGTCATGTTATTACACCAGCATGTAATGATCATGTTGCATCACTTTTTTTCAAGCATCATAACACTGAGTCCCCAAAGAAGTGTGAAGTATTTCCTTGGAATTCTGCATGTTCCCTTTTCTCTAACTGTTTAGGAATGCATGGTGTAAAGTTCAGAGTCTTACAATGAAACCCAATGGGCCAGATTGGTTCTGCATGACCGGCCACATTGGCCAACCTAAGTCTGTGTTCAGCTTAATGATGTCTGCAATTTGCATAGCTGTCCCATGTCATCCCTGATGAATAAAAGTGGAGCAGCAGACAAACTGGATATGAGATGCCTGCACAAAAACATCTGTCCGATTGTACTAATTCCATTACATTTAAGGACTTTTAGTGGTAGTGGTGAATTCAAAACATGTTGATGTAACGTCTTGCTCCAAGACATTCAAACCTGACGATAAAAAGGGTTTTCAGATGATATAATCCAACCCCAGGCAGCCCTACTGAAGGTCTTCAGCTCTGTGGCAATAAAACAGAACATCTGCTTGTGTCTCTAAAATATTGTTTCAGTGGGATTAGACATGACTGATTTTTGTTGTTGCTCTTACTGGGAGCTCATCATTACTAATGATACACTAGACCATTTTATGTACATTAGCAAGTTAGCTAACAACATTGTCATCTAACAACAGTTATCACATCATCCATCCCAATTCTTTTGAAATCTGTGGTACCTGAAAACATGTTTTAAATATTAAGTATTTCTCAATAACATTTAATATTATTTACTACATTCACAACATTCAAGACTATATCAGGAAACAACCCAACAACTGTTTTATTTAATAACCAAATAATTTGTTTTGCAAGATGAAGGAGAAGTATGTTGTGATTATTTCTTATCCTATCATCCAGAGACTACTGTTACTAGAGTAGAGAACCAAAATCCAGCACTCGCAAATGAGCCGGCCAACCAACACACTGAACCACTTTACAAAACTTCCAGCCAACTCTGGATGAAGAGAATAACTCGATCCGGTCTGTTTTATTTAACAAGACGTCTGAACACACAGCGTTTTGGATAACAGTGGGTTTACCTGGTGCTAGCCCTGCAGCACAGAGGGTGATCTCAACTTCTGGGGACATACTGCAGTGCTACTACCATCACAACGGAGCACTGTTTTAAAACGTGACCCTTTTCTATTTATTGAATCGACACTTGATTCTGAATGAAATCGTGACACAAACAATTAGAATCAAATCAAATGAAATCGAGATGAGATTCCCACACCTACAAACTGTCATCAGATTATGTCGATTTTCATCACATATTGCTGAATCCTGATTGGTGCAAAGTAATATATGACATCATCTTTTTCCAACTGAGACTGGCCAACTACAAATCATTGACAAGAACACAGAGAATACACAAATACAGAAAATCTCTCGTGAAATAATCAAAACATTTAGAATTTTTGGCAGAATATATTTATGTTCATGTATGACCATCAGTCATAGTAATAGATTAATTGAAAAAAAAGGATTGTCAGGGCCTTTAGAATATGATGTTAAACCTCAACAGCGATATGTCTTACCAGAAACTATGTCTCTGTTACTCTGAACAGGCCTCACTGTCAACAAATTTCAGTGGGACTATTTCTGAGGTAGAAAGTAGTTCTCATTTGGGATTTGGAAACAATATGACTTGGAATCACTAACATGTGCGGACAGAGGAACACACACAATGTTACAGTGTAGGGACACCAAAGTTGCATCTTGGCCTTGTTCCATTGGCCTTGTTCCATTTTGCCTGAGGCATAGCGCCTGAGGCATAGTGCCAGCCATGTGTTACATTATGAGGAGAGTTACATTGCTCATAATATGTCAGTCTAGTTTGGCAGGACTGCCTTGGCAAGACTGACTATTTGAGACAATTTAAAACATTATGGATTGGCTGTAAAACCTTACAAATCATAGTGTACATTTGTACAAAGATACACCCAATAAAATTCAAGGGTAACAAGGTCTGATCTTGTTAAAGGCAAAGATCCCTGAAAGTGTGCCTAAAGGAAACCAACAGTCTCGACTATGATGTGTGTTTCACCACCAGATTATGTGGAAGCATTTCCCAGGGCCTCATGTCTTAATGAAACTGCTTGTTCTGCTGGGGAAGGGCTGATGACAGCATTGGGGTGACCAAGGTTATTTAAACATACAAGCCAGGTTTTAACTGACATCTACATCTGTGTATTTGTGTATTAGTCCACTGAAGTTACCTTTATTTGTATAGTAGTTACAAAACCAAAAAGGGCATACCAAAAAGTACAGGAGTAATAAAACAGGGGTTGTGGAAATACAGCGCTGACAATAAAAAAGATGTAAGTGAAATAAGAACATGATTTAAAAATGAAATAACACCAATAAAACACAAGTAAAAACAGATAAAAAAAAGACTTTTTCTTTGGAGGTAAAATTCTCCCAAATTCTAATAAGTTTTATAAAACCAAATGTACAATAGAACTAGTCATGACTTTGGTGCCCCCTAGTGGCACTAACAGCAATGTCCCTGCATCATTTCTATTTGAGCATTTATTTCACATTAAAACAACCATATTTAATGATCTTTAAAAGAAAACATCATACCTTTCTTGTTGAGACATTGTCTGACAGAGTCCTTACTGATCAATTGTTCATCTTGAGGAAATTTGTTAACACACACAGTTGTCCAGTAGCTCGTCCATCCATCTTCTGTTGCTCAGCCAGGTCTGGGTAGACCACCACCTCCCTTAGCTCTTCCTGCAGGATGGAAATGAGGACGTATTGGATATAAGGTGGGGGAGGGGGAGGGGGTTGGGTAGAGAAATCAGAGATAAACAGGGATGGATGGAGATGGACAGGATGGGTTGACCAGGTATAAGTAGGTTTGACAGGTGATTAGAGGTGTGTTTAAGGCATGGCCCTGCTAATTAACTTCATTTCACTAGCAAGGACCATGTCATAACAATATGTGATTAAAGGTTTTATTGAAATGATTAAGTATTGGATGTTGAGCATGGATAGATGAATGGATGTCAAAGGGTGGGGGGGTGTAGGTGGAAGGAGGATATCGTAAGTTAGGTTGCTCTGGGAAGGATGTAATGAAGACCAGGTAGAGGGAGATTCAGTGTGGAGGTTCCCTCTCAGGCGTAGTTCCACCCGGCTGATTATGGGCCCCCAATAGAATCAGATTTAAAATCAGCTGAGTTGAGAGTGAGGTTGGTGGAGATCATTAAGATTGTTGCAGATGCTTGAGCAATATGCTTGAGATGAGAGTAGAGAATTGATGCAGAGACTGAGATGGTCAGAAGTGAGTGACATGCGTGCTGTGAGCAGTTTCTGTTTTCGCAAGCCTTTGATTAGTATTGTATCATGAGAATGGGAGGTAGACTAGTTTGATAAAGAAGTTGATTCCTGCTAAGTAGGTCTGGATGGTGGAGGAACAGAATTTTTTTTTTAATGAAATGAGCATGGGTGATAAAATTGCAGATAGATATGACATTTAGAGAGGGAAAGGACAGCTGGTATGTGGTATGAAATGCCTTGAAATAATTCCAGCCAGTTAGGTAAGCTTAGAGAGTGCGTGGGTTGAGACTGTTAGGATAATTTCTTGTGAAGCATGCGAGAGATGCCCCCAAAGAATAGCAGCTGTGGTAATGGGGTATAGCTCAAGAAACGCGGATGAAGGAGAGCGGGAATCTAAGTTGAGAGATCTGAACTCTGAGGGCCAAGTAGATACAAACCATCTAACTCTATGATGTAGTCATTGTAGAAGAAGGAAATGTCATTTTAAGAAGACGTGAATGTTGCCAAAGACACATTTCCATTTTGCATGGATCATTAAGGACAACTCTATCATGGAGAGAGGGGACGGCTGTGGCTTTGGTTAAAAGGTTGGACAGGAAGGATTTCGCTTATGGAATTATGCAAATAGAATAATTGAGGTGGCTGAGAAGGGCAAGTAGCTGGCATTTGGTGTATCTGTCTGCCAGGAGACAGTTTGACAGAGGCAGAGTGATGCACTGTATTTTCTCTGGGGGCAGAGATGCCTGGAAAGAAATTGAGTCCAGGGTGATGCCCAAGAATTCAATGGACGTGCAAGGCCCTGAGGTTTTCTCTAGAGAAAGAGGAACACTGAGTTCTGAGAAAGCTCTTGGGAGAGTAGTAAGCCCGAGTCAAGGAGATGAGAATGATGGAGTGATGACTAGAAAATCATCGAGAAGATGTGGGTGTGAGGGAGGCTGTAGTCGTTAGTCAGGATCCGGTATAGGGCTTCTGAAATTGAAGATCTTAGGACTGCTTCCGCAGCCAAAAGTAAGGCATACGGAAAAAATAATACACTCCTTTTCAGCAAACCCAGGAAAATTGCCAGAAGTCTGGATGAATGGGCAAGACTTTGAAAGTGCTGGTAATGTCTGCTTTAGAAAGCCAAGCTCCATGGCCTGCCAAGCAGATGAGAGTGATGGTGTGGTCAATGATTGCAAATTGCGTGAAGAAATCTGGATTAGATATGACATTGGTGATGCTCAGGATGTACGAGCCATGTGGGGAAGACAGAGTATCCCCCAGTGAAAAAACCTGCTGGGCTGATGTAGAACACTGGAAAAGGAGGATTGTCATGAATCCCTCTTTGACTTTTGCCAATAGGGCATCAACGATGTGATGGTTGGAGAGAGTGGACCTAATGTTGTGGCACATGTGGGAGGTGTCAGAAAAGGATAGACCAGTAGGGAATAAAGGAGGTGGCTGAGAAGTGCCAACTTGATTAGCCTGTGGTGGGTGTGGAGGCTGTATTGCTGTGAACAGTTGAAGGAAGGGTAGAGGAAGGGATGATGGTGTGAAAGGATGTATGTGCACAGGAATTTTCTGAAACCTGCAAACACGGGGATGAAAAGAATGACAATCTGAGACAAGTCAGACACAGAAAGAGCAGGCACAAGGGGAAATACAACCTGGCCCTCACCAGGGGGGCTGATGATGCAGACTATTGCCGGGGAGGTGGTGGAGTCTCTGTGATGTCACACATGACAACACTGCTGGTGGTTGGCTCTGCTGAGGAAGTGTAGAACACTCTGTGTTTGTTGTTGCCAGAGTATTGATGGAGACTGAGTAGAGTTGAAACAACCCAGCTTTATTGTCGCTGCAGTTGAAGGAGGATGCCTTTCCCCATCAGGAATCACTGGATGTGGGCACAGGCCAGTCTATGATGATGGGCTCCATTTGTGTATGTGAAGATGGCTGAAGAAGAGCCGTGGTGGATAGCTAGGTACTGTATGTGAGGGAGGTAGCTGATGAGGAGAGGGTTGAAGCCGGCAACTGCGGCTATGCCGGTAGCGCCTACAGTTTTCAACTGCTGATGGAAGAAAGGAGGCCTGAGATCTATCAGGACAGATCTGGTTAGGGAAACTTGAGTACAGGTGCACGTGGAGCCATGGTATGTTAACCACTGAGCACAAGTGGCTCTGCTGGGACATTTGGCTGTAGTTTGACATCTATGTCATGGCTGGAGGAGAAGGAGGAGGAGATAGATGCAATTATGTGACTGAGCATGAAGCACGGTCTGTCTGTCCTGGAAAAATATGAGTCAAATCTGAGATAAACAGGGCAGGATGGGTTGACCAGGTGTAAGTAAGCTTGACATGTGATTGGAGGTGTGTTTGAGGCGTGTTCCTGCTCCCGGACCTAAGTTAACTAATTAACTTCATTTTTTACAGAGGGAGTACTGAGACAGTCCTAAGAGAGCTCCATGGCCCAGACCTTAAGCATTGGTGCCTGGATGCCAACTGGCCCTGGGGCCTTTCCCGGTCTGCATTGGCTCAGCTGCCAGTGAATACCTTCCTCTGTGTAGGGAGGGTTACATGCTAGTTCCAGGATGGTTTGGGCTCCTAGACAATCTTTGCACACATCTGAGTAGTTGTTGGTAGTAGCTAAACATATGTAAAGGGAATTAATCATGTGAGATAGTACAGGGCATTCTGGATTTGAGTAAGTACAACTAGAAAAATATGAATGCTGAAGAAGGTATACATGGATGAGTGAGGCCTCTGATCAGAAAAGTCTTCCATGTTGCATGGGACCCACTGATGGTCCCCAGAACTGGCTTTGGTTGTGGAACTGAGGGGACCGCCTTGTGGTATATTCTCAGAGTGCATCTTATGTGATCCAGAGCCCTGCTGAGGCCCCTGGGAGCTTAGGCTGTGGGCAGTCTGCAGGATTTCACTGGAAACACAGCTAACTCCATCTGTCTCAGCAGCTAATCAGTGTCCCACAACTTCCTGCACTCTCCGCAGACTGAGTGCTTTCTTTTGTTTTCATTTCTAGTTGAAAACAGAGACATACAGGAAGTCTGTGGAGGCTTTTCTCCTCTGAAGGTGCTATTGTCCCTACAGAAATGCCCTTGTTTCCTGATGACATCTGCTTCAACTTACAGCATGACAATACACAGGCCATCTGCAACTCTTTATTGAACTAAAACTTTATAGATGTTTAACCTCTCCTCTATCTCTGTGGGAGAAGTTGTGATGCATCAGGGAAGAACTGTGACTCAAAGGAAATTTCAAACACCCTCAGGGATGTGCTACAGAATGACAAAAATGCTTGGGGCACTTATTTTCTGAACAAAAGCATATGTTCTCCCATTTGATCTCTTCCTTAAAGATATTCAGCCATCAGCAGTGACTTTGATAACCCTTGTAAAAGTCCCTGACTGTCCCTTTATTCCAGCCAATATAAGGGATTTTTCAAAGTTGGCAGGAACAGCAGGGTGCATGTGCTGCTTTCATGGTTTCACTTCAGGGAGACGGTGGCAGCTGACTCAGGAGAGCACCAACTGTTGTTTAATCCCTCTGCCATTCTCATATGGGATGTATACAAATGAAGATTTATGTATATGCATAACTACAAGAATGACAGGGAACTCATTTTCATGTCTTAAAAATGCTACAAACTGTTTTTCTTCATCAATATAGCCCTGTGAAATAAGCACAACTGGCACATTCCAGTAAAATAAAAGACCTCCTGACCTTCCCGTCTTTATAAACAATTGGCCCAATCAGCTGCTTCATGCAGCTTCCATTTAGTATCATTTTAGTTTTCATACTCATCTCTCAGAAAAAGCAAATGGATGAGTTATGACACAGAAAGAGCAAAGAAGGAAAATAATGATATACTGGGGGGGGGGGGGGGGGGCAGCTCACAGGGAGTACAGAAAGTAGCAATGATGACCATTAACAAAATTTATTTCATAAATATGTTCAGACAAAATCCAGAATGGACTAATTACATTTAAAGTTAAATATAGTTTATTACAACTTGGGTTTTATTTACATTATGATAACACTGTATTCACCAAAGTAATTGCTCAGGTCTCGAAATGTGGTGATATTGCTAAAAATAGGATCAAAAACTGGCCACTAACAAGATCCAACAGGTTGTAAATCAGTCAAGGCAGAAACACTTTAGATTTAGGAAAATATCATGGTTTGGGTTAAATTAACAATGTGGTTTAGGTAAAGGGATGATCATGGTCATGTTTTTAAAAAAAAAACAAAAAACAGTGTTGACTCACATTTGGAAATGGGAGACGAACAGTGATCTACTGTGTCAAAGTCCAGTGTTTTGTTCACCCGGCTGTTAGAGGGCTTCTTGGGGCACTTGCATTTATAACTGATCATGTTGTTTTTCTTGAAAGGACAGGCTTGTAAATTGTGGTGGATGTTTATAACATACAGTTTGGATAATAATTTTACCGTCCACCTTTATTTCATTTTTAAAGTAAATGAACAGTGTGGAGATTTGTTTTCAACCTATATGACTGTCTCATCACTCACTTCATGTTTGCCGCACTAACCCCGAGACCACCAGGGGGCCCCAATGTTGGTTTCTCTTAACCATGATTAACCTGTGGTTAACCTAACCCTAACCCTGACTTTTGTGCCCGAATCTAACAAAACCTTAAAAGATGGGTTCACAATTTTTTAAGTCTGTCTTAAAACAGACGACCAAGTGAACATTGAAACAGGTTCTTGCTGTAATCACTCCTCCATTTGACCATTAGAGGAATGGTCAGTATATACAAAAATCTGTGAACATATCCTGTAATCTAATTCTGAGTTTGAAAAAAAATCAGCTGACCATTATATTTCCCTCTTGACCATCCTATTTACTGTCTAACAAATGATGTCAGCACTTTTAAAATAGCAACTGTACACCCCTGCAAGGTAAGTATAAAATGATTCTCCTCACTGACTCCAGATGGATGTGCAGACTTAGAATACTGGCCAACCTCGATCCTAATCATCAAACTTTGCTGAGCATATTAACATTTTGAGGCAGTTGGATGCATACCCGCCTTTGATTAAAATCCTCGAGAAATTCAAATAATCCCGATAGTCAGCATGTATTCATCTGTGAGCGTAAAACTACAGAGCCACGCTCCAGCTCATTTGTTGCTAAGTCCTAACATTGTGTAGCTTGAATTCATCACAGGGTTTTCTTGCTCAGGTTTTTCTGTTTTGTCTTGCCAAGAATTCCTGAGATGGAAGTTGTGAATCAGCAGCAGCAGGAGAGTGGAGGAGACTCCAGGCGGCACCATCTGGATGTGTTTGGCTCATAGCTTGATGTGCCATCACCGAACCAAGAAACACTAACTGTAAGAATAACATCCCAAACTTGAAATGGGATTTTTTTTTCTTTCATGCCAGTATGTGAATCAATCAAACTAAAGTACTAGAAGTGTTAGAGCAGACACTTCGCAGTCTGAATGCAGACAAAGATGAAAGTAGGATTTACTGGAATGTCTTTTGAACACAATCTGTCTGAATTATCAATCAATGGCTGTTGCAGATATACCAGTAAGTGTTTCAGGTATGCCCATAAATCACAAGATCCACTCTGGAAGATTATTGTATGAATATGAAATAAAATCCACTTCCTTCCACACAGTTTTTGCTATTTCATTGAGCAATTGTGATGGTAAGTATTTATCTACTCGATCATGCAAAATCGTCATGTATTAATTACCATTAGCTAAATGACATTGTGACTGCACAGCCATGTAATGCAAGCTACTTTACAGATGCATGCAGCTTAAACAGTAAGGTAGCATTCAGAGCATACAGAAATTTCAGAAGACTTAATCTAATAAACTATGTCTTGTTATGAAAGACCTATTGTTTTCCTAATTCCCCGGTCCTAATTGACTGTGGCAGCTTGGATGTGGACAGCAGTTTCTCCACTTGTTCATGGCAGTTTCAGAGATTTCCCTGACAGCTTCGTCTGGGGCGGATGAATAAAAATGCCTGGCTCCCGTCCGAGGCCCACCAGCAGGCCGTTCAAATGAGGTCTAGAACATGACTTCTTTGCTGTCTACACAGCAAGAGCAGCCGGTTCTCCAGAGGAACACTTTTAATGGGTCAGGTAGTCAACCCCTGAGTCTCCAAACACCCTCCCCACTTGTCTGCTTTTCATGAACAACGCCACACTTGATTGCCTACATTCTGTCTCTTTTCACTAGTTTCTCTGATTATTAGACTACACTTGGTAATAACAAATAATACACAAATATATGAGAACATATAAAATACATATGGTTGCTGTTCAAAGAAAACCATGTTTCTCCAAATTTGGTGATCTTGAATTTTCAGATGAACAGTGTCCCTTTATGGGCTGAGAAAATGATTTACTCTACAGCTAAATAAACTATTCACCATTGGATTTGCTGAAACATGCATTATCACAAAGCTGAACACCAGACTGTTGTTATTAGCCCATGAAAAGTTGGCATTTTGGAGATACAGTGCATGGTTTTCTTTATAATAAGACACAACATTTGTAGCCTGGTACCAGACTTCTGAATCACCATTGTGCTGACTTGAGATATCCAACTAAGACAAGAGCTTTGTAGGCAGCATTGGGGACATCAATTTTCTGCATAGCTTGCTAGCTACCTAACTCCACCCATTATAATAGGGACAGAGAAATTACCACAATGGTGACAAGCATGGATGAGATTGTCACAGCTTTATGTCAAGTTACTGTTATAACAACTCTAGCTAAACTTCTTTTGTCTTCATGAAAAATGTAAATTTTCCCAGCAACTGATACTATGTAATGATTGATAATGATGATGTTGTGACAGATACGTCACTCATTACTGATTGGTTAGAGCAAAACAAAAACTGAAACTTACAAAAAAAAAAGCCAAACAAACAAAAAACAGCTAACACAACCATGAATGAATGGACATAAAATGGCAATTTAGTGTAATTATTAGGCCACTAATATGCCATATTTTCCCCAAATTTTAGTCTTGGTATCCACAAAAAGCAAAAAAAAAAAAAAAAAACAGAGAAAATTAGTTTGGAAAATGTGCTTATTTTCTTTCTTACCAAGAGTTTCCATGATCAATATCACTTATGTTGCTGTAGCTTCAGGATGTGTTTACCCTAGCTTAGCACAGTGGGAGGCAGTTACCCTAGCACTGTCACAATTGCCAAATCTTTAATATTTACATGTAGAATGTGTGTATTTATCACATGTAGAAATAATTGGATGCTGGGTGGGGAGTGGAGGTTGTGTTGTTAGTAATGGTGCATTTCACAGAAATGAAAAAAAACAAAAAACACAGAAATAGAAGAGATAGAAATGTGTGGTTTAAGCAGCTGTTTGCAGTGCACTAGAGGTATTTGCAACAGCTGGGCCAAGTGACTCTGTGTAGCATGTAAGAAGCAAATTTGCTAGCTATCAAGATAGAAGATTAACAAGACGGTCTTGTGATGCAAACCAGCTATTTTCCCTTGCTTTCAGGCCTTGTGCTAAGGATAATTATCTAGGCTACACAAGGAGCTAACTCATTGGACACACATACATGGATTTAACATTGAGAATCTTTTCTACATCTTGGCAAGACGGCAGTGAAACAAATTTCCCCAAATGTTTCAATATTTACTGTGAGGGATATATGAACTGTTTCCTACAGCAGTTAAAGCACCAGCCAAAGAAAGCAGCAGTGTCTTGTGGCTTTTATGCTTTGTTATAAAATCATCATATGCATCACATGACATGGTTTCTGGGCAGTGAAGGTCAGTTTTTTCCAACATTTACCAGACACACTCATGCACCTTTTGAAAAAATCACCATTCCAATTAATTTTAAATGATGTTTTACTTAAAATACCAATTGAATGTCCACAGAAAGACAAAGGGGAATCTCTCAGACAAAACAGATTCACAGATACCGTTGTTAAGAGCAAATACACAAAATCATCACTTTCTTTGGACCCTGAGAGACTGCAGTGTGTCTTGGTGCGATAAGTCAGCAGCTTGATTGATTAGCGTTCGGTTTGCATCCAGGCAGAGGGCCATGTCTCTGTGGCTGTTGGTGGATTGAAGGATGAAAGCTCAGTCTAAAGCCCTGTGTGGTCCTGCAGCTCCAGAGGCCTCTGCTCTGGCAGCCTCCTCCTGCCTTGAACACACCTACATACATCTTACTGAAGTTCATCTTTTATTATGAGAAAATAGAGGTGGGAATGCATAACTTCACGAACAGTAACAGGAGATTTTGGAAAGGAATCATTTTGCTGTACACTGTCTCTCCTTAATTTGCAGCCTTGGAAAGCAGGTCACTTTCTGTGCACCAACGCCATTAATCACAGCTGGGGATCAAGGAATGTTTGGATATAACTCCTGATTTTTACAGTATTATCATGTGAGCCCTGAGGAAAACTTATGCTCCAGCTGTGAACCGGACTCTAGAGGGAAAAGAAACAACATCCCATGAGCAGCTCTCTCTTTCACTTTCTTTCATTAGTCTACTTGCATCATACTTTACGCCTACTATCATACAGTATGTGTACAGCAAAAATGTGTATATAAAAAAGTATATGCACCTCTTCTCCAGCACAAGAACTTCTTGTATGTCCAGCTTCCTGTGTAGTTTGTCTCAGGCTGCATAGGTGCCAATTCAATGGGTGCTCAAGTACCCAAAGGGGAATCATACTGTAGGAAGACCACTGAAGAATAGTAGAGAAAGAATGTGTCTGTTTCTACATTTAACTTTCTCTGTGTTGTGTTGTGATATCAGACACCTCATTTAGCATCACCTGGGGAATTGTGGCCAGGAATACACATTAAACAAGTGGACAGTAACTTTCAAACTGAGGCCGTTGGAACTAGTATAACTCATTAATAAGTATACCTTTTAAAAAACCAACAAGTCCTCTCAGTGAAACTAGACAAAGTACATCATTGGTCCAGAACAACACCTAGAAATGTTTTCTAATTTGACAGCCCTATCAGCAGAAATAAGCAGGACAACATGATTTGTCTGTACTTTCCAAAACCATTACAAATCACTGTCAAAAAATAATGATGTTTTATGATACAGCAATGCTATGGCTAAGGTCTGGTTAAGTTTAGGCACAAAAAACACTTGGTTAGTTTTATGAAGAGATCATGGTTTGGGTTAAAATAATTGGGTTAGGAATTGTGATCATGGTTTTTAAAAAAACTTGCAGTTGGAAATAAACAAACAGTGATCTCCCATGATAAATTATATTGTTTTGTTGACCCATCTATCCACCTCATCCCTACGCAGACTTTGTCACTATAGAGCAATATCATGTGGTTTCCTCCTTTTCTCCCATCATAATTATAGGGCCTCTGTCACTTTAGCGTAAATATGTCATTTTGAGGCACTTGTATTATCAACTGATCCTGTCATTTTTCTTGAGAGGACAGTATCTAAAGAACAGATGTTTTTAATACAATGCAAAGTTCGCTTAGGGCACCAAAACATCAAGGATGCTGTTTCCTATGATATTTTGTGTGTTTTGTCTGTGTTATCTGTTGTGGCAGGAAGGTTTAGAAGTGACTCTGTGCCAAAATGTTCATTCCGATTACTTAAAGGTAGAGTCAGTCATTCTGGAGAAAGATTGTTGATATTTGAACTAAACACTCAAACAAATACACCCCTCCTTTCATGCTCATTCAGAAGCTCCGCCCCCCAAATTCATGGTGCTGGAGACAGGAGACTGTCATGTCCTCACACGGACAGCTGCAATGACTTCCCCCTGTCCTGTGCACAAACACCAATGCCCCCTATTGCTGATTGGCTGGAATAGTGTTGTGAGGCCCGCTCTGAGCCTCTGTGTTTACATGCCCATTTACAGAGCCAGTGCTGTGTATGAACACCAGATTTTTTTTCAGTGCACACACATACAACAGAGCTAGCAGACCATGAGGCACCGAATTTGACAAAAAATGTATTGGATTAGAATCGCTGACTCTACCTTTAAGTACATTTCTTTTCATTTTCATAGCGTATTGTCATTTTGTTGTCTGGTATAGCATTTTGGTACAGTGAAGATTTGATCTACAAAACACTGCTGGGCACCCCTGGAAATACACTAATGAGTACTATCTTACTGTCCTGCATAGCATGAGCATGATATAATTTTACAGATTTTCATCCAAACTCTCCTTGTGCATAAACGTCTTTATTTCTGCTTCATTTAAAGCCAGTTCCGGGTAAAGTGGCAAGATAGCCAATAGCGGTCTAAAATCATTTTCAGCCATTTGGCACATTCATCTGCAAGAGTGGGTGCTCATGGCAGCTTGACATCCTCCTTACAGCCAAAGACAACAGTGTTTTCCTCTTTGCTCACATTAACTACTGCAGCTCTACTTTGTCATTCCTGTGCATGTTTTTATTATCTAGTTTTGAGAATAAACTTTTGATAGTTCCACCACAGACATAATGGGATCTTTTTCAGAGAAAGTGTATTTAATGATCGCTGCAAACAAGTGGGGGTCAGCAGTTAACAGAACAGAAATGAGGAAGCTTAATGGCTGTGTTGTGCAAATGTGATTCATTATTGATACTTCCTGCCTGTGTTATTGTTGCTTTCTGTAGGTCAGAGCACTCGCATACCTAAAAAGTTAGAGTCTCATTTTAAAGACCCTCCTCCAAAATATTTGACATAATGGGAAAGTCTGTTCCATGCCAGCATGTGTGTATCTATACATGTACAGTACTTACCCTCTTCACGAGGCCACCTGCTGGTTAGTGTTCAGAATTACAACTTAAAGAAATGAATAATTCATGGCCATGTGTACGGTGGGAAACTTCAGTGCAAGCCAAGCAGCAAGACAGCCTGAGTCATACCATTCAAAACATCAACAAATCACACACAGCTGCCATCTTCACTCTTTTGGCTCGATGTAATGAATCACAATGCAGATACTGGCAACAACTGTGCATACGCAAATCTTAACCACTGGAGCCATATGTGCAAAATGAGATAAGATAGGAGAAGATAAAGGGTGAATTATCTCGAAAGGAGATTGGCAAAATACCCAGCACATTTGTTGTGTGTTTTGTCAGTAATGCAATGCAACACTGACTGTGAGGAAGCAACTTTGTGCAGATAGCAAGGCCATTTATACCTACTGAAGAAATTCTTTAAAAGAAATCAGTGAAGTCTTCTGATTATTTTGATTAATTTTCAAAGTTTATTTATTCCTTCCTTGTTCAATTATATTTTCAGCAACTTTTCTCTCATACATTTCTCAATGATAAATATTTTAGGTTACTCGAGGGTATGAACACTAAGTAACACTGACATAATTTTTAATACTAAATATTTTTAAATTTGACAGTTTTAAGGCAAATCAATATCAAATTTAATTGAATTTGAATATCACAAAAAATATTTTATTTACCACATGAGCAGTGAAAACTGGGCTTTTATTTGGAACAGGCTTGTATTAGAGATATACATTTGTTACTACAATTCCCAAATAAATAGGCTACAAACTCAAAATTCTTGTAAACCATGTTTACAAGTCTTGATAAAGTCAGTATAATGTAAATTTCCAGAATATTCCATCAGTCCAATAAGTCTTGTCATACTCACCATGGGATCAAATAAGGGTCAATAAGAATTTGAGCTGGTAGAGTGATGCTCACAAATATGATGAGGGTGCGAGCTCTCCCGCAGCCCAGGTGGGTTTAATTGTACTTGAAGATGCTGTATATAATAATGGTTAACATTTAATGTGTTGTGTATGTAGCTTGCAGTTACTTTGCTATTATTGTATGGCAATGCAGTTGTCCAAATGCATATTTTCAAACCCAGGAAGGCTGCTTTATACAGCCAGATGTGAACTAACTAATGAGTTTGGAAAACTTAACATAACATCACCCTGAACTCTGATATACCAGCATCTTGTTGACCTCACTGTGGATGTTTCAGTCTTGAACAGTGCCTTGGCTTTGGAATTAATGCTACTTTAGGTAGTAAGCTAGTTGGCTGGACATCCTAATATTAGCAGCTTATGTTGGAGCAAACAAACACATGGTGAATCCATTCCTTATCTCCTGCTCCTCTGTGTTTTTGATTTCGGCTAAAGACAACACCCGCCAAACTCCTGAGATACAGATTATTACTCTTAATTGCCCCCATGGACAATGCTACAGCATGTTGAGAAATCCAAAGCTTGACGGGGCTGCTTTAATTTGCTAAGCTATGATTGGGCAATCACTGCTCAGGGAGGAGTTTTGTGAATGGTTAAGTGTATTAACTTGTCAGTTAGTTTAAGACCCCCCAATTCCCAGAAACAATACTGAAGACACAATGTCTTTGTGTTGATCTTTATGCCTCTGGTCAAGGTTTATAAATATACATAAATACAGTCAGAGGTTTTGTCTTGTCTTTGCACTTTTTTTGTTTTGTCTTTGCATTATGTTTGACTTATATTGCCTGCCTTGTGTGCTCTGCTTGTATGCTAAATGTAGCACCACTGGCCTGAGACATGTCATCCTTACTGTGTACGTGTATATGGATGGGATGGACAATAAAGGCCTCTTGAGTCTTGTGTTTCTTTGGTATCTGTGCCCCTGCAAATATCATTTAGTGTACTCAAATTGTGCAGTCTGTTGTTTAGGAGGGAAAAGAGCTAGGCAGGGAAATGATGTGATCACAATGATTTTTGTCAAATGCTGTAAGACATTTTTGAGACAGGGTTTGGTTTCTTGGAACAGAGCTTCCTAAACTCAGGCTGTGTCTCTCTGTATTGGCTCATTAAGTATCATGAAATAGGAGGAACAGCCTCACTGGTAGAGCACAACATATACAACAAACATATGTGTTTTCACTACCAACGGATACACTGAGAGACTGATAGACTTCCTGTGTTTTTATACAAAGAAATTATCCACTTAATGTCTATGAAGGTTGCTGCTGAGTTCTGATTATATTCAAACCCTCTGGGAGTAAAGCCATCCTGCAACACGAAACTGACAAGGTGAGTGAAACAACTTAATATTCCCACTGCATTTCAGGGGAGATATTGCATAATCTATCATACATTAGGTTGTAAACAATTTCCACTGTGAGCGATTCTCGGAAATGGAGTGAAACAATGAGAAAAATTCCCTGTTGGTCACCCCAGGAGGTCTGTCTGCCACGAATATCTCACTGTCACCGGCTTCACCGCTTACAGACATCGCAATCACAAAACGCTAACAGCAAGGAGGAGAGAGAGGTATGATGAAAAACAAGATTTGTTTAGATTTTTGGTGGACTTTGCTGTCAGACTTGTTATAAGAGCTGTGAAAACTATGAAACTTGCCTGTCACTACTGCCTCTCACAGTGATTTCACTCTGGGAACAAATACTATTAACTCTATATATCCAATTCTACCCGTTTAGGGTTTGAATCAGGTTTCTATACTGCCAGATGGATTTGCCTCTGGTTGTTTCATTTCTGTCAAGGTAGTTGGCAAGATCAGATCACCAATACTGCCAATCAGACGTTAGTTCACCCACATTACAAAATAAGAAGTTGTGTTTTTTACTTACATATCTCTTGTGCCATTTGGCCATGCATAGTTTTGGTTTTATTTTTATTATTTTATTGGTTACAGGATTCTGTCAGTTGAACATAAATATATCTATATAATGTATTTTGGGACACTTGCATAAAAGATTGATCCTGTCATTTTTCTTGGGAGGACAGTCTCAACCAAAACTACCTGCATGGGTTGAAAACAGAAAATAGAAAAAGTCAGTAACTTGCTGGTGACAAAAATAGAGCATTTAGCAGGTAAAGATCCAGATTTTTTTTGTCCAACAGGTGCTGGAGGATCTAAAAGGAGAGTGAATATTGGACTTAAATTCATCAGGTGGATATGTAAGTAGGCAACTGTTTGCTAACAATTTTACAAGTTGTCGATATGTCAGTGTTGTATTTACTGCTTGTTCTGTTGTCAAAAATGGGCAAAAAGAAAACTGTTAAAATGCCTTTAAAGTTTTTCAAGCTTGAGGAAAGAGTACCTGAATATCGATTTACAACTTAGCCTAGTACATGTCTAGATGCATTAATCTCAACCATCATTGTCATTTTTGTGGCAATATTTCTGTCAGCATTTGTCGGGTTTAGACACAAGAAGACCATCTTTCCTTCAAAGCTTTGATTGGCTCAGTTGTTTTTTTCAACTTGGGAGAAAGCCGTTAATCAGCACAACACCAGACCAATGTAAGTCACTGAAATAATCAGTGATTTAGGGAACAATCACAGTTCTGCAACCAAGCCTGTAATGACCCCCAAACTCCCTGCTTTGTTAGAAGTGGATGTGGAGCACTGGAGACCAATTTGCTTTACAGGTAGGGGAGCTAAAAATGGCTTCTCTATTAAGCCTCTCCCTGGTTGAAATCTGCTGGCAGTATGGATTACCTACAGGTGAAACGATTGTGCACTTGCTCCTGCATAAACTCCAGAACATTAAGTTAGGCTGAACAGCTTACAAGTCTGCATCTTAACCAGAAGCAGAGGCATCCTGATCTTTATTTGAGAATGCAAATCGGCTTCTTGTGCTTTACCCACTTTGGCAAAACTGCAGAGGAGAGAGATTTTGCAAGTCAGCCTGCGTATTGTAGTGTTCCCTGACTAAAACTCTGGCAGCAACTGTTACAATACAACAACTCCTTCTGTTGTACTTGCAGTTTAGTCATTCCCTACACACCACAATGACACTTATCCGAGGCAGGAGGGCTGTGTTGAGAGAGCTGAAGTGGCTGGTTTAATTCCTGCTTTAAGTGACTGAGTGAGCCTGAGTCACTCTGAATCTCCTCCAACATCACTCTCACACATTCAGCTTGACCACAGACCAACAACTTTAAGGTTGACCCATGTTTAGTCAAAGTCTGGCCAATCACCATGAAGATGAGGAACTTTCATGCAAAATTGGTTCTTGCTTATTCCTTGGCCCTGAAAGCTCTTTGATCTCAGTCATTACAACTACTTAAAGAAACTATCTCTGTAGAGGAAGACTTTGTTATATGAGGCCTGAAGTATAATAAACACTCCACAAATCAGGCACTGAGTCAACACCAGCTCAGTGTTTTCATTAAAGATCGGATTTCTGAGCGACTGGCAAGGTCAGCACATGTGGTTTGGAAAACAATAAGGACTGACAACAGTATTGAGAATTTCCGGATTATGGATACGCATAAACAACACTTCTTTGAAACAATTTGCCAGTGAATACATTTCCCATACAGCCTTGGATTGGAAACAAATTCAGACCTCACATTATGCTAAGTGTGCCAGTAATTGCTGACTTAGTTTAAACACCTGAGCAAACTCTAATACGACTGTCAGATCAAATTTCCATCAAGATTATGTCGCCTCCTCTTTCTGCAGGTTTGCCCCATTTACTCTGACAGCGCAGCCAGGAGCCCATGGTGTCACATGTTCCTCAGTAATGGTCTTTTTAATGATGTTGCTGGGATCTTCACATGGGAGATTCCAATGAATTCTGAAGCATTTTGTCTATTGATTTTCCCAGGGACGGCATATATAAATAATATATAATATTTGCAGCCATAATCAATAATCACAGGAGTTCTGAGCTTTAAATAAAGAGAAAAATCATCATGCTGTCTTGGAGGGAAACTTCTCCGTGGTCACAGACATTGACTGGACTGAGACTACAGATAACCTCAGAAAATCAGTATGGGGTCTGAAGGATGGATCTATAGACTGCATTGTGAACATAAAAAGCTGTTTTGTTATGTATCTGTCTAAGAACAGCAAGAAAAACATTGTACACAAAACATTTATTCATCCTACACATCCAAGTCTTAAAGGTGTACTCCAGCAATTAGGGGCTCATAAGAGACAGATTAAAACAAGACAAAGAGTGACTGAAGCCAATGTGGAAGTAGCCTATTTAAAGTGCGATGCCACCAGCAGCCACTAGATGCTGGCTCCAACTGACTCACATTCAAAAAGCACCAACTTCTAGAAATACTAAGTCAATCATTTTTTTCATTATGGTCTCATTTGTTAAATTTGAATAAGTATATACAATGAGTGTGCTGGTGGTCATTTTGGAAATGATTGCTCTGTTGATAAGATTCGAAGACTTTGATGTCTGTCGTGTGGGCATTGACAAATTTAATGTTACTTGATTATGATACCTGCCCTGTAAGCACAATTTAGTTTAAGTAGCTAATGTTAGCCCAAGTGCGCACCACTCGGAGTTCCGAGTAAGCTAGCGTTAGCTTCAGGCCAAAAAAAGCTCCAACTCTGGGCTTCAAATTGTCTCCATAGCAAATCAACGGGTGACGTCACACCTTGCAAGTCCTTTATATACAGTCTACGGGTACTGCAATGCATCTATTTTTTATTGAAGTTGATGGGTAGTTATTTCTAAGCCATCTGACATAGCTCAGTATTTTAATAATTTTTCACTTGTAAAGTCAACGAAATTAAGGAAAGATATGTGTTTTGATGATGCGCAATGTGTTTCTTACATATTGGACCACCTCATGAAGGATGAAATCTGTAGGTTTGAATCTGTAAAGGTTGAGGAGCTTTTAATATCTATCATCAAGGAGAAGTCATCAGGCCTAGATAACCTGGATGGTAGATTACTGAAAATTTCAGCACATCAGGTGGCCAGTCCACTTACGCATATTTTTAATCAAAGTATAAACTGGGGGATATGACCACAGGTTTGGAAGGAGGCCAAGATCATCCCATTACCTAAAAATGCAAAAGCTAATCTCACAGGTGCAAACAGTCATCCTGTAAGCATTCTGTCGGTTCTGGCAAAACTCATGGAGAAAATCATCTTTAATCAAACACAATTATTTTACTGAAAATGAACTGATTGCAGACTTTCAGCATGCTTACAGGGACGGGTATTCAACATGTACAGCACTGATGCAGGTAGTGGATGACTGTCTAATGGATATTGACAACAAAAAACTTGTGGAGTCAGTTTTATTGGACTTAAGTGCGTTCTTTGACATTATTGATCATGGATTACTGCTAGAGAAACTTATGGCCTACGGCTTCTCATCGTCTGCGGTGACCTGGATAAAGACCTATTTATCCAATAGAACATAGAGAGTTCTTTTCAATGGTGGCCTATCTGATACTAAACAGGTACAATCTGGAATACCACAAGGGAGCTGCTTAGGGCTGTTAATGTTCATAATCTTCAGAAATGACTTGCCATTGGTTTTGGACAGGGCCATCAGACCCTCCAAACCTCCTAAATTCCCACCTTTCTCAAACACCACACATTCAATTTGTAACGCAGGCTCTTTGTTAAAAGCTTTGTCCGAGCTGAGGATTTTCAGACTTTAGAGAACTCCCTCCAGGGCCACAGAAGACATTATACAACCGTAGTAACATTATACAATTGTAGTAACTTAGACTTAGTAGTACTCCCTGTGACTGAAGTTCATACGTAAAATTGGTGGAGTGCCCCTTTGATCTAGACAAAGAACATTAAACTCTCACCATCCTCTGTGCAAACACAACATACTGAGCAGAGCCTTCATTAACTTGTAATGTTGTTTTCACACCCACCTTGTTCAGGGCTGCTGATTGTGGACTGTTTATACCTCACTAGGGATGGTTTGTGTGGAGAGGTGAAAACATCCCAATCGAACCAGCCAGACAGCGAGCACTCGACAGTCTCGGCCTTCGTCCAGCTGAACCCTGGAGCAGTTCATTTGAGGTAAGACGCCGTGCAGGAGCCAGGCAAACAGCCAGGGAATCATGTTTAATGAAGCTTCCTGCAAGGTTTCTTTGTCCCACCACCACAGCACATGGTCTGCGTGAAATTATGTTGTCATGATGGGTTCCGTTTGTATGCGGGGAAACACATTTTTGGGAATACAATAACAATAACAATCTATAACAATCCAAGATAACAACTTCACACTCACTGCAGACTCTCCACAATTATTTTTCAGAGCTTCTCCTCCAATCACCTCCAGACTTCATATTAACACCAACCATGTGTTATGTGAAGACAGGTATGATGTTACTTCATATGCACTAATTAATACACTGACTAAGATTATTAATGAGCCCATTAGGCTAATTGGTTTTGTATAATTCATCACACACATGGGGCGGCTGTGGGTCAGGAGGTAGAGTGGGTTGTCCACTAAACAGAAGGTCGGTGGTTTGATCCCTGGCTCCTCCAGTTCGCATTTCAAAGTGTCATTCATGGTGAACCCCCAATTGCTCCTGATGGCTGCGCCAGCGGTGTATGAGTGTGTGTGAATGGGTGAGTGAGCATTAGAAACACTGTAAAGCACTTTGGATAAAAAGTGCTGTATCACTCCTGATGAGCAGGTTGGCACCTTGCATGGCAGCCTCTGCCATCAGTGTATGAATGTGTCTGTGACTAGAAAAGTGCTATATAAATGGAGTCTATTTACCATCACAGTGATTATGGGAATGCATTAGCTGGCTATAGTAAAACACCTCAGTACATATGTATCATTTTTGAGTTAAGTAACTAGAAAACATTCAATGGGTGTGAGTGATGCCACTTACTTTTTGTTTGATTTTGATTCCGCAAACCTCATCTTGATTTAATGTTTCACAGCTGTTTTTACATATCAAGTACCTTCACAACCAGTAAACTCATTTGATGTGCAAGTTCCTGAATAAATGTACTTACACCAAGCAATTTATTAGGAACACCTGTGCAATCTAATGCAATCCAATACAACAGCTCTGCCATAAATTCTACTTTTATTAAGCTAATACAGTTTTTGTGAGACATTGTTAGAAAGGTGATAATTCAACTTTATGTTTATTACTGAGGTTGTAGTGGGCAGTGGTGGTGTACTGAAGTGAATTATATTAGAGAGTGTTCTCAATATTTTGTCTACCCCGTTAACATACATGAGGACACTTTTTCACAGAAGACATTTTGACACTTGACTAACATTAACAACATCTCTGTTCCATTCAAATGTTAAAGGAAGCCACACTGATGAAAATCATGCACTACATCAGGGTCATGAATGTGGAAAAACCAAATGGAATCCAGTCATCATTAGTGTTATTAATAGTACCTGTGCTTTCCTGCTCTAACATGTTAAAATGTCTGCTGTGAAAAAGGCCTATTTCACCTCAGATTTGGATCCAATGAGATACCTCTGTAAGAATATTCCCTGCAAATGTACCAGCAGGATGCATCAGTTAAACTAAATGACAGAAGGGGCTTTACTTAGATGTTTACTTACTGAGTCACTGACGTGCGAGTGTGGGATCTTCATTACATCATGTGGGGCAGGGCTTTAGGAACACCCATATGGGACAAGCAGTACTCAACGGAAAATTCAGAGAAATGCTTGACTACATAGCAGCTGCATTATTAGACTTTTCCAAACACTTGCATAGGCAGTGGAAGCAACTCAAGATATCTGAAAGAGACTTTTAGGTTGTTCTCACATTTATTAAATGTCAAATGCATAGAAGTTTTCAATGTCAGCACAAACCACAAATACACCTAAAAATATACAGTACAGCTTTGAAGACTTCAGTGTTATTTTTGGCACGCAACGTTCAATCAACTCAAACGGCTAAAATGCTGGCTGACACAGAAAGGAGCTGATGAGCTGGAATCTGGGATGGCAGGGAGGGAGGGTATTAAGGACAGGCCTGCATACAATAAATGATATATTCTGAGTCCTAATTAAAGGTAGACTGCACTAAACCTTTCAGCCGCATTCAAAAGCAGCATGCCAGATCAAAGGCTTTAGCTAATTAGCACTGACATCGCTAATATGGCCCTCTTTTCAGTTTCATTATGAATGTGTCCAAACAGCTTCCTGGATAAGCATCCCAACACTTCTTTTCATGCTGTTCAAAGATACGCCTTTTAATCCTTTAAATGATCTAAGTCTGTACTCCACTCCTAACTTTTGCAACTTTTTTTTTTTTTAAACAGCAGAGCAAAGCCAGAGCAGTGGAAGATAAGTGAGCAGTGAAAATACATTAGAAAATCATTACAGCAGCACCTGCCAGCTGCCACTTCTCATCCACTCAGCCGCAAAAAGTCCACAGAGGATGTGGTTTTATTATTGTAAAAACTGCCCCTTCGCAACATTCACAGCAACATTAACATCTCTTCTAATTTGGTCAACAGTTTCATCTTGTCGAACTATTCCCTGAGCTTTCTTATCGCTCCCAACACACAGTGTTTCAGATCTCTGATGCCTACATCTCTCTATGCTACAGCTATTTAGAAGATAACCGTACATGTCTTATACCATGCAAATCCCAGGTGTGAACAGAAACCTTCCTTCCTTCTGCAACAACTCTACTCCCCCAGGTTGTTGCTGTAATTTGGGATGCCATGTTAGCATGGCAAAAGCTGTGCTAGATAAGATTTCAATATTGAAAAAACAAAAAACACTATTTAGCATTTTTGTCAAATTCTGATATGGACATGTTTCCACCCAGAAAGTAATGACTCAGAACTTACTAATGTCACACCCAAACTGTCTCCTAAACATCAAGAATGAACATTTCTGAACTTTACATGATGACTGGAGTGTTTATTGCAACTTGGCTCTTATTTTTGTAGTTTTCATCAGCTGTGATAATGCAATTGCTGAGATCTGGAAACACGGTAACATGGTAACACCATGGGCAAAAAACATGAGCAGTCAGTAGATCAGACAGGTCAGAAAGCCACCTGCTTTATTTGGAGGTAAAACTGAAAGTGAACACATCCCAAATGTTGTTAATAATCCCTTATTGCAATGGAAAACTGTGTGTGCACAACTATGGCAGTACGCTAGGTCCAAGTTGAACCGGGAAGTCTCAAGTCAAGTTAAGTAAGAGAAGTCTAAACTGTGCTGGTTGTTAACAACGGATATTTTGGGTAATAATTTTACTGTTCACCTTTATTTTGTCTTTGAGTATTTTAAGCTAACCTTGGGGTTTGTTTTGGTCTGATAATCTTAATGAATTGCCTTTTCATTTAACTTCAATAATTTAGTTTGACATTGTGTTCATTTTAGTCAATTTCTGTTTCGTTTTGTTTTATTTTGCCCTAACCCAACAGTACTGTGTGGGCCAACCAGATTGTGCATGTCAGACCAGCTAACTAATGATGTTCTTTCAAGGTAGCTGTGGAGGAAAGTTGAAGGTTTTTCTCTGCTGTCAGAGCTAGGCAATGGCTTTCCCCGAACTACTGGGGATTTTAAGAAGCTCCCCTTTTGCAAGTTTTGCTTTATTTCATTCCATTACTGACTGCTAGCCAGGCTAATATAAGGCTTTGGATACATGGTTCCCTGTGGGAACCGTGTATCTACTTGCAACATGTAACATGCATCGACACAGACAAATCGAGAGCGATAAAGAGAGAGTAATGGTCGTTAGGAGCAGTTACGGTTTTCACATCAATCGAAGAAATATGCTCATTTAACAGTTGTTATTTCTGTAAATTGACCTGCAAATATCCAGTACAGCTGTGTTGCCATTTTTGTGTTGCTATTTTTCATGGATGTAAATAGGTAGTTAGCTATGCAGGAAGACAACGCTCCCATTCTTAATCTTGCCTATAAAGCTCTGCTAAGCTGATTGTTTCTTTAATTGGGGGACACGGCTGATTGTATTTGAATCACTGTACAAACCTGTGATGTGGCCTTTGATTCAGAGGCCTGGATTCGGTTAGTTTTGCTTACAACCTGTCTGATCGTCTGGCTGCTCGTCCTTCCCTACCTCATTCTTTTTTAGTGATGTCATCATGTTCTCAGCAAGTAACTTCATGAGTACGTTATTACTCATGGGAACGATAACCAACACTCTCAAAATAAGATCCAAGTTGTAATAGACTGGACTTTAACGTGAACTCAAATTCAAACTTAAATGGTTTAGTTAAAATCACACACAAACACGCACCTGTACAGAACTTAGTTTTCTGTATGTGCTTGACGAGAGGCTGTTGGAAATGTGATATTCTTCCAGCTACTGCATTAATCGTATTGATCCAATATTTTTCTGTGTTGTCCCTTTTTACACATCTCCCGTATGTGAACATCATTATGGGAGTTCTGTGTGTTTGACTTCCGCAAACCGATCAGAAGTAAAAACCCATGAAAAGCTCCAGAGTACTGGCCTGCTCATTAATCAATGAACACTTTACAGTTTTCAGACTTTGATCTGTTCATGTCAAGAACACACTGCAGCAACATCAGTTTTCAAGAGCTGGGGAATGTCGGTGAACTTTACTTTCACCATACATCAGTTAAAGTGCTGAGAGCCACATATTTTACTGTTTCAGATTTGTTCAAAGATAAAGACAAAATACTTTAGTACATTAAAATCATATTAGGCTCTCTGTAAACATTAACTGCAAAAATCAGAGCAGATATAAAGCACCAAGTGCATATAGTACAAAAAAACAATTAATGGTTGAACTTGATTAATGACACACTGTTAGCTTTATGATGATTATTATATTATCTGGAGAAAAAACACCAATCTAATACTAGAAATGATAAAACAAAATTCTAATGAGGAATGAAGATGACATTATCTTCTGTAGGGGGTTTAAACATCAATAATTCTTTCATGTGCGTTTCGTGTTTCACCTCCATAAGCATAAACTGAGATGGAGGATAATTAATACACTTCCCATGTATCTTTAAGAATATCAGACCTCTGTATCATTTCATGGACTATTAATATATCATATCTTTCACAAATTACATTATTACATTTCCTGAGATGAAAGAGTACCTCTCTAAAATGTTGCCCCGAACATAAATTAAACATAAAACCCATCACTCCCTCACTGATTAAAGTTTAAACAGCTCTTTTTGTGGCAAGTGAGACCTTATGAAATCAGCTGGAGAATGCTATTGTTTCAGTATCATTTTTCTCTTTGAATGATTATTCCCTTTGAATAACTGCCCCTTTATACATAAAAAATGTAAAAAATTTACCAGAGCTCATTTTTTTGTTTGTTTTATACGTGCAAACACGCCTGGTTGTAACCTTGCCGTCATAAATGTCTGTGTGACAGCAATAACCTGACAACATCATCACTGCTGTCACACAGTAACCGCACGATATAAAGTTACTTTAGTGCCTTTAAGTGTCACAACACCTGTGAGTGTTAAACCCTCAGACAGCTGTGAATCTCGATCCAGCCGGTCCAGAGGTGTACATCATGCTGGACACCAGCGATGATGATCCCTCCCCCTCCAGCGCCTCTGCTCCTATCAGGCCCTGCTGCTGCAAGTTGAGGATGGAGTCGGCGATGATGCGTGCCGTTTTCTTCTGGTATCCCCCCGATGTCACCATGAGTATGGGGATGCCCCGTCGCCTCGCAGCCCTGAACACAATCTCATCTCTCTTCACGATGCCCTGGCAGAGAGGAGCAGAGAAAGCTGGTCAATCTATCCACAGATGCAGATAGTAAAGTCTAAGAATTCTGTCAAACTGCTGACTAACGTTTATATATCTATGCTGCCTTCCTCCCCTGAGGAGGGAGGGGAGGCCAGGAAGTGTCGTGACTGTTCCCATATCTCACTACTTTACTGTGGAGCTCTAAGCCTCTCAGGGCGACATATATGGGAGGGACTGGAAAGAAACACACGTCCCTGTTTGTCTAGGGATTGAGAGTGGGAACAGCTTGTGTTAAACATTTCATTTATTATGGAGTCATTTGTAACACAAGGACTGATTTTAAACATTATCAGGCATGGCAGAAACACAGGCTGAACTTAAACAATTATTAGAGCTGCGCTATCTAAAAGTTTTTTTCAGGCCATTTATCAGCCAAAATCACAAATTAAGTTCGCAACACACCTCAGCGTACCATCCCCACTAACACATTCTGCAGATTCACCTTATTTGCTCCAATTATTTTCTGGAATTTGTAGGATCACTGGCAGGAAATCTCTGTGCACAGGAAGTAATAAATCCAAATTTGGCTCACTCGAATCAGCTCTCAGTATGCTTTAAAATTTCCTCACAAATGAGCTACATGACGTACTCACGTGACCTGACCCAGCTGGGCCTGCCAGTTCTACAGTCTGACATTTTTCCTGTGATAACAACACTGCAGATGAAGAATTTTCACTCTTAGAAATGGTCTTCATTACTCTTTAAGGAGGTTTCTTAAGAGTAGATGGGGATATAGACTGATCTGCAGATGCTTTTACTTAATACCCAACTAATCAGTGCATTGCAACAGACAGATTGGTACAGATTACTGCCACTTCCATGGTACAGTGATTTGGAGCTGCATATGCAGATTCATATCCTGTATTTACAGCCAACTAAAATAAAGAAAAAGCAGGAAATTTAGAAATTGTGTTGAAGTTTTGGGGCTTTATATCTGCCTAATATGATAGTTGAGATGTTCCCAAACCTCTGTCATGCCCCCCTTTGGAAGCCAAAAAAATTAAACATTCCCCACCTCCGTCTTTTCTAAGTAAATTCAATGTTTATCATCTGGTATCAATACTGAGCGCAAAGTTGAATTATACTCAGACAACATTATCAAGAACATGAACAGCATGTTTCTTTTCAAGTATTTTCCTCATTAGATTCTGAAAAAGTTACACCTGTCAGAGTTGTACACAAAAACACAAGACTCTCCTGATTCATTGATAGTGAATTCAAAAGATAGACTTCTTGATATTTTGGATTTGACTGATGAGTTTGAGAGCAGTTTATCTTCTCTTTCCTGTGAGAAGTCTCTTATTCTTGTATTTCTCATGATTTTGTGCTGATTCAATAAATCTTACTGACACGAATCTTGAGTCGCCTCGCCAGCATCAGAGCACACTTCATTTGTTTATTGCTCCCAAATGAATCAACTTTAGTTCCATTCCATGTTTTTCCCCCCTGGTCATGTGCTCCTCTGCTGCAATGCATTGTAACCACTGTCATAGTTGATAGAGAAGATAGAAAAGATATTGTTATAGAGTTGTGAATTGGGGGTAGTTATGTCAAGCATCCAGGGTTTCAGAAATTACAGTCTCATTCATTTTCTTTGCAAAAAAAACGTTTCAGTGACTATCAGTTGGAGCACTTCCAAGGCATGGATGGATCTGAAATGCTCGAATTTGATTAATCAGTACAAAAGCTGTCTGGTTCTTTCATGAAAAGTAAGGTAGTAAGGTAAGTAGAAAAGTCAAAGATCCCCTCTAATATATGAAAATACTCTGCTATGAATAATAATTTGTGTCCAATATGGTTTTTCCACAAAAGATGCTCAATTACCTTGTTTAAAAGCCTTTAAATTACATTAAAAAGGACTTCAAATGGGAATTTACAGTGGTAAAAATATTTCAAGAACCAGCAGCCCCTCTTGCTTCGTAACTCTTGGCACTAGAGGCATGATTCATAACCACACATATGATTTAGATGTTGAGTGTCTGACAGAGCAGACAGAGTACCTGTGGTGAAATGGAGAGTCCTCCAAGTGGGTCCCCGTCCAAGACGTCTGTCCCTGCGTTGTAGACAATGATGTCAGGTCGGACCTCATTCAGCGCTCCCTCAGAGTGGATCTCTACTTTCTGAAGGTACTCTGAGTCCTCAGTGCCCCAGTCCAGCTCCACTTTCTTCTTTATGGCTCCTGGAGATAAGAGACATAGAAATAGAAATGGTGCATCCAAGACCTGCATCATGAAGCCACAGCACACAGCTGCCATCAATAAACCATCCTTTATATGCTGCTAGCGTTTATAGTTAAATCTACAGGACTTACTGTACATACAGGCTGGTAATTGCTGTAGTATTTCTTGCGACAGGATTTCTTACAACAGAGGAAGTGCAGAGGCTTACAATTTCCAATCACTGAATTCTTAAACAATGTTCAGGTAGGTAATTGTGTTTCTTTAACTGTACAATACTCAGATATGTAATTCTGCAGCAGTGATTTAATTAATAGGCGTATACATTTACAATAATTAATGCAAATGATGTAAAAGGTTAATTATGGGACCTTTATATTTCAGTTGAAATAGAATTAAGCTGCAAAGGCAGGAAAGAACAATGCAGTATAGTATGCACTGCTAGTTTTTAAAGTCTAGTCTTGCTAGTTTGCTAGACCTGAAAGAAAAAGTGTCCAAAAATTGTGAGCAATGGTCTTTGAAGGTACAAGGAAATAAATGTGTCTTAAAGGAAAAATATGAAGCAGAATAAGACCGAGTGGTTTTTTTATCTTAAACAAGCCAGAACGTACATTTATTTCACTTATTTAAGGGGAGAGACAATTATAAAATGTACGTTCAATTAATTCCTGAGACGAAGATAGCTGTAGGAGAATTTCTTAAGGCAGGAAAATGACATTTTGTTCCTGCAATATTGTTTGAATTGAGGTTAAATGGCAACATGTGGTTGCTGTCAGATCAGCTTTAATGTATTGACAGATTAATTTGTGAAAAAGCCATGATTATGGTGTTGCATGGAGTCCTGCATGACAGATTTCCTGCTGGGTGCTAATAGAGTGAGTGGTAGTGCTGAGGGAAATCACAGCATAATTAAAGTGATACTGAGTGACATCTAGGGGCTGAGACTGGAGGAGGCAGGCCTCTCCACTCCAACCAGGGATCGGGGGGGGAAATGGAGAGCTTATTTTGTCACCAGAATACTTTACATTTAAGTACATGAGATGAGATATTCATACTTACAAAATGTCTATCAATTAAAATCATACAGTATATACATTTTAGATGGCAGATTTAAGGTCAAAAAAAGGCAAGTTGGTGATGAAGATTGATGGTGTTTTCACTCACTTTTGGCATATCCATCCCCGGGGTAGATGTAGCGATTATACATATCCATGATAAACACTCGCCTATCATCCAAGAAGTCACGCTCGTGTCCATTTCCCTAAAACAGAATGGAACCACAACTTCTGTTTAAAATTTAAAAAAAAAACCTTGATGCTGTCTCTGCCTCTTTAAACATCATAATAACTGGTTTTTCACCCTTGATGATGCCTCATTTATGTGTAATACAAAGCAATCTATAACTCTCAGTGTTTTGACAGTCCTCTACATCACTTGATTGTGTTAAGGTCCACACAGATGTCACTCAAACCCATTTGTTTACCTGAGACACACCGCAGTGATTGACAGGGCCAGATGAGGGATAAATAGTCTTGTCGTCTGTAGGCATTAAATGTTAAAAATACTTATAAAAAAATCATGGCTACTCCATCACTTTTCATTTCTGTCCTTCCATTTGTCACCCAAACTGCCTGGCTGCTGTCAAGAGGAGATTAGGCTTTGTGCCAAGTCTGGCATTACTGGATGAAAAGGAGGATGTACGGGACAAGCAGGGCAATTCGGTGTTAGCTGAACATCATGCCCAAGTGACTGTATAATCCATTGTTGAATACTGTGTAAATAAAAAGTTATCATTTTTACATTTCTGCTTATGTACGGGTTAAACGGGCAAGATACAACATGCTAATTAGTGAGCTTAAGAGGTGTTAGTGGGTACATCTTTCAACTTTGAGAAGAGCTTCATTATGAGTCTTTATGCTAAGCTAAGCCTCTTGGCTCTGGCTACAGTACACACTTTATAAAAAAGAATGAGAGTGGTATTGATTCTATCATCCAACTTTAGGCAAGAAAGGGCATAAGCATATTTTCCAAAATGCTTAAACTACTCCACTGACTATTTTTAATACTGTAGTTAATACGACTAACATTTTAAAGCTCTGCATATGGCCCCGGTATGTTGGCATGTTAAAGCTTCTGTGTGTAAGCTTAGAAATATTCTTACAAACATTCCCTAATGGAACTGAAAATATGAAAGAACAGGAAACAATACATGACCACAGCAATTTTCACCAGGATTGTCTGAATTTTCTACAAACCAAATGTGTATGCAATCAGAATAATATGAAAGATACTATAATCACATACTCACACACAGGGGCTTTGATATCTTAATATTAGCCTTTAGCTAAAATCTAACTTAAGTCTACCTGAGGTTGACAAATTACAGTTTAGACTGAAAATTGAACCAAGACTGACAATGTACAGCTAAGTCTGACAAACTGAGTCTGAGGACAAACATTTGATTGAGTTTCTTACGCCACCACATCTTTTTTTTGCCTCATCAGTTCATGTAACAATGGCAAAGTTGTCAGTAGTCATCCAACTGTTTATTGTCTGGTCTGCAATGAAAATTACACCTAATAGACTTTTATGCTCATGAACCAAAGTTTTGGTTAAGGGGAAAATTTTACTTAATCTCTAAATCATGGATCAAAGGGTTACAAAAATCATTAAAAATCATCGCTGGTAAACCATAATATCCACTTAACAGATTCTCATTTTCCAAATAGGACAAAGATGATCTCAGTCAATAGTCCTGCTGTATAAGGATCTAAGATTTAAAATGTTTATAGATTGTTTTGGATGACCATATCATTTTCCATTTCATGCAATTGAAATGTAGGCTTCCATTTCAACAAATTAACTTTACATGGTTTCACTGTGGGCATATAGAGATATGGTGAATGGGAGAAATATATTGTAAATGAATGAATAAAGAAAAACAATAAATTCTTTCTCCTTCAGCAGCATTATCAAGCTGCTGACTATGTAGCCAACTTACAATAGGATAATGTTAGCCTTTAGAAACTTTTGGGAAACTGGTCACAGTCAGTAGTTGTGGAGTAATTCTTGATATGTACCACAGTGCTGAAAAAACAGATCAATTGAATTGAAATGAATTAACTGACCAGGATTGTCACCCGTTTATTGGTATCAGTTTATTGGTTTGCCCTGCTGACAGTCGAGAAAAAAAGCAGCATTTAAATGAGCATTGGGTCATTTATTACTTATCAAACTATACCAGCAACCAAGGAGCTGGGTTGATATAAACTCCATCAACCCCCTGAAGAAATATTCTAGATTCTAAATCTTTTGTGCTATCGGGCAGTAAAAACCCTCCCTTTAACAGCCAAGTATCCTATCATCCATCAGCCATCCATCTCAACACAACTACTTCATGAGTAAGAAACATAAAGGACTCACTGCATGAAACACCAGTGAAAAAGAAACCATATCAGTCTATATAAAGGGTATAGAATTCTGAGTTTTGTGCTGAGTTTAAGTTTATACTGTATAGATAAATCAACAAGCTCATACTGCATTGAGGGCTCATATAGGGTTTACAGCAGGCAATGACTAAATGAACATGTAAGTGAATGTTCTGCTCCACCTCTATAACACAGCCTGAGACTATAAATCAGCTCATATGCTACCGAGCTCCCACTGACTGCAGTCTTATTAGTCTTATCCTCTCCCCCTACTGTACTATAAAAGATTGCTGTTTCACTGCCATTTGTTAAGTGTCAGCCAGAAGCCTTCACTGCTGGCTTCAAACAGGCCTTTCCTTCAGTACTTTATAACAGATATCTTCCCTTATTGCGCTTAAACATCTGTATTAAATGTTAGAACCATCTATCACTAGTTAAAAAAAAAACACACATAATCAAAACGGCAGTGGGACTGCAGCATCGCAAAATAGAACAGTTTTTTCTTTTTCATCTGAAAGGAACAGAGGGGATGTTTTTTTCTGTAGTAGATGTCCTCTACCAGATAACAGGATATTAATGGTGAGGAGCGATTGATGATCTTCTGCTACGGTTTCTTCTAGTCCCACAGTGCAGGGTATTTATGGTAATTTATTAGCCGTGTCAATAACTTAATGATAATAACACATTTCTAGATAGACATATTTGATATCTTGAATAAAGAGACAGATTTAAAGAGAGAGATTTTTTACTTATGTATATACTGTAAATCAGATGCTGGGACTGACAAGAAAGACACAGACATTATCAGACTACCAGATAATGAATGATGAGAAAGTGAATGAGAATGAGTGTTTAGAACATTTTGTTTCTCCATATAAAGATGGGCAAAGATAAAACCAACATCATGCTCCTTCTCACAGACTCTCTAAGTGTGAACTCTGTTGGAGGGATGAAGAGAAATTCCCTCATTCAGTGTTTTTATAATAATGGTGATAATGTGTCAGTATTTAACTGGGATGACATCTGGTGACCTTGAAGACTGTAACATATGATTCACATCATATAATACATGTCACTCAACTGTATGTAAATGAAATGGACAAAATACTAGAAACACTTTTTAAACAAAACAAACAAAAATGATATATTAGCTCCACCTCAGAGTGTACCATAGAAGTCGATACACAAACAAAGTAGTAGTGGTGTTTGCATTGTTGTGGTCATTCAGTGTCAATAGAGAGATCAACTATCACTTTGTCTTTATTTAGTAAAGGTTTATAAACATGTATTTCACACATAAAATCATACTCAGGGTACCTTACCACACACAAACAGCCCACACTGTATAGATAGTACATACACAGACAGATAGGACCATGTTTCCACAGCAGGGCTCCAGTCAAGCTAGTTATAAACTGAACCTAAAATTTATCATTACTGTTTTGTTGTTGACTGGGTGAATGAGCACAGCTTTCAAGCTATAAACTCAATTTATGTGGAGGACAAGAGCACTTTACGTCTCATGTTTCAGGGTTGTAATTAGGATTTTACTGCGTATCCCCAATATTTCACTCTTCCCAATTATCTGCTGAGAGGGGCACTTCAGGACCATCTCCATGCCCTCATGCAGATTTACTCTTTTGTTCTTCTACAGCCTTCATGAATTATTTACTCAGTATCTGTATTGATCCCAAGTGGGTAGCTACCAGTCTGAAAAGTGATGCCAATGTGGAGGTGCCTTAAAGATGTATTCTTTCTAATGGCCAGCAGGGGGCGACTCTACTGGCTCCAAAAAGAGGTCTGATTGTATAGAAGGAGCTTACTTCTCACTTGATTTATTACCTCAGTAAACACTTTCCTAATGAGTTTATGGTCTCAACCGCTAGTTTCAAGTCTTCTTCAATACAGCATGGTGTTCATTTTGTAAATTATGGTCCCATTTAGAGTAAAATAGATGATAAAGCAGGGTATGCTTTAGAGTGTTGCTACCTTGTGATTGACTAGTTGCTACCATGACAACAACGTTGATTATGTAACATAACCATGGCGTAACCCCAAATTCACAGAGTATAGGCGTAGCTCTCGCTATTTCACAGTGTCTTTTCAGTTCATGAAAGTTAATTTTGACATTTTGGTTGCCTAAAAAATTCTTGTTCAGCATTTGTTTGTGGTAAAAGACCATATGAGGAATCTGCTGGTCGCTACATTTTGTGTTAATGGTTTTAAGCCTGTTTTTTGCTAGCGATAATTAGCATTAACACTATCAGAGTTAACCATAGACTGTAAATGCACCGTTCTACTCAGTCACTTCTGGCTCCAAAAATCAAAGATGGTAAAGGCTCATCATTACCAATGAGCTGTAGCTCATAATGAATAAAGCTATATTCCTGGAATATAGCGACACTGGACCTCAGGAACATCGATGTTAACACAGTTCTCAGGGCTAATAATTTCTGTACTTCCAGTTCTGACAGAATCAAAACTAGCTCAGATTTCTCTTTATGAAAATTTTCAGTTTTTGCAAAAAAAGATTTCAGTTAGTTTCAGAGGTTTCTTTTGGTTTGGTTCTGCCAAATAAAATGGTATGTTATCTTGATGGTAATGAAAGGGATATACAAAGACACAAAACATCTATGTGTTTTTGGTATAATCAGTGAAAAACAACATGGTTAATGTTAAGTGTCCTTGGTTGAGTCTGGCAGCTTTGTGTTGTAAATTTGTCTATTAAGACTGTGGGCTACTAAAAAATATCCATGCACATTGAATGAATAGTGGTTGCTCAGTTATAATATAAAGTTATAAGAATAAAACAGTTTTGTGTCTTTATATACAAATTCAATAAAACAATTTTTTACAGTAAGTAATAAATCTACAGGCCATATTAAATATGTATAATATAGCAATAATATACTGAAGCATCTTTATGGCACTGTTTTTGACAAAGTTATTATGCAGGCGTTTTCCACTAAAACAGAATTATAATGTGTTTAAAGTCATAAAAAGATAAAACAGTATCTCAAAACATACATATTACAGTGTCAACAAACCCATACAAATAGCTGACATTACTGCAATACTGCCCACAGCTAGTTTGCACTCAGCTGCCAGTGGAGATGTTTTTAGATGCATTACACTGAATATGACAGTAAGGGCCAATTTTGGCCTGCAGGGAGCCTCATTGATTGGTGTAGTGGTAAAAGGGGGGTTATCTTGCCATCAATGTCATCTCCTAAGCAGCAATACACATTGACACAGACAGAGGTAATGTATCGGCTCACCTGATGAGCATCCAGATCGATGATGGTAGCCCTGGAGATGCCTTCCACTCTCTCAAACAGAAACTGCGAGATGAATGGGAAAACATTTTCTTTTTCTCTGAAGATGATACATTCACAGTTTATATTCCTGCTAAGGGATCCCATATTAAAACTTTTACTTCTGAGATGAAACTACAGTACATTTGAGCTGATGTGCAGAAATGTCCACAATAACCTGGTTAAGCTCAGACTCCTCTTTTGAGAAAACTAGCTGGATGTCTTTCTCACTCTTACTTATATTGAACAGATTACAGCTGTATGTAAACATTTTACTGTATGTATTACATAAATGTTAAAAGCTTTAAAGTGAGACTATGGAACTTTTAATGATGAGTGATGCCATGGCCGCAGGAACAGCATTGGGCTGTGAGGAAATTTTAGCTTAGTGACCATGGACAGAATTGTACGTCACATGACTCCCACTGGTATGTTTCCAATACACAACCAATGCCTTTTCTTGTCATTATGAGATAATAAGTCATAATTATGAGATCCGGAAGTCATAAGCGCTCCCCTTTTTTCTTTGGTGAATCAAATGCGCTTCTGTATAAATGACCAAAATCCCATGAAAAGCCCAAACCAACAATGCATTTGTCCAATTTTTCATACTTTATGACGCTCAATCTTGTCTGTAACAGACTCAATCCCATTCATTTCTAAAAAAGAACCAGATATTTAAAAACTGGTCACAAGAATTGTTTCATTTCTTAAAAATGCTCTGTAATTTCCAAAAAAAACTGGACACTGTAGCTTTGAACAAACTTTACTCAAACCAATGTAAATAGTGCATTTGCCAGGGATTACTTTCAGTGGCAGATTAATACACATTTAGTACTCTATTGTGTAAGCAGCAGGACATGTTTTGGCCACCCCTTGACAAATAAAATATTTTGGTGATTTTGTAACTGAAAAGCTATAAACACAATCTCTCTAGGATATGGAAAAACACTAGATTTTCCGCAAACATTAATGCATAGTTACTTTTTATGTCATAAATTGAAAAAATAAAAAATAAAAACATCATTGTGGCATGTACAAAAGTTTGGGCACCGTACATAGTCGATACTTAGTAACACCCCCTCTGGCAGATATCACAGCTTGCAAAAACTTTTTGTAGCCAGCAAAAAGTCTTTCAATTCTTGTATTTGGGATTTTCTCCCATTCTTCCTTGCAAAAGGCCTCTAGCTCTATTCTTGGGCTGGCTTGCATGCACACCTCTTTTAAGCTCTTTCTACCCACAGATTTTCAGTTATGTTTAAGTCAGGGGACTGAGAGGGCCATTCCAAAACCTTCAGTTTGTGTCTCTTGAGGTAGGCCATGGGGGATTTCAAGGTATTTTTTTTTTTTTACAGATGGTGTGATGTTTGCTTCCAGAATTTGTTGGTTTTTAGTGGAATCCATTCTTCCCTCCACCTGTGCAGTGTTTCCTGTGCCACTGGCAGCAACACAAACCGAAAGCACGAGAGATACATCCTCATGCTTAACAGTTGGCAAGGTGTTCTTTTCATGAAATGCTGCTCCTTTTTTTCTCCAAACATACCCTTAGCTGATTGTGGCCAAAGAGTTCTATTTTAACTTCATCAGTCCACAGCACTTGTTTCCATAGAACATCAGGCTTCTGTTGATGTTCTGTTGCTAAGTTCTGATGTTGGATTTTATGATGAGGACGCAGGTAAGGTCTTCTTCTAGTGACTCTTCCATGAAGGTCTTGTTTGTGCGAACATCGCTGCATAGTGGAACGGTGCACCACCACTCCTGAGTCTGCTAAATCTAAATTCTCATTTTCAGAGTCTTACACAGCTGCTTAGAGGAACCCATGGTTGCCGAGTGTTCACACAAGGTTTGATGAGTCAGTATTTGTAAAGCTTTGAAATTGGCACCAGCTGACATTTCCTAATGACAAATGTTGACATACCTCAGGCAGGAATCTTAGACTTCGGAACTCTTATGGTGCCCAACTTTTGCACATGCCACAATGATGTTTTTATTTTTTCTTATTTTTGTTCAATTTATGACAGAAAAAGTGCATTAATGTTTGCAGAAAATATTGTGTTTTTTCCCCATATCCTAGAGAGGCTGTATTTACATCTTTCCAATCAAAAAACAAAAAATCACCAAAATGTTATTTGTCAAGGGGTGCCCAAACTTTTTCATACAACTGTATGTGGGACTGACTCAAAATACACAAATGTGCCCATGTTAATGATAATGAATATGTCACCCAGTGTAATGGTGTGGCTCATTGGTATGGTTTTAATAGTTTTTGGACAACAATGTTGGTCTAAGCTAGAGGAGCAAGATATATTAGGTTCTGACTGCACACGCAATACTTAATAGGATCAATTCATTGTTGGTTTTGATCTATTCATGCAATTTGTTGAGTATAAGAAAAATATAGAAAACCGCCATCCTTATCCATTAAGTTTCGTAGAACTGTATCAGTAAATCATTTTTGTTTCATTCATGGGTGTGGGGAGTTAGCCACGCAAGTTAGGACTCTACTGCCCCTGCATTACGGGCTCAAAATCATGTAACGGAAGCCTGAAAATGTTTTTGGTATATGCACCAGGAAAGAAACTTACATAGGAATGAATATGACACCATCTTGGAACATGGTATCCAGTTCTCTTAAAACATCAGCGCCATAAGCAGGAAACAACAAACATCCATCCTGGTGAGCTATGATATGTTCATATCTTGTTTTACTTTTTGTGATAAAACCAGAGATGGGGGTCAGAATCCATTGTCCTCATTCAGCTGAAGCTTATCTATCTAAGGTCTTAGCATTCTTAGTTGGTAGTGTGAAATTCGTTCTTAAAAATGTGAACCTATCCTATTAACCTATTTGCTAACATTAGCCACCATAAGCTACTGGCCATACCATACCAAGTAAGAGATATAACTTTTCATTTTTACGAGGAAGACTTATTTCATCATTCAGTTACATAGTTTTGTTTTAATCAAAAAAGAACCCTAACTGAATCTGACTAATAGTCACTCTCCTTTCTGTATGTGATCATAACCAATGTTTGAATGAATGTTTCCAATGAGCTAAAATTGTGAACATCAGTCTTACGTACCTTGATGGCCAGAGTGATGTCAGCGTAGGCACAAAAGCCCCCTCCCCTGTCACTAGAGCAGTGGTGGAAGCCTCCTCCTGGGATACAGAAAATCCACTGGCTCAATGTCAGGCCCATTAGACTAGCCAAGCAGGTCACTGCACATCTGAGGAGTCTATTATTCAAAATGACCATAATTGGCTATTTGAAATAGGCTGTTATTGAGTTTATTGCTTTGTATAAGAATGGCTGCTGTTTCCCTGTGATACAACCATAGGTACTGACAGCGGAGTGGGACTGTTCAATCACCACTAAAATGCCCGAAGAGCAGCAGTGAGCAGGGATGGAGAGGAAGACTGTGGAGAGCCTTTTTTTTAATGTGGATGATAACCATTCATTCAGGTTAAGAGTTATGGTCCCCTCTGCCCTGCTATGCTCATGTTCATTAAACGATCGTGTAGAGTAGAATATTAATAAAGGCGAGTAAGGTGATGGCTGAAATATGATTATCATTTATTGCCTGGCTTTCAAAAACTCTTTTATAAAGCCTCTACATCCTCATAGTGTTGAGACACAATATGCAGACATCAGACGCATCTGAACAGCCTTTATATCTTTATTAAAATCATGTTTATTTATGCAGAACAACCTTTCCCTGATTCATCAACAGAATGTGTGAAGTAGCTGAGTAAGCAGGAGGTACAAAGTAAAGATCTGATGTGGCTTTTTTGGTTCCCTGCTTGGCTTCATAAACCAGGGGTGGAATAAAGGATGACCCTGACTTTTCAGCTGAAGACCTCGGAAATAGTGTTCAACTTTCTATCATAACATTGAATTCTGAAATAATTGATACGGTTGTGTATTGGTGAACATTGACACTATCAAAGCTGGCAAATCACACTGATGATCAACTCTTCTGGAAAGGCATAGAGAGATATTTAGGTGGTGATAATGACATTAGCAAGCGTGATTTTCTCAAGATAAAGATACGTTTTTTGATTGCGAAGCACTAATAGTGTCAAGTCTGCAGGTCTGTTGTAAGGAGATGCAGGTTGCGTCAGCATGATAGCACAGATTATAGCCTCAGATCTTTGCTTTTATGCTTTGAGAGGGAATGGTTCTTGTTAATATCTGACTGACTGCTGTCAAAATTGTTCTGGAAGTGAAGTGTGAAATTAAGTGTCATACTGGGATCTGGATGAAAAAACGTAGATTTGCATCAGACTTTAAAATCCAAGTTGAATGGTTTTGTCATTAATGCAATGGCACATCATTTAAAGTCTCCCTCCACTCAAAAATGTGTTTTTCTTCTTGTTCCGGCAGTTGAATGTTTGAGCTTCACTGCGCAGAATGATGTGCAGAGTTTGACACTAGACGGCTGTTCTCACATTTAACTGCTGAAGGAGAAAAGTTTCTCTGTGCTCAATGAAAGGCCAATTTTAAAGGGCAGGCCTAGCAGCTTTATTTGTGATATCACAAATACTTTTGAAGCCAATCATGGACCAGTATTCAACTTGATGTGGAAACATGAAGCCTTAAGTGCACAATCACTGAGAATGGACTTTACAGTGAAGCAGCAGACATCTTGTGTCCAGCAGTTAAACTTCTGAAATATTTTTGAATATTTATAGATTCTGGAATTAATAATAATGAGGGAGAAAGAGTAGATGTAATTTTAAGGATTTTAACAAGTTAACTGAATGTTTTTGTGGAAAAACCACATCAGACATGAATTATTATTCAAAGTAGAGTATTTTATATACAGTACATGTCTGGAGGGGATCTTTAATAAAACCCTGTGTCCTCAACATTAGATTCATATACAACAACCTTACTAATTAGCAAACACGTTCTGTAATAAATATAATGCTGCCTGGAAGACACTTTTTATTCAGTGGCATTGAATGTGTGTCGACAGTGAATTTAACCCTGGCAGTAATTACATTTCTTTGAAAACGTATATGGTAGGAGATAGAGCTGACCACTGACAGTTGACTCACTCACATATTGGAGTTAGATACCATGTAACTGCATTGTATGCTGATTGTATACAGAGCAGCGTCTGTGCTGGAAACTCACTTACCTACATTTATGGCCCATCCTCGGTCAACAGCCAGTTTTCCTGCCTGTGGAAGATACGTATTTCAGTTCAACATTTAATATCAATTCAGAAAGATGTATGAATATGACCCCATTTTCAGTGATACAGAATTTCAATTTATGAAAGAGAATGACCTTTTCCAAATAAATCAGAGAATGTAGCAACAATCATCAAGTGACTTTTGCAGTCACCATAAAGCAATTCATGCATATTGAACAGAAAAAAAACAATAATTTCTTTAAGAAATCAAAAATATGTCCCCAGGCGGTTCATACAAATGCTGATTTTCTGTGCAGTGCACAGATCTGTGTAACACTTCAAGTGTTATAGTGTTATATGGTTGCAAAAGCTATTCTATTAGATTTTTTTCCATTCATAAATCTGACCCCCAAACATGAAGGAGCCATAAAGTACATAGCTTCTAAATTTACATACAGACACAAGACATTATACAACTCCTCCTGGAGGTAGAGTAAGCTATTGGGTTCAAAGGAACTGTAATCACAGATTTTAATGTGGAGGCCTTCTTTCATTTCCTTCTTGACCTTTGGTGGTTTGACCTTTAGTTCCCTGCTGATATGACACTAGTGGTGTGCAATTAAATGTTTACAGGTTTTCAAGTAACAGCTGATGTATCCATCCACTATGTCCTGTCTGGTGCAAAACCAGCTCAACTTGTACTGTAGGTCACTGTGGATAGTGAATTAAATAAATGCTTAAAGGAATAGTTTTACATTTTGTTGTACTCAAACACAAATATCAAAAATGACGAGTTGTGGTTTAAGTGGGAGTTACATACTGGAACTACTTCTTGATGAACAGCAGCCAGGTGCAGTGAGTGTGTACAGCTTTCAAAGTGTTGTTGTCACAGTGAGGTTGCAGTTTTGTACCATTGTGCCTGAGAGATCCATGTGGATCACAACAATATGCTCTTCGACCGTATCAGCACAGAAGTGCTGAGCAAATGGGCAAACTGTTGCTCATCAAGAAACAGTTCCAGCAAGTGACTCCTACAAAAAAAAAAAAAAAAAAAAAAAAAAAAAAAAAAAAAATTTAAACCTACATTTCTGTTTTTGTATGGGTTAAACAAAGAAGATATTATAGGTGTTAAGTCTTCTTTAAAGGTGATGGTAGGTGTGTATTGTTTCACTTTGGACAGAGCCAAGCTAGCCATTTCCACCTGCTCCAAGTCTTTATGCTAAGCTAGGCTAACCACATCCTGACTCCAGTTCTGCACTTAACATACAGACAGGAGATCAATCCTCTCATCTGACTTGTGGAAAGCAAGAAAATAAGCATGTTTCTCAAAATGTTGAATTATTCATTTAAATATAAATGGAATGAAATGCTGGAGCATTCATTTATACCTATAGAAAAACATGCTAACAGGCATTTTCACCTTTCCATGGGGACCTCTCTTACAATCACACTATATGTTAAATCTACTCCTGAAAGCAGTGTTTGTCTTACATGTTGATCAACCTAATGCTGATGTGTACATGAGGAAGGGCTGGTTGCACCACTGGTTCATCCTCTTAAGAAACCATTGAAGGCTTATCTAATACACTCCACAGATAAAGGACATTCTTAGGAATGTAGTTACAAAACATTCAAATCACTACATTGTTCTCAAGGGCTGATGGCCAAAACAGTTCAGACACGCAAGTTGCATTCAAGGAAATCCAAAAGAAGGTTCCATACTGTATGTTTTTTGTTTTTTTTTTACTAAGAGGAATGCACCCTCGAAATTAAGGATGTCCCGTTGTCCCAGGGACAATATAAATAGCACCTGGGACTGTATGGAGAGCCCTCTCTTTCAAAACCCCATCCAAACTGCACACCACCTATCCAGTTACCAGACACAGCGCCCATAATATTGCCAGCATCTCTGCTGTGAATACTGACATCTGATCTCAAATTCAATGTCCATTTTTAATTCTTAACTCAGGAATGGTTACTCTAAATGCCACTTTCTCACTCTCTGGATCCTTTGATCCAGCTGTATAAATCTAATCTTTTTTGTTGTTGTTGTTGTTATTCAGTATGCATAGATCAACTTCAGGCTCTTAGATTAGCCATGATGGTACAACTGACCACCACACTGGTGGGCAGATATTGATATCAATAAAATCAATTTCCTCCACCTTAGATTTTAGCTTATTTCGAAAGTTTATTTTGGCCTTTCTCACTCTACTTCCGTTTTAAGAGAGGCGATTTAATTTCTGTCCGATCAGCGCTCTCCAGCTGGGTCGCACGCAATGTCCGCTGGTTGGCAGTGCAGGATGACTGGATAGGTGGTGTGCGGTTTAGGACTGATCTATAGGACTGGGACAGAAAGATGCAGTGTCTGGGACAATTCTGGGACAGTAGAGAAACGTCGGAGCAAATTTGGATAAACTGACCACATATTGGAAACCTAAATGGTTACTTTCTTGCCCGAAAAAATATTAAAAACCTACTAAAGTGACATATTAACAGTCCTACAGCGAATGTAAATGATTGCTAGCTCAGTCAATCATTCATGATCAATCATTCATGATCAGTCACTCACATGGAACTCACGGGAACCTGTATAGCTAAAAATATGACCCAATTCTGAATTTTCACACGCCCCACAAAACATCTGTGTAAGAGTAAGTAAGGGCCGCCGAGTCTGTATTTTCCCCACATGTTGCACTTTTGATAAGCGGAGCAAGGTATATAACATTTGGCTTTGTGTATAAATGGTCACAAAAATTGAACACTGTTAAAACGTTCATATGCAGTGTTATTCAAGGTTGCTTTGTCATAATATCAGTGCCAGAAAAGTTGCAAGTGCTAATTGAGCTGCACCATATTGGTCACTGTCAATATACCAGTGTGGTGCCCGTTCAAAATGTGTCTGTTTGGAACGGGACGATAGCTTGGACTCTGGTATTGCTGCTTCAGTGTGTAGAAAAATGAATACTGTTGGAGTGAGGTGTGAATGAGTATAGACATCAACATTCTGTTATAAACAGATGTTAAGTACTGAAGTAATGAATTTGCAGTATTGTCATTTAGCTATTTCCAGTTAGGCCCTACGTAATTTCCAAATCATCAAATTTATCCTGGGTAAGAATATTCACTTACACTAATCCAAATTCATTTTCAGATTTGTTGAAATGCTCCACTCTAGTAATGGAGGACGGTCACCATTTCAATACCGGCTCTTTCCTCACTCCTGGACAGCATACTCAGCACTAAAACACAGAGTTGAGCGGCTCACTGTTCGCTTGTTTATTCAAAGTTTAGTAATATCAAATGTGTCATGTGTCCAAGTACGCCATGTGAAAACTGACTTCCTGAACAGCTCTGCTCTCCGCCTGTGATCTTGACATGCAGTCACAGAGCCCCGAAGCCCCGCCCCACTGCTGCAGAGCTGAGCGACTGAGTGAAGGTTGTTATTAATATTAAAACATGTTGCGTGTCCAAATTGTACCAACTTTGACACTGCACGTCCCTGGGTCCCCAGCAATACAGCCACCAAATGTGAAGTAGATCAGATGAATGGTTCTCAAGATATGCAAAGGACACACATACATACATACAAACAGACAGACAGACAGAGTGTGTCTAAATAATAATTGCACTGTTAAAATGTATGCAATTGTGTACAACCTATTGTACTTAAGGACAGGTTTAATGAGCAGCAATTTTAGAATGAAAAAGAAGAACTTCATTTTGGTACAATGGTTTTTAAGTGACAGTGACAGCTGATAGTAGAATTTGGGACAGTTGCGGGACACTGAGGAAAAAAGTTAATTTCGAGCCCTGATGCTGTTACATGCACAGAGGCAGCTGCTCCTTTGAAAAGGCAGGTCAGGATTTCTCTCTTGGATGAAAAAGGGAGCCTCTCTGCCATGTATTCCTGGAGCTCAGCGTGTAGAACGCCTGAGGGGAGGAGATATGAGCTGAGGAGATTGTGTGTAAATACCAATATGGCTCTCTGATGGATGGGTAATAACACACATTAGCATGTATGCACACACCCTGGCCATGGCTCTGATACTCCACTCAGTCTAGGGAAAACAAGCACTCAGGGTAAAAGAAAGTACCAGGCATATTGCCCTCTAATTTCATCTGCATGATTTCATCAACCATCAGGCCCATAATGCATGTGTTCGAGTGAGCCGCATGATGCTGCGCCTGATATCCTTTGTAATTATATCAACTATATACACTGAAAACCATACAGTACATACACTGATCAGCTCATCAACATTCATGTCTGCAGCCATACTTATATTGTATGAGCTTCCTGTTTGTTTCTTATTCCTCCTTTTTGCATAGCAAGACTAATAGAGGTGGTTCCTAGTTTCTCCTCATGCTCCACTGGAAACAAAGTAAGCGGCGCAAAGAGGACAACATCATTCCGTTTCATTTTTAGTGGGAGGACAGAAAACTCACAAACAAACCATCAAGACACGCTCAACCCAGATAATTTGAGACATTACATGGACGAGAAGCTTTTATCATGGAAAGTTGGACAACACAATCACTTTCGATTTTTTAAACTCAAGCTACTCTGTCTTACCTCTTATATATGTTTTCAATTTTCATTTGCTAATACTAAGCAGAATCACAGTGATAAAATCCACTGAAGCTGCAATTTCACTTCATCCCAAACAAGAGCAGTTTGGACATTTCTGCTCCTCTATAGATACTTGACAGTTTCTAATCAGCTTACTGTCAATCACAGAACAACCTGCTGGAGAATAAAGCTGCCAGTATGCTTCATCAGAACTGCTGGCTGGATGGTCTCACAGCTTTGGAAACCCCCCCCCCACCCCCACCGCTTTCTGACATTGGACAATTTCTGTAACTTTCCAAAACTGACACTTTAAAGAACACGTTCACAATTTTTTAAGTCTGTCTTAAAACAACAGTCAGGTGCCCAAATGAACATTGAAATAGGTTTTTCTTGCCATAATCACTCCTTCTGTTCATACAGGTTATTAGAAGATCCCTTCATAATGCACTTACAATGTAAGTGATGGAGTTTCAGTCATCCAAATGAGTCAAATCATGTAGAAGTCCCTCTTTGTGTTACTACACTTCCACCACAGCTCAACAAGGAAAACACTTCATCAGCATTGTGTGAACATTGTTTGTCAAGGGTTTGAATGTAACGGACATTCATTTATATATAAGATTTCTGCACTGCAGGTTTAAACTGATACTGATTTTTTTAAATTTTTTTTTTTAGGTGGGCCTTTTTTTTGGTGGCTAAAATATGTTTTGCTGCTGATGCTGTCCACAGAAGTACAGTGCTTATCCTGCTGTTTATCATGGTTAATGCTACAGTTCATCAACTCCTAATATCTAGTCACACTGTGAATATAGCACATTAGTTATCGCCAGGCCCGTGTGTTGTGTTTACTATCACAGAAGAGAAATAAAATCCCTCATTCATTTAAAACGTTGTCTGTCTTCCATCACTTATCAGGCTTGGTAACATTATAGCAGCTTTGTGTGAGAGGTACAAACTGAGACTACAGTTAGCCAGTGTTCTGCTATTCATACTTGGCGCAGCAGTTGAAAATGACATAGACCTTGGTGTATTGCCTATTACATCACGATTAATGAGGAGCCAAAGAATTTGGCTGAACTGAGTTTTCAAGGCTGTTGACTCATTCATCACACCTCGCATGACTGGTTAACCTCTCCAAACGCATGTCGTCCCACCATCACAAGATCAATATGGATGTTTTTCTTCCTTGGGAATACCGTACTACAAGATTTCTCCATCGTTATTTACAAAAAACAGACTAACACCTGCCCCATTTGTCAAAAACCATGGACTGATTCTCACCAAACCAACTGCCTCACATTCATAATCATTCCAATTTGATTTAAGATCAGAGAAACCCCAATTTCAATAGGAGTCTGAGAAGGTCCTGGTCCAGCTGGTTCAGGTCTAGTCTCTATGCGGGATTGTGGAGTGCCAACAAAAGTAATTTCCATCTCTTTTATCAAGCAGCATTTTCATAGATGTAATTTCCCCTCAGCAGGTGCCGAGCTTTCCCATCACGTGTGTTCACTTCACTTGTTCCCCCTCAGGCATTCTTCTATCAGCAAGGACTAAACAATTACACTGTACTCTGTGCAAAACATTATTTCCCTTAATGCAACAACATTTGCATAAAATGTAAAATGAAATCCTATTATACTATCGTGCCTACAAAACCTTATTGTTGATGCTGCATCATCAAACGCAAAGCTTCGACGTGATGTAAAATTTCTAAAAGGTTGACTAAACAATGTGAATGTCTTTGTACATATTTAGCTGTAAATGTCATGTCTAGATACAAGTAATATGATAAATTGCCTGTCTAAGCCTGTTTTTCATGGGAGATAAAGTAGTGTATGGAGGGCAGCAGCCTAGCAAATGTAAATTTTGTGGAGCTCAACACTTCACTACCAGCATAGTGATCCATGTGCTGGACTGATGTAGACTTGCAGTGGTGCTGCACACCCGCTCTGTACTGCACAGATCCAGTGGGATGAAATTAGGCAACAACAGTATGATAATAATACTAGTCAGACAGCAAGACTAATGTGCCAAATATCTGCTAATGTACTTGAATTTCTCAGCTACAAAGTCATAATCAATACATTTGTTCACACTCTAAATGAGAATTTTATAATGTAACATTTTTTTTTTTTGCACTACAACTGGAAATAGATTTTACAGTCTTGCTATGGATAATAGACATTTAAGGGAAAGTTAAAGAGTATGAGATATTGAGTTCATCTCTAATATCCAAGAAATAAAAAACTGTTTTTGTGGAAGTGCCTTCAAATTCTGTATTTGATGGTAAATCTTCTCATTAATACCATCATGAATGGGTGCTGCATGGGTGATCTGTAAAGCACCTGAAGAGATTGTTGTATTTGATGAAAGGTAACAGAGACAGTAGTGGATCACATCATTATTTGGCAGAGCTTCTACACCACAGAACATAATCTCTATTACTTTCTCTGACTAATGAGGAGGGATAGTTGGCAAAACATGTGACCATTACCAACTGAAAACATGATGAAGACACACAAAAGGCACGATGAGGCTGTCAGATTCCTACCATTATTGTTCCTCCTGTCTGTGTCCGCAAAGGTTTCAACACCTTTCGCTGCACCAGGAAATTAGGCAGAAACAGGAGAGGTGGGATTTCTGTAATTGTTGCCACCACCAGAGACCACTAAAGTGAAAAAGAGCACAATTAGATATACAGTAGTATAGACCATTTTCTGTGCTACACAGATGAACCTCAAATGCCTAGAAACCCCCCCAACATGTTTCCTATGTGTGCCCACCAGGGTTTGGATATGAGGGTGTAGAAAAGCTGACTAAAGACAACACAATGCTGCCAGTGCTTGAGTCTTGACTCTCACATGAAAACAGGACAGCACATAATAATGCAAATGCAAGGCAGAGTACTGAGGTACCTCTCTGGAGCCCTCCATGATTTGGCTCTGCATGCAGTGAAGGGGAAAGAGAAGAAATGCAAAGTCTTTGACAAGATAGAACTACTGTTATCAGCTCTTCTTTTCCTACAGCAGACACTCCTTTATGAGAGATTTACAGTCATGTCTCAGTATTCCTGTAACAATGACCGTATGAAATAGTCAAACAACTCAACTATAGCCTTCTAAATCCAGTCTGAAAGTAAAAACAAATGTGGATCATAAGCAACTCCTGAGGCTGATAAATTAAAAGCGCAAAAACTGTTTTGATTGGAAGGACTCGGAGAGGTGCTATCCCCTGAATATGCTTGACATGATTGATGTGATTGAGAACTATTTCCCCAATGAGATAATCCACTGCATTTTAATGAGCACTCCCTGCTCTCTTATGTCACCTCCTGCATTACAATATGAGATGGAAAATGAATACAAACAGTTTGGTGTGAATCACATTAATGAAATATTAAATATGAACATGCAGTAACGTTTCGTTTTAATAACAATGAAATCAATTTCAATCTTTGCCGGATCCCTCAGCTCCTCAGTACCTCTGAGTGATGAACAGAGAAGATGAAGATGTGAGAAGATGAAGAACTGTAGTGAACATGCCATGCTGCCATAATGAGAGAGACACATTAAAGGTTGGTGGTGTTGAGGGATAACGATGCTACCTTTAATCTGTTGAGGTAGCGTTTGGTGTGAACCACCAGCAGATCCTCTTCAGTAGCTTCACGGGCTTCAACAATGTTCCCGTCAGTGATGAACTGCTCCTCTGAGACAAAGGTATTGTGCGATTAGAGTCAAATAGGCATGAGTCCGAAAAGATGTGTCGTTACAATGGAAAACATAGACCGTAATACCAATTTTCTGAATCAAACTTTCACAATTGAGCTCAAGTTTTACCTTTGTGCTGCATAATTTTCATTTTCATTCACCAATTGTAAATTATAACCTCCAACCAGGTGAAAGGACCAAAAGGTCCAGGCCTGCTACACACTTAAGCCCTTTTCAGACATAGAATACTCGACACTGCTGGCTTGATCTATCAGTTTAAGTGACGGCTTTTTGTCATTCTGACAAAGGAGACTTTAATGAAGCTTGTGCAATACTTGGCACCTGGTACATGAGAATATAACCATTAGAATCAATATGATGAGCATGAATTTGAGTTTTTTATCATGCTATTTTTGAGCAAAGTATATATGGTCATAAACTAATACTGAGATAACTACCATGATATTAATTTGGACCATATCACCCCCCCCTAACCAACAGTTTATATCTGACAACTTATTGCAATGACCTGAAAAAACATTTAATTTTTCAAGATGCAGCGATGGTTACTAAGCATACAGTGCACATGTTTCATAGCAACATGATTTTTAACATGATTAGGGTGAATTTTAGCATCACTTTTTTTTTTTTTTTTTACTAACATTAGCTGTTCCATTAAGAGACTGTTCTATTTTTCTTGGACCATTAAACCATAATGTTTTAAAAAATTCAGCCTCTGACTCTGACTGTGACATAGAGGGCTCATTAAAATCTATTACAAAACAAGTACCGTTATATGATTTCCTAAACAGGCTGGTTATATTTGCAATATCATCCACTTTTCCTCCACTTATTGCAAGGGTACATTTAAAAAAAAAAATCCAGGTTTTCCACTGTCAGCACAGGCTTAGTTTTTTATTTGCACTCTTAACTTCTAAAAGTTTGGTGAATTCATTAAGCTGCGTACAGCGCTTTCTCTAAGACGATCCATGGTGCATTTGACAACAACTTTGTGTGAAGTCGTGCCAGTTAGCCAGCGACTGTCTTCCCTTGGCCTTGAAACCCGCACTGGGCCTCATCTACTGTACCTGCGCAGGCTCCCACAGGGAGTTTCTTCTAATTATCTGTGCTCTATTACTCTGCCTTTCCCCTTTCCAGCAACTATACCTCACCTCTCCCCTCTCCATCTCCTCTTTGTTCTCTACCTCTGTGATTCCATATACATAAGCTCAGGAAGATGCTTGTCACACTCTTACCTTTCAAGAAGTGAATGACTTTCCCCCACTTCCCCGCATCAAATGGATGGAGCTTTTCAAGGCCCATGAAGGTGATGTTGTAGTCTGGGTGGTACACAATCGGCAGACATCTTGGAGGGATGCTGCCGTACAATTCGGTGTGGTGAGAACTGAAAGAGGGTGTTCGATACAACACTGCTGCATTAGCCTACATTTACATGGAGTGATTTCCCCAGTGGCCTAATAAGCACTATTGGAATTGTCATGCTTGTTTGTTTGTGCTCCTCACCTCTTTTTCCCTTCATTATCTTCTTTGTGAGACATGTTTCTCAGGCATTGCTTCTTTCATCTAGGGAATAAAAAGAAAATTAATCAACTGACTGTGGAATTCACTGCTGTTAATATGTATGGTAACTCTCCAAACAGATAATTCAGATAAATTAAGATTAGATTTCTTTTATTTTTAAATGCTATAACTTCCCTATTGTCACCTTCCTAAAATAATGGTCCAAGTCATTTTTTGACCAAAAAAGGTTTTTTTCTACCTAAATCATCTCCTTATGATGCTGGTCACCTCTGGTAAAATCGCCCACATCCTCAGTTAGGAACAGATCATGCAATTCTACCCCTGTAGTATAATGGCCTACATCAAAAGAGTGACTAAATCGTCATATTATATAGTTATTTAGTCTTTTTATTCAGTCTTTTTAGTCAGCATTTTAATCAGCAAAATAGCTAAGTCCATGAAGCTAGCATTTAGCAAAGAGTGGAAAGGCTCCAGAATCTGTGGCTGTTACAAGTGATAGGCTTTCTGTTAACTCTTCTCTGACTTTTCAACAATATTTCATCTACAGTTCTTGTCTCATTTTTTTCCACATTACATGATCTAATTAAGAAAGATCTGAATACTGTATTGTAATCTAACAGCTAGAAATGATGTGTATAACTAAAAAAATGACAAAGGATCCTCTTTACTTTTGAGTTTTTATTTAATGAAAATCTCACTTGAACATAATATTAGTAATCCAGTATTATAGTATGCCTGTTGTGCAGTGTCTAGAGGCAGCTTGTGCACACCATGATGATGTTTTGTGTTTTCTGAGAAACCTGAAAAAATGACTTGGGCCATTATTTTAAGAAGGTGACGACATCCTGTTCAGGATTCTGCACAAGAAACAATGTGGGACGATGAACTTACACTGTACATGAATCAAGTGTCATTTCTCGCGCATGCGCAGTGTCGCGTATACATTTCCAAAGACGCAACGACATGAAGAAATGTTTCAGCGGGCACAAACAGCCTCCAAAGTACACCTGTGCAGTCCTTTAATGGTCTAACCCGGCTAATGTTGACCGTTTTAGGGAAAAACGTCACCACAGCTGTTGTATGAAACCGTTTCGGAGGACACTAGGAAACTAGCAGCAGCCGATGATGTGACTCACCTGCTGCTGTATGTGGAATAACGCAGGTCACCGCACAGCTGCTGCAAATAAACAGTCACTGGAGACTGTCAGTGCGTGTCCTTCCCGCCGAGCTTTAGCTGGGCTTGTTCGGCAGTAACTAACAGAAAGAAAACGTCTTTTCTGGACAGCGTTTAGGTTTAGCCTTGTAGTTCTTCCTGCTCCGCCGCTGCGTAGGACACGTACGTAGAATGCGCGAGAGCCCCGTCAGTTACGCTCATAGCGCATATGGAGATTTAAAGCAGAAGAGACACAATCAATCAATCAATCAAACCTTATTTGTATAGCACCTTTGGTACAGGTCATTGCAGTACAAAGCGCCTGACAGATGACTGACAAGCTGATAAGTCAGTACAAATGTAAACAGTAAAACAATTTGAGACTAATGCACACAGGAAATGAAAATGGTGAAAATGTGTTTGTTTTTAACTGTGCAGCTGATACTTGCTGCTTGTGAAATTATCCCTCTATATTCATGTTTTCCGTCTATTTCTTTTCCTATGTCTTTGACTCTCCATCCATATGCAGTGATCTATTATTATTATAGTTGCATTCCCCAAATTGAACTGCACATGTTCTAGATATACACATGTGTGTTTCTGAAAGCTTAATTATATTCAGTGTTGGAAGAAATATTCAGATACTCAGTGAAAAAATACTCAACTGAATGTCTTGCATTTAATTTACTGTTACTAATTTTAAAGGGTGGTTGCGAAGCTGTTAGACCACCAAGCCAGCAGTTCTGGGCACCTGTCTGTTTTAAGACCTGCACACCCACACAGGTGTTTTGAGTTAACCTGGTAAGACTTGTGAAGGGTGACTCTCAGGTGAAATTGGATGGAGCTATGCTAGGAATTATGTAGCATCACCAATTTGAGCATAGCAACAAGGATGATAAAGTTATCCCACCCTGAACAGGTGTAACTAAAGAGCGGTGGACATGTTAATCAAGCACATCTTGTGCATGCCTCCACTGTCCAGAAAACACCTGTGTAGGTGGACAATACAGTAGGTATGTAGACTCTCTAACTACTTTCCATATAGTTGGATAGTTTAATCTATAAGAGTGCAGTAACATATTTAATAAGATGATCCTATGTATTCGGTGACCAGTTTAACCTATAATGTAACTTGTAATTATAGCTGTTAATTAAATGTAGTGGAGTAAAAACATATTATTTCTCTATGAAATGTAGTGGATTAGAAGTATATAGTGGTATATAATGAAAATACCCAAGTAAGGTATCTCTAAGTTGCACTTGAGTGAGTGTAGTAAGGCAAAAAGCTCAGCACACATTTACATACAGTGATAATAGAGCATGTAACACTTGTAAGTTACCTAATCAATTACACATCTTTCCCACCCATGCATTTTTGTGCTCCAATATGTGTGTGTGAATATCTATCTATCTATATATATATGTGTGTGTGTGTGTATGTATATATTTATGTATATATATAGGATAGCTGGATAAGCAAGGTGTCACCTATGTCAGAATGTGCAGCAAAAGTGCAGGATTTAGCAAGAGGAAAAGAAAAATTGAATCCTTTTAGTTTGACTTCAGCAGCACACAGAATGTTCCCATAGGGATCAATAACATTTCATCTTATCTGATCTCAGTCTGCAATAATGTGCAGTTCCACATAATAAATGTCTCTGTTGTTACAGTGCAATATGAGTTAACAAGTAGCCGTTTTCACCGCTGCAGTGAAGGCACTTGTTGTGGATTTTCGGAGCTGATGCACTGGCAGTTGTCAGTTTGAAGAAGAGAAGACCAAACCAAACTTCGTATGATGATTCTGGGAAAACTTTAATGAAGAACCTTGCAAGGGAGAGCGACTCAAGGGACACCTCCTGTTCGTACGGTGTCCCCAAACTCGTCTGACCCTCACAGTCCAAAACCAGCCTTTAAGCCAATCATAGAAACTAGTTCGTCAGTTCCGAATCATAAACCTATGACCTAAATCTGTATCTTTGGTTTGTCTTGTTGCGTCTGATGATGACCTGCATTCTGGCCTTGGTTCGCCTGTGAGGCTCCTGGTTTATTAAACAACATGTGTTATCTTCTGTTTGAGAGAACAGAAGAGTACAGCTTGACATTCTGTTGTCCTGGTCAGTTATGGAATATCCATAACAATCCCCTCTTATTGATCAAAAGATCAATACAAATTACCAATTTATGACTGGACTGGTGGACTGTAAGGGCACAAACAGAGTAGAAACAACATCCGCACAACAGATAACAATTCTCACACAAAAGTAATACAAGAATCAACAATTGCATTGAACAAAATCAAAAGTAAAATCATCAAAACACATAATCATTTAAACACATAATGCACTAACAATAAAAGCAAACAATCAGTAAATTAGATAAAAAACCCCTCTTATGTACCCCTTTAAAACAACTGTCATGTGACCCATGAGTTCTGTCTTCCAACCACCAGGGGCAGTAGTGAGGCAAATCCTCAAAGAAGATCTCCTAGAACACCAAAGCGTTAAAGGAGGTCATTGACAGAGGTCACCAGTCACATGCGCAAACAACCTAAGACAAGACACTTCCTGCCTCTTACTAGATGAAATCCTAGCAACTTAAAGGGGAGTCATACAAACATTTGATTACATCATAACAATAAAACAAATCAATCACAAAGTGAAGTCTTCAACCCATGCACTTTGCGTACAGTAGAGGGCCATCACCATGGAGAGGTTACTAGCACATACGATGCATGGTGATGTGGAATCCATCCTCCTGGAGTGATCCTCTTCATCGACGTGGATGAACTCTGCTTCGTCTCAAACAGTGTTTTATCATATGTAGACCACCGCCATCTACCTCGAGAAAAAGTAAAGTGTTGTAGAGTCCCAATGGGCTCATTGATTTGTCCGTATGTCCAAGATCTGGCTCTTGGTCTGCATTTTCTGGATCATTCTGCAAAGGGCGCCCCTGTCCATGGGGCACTGGGTTCATGGCACCGACTGTGTCATGAGAAGGAAAGCCTTTCCGCTCTCCTTCGCCTGGAATCAGAGAGACTCCTGTCTCTCTCTCATTTGGACCGACTTGACCTGTCCCCTGCCCGAACCTACTTGTGGCGTGGATCCATTCTGCTCTGCCTTCGACCTTCAGGGCCGTCCTAGTAGTCAGCAGCACCTGGTATGGACCTTTCCACCTAGGAGACAAAGACACTTTTTCCAGAGATTTGATTAATACCAGGTCACCTTCTCGAAAGGAATGAATTGGTTCTTCCGATGGTTTGGGGAGTCTGTCAGCCACCTGTAAATGATACTTTCTCAAAATCTCTGTTAGTCTTTTCACATACTCAGTCATGAACTCATCCGTCCAAAGCAGAGTAGCTTTGTGTGGTGTCAGTGGGGGACTTGTCCCTGTGGACATTGGTCTTCCCATCAGCACCTCGTGAGGACTCAGTCCTGTAGTTGCACTTGGTGCACTCCGAATGGAGTACAGCACAATCGGCAGTGCATCAGGCCATTTCAGGCCTGTGGCTAGGACTGTTTTGGTCAATCTGTCTTTGATAGTTGCATTCATTCTCTCAACTTGACCTGAACTCTGTGGATGATAAGGAACATGTAACTGCCACTTAAATCCTAAGATTTCTGACAGTCCCTGAGTGATTTTTGACACAAAAGCTGGACCTCTGTCGCTATCTATTCCCTGCGGCACTCCGTACCTAGGGATTACCTCTCTTAGCAGACACTTTACAACTGTTCTTGCATCTTCTTTTTTCGTTGCAAAAGCTTCTACCCACTTCGAGAACCTGTCGGTTATGACTAGCAAGTATTTGAAGCCTTGTGAGCTTGGCATATGTACAAAATCTATTTGCATATTTACAAAAGGACCTGATGGGGGTTCTAAGTGGTCATGTTTCACTGTGCTATTCTTTTTTCTGGTCTGTTGACATATCATACAACTATCCACAAGTGTTTGTGAAACTTGAGTAATGCCTGGAGCAAACCACTGTGAGCGAATAACATCATTCATCACCCCTCTTCCAACATGCGCTGGACCATGCGTCACACGTGCCAGTACATGAAGGAGAGCTCGAGGGCAAACCGGTCGACCATCAGGGTGGAGCCACAAGCCAGACTCCGCGTCAACTTTACAACCTTTACGCAACCAAAGACTTCGCTCCCTGTCATCAGCGTGATTTTGCATTGTCACGACATCATTAGCGGAAGGAACTGGAATTGGATTGGTAGGTTGTGTGGAGGCACATTGAAGTACCAAAGAGGGAGAGGAAAGTGCCGCTTGTTTGGCTGCAGTGTCAGCCATTGCATTTCCTCGTGAAACAGGATCAGTTCCATTCGTGTGAGCAGCACATTTGATGATTGCAAGCTGAGATGGGCGCAAAATAGCATCTAACAGGTCATTAACCAAAGTGTGATGCTGTAGTGGTTTTCCAGAAGATGACACAAAACCTCTCATCTTCCATAACTGGCCAAAATCATGAGCAGCGCCAAATGCATATCTTGAGTCAGTGTAAATAGTAGCCACCTTACCAGAAGCAAGAATACACGCTCTAGTTAGAGCATACAGTTCTGCTGCTTGAGCAGAGGTACCTGGAGGCAGTGCTTTTGCCTCTACTACCCCCCAATCGTTAACTACTGCATAGCCAGCTAGATGTGTGCTATCAGATGGTCTGCTAGCTGAACCATCAGTGTAAAAAATCAAATCAGAATTGGGTATTGGTGTCTGCAACAAGTCTGGCCTTGGGGATGTACACAGGTCAATAGTTGTGATGCAATCATGCTCATCATCTGTGTCAATCAATGGAAGGAGAGTAGCTGGATTCAATGGAGGTGAGCGTTTTAAAGTGATGTGTGGACTATGAAGAATGATTGCTTCATAGCCTGAACGACGTGCAGCTGTCATGTGTTGGGTAGCAGATGTGTTCAAGATGTGAAGTACTGCATGTGGAACGTGCACAACACAGTCATGAGCCAGTACAATTGGAGAAGATTTCTCAATCATGATGGCAACGGCGGCCACCGCTCTTAAGCAACCTGGCATGCCAAGAACCACAGGGGTTAGTCGAGAGGAGTAGTACGCAACTGGACGGTAATGAGACCCATGTTTTTGCACGAGAATGCCTGTAGCAAAGCCATCTCGTTCATGTACATGCAGATGGAACGGCTGATGATAGTCCGGCAGCCCCAATGCCGGAGCCAAGGTGAGAGCATGTTTCAGGTCCTGAAAAGCTTTGTTCATGTCCTCAGTCCACTGCACCTTGGGAGGAGCTGATTGCAGTGTGGCGTTTCGCAAAACAGAGTCCATAGCAGCATACTCAAAGATCCAATGTCTGCAATAATTCGCCATCCCCAAGAACGAGAGCATTTGTTTCTTGGTTGTGGGAGGAGGCATGTTAACCAGCAGTTTCAACCTCTCCGGTGACAACAGGCGCTGTCCATTTTTCAAAACATGACCCAAGTATGTCACCTCAGACCGACAAAATTGCAGTTTGGCAAGTGATGCTCTATGACCACACTCAGCTAGTCTCTGTAGGAGCAAGATGGAGTCCGTTCGACAAGCTTCCTGTGATGGTGAAGCTATCAGGAGGTCATCTGCATACTGTAGGAGAGTGGAGCCCCCTGGAAAGTGGAGGTCATCCAAGTCCCGTTTCACTGCTGCTGCGTAAACTGTAGGACTCTCGACAAAACCCTGAGGCAAACTCTGCCAGGTGTACTGTTTTCCTTTGAATGTGAATGCAAACAGATACTGGCTATCTGGATGCAACGGGATTGAGAAAAAAGCTGAACTCAAATCAATGACTGTGTAGTGTGTTGAGTTGGATGGTAGTGAAGCTAAAATCGAATTTGTGTCTGGCACAATTGGAGCTGTTGGCACTACAATGCTATTAATAGCTTGCAAATCTTGTACAAAACGCCATTCATCTGGGCGGTTTGCTTTTGGAATGGGTAAAATGGGTGTGTTACATGGGCTTGTTGTTTGAACCAACACACCTTGATCCAGTAAAGACTGAATTACACCTTCAATACCAGCAATTGACTTGTGTGGCAAATTGTATTGCCTGACCATTGGTAGTTTAGCACCAGGTTTGAGTGTGACTTCGTGAGGTGGAGCCGAATTCACAAAACCCACATGGTTTTTATGTTTAGCCCATAAAATAGATGGAACCTCTGAAAGCTCTGATGGAGGCCCATACTGTGTGGGGAGGGGTGGTTGTTGCAAAACAAACCTACTCTGAGGTAGCTGGATGTGCTCAGTTAAAGATAACATGTACAGCTCAAGGCCCAAGTGTGTTATTGTTTGAGTTTGAGGAGTCTGCGCAGCTCCTCTCAATGCCTGGCACTGTGCCACCATGCTTTCAAGCTGTTGTGGGTCACAGCCAGGAGAGACAGCTACAGTGATGTATGGAAATGAATCTTTTTCATTAACCAATTTGCGCTGTGCGTCAGATAACCGAATTGGAATTGCACATCCCTGTGGACCAACAAACAAACATTGTTCACACTCCAACCCCTCTTGTGTATTCAAAAACACATCAGCTAATTGTTTGTACACCTCTGGGGGGTTAAATGCTGCTGTACAGTGACACTGTAGTACAGGCCTCATGGCAGACATCTGTGTTGCACATGCTGGTGAAATTTGAGCAATTTTTTGAATGCTAGATACTGTGAAACTGGAAGCCATGTTAAAATCAGTCAATGACCAACAATACAAACAATCAGCAATAGTTTTCAAAAACTGAAATGCATGAGCAGCCTTCACATCAGGTAGGCTTAAAAACAATCCATCAGGTGTGCATTGAATGGTGGCATGTAGCTTGCAAAGTAAATCTCGTCCCATGAGATTAATTGGACTTTTCTCAGAAATCAGGAAAGAATGTTGCACATCTGAACCTTCAACAGTTATTTTAGCTCTCTGTGATAGTGGCTCAACAACAGGAACGCCGGAAACACCCACGGTGGTGACAAAATTAGGTGTTGGTGTACATACATGCTCATCAGCTTTAACAGTGGAAATTGTGGCCCCACTATCTACCATAATGTCAACTCTACTACCATTTACTTCAACAGGCATTATTGGATCTTCTGAAGGATCTTTTGAAAGTCGAATTACAGCTGCTTGAATGGGAAATGTTTTTTCTGATCCTGCCCCTCTATGGCCTCCCTATGCTTGATTGTAATATTGTCCATGATTCACATTATCAACATGTGGAGGAGGTGGTAGTGGTTGTTGTTGTTGTTGTGGTAAAGCAAGGGGGGCTGTTTGTTGGAAATTCCTTGTTTGGTGATCCTGGAATGGGTAATTTTGCTTGTTCTGACGACGACCACTTCTACACTCATTAGCCCAATGTCCCGCTTTCCCACATTTGTGACACTTTCCCGGTTTTCGCTTGTTATTGTTTTTGAAATGCTGTTGTCCACCCCCCTGTCGCGCATGCTGTAACATTTGTTTTGGGAAGGAGGCAGATTTGTCTTCAGCAAAAACTTCACACCTATCTAGCGCCATCATTTTGTTTACTGTTGCTTTCCAGTCTTTGGTTTGCCAATCGGTGACAGACAATTTGTATGCAGCTGCAACATTTGGTTTTAGATTTTGCACAAAGGTTGTAACAACAAAATATTCATTTCCTTCTCGTCCTATTCCTGCATTGCTATCCCAAGTACGTGTAAATCTGTTAACAAACTCAGGTACAGTTTCATATGCATCTTGGACACAGTGAATTACTTTATTAAAGTCAGTGCGCTGTCGTGCACATTTTCTTATTGCTGTTTTTGCTTCTTCATTTAACCAGTCAATCATGGTTCTATGAGGAGGCCACTGGCCATCCTCTGTCCGAGCAGGGAAAAGAAATTCACCTTTGCACAAATCCCACTCCGTTCTGTATGAGCCAGCAAGTAATTGTTCAACATCAGGTATCAGACAGTTATACACAGAGCATACATATCTTAACCATCCCCAGTATTCATCTGGGTTTGTGGTCGGATTGGGGGCATTTTGTGTCATTCCAACTATCTCAGCAGGAGTCCATGGTTTGCAGACAGCTGTGTTGCCAACCATGATTTTTGGAGCATTTATTGAGGTGGATGTAATGTTTAGAGGGGGCTCTAAAATGTTAGTTTTCGATCTTGTATGTCTTTCCAGATGTGAATGTGTCATTCTAGTTGTACCTCGTCTCTGAGTTTTGCTACTTGCAGTGTGGGGTCGTCTCTGTGTCATCTTTGGCCTGACTGCAGGTTCTGTGTCGTCACTATGGTCTGTGTCAGACTCCTCCCCCTTACCTCTGGCTCCTTGTAACTCAAGTTCTACCTCACTTTCTCCTGAGCTGTCCTGAGTGTCTATCTCTGTTTCTTCAGCAACGGCAGCTAAATGTCTTTTCTTTTCCTTTCTTTTCTGGCTTTTTACCTGTTTGAATGACAAATTAGCTTTCTTTTCTTTTTCTGCAGCTTTCCTAGCTTTTTCTTCGTCGGCTCTATCTTTCTTTTCCTGTTTAACTCTTTCCCTTTCTCTAGCAGCCTGACTGTCTCTTTCCCTTTCTCTAGCTGCTATCTGCTCTTCTCTATTTTCTACTTCAGTCTGTAGTCTTTGTCCCTCAACAGCTGCGGCTAGTAAGAGAAATTCATCGTCAGTCTTTGCTTGTTGTGAAATGGTTTGATCAGTCATGTTAGCAGCTGAAAAGGGGTTTGAAGGTGAAAGTTGTGGAAAAATTGAAATCATTGTTTTGTTTGTGTGTGACTCTTGCAAAGGCACTCCAGCTTTGGATACAATGGTCAACAAAGTTTGTGGAGAGGGAGCATCAGTTTGCCGTTTTGCCCAACCGTATATGATAGCTTTGGAAATGGCCTTCACATTCTCACCATGCCTCTGTTTAATTTTCATCATTTCTGTAGCTCTGGTTTGCAACTCTGCTTCCAACATAGGCAAGTGACATGCTGTCACACATTTAACACAGTTCTCCACTGCTGCTCTGAACTCATCAGAAAAACGATCAACTCTTTTTTCATCCAGACTCACTCCACACCTCTGACGAGCAACAGTTAACCACACATTTACACAATCTTTCATATACGCACTATCCCAAGATGGATTTCCAAAATCTGGGTTAACATTGTACTCAGCAATCTGAAGCTTATCTCTATCAAACGCTCCTTCGTATGGCCATTCGCCATCTGTCCACTGATTCATAAGGGAAGAAAATGGAAACACAAAAGTCCATCCTTTCAATCTACCAACAACTCCCGCCGGAGATTGTGGAGAAAACATCGCTCTATATTGTGCATCTGTGAGTGTGTGGGGGTTTGCTTCGGGAAGCTTATCAATGGCAGATTGACCTTTTACTTCTGAATTGGTGCGTTTGTTTCCTACTGAAACAGATTTGTTCTTTCTCTTGTGTTTTGGTGAATTAATTAATTTTGTAGTAGATTGTGTTCTACTCACTGCTTTAGACGTGTTGTTGTCCATTTTAACACATTTACATTAAAAACATCACACAAACAAACACATCAAACACAAAACAGACACATCAAAACTTTCCCAGCATCACCGAAGTTCTTTTTTTTACACCTCTCTTCCTGGTGCAATAGCAGTGATCTGAAGCCAAACCGACGAAGCAACTCTTCGTCTTGTGTACACTGTTTATTGTTTGAAAAATTTTTTACCGGCGCCCGACTCTAGGACTTAGAATCCCAAGTCTGAAAACATTTCTCACAGGACACAGAGTGGATGATCCCCGATCTTGGCTTAAACGAAATAGGCCAAATCCTACCCCGAAAACGTCTTTTCTATAGTTTAAACCTCAGGTGGGTCCCCCTGTGCCGGACGTAGCCCGAAGCTAGCCCAGAAATCCCAGCCACTTTTGTGGCACTGCAGGAGTTAAGACTCACTCAACTCTGCCTTTTTTTACCTCTTCACAACCACATGCTTTGCACCTGCTTATCACTGCACAGTTTCAACACATTTTCATGTGTTTAGATTCTTTAACCATCAGCTTTTTGCTTTTTTTTTTTTTTTTTGTTCACTTTGTGACCACCTTTAAAGTGAAAGTGATGCACAGTTTCTTTGTGATTTCGTCAAACGCAGACATGGTAAGGCACAATAATAAAATAAAATTATGCACTTACCACGTCTTTGTTGTGTTGAAATCCTGTTCGTGACGCCAAATTGTTGTGGATTTTCGGAGCTGATGCACTGGCAGTTGTCAGTTTGAAGAAGAGAAGACCAAACCAAACTTCGTATGATGATTCTGGGAAAACTTTAATGAAGAACCTTGCAAGGGAGAGCGACTCAAGGGACACCTCCTGTTCGTACGGTGTCCCCAAACTCGTCTGACCCTCACAGTCCAAAACCAGCCTTTAAGCCAATCATAGAAACTAGTTCGTCAGTTCCGAATCATAAACCTATGACCTAAATCTGTATCTTTGGTTTGTCTTGTTGCGTCTGATGATGACCTGCATTCTGGCCTTGGTTCGCCTGTGAGGCTCCTGGTTTATTAAACAACATGTGTTATCTTCTGTTTGAGAGAACAGAAGAGTACAGCTTGACATTCTGTTGTCCTGGTCAGTTATGGAATATCCATAACAGCACTGACAGGCAAAAATGTTACCTGTAATTCCTGTGAATTGGATGACTCTAAAATGCTGCAGCTGAAGAGGCAGATGTCTATAAATAGCATGATATGTTAATGCCTGTGTAATGTAATAGAGATGGCCTACCTCTGAAGTGAGGAAAGACGTGATCTCTCTGCTGGCCTGGCAGTCCGAGAAAACTAGAAACACTCAGTTGTGTTCCTGTCTGTAATACTTTACAGTGAAATCATAGTGACTTTCACATGACCTTTGGTATATTTTTAGCTCTTGCTCATTTCCTCAATATTCCTGAAGGAGACTACATTATTGCTGTGATGCTGTGTATATTTTTAAGAGACACTTGTTTTCATGAGCACGTTCTTCCATAATCACCAACATCGGAGGACAAAAAGATGTACAGTAGCTATAAATATCTATAGGAACAATTTATTAAAGGCTTGAGTTTCAATTAATGTGAAAAGGTAACTTACTCCATTTCTTGGCACCACAGAACCTAAAGAGGTACCTGTGTTAATACTGGAGCTCTGAAAGCACATGTTGGTAACACTGGTTCTACTCTGGTGGGCAACCACAGAGGGTGGTCTTTACTCAGGGACTCTGTTGTTATAGTAGTGGAGTTTTTTTGACTTGATCCTCTAAGGGAAACGTTACCATCTGAGCTGCTGGAATTACTTTTTTTTTTTTTTTTTGCCAAATTGCTTTCTGTATTCAACTCAACACAACCTGCTCTGAGTGTCTTTCCCAGACCTTCACTTTCCCCAATGCCATGCTCTCTCCACCCAGATTACTGTTTAGCTTTTAACATTAACACTAAACAAGTATCTAATAGAAGGTTTGGCAGAAAAAATCTGACAATCTAGGACAATACTGGTTGAGCAAAGTTTGCATAACCGAGGTACTGATGCATATAAAAACAAATTCTAGATCAAAATCTAGGTTAAGGAAGCTCAACCATTAATGACGCATATTCATCCTGTTTCATTATTTCAGCTTTGGCTGCATGTATTGATTCAGCAGTCTTACACAACCATGTCCATACTCTACATATTGTAGTTCATGTAATAACTGAAGTTATTAGTGCAGTGTCTGAGGATCTAAGTGAAAAGTGGTTTAAATTTTTATGATGATAGAATATAAGTTGGTTCAGTGGTGCCCTTGTGAGTTTCTCTTTTCAATTCTTTTCACTTCCTTATTTTATTGTTTGGTATAAATTTTAAAGATTCACTTTTCTGATATAACTTGTGGGTCTCAGTGGAGAATCACATTAAATTAAGATAGAGAGATGTGTTTTTGAAATTTCAGTGGTTGAAGTAAGAGTTCATCATTCACTCTTACTGTAAATTCTACACTCTATGAGATTAAATTAAATGTGTTTTTACACGACTGATTTCTGTTCAGCTGCATCAACATCAACCTGCCAGTTGTAATTTTGTTTTTTCTCCAGTAGATGTGATTGACACATCGAGGTCCAGATCTGACATGAATTAGATGGTCCGCTTGGGGCAATAGATACCTCACCAACAATACTGAGCACCTGTTACCATAGCAACTGTCAAAGTAGATATGACAACCGCCCATTGTCATTGAGATGAGCGAGAACAAATAAAATAAGGGTTCTGCTGCTGAAGCAGAGAGGCTGATTGTTGGACCACCGGTGAAATCTCAACAGTAACACTAACTAATCTATAACCTGATTTCATAAATCCTCATTCACTGCACTTTTGTGGTGAGGCTGTGGTTACTCCAAATGGTCAAACCAATGGGCTCTTTCATGTAGACGGATGAGAAAGCAGTTCCTCAAAAGTCTTCAGGGAGGTATTTGGAGATCAAAATACACCGTTTTCCATCTGCATCGCTAAAGCCAGGAGGAGCAATTATCTCATGCAGGGATTGAATGTTTCACTGATTCATGGGATAATTGTTCAAGGCAACTGTTTAAAGCAATCAAGTTCACAGGAAAAAATACCTCTTTATACAACACATTCTACATTATTAGGTAGATGTGATAGTTTAAATGACCTCAAAGCCTGCTTAGAGTGAGCTCAGCTATCCACTATTGAAGTTTGGACATCCAGATATTGATGCTTAATATGATAATGTTCATGTTTGATTGTTAACAGTTAGGCTTAAACTGATGGGGAGGTTATAAGATGTAGTAATGTAGGGCATGTATTATGAAACTGTGTTTAATTTCTGGGCTTAAACTGATTTTAAAATGTGTTTAGAATGAAATACTTCTACAGCAAAATGTTCTTTGGGCTACAGATCACCGAGGAGCATCACATCATCTGTTTTGTTTATTGAGTTGGTTTAAGTAATAAAGAGATGAGAGACAGGAAAACATTTGACAGGATTTATATACAGTATGAATCTTGGAAACATTTATTATTTGGTTTTAAGCTCATCTATATCCATGATATATACAAGTCAGAACAAAAAAAGGAGTTCTATTGAGCCTGTACTGTATGGGGAACATTTGCCCAACACTCTTAATCCAGCAATAGGCTCTAATTAATCTAATTATCAGTTTAAAATTGCATAAAAATAATGTAAGATATTCAGAAAAGTATATCATTTCTTTTGTTGTGTGTGTTTGTGATTGCGATTTTAGAATTGATGACATATATTATGATTTATATTTATGATGTTTTTATCAGAGTCATCATCTGACCACAGTTCCCCTGCTCACTGTCACTGCCATGCAGTTTGAACCTCTCCTGCTACTACTCACTTGCACACCAGGGGCCACATGCATGAAACTCTGTGTAGATTCATGACTAAAACTGAGCGTATGCACAAAGGCAGAAATATGCATTCTTTTCGTCAGATTTATAAAGCCATGCCTATGCATGGTGTTTTATAAATCTCATTCATTGAGGAACCAGGTGCATGTGCACGACCCTCATTTCCACTCCCACAGCTAGCCATCAACGGATGAAGACGCGACTTGACTCTTTTTAAATGCCGCCTTCATCCTTTTGGATTTGTTTGCTGATTCTGCCTGCAAATATGTTTCTCACTGCCAGTGTAGCTTGTTTTTCCTCAGACCAAAGATTGTTTTTTATACCCGTCTAGTCTGTCTCTGCTAATAGGGTGACCTGCATTCATAAATATTTGTGAAGAAACCTTAAAGCCAAAGGAGACTTACAGTATTATAACACAAATGACAACCCAGCTGCCATCCCCAGCCATCATCCCCCAGTCACACTATTGCATGTGATGGCCTATTTAACTGGAATTTAATGTATTCAACATTTCAGTTTACACAGGAGGAGATGCTAAAGGTAACTCAGTGTGTTATTATAGCTAGAACAGTTCTTAAGCAAATTGAATGGAATAGGTTGTTATTTTCCTTACTGTGAAGAAGAAGCCTTGAATCTTAACGAGCTGTTAGAGGACCACATTGTCATTCAAACCACTGCTGTTGTTGCATGAGAGCAGTACAGTGCATCAATCTCACAATTTCAAATTGTAACGCAGATTTAGCGGTCGCCATGCTTGCACTATTTTGACTGACAATTGAGCCGTAGGGTTTCAGATTTTAGACTGCTGGCAGGAAGACTCAAGAGAGACAGACTACAATTTATTTCCACTCAAACAATGCCTCTCAGTTTCCAGTCTGCTCAAGCTGATGTAAACATCATCTGATTTCCAGAGTCAGGCAGTGATCTCATGAAACACTGCCTTTATGTTTGCTCTTGCCATCCTGCCAGCCCTCTGTTGTGGTTCTTTTAGGTGTCAAACCCAACCTCACGCAGTAATACAGATCATCAGAAGATAAGAGTTCTTGTAAGGAGTATTCTCTTTTTCTTCTCAAGTCTAAGATGGCATATGGAATCTTGAAAAATTTCACTCTAATTTTTGGATTTGTCACTCCCAGAAATTTCCACCTGTGTCCATACTAAATCCTGAGATTTAATAGGGTGAACTCACAGCCTTTCTAGTGGGGTTGAGGTGTGACCTTTTTTTACAACGCAATTTTGTGATGCTGGTTGATAAAACTGCTGTATTCTTACATGAGAATCTTGCCCGGGGCACTTGAAACGGAGATTTATGATTCCACATGGGAATCATAATAAGTGAAAAATCAAAAAGATAAGGAAGAACATAAAATTTTATGAGGTTCCATCATAAATGAGAATTTTGGCACGAGGCACACAGTTCCTTGGCTTACCAATGTGCTAATTTGCTAAGTGCAGCTGTAAAAACAACTGACTTTGAATTTTAATGCCTTTTTTTCAGACTCACAACATGCTGTTCAGTATGGCACATTGTCACAATCCTAGGGTTTAAATTGTGTGCCCAGCATGTTACCTCCTTTGGGAGCCTTGACCACTGCCACTCACATGCTCCTGACAGAGAATATGCTATAGAGCCATGGGAGGGAGCAGTAGACCCACAGCATGTACATCAATGTGCTGTCACAGCGTGCACCCAGCTCCTCTTATCCAGCCACACATCTGACAGCTGCTCCCGCATCACCAGAACATTCACACTTGACAGGAGTGTATAGAAGTGGAGTACAATGAAGAGAGACACCACTCTGTAGCCTTTTCTTTGAAGAGGATTTTTGGAAGTTGCATTTCATTCCAACATGAGCATGGTACATAACTCTCTAATGAGCAGAATGGAGATATTGTAAATATTGGCTATGAAGACAACCCTTAAGTACTGTTAATAAAGTACTGTTAATAAACATGCATACTGTATCAAGTAATGGTAATATCCTGGTTTGAATCAAGTATGGGGTCTTTGAGGTCTCTCTTCACCAAGAGGGATAGCCTACAATAAATTTAAACAAGCCTGCTATTATACGATCACACAGAATTTGAGGATGTAACTTCTTTCTGTAGCCAATATAATAAATAATAATAATGTATGAGGATGGAATTGGCCTTTTTTCACCATTGACATTTTTATTTTGGCTGTGTCTCAATTCAGGGGCCGCATCCCTTGAAGGACGCGGACTACAAAGGCGTGTCCTTCATAGACTGAGCGTTGTTAAAGGGGACCCATTATGCTCATTTTCAGCTCTATATTTTTATATTTGGACTCCACTAGAGTAGCTTTGCATGATTCACAGTTCAAAAAACATCTATAATAATAAGGAAAAGCATAATAGGTCCCCTTTAACCTTCATCCTACCAACATATTTAACATACAAGGACAACTGACTGGGGTCCCTGGGGACCCCAAGTATAAATTACTGTAAGAAACGACCATCATAGCAAAATGTTAACCTATTTCTCTTTCAATCATTGTCGTTGTTATTTTAGGAAAGTTAGTTAATTTGCATATTGTGGAAAACAAAAATACATACTTTTCTTTAATGTAAATTGAAGCTTTTATCCCAAGTAATATCTTTCCACAAAGCCTTCAAAATGACTGACAGAATGCCCCCACCCCCCCGATAGTATGTGATACTTTAAATCAGGACCTATGGCAAACATGAATTCAATAGTTTCATCTATTAAAACTGCATGGGCGGCAGTGGGTGCTTTTGACTGAGGTCCCCCAGGACCTCAGTACACTGGTATTTTTAAAAAGCACTAAGTACAACACAAACAGAAAACAATGACATGAAGTCATTAGGAACAAATTAATTGACAAAGTCATAAAAAATTGGAATGATAGAATAAAGCATCTGTGAGATATGACATAAAGTATGCCTCTGGGGTCTGCGGGTACCCATGAGATGGTCTGGTCTACGGAGGATTTTCTATTTGCATCACCAGCTGTTCCCGCCCTTACCCTTTCGTCAAGAAGCGCCGCTCCTGTCTCCTAGCAACCTTGACAGCTGCAGTTGACAATCGGGACACAGCTAGTAGAAATAAAGCCAGAAATTTTAGTTTTATTATTGTGGCAGCCCATCCAGGTCCAGCAGCACCATCAGGGACTCCCTGCTCAGCTGAACTAAATTATACATAAACACATTTTCTAAGACCTAATATTTATAACACTGAATTTAAGACTTTTAAGGACCTGCAGACACACTGTTATTCCACTACTTATGTGCTTTTTTTATGTTTTGAATAGTTGTAAAGACTACTATAAATGAAATCACCAATGCATTTAACAATTATTTTTTTATTTTTCAACTAATCTCTCAAGTAGAGTGAAGAGCTTGTCCATTCTCTCACTGCTCTCCTCTCCTCTGCCTCTCTCTACAACCTCATGTCTTCCTTCATCAGCTTCATCAGCTGAAGAGGCTCATCCTCTCTGTCTCTCTTCAGAGTAAGGGGAAGACGGAGTATGATCATTCTGTAATTGGAACAGCAGTGTACTTGCAGCTCACTTTCAAACACAACTACCTGACTGAACTGTGACAAAATAATCTCAAGTCAAAGCACCACTAGCACTTTTTTTCTCACAAAAAATAAGCTCATTGACAGAGAGATGCAGTGAATGGTGTTCATCAGTCTGTAATGTAGCTATAATAAATATCAAAACTTAATAATATATAACGAAATTTAATATAGAAATGTGGTGATATCTATACATATAGAGCTGAGATGACCAGCTGGTCTCACCACATCTCCAAAAAGCAGAATTCCATACAAGCATTATTTGGATAAACTGACAACATATCGTGAAATGGTTACTTTCTCGCCTGATCCATCCATTGGATACTCCAAATTTGGAAAAAGAAGGTTGCATTTCTTGGTCGCGTTTGTTTGAACCTTAACGTATTTGAGCCTCAAATGCAGCCTTTGAAGAATGCAGCCCTTGAATTGAGCTCACAGCTTTTGACTCAGATGAGAAGGGATTTGCTAGTGTTCAAGGGAAATCGTAACATGGTGGTTGCCTCACATAGGCTGGGTACATATAGTTTAGAATATTTCCCTTGGACTGGAATACTGTTGGTATCCCGTCGCATGTTCATCTGAGGCTAGCCAGGGTGTTGCCTGAGCTTTGCCTCAGATGAGAAGGGCTCATTACTGCTTGGATTCAATGAGAACTCACCTCAAGTAGAGCCTTTTCCACCAAATCTAACTGTATAACCTATAACTGGTCTCTGACTGAAGTAACATTAATGATAGCTTCTCTTCAAGTCTCCCAGTAGGCCATGACAATGATCCACCATGTAAAAATACCAGGTCCCTGAAACTGAGGCAACCAAATGGAATTCAGCCATCATTCATTTTGTGCTTTTCCTACTGTGACATGTCAAAATGTCTTTTGTGGACAAAGGCCTCTTCAGCCCCAATATTAATATTATGGTTAATACACCTATATTTGACAACCGAAATGTCCACAGAGAGATATGTACTGGGAGGATGTACTCAAGTGGGGAGTACCACCACAACATCCCTCCACTCCTCATCCACTGGGTCTACAACTTCATCAGCAACAGACCATAAGCACAGTAACATCATCAACCATCATCATCAACACCAGAGCCCCTCAGGGGTGTGTCCTCAGTCCCTTCCTTAACACCTTCTACACAAAACGACTGTATCAAGCCTTCACCCATCGCCACATACTACAAATACTCCGATGAGTAGTTTTTTCATTTCACACAATGGTGCACCGACAACCACCTCCAACTGAACATGGACAAAAGCAAAAGAATTGCTCATTAACACATCAAACACACCCCACACTGGACTGAACCCCACCTCCATCCATGGCAGGACAGTAGAACAGATCAACTTCAAATATCTTGGATTCACTTTAGACAATAAACTCAGTTTTGATCAACACATCACTGATATCCATAAAGGATCCCAGCAGATGCTCCACATCATCCGCAAACTTTCTGTTACCCCGCACCCCCTGTTGTTGCTTTACAAAAACCCATCCTGTTGTACTGTTTCCCCTGTTTCTTCACCATGTTAGCCATCTCCAACAAAAACAAACTTACCAGGATCACACATCATCGACTCCCCTACATCCAATCTCTCCGACATGAATGACAGAGACATCATATGCCCCGCACTCACAATAGACACTCTCAATCCACACCTCACACTACTGCTGTAGATACAGGACCCTAACATGGAGAAGAGCTTGTTTTGGCAGAAGTTTTGTCCCGTCTGCCATAGCAGCACTGAACAAACTGCCTCACTGACACAGTGGATCCAGACTCATCTGTGGGTGTGTGCGCAAATACGTGTTGGGACTCAGGTGGGAGAATGAATGTTATGCGTTTATGTTTATTGGTGTGTTTGCGGTGTGGCAATGTGTACGTTTCTGTGAGGAATATGTACGTGCTGTGAAAACAAATTTCCTGCGGGACATTAAAGACCATATCTATGCTGTGTACAGTATGTTTGTGCTGTTTTTTCTCATCCTCTACAATAGATAACCCTGTGGGATGACAGTATAGTACATCTACAGTACAACAGATATGCCTTCGATCACAGATGCACTGTAATATTCAAATATTTTAAGCCAAGTCGTCTGCCCATGCAAAAGCACCATTCCTGCAGATAATCTCAAATCAAAAACCACATTACATGCTTATACGGTATTTTAGCCCTTTATATTCTGTCATTAATTCTTTCAGCATTACTTTGGATGAATTCAGTTTGATCATGAATCTAAATATAATACTTCTGAATCCTCTCAAATCCCTTTTAAAGCACATTTAGGATGAAAACTGTTAAAAGGCAAGTGGTTGGTCTGTGAGTCATGCTGCCAGGCCTGATGTTAGCACAGTGGGAAGTGGCAATGAAAAGATATATTGTGTGTTTGATTGTGTGTGTGTGTGTGTGTGTGTGTGTGTGTGTGTGACCCAAACAGGATCAGAGAGGATTTGTGTTGAGGTCTATGTATTGAGAATTTACCGAGCTACATAACCTCGGTATGACATACACCTGAGGGACGTTTCACAATGAAAATCGATCGAGCAAACAATAATCAACAGTGCTGAAGCTTTCTACTGCGGCAAGGTGTTCATGTTGTTCAAAATAATCCATAATGTGGCTCAGCTCCCTGCTAACAGCCCCCCCCCCCCCCCCCCTTCATTCATCACTCACTGACCATTTTGCGCGGGACCGCTCCGTGATTGATTGTGTTTATGTTTTGAGCCCGCTGTGTGACTGATGAAGTGAAATGTGTGTGTACCATTCTGTGGATGAATGTCATGTTCGCTCTATGCATGCTGCATGCACACAGGATGGGCTGTGTCGGTGGAGCTGCGCTCAGTTTTAAAGAAATTCAAGCCTCAATCAGCCACTATCACCAAAATGTTACATCTGCCCCTGGGATATCATCCGCCACACCTTCTACCTCTATTTCAGTGTCTCCCTAGCCTGCTGCTGCTCTCCTTGTGGCTCTATCCCTGTGTGTGTGTGTGTGTGTGTGTGTGTGTGTGTGTTTGTGTGTGTGTGTGTGTGTGTGTGTGTGTGGGGGGGGGGGGGGGGGGGTGATTGTGTGAGAGCCACACCAGCTGCCCCTCATTTCTGTAATCAAGCCTATACAAAGACTAAGCTCTGCCACTTCCACACTGCCAAATCATAGACTCTGTCCATGCAGTCGCCCTTTTTGATTCTTGTTACTGTTCTGTCAGTATTCTGCTTTTGCCTAATACCTGTTTCCCTGCGCCTGCAGTTAAACACAGCCTGACTCTAGCCTCTGTTTCCAGATCTGCTGCCTCGTCTGTCTTCCTCATCGGCTCAGCTCAGCTCCCTGCTCTCTGGAACCCGCTCTGCCTGGCTCCCCTCAACACCCCCCCCCACCCCCTGCCCTGCTTAGCCCAGCTTGATGCCCAAGCCTCAGGTTTCCAGCTATCTGCCTAAGCCCTTGCCCCAGTCTCTCAGCTACCAGCCCAAACTTCCCCAGGTCTGAATCCCCTTTCCCCAGCCTTCAGAAATAAACATTTTCTATCATATCCCCGTCTCCTCACTGTGAGTGTCTGCATTTGGGGTTCACCTGCTCCATCCCCACGTAACACAAAAGCAGAACAAGGCATCTTTAATTGAAAAGCTATAGATTCACCTCATTCATCAGATTAAATTTCTGTTGTCTGGTCACCACTCAGCACACAGGAAGTAACAGTTTAAGAATCCAGACAGTCTCTTGAGAGGCAGTGTGTGAGTTCTCTACCCAGAGAAACCTGGACTAAGAAAATGGCCAAATCTCCTCTTTGTCCTCACATATATTCTAGGAGCTATACTTATATTGGACAATTCTGGCAGTCAGAATTGGCGATTTATATCCATTACTAAGCCTCTGTGCCAGTGCAGAAGGTAGTGTACTATTATGTAGTGAGGTGTGGAGGATGGGGTGGCTGATGGACTTGTAAGCACACCCAGAGGCCTGTACTATGAAGCAGGATTTGGGGTTAGCGAGGTAACTTCAGGTTTAACTCTGGGTTTCAGTCCTACGACGCTGGTTCACTTCTTACCGGGGTACATCACCATGGTAACTTATGCTGGACAGCTAACCTTCAGACGATCGGATCAGATCACTGGGGAAAAAAAGAGTCATTGTTCCTACAAGATCCCGACATGGACAAAAGTCTTGAGTTTACTATAAAGTGACAAGTAAAACAGAGCGATATATATCTTTATAGGTCAGTGGAAACATTTTATTGTTCCAGACTTTCTATTTCTACTCTGGTTTTAAAACAGAGCTTCTAAAAAACGGAGAGATCGTTTACAACACTAAACACATGATGAGGATTTTAGCTGCATTTTAATAGTATAGAGTGTATTTTATCCCCGTAGTGACAGCTGACAGTCTGGACGATTTTACACAAACTGTGGAAATAAAAAGGAAATACTGTTTTTTATCAGAAGAATAATCCACATACTCTTAATTGGCTCTCATGATTATAAATGCAACATTTGGGTCAGAGAGACCTCATCAGCCATTAAGTACTTTTTCACTCTTTGCTTCGGTAGCAGAAACAGTCTGACATTAAAATTGTTTTTTTTATGTGACATATTCAGAATGGTTTCTTCATCATCCAACTGAATAGCAAACAATACTCTCTCTGTAATTAAGTCATATCATGAAGAACTTCATTCATGGTTCTGATGATGTCACTCGTAATTAACAACCCCGCCTCTTTCACATGAACGTGCTCGTAGCTGGATAGGAAGACCCCGGGTTGACTGAGCTAGTTGATGACCAGCTTTGTAGTACTGGTTATCTGGACAGCTAATGTTAGGTTCAGTGAAGCCAGATAATGAAAAGATATCCTGGGTATGTTGAACTTGCTTCGTAGTACAGGCCTTTGAGATTGTGTTCCATTATAGACCTCCAATTAATGTTTGCTTTCTCTAACATTAACTATTCTTTATTAGGTATAACAATCTTCCCCTAACCTTATAGCTGCACTAAACAATATTTTTATATCAACAATGGATCAGCTTGGTTTCATCTTCTCAAGTGATGATCTGTCAGTTATTACAGTAAACTGAATATCTTTGGGTTCTGGACTGTTGGTTGAACAAAATAAGGCACTTTTAAAGACGCCACCTTTGACTCTGGGACTATAGTGAGCATTTTTCACTATTTTCTGACATTTTATAGACAAAATAATTAATCAAGAAATGACTCAAATGATTTCTGATGTTGCTCTATGTTTGCAGGATGTGTAAATGAGCAACTGCTTCCTAACACATCAGTCACAACTTATATATATGACCATGTGTTATATTTTCAGCTTGTTCTCCTGCCCACAGTGGCCAAAAAATATGCATATACCATTGTTGCCATATTCAGATATTGCAGATTTTCTTTTTTTTTTTTTTAAAGTTGGCATTAAACGTAACAAAACATGGTAATTAAATGTCATCTGGAGTTTTGCAGAATTGTTGATATCAGTCTGTGAAGTGATAGGTTTGGTCAAAACTTTGTCAGCAGTGGGATTTACGGTTAAACCTCTCTGTTCTGTGATCTTGTGAACATGTTTTTATAAATATACAGCATAATGTGTATGTATATCACCTGTAGTGTTTGATTTGCTATGCTGACATTTAAAAGTGTGTGCTCAGAGAGGATTAAAAGACAGGAAGATGTCCTCTTAACTTTACTACTACAGAGCCTCCAACTATTAGCATGCTTAAGTCATTGTTTCCCAAAGGCTCTGTTCGCTCAGGTGCCTTACTTCCTTTCTCTTGGTTATCTTAGAGATGTTTCTACACCTTGATTGGAGTCCACCTGTGGTAAATTCAATTGATTCAACATGATTTGGAAAGGAACACACCTGTCTATATAAGGTCTCACAGCTGACAATGCATATCAGAGCAAAAACCAAGCCATGAGGTTGAAGGAGAGTCATGAGCTCAGAGACAGGATTGTGTCGATGCACAGATGGCTACAAAAATTTCTGCTGCATTGAAGGTTCCTGAGAGCACAGTGGCCTCCATAATTCTTAAATGGAAGAAGTTTGGAACAACCAGGACTCTTCCAAGAGCTGGCTGCCCAGCCAAACTGAGTAATTGGGGGAGAAGGGCCTTGGTAAGAGAGGCGACTAAGAACCCAATTGGTCACTCTGGCTGAGATCCAGACATCCTGTGTGGAGGTGGGAGAAACTTCCAGAAGGACAACCATCACCACAACACCACTGATTTATTTATTATTTATTTATATAGCGCTAAATCACAATAGACGTTATCTCAGGGCACTTTCCACATTCCCCCATGAGCAAGCACTTGGTGACAGCAGCAAGGAAAAACTCCCCTTTAACGGGAAGAAACCTCAAGCAGAACCGGACTCGAGGTGGGCGGCCATTGACTGGTTGGGTTGAGAGAGAAAGAGGGAGGGAGAGAAAGGAGAGAGAGACACAGAGAGGCACAGCAACAACAATAATAACAATAACAACAATAATAATAATAGAAATTTGACCAATATTAATAGTGGCAGCAGTGGTCCAAGGCAAGCCTGGGCCAGCCTGAACATAACAAATGTGAAAAAAGTGAAGGGGTCTGAATACTTTCTGAATTCACTCTATGTACAGAGTTTGACACAAGAAGGCTGTTTTCACATTCATCTGCTGAAAGTGGAAAGTTGAAAATCTGATTTTAAAGGAATAGTTTGAAGTTTTTGAAGTGGGTTGTATGAGGTAGTTATCAGCTCATACATACTACCTGTTATTACCCACCGACAGTCCTTTCCTTTGGCACTACATTTTCTCGACCGTACAACATCCATATTCCTACGCATGCCGCATACTGTATTACGCCTCAGCAGCACATACTGAACCAAACAGCTGATCTGCGGCATAATACATTGCGCAGCATGTGTAGGAATACAGTTAGAGAGATGTATTGTTGCTGTCTGCAGCAACTTGTGGAGTTCTTCAAACTGATAAATACATGATGCAGAGAGTTTGTGACTGAAGCAGGTAGTCAGTAGTTTTACACTCCAACTGTGCAGTGGAAGGTTACTGAGAAGAGGAGGGGATTGAGGTAAGATGAATGGTGTTTATAGTACAAGTTACTCTATTAGCAGAATATGAAGATGCAATACTGTCTCAGATATACAATACGAGAGCTGTATGAAAACATATTTAATCTTGAGCTCAGTGTTTCACTACACAGACCTTCTACACCACCATCACTGATGCAAGTACAAGTAATTGCAGAGAAAAAAACATACACACAGGGGAAGTCACTTGAACAGAGAATAGGCCGACAAATCATTCTGACTTTTGTTAAACATTTGTTTTAATTAAGAGCACCAGGCACTGCTCATGTGATTTATTGCATGAGCCCTGGTTCTGTTTGTTTTGTATGCCTATTTCCCTCCCCAATGCGAGTGATTAGACTAGCTCAAAGCATATAAGACATATACAATCACATATTGCCTTTTGTTTTTTAAATTTTATGTTAAAGAGTTACTGCACACTGTTTTTTTGTGCTGTAAACTAAATCATATGACTATCCTGTGATGAAACACACCAATGCTGGTGTTAATATTGACATTAACACCAAATATATAAAAATCAGCATTTGATGGGTTGAAATGGCTCAACCTGTCATCTGCTGTTTAAAATCAGCCCTGAAGAAGAGGGGCCAATGCTGAGTAGAGTCGACCGTTTGGGAGTTCTCTATGTCATGAAATTTATATAAATGGTAGAATGATAAAGCCCACCTCCCCCAGCCCCAAACTCATTTTCATATATATGCTGATTGAGAGAGACAGTTTTAGATTCAGGAGTTAACAGCAGCTACAGCGGTGCTGGCCTGCTGGAGGGGATCTCTCCGTCTGCGAAATGAAAAGCTGTTGGCAGCCACAAAAACAATAGTAATCCTCCTCGCATCTCACCCTGCAGCTATCTAAATCTCCGGCTGTCTCTTCCTGCAGTAATCAGCTGGTAAAATCTTGTTTTAAAACAGTAAAATGACAATGTAACCGGAAATCCGCCGGACTGTCTGTCCTGTCTGTCTGCTGAAGCTGTCCACTGTGGTGCTCCGCAGTGGACAGCTTCAGCTGCTGGAGCAGCTCCGCCAGAACTGTCGGCTGTGGAGCGGAGCTGCAGAGCTGTGGTTGGACAGGTTCGGTAACAGCTCCGGTCACACCGCAATTCAACGTTTTAAAGAAAGATTTTAACAGCTGATAACTGCAGGAACAGACAGCCGGAAAGTTAAAGAGCTACAGGACAGAATGCAAAATGACTTCTGGCCCATTTAAATGTCACTGCACTGTTTGTCCTCCTCTCATTATTATTATTATATGTTGCTGAGCAACGTCTGCCCTCGTGCCTCACACAGCCCTACCCCCCCCACCCCCCCACCCTCCCTCCTCTCTCCTCCCCTTCCCTCTTCTCCTCTCAGCCCCTTGCCCACTTTTTTAGCATTTTTCAAAATGATGTAGTGGGATGAGTTAGGCTCAGACCTGGGGGTGCAGTTACTCTTTAAAATAATGTGCACTAATGCAGTGACAACAGCCTGTTCACTAACAAAGACCACGCCATTTGTGTGATATTTAAAAGAACAGTTTATTAGGTTTGGCAAGAAAATTCAGGAAGAATTAGATGAGAGTCAATTGCGAATGGATGACTGGGGTAGAGGAGAGGGACGAAGAGGGTCGATGAACAGGAGCTGGAGGTTAGTAGAGGTTGTATGTGGTGGGATGATGGGGAGGGATGAAAGGGGGTCGATTGGATGGGGATGAACAGGGCCAATTGGAGTCAAGTCATGGCTGGAGCATCTAGGAACTGTAGGAAACCAGAAGCTGTTACTTCCTGCCCAGAGGTGCCTTCCTATTGCTCCATTCACTCATGCTGTTTTAGTGCATGCGCACTGAATTACTCCTGATTCAGTGGAAAAGACCACTGCAATCTGGTGAGGCGGATTTCCCAGACGCCCATGGCTTGATAAAGTAGGTTACAACTGTACCTCACTTAGTGGAATTTAAAGCAGCTATAGTCAACATGTTTATGATAGCAATGTATCAGATAACAATATGTGATTTGAGAGCTCTTTTGAGCTCATCGTTTAGCTGTCCGGTGGCAACTTTACTGTTTTGGTTCACTCTCAGTGCTCTCATATTGTTGTTTCCTGGATGCGGCAGGCAGCAGTTTTCAGCAAAAAGTCTACAACCCCGCTGTACGCTAGCTGCTAAGCACCAAACGGCGCACAGACACAATCAGTGACTAGCTGGTGAACATAGTCAATACCACAGCGGCTTTCCTCCACCTCTGTCAAATTGCCTGAGTTTGCCCATTTCTGACAGTGATGCAGAAATTCTCATCCATGCATTCATCTCAACTAGACTGGACTGTTGGAACATGCTACCTATCAGATCTTCCACTCTGTAGCATTGAAAAACACTCCAACTAGTCCAAAACACCACAGCCACAAGAATTCTTATCAAAAACAATTTGAATGCAACACAGATCTTGTCCTCCACTCCACTGACTCCCTGCTTCAACCAGGCCAGACTACCTACAAAGCACCTCTCTCTTACCGTGCACTAATGCTGTGGAATAATTTACCTCAAACAATCAGTGAGGCAAACACCACTGAGATTTTAAAATGAGAAAGAAAACCTATTTATTCTCCTGCTCCTATAATTGAATTATAATTGCTACCATTTCCTGTATTTGTTGTCTGAACATTTACTTTTGTTTTTATATATTGTTATCCTTTTCCTGAAATTGTAAACTTGTACTGTGATTTTACACTCAAAATGAACTCACTCATTATTTAGCAGATAAAGAGCCATGATTGTCACTGCTGGATGTGTAAATAAGAAACTGTTTGTCATATCAATTTAAAAGCTGATTATAATGTCAATGTTGTGTTCACAACTTGTTTTTGCTGCCCTAAGTAGCCAAAAAAAAATCTGTTCCTGCATTTTTAAGCATCAGGACAACTTAACAAATCTTGTCAAAAGCCTGTCAAAGCACTGATGTCATTCTGAAGGCAAGCACAGGCAAAAAGTGACAGAAAGACCTGGGAGTTAAATAAGACACTCACTAAATAAGTAAAAAAACTTCCAGAGAAAGGTTGAATCCCCTCCAGTATGATTGAGCCATGCGCTCTGTGGAGAAAAAAATAATTGTAGCTATCATCATATGATTTTTTTTTACATTGCATTCCTTGAGGACAAAGGAGCAAACTTGCTATTCCAAGCATGATGATAGCAATTAGGTGTTATGTTGATGCTTGTAAATGCTACATGAAAAAATAATGAGGTGTTTGAAACTCAATTATATGAAACGAATTGTTTGGAATCTGTCCTTGATAAGAGTTCTTGGAAGACTGATGTCTGATATGTGAAAAGAAGTGTTGCTCATTTTAATACTCCACAGGTACTAACACAATATCCAATCAAAGGATTTGCTATTTTGTTATTTTTGCATGATATTAATTATTTTGGTGTTCATGCAAATAAATAAAATAAATGAATAAAAATAAAAGGCCACACATACAACCGTGCCAGAGTAAGGGATTTAAATTGGTTGCATGTACTGACTGTGCTTGATTGACATCTCTCTCACTCAGTTTTGTTGCGCCTGTAATGGCAACTCCTCCCAACTTCAACCTCATCAAAGGTCTAAATCGGCCAGAATAACACTCAAGCTGGCAACCATACAGGTGGGTGGGTACATTTAGTATGTCTAAGCAAAAGAGGTGTCCGTAATCACTCTCTATAAACTACCTAGCGCACAATATTTACTGACCGCTGTGTTATTTTAGTTTGTGAATTCTGTGTGAGAAATGTATGCTGGCCCCCAAAAGGTGTTCATGGAACGTACACTTTCCATGAACACTTCTGTTCCACCAGAATATATGGTTTTATAACTTACAGAATATTCTCCTTTGTTTGCCTCGGGGCTGATATTGAATGTTTTGGAGCATGCTTGCTTGTGTCAGTCAGACAGGTGTTCATGGTGCTTGCCACTAGATTGTTTATCTCCTGTTTGAACAAAACTTAGATTTTCTGGCTATATAGTATCTAGTACCATCATGCTTGTGAGTGGTAAATCCTAACTGAAGCTTGGGGAAGTAATGACTGATGTTGGTTTTCAACTGTTTTCTTCTGAAAAGCTATACAGTAGATTTCCAATAGATTCATTTTATATCTCAAAAATTATGTGGCACTGATTTACTGAGTTAAAATACTACACAGAAATTCCAAGAATCAGTGATCAGTTTTCACAAAATGCACTATATTCAAGATTTTCCAACTGCATATCTACACCAATATAACCTCAATTATCTTGAACTGGAGTATATGGTATTTTAAGTTTTCAGTTCTGGCATTAGTCCAGGACTTTAATTTCAGAATTTACATCTTCAGAAGTTGTTCCCCTCTTTGTAATTGTGTGCTTAATTTTGCTAATATAACCTCTGTGTTGTTGGTGTTTCATGCTACGTATTGTTTTTATTCGGCAAACCATGTACTTTCCCCAGCCCAACTGCTATTAGTGCTCTCTCCCATGATGTGATGTGGTAAATAATCTTAATTGAAGGTGAGATATTGGCAGCCAAAAAGTGACAGGATGGCAAAAGCTTATGGATGAATGGGTAAGTGACTCCCATTAATTAAAACATGTAGGGTAGTGTTTTGTTCAAGTTCATTGTCATTGCATTTAGATACGTCTACACATACACAAACTCACACAGTGACAAAAATAGTGTTTCTCCAAGAAGATGTAGTTAAGACAGCTAAAAACATGTTAAATAATGAGGTAAATGTATGTAGAAGTAATCCATGTGAGCAAAAAGCAATGGCTTCAGACTGCTCTGACAATCAGGTTTTTTCTACTTTCAACCTGAGCTAACGTCAGCTTATGAAGGATTTCTTTATATGGACATCTGCTCCGCTTGTTTTGGGGGTAGTGACGCTGAGCCATGACTCCATTACACAGCAGGGCAAAGTAGAATAAGGAGTTTACCTGTTGGAGGTGTGCTGATCGTCTGCAGCTCTTCATCAAACATCATCATCACTGTGGCTGTTACTGCTTGTACTATTCCTCCCTGCATTATTTCTAACTGATCCGCTGAACAAAGAGCTTCAAATGTGTCTATATGTTGTTGTTTCGACCAGTGTTTAGCTACACTAATGAAGCTGTGCTAATTGAGTGAAGAACATATCTCATTTCCTGTAAATTCTTCACAATAAAAGTCTCCTGTTATTTAAAATCTTTTCATTTGAGGTAGTACAGCAGGAAATGTAGGGTTTGCATTGGCGGTAACATGACTCTGATATGTGCTGCCCCTCAGCAGCTTCTGGAAAACTGGCCAATCAGAACAGAGTGGGCTCATTGGGAGAGGAGCCTTAAAGAGACAGGAGCTCAAACAGCCGGTTAAGAAACAGAGGCTTAACTGAGGGGCTGCATAAATGGGCCAGTATAAGATAAATCAGAAGTTTTTTGAACTGTGAATCATGCAAAGCTACTCTAGTGGAGTCCAAAAATAAAAATTTAGAGCTGGAATTGAGCATAATAGGTCCTCTTTAAAGAACAGCCAAACATTCTCTCTGTTTCCACATCTAAATGAGCTGAAAAATCTGGAAAACTTTGCCATGCAATGGAAGGTGATTTTGTCTTGCTGATTGCTTCAAATGCAGTCAAACTGTCTAATATTAGGCTTACACACGCAAAGCCTGCAGTATAAATGTTATCGTTCCCTACCTTAGAGTCGTTCCAACATTAAAAAATGAGTAAGCATGCATTAGAAGCAGAAGCATTAGAGGGTTTAAACACCACTTCTGGGGTTTTAGAAAGCGATTCATGATGGATTGTCCTCGAGCTGAACGGAACACACACTGCCACAAATATTACATAACCCAGCATGAAAAATAGTGCAGCTCAAGGTCTCTGTGAGGTTTGCGGCCTCGAGATTACATGCATGGTGACAGAGGAGTACAATGGAATGCTAATGAGCAGCCAGACACTATAGCTTAATTAATTCATCGTGCTCTCTACTCTGTAAGAATATTGAATGTTTCCTCTCTCCTGTCTGCATTTAATTGCTGCATGTCAAGATACAGTAAAGGCGTTGGTGTGCATTTAAGACAGTGTTCCAATGTCCAGTCAGCCTCCTTGGAGGAGACCTCAGTATCATTAAGTCAGGAAGTCAGGTAATAGACTACTCAGACTACTCAGTCAACGGTGTCATTTCCACTGGGGATGAGGGGACATGTTCCTTCCAATCTGACTTTTGTCCCCCAGCTTTTACAGTTTTGTTGAATCTTTAAAGGTTTTCCCACCTAACTTGCTTGATATGGTTCAGACTGACTCTGGTGTGTTTGCCTGTGTTGGTGTGAAAGCTGTCCAAGCAAACTGTTACGGTTTGCTTGTGGTACAAAAGCAAAGCAGACCAACCACTGGGTTTTGTGACAGTATATCTGTGATTTTTAGCATTATTTGAAAAAATAAACTATTAAATCCATCTGCTGATTGTGAACTGTCCAGACAGCAACCTCTGAAGAGATCTGTATAAACCATGTACATCGTATATCATGCAAGATCAATTGTAACCATAGTATCACATACACACGTGTGGAATTTTCCCTGATACATCAAAAAGTTAAAAGTGGTTTAAACAGGTGTATAAGCTTGTATTCTATTCACTGTACTTTAGTGGTTCCACATTGGAGAGTGAGTGAAACATATAGTAGCAACCACAGTAACTGTTCCCCCATAATATTATAATAATATACCTGTCAGTCACCAGAATTTGATTATCCTTGTGGGTCCATGTAGCACTGATAAAGAAGGATGACAGTCATGAAAACTGTCTGATGCATTTTTTTTTTACCTTGTGCAATACCAGATTAATGGAACTGCAGAGATGGGCTCCTGCGAACAGCTCAAACATGGACCTAAAAAGTGGGACATTTTGCAAAATAACCTTCAAATAATCTTCAGAAAAGAAGAAGTAACAGCATTAATCAGCAAGAACAGAAGAGAATATCATCTTTGGATATATTTTTTAAATCAAAACAACTAGTGAGCTGTCAACTGCTAACTGCTAACTGCCACTGTTATCAACCTTCCAAAGGAGAAACTGCACTGAGGAAGATAACAGAAGTTATTTTGTGAAGATAAGAAGAGAAATTAAGGGGTTCTTGTTGGTGGTATTCTCTCTCTCTCTCCATTAACTGGTGCGATGGTGGTGCGACCGATGTTTGCAGAGGCCTCTCCTAGTTCCAACTATGCATTGTCTTTGTCCATGTCTACGTCTGTGTCATCGTGTGGTGTGCAAGGGAAATATGTCTATGATTGTCACTTTGTTTTGGACATTTGTAACAAAGACTTTTTTCTATGAGAAATACTGGCTTGGGGCTGAATCAGCTGAGCATGCTCAGTCTTCTACACCCAATAAGCCCAAAGGAGACAACAGACTAGCCTAGAGCTACACCGGAAAGTAAACATCGAAAGCAGTGCAACAGGACGTGGAAGCTAGGCAAGCATGGAGGAGTGCAAGCTAGGCTAACTGTTAACCCATACAAACCGACAGTTCCAACAGTCATGCTGCCTAATGTTTGTTCTCTGGACAGCAAAATGGATTACATGACACCCCCATCAGTGCTGGTCACTCATTGACATGCAAGAGCTGTCTACATCCAACTGAGACATGTACTTTCTTTATCCTCTCTGTTGTTGTTGCACTGCTGTGGGCTGAGAGGAACAGCATTTCTTTTTGTGTGTGTGTGCAAATACACAAGAAAATGACAATAAACTAAATCTTGAATCTTGAAAAGCGGCCTAGTAGAACGGCTTTGGAAGTTGTATAGAATTGTATGAATAACCAATCTCAGCTCATGCCATAAACATGACTTGATTACTTAGAGCTTCTGAATTTCATCATTTAAATTGAGTTTAGCATCAGTAGTTTTAATTTTACTTTAACAAGTAATTAACATTAGTGTTATTTTGTTGTCCTTTACTATTATTAGTATGTTAGCTAAATTATTGTTGTCAAAACAAGTCTCTAGCACGAAATGCATCCTATACAACGGGATGGACATAAGATTTTTTGACAAACAGTAGCTACATGTCTGTGAGATATTGTTACTTAATGCTAAATAACCAATGGTGCTTGCTAGCTAACCAGCTAACACTAACATTTTCTTGTTTAATATTGCTATTAAATGCAGCATAGGGTTAATAAGTGTCATTCAATTATAGCTGTAGATAGTTGCTGATAGAGATGCAGTTTGATCATAAACATAGAAGCCAAAGCAGAAACAAGATGGTTTAGTGACTTCAAAAGTTGGATGATTAGAAATTTCTGGCAACTTCTCCAGATTAATCAAGAAAATAATCAGCAGATTAATCAGAAAGAAAATAAATGTTGATTACAGCCCATTATTTTGGTAGTTAAATCCAGTTTCCTCCAGCTGAAGACAACATTCAAAATCAGCTTTGTTTCTCTCGTCATTTAAACTGACATTTTGACAAATGACTAAGCTCATTTCTATCTTTTTTTGCTATTTGGTTTTCCTTTTATCTTCCAGTAGACTATGTTTATGCAGATTGTGTTATTTCTCTTTCCATTTTATAAGCCTTTCAAAGAAATAGTACTGCACTTTAGTCAACTTTTTTTTTTGTTTTTTTTTAAATAACTTGAATAGACTTTATAATGTCAGTAAAATCAGATATGAATTATATATAGTCCTCTGTGACTGGTGTCCACTATGCTAATAACATGTTGACCTCTCACACTGTTTCACATACAAACGCATGCTGCATATATTTTTATTGTCTGGTATCTCACTTGCTTATCACACAGCAAATGTTGTATCTGATGCCATTTACTGGAAGTGAACAGACTCTTGTCCCAGTTTAATAACAACTCAATGACCCTTTCTTAATGCCACTAAATGCCGTAGGCATACTGTGTGACTCAGAGTGCCCGTGCTTTATTCACAAGAGGCCTGCATCTCTACTGAGTATTCTCACACTCACTGTATTTACTGCACACTTCGGAGCTCGCTTGTAAAGCCATGCATATGGCTGATGAATCCCTGGGGTGGATCCTATGGATGTTCTAAAATGGTGCATGCCATTAATTGCTCCTGCAGAAACAGCTTCTATCAGGGGTTAGATTTTGTTGCTTGATACATATTGCAGTTCCCCATTCAGATCTTTGTAATGCTATCATTGCCAATATGATGACTGCTGAACTCATTATTTTGAATTGAGGGGCTATGGATGCTCCCTGATGTGTGGGGTTGACATGGGAAAAATACATTTCCTAGAAATTGAAGCAGACTGTATAAATCTACAAATTTCAAAGTTTCAGGAATGCATCCTAAATCTCACCAGTCAATATCCAAATTTCCCATGCTAACAGTGGGAAATCCCAATGAGTATCTAAACTTATAAAGCCGGGATAAATTGAGCACACAACTTCAAATGCTAATTCATGGGGGTTTTCTTCTCTTTCCTGTTGTCCAATTATAGAGAGCAGCTTATAGAAAAAATATTGGTGTCCACCGTAGGCCAGGCTTTCAAATTTACAAATGAAATATAAAAAAAATAATTTAAAAAATTCAGTACAATTCCAGTTCAGATAACACATCACAGAAATGGTGATAAATGTGGCACAAATGTGGTACAAATACGACAGTGGCACCTCTATCAACAGAAGAACACAGAAACATTCACCACACTGCCATATAAATTCTCTAACGTATCAGTGCTAATATATCAGAACTTCTTCAGTGTGGATTTTATTTCCCGTAAATATTATTTTACCACCTGCTTACACTTATAATATCACAAAATACTTTTAAAATACAGTTGTGCTCATAAGTTTACATACCCTGGCAGAATCTGCAAGATGTGTACCATTCATAGTGTCTATAGTTGTGACCTTAAAAGTCAATTTTGGTCTCATCACTCCAAATTTTGTTCCAGAAGTTTTGAGGCTTGTCTAGGTGCTGTTTGGCATATTGTAAGCGGGCTGTTTTGTGGCGTTGGCACAGTAACGGCTTTTTTATGGCAACTTGACCGCACAGCCCATTTTTGTTCAAGTACCTCCTTATTGTGTAACTCTCAGCTGAAGTTGCATGTGGGTTTTTCTTAGCAATCTGAACAATTTTCCTGGTACTTGTGGCTGAAATCTTTGTCGTTCTACCTGTCTGTGGCTTGGTATCAACAGAACCCTTAATTTTCCACTTCTTTATCAGAGCTTGAACACTACTGATTGGCATTTTCAAATCTTTGGATATCTTTTTATATCCGTTTCCTGGTTTATAAAGTTCAACTCCCTTTTCTCGCAGGTCCTTGACAGTTTTCCTCATGGCTCAGTATCCAGTAAAGTCAGAGCAGCCCTGGATGAAATGTGCAGGGTCTCTCAAGAGCTAAGAAACTTATTGACTATTTATACACAGACACTAATTACAATCAAACAAGTCACAGGTGTGGAAACCTACCCTTCATAGCCATTTAAACCTGTGTGTGTCAACTTGTGTGTTTATTATCAGGCCAAACATTCAAGGGTATGTAAACTTTTGATCAGGGCCATTTTGGTGATTTCAGTTATCATTATGATTTAAAAAGGGCAAACGCAATTATGTGAAAATAAATGGCTTCACCTGACCGCTATCCCTAAATAAAACAAAAGTTTTCAGCATGATCAGTCATATTTTACAAAAAATGGCCAATATTTCACAAATTCTACCGGGGTATGTAAACTTATGAGCACAAGTGTAACTAGTGCAGTGCCTGTTCAAAACATGCCCCTTCAGAACGGACTGATTGCTTATTATTTCTTGAGAACCAAATATATATGCATCAACTGATGAACGGATCAATTAAAATGATAAGGATTCAATAAATGAAATGATTTTAAACCAGACAGAAACTTCACCAGTGAGACTAAACTAAGGTTGAACTGTAATCTAAGCAGTTTATGGCGTTCCATTGGTTGATTCTGCTGCCAATCAAACGTGTACTGTACTCCTTTTGGCCACTGTACTCCTATTGGCTAGTTTTACTGTCTGTTTTTTTCTCCTGTGTGCATTCGTTCTTCTCTCTCGGGCAGTTTAACTGAGCGGGGTGCGTGCCTTTGTCCCACTCAGCAAGTCAGAGCCTAAAAGCCCCACCCCACTGCTGCAGAGCGGAGTGGCTGATGGCTTGTTTATTTAGAGTTTTAATTTATTCATATTTATCATTCCGTGTGTCCAAATGGCACAAATTCAACACTGCACTCCCTTTGTCCACCAGCCATACATCGGCTATGTGTGGAATCGATTGGACGAATGGTTCAAGTGATACGCAAAGGACATACAGACACAGACTTACAGACAGAGATTTCTTCCTTTAGTAAATAAATATTAAGTAAATAATATTAATAAATATTAATAAATAATAAGTATTTTGATGTTTTACTTGGTGTCAAACATGCCCCCAAGCTGTTGTCTTAGCTAACTGGCCAGCTAATGTTTTTTCAGTCTAGCTACAGACTGCAGTTAAACCATTAATAAAGCTATCATAGCAAATGCTATGGGTCTAGCTTGTTGACCGCTATAGGATAAATTTAAAATTCTCTACTGGCCTAAAAATTAGACTAGAAGTAAAACCTGATACTTTTAGCTTGTGTTCTTGTAGTTCCTTGTAGTAAAAAAGGCATCTTTGCTGGGACCCTTTGGGTTTGGGTCAGGTACCAGAACTCTACTTGGAAACTAGAATAAAAGCCAGAGACTGAATGTCATAGGTAGATCCTTAGTCTCAGATAATTCCCTCACATAACTGATCTACTTGATTGTTTTATGGCTGGGCATTTCTGTGCAGCATCAATATTAGTTGTATTCCCATATATACATTCCTGTCAAACCTCAAGTCTCATGAGTCTGACTCAATGTTTTTGTGTTTTCTTGCCATCTTGTGCCTGTGGAAATGAAGTCAGAAAGAAAATCAAAAGTTCTAGTTCTGCATGAACCAGTATGAAAATAATTTGTAGGAAGCACCAAACACAGTATATTCTTTTATATTTTAACGGATTGCATTAATTTTTAACAGCAATTAATAATTTCATTTAGAACTTTGTGCATGTCTTTCAATATAATATTATCATTTTAACTTTCTACTGCAGTCAGTTATGTATCCCAGCCTTTGCTCATCACAGCCACCTCCTCCATCCTGACTGACAGAATGTTAACCTTGGGCTGACTGGCCATCTGGAGTCTGGGCCAACAAACAAACAAGGGGGTAAATATGGCAGTTAAAGTCAGGATTTTGTCTAATCCTCAAGTTGCGGACATGGGACATTTGTCAGACTGCTTGGAAACTGTGTTAATTTATATTACTTATATTTACATTTTGTATTTCTTCTCATTTTCTCTAAATAATATTGAATTGCTAGATTTTAATGTCTCCGATCACAAAGCTGTGATTTTCCATACTTGCTCCTGCTTCCTCCTCATAAGCCATCTACCTATATCCGCTCTTGGTCTTTTAATTCCAAGTCAGCTAGCAGTTTTTGCAAAAAGTTCTTAGCTGCTTCTGTCTGTAATACCCTTAATCAGAGGGATCTTTCTGGAAATGATTTACTAGATAATTTTAATAGAACATGTCAGACTATCCTTGAGGACATTGCCCTTATCATGATGAAACGAGTAAAACATAACACCTTCCCCTGGCTTAACGTCCATACAAGAGATGTAACAAGGCAATGTAGGATAGCAGAGCAAAGATGGAAAGAAAAGACAAACTCAAGGTATCTCTTGATATTATTAAAAGTTTGATGTTGGCCTATCAGCATGCAGTTAAGGAAAAAACTGAAACAGGTTTTAGTTGCTTTAATCATTTTTACTGTTCAAACTTCAAGTGGATATCTTCCAGAGTTAAAGCATGTTTAGTTTACCCTTTTTTTCTTCTTTTTTTTACAAATTTACTTCTTTTTGATACGATTCCTCCAATGCTGCTCTACAGGTTAACACTAACCAGGGAAACAAAAAGAAGGAATTTTGGACTAAAATGACTGTAACTTTGAAAGATATCTACTTGATTTGACTCATTTGGATGGCTTAAGCTGTATATTAGATTCAGATAAACTTTCAAAGACGTTTTTGCACAAACTGGATTTTGTCCCCCATAACTTACACTGAAAGCCCATTATCACGGGATCTTCTAATGGTCACTGTGAACAGGAGGAATGATTACAGCAAGCGAAACCTTTTTCAATGTTCACATGGGCACCTGACTACTATTTTTTTCTTGGGGGTGGGGTGGGGTTATGCCTTTAGTATAGGGACAGTGGAGAGATGACAGGACTTGAATGGAATCCGAATTCGAACCGCAGAAGTTGCAGTTGACCAGTAGGCTATCGGCTACTGTTTTAAGACATTCTTGAGATTTTGTGAACCCAGTCTTCAGTATTCATTATTCTTTTTCAGGACTCACTTTTGTTCAAGTAAGAGGCTTACTTGATTTGTTAGCACAAACTTTACAGGGTAATAATTTGGGGTTTCTAAGGTCTAAGAACTTGTATTTTTATTTATATCAAAGAGTATAAGTTTTTGCAGAGGCAGTGCCTGGGAGAGTGGAGCTCTGCCTGTGTGCTTGTAGGAATATCAAGACAATATTGCACTGCTGTGTTTGCTAGAGGCTTCCTAGTGTGATGGATTATTGCATGAACTGTGTTTTGTAAAAGGAAAAATATAGTTTTTTGTGAATCCCATGCTTGATTTTACAAACTGCACTATTTGCCAGCTTGTATTGAGTTTGTTTGGAGGAATTTTTGTACAAGTATTTCTGCAACAGGAAAATTGCTCCCCAATACACCTGATGTATACATTACGTAATAGTGTACTGGATTTAGCTAACTCAAAATCAGTGGTTAAGTACACTGGCAAATCTGAACATTACTCTTAGACTATCATTTGTTCCTCATGCCTTCTGATAAGCCAAGGAGCAATGTCTACTCTCCTGAGTCAAAACAGGTGGCAAAAATGGGGAGCTCGAACCTGAAACTGCCAGTAAGAGCAGCCTGCCTTGCATCCCCACTCTTAATTGATTGTATTGCTTTGTCTTCTGGTCTCTCACAGCTCATCAGAGGCCTAATGTGCTGTATGTACGTATGCAGGGAGAGGCAGACAGCAGGAGGTCAGGCTGGAGCGAGCAGCCTCTGCAGGACACCAGCAGGTCAGAAAGAGCACACTGGGACACAAGCTGAGAGCTGACTGCATCTTCACACCACACTGCAACTGTCACAGCACACTAAACTGCTAAACTTGATATACTTTTCTCTATGAAAGAACCAAGGTGTGGATAACACCTATTTCTTATTGAGTCCTGCACATTCGTGTCTAAAGACATCACCTACATGTGTCTGCCAGGGAATGAGCATTCTGCAATCAGAATGCAACAGAGGTAGAAATTTAATCTCTTATGTGATCAAACTTTAGGGGACTACATGCTGCTTTAGCCATTATCTGTTTGCACAATGTGCCATGGTTCAGTTCAACACCATTAAACAAGACCACCCAATTTGCAAATGCAGAGACTGTGTTCTATGTTGAGGCTGTAGTAATGAATTAAATGAGCCCGTGTGTGTTTGTGTGTTGCTATCAGCTGGGGATGTAATGGCAAATCAGAACAACTCTCATTTCTATTCTCCCTTGGAAACCCACTTTTGACTTGCCACCTTTATTGGATTACACTGACTCTAATAGCGTCCCCTAATGTGTCTCTTAGAATACTAATTGCTCCGCACCAACATAGTATATCTTCTTTTCACTTAATCTATGTGGACACCAAGAGTAAGAAGCACCCTCCTCCCTTTCCTTCAGTGTCCATTATCAAGGTGCTGTTGGGCAAGGCACCTAATCTCTTTGCTGGTTGTTCCATCGTAGCTGTTCAGTGGTCCACAGTGGAAGATTGTGATTATACTGGGCATGACTGTGTTTAACTGTCTGACTTACTGTGTGCACCAGTGGGCAAAGACTAGTAAATTTGACAAGTTTTCATTGGAAGAAGAAAAAGACTGAGTTGAATTCTGACCTCAGTGCACGTACTGCCATGTCAGATATCATTTTGTCTCCTTTTTCACTGCCATTTGATATTATATTTGATGCTCCTTGGCTGCACAGCAAAAGGTACAAGAGAGGCTTAAAGTCAGAGGGAAATGGCTGTTAGAGTGTTTTTACTTTCTGTTATGTGCTGTTTTTGAGAGTATGTGGAATATGTGGGTTGGGTATGATTTCGAGAGGAATCAAAATCCCAGAATGGCTATGGGTCTACGGACTGATACAGAGCTGTAAAGGACTGTTGGCATCCACCCACACCTCATTAATGCCCATTGTTAATGTCTTGCAGGGCAAGAAGGAGAAATTAATAAATTGGACCTCCTACAATGATATTGCTCTGCTAGCTGTTGCAACCCATGAAGCTAAGGAAGTCAAGTGCTTATTTATATGATGGGAGAGGTTAACTGGTTGCCCCAAATTATATTTGATTTGCGACCTATTTTGCTGTGCCAGCACACTGCTTGTGGTGAAGCAACAAAGGTGGGAAAACCAGCTTAAATGGAGTTTAGGAGGTATATGAGGTGGCAGGTATGATGTTGATTCTCTGTCAGCTGATAATCATACTGTGGCAAACTTTAACTCTATCTTGGAGACTAGGACTGGGCTACCTTTTTTAATTCAGGTTCAGCCATGGCAAGCATGCATTTTGTTTACTTGCTAGTTGGGGACATCTTTTCAAGCCGGCATGTAGTGCAATAAAGTGGAAACTACGCCCATCTAGCTCAAGCAGCACTGTGCTGGTCACATTTTAGATTGCCCCCAGTGTATATGATTGGAAGTTCAGTATGAGTCATCAAAAAAAATTTACAGGAAGAGAAAAGGATTTTGACATATAAATAGCTAAAAAAAAAAAGTGTAATTTAAACATGTATTGGGCATGGAAAAGGTGGAAAATGTTTTTTTATTTTGCTTTCACTGTCTTTAAGGAGAGCTTAGAGAGTAACTCCACACAGAGAAAACATAGCTGCACTGTTTTCTATAGGTTGAGAGGCATAAGTCCAACAGACTAGATGCAGTTACTCTTATTATTAATAATAATTAATATTAATAACTTTGTACCCCCTAAAAATGTTGTTTTTGCTGACCCCCAGAGGCTTAACCTTTCTACGTACAGCTATGTACAGCTATGTACAGCTGTACTCTAGGACCCCGTGACATCACTGCTGGTCAGTTAAAGGTGCATCAGTCTTACAGAGTAACTTAGACACATGCATAGATAGACTTCAAAGGGGACTTAAGCACCTGCCATATAGCCTCCTAGAGAGAAAGTGCTCTTTTTCCGATTTTAAATAAATAAATAAATTCCTGTTATTCCTGCTACATCCAGCGTGACACAACAATATACTAGGTAAACACATGAGGTAAAGTGACTGTAAAGCACTTTTTTTTCAGTATTTATTGGAGGGAGGAGGGGATGAAGGAATGTTTACTGTTAAAGATTATGTGTTACTTTTTAGAATTGTGGTTTAAATGCATGATGCCTTCCAAGCCTCAGTATCATGATATGATATGTGAATTGTAGCAGTGTTTGAACCAACCTCGGTCATGGGTTTGTTTTAAATACATACTTTTTTATGTCCCTTTAACAGTGTGACAAAAGTAGTCATTCCAGGCATGTATTTAATTCTTTGAAAAAATCGCCTGTTATGAATTTGGGCCCCTGCCCCTCTAACATCCTCTGCACGTCCCTTGAGCAACTTAACACCTGCAGAAAATCTTGATTTTTGCTGAAGTTCCAAACTTGTTGCAGTGATGTAGAAGTGTATTCCAGGGTGTGTAAGTACACCGTGACATCACTTTTGGATTCAGTTACAGGTGCAACAGAGCTGAATTGTCTCATTTTGTTTCCAGTAACAAATCTATTGTTACTGACAGTGTAAGCCTTTGATATGGGACTTCAAATTGAAATGAATATACATTGTCTGCTATTATTTTTGTCATTTTAGGGCTTAAACTAAGTTTATATACAAGCTGTATGAGCACATATATTATATGCAACAATGAGGCATTTTGAAAGGAACACTGATTTGGTTATGCATGCAACAAGCTGTGCCTGCTGATGGGCTCCATATGGTAATGCTTCCATGCTGTTTCTGCCCCGTGGCTGTGATTCCAACATATTTAGGTAGTCTGTTACTTTAGATCTTAAATCACAGGCCTAATGATTTTTTTTTAATCAAACAAAGCCTCATAGCATTGGTTGACTTGGGGAACAACTGGCAGATGATTTGAATCAGCAAACTTTTATTTCTGTTGTCATTTTCAGCTGTAACTGTAACATTTGAAGATATATAGTGGTCCGACATATCTGATGTTTCTGCTGTGATTACTTTATGTACTGTGTTGCTTTGCTAGCGTCTTTGATCAACCAAATCTACCAATCAGTGACATCACCACTGGTCAGACTAAATGGTGGCTTCCTTTGTCATAGTGCTTTACTCATTTATACTACTGATGCTTACTTTGATTACTTTTACTACCTACTGCTTATACCTACCTATAGTTATTTACATACGCTTCTTTGTTTACTTCTTACTTGCTTAAACTGACATTTAGTTTTGCTCTGCTCCATTAAAATTGTATGTACAGGGGTTTTCTACCTGGAAGTAACTGTAAACAAACATTATGATTAATTCTATATCTAGCAGATTATTCCAGTTCAGCAGTTTAAGTGGCGTTCCACAGAGATGACAGCAAAAATGAAGAGGCATACATAAAATATACCGTCTCTATCTGCTCCTCCCTCCTCAAACTCTTGTTTTTCGCTCCTTGGCTGGCTGATTTACTGTGAATCAGTGTAGCTATGAACCCAGTAAGGAGTCCTGTGCAATATTTCCTCCTATCAGCAGCTTATCTGATCCCGCACCCCTCCTGCGTAGCCTGACAAGGTGTTAAAAGATTCTTGACAATGGAATTAATTAGCTCCGATTTCAGCACTTACAGCTTTCTTAGAAGGCTTAAATACTACTGTGTGAAACTAATTGGCTGCACTTCCGCTATGCTAAATGGGAAGCATTCAGTCTAAATCTGAGCTGATATTAGGAGCTGTGTGTATGCTTCATGGGTCTCTGTAATGAATAGAAGAGTGTGACATTGTAGCTTCTAGCTACAACATGCCTCCATTTAAAGATTAGATGTGTGACACCAGAGTTCAAGCATGGTGTTGCTCAAATGTGTTCAGTTTAAACTGGTTAGATGTAGATCAGTTGTAGAATTACTACACCTTTTTTTGGTATGTTTCTGAAATTTCCCCCGTTTTATTTTTGGAATGACCAGTCCCCCTCACACCTATGGTCTTGTTATGCTCGGCCTCACTTTTGACCTTGGGTAAAGTGTAGACAGCCACTTGTCTCCTTGACAATACATGTGGAGTCACTAGCTGCTGATTTTCACTCAATAGTAGGGAGTTTCAATAGGAGGCTGAACACATGCAAAAACACTAACTTTCATTCTCATATTCCAACACCCAATTGCACAGGTGCCCCATCCAACCAGAAGGAATCACTAGAGCAGCTTAAAGGAAATGATCCCACACTGGCTTCCCATTGGTAAACACTGCTAGTTGTGCTTGAAGGGGGATGCCGAAGCTAAAGCTCTGGTGCCTGGGACTGAACAGGTCGAGTGTGTTTTAACCAGTGGTGGCTGGTGACTTAAAAAATTGGGGAGGACAGGAGGAAAACCAGCATGGAATATTACAACAAATCGTATCATACTATATGACTGTCCCCCACCAGATGAAATCGGAGGGGTGGGGGGCAATTTTATATGCTAATAAAACAATTTACTTTCAAAAACAAAAAAACCCTGAGTGGTGAAAAGGGTGCTTCTTTAAAGACATTTAGCATATACATATTGTTTCTAAACAAAGAAGTGCTCATTTTAGCAGTGGAGTGGTTCACGATGTGTCATTTTACCAACAAAGTGAAATTCAGATTTATAGTTTTGTTCTATTGTGACAACAGATTTATTTTCTCATCAAAAATTGACAACATATCAAATGATTTACATGTGTTTCCTATGTATTTTCTTAGTATACAGAAATATATAAAGTATCAAAAAGCTTGTAATCTGATACAGGTACAGATCAGTGCTGAATACTAGAAAGATTGAACACTAAAAACATTCACAGATCTAAAAGTGTAGGTTCACATCAGAAAGTATTAATGCATGTATCAAATACATGACTTACATATATCTATATGTACAATATATAAAATATAGTCTACAAAGCTGACATGTTAACACTTGTTATTCTAGTTACTTTAAGCTTATTATTCAATATACAGTTCAGCTTAAACACGAACAATGAAGAAATTCTCACAAGCAAGTAACCAGACCTCCTGCACACTCATTCACTAATCACACAACATCAACAGGTGACTGAACAACCACTCAGTTAAAAAATGGATCAATTCCAAATGAATGAGTGAGTCCAGGCAGCTCACTGGAACTTCAACAAGCAAACTACCTACAGCACATTACATGATCTTTGCTTCATTCTTGTTAAGGAGATAAATTCACACAACAGCCACAGAGACATTTAATCATCAGAGATGAAATTAGCGACCAAAGAGACAGAGAGAGAGAAGCTGTATCTGACTCACGTTATCTGACGTCTTCTTCTTTCTTTCGTGGAGATGAAGTATCCATGTCATAACATCCATTTGTGGCTGTTGGTCATCTTCTTTGTTAGTTAACAGAACTTTGTGGCTGCTGGTTTACCAGTCTGATATCATTAGCAACAATGACAAACAAGCTAACTCTCCTGGTTGTTTCTCCGATTGCTTCTCTCTCCAGCCTCCCCGGCAGCGTCTTGCTGCTGCTGCACCGCACAGCCCAGATCCATTAACCTATTAGCTTAACAACAGTCCTTAACAGTCCCTCCATGGATGTATAAAGAGTCCTTCAGGCTGCTACAAGAAGCTAACTGTTGCGTTGGCTAACGCAAGCAGCTATCTACTGCTCATATCCACTGTTGCTACTCTGCCTTACAGTGGAGAGAATAGAAGATGAAACCTGGAAACTATCATCGGACCAACGCAATGTCAATATTGCAAATGCGGGGCTCGATGCTCTGGTTGGATCCACATGCAGAAGCGGGGCTAACGTTAGCTGGGAGGCTAGCAGAGGCTACCTGGCTGTGCTTCCCTTCGGCCATGCTGTGGCTAACGCTCCGCTAACCTCTCTGCTAACGTTAGCCCCGGCTCTCTATGTGGATCCAAGCAAAGCAGCGGACAGGCAGCTTGAGTGAAGTGGAGCCTGCAGAGGAAACACCAGGACCGTCAGGGAGAAACAGTCCGTCAAGGAGCTGCCAAGTTCGGCTGCACAGATAGGAAACACCTCGGCTGACAGGATGTACCACTCTGTTTGGGGGGGTGGAATCATGGATGTATAAAGAGAACTGGATACAGCGTCGGAGGCGGGGCCCCGTTCATTCCTATGAAAGTTGCTCAGTGGCGCATGAAGCAAAAAAAAAATCGACTTTCCGGTATGAAAGTACCCGGATCTTCCGCATTGTGCGGCCCATAGAGCGTGCGCACAGTGACTGGAAACGTGGCACTAAGCTAAAGCTAATTAACAGACGACTACCACAACTTATACAGAAGACTGCAGTGCTGGAAACGAAAATTCATTGGTTAGAAGTGAATGTGGCGGTGAATGGACTATGTGAAAATGACACCACTTTACCATGCACTCAGAGCAGTGGACAAGATCATGCTAACACACAGCTAATTAGCACCAACAAGACTTCCAATAAATAGGAGGGCTGTGTACCAGGTAATAAATCTACAAGTGGTAGTCTACAAGTGGCAGAGCCCAGCGCCCTGAGGTTTGAGATGCAACTGGCTGGCCTGCATAATCATCCAGGCAGAGCGCCTCTTCAACCCCTGTACTTAGGACACAGCTGTGGACAGCTGCGAAAGCGAGAACTAACAAAAAACCTCCCCAACAACCGTGTGTGCAACTGGAGAACAGATTTAGTCCACTGTTGCAGGACCCTGGATTTCCATCAGATGACCTGGATTAACTCTCATCCTCACACAGCGAGGTAAGAAATGAGAATAAATCTGAAAGTAAAAGGCTACAGGGAAAGCTAACGACTGGGCCTCAAACTCTGGCTGTGTTGTGACTATGCTTTAAAAGATGTAAGAAGCATGTGCTGTAAGAACACCAAAATACTCTCTTGCATGACAGTCTCTAACATGACAGAAAGAATCCTGCATATTGTGGCTGCACACCCAACTGTGAAAACCATCATAGTGTGCATAGGGGCCAATGATGTTGTGAAACAGTCTGAAGTGCTGAAACAAGACTTTATTGATCTGTTGAACACAGTCAGCTCCTTGAATACTGAGGTGTTTATCAGTGGCACTCTACTGCCAGTCAGAGGAGTTGAGAGATTCAGCGAACTGTTGGCACTGAACACATGGCTCTGAACTGCATGTACCGTCCATTCAGTGCACTTTATTGACAATTTCAACCTTTCTGGGACCGCACACATCTTTTTAATGCCAGCCTTACACCAAACGACTTTTCACGATTTCAAACAATTTCACTGTCACAGACAAATTTCCAATATCGGAATTGTGGCGCACTCCTGTCATGTCGTTCGTTTGGTGTAAGGTGGTCAAAAAACTCTTTCTCGTCTTGATGTTCTGATAAAATCAAACATGTTTAATATTATCATAAGGCTTTAGCCTTGGCTCATGCAAATAGTGAAGTTCAATGACATGAACATTGTCAACAACCAATAGGTGCACTCTCTCCAGGACCAAATGGGAAACAGCAAACCGGGTAGTTACTGTAATGGTCGAAAAAACTCCACAAATACTGTAACACACACGATAGACGGTGAATTAACAATGTTATGAGTCAGTGTTTAATTCGGCATGTATCTGATACACTAACCAACATGCAGAAACACCAAATAACTGCTAAAGTATAAGGTTGTCTGATGTTGACTGCTGTTAGTTATTGGTTTGATCAATGGCTTACAGCCTAATAATGTATGTTTGTATTGATTGCTGACGGTGGCTGATTGTACTCAGCTTCTAACGGCAGTATGCAGTAAATGGTTGCCCTATGTGTGCGGGGTTTCCAAACAGAAATCCTTAAGCATCCAGCAGCTGAAAGTGCTGTGTCTAGATAGTTATTGGTTGAAGGTAGTTTCTGTGGGCAGCTGTATACACTGTGTAGCTGTTTTAAAGTTGTAAAAATACAACTACAGGACAAAACTTTTGAAATGTGATTGTCTTTGCTGATATAATCTAAGAAACATTAACCCAAATAAATTTTTATCTGTTTAAAAAAGAAAAAAAGTTGTTAAATGAAAATTAGTTAGAATAATAGAAACAATTAGCATAAAGTGTCTGTTTCTCTTCACAGTTGTTGTTCAGTTATAACTGAATGTATGAATGAATTTGCATTTTCTTTTGGTTGGTTTTTCAGAACAAACCACTGTACACACAAGAGCAGCTGTGGCCAAAAGTGGCTTCTGTTTCTGCTCAATTGTTAAACAGTTTTTCTTCTTGTAAATTTCCATCATGACCGGGATGGGAAATGATCTCAAAAGGAATCTAGTTGTAGTCTTGGAAATAGTGATGCTGCAAGATCCCCAGTTTTTTGCAAATTCTTAGTCTGTGACTAAAAACCCAGTATGACACATTGTCTTCAGATGAGAGATGGTGTCAAAATTTAGTCTTTTAAAAGTCTTTTCAAAGTCTTCTACTGTATGATAGGCATGAGGCAGATGGACTTTGCCTTAATAAGCCAGGAATAAAATTGTTCACCTCTAACCTATTGAACTTCCTGTGTCACCCATCTGTTCCCTCTGCCAAGGACAAGAGACAAGAGGAATCAAAACAGAAGGAAGATAGTGTGGCATAAAACTTGAAAGAGAGCCCCTGCCAAAGGAGAACATTAAACATGAAACATTGGAGCCGAGAGGGAGAGTCTCCACCCCTCTCACTTGTTGGTGAGGGGGATGGAGGGGTTGTTGGTGAGCAAAACATTTTCCCATGTGTAAAGGTGTTTCCAGTGATTCACAGTGCCCAGGCAAATACATGATTTGCCCACTGCCCCAATGTCATTTTTGCGATTTTTAAAAACAGAAGTTTAACCCATTTAGTTCATTTTCGCATATCAGCATCACATTCATCAAGTAAAACTTTGATTTGTAAAATAATAAGCATGTTATCAATACTTAGTCAGATGGACACTACTAATTATAAACTCAAGTGTCTGCTCAGTGACCATCCACACCAGCAGCAGAGTCGCAGCACAGAGTAGAGTGAGACGTCTGTCCTCCCTCCTGCTCTCTGCTGTAAATACACATAGCTATTAGTGAGCAGCTGCTCTCATGTCTCCCTGGGTCTCTGTGTTTGTTTTCAGCAGAAATTCTCCCACTCTCTGCTCTCTTTCTCTCTCTCAACCACACACTCGCTACGCACTACCCTATTCTTTAAAGGAGCTGCACTACCAAGAGTTTCCCAGGCAACGACACAGAGGCTGACTCGTGTTTCGCAACACATCTCTTAGGTGTCTTCCCACAGGCCCTGAAAACTGCTGTTATCAAGCCGCTCTTAAAAAGGAACAATCTAGACACATCACTAACGAACAATTAGAATTTTTTAAGTAAAATTATTGAAAAAGCTTTTTTTCAACAGCTGAACAACTTCTTGGCACAAAACAACTGTTTTGGTGTCTTCCAGTCAGGATTTCGACCACACCACAGCATTGAGACTGCTTTTGTTAAGGTCTTCAATGACATCCACTTAAACACAGACAGTGGCAGAATTTCAGTCTTATTAGTACTGGATGTCAGTGTTGCATTCGACACAATCGACCACAACATATTCCTAGACCAGCTGGAAAACTGGGTGGGACTTGGCACAGTACTGGCACAGTACTAAATTGATTTGAATCCTACTTAATAGACAGTGACTACTTTCTGTCTATGGGTAATTACACATGTGAACAGACAAAAATGACTTGTGGAGTTCCCCAAGGCTCCATTTTGGGGCCTCTTCTGTTTAACATCTACATGCTCCCACTAGCTCAGATTATAGAAAACAAAATATGTTACCATAATAACGAAGACAACACACAGATTTACATAACTATATCACCAAGGGACTATGGTCCAATACAACCACTGAGTAGGTGCATTAAACAAATCAACGATTGGATGTGCCAGAATTTTCTTCAATTAAACAAGATAAAATTGAAGTAATTGTTTTTGGAGCCAAGAAGGAACGATTAAAAGTCAGCACCCAGCTTCAATCAGTAATGTTAACAACCACAAACCAAGCCAGAAATCTTGTAGTCATGGACTCAGACCTGAATTTCAACAGCCACATTAAGACAATTACAAAGTCAGCCTACTATCACCTGAATAATATATCAAGGATTAAAGGACTTATGTCTCGGCAGGATTTGGAAAAACTGGTCTACGCATTTATCTTCAGTAGGCGACTACTGTAATGGTGTCTTTACAGGTCTCTCTAAGAAATCAGACAGCTGCAGCTGATTCAGAACGCTGCTGCTCGAGTCCAAGAAAAGAGGATCATATCACTCCAGTTCTCAGATCTTTACACTGACTTCCTGTCTGTCAAAGAATTGATTTTAAAACACTGCTGTTGGTTTATAAAGCACCGAATGGTTTAGGGCCAAAATACATTTCTGATATTCTGCTACGTTATGAACCATCCAGACCTCTCAGGTCGTCTGGGACAAGTCTGCTTTCTCCCAAGAGTCAAAACTAAACATGGAGAAGCAGCGTTCAGTTTTTATGCTCCACATATCTGGAACAAACTCCCAGAAATCTGCAGGTCTGCAATTGCAACTCTCAGTTCTATTAAATCAAGGCTGAATACTTTTCTGTTTGCTGCTGCCTTTGATTAATTCAAATAATTATTAATTTCTTACACTGCACTGTAACTTTTATACTTGTATTTTATACCTGCCTTATTCTATTTTAGCTTGTTTTTGTTTTCTATTCTCTTGGCTTTTTAATGACTGTTTTTCATTGTATTTAAGTGACCTTTTATTGTGTGTTACTTTTGCACTTTGTCTCAATGCTTTTAATGTTTTATGTGAAGCACCTTGCTTTGCCTTGTTGAAATGTACATACATAAATAAATTTGCCTTGCCTTGTGGCATATTAATAAATAGCATGTTAAACAATGACCTCTAATAGGCTATCTATAAAAGTAACAACCAAAAATATGGAGTGAACTCATGAATTTGTTTATTTTCCCCATGTTCACATTCATAACCATTAAATGCTAATGGTATCATGGTGCTATGAATTAATGGAATCATGATTTATGTCAGCCTAAAATGCAAGTTCTGTTCTGCACATATTTGGTTTGCTGAGTTTAGGTGGGTTTATCCTTATTTGTATCTCACTGGAAATATGGTGGAGATGCCTCAGCCCTGTGTGATGCATCACAGTCCTGTAGGCAGTTGCGTTGCTTTCAATGAGGACATGAAGTCCATCCAGTGTTAGAATACTTTTACTTTTAAACTCAAAAATCATGTGAAAATAATTAAGAAATTTAGTTTTAATATTTATCATCATAAACAACAAAATATACATTTTTGGCGCTGGTGGATGTTTGCTTTATTGCATGTAGTGCTGGGTGATATGGTTAAAATCAATATCATATTAATAATAAGAATATATTTGCAAGATTGTTATAAGCTGATATGGGAAATGTATGCAAAACTCTTCCCATGTGCCCAAAAGAAGTCAATAACTGATTGATGATGACATGATCATATCATCAAGATACATTTACACTTAAAGTCCATAAATGTTCATATTGAATTATCGCCCTGCCTTACCAGCTCATTCAACAATGTAAGATTTGTGCCCATGATTTATTATACAAGTACACACACTCTCACCTGGTAGCTGCCCATTCTAACCACAGTCTCCACTGAAGCGGTTAAGGGCATTGCTCAAGGAGTAAGTTGTAGTTGTCATGGACTCATGGGTTGGGACTCTTTGTGTTCTTTGGGTTTTCTGTGTTACACGTATGTTGCCTAGTCATTTGGTTTAGCTCGTTTATGTTATTTGGCTTTGTAAGACTTTATTGCATTTTTGGTTGGATCGTGATGTTGTGTACCTAGGTTTATGTGTTCTGAGTTGGTTTGATTTGTGCTGGATTGTGGTTTGAGTGTTGTGTGTTCTGGCTTTTGGTTTGCTCTGTGTTTCCCTCATGTGTTCCTCCACTACTCCTGTGTTCATGTGCTCCTCCTCTCACCTGCCTTGCATTACCCTTGTTAGCCCTCTCTTGCTCTGTGTTTTCCCCACATCTGCCCTGTATCAGCCTCGTCGGTCCTACCCTGCTCCTAGTGTCTTCCCTGGCCTATCAGCTCCTGGCTTCCCCTTGTGTTGTGCCACCTGATTAGCTCAGTTTGTATTTCAGTTCAGTTTTCTGTTCAGTCCTTGTCGAGTCATCTGTTATGTCACGTCTGTTCCGTTCCGTTCCGGCAGTCTGTTTTGTTCATCCTGCTCAGCTCAGCCAACTGTTGTGTTTTTGCCTGCTGGTCACAGAAATGAAGAAGGCTTTCTTCAGTCCTGCTTTTGGTCTCTGCATTTGGGTCCACCTGCTTTGCAATGTGAGACAGTAGTAATGAGGGAGAGGGGAGGTGAGTTAAGGAAGAGATATTATTTATAGCTAGCTAATGTTTACTGCAGTTCACTGTTGATGGCCCTTTAATAGCTCTTCAGTACGTTGTTGGCAGCTGTCTGGCTATCAGTGTCATGGGGCATGTTCATGAGGAAAACACATAAAATTTTTGTTCATCATTTTTTTTTGCCCAGAAGTGGACATAGCATATCTTATTTACAGAGCAAAAAATTATGCATTTTAATTTCAAGTGGACTTTAAGAAAAGGTCTTTGACCTTTTTGACAATCTCTAGGGCTTTTTCCCCTCTGAAATAATTGGAGTTAAGGTGCTATGGGACATGAAGTCAGAGAAAATCATCTGATTTATTATCGTAATTTTTCCTAATAAGTGGCTCAATTAACAGAGTTGGTGAGAGCTGACTGCACAGCAAGTTGGACATCATTCATCTCACTTTTTCTCTTGCTGAAGATTGAGGAGAGGGTCCCTGAAGCCTCACTTCAAACAGCTGATATCCAAAGTTCAGGGACCGTGGGATTTAATGGACTTTTACTGCAGTTGTTTTCCTATACTGCTTGGCACTTGTTTTGATTCATGAAGTGTATGGTGACATTGTTTTGTGTAACTGTGATGATAACAGTAGCCGCTAATGCATCATACCATCCTTCCAACATGCTCCCCTCATGCTCTCATATATTAAGCATCAGCATTTTGGTTGGAGCTCTTCAGTAATGTTTGCTTTCATAATGGGTCCAATATACCCACACAGCCAATCACCACTGTGATCTGTCTTTTGACCTCACTGTAGGCTGAATGTTGAAAGGCTGTCATCAGATGCTGAGTTAAAAAAATCCACGTTTCATTTTCCATTTTTGCTAATGCACTAATCGAGTTAGCAAGCTAGCCTGTGTTAGTATGTCGATAGAGAACAGATATGTCTGTAATATTGGTTAAAGCAGAGTTTTACCACCTGAATGAGGACTTACTGCAATCTACAGTAGATAAATGCATGTGTGTGTATTTTTAATACTATACCAATTTTATGCAGTTTGTAAAATGTGATGCTAATTGCCTTTAGTGCATTAGCATGTCAGCAACTGTAGCATAGTTAATTGAGATAGTGCAGCTAAGGCTAATGTAGGAGGCTAATGCTCTCTTGTGGTTTAATGCAGATTATCTCAAGATACAGGCATCGAAAAATGGAGCCTTAAAATGGAGTCTCTTCAATTTTTCAAGCCTCTTCTTTTTTCATGTCCAGATTTTTGTCAGACATCGTAAGAGTTTCTGACTGACCCTGTGATGACTGACGATGCAGGATTAATGAGCCTAGAGCCAATCCTGAGCCGCCAGGGCAGCTGATTTGCCATAATAAACAACTTAACTTAACCCCCCCCCCCTCTCTCTCTGTCTCTCTCTCTCTAGGAGGCCCTCTGCTGGCCACTGGGCCCTATGCCACTGCAAAGGTCTTAAAGAGGACCTGTTATGCTCATTTCCAGCCCTAAATTTTATTTTTGGACTCCACTAGAGTAGCTTTCCATGATTCAGAGTTAAAAAATGTGACCTCTGCCTTTTGCTTAAGAGGTTGCTTTGGCTTCTTGGCTCAGGAGCCAGTGGGCAGGGTTGGAGAGGACCTCAGGGAAAGTAATTTAGGCCTCCAGCCTATTTAAGTGTCTTCTTGTTAACTTCTTTCTTTCTCTTCCTTCCAGGCCTCCACCAGCCAGATGGGTTAGATTTTGGTTTGGTTTTGTTTTGCTTGCACACGTCACATACTTCACTCATCCATACATTGCATTTATGACTGATTTAACTGACTAACATTATTAAATTTTATATTAAGTTAACAATAAATACAATTTTTAGAAGCTTTATTCACGTGTGAATCCCTTCGTTGTCACTGACTCTGAGCCAGTTTGTGACAAAAGTCATTCTTTATACTTATACTAGCCCTTTTTGCAGCCCCTCAGTATACACTGTGTATCTTTACAGTCCATTTGAGCTCCTGTCTCTTTATGGCCCCTGCCCAATGAGCCCACTATGTTCTGATTCAAACAGGAAGTGAAACGTGTTTCCCACTGAATTAGCAGAGCTTCGTTAGCGGCAGTTAGAAATGATGCAGGGAGGAATAGTAAAGCAGATACAGCCACAGTGATGATGATGTTTGATAAAGAGCTTCAGGCGACCAGCACACCTCCAACAGGTAAACTACTTATTTTACTTTGCTGTGCTGTATAATGGAGTCATGGCTCCATGTGACTACTCCCAAAACAATGGAAAAATGCCATAATTTTAGTGGAGCAGTGAACTTGCGCGCTGTGTGTGGAGCAGATGACCATATAAAGAAATCTGTCATCCAGCCGACGTCAGCATGGGCTGAAAGTAGAAAAAAACGTTGGAAACTGAGCGTTCAGAGCAGTCTGAAGCCAGGGCTTTTTGCTAACAGGAATTACTTCTACATACATCTCATTATTTGACAAGTCAGCCACTTTTAACAGCAGTATCTGAGACTGAGACATTATATATGTCTGGAAAAAAAAGGAAATGCATAATACGTCCCCTTTTAAATTAGATGACCATCATCGTCATGGCTTCAGTAATAACCACAGGGTTAAGGTAAGGGGATGATCACAGTTAAGTTTTTTTTTAAAAACCCTGACTTGTGGTTGGAAATGGTGACACGCAAACAACAAATGGTGGTCTCTGTGACAAAGTCTGCTGTTAGGTTATATCATCCATCCACCCACCTCCTCCAGAAATATGTCCACTTATAAATACGTCATCTCTACTGCACCACTTCTCTAGTTCATAATTACTATGGCCGCTAGATAGCATCTGTCACTCAAATGTAACTATATGTCGTTTTTGGGCAACTGACATTACGACCTATTGTGTTCTTTTTCTTTGGGAGGACATTGTCAGTTATTGAGAGGGTGCCCACCTGATGACCCTGTTGAATTGCCTCTACTCTTAAATTCACACACTAATTCATACTGAAACCATGTTCTTGAGGGGTAGTTAACTAGTGGATATTGGTAAGACTAGTGGAACTAGCGATGGTGGTTGGACGGCATTCAGATGAAGCTGCCTATCAAGTCAGTTGGCCCAAACCAGCGTATCTTAGCAGAGTCAAACCACTGAGTATTTTTGCTTGAGTAAAGGTCGGATTCAAGGATAGTTGCATTAAGTCAGAGAATGGAGTTTTCTGATGTAACTAATAGGTATTTGTCAGACAAGTGGAGCTGGATAAGATAAGCAGGGTTGATGGCTGAACTACAGAGCAGACCATGGCATTCAGATGAAACTGCTTACCTGGCCTTTACACCAAATTAAATGAACCATACATGTACAGCATGAACTTTTCCTGGTCAGAGATTCTGATGTTGTATCACCATCCAGTCTAGACAAACTATGATCCAGAGCTTGTCTGGGATCATCCTAGAGGATAGTAATGAGGCTCCAGCTCTGTCAGCGCCACACACTACTGGCCATTCGAGCAACATCCTGTGACACCATGCAGGCTAAACTCTGGACCAGCCTCAACATGTTTTCAGTTTTCATCGTGACTTTGCATTCTGCTTATGTTCAGCTCTGTAACACAAGCTGGCCATCTTAGCTCTCAGTAATAGTCGCCCCTGGCAGTTCACCTGCTGCTTGAATACAGGTTTTGTCTGTGCAGGAACTTAATAGCATTGACCTCTGCAAAAAAAAAATCAAGTTGAAGATTTTTCATGCTGTTCTTTGAGGAATGACTAAGTGATGACTGCCTTTTGTATGAGCAGCCATCTCACTCCTCTTAAGCCAGGGATATGCCAGCCAAAATTTAAAATGCACCACATTGCACATACAATGGAGAATGTCCCTTTTTCTTCTGTCTGTTAGTGGTGATAATGCTCTTATGCAATAGTTCAATTATGTCAAGTATTATCATAATTATGTCATGTATTATCAAAACCAATAGAAAGATCCATAAGATCCATTTTGTAGTAAACCAGAATAATCCTTTGAGGTTGAATATGTGAACCTCTGCAAACACAACATAATCTATGCCCACGATTATTTTTTGCAAGACTGATTGGGGTTTCTCATGATACTACTGGCTGGATATTCCTGTATTCCCCTGCCATGGTATTTTTATCTTATTGTGTAGACGTTGCGTAGTAGATCAGCAGATGTGTATGTGACTGCATGTGGCTGTAGTAGTAGGGTTATTAAACACCACCATCTCTCAGCACAGGCACAGACATTTTACCCTGAAGTGAATTACAGGCTTTAGTCAATTCACCTGAATTAGTCCCATTACAGAGGAGTCATTCATCGAAAGATGTTTATTGGGGAGTAAACAAAGCAGAACATTACAGAAGAGGAAGCATTTAATGTCCAAGTAAATGATTTTCCTGTTTTCCCACTGCCTCTGTGAAGTGCATAAACCAAGCAATCTGAAATGTTTGGTTCCAGAACAAAACTCAACAAAAGGTTGCAGCCAATAAGTGGAAAATATATTATATATTGTGAACTGTATAGACACTACATGCTTAGTGATAACAGTGATAAAGAGGCAAGCTAAAAAAAAAATTCCCATTCAAGTAGAAGTAATGTTGCCAACTGCTTATGTACAATAAAATGATTCACTATGTTAAAGTACCATAGTTTTATCCAGATACAGCAGACATCATGAAATCAAACAAATCAAAAGAGAAAAAAATGTAAGTAACGTCAAGTTTATCTTTGCTTTGTATCACTGTTTGATGCAGATAGAATGGTTCCAGCTTCAAAAACAATATACATACAGCACACATACATGTGCATTACTATGCACATGCATAATTCACATTAAACCTCGGAAAGATTGACTGCTACATTTACAATATCTTGACATTTACAAAAAACCCCATTTAATATGAATTAGGTCACAATGTAAACTGCATTAAAAGATTACTATCTGAAGCACTTGTGATGAAAAATAACTTTCAGGAGATGGTGAAACAAGACTAGGTCAAAACCTAGTATATGACTGGACTGTGTGTGGTCAATGTGAGAAATTGTGGCCAACATGTTACAGAGATAGTCAGTGGTCTTGCCTATAATGTGAATTCCTGGATATTAAATGTTCATCTGCAATTTTCTGTTGTGGTCCCAGTAATATTTGTTGTTAAAGTGTAGTGAAGTAGCACATTGCATGACATGGTTAAGCTATATTTGAGTCAAAAAAAAGGGTATAAATGCAGTTGCAAGCACAATACTTTCCATTCATATCTTGGGATGTTTCATTTGATAGAGAACTTCTTTTAATTTTAATTAAACTATTGTAATTATCTGTTAACTCGCCCTGCTCTTTCATCTGTTTCTATCTTCAGGTGTCTCTTGTTTTTCTCACTCTGTATTGAGTGTTTTGTCAGACTGATTGTTACTTGGGGTGCTTTAACTCTTTGCTCTCCCTCATGCCTCTTGGCGTATACAGAGCTGTTTTCTCTTCTACTCTGCTCTATGCTGGACTGTTATAGTGCATAACCAGATGTTTGATTTGATTCTAATTTCAATGAGTAAAAGTGCTATAAACGCCCCCTGAGGATGTAATAAAGTGCCATGAAATGTCTTTTAGGTATAACTAATGTTACAATATGAGAGTACCAACTATGTAGAGGGTGATGACAAGGTAATACAGCTAAATTGTCATGGGAACCAGTGCAGTGAGTTAAGATTGGCAGACGTACAATACAAACTAATCTTGCAGTGACCATTGTGCCTTTGTGTCAGTGGATTGTTTTTGGGCTGTAAGAGAAAATGAAAACCTGAATTCTTTAAGGACTAACAGTAGCAACAAAGACACACTTATGTTTTAGAGACACTTCAAGACAGCTAACTGAAACTATTGATTTCCTTGCATACAAAGATGTCTGGTCAAAGTTTGTTTCAGAGAAGTCTGTTCTCTCGAGCATCATCTTTGGTAACAAGAATAGCATATTTTTGACTGACATGCCTCCTATCTCTTTAAATAGGGGGTTGTGCTTATAGTATAATTTTATTATCTGACCACTGCTGTTGAGAAGTTCAATTTTTAAGCTATATTGTTTACGAACCTGGTTACTCATCTCCATGTATACATGACTAACATTATACAGGTTCCTGATTGTCTGTGTTGGTTGACTCCTCCATATCCAATCACTCTGTCATTTCTGTATCCATTGAGATATGTCAGCAGACTTTCACTTTCAATTTGGCATCATTACATCATTTAACATATTTTCTTTTATTCATTTAACTCTACATTACTCAAGTTGCTGTCACATCTGCACACATGAGAAAGAAAGATCAGAAACCTGGATAAGCCTTCACATTACCCAGGTTTCAAAGTAACTAAGATGGCTTATTTGGATTTCTGAAAACCATAATAAGATAAGCTTCCTGAAATCAGGATGTGATGTATATATGTACAAACACATAAGTACGATACTCTAAAAGCCTGACAATACTAGTGTGCATGTAAACTTACTCATTATTGCTGCTCAAGGAACAGGTATAGCCAGCCATGTAAAGTCTATCTCGGAACACTAATGAATTTTTAACAACATGGAGTGTTAAGCTTTTCCCACTTATCAATGCTTGCATGCATGCACTGACCACCAGCTCACAAAACACCTTGTTTACTCTGTGTAGCAAAAGCAGTGCATCAGCAGCTGCTTCAGCACTGTGTCAGTTTCTATGCTGCATGTGTTACTACTATTATTATAAATATTATACTATATTATTGCTGCTGTGTGCTCAGATATTTTTTGGCAGCGCTTACAGCTCAATACAAAGTTAACGTAGTCATTACATTTTTACTTTAAATTTACTTACAAATTTTACTGGTGATGCAGTTGCCTACAAAAGTTCATGGAGAGAAGTGAGTGAGTAAATGAGTTCTCTCTCTGGGTGGCGTGAAATGAGGTGAGGATGCATCAGTGCAAGTTGTAAATGTTTCAACTTGAGCAACAAATTTCATGCTTATCTCAAGGCTCTATGGCTTCAATTCATGAGCACAGTTATCAATGCACAGTAAAATGTGCCAGCATTCCTATGGAAGCCCAGCATTCATGTTAAATGATGTTTTGATTTATCATTAGGCCCCGCAGTGGGTATCACGCTATCTACTGGGCCTCATGACAGTCGACAACTGCCTTTGAATCCTACTTTCACCCAAGCAAACAGCAGATACTCAGTGGCTTGACCCAGCGTTATATCTACTAAAATACTATAGCTGACCTCACTAGCTTGATAGGCAACTACATCTGAATGCCATGACCCACTCAGTTCCATAACCACCATCACTGTGTAGCTGGTTCCTTTAGTCTTACCAATAGCCACTGATTAGCAACTCCTCTGATATGAGAAACTTGCACACAGAGATAAGAAGAAAATGAGAGGGACATGTAGGGCAATAACTGAAAACTGAAGTCCCTGGTAAGCTTTGAGATCAGTAAGGGGCTGAGCTATCTAATGCATTAAAGACACACTGCATGATCGGTGTTTAAATAAGTTGCTGGCTTGCTACAGCTAACATTAGTACAGCTGATGCATTGCTTGTTTGGACTTAAAGCCACTGGAGACCCAAATCCACAATAGTCTTCTAACTATGTAATTTAGGATCTTATGTACATAATAGTGAGCATCTAAAAAGTATTAGAAATTACTGTCAATCCAGATTCGAAATTAAGTTTTTGTGAACTTTCCTGATACTGGGTTTGAATTGGGCTTGTTTATACTCAGACATTTATTACAAAAATTATGCAATAATTTCTGCGAAACCAATCATAAACAATGTGACATGGTATGGTAAGAGTATTGTCTCATTTCCAGTTGCCAGAGTTTCTGTGTTATTGATAGCATGTCTGCATCTCAATCCAGTTAATTTTGCTATATTCTTCATTACTGCGGCTAATTACCCTCTTAGCGCTCTCCTTCTGTTAATGACTTTTTCGCTAATCACAGTTGGTCACATGCTTTTCAGATCTGAGAGTTACTTCAGCTTCGCAGTTAGCGATGGCTTCGGTGTGTCTTATGTTTAGTTGTTCCTCTGCCTCCTTTAGTGATAATGGTACATGTAATAGTGTATTTATCGCATTGGAGGTGAGGCTCAGTGAGTTAGAAGAGCGGCTCCGCACCATGGAAACCCAGTCGTTTGCTGCTGCAGTTAGCCAGCACCCAGGAGCCGGTGCAGGTGTCAATTAAAACATGATCTGCCACACCTACACAGTCTTGAGAAATGGTCTAAAATGCAAAATGTTTTTGAACTAGTTTTTCTAATAGTTATGAACGTTTTCGTTCACTCAGATTTTTGTGGATGCTTCATGAGACACTCAACTTTGATATCATATATGCATTCTTACTAGGTCAAGCCAAATTTCCAGAGGCTTTAATAAAAACAGACTGTAAAAACACCCCAGCGCAAACACACAAATGATGCAAGGAGGAAATTGGCTTTGCATTAAGTCTGACCACACCCTCAGAATATCAATGCCATTTTTCAAGAGTGCTTCACCCATTTAGCGTAACATTGTCAGACTCATGGTGGACAGAGAAAAAAGAGATCAAAATGGATGCAGCAGAACCATAGATATCATCTTTTTTTTATTTCAGGCATTCTTCTTCCTTGTCAACACCTGGCGCCCACATTACCCACAGTGTAACTTGACTGATAGAAGATTGGGCTGTTATTTTTGTGGTGGTTAATGTAGCCTCAAGCAGAGAAGGTAACCCCACTTCTGTTTAACTTTACACCCCCAGATTTTCTTTTGAAACTCGATTTAGGTAAAAATGAAATGGACCACAAAAAAGGCACAAAAAGCAGTGGCAGAATTAAGGACACATTTGCACAAATTTGGAATTCCACATTTTGCTTTTCCAATAGGCACAATTTCACACCTCTGTACTTTCAGATATGCACTTAAAAACTGGAAACCACATCAAAGACTGTGTCTAGTGCATGCCAGGAATTTAATGACCTTTGGCCATTACAACTACAGTAACAAGAGTAAATGTAATTTTCTGCTTCTAGTTCTGACAGTAACCTTTCCTTAACAGAAAAAGTAGCCCAATACAAAGCCTGATGCACAGCTAAAGCAGTCCGAAAAGCAGAGAAATATGATTGAGGAAAATATAATCCCCTGAGGCCATCAGAAATGGTCTATAGTATGACGTTGGGAGTCAGTATAAAACTGGTCACAGCAGAAGTGTGTCCTATATATATATCCTATATACCTGTTATTGACTTCAAGCTGGGTTCATCCCTGCCTCTCTGCACACTTTGAACTGCTGCTGTTGGTCCGATCACCCTTCCATTGACTGTCAGCTCAGGGACAGAGCTGATTTATAGCACACATGGGCAGAGTGCATATTTCCTCCACCGTGAGAGATGGCTAACATACCTGTACTGACAGTGAGGATGGACCAAGGCAAGCTCTTCATTCAGTGTAGCAGGCGTCTCAAGGCATGGGTGCTTTTTTTAAGCTTTTAAAGTTCTCCTAATAATGAGAATGCATGAGAGCTGGATGAACAGTGCTCAATCATTGTCTTTGCTTAAATCAGATACCTGAAGCTGGTGGCTCAGCATCACACAATCAATCTCCTCTGGGACTGAAAGAACTCAACATCCAGATATCGATGGTGAATCCACTTTGAGGGGGCTACGGTTCTCTTTTGCATTACAAGACATGCATTACAAAGCATTTACAAGATGTATCATCCCTCAGATTTCAAACTTCCATTTTGTAGTAATTATTGTTATGATTCAGAGGACATTAAACATCTGGCAGTTCCAACCCCCAACCCTCCGCTATCCACTATTTCAGTGTCATTTCAATTAAATACCAACTTGTTTTGATTCATTTTCAAAATTCTGCCGCTGAGAGATGTTTACAGAACTGCCATTTTTCTGAAATGTGTTTGACTCAAATGTTACATTTATTTTCTCTCTCTCTCTCATTATGTGGGTCTCAGAATGTGGGTCTGGAAAAGCAGCAAAAGATAACTTTTAACTCAGCCAACTGTGAAGCATTTTCAAAAGCATGTCAATTTTATCACTGGCAAAAGCATGAGCACTGGTACAGGGAACATTTCAGCCAAAGTAACATTATCATCCATCAGTGTTGGATAACAAGAGCACATCTGTGCCTATTTTATTTCCCTTACATATAACAACATTATATACATTCATCTCCTTAGAAAAGATGAAAGAAGATAATCAAATGCACTGACACTAGGCCTCACTGCAGACAGCAGAAGAATACAATATACTGGTATACTTGCATGGAAGGTCTTTTGGCAATGCTGTAAACTACTTAATATAAGCATTGATTTGTTTCAAGTTAGATTTTGGAGGATTTTCTAGTCAATGTATTGATTCCTATAGAAGGGCAAAAACAATTCAAGCATTCTTTCTTCTAAAATGCAGTAATCAATATGTTTTACTTAAACAATGGATCAAATGACTAATTTCATCCTGTGCCTTTGTTTTTTTTTAGGCTTGACTAACGTGACAAATATTTAACCTGTGAGACTTATTTTTAGTGATGTATTCCCAGTTGCAATTAAAGCTGCACTACTCAATATTACATAAACGATGGATTCAATGAGTGTGTGTGTAATGAGAAGAGAAAGAATAGAAAATCGAGCATTTTAGCCTCTTTTAGTTCTTTATTTTGGCTTTACATTGAACAAATTCCTCACCAACCTGATTTAGAGCAGCAGCTGTAACCCGCTGTACGCTACCTTGCCAGCATAAAATAGCAGACACACAGTTAGTGACTGGCTAGTGAACATACAGGAGTATTTAACAGCTGAGGGTCGGGTGATGCTCGAAAAGAACTAATTCTTATGACAATGCTTATAACTATTCTGAATAGCAGCACTTGAAGGTGGAGTGAAAAGAAGACTATGATTGAGAGAGGGAAGGAGAATTATCCTGGGGATATTGCCAAACTTTTTCAGATGGAGCTAGAGTGAGAAATTCAACCCTGGCTCCTTTCTTAACTTCACACACGTCAGTAGGATTTCAGTTCACTTACTTTTTAGTTTTTCAATGAAAGTTTTTGCCTGTTTCATCGGTCCTAACTTTTTAGATTACTGGTATCAATCTCAGGTGTGTTAATTAGTTTGCTAGGAGATCTTAATTAAAGGGAAACCTACTTAAAGAGGTTGTTCCACATTATTAAGCAAGGCTCAGTTCTCATGCAATAAGGGAAGGAAGAAAGATCTTTCAGGAGATGAAAATCGTGAAATAGTGCAATGTCTTGCAAAAGGCATGAAAACAATCTATTTCACGAAAAGTGAGGAGAGATCATCAAACTGTTAAAAGATTTACCTTACTGACCATTCCCTGCCATGGTATTAAAGGAGGAATGTGCCCTCTGGAACAAAATTACTTTCATGTGGGACAACACTATCCCATGCTGCAAATAACATCATTGACTCCTTGGCTGCTACGGGCATAAAGGGAGAAAAATCATGGCATGGCCACCATCATCCCCTGACCTCAACCCTATTGAGCACCTGTGGAGCATCCTTAAAAGGAATATCAATGAATCAGGGTGGCAGTGTTCTTCAAAACAGCAGCTGGGAGACAATACTGGCATCCTCAAATGAAATACAGGCAGAAACTGTACATGGACTTACAAGTTCAATGGCTGAGAGAGTTGTTAAAGTGATCTCAAAGAAGGGCTCATATATTAATATGTAACTTGATCTGTAAATATGTTGTTGTTTTTTATTTAAATTGCATTTAAAAAAAAAAAAAAAAAAAAAAGATCCGTTCATGCAACAAAGACAGCAGATTTGTTTTGAATTTGTTATGAATGTTTGAAACTGCAGTGTGTATAATAATTCCGAACAATGTGTTTTGAGTTCTTTTCAAAATATTTACAAGATTAAGATGTCATCATCAGTAGGTTTTCTTGTAATAACATCCACATCATAATATAAGTGTTGGAGGTAAAAAAAACAAAAAACAAAACCAAAAACATCCTTAATCATACTGTTGAGGAAAAACAAAAACAGCATGTGCATAATAATTTTGAACACAGTGTAATTATATGAAAGTCAGCAAATTTAATAACAAAAGCAACACATCATTTGGGTACAGGGAATATAAGAATAATATGGCAAGGGAAACTACAAGGAAATTAGACATGATTTGATTAACATTCCACTTTATTTACTGATTTCCTTGATTTCTCAGAATGCCTGCTAACAACCCTAGAGTTTATACTGAACCTGTGCCATCCAGCAGCAGTTATGTCTAGAGAGAGAGAGAGAGAGAGAGAGAGACAGACAGACAGACAGACAGACAGACAGACAGACAGACAGACAGACAGACAGAATGCCATCACTGACATGGACCCCTCCCTCCTCAGTGCATTCACTGTCAGTCCACAAACCCCACTATCAGATTACTGCCAGATACAGTAGATAAAGATGTATATATATAAAACCAACCATACATAAGAAAATAACAATCTGAAATCTGTAAATTACATAAAATAAATCAACAGGCCCTGCTGCAGTTGTTCAATCTCATTTTTCAATCAGGTTGCTTTCCTGAGATCTGGAGCCGGGGCTTATTTCCCTGATACATAAGAGTGGAGATAAATTAGACCCTAATAACTTCCGAGGCATTTGTTTGAGCAGTAAACTGGGGAAGGTATTTTGCAGCATTATCAAGGCCCAGATGCTGGCCTTCCTTATTGAAAACAATATCCTGAGTAAAGAGCAAATTGTTTTTTTTACCAAATCACCACACTACTGACCACGTTTACACTCCAGTGTAAATTGGCAATAAAACTACAGATCTCTTCACTCAAGGGAGAGGTGTCTTTCATGACAACAGCTTGTCTCCAACTCTATTTAACATCTGCATTAATGACTTAGCGGTACTGTTGGAGCAGTCAGGAACCCCTGACCTAACCCTTAACAAAAATAAAGTTAAATTCCTGCTCTATGCTGATGACCTGGTGTTGCTTCGTCTTGTCACTCCAACCTGTAACCCTTAAGGATGGAAAATTCCATTACAGCTGTCACCCACATAACAAGGACTACAGCAGCACCTGGACCTCCTGGAGCAGTACTGTCAGAACTGGGCCCTGACAGTCAACTTTAACTAATCTAAAATCATGATCTTCCAAAAAAAGCCCAAATCTCAGGAAACCAAATATCAGTCAAACTAGGAAACACCCATCTAGCTCACACCTTGTACTATGATTACCTGGGACTCAAAGTCAGTGCCTCAGGTAACTTTAGTCTTGCAGTGAATGCACTGAAACAAAAAGTTTGTAGAGCATTTTATGCAATTAGAAGAAAATTTTACAAAATAGACATACCAATTAGAATTTGGATGAAAATATTTGACAGTGTAATCCAACCAATCGCCCTTTATGGTAGTGAAGTTTGGGGTCCACTCAGTCATCAGGACTACACTTGATGGGAAAAACATCCCATAGAGACCTTGCATGCAGAATTCTATAGGTTCATATTAAACATACAAAGAAAAACACCAACCAATGCATTCAGGGCAGAATTGTGCCATTACCCATTGATCATTAACATTAAAAAAAGAGAACATTTAAATTTTGGTTACATCTCAAATTGAGCCCCCAGGGCTGTAGTCTCCTGGTCGACTGGTTGATTAGTTGGTCGATATGCTCTCGTCCGACCAAATTCTCATTGGTCGAATAATCGCCGTGTTACTTTCATAAGAAAAAAATGTGTTACATCAATAGCTTTCCAGGATTAATCCATTATTTCCTGCGGCAGGATGGACAGACTAACAAATTACCTGTGAAAACGGGGGTGCTCTGAAACGTGAGTCAACCTCTGCGTCGTTACCTAGGAAACTATTGGTAGCGTAACTCTGTTAAGGAATTATTAAACTAACAAAAGATGCCTATCTGGAATATTGGACCAATCAAACCAAAACTCAGAACAAACCTAACTGCTATCTGAGACTAAACCATGAATATAAATTGGCAGAGTATCTCTTTACTATCAGAGGTACAAAGCAGAGACAGATCCTGACCAAATACAGACAGAGTGACCATAGTCAGCCATAGAGACAGGACGTCACCAGAAGTCGTGGCTGCCGACATAGAAAACAGTCTGTGGTCACTGCACGACAGGTGAGGTAGAGACAGAGATGCACTTCCTCTTAAAATGTGATAAATATAATATCAGAGTGGAATACATTAAGAAATTTGATATGTTAATCCCAAACTTCACAACGCTAGATGACAGAGAAAAGCAACATATATACTAGGAGAGAGACATGCAGCAAACTGAGAGACACAACATCACTGAATATGACATAGTCTATTGTACCTACGGTTATTTTCTATTCCATTGATTACTGTTGTTAATGTCATGCTATTGATGTATTAATTTAATTTAATTTTTGTTTCTATGCTTTATAGGGACTATATATGGGGACTATGTGACTATATAGTAGAGTTACACACAGACACACACACACAAAACATATGTTTAATGTTCTCTGCCATTTTATTGTTCTCTTTATTTATTTATTTATTCATTTATTTATTTATTTTATTTAATGAATTGTATTTTTTTCATCTCCTTATTGAATTGTATTATCCTCGAAGCTTTGGCAATATTATTCATCTGTAAATGTGTTTATTCAAAGTAAATGTAACTATAATAGCTTTACACACACACACACACACACACACACACACACACACACACACACACACACACACACACAGTGGTCTAAGGACTAATTATAAAGTAAGATTGGCCTAGCCAATCTTCAGTCATCAAACAATCTTTCACAAACACACACATACACACACACACGCAAAAAACACCTCCACTCACACACATGCGATCAACACACACACACAAAACATGTGTTTAATGTTTTATGCCATTCTCTTGTTCTTTTTATTTATTCGTTTATTTTATGTTATATAATGAATTAATGAATTGCATCAGCCTTGATGCTTTGGCAAATATTGTTCATCTGACATTCATGCCAATAAAGCCTACGAGAGAGGGAAAAAGAGAGAGAGAATAATTCTGTGGTTTTGTCACTACATCAAACCCTCTCCACAGAATACATAGTAATTTGAACCATTGGTAATATAAAAATATAAGGTTATAGAAGAGTTGAAGTTCCTTCAGACTGAAATGTCACATGAATTACATAAACCTAAACTTGAGAGGTTTTGGTGTTTGTTTGTTTAATAAAAAGATCATCTCTAAAGATGTGTTCATTTTCAGGCTAACACTGAACAAATTATCTGCTATCTATGCTGTCTATTTTACTGTTTTTTTTTTTGGTTGTTTATTTGCCATTCTCTGCCAGTGTACCAACTCAATAGGTGTTAGTTGCACCTATTTTCCTTTTTTCATCTTCATACATTCAACTGGAGTCGCAAAGCTTCAGGAAAAGTGCATTTTTTTCCCAAGGTAAAATATTTTCAGCTTGCACAGACCTGTCTTTACCTCAGTTTGCGCTTTCCAGGGATAATCTGTGTGTGTTCCACAGACTGTATACAAAGATGGATGACACATATCCACTTCCTACCGCTATGCAAAAGTGAAGTCAAAAAATCTTGTTTCTGGGAGCTGCCATCTTTTTTGTGTGACGTCATTTGCACCCAGAGTCTGCGCAGTAGAGTCGGGGTGGTGGGATGACAGCCTATGGGACACGCCCCCTCATCTTGACTGACAGCTGTCCTGCCACTGAGAGGAGCCGCCATGGAGAGTTAACCAGCCAGTAACTAGCAGCTACAGCTGGTAGTGAATCACAAATGAAAACATACATTAGCGGAAACTGCTGTGGTCAATAAGCTCGTCTGTCACATCTGATGGAGGTTTGAGAGCGGCTGTCACAGCTGTCAATCATGACATCACATGACATATACACGTCTTTCTTAATGTACATTACTTTGGGGCCAAAAAAAACAATCATCTGAAAAAATGTTAACACTCACCGTTTTGGTACACAGCAATGAAAGTAGCTTTTTCTTCTTTGTTTGATGAAGGAACAGAGTGTTGCCACAGCACTTGTCTTTATTGTGTTCAGTGTACAAACCCCTCGCAGATGTCTGATGCTAGATAGCACATCAGTGTTAACACTGCTGGCGTCAAGTCTCTGCCCATCTATCTGAGGCAGATGATGAGGAGTGCTGATATAATACTGGACACAGAAAAATAAAAATGCACTGTTTGGTGCCCACTGATGGATCTCAGCATTGAGCACCCATACAGGCTGGCAGGCAGGCTGTCTAAATTCAATTCACTCAACTGAGGATACAGAGCTCAATTGTCAGCCAGACAAAGAAGCAGACAATGCATGCATTTTCAATATCATTGTATTCTCCAAGCCTGTTATCCATTGTATATCTAAAGATGACCAATAGTTATTGAAAAATCTATATTCTAACCTCGCATACACAACTGTTATGGATTATTTTTCACAATACATGTTTCAAAATGTCAAAAAAAGAAATCATGTATCCTGCTTTTAAGAAAGTGCCTAAATATTACTGAGCAAAGCACAGAGAAAAAACAGCTTTCCCAATTCTGGTTTTTAGCTAAAAATAGAACATTTAAATGTCCTGTCTCTCATGTAATCAGAGGAGAAATGTTACCTCTAGAAATTGCTCAGGGACATAGTTACTGGTCCCAATCATTCACAATAGAACATACAGTAGTGATGCTACAGTCATCCTCACTCTATCTTCAGTCTATCAAATTCTAAAGCTGAGATACAACAGAATAATAGAGGACGGTGAGATGGGAGAGATGTGATGGATTGTATCAATGGGCTGTATATTATCAGCCGTCCACTATGTAGAACATCTTCAACAACAGCGGGGATGAGATACTGTACTTCCAGCTATACTTAGATCCCTGTCATCTCACAAAGGAACAGGCTGCTGTTCTTTTATCACTTCCTCTTTCAAGATGCCAAGATGAGACCAAAACCAACAATAAATGTATCCGGCTATCAGGTGTTGTCTGTGCAGCCACAGCCTCATATAGCTTATACCTCTGTGCAATTGAACTGTATTGTCACCCAAAAACTATTAAAAACACAAAAGGGCCCTACGCAGCAAGCTGACATCAAAGAACCTAACAGCTGACAAAGGCTGACTGATCAAACACTTTACATCAGCTCACTTCATCTTCTGTTAAAAGATGCATTTCAACACGGCCGAGAGCCAGCTGAGCGCCGTTCTGCATGTATGTTCCAGCCAGCAGGAGAAATAACCAGTTTGTAGCCTGTGTTTCTGATGCAAAGAACATCGTGGGAGTACAGAATAAACAAACCAGGCTACCATTGTCACGCCACTCTGAATCTGTTCAAACGGTCTTGTTACATGTTCGGAATGCAAATTTAAGATACGTCTGATCTGAATATTTTTTTATCCTTGGAGAGTCGTTCCATTGTTGGGCAGACCTCACTGTTCATGCTTGGAAGCAGTTACATGTTTATGCTGAAATGTACCACACCTTACAGTGTTAATGGTAATGATGGAATATGTCACCCAGTGCAACTCTAGTTTCTAGTTTTTCTAGTTTTGTGACAGACTTCTGTAACGCAAATATCAGTTGAGTGTGGAGTTTCATTCTTGACTGAGTATATGTGACAGAATAATCTCTACTCTGCTTTTTTGGAGCTGCACCTCGCTTTGATGCCGTGACTGGTTTTGGACTGGTGTTCAGACAGCTGATGTTATGTGACCTTTCCAGAGTTCATTTAGCATCGTCTGTGAAGGACTTAAAGTCATCTAATGGGAGTCAGTGGATGGCTGGAACAGATCAAGGCCAATCATATGTGGGGCCAGGTGTATGAACGAGGTATATGCACAAAAACCATGGTGTTTGTAAAAACAATATGTGATGAGAAAGTGCGTACCTCACGCATACTGCAGATCAGGCATACATGTTTTTCCAGAGCCAGCTGCTGGTTATAGGATGAGGTGGAGATAGAAAAATAAGCTTAGAGACAGAATCAAAATATAATCAAACATTATTTGTTTAGGTTGATAACCAACTGCACTAATTGTGTGATTTTTATGAGTCTACACAGTAATCTGTAAATGCCAATCAAAGCTGCATCTATAAACTCATTGATTAATTGCTTTTGTGAGATCAATTTTATCATTATATTGATTTACATAGTATGCATAATTTTATTTCGCTGTTAATATTCTTTTCATTTTATCTTTAATTGTGACACCTTGTAAAGTCTCTTTCAATATCACTACAAGCTAATCATCACTATTGATTACTACTACTATAATTTCTGATGTTTAATAACGATGATGAGATATCACTGGCACTGTTAGTTTACAGGTCTATGTGATGAATTAATGATATGGACGCTATAAATACTCCGGCATGTTGGGGAACCTTGCCAATGCAACACAAGCTGTGAGACTGTATTTCTTCTGTCCTGTTTGTTTCATTGACAGATCTACAGACTGCTGGAACAGGCAGCATGTTGATATGAAAACAGCTGCTTATGGGCGTGTCTTCATCCATTTCTGGATAGTTGTGGGGGTGGAATTTAAGGCTCATGATTGAGACTTATAAAACAGAACCATGCATGTATATATAAATCTGATGAAAAGTATGCGTTTGAATATTTTTGGCTTTGTACATACACACAGTTTGAGGTTTGAGGACTGGGTGGAATGTGGAGGCAGAGAGGAGCACCTGGCTTTGTTGTCGGTTCGGCGAAACTGGATTTGTATCTGGAGTTCAGCCTGGCCTTCAGCCGGGGCTGAAGAAGCCTGGGCTCTGTTGAAGTAGGCGGTGTTGTGACGTCATCAGTATGTGGCGTGCATCAGCCCGGCGGCGGGAAATGAACATGGATTTGAGCTGCCGGCGAGAGAGTTGATGGAAATAGAGTCCGCATAGAGTTGGATAGTTTGTCTTTATCATCGTTTCGTAGGAGTGGGACGACCATCTCCTTGAGAGCTCCCCGGAGGTGAGCAAACATCCGGTTGAAGATGTTAATAGCTTGGAAAAGAGCCGCGTCCAAGTGGGCCATTGCATGGATGCGTGTGGAGAGTCTGGATCCCGGCTGATCAGAAGTTCAGCGTCTGGAGGAGAAGGGTTCCATGTGGATGTGGTGGTGAAGGAGATATCACGTTGGTACTGCTGGATCTAGTCGTGGGCGGTATGTTGCCGAGGAACATGGATCACGGAACCGGGCGGGAGGTAAGTGTTTGCGATGCAAGCGTGTCGTAGGTTACGTGAGAACTGAGAAGGGAGAGAAAGGGGTTAGACACGATTATATAGGTATGCACGGATGACTGAATTAGTGAGGCATAGGTGACTGAATTTAGTGAGGGTCATGGTATTGTTCCTGAACCTTTGTTATAATAATAACTCAGTGCACTGCATACATGCACTGATCAAATGATGAATTATATAAAATGATTGACTGAAATTGCTAACTGTACGATGGCTTCTCTTTGATGGGCGAACTACCCATGAACCTTTGCTGAACCTTGTGTAGTGAAGTGCAGAACATACCTCACCGTCACTGGTGCTAGTTACCTCTCAGCTACCTTTATGGGTGTGATGCAGTGCTGCCAGGAGAAGCCTGTAGAAGAAGCAGATGATGCAGCTCATAAGTTGTAGATACATTGTAAAACCTAATTTTTCATGTGCTGTGTAGAGTGTTGAGGCCCTGTCACCCTGTCACTAAAATGTACATTTTGGACCTTGTCAGAAAGGAATATATTAATACACTCAGTTGCCAGTTTATTAGTTACACCAAGCCAAAGCTAATGCAGTCTCATCCAACAGCCCTGCAATAAATAAAATTTTTAAAATTTGTTATAATAATAACTCCAGGTGATGTCACAAAATCCTGCTCGTGGGTACATGACATAGACCATGTCCACACTGAGCTGGTTAAATTTGTAAATGCATCTTTTTCTCTCCGTTTTGGCCTTCTGTCTAGACTAAAACTGCGTTTTACTCCCCTGAAAACAGAGCTTTTCCTGGACGGCCTCCAGAGTGTAAATGTGAAAATGCTGGCTTGGCGTCGTCGTGTGTACGGGGAAAACAGAGCTTTGTAGAAATGCTGTCACACTGTTGGCAAAACAGATGGTAGCGGTAGCGTGGCATTTTATTGGAAGAGGAAGAAGAAACACGACAATAACCACAATGGCAGATGGCTTCATGTGAATGTTGTTGCTCTTCTGTCTACTTTGATAGCTTATTTAGAGTTCAACGTAGCTATCTGCCATATTGTTGTTTGGAATCGTTTTAGTGTGGATGGTGGTATTTCTAGAAACAAGCTGAAACTCCTGCTGTGGACGCATGATGTTTTTGCTCGAAAACAGCGTTTTAGAATGTAGCCGGCTTAATATAGACGTAGTTCTAAACATCCAGGTGAAGTAATAATGAACCAAACACATTTTGGTGTACAGGTTTTCAAAAGGAGCCGCGTATAAAAAGCTGAATATGAAAAAATATCACTGTTTCTCATTATAGGACAATTTCACCAAGTGTCTGATTTGTATTTTTTGCAGTCTACACTCAGACTTAACTTTATATATGCAGATCAAATTTATAAACTAATTGCTTTTGTGTACTCGTCTTGATTAGTTTCAATTAGTCTTATTTTGCTGTTTTCTCTCGTTGCATTATTTTAATTGTTTATATTCTTTTTTATTAGCAAAGCACTTTGTGGACTGTTTATATGTGAATGGCATATCATTACTGACGATGATTGAAATATCACTGCCGCTGATGTTTTGCAGGTGGATGCATGATGAATGAAAATGCCACAGCTGTGTGTAACAGTTGTGCATAAGGACGATTGTTCTGGTGATGTTGGAGATCTTTGAGATTCTTTTTCATCAACAGACTGGTGGGTGGTGCAGCCCTGCCTGTGTTTATATGCGGACAGTTGATTAAGATGGCTTATTAATCAGTTAGCATCTACACATATAGCAATAATGGTGATCATATCGGCATAAAGGACATTTTTTAATTCAACCTTTGCTGGAGACATTTTCCAAGATAACATGCCCTCGCCCCCCCAGAAAGAAAAAAAAAAATTTCTGGGAGATTTTCAGGTCCGTCAATGTTGTTTTTCAGGTGGAGTGGATAAAACAGTTGATTGGATGGATATTAAATTCTAACCGGCCACTTGAGGTCAGGAAAATTAATCTGAGGCCATAAAAACGTCTGAACTCAACCATTAGGGACATAAAACAGCATCCTCTCCAGCAGCAACTCTGTTGTTTCAGTAAGGGAAGGAAACGGTCCGCTGAGGTTTTGTAAAAAAAAAGGCCGTCCCTGCGTTTTAAACCATGAAGAAAGATAGCATCTCACAGCAGTCAAATTGAATCACACACTGCGAGCTGGCGAGAATAACAGACACTCCCATGTGTGTTTTCCAATTCTCCGCTCGGCCTGGGTTTCTGCTTTATCGGCATCTGCGGTAGAGTGTGAGGTGAACACTTCAGCCACTTCAAGTCTGTCTTTCTTTCATCTCGGGGACATATGGGATCTAGCATTACAGCTGCTGCTGTCGCCGTTACTGTAGCAACCTTTCATACATTGGCCTGTTGTGATGAAACTCGCATTCACACATAAAGCTGAAGATCCAACGTGAGCGCAAGCTCATGAAAACACTGTCCAGATCAGCAGGAAACTGACTTCCATAGAGATTCACACAGCAGAAAACTAGATGCGCCTTCTGCTGTGTCCGTACAGCACCGGTGGAAGACGGAAGGCATAGGATACCCTGCGTGTCTTAATATAACTTCAGAAAAAGGATGGAAAAATCTTTCTCAAATGCACTCCTCCTCTACTCTCTTACATGCTTTGAAGATTCCCCCAAGCGAAGGATCACAGAATCTTTTTGGTGAATTATGCACATTATCTTTTCCTCACTTTCTCATCGAATATGTGGTGCAATGCATCAAAGCGGTTGGCAGGTGATGGCAGTAAGGATTTAAGCTGCTGTATTGTGTCTGTCAGTGGACAAGTGTGAGCAAGCCACCTCCTCCCTTTAACTGGTAGAGTCCTGCCTTTACCAGTTAATTCTTTGATTTAATGCAGCACACATCACAGCCGGTCATTGCTCGAAAGCCTTTACTGGTCAGGTATTGAGCTAGTAAATTGATTCAAAGTTGTCAAACATCACTGACCCCATCACTGTTCCCTTCATGTGTTCTGAACACTGCAAACCACTAGAGGGCAATCACTGTGTTAAAGAACCATCCAGCAAGTACAGCATGTGAGTGTGAGGGATAATGGCAGGCTTCATATGTGGTCTGCCTCTCCAGTTGCTTTTTCTATTTGAGAACACATCCCAGTGTGCAAAGAGAGCAGAGAGTCCTGATTTTAGTTCCAGTCACTAGCAGCAACTGGAGTGTTTCTGTGAACAGTAAAAGACAGAGAGGCCTCTAAATAAAATGGAAAAAGTATCATCTTGGCCAGTAGCAATTTTATTTATTAAACAGTCAATTCAGGTCCACCCAAGTGTCATTAACATCAAAACAAAGCAACCCAATGTGTAAATTCTGCCCAGTGATGCTACGGTGCTATAGAGGCAGCAGGTTTATTCAATGTGTCTCAGAGGATTCGTCTGCTTGTCTAGGAAAAACAAGATGAACTGTCATTATCTCAACATGCTGCAGATAGCTTGTGACGCACGCACAACGATGTAAGGTACATTTAATCTAAGAGACATGTAGATTACAGTGTGAGGGGCATGCCATCGTTACTCCGGATTGTTTGTGCATTCAGAGGAAAATCTTCTCTTGCAGTCCATAGACAGAGCAGAGCCTGAAGTGTTTTATTTGCCCAGGATATCTGCAGAAATTCTTTTACACACTGAGGACAGACGCTGCAGCTGCTACATTACACCCGTGATGGGATGGAGGAGGTAGAGTTATGGAAGTGAGGAATGTTGGGCGTCCTGCAGTGGTTTAAGATGCTGACCGTGAAGTTGCAATGTTTCCAGTTCGAGTGGCTGGGGGCTTTTGTTGCATGTAATCCCTCTGCTGTCTCACTCTGTCACATCTCTACTCTACACTGTCAAAATAAAAGCAGAAATGCTCATAAATGATATATACTGTGTATGAAAAGTAAGGGTTAGTCCATTACTCAGAGGTATTTTTGCAGTAGTCAAACCAGACACTGTCACAAGCATTTCACTTTTCACTTCAATTTCACTTCAATTGACAGGCTTTATTAGATGAAATGCATGCAGTTATGTTTTGTGGTTTGATTATTGATGTTTTTTTTGTTAATAAAATAACTGTATTTACAGGGAATAAATCAAAGTAATTGAGCACCAGCTGAAAATCATATTTTTGGTGACATTCATTAGTTAAAGTTCACACCTTTCTGCAATGATGTAGAAGTGTACTTTGGGTGTGGTCAGTACGCTCTGACATCACTGGTGGGCAACTGACTATAAACTTGGGACCTTTGGATGCTTGGATTGTTGGTCAAATTAAACAACTTTAAAAATTAAGATGCATATCTGTCATTATTTTATACATTTTATAGAATAAATTACCTTTAAAAAAAAAAAAAAAAAAACACAACTATCAATTATTATTTATCAATTACTGTTTCAATTGTTTGTCCAATCACTTAATCCATAAAATATCTTCATATGGTGATTTTTTTATTAATAATTATTAATTGCTATTAATTGCTGTAATTGCTTTCAGAACAAACATTCTTTTGTTACATGGTTGATATTATGAAAAAAGTGGGCAAACAATTCTGACAAGCTTAGAAATCACATTGAAGATGTTGTCCAAATAATAATGGGGCATTGTGTGAGTTGCAGCAGCTTCCAATACAACTGAGCAGGTTACATCACATGACTGCTCTTTAATGTTCTTAAACAGTAACACTGTTAAGAGGCTCACTGAGTGACCCACTGTGGTCAGGAGTTTGCTACAGCATCCGAACTAGCAATTTACCAACTAAAGGTCAGGTCTCACCTGACTGTCCTAACTGTCTCTGGGTGCTATCAGCACCCAGAGACAGTTAGGACAAAATAGAGAGTTAACAGCTGCTGCATATGATCAGTTATTAGGGAAAAAAAGTCATTTTACATATTCCTCTTATATTATATTTTCTTTTAATGACTTCCCTCAGTCTGACACTGATACTCCCTCTGGAAGAGATTTAAAAAGGAATATTCTAATGCTGATGCCAGCTCAATGTGCAGGTTTAGAGCCTATATAATAAGGTCTAATGTAGCATTAAACAGTGGTGCAGCTGTGCACACTCAGAGGAGGATTATTATGGGTTGTTGGTTAAGGTAGTGGGAAAAGAACAGACAAGGCTGCCCCAGGGCTCCACATGTTGGGGGCCCAGTGGTTTAATAGTGTCCAAGGGTCCCAAAGCAGTTTAATGTGGCCATGCTTGTCAACAGCACTTTCAAATAGCGCAGGGCAATTTTAACATACGTAAATAACCTTTTTTTTTTTTTTTTTAAATTGATCCAAATCGAATTATCCGCATATTATTGTCTTTCCAACTCTTTCTAATTTTAATTTTATGATTAGCAGAATCAAGCGGTTTGCTTATTTTAATTTCACAGAGCAGGATTTTTCTACTCCAGGCAGCCAGAGCTGCTGTTGGCATGGTGGTGGAGGGTGTCAAAGTGCCACCTCTTGCATGAGTAAACACTGACACTACACACGAATGAACGTCTCTGTTGAGCTGAGTGCACCTGGGATTTGGCGCAACAGAAATTCAACCTACCTGTTGAGTAGACGCACATGCGGAGAACAATCTCTTGTCTTTATTTGCAGCGCGCTGTAACCTGGAACGAGAAGACTGAACGCGCATCCGGAGCGCTGAACCTCCAGCCCTGAAAGAGTTAAACAGTTTTCCCATGTACGGAGGAGCGGCTGGCTGGAGGTTAGTTAGGCTGTTGCGGTGCAGAGCGTGTGGACGCGGCGGTGTACAGCAACAGCGCACCACAACCGGCCAACTTCTCAGCAACGCTGCCGCCACTACACGACAAACCAGCCATGTCGGAGCGAGGGAGGATCTCTGGATTTGACGGCGCTCAGTCTCACTACTACTGAGCTTGTTTGTGAGAGGGAGAGGGCTGCTTTTTCGCTTGTGTGGATATCGCCTTCATGGACGGGCAACGGGGCTTTTACGAGATGGACCCGACAGAGAACCCCAGCAAGGCGGCGGAGTATCTAAAGGAGCTGAACAAGATCATCGAGACTCAGCAGGGGCTGCTGGAGAAGCAGAGGGTCCGGATTGAAGAGCTGGAGATCCAAGTGACGGATCTTTGCAAGGAAAACGTCTGTCTGAAGGATCAGCACCAGCGGCACCTGGCCACCTGCAGACTCCAGCAGGGCAGCCACTCCAGCCTGGGAGCCATCAAAGAGAATGTTATGCAGGAAAAGTAAGTTTGCTGTTAATTTCCCTGCACATGGTTTGAATGAACATGGTGCTGTCAAAGTTCATATTCCTCATTTGTGTCACCAAAGTGTTCGCTCCATGGCTGGAGAGATCTGCATGGTGGGCGGCTGTGTTTATCTGTGTCATCCCCGTCAGGTGTAACCACGCACCAAATCAAACGCCTACTTCTCTCTGCCACTTTGTCATGGATCAGGTTTTTAATGAACCGTGTCATTTTTTTTTTTTTTACATTGTAAGGGATTATTGCAGGCTCACACACAGGCTACGCACGGTGTCCACGCGTATTGCGTAATATGGAACCCGTTAGGCTCACGGTACACTGTGTGTTACACGATGTAAATGGTATTCTGGAAAGCACAATAAGACAGCCGTGATTGAAGTCGAGATCCGCGTGATGTGACTGTTGTTATGACATTAGAGGAAATAGGGGTTTGTCACAAAACAAGTTTACGCATCTTTGTTCCGAGTTCAGCCTTGCTTAGGATGCACGTATCGTCTCTGCTAGATATTCTTTGAAAAAATGATCCAGAAATAATGATGCCATATTAATGTTTATGTTGTCTTTGACGTAATCTCCCGACAACAGTGGATGGCTTTCAATTTGAAACGGCGCAGTTGTTTTGGAGAGCTTCTATCAGACATGTTCCACCCAGGCTGCAAAACACTGAAGTTTAATAGTTTAATAAGACATTGTGTTCTGTGCTTTTTAAGTAGGAAAAGTGCATTTATTTACAGTATTTAAGTAGTTAGAATTCTCATTGTGATTGTGATGATGGATTTTACACATTCTTAGCTTTCCACCTGCAACTCTACATTCATTTCCTTGATGATTTCTGATCAAACATAGACTGGCTTAAATCAATTTAATTCATCTGATTTGTTTTTTTAACTTTAGCTTGACATACATCATTTCACAGCCACTGTGCTATGTTGGGTTTGGCGATATGGTTAAACTTATCACGGTATGTTGAAATTTACACAGGCGCGTGATCGCAGCGGGGGACGAGGGGCGTCACGTCCCTTCCAAAATACGAAACATGGGAATTTGCCCCCCACCCCTCCTAATATTTGTAACTGACACGACATCAGATTACCCCAGACGCCGACAGAAACCTATTTTGTTCTGTCAATATTCAGTATAAAACCGCCCTGGATGTGCATCATTCACAGAAAACCTGCTGCGTCTCGTTTGTGTTCATGTCAACAACAGTGAACAGTGAAAGGCAGCTGTGAGCGCGGTGCCAAAGCTTTGGCTCCATCCTGTAGGTCCTGTGGGTCGCAACTGCTTTAGTTCCGAATGTTTATGTTCCGTTTATAGTCTCGCATATTTCTGGTCATCAAAACAGGTATTTTAATGTAACATAGTGGAACTTCACGTGGAGCGACAGAGGGAGGGGGAGAATATTGTGCTGCACATAACAAGATGCATACAGACCGTGGCTGCAGTCGGTAAAGTTGCTTTTTACAGTGAGTGGAGCGGTTTCCAGTGTTTAAGGCTTTTCTCCATATATCAGCACACAGATTGGTCCATTATGAAAACTGCAGAGAGACTAAAAGACACAAACCAACTTTCATGTATTCTGCTTCATTTACTTCTCTAGTATTTCACTTCTACTACAACCTATTGAAATGTCCATCAAAATACAGCTGTTAACGTGACTCAGTCGAGTTTATGACATGTCAGATTAATGTCTGAATCTTACAATAATATCGTTCAGGTGTCACTGAATGTGATCCAGGATGTTGCAGAAACATCAGAACTGATGCTCTGTTTGCTGTCCACAGCCGGCTGTGTGTCAGATTCTTTCCTTTGACTTTATTAAACACCTGCAGCATCAAACAGCAGCTGAAACGACAAGTGCGTCTTTAAATTGAGAGAGTGATGTGCGCATTTACGCACGCGGCATAGCAGCGGTAACTACATTAACTTAATGTTCTGTGTTTGGCTACATATCCGACAGGTCAGCTGTTACACACAGATTCCAGGTTTATGTGGTGTAATTGTTTGTAATAAAGCAGCCTCTTATTGTATTTATGAATCCTGAGCTCCATCAGAGCTGTCAGGACATTTTAGCTGAAAGTCCAAGAGAAAATATATATATATAAAAAATCCCACACACACAGGAGGTCGGGGGTTCGAATCCCGGTCAGGGCGGGGTAACACATATCCAGTGTGGACCCTTAGGCAAGGTCTGTAATGCTGCTAGCCTACCTCAGGATGAGTGAAACCCTAAACTCGAGAGTCATACCGGCTCGGACGTCGCCCGGGTTAACAAGGTCTGCGTCAGGTGTTGGGGAACCAGGACAACCTGATGAGAAATAGGCAACTGGAACAAGACATAGATGGACTGGAGCAGAGAATATATATATATACATATATATATATATATATATATATATATATATATAATGATCAACCATCTAAAACATGAAGATATTCAACTATTGTGATATAAACGGTTTCTAAATTGAGTTTCTAGAAAATGTATCATAAGTAAAATAAGCAGGCTGGAATGTCTGTTTTTGGCTAATACATTGAATGGAATATCTTAAAAAATCAAGCTTAATCACATCAATATAAAGTTCACGTAAATCCAGATTTGCCATAAAGCAGTCTTGTTAAGTGATTTGCAAACGCTTGCAGTGTTGTAATACAAAAGGACAGACACCTTGGCATGAATGGTCTCTCTATTGCCCCTGACTATGAACAGCATCTCTGCTAGTGAATGATTAGCTGCACAGTCTAACAGTTTGATGATCCCAGCACAAGTTCAGACGCTGCTGAAAATACTGCCTGCACGAAATTTATTTTTGCTCCGGAAAGCTGCATCCACAGCAATAACCCGCCTCTGTTTATTTGTGCCGAGTGCAATACAGTCAGACCTTTTTAACCTGTGACATCATTATCATATTTGCTCGCTCATCGTTTGTATGGAGGCTATAAATAGTTATCGGTGCGGAGCAGAGCACGGGAGCTCGTCTCTCAGGATTTTCCATTCTGCTGTGGTCATTTTAACACCTGAGTAGCAAAACACAAAGGTTTGCGTTTTGAGTTATCCTGACGTGCTTCATGTCTGTGGTTAAAAAATCAAGATTTATGCAAAAATATTTGAGTTTAGAACACTTCTCCTGCACATTCACAGCTGAGAGGGAGTCCTGTCCCTTGTGTTCTGTCAACAGTTGGGCCACGTCAGCTGTTCTTTTTGTGCTGACCACAGTCAGCATACAGTCCTGGCCTTGACTGGAAGGCCAATGGGGGAGCTGCGTTTCTCCCAGGTCTTTTAAAACAAACACACACACACACACACACATCATGTTTCCATCACTTCAGAGAACATTATATTGACTTACATTCATTTCCTAGAGACCTATCCTAACCTTAATCATAACCACCACATGCCTAACCCTAACCTTAATATAACCATAAACTTACCTTAACTTAAAATCAGGTCTTCAACCCAAAATTAATGATTTACATTAAGCAGACTTGCTTTTTGTCCCAATAAGGGAGGCGAGTCCCCACAACTGTGTAAACAGATTCATGTCCCCACAACGTGAGGAATACCTGTTCCACACACACACACACACACACAGCATAATGTCAGTCTATCACCATGCAGCAGGACAGGTCACCCTGTTACTCCAGGTAATCAGTGAAGTGACACTGCCCAGAGATTTGAGTAGTGTTTCTGTTTTGATAGAGTGGGAGCATGTTGTTCCCACCACAGTTGGCTTTATGAGCTAATCCACTGTGTTTATTCTGTGCTTTATTTGGCTGTTAGTTCACAGCTCATTCAGCCCTTATCAAGGTCAGACTGTGTGTGTGTTGGTAGATACAGTATATGGCCTTGCACAGTGGAGAATAAATTATTCCTTTGCAAACATTTGCATAAATAGCAAAAACTAAATTAAACTAAACTAAAATGAAACTTGCTGCTCGGTCCCTGTTGACCCCCCACAGGGACTAGCAGGTTTCCTGTTACATTTAGGTTGGGGTGATTTGAAATAGCTACATATTGCTTTTATGCAATAATGTTAAAATACACAACTAAATCCAACCAAGTCCTTTCTGACTTGATATTGCACTTTGGTAGTGCAAAGTCCCTCACAAATGTACAATTAATCAAAAGATCAACAACCATTTTTTTCACAGTGGATCTGATGTTTTTGGGACCTCTGGGAGTCTACAGGCCGGGGGCAGTTGCCCACTTTGCCAGCTTAGTAATTGAGGCAGCAGATTAGTAGTCATGGGGGAGAACTTGTGATTTACAAGTTGCTGTTTTATGTTCCCTGACTGGCTGGCTGACATAAATCTGATTCAGCAGTAAATGTGACACACACAAAGTCTTCATTTGCCATTCATATGTCTTTAAACAAGGCACTTAAAGGAGTATTTAAGTTTATTACAACATGGGCCTAATGTTTGTAGTTTTGGTCATCGATTTCTATCGGTTATAACATTGTACTTAACAATTTAACTGCTGAAATCTGGGAACATCACAGCAAGAATAAAATGATTTCTCAAACTGTCCATTGTAAATTAGCCTGGGCGATCTATCAGATTAATTCAGTTAAAATGAGTACAATGTGTAAAATGTTTAAATCATGAAAATCGATTTATTACAACATGGATAAAAAATGTTACTTTTAATGACTAAGTAACATAAATGAACGATTGCTACATTAGCTATAACCCTAATACTACAAGACAGTAATGAACAGTCTACTAGAGGGACAGATGACACTGATCTGTGCTCTCAGTTTGTGTTTGTTGATTGCGAGAGCTGGACTGCTGGGAGTCGACTGAACAGTGTGTGGATTCTGCTTTGCAAATGCTAGCTAGCAGCTGCCCGCAAATATCAGGCTGATGAATTAATCTGAGGACTTTTCTGCTCTGTCTTTGCTGAAACTGGTAATTCAAGTGGTGGCAGCACTGTACTTAGTTAAAGCACAGATCTGCTTCTGTCAGTCTATAGGCAGTGTAGATCTTTTTTTAATTGAATATATATATATATATATATATATATATATATATATATATGATGACAGCCTTGCAGGTTGTGCAGACCTTTTATTATTGTTGCTCAACTGTCTTTAACATGAAGTTCTAAAAAATGTCGCATTTCAACCCTATTTTAAAATGTAATTAAAAGAGTTCCTATAACATTGACAGACTCACAATGGACAGCTTGAAAAAAGGATTAAAAAAAATTTAAACCTGGTGCCTCCATTACCCACAGTGCAACTCGATTCAGTTCACTCACCTGTACAGATTCAGGTGTGTTATGCTAGTAGCGGCTAATGTAGCACCCAGCAGAGATGAGGAGCAGCTACAGAGGTCTGGTAACCTTGCTTCTTTCTAACTCCACACCGCCAGGTTTTTTGTTTCTCAGCCCCAACTGACACTGTCTCAAGTGACATCACTAGAGAAAATCTATCAGATTTCACAGAGCTCCCTCTGGCTTTATGAGGTATTTCAAAAGACATTGTTCTTCTGCTACTCTGTTTGTTCATTAGTTGAGTACTAAGAAGCTCTCCGGAGCATAGACGGAAACCGTTGTACAGCATGATTACTTTGGAGCATTAAAGCTATATTGGATAAGCTGAACTTTGGCCTGGATCTGGCAGCTCTCTATCACATTACATTCACACATAGAGACAGAGAATGAACAAACCCCCATATGTCCTTCACCCATGCCAAGAGCAGCTCTTCTGAGGATCTTTGTTTCAGACCTGGATGCAAAGCTTCATCTGTTCAGTGTGTGTGTGTGTGTGTGTGCAGCGCTGCAGGAAATAATAGCTTGCTGGTCAGCAGCTCAGAATGCAAAGCAAATCAGAAGTCAAAAAAAAGTGAACACTGCCAGAGGACATATGAAAATTGGTCGGGAATGTAACAAAGTTTTGACTTTATGAGTAAGCACATATGCCACAGTCGCTATGGGCAAGCTGTGAAATATGCACTGTTTGTGATGTGTTTAAAGCCCAAGCAGAAATACATTTTACACAGAGAACAGTGTAGATTTTGAACCCCGAGGGTGGTCTTGACAGGCTGCCATTTGAATACAGAAGATGAGAAGAATAAATAAATTTTCAGAGAATACATTTTGGACTGAAATATTCATGGATGTTGTCAGAGGTAAAAGAAATCTGCCAAGTTATTCAATTCTGTTAGTGTTCATTTTTAATATGTTATATACTATACACTGTATGCTTCTTGTTGTTTCTGTATACTTTAAACATTTAAAGGTGAATGAACTTGCAAGCGTGATAATATAAACTGCACATCAGAAGATGCAGAATGTGGTGATTTATCACACTCTAGACAGGCGTTAGAAGGCAGATGCTAATGAGAAATTGATGTATTGCCAAATCCAAAGACAAGAAATACATTCTTATGAGGTGAACACAAAAAAAAACTCTGTGGCTGTATGAAATTAGTGTATCCACCTCTTAACTTGAAGACTGCTTTACCAGATGTACCAAACCTTTTCTTGGGATATTTCTTGGAATTTGCCCCCTGGTGTGAGATCATGATATCAAATTGAAAAGTAAATGAATCTCCAAATCAACAGGAAATCATTTCTACACTCATAATTACTTGTCTGTTTTAATGCCAATCTGATATGATTTCCAATTAAAAATGTACCATATTCTTTAATGACAATAACCAAGCTGCTTTGTGTCATGGTTCTGTATTCAGTATTTAACATTTAATGTTCTATAGCTTTATGAGCTCACAGTGTGGCATGCAGTAAGATTGCCGCAAGTGCAGGAATGGATCAGCAGAAGACTTGTCAAGTATGTTGATCATGCATGACATAAAATATGTATTTGATAGTATATAGTACAGCTGTGAGGTTGTACAGATGTTGTTTCAGTAGGGAACAATGTGAGATTTTAAAAAAAAAACAATAGAAGTAGAAAAGCAAGTACAAAAGAAAGTTTAAATGGAATGGTATTGAGGTAGTAAAGGATTTACTCTTTAAGAATCCTTATTAATATTTAAATGAGTTTGAACTTTTTCCTTGATACTATTTTTATTATTATATGAGATCCATTTGAAAGTAGGCCCATATTTTCCATGCTGAGTTGTGCTTATCGATAATCTCGGGGCAGTGTGGGAGCACAGAATATTGTTTACTGGAGCAGAACAGTACAAATTAGAATTGTTTTTTCTTGAAGTCTTGCCAAGAAACCGTTGATCTATGAGGCACAAGTTTAAAGGTACCCTGAGTTTTCTTTGTGAACAGACAGTTTTGTTTAAATTCAACATTTCTCACCAAAATGCTTCACGTGCATGTTTAAGGTTCAATATACTGTATGCAGAAGCTGTCTTCTAATGTCGTCTTTCAAGCTTTGTTTGCTGTGATCTCTGCCTTCAAAAAAATCTTTGTCCAATCTCACGGTTCACCACTTGCCTGACCCGAATCCTGTTGAAATAGTGATGTTTAACTTGTGAAGGTCTTGGGCTTGTAGGAAATTGTGTTTGTTAAAGGGAGTTTAAAGCACATGAACTGCATTTGAACCACACGACATACTGTTGAGCACAGTTAAGTTGTAGGTAGAGGCTCTCTGCATTTCTTCCTCATGTGTGAATGCTGTGTTTCAAGTACAGCTGTAGTTTTTTAATTCCTCTTGGGTCTAATTTGCATGATCTACCTGGTTCTTCAGATGCGATGGAAATGCAAACAGGACTGCACAACAGGGACTTAAAGTTCCAAGTTTAGTTCCTGAGATTAGTTCCTCTGGTTCCAAAGTACCTGGAACCTTTGGTCGAAATGGGGCTTTTGGCTCTCGATTGTTGGCCCTCAAGTGTCACAGAACTTAAGGAGTCACAGATTTCAGTGTAACATGGGTATATAAAATGGTGAATGTTTGCCACTAACAGCAACAAGGGGTGACAGCACAGTGAGTTTGTTAGTTGTCAAAGGTGCAGTGTGTAGAATTTAGTGGCACCTAGCGGAACGGACTTGTCAGAAATGGAATATAATATTCATAACTATGTTTTAATTAGTGTATAACCCCAAGAAAATAAGAATCATGTTTTCATTACCTTAAATATCTACAGAAGGAGCAGGTCCTCCTCCATGGAGGCCACCATGTTGCACTGCCATGTTTCTACAGTAGCCCAGAATGGACAAACCAAACACTAGCTCTTCAGGGCCTTTTGCGTTTTCCAGAGGTTCTCCTACACACTTAGAAGGGGGGGTGAGGGGAGATTTATTCAGTTGGTTGCAATCTGCAATCTGATCACTAGATGCCACTAAATCCTACACATTGAACCTTTAATAGTCAATTCAGGTAGTGCTTTACCTGTTCATTCTTACTCAGAGTATTCTTATTCATATAGGTCATGTACAACCAACAGCTAATGGGGTTTGTAACAAATCAAACTGCTAACCATGCTAGCAACAAACAGAAAATATGTATACCACATTTCAACATATTCTCCACATTTAATGACCAAACACGTTGTTTGACCATGGACAAACAGGAGCGTTTTCTAATCTGGTTAGGTCTAGGCACAAACACCATGTGGTTAGGTTTAGGGAAAGATCATGGTTTGGGTTAAAATGATCACTTTGTTAAAGTTAGAGAAACATGCGGTGTAGGTTTAAGTTACTACTTCTTTACAGTTGGGCAACCCTCGCTGTCATGGCTACAGTAATAGCCATGGGGTTAAAGTTAGGTGACGATCATAGTTACATTTTTTTAAAAACTGTCCCAACTCACAGTTGGAATTATGACACTTGCAGTTGGAAACAGGAGAAGTGAATACTTGAGTCATTTTCTCAGACTTGAGAAAGACTCCTCTAGATCCACAGAAGACTTTATACAACAGTTTTTACATGACTAGTAAACCAAACTTCGTGTAAAATCAGTGGAATTCACTTTAATTTTTTGTTTGTTTTGACACAAACAGGAAGTCTTTGGGGCATAACCAGGATGCCTAGTTAGTCTTCAGTTGTTTGATGTTGTCAGTTACATGGTTCATTATGTAATTTTAATTTTATTACTTTAATTTCTGATAGTTGCATGTAATAGCTTTGTCTTTTACTTTTTGTTTATAAAGCACCACTATTTATCCATTGCTCGCCTATAGTGTACGCTGCATAGAACAGTATTGGTATTCACCTGGACAGATGAACCTTTGCTACCCTTGGTGCTGTTCATTTGAGAGTAGATAACATTTTTCTCTAGGATTTTATCAGGTGTATAAATGGAGGCCATCTATCATTCAGCTGAAGCCATATCTCTGCCAGCTGCAGGACCTATCCTTTAGACTGGCTTGACTGCCGCCCATCCATTATATCATAGTTGACATGAAGGTTCATTGTGGACCATCCTGGAATTATGATTTCATCCACTGCCTTGTCAATGCCAATGTGCATGTAGGTTATGCTAAAGTTCACACAGTTACAGTGTGCTAGAGGGATAAATGAAATTTGAATGTGCCTGCTGGGATTTACTCTCCACTGGATCATTCATGTAGTTATTCACATAACAGCTGCAGGGGATATTTTATAGAGGACATCATATGCACATATGATAAATGAGAAATTGCCCCAATTGTGTGACAAATGCATGTCGAAGTTAACTTTTTCAAGGGGAGGAATTAGCACTTTTTGTTTGCCAGTGTTTTGACTGTTGACTAAATGGAGTCAGGGCAGCTGCCATCTTTGAACAGCAACTTTGGTTATGCTTTAGCAATTTTATGATCATCAATTGTCACTTTCCTCTCCACTCACAGCATCTCACAGCACCACCAGCAGCAGAGAAAAATGAGTTGACATGAGCTTGGGCTGAAAGTAGAAAAAAGTTTTGGAAACCGAACGTTTAGAGCAGTCTGAAGCCGGTGCTTTTTGTTCACAGGGATTACTTCTACATATGTTGACCTCATTATTTCAGACTTCGGCCACATTTAATATGAACATCCGACACTGTAATTTTATATACGTATATGACTGAAAATAAGGAAAAGCATAATAGGTCCCCTTTAAAGCTCCCCTCCAGACATGTCTTAAGCCATATAAAAATAGAATAATAATTTGTATCTGATGTGATTTTTTTCACTATAAAGTCCTTTCTCAGTTTATGTACACTGAATGTGCACATACATGCATAGTGAGGAGAGAGGTCCTCTCTCAGCTCACTACACTCCTCATGTAGTCATCCAGATTGAGACTGTTAACACTGAGTAACCTCATCTCAACTGCTTGTATATAATTTTCTCTCATTCTCTTGATACCTACCCAAAGGTCATGTCCACAGGTGACGACTGGGGCTAAGATTGACTGCTAAATCAAGAGCTCTGTTTGGTCTCTGAGCCCTCTCTTCACAGCTACATTCCATGCGGTCACATAATCACATAGCAGTGACCTCGGGTGCACCACTGTTAAAACCTGCTTGTGTGGTTTGGCACCCAGTTGCCTGTGTGTTTTTGACAATGTGACAACACCAGAGGAGATATGCATTATCTTTTTTGTGAAATCCAGCAAGTGAAAATGTTGCAATTCAAGACTGCAGTAACAAGGTGGTTCATTAGCTCAAGTTACATTATAATGCAGTGGTGTCTGGGATATTCTGTGTGACATGCTCAGTTTACCAAATATGGAGCCTTTTAGCTAGTAGGGGTAATGTTGGAAGTGCACCATTCCCCGAAGTCTGATCTCTGTCTATTGTAGTGTTGAAACCACAAGTAATTGTAATATATAAGCTGACTTGACAAAAAATGAATCAATCATTTAGGTAATTTGTCATTTATTTATTGGTTCCAGCTTCTCAAATGTGAGGATGCGATGCTTTCCTGTTGTACATACTTACATGTACATATGTTGAAAATGGAATCTACCGTCCAATAATGGAGGTTTCAATAACAACTTGCACCCCTGTGTGTTGACATAATGTCTGTAGCAGATTACTATAGAAAACAAGCAAAAAAAAGATACAAAATACAAAATGGGATAAATAGTACATTTTTGAATGTCACAGTCTCTGTACCACGAATAAATCCTCCTTAATGTCTTGTTGTATTACAAGAAGTAATTCCATTATAATCAAACCATCAAAGTGTCCAGTGCTGACGTGAACACTGTCCAAGCTGTCAAAACACTGAATCCTGCTCCTGAACTTAAATGAGTTTGGTTCAGTTTGAAATTTTGCTGTAAACCAGTAGAGACACTTGCTTTTGACAGTAATCATGTGTTATATAGGCTACTTTAAAGAATTGGGAGAAAACAGTAGATTTTCTATTTTTTACTTCAGCTTATGTACAGTGTTTTATTGTATATATCGTCTGGACTGAAGATTGTTGGTCATCCGCTGCTCATAGATATTTACAGGTAGAGTTGATCACAGCTCTGTGATACTGCAGAATGGCTCTGCAAACTGCCGACCAATCCCGAGTATTGTAGTGGGTCAGTAAACAAAAGCAAGTAGTGGGCCAACAAAACCCCTCTGTGTTTCTGACTGTTGGTCCGGCAGAGAAGATGCAGATAGATCTGCAGGGTGAATTGGGGCTGAGATCGCAGCTCCACTGCCTTTCACTCTGACAAGCTTCTCCGAGGTGTTTGCGTGACCCTCCATCCTGCCAGTATGTTCCATTCTCTGCACTTCTTGATGCGCCTGATGGGGCTATTTGAAGGAGTAATGTTTGACCTTTGCAGGAGGATTAGGAATGGAAACAACCTTTTTAAAGTAGCACACTGCATTCAATCAAATATCTGGCAGAAAGTGGTGGTGAACTACTGAGAGGTGTACACTAGATAAATAGCGGTAATATACATTATCATGATGAAGGGAGGTATATCATCATGTAAACTACGTGAGCTCTGCCAGTTGCTTTTTCAAGGTCTTTTCACCCCTGTAGCTGAAATGTCTTAGAACAGCAGCCCCTTGACTGTCATTGACAAGTTGAAAATGTTGGTGGGTTGTGAGGGTTGAGGGTTAATTGTTGAGTCAGTTTTATTGATCAGCAACCCTATCAACTCCCCACAGATATATTCTGGTCAGTGCTGTGGGTGCAGTAGGATTTGTGCTTCGTGGTACAGTAAACCAATAAAATTTGGCTATGTGAAATTTTTTTTTTCAGTTTTTCATAACTTTTCTTGGACACTATATTTCAGAAGTAAAACAACTTTCCTTTTTATATTTATAAGCAAAAGTGTTTCTTTTGGGTGCCTAAGCTGAGTTGAGTACTGTAAATGAAACAAATCCAGTTTTCAAATAGTAGAAGCCTCTGTGAGAGAAAGTTGGACATTTGTGAAGTGGGTACACAATGGGTAAAGGCTGTTTTATTGAATACAATTTGAATTGTCTGTCAGATATAATACCCTGATAATACATGAGGTGACTGTCCTCTTGGTCCAAATTTCATGCAAGTTCCAAATCAGATTTTTCCTTCCCTAGCAAAGTGCATACACCTGTCCAGGAATATATTTTTGTCCAGGAATATATGCGATTATGCATGACTGCAGGCTTACATGACCGTGTCACTTCAGCAGATACCAAAGTTGTCATTTTTTCCTGATGTGTTTCTTACCTTCAATTTTTCTATAAGTATCCCATTTTAACCTTTGTGAAAAACAAGAAGCTATTTTATGATGTTGCCAATATACTTTACAGCTACAGTAGCAAGCTACATGTCAACTCATGTCGCACTCAGTTAAAGTCAGATTGTAAGCAGGTCACAGTAGCAGCTTATATCACATTTACTTGAAAGGTTTGTAGAGGCTGCTTTAAATTTTGAAGAAAGAAAGAAAAATATACAATAGATTTCCTGAACAGATTTTCAAAGGTTTTTGGCACAATCTCTATCAGTGCCTAACTTTTGCCACCTTAACTGCACCATGTTAATGCGAGGTTGTGTAACTTTTGAAAGAAGTAACACATTCTTATTTTTGAATTCATAAGAAATGAAACATGCCATTTCTCAACTCAAGTCACCAAATGATCTGTGGCATGGTAGCACCACAAGGTGGGGCTACGGCCCTATGTAGCGCTGTGTATTTTGGGCGTGAACATGCGCCATACAATGTAACACGGAGCCAGCTGCTGGTGGTTAGCAGCTAGGCTAGCGGTTTCTAAAAGTTTAAAAAAAATATCTTTCGGTGGCCACTTAGCAAGTGCTTTCACGTTACAATTATCACCACAGTACCACAGCAAGCCGTGTACATTTTGCCTGCCTTCAAGGGGTAAATATTATATAATAAGGAAGCAGCAATTGGGCAGAAAATCACCCAATCTGGCAACATTACTTGAACGTAAAATTTTCTGCCCCACACCCAGTTATTTTGGGCGTGCAGTGTCAATCAATCAGAGGGCACCAGGAAAACCTGAACATATTACACACATATCGCCATCAGGCAGAGAAGAGTACACAAATAAAGATTGTAGGCAGCGCTTTTTCATTCGTCATTGCATGTTTCTGTTATTATGTATGATTGAGAGTGTGAGAGTGATGTGAGAGTAACAACTTGGTCTAAACCTACATTAAAGTGGTTATGTGAGGATCTGAAGGTGTTTATTCAAATTAGTTAACCCCAAATCCTCATTATGGGGATAAGCAATGCTTTTTCTTGTGCCATCAACGCCCTGCTACTGTCCCATATCTAATTTACATGTCTTTGTGTCCGTGTACCCCTAATGTGTGTGTCAGCAAAGGCATTATATTTGTCTCCCTGGATGGATTTGTATCCCTGGGCATTACATCCATTACCACATACTGCCTCATGATACAGTATGTGGTAGTTAGGCTAATAGGAAAAGCTTCTCTGCAAACTAATTAGGTAGAAAACTGCTCTTGCCCTACATGAAGGTAATAGCCATCCATACCACTGAAACATGCAGGTAGCCAGCTGAACATTTCAAACACTCTCCCAAAGTCCAAGGACTCTGATATTGATTAAAGATCTCTGGATTGTCTTTTTCCTCTCTCAAGACTGTCCAAGCTGCCTCTTAACAAAGACCCATGCCTTAAGAGTTATCCAAAATAGATCAGTTGGTATCTTTTTTTTTTTTTTAAACAAAGTCGAGCCACGTGGGAAGCATTTATAGCCTCTTCCAAAAATTCTTCAGTTGAATGCTAAATAGCAACTGTCGGAAGAATGCTTTCTTTTCATCCTCTAAAGAGTTATAATTGGCATCTTCTAAAGCAGTCAGTCACTAAGACTTTATCATAGCAAACATCTGCAGCTTAAACTACACCTATTTGCTTGCTTCCTGGGGCCTGTCTTTGCCAGCTGCACCCTTACCTCCCCGAGTATCAGGAGCCCAGATTTCTTTTCCAACTTCTTTGTTAGTGAAGAGGTCTTGAATATGTTCTCAGGATAATGATTACCATGTATAGGCGACAAGCTCCTCAGTTTTCCCTGACAGATGAACCTTATTGGTTTTCTAACCGGCTGCCAGATCGCTGTGACTCATCTCCTCTTTGCTGTTCGACCGTTTCACTCCCAATTAAATCTGAGTGATGAAAAGCTGCGGTTAATACCTGTACCTATAATAGGGGCACTTTACTTTCTAATGATCCATACTAACATGAAATGATGTATATCCCAAGGAGGAGCTTTGCGTCCTTTCTGCAAGGTCTTCAACAGCAGATCTGAGCTGTATTGAGTTACACATGGGAAAGATACAAACTCACAGGACAGATTTGTACAATGCCATATGAATGGGCTACTGTTCACTCCATATTTTATCATTAAAGTTACTTTTCTGTATCGGCAGAGAGAGCTGGGCAATGTACAGTACCAGTCAAAGTTCTGAACACATCTTCCCATTCACTTGAATGAGAAAGTGTGTCCGTTGGGAAGAATTTCGGGGGAGTAGGGTTCCGAAGCTATTTGACTGCCATACAAGCAGTTCTGACAGAGTATACAGCAGCCTTATGTTTCAAATTTTGGTCATGTGATAACAGGTGGTCATATGGTGGGGAGATTGTAATGCCTTTCTTGGTCCAAGGGGCTTTGTTGTCAAATGTGGACAGCCTTTCTTGATTTTTCTCACTCGTTGATTCTTTGCAGATGACTTTGACCACTTCCCAGTCTATGTAGTGACGGATCTCAGTCTGGTGTTCACAGACGGCTGATGCCTGTTTTCACCAATGTCATGCAAGTTTCCTTCTCAGGCAGGTTCTGTCTTTAGGGTGTGCCAGATGAGGTCCTAAGATGTTGAATGACTTCTGCTAAGTGCTGGTTCCTTGTGACTTGAAGACTCTGGCTAGATGTTCCAACAGTTCAGTCCCACTGGGATACTTCTGGTATTGTGCATTGATTTAGCAGTGTCAGGACTGGACTCTCATCATCCACTCCTTGCAACTTTTGGCCTTCAACTGCCTCTCTTTATCCTCCTCCTCACTGACGAAATATAGAAGAAAGCTTTGAAAAGTTAGTAAGTAGGCCTTTGACCTTAGATTAGTTTGTTACACAGACTGTTCCAAAGGTCAAGAATTAACTTCCCTGCTCAAAAACTGCAATGACCCATTTTGTTTTTAAGTCCAGTTTATGAAGAATCATTACAAGAAGTGTTTTTAAGCATCACAGATCACTAATGGAGCATTCATTTGTTTTGTATAACCAGGTAAGAAATATGCCTTTTGAACTTGACCCAACCTGAATAAAGATGAACCACAGAAAGCTAAAGGACAGAACAAAAGGACCCAATGACAAACCTCAATCTGTACCAATGATTAGCAATTTTAAATGTTATATAATAATAATAATAATACCAGAGCATAAAGAATATGTGTAATAATCACCTACAGTTAGGGACTGAATTTTCTTTTCTTTTCCTTCTTTCGTTTCGTTTCGTCTCCGGTTACAACCTCAGCGGGTTAATTTCATCTTGCAGAGATGAAATGATGACAGTCTCTTAAAGCCAAAGGTCAAGGAGCCATGAGGTCAAAGCTTGTCCCTGGAGGCTGTCCAGTGATGGATCTGAGCCCAGAACTAGTGGAAACCAGTAAAAAGTTAGCCTCCTAACATCCTGGCCGTCTCCCATACTGCTGTTTGTGCCAATGTGTAATTAGCCTTTGATTAATGAGTATAATTTAGTTTTATATAACAGGTCAGAATGATGTAGATCTCTGTGGGCAATTTGGGCCATTGTGCTATTGAGGGAGAGCTGATGGCCTGGGACAGCAGCATTATGAGCCCCATATTTCTTGTTCATCATTCATTCTTTCAAAAAAAAAAGAGTACAGATTGTGTTCAGTCCTGTGGTGATGACATCAAGACCTAATTTTTATCAATTATTTGCAGATGAGTCGGGTCAGTTCTCTCGCCCCTTGTTGCTGCCTCCATCTTTTGAGTGGAGAATACAGTAACCTCAGGCTAGCTTGCTAGTTAACATTAGAGATTGAAATGTTAGCAAGCAGCTTACAGCGTATTACACTGATGCACTGATTATATAACAGTATATTTTATTACAAAATGGCCATTCTGCTAATGCTACACCAAACAAAAACAGCACACTGAAGGCCATTTTATGCAATTTTTAGAAATGCTTTTCAGATAAAATGACAGTGGTCAAAAGCTCCTTTTATAAGATTGGACTGGAAGGTGAAGAATGGTTGCACTGGCATTTTTTTTAAAACTGTCAGTGATAGTTACAAAGACTTTCTGCACCCAAGGATCAAGCACAGAACTCTCACTTTACCTTTTTAAATTAAAGTAATACTGATCACATTATAAAATTGTTGTGGTGAAAGTGGCAAACATTTGCCTTTTTACACAACCAGCAGAAAGCAACATTAGCATTCATTTGGAGCTGTATTTCTGGCCACCCAGCATATTTAAGTCAGATATTCACTCTCCTTTTAGCTGTGATCTCCACCAACTCCTGAGAAAAATATGTCTTTTTAGCTGCTCAATGCTCCAATGTCTTCACCAGCTAGTTGCTAACTTCGTCTGTTTGCTGTTTGGCCCAGGACAGGTTGTGTACCATGAGTTTATCTGAGCTTTTTCATTAAAAACAGTTGCCTGCTGCAGCTGGAAATGATGAGAATAGTGAGTGTGAACAAACCATTTAAGTTGCAGAAACCAAAACTGAGCTAAAAGACTCTGAGAGCTGAGAGAAACTGCACAGTCAGGTGATAATCCTTTGTGGGTTCATCAATATGATATTTGACATTTGACCCATTGTTAAAATTGAAGTATATGCTTACCTGTGTGCCACCTGTAAATGCCATCCATTCATTGTCTGCAGCATGTCTGGTTCTGGGTCACAGTGGCAGCTGGCTGAGCAAGGTAGCCCTGACGTCCCTCTCTCTTGCCATGTCCTACAGCTCCTCCAGGTGGGGGTCGCAAAGCAGTTAGTCTTGTTGTGTTGGATATTGCATCAACCAACTTTGACCTGAGAGATGATATATTCTCCTTAATGACTAAATTGTCATAATTTGACCATTAAAACTCAATTGCGTATGGGAAATCACTATACCAGTTTAAACATTTGGGGTTAAATGTTTACACTTTAATGTATGGTGCAACTCCTGAATCAAGAACATTTTTGAAGTTACAATTACCACACAAAATGCTCAGCCTTTCCCTGTAAATCAGTGGTGTAACAGACGACTGGTTTAAAATAATGTTTGTGAAGCTATATCGAGGACAAGATTTAAGAAAGCTTAAAAAAGCCAGCCAGATATTTAATTCATTACATCATTCGCTCTGAATGATGGAATGATGGGATTTATAATGCCAGTAGTTTTTAGGGGTCATAAATGATTTGTTCAAAATGTGACAGGTAAGTTTATGCAACAATATTAATCAAACTATGTAGACATCAGTGTTTTAATCTTATTTTATTACTTTGCTAAATCACCGCTTGTGTCACCATGCAGAGCCCACACATCTCCTGTGTTACTGCCACAGCTAGACTGCGGAAGGATATCTGTGTGCTCAACACTGCAAAGGAAATGAAAGAACACTTAAGCACTTCCTATGATCTCTTATCATGTTCTGACGTCAGGATGAAGAGGTATTATTCAATCCTCGGCCTTTCTGACGTTCAGTCACAGATGTGCAGCTCAGCCATTGTAGCTGGTGTGATCTCTGTGGCATTAATCCCACAGGTTCCCACGCCACACAACAGGCAGGCTGCTTCGGTCAGTCTGAACTGCAATGAACTTATAAGTCCAGGCCGCTGCTCTAGATTTAGGCACTAGCTGTCCGAGGGAGGGGATTATGGCAGCACCTACGGCTACAGTTACATAATACTTTATCGTTGTTTTTATAATGCCAAGGCCAGCTCAGAAATGACAGTTTGCTTTTCATTACTCTTACATTTGTATACTTGTTTGCAGTTTTCTTTTGACTGAATGAACATTGTTTAATAAAATAGCGCACCAGTGTTTAGTCAGGGTCAATCCAGTCATAACAAGGCAAGAACAACAGTAAATGAATCAAAACAGGGTGCAATAAGACAAGTCTTAAGCTGTGCTAATTGATGTTTTTATTAACAGTGGATCAAATTACCATGCATATTGTGAAATGTGTTGCTTGAAATGACACTTGAAAAAAAAATATCACTTGACTCTAGTGCTATGTCCCTTCAGCTCTGCAGATCGTTTTAGTGTCTTTCAGCTCATTGTTTTGGTTTTAATACCTGTATTTGATCAGTCTTGACACTTTGATTGTTTGCAACAACAGTGCAGCAAAAAACTTCTAATAATCCCACTGTGCACTACCTGACTAGCATCAAACAGCAGACAGAGTCTGTCTGTTGACTAACTGGTGAAAATAGTGGAACCAGATATTTCCCCTAAAAAGATGGTGAATACCAAAACAGAGAGTAATTACTGGACTTACATTTCTAAGGTGGATTGAAACATGACTCTAAATGAATGCTAATGTTGCTTTGTATCCTCTAGATGTACAATTAAGCAACATTTTGTTAACACATTTGCCATAACAACTTTATATGGTGATAATATGTCAGTTGTGTCAGAGATTGTTCTGCTGCCCCCAAGTGGCCAAAAAAAATCAACTAATACTGCTTTTGGAAATTTGATTAAAAAAAAAACTGAAATGAAACAAACCAGCAGTCCAGTGTAACTCAGAAGTCAGTGCAACTCAGTATGACGGCCCACTGGCATTCTGGCTTTGGTTGACGGATGTGTGAAAGGAAAATATAGTTAACTTCAGTAGAGTAAAATCTTCAATCAGCTGTTCAAATATTGAAACAATACAGACAGACCAACTGTGTTGTGTACACCAAAGATAAAAGCCATATCATGAGTCCTGTCTTGAGATTGGTTTGGACCTGTATGTGTCTTAAAGCTGCTGTATGGAATAAGATAAAAATCTTTATAAAAAAAAAATCATTCCATCACAACAAGCACCCCCACTGCTCTTCCTATATCTGCTACACTCTGGCTAACAGTGTAGGAACAACTGACAGACAGCTCAGACCCTTTGGTCTGTTAGATTACTTGTAATTTTGAAATAAGAAGAGGAATACGACACATAATCCTGCTCATCTTTGGCTACCCTGGAATTTACTTTTCTCACTTCTAAATAAATGTTTATCTATAGAATACTGCATCTTGAAAAAGTGCAACCACACAAATCTTGTTGAGTTTCAGCTCTCTCTCTCTCATTACATTTTGACCCTGCTTTGTTTCCTAATTATGATGGCAAGGACACCCATATTTATTCCTGTGACACTGACCTTTTCTTACTTTTATCTAATCCTGGGTGAACACAGTATGGTTGCAATACTCCAATCTGCCAGGGCAGCCATGAGCTGAATAAAAGAGCTGCTCAGGTAATGATCTCTTGGCTTCGCTCTGAGGCTCCTGTGCCTTTCCTCTGCTTCACTCTCTTCGCCGCAAGCACTGTGTATGTGTGTATATAAGTCAGAGATAGAGAGGGAGAGAGTGTGTGTGGCACATATACACTGAACCAGCTGCCCCCTGCCTGTGATTGATAATGTGCCTCATTATTTGTGCCATTTCATCTGAGGCTTCCAGGGAAAGCTTCAAGCTGGGACTGTCTGTCTGCTTGGAATACCTGCTAATGACGGTGTGCAGTCCCCCCCCTTCCCCCAGTGCTGGGCAGCCACACAGCAGTCAGAGTGCCAGCGAGCACAACCTTGGCTTGGGAGGCGGTATATAAACACACACATTTATTTGGACACATGGGCATCACTCCCAATCCAAAAGCAAGCACATTCACTGGGGCCCCATCAAAAGCACTGCAATTTTCTTTGAATTATCCCAATCAGAGAAATGTAAGCATTAATATTTCCATTATACGTTTCAGTCCCACTGCTACTGCCCAGCAAGGATTTAAAGCTCTGCCAAACAATGTTTTGTTTTAACAATTGCTCAATTGCAGACTATTTCTGTCTGACATCACTCCTTATCAGAGCACTATTACATTATGGGAATGTCTAAATTCTCAATGTGAAGTTTATGCTCTATATAGCGCCCTCAAAAATTCCCACAATTGAACAAAAAATAGTGTCCATAGCATGCATCCTATTTTTTGTTGTTTTTTTTCAAAAACATTATTGTTAGATTAGTAGGCAGTAAGTTGACTGCTCTCTCAAGTAATTTTGACATAAAAGGAAGATTGGAAATTGGTCTATAATTGTTCAGAATTTGCAGATCAATATTAGGTTTTTTTAAGTAGCGGTTTATTAATGGCAGCCTTGAAAGCTGATGGCACCGAGCCCATGGAAAGCAACTTACTTATAATATCAAGAATAATTCTAGTTAAAACAGGAAAAAGTTCCTTAAAAAGGTTAGACGGTATAGGGTCTAATATGCAGGTTGTAGGTTTGGAAGCAGTTATCAGGCAGGTAAAGGCCTCAGGGGAAATTATTTCAAACTGTGAAAGGGTGTAATCGGTCCGAGTCACAGTACCTGCATCCATCACTGTATTGGAGAGTTCATAACCATCATTCTGAGAGGAGTGTGGACCAGTGATTTTATCTCTAATTGAGTCAGTCTTATTTGTGAAGAATTCCAGAAAATCATCAGCATTGAATGAAGAGCTATTGACAAAGGTATTCTGTGTGAGTTTGGTGACAGTATCAAAAGGAAACCGTGGATTATTTTTATTAATGTTAATCAAGTGAGAGAAATATGCTGTCCTAACAGCTGAAAATGCACATTTATACTTCTTAAAACTCTCGACCCAGGCAAGGCGATAAATCTCTTGTTATGTCATACGCCACCTGCACTCAAGCTTTCTACAAATCAGTTTGACTGCACAGGTGTCATCTGAAAACCATGGTGCTGATTTCATCCGAGTGCATTTTCTGGTTGTAAGAGGAGCAACATAGTCAAGCATTTTGAGCAGGGCACTATTCAGATTGTCTGTGAGTTTAAGGGAATCAGAATTTGCACTACAGGAGTCAAGTATATCAAGTAAACACTCAGCCAGTATAGACCTAACAGTGGTGTCAATACAGCGATAAGTATATGCATCAGGCTCTGAACACTTCAGAGTTCAGAGAGAAACACTTGTATAAACATCGAATGCCAACATAAATCTAGAGATGGGTGACAAATAAAAGGAAAAACTGGTACAGACCTGAATATTTGACCTCTACAGTAAGGGGATCTGGTGGCTCTGTTATGCTATGGGGGGCATTTGCTGGCATGGTTTGGGTCTACTTGTCCCCTTAGAGGGAAGGGTCACTGCAAATCGATACAAAGTTGTTCTTAGTGATCACCTTTACCCTATGATGAAACATTTCTATCCTGATGGGAATGGTCTCTTCCAGGATGACAGTGCCCCCATCCATAGGGCACAAAGGGTCACTGAATAGTTTGATGAGTGTGAAAATGATGTGAATCATATGCTATGACCTTTGCAGTCCATGAGAGATTTTGGACTGATGTATTAGACAGCTCTCTCTCCAGAAGAGTTCTAGAGACTTGTAGAATCAATGCCAAGGTGCATTGAAGCTGTTCTGGTGGCACATGGTGGGCCACCACCTTACTAAGACACTCTGTGGTTGTTTTTCCTTTAATCTGTCAATTGTCTGTATGTGGTAATGTGTAGTTTAGTTTGTACTTGTTCTTTAATGGAGGTTGAAGGAAAGTCCTTAATATTGGACTGTTCATGAATTCTAATGCGGCTCAGTGTCTGTCTGCTGTGTAAATAGCTAGCTGTTTGCTAACATGTGGGCATCTTTATAAGACGATAATATGTCAGAGGTGTGTCTATTAGCTTCTTGAGTTTCTCTGCACCTAAATGGCCAAAAAAAATAAATAAATAAGGCAACTGGAAGGGCAATGTTAGTCTAATTACTGTTTTGAAGTGTTAGCTTTGGAAACAGATTTTAACTGAGTTCAGATGCTTTTCTGTCCAAATATGAGAATTTACAGACAATAAATATGTTCTTGTTTATATTTACAGACTTTCAGTGTGGGTGTAGGCAGTCATCAACATCTATTCAGTATCATAATATTTACAGGCTAAATCCCACATTATGTGAAGACAGTTATAATTTTCAGCTTTAATTTCAACAACAGAAATTATCCCACATGGGCTTAATTTAGACAAAATCCTATTAAATGGAGGCCTCTGACCCTTTTTGGAGTCTTTTTGTGATTCTGTGACACAAAAACATGTGACCTCAATATAATACCAAACTCATAGCATGTTACACAGATGGACAAAGGCAGTTTAACATGTCTCCATTTTTATTATCTCTGGTGGATTCAGATCTTGCTGACACTTAACTTTAGACCAGCCATGCACAGGCACTGACTTCAGAAGAGAGAGGGGAAAAAAACCCACCTTTACCAGCACAGGGTCAGCGGGGTTTGAGCAGAGGGCAGGAAATGGGTGAGGAAGTGAGGTCAGAGCTGCAGCATGGCTCTGGAAGGGGGTCTGAATGACAGGAACAGAGAGGAGATGGAGATAAGCCAACAGGAAGAGCCTGCTTTGAAAATCCTGCCTCAACTCTGACTTGTCGCTTTATGGGGAGGCAGTGGGAGAGACGAGGGTCTGATAGTGACATTCTCCAAAGGAATCAAACCCTTCATACATTATTAAACAGTCCTCTAGTTTCTAATAACAAGACCATTTTTACTTGAGGACACTCACAGCACTAGACTGCAGGTCACAGAACCAAACACGCTCACAATGTACTGTAGAGACAACTGCAAAATAAAAATCTGGTTAGGAAATTTTTCTTTTTTTTTTGATTTCTGAAAGTGTGTGTATTTCTTCTGCAACTTTTCACTGTTCAAAATGCTGAACAGTTATGTCTGGTTCTTCTTTGATTTTCATGATTCATTTCTTCAATTTTGCATTTCTGTTTTATTGGATATTGTACCGGAGTGACAGGAGAATTATCAGAATTTCCCTCGAGTTTATGTGTTGCATGAGCTTCACTAGAAACCATAACTTCCTAAGTACATGGTAAATACCACAGTGCACTGACACATTGCTCTCTTATTCACATGTTATGAGATTTCTGGCATCATATCACAGCAATTCTCTGACTTTTAATAAACATTTTTATTTGGACAAAACTACAATAGAGAACTGGATTGAAATACGGATAAAACCAGAGCTTAATGAGTGAAGTTGAAGGGGTGGAGGTATCACACCTCTTTGGATCAGTTTAAGGTTTCACAGTCCTACTTTCCTCATGTCCATAATTGCATTTCTCTGAACAGCAATAAACGGCATGCTGCTGATCATGTCTGTTTTTTTTCCAGCACTATCAGATATCAAAGATTCTTTGTTATATTAGCTCCCAAATGCCCAAAGAAATAAGCTCAGAGCTGGATCGGTTGAGCATTGCTTTTGATGGGCAGTAGAAAAGGAAATAGAAGCTAGACCTCCATGATGGTGGTGCCTGCCAAAAACATCTCACTAGGGTTTTCACTGCCTTTGCTGTAGCCAAGGGCTGTGTTTGTAGACCAATGATTGACAATGGAAGTAATTAAGAAGTCTACACATCTTTGTACATAAACATGTAGGAGTTAGTGTAGTGTGTATCAATCAACAGGATACATACGCCTGTATTTGAGTTAAGTTATGCTCAAATTTTACCTTGATCTCCTACATCTAAGGATATAATAATACATGTCTTTGATTCTTTATGCCAGTCCCACTCAAGCAGTTCAGGTGCTGCACAACTCCATACCCATGTAGTGATATATGGAACCTTGTAATTCTCTATTCTATCTACTGTTTTTTATCTCTTCTTGGTCGGTACTAATCCCCCATCACTTGGACCAGGTGCCAGTTCATGACAGGACTCTAATGTCCCATCAATCTGAGTTACCCAGTGCATCATAATGCATATTAAGTCAATGTTTCACCTTACATATGAACTTGGACAATTTTATCCTACTAAAACCTGTACTCATGGAAGCCCTGCCTCTAGGTCAGGCTGGGTGTGGAAGTCCTCACTTCGAGCAAAGTTGTGGTCACTCAAAAGAATTTACAAGATAGTTTCAGATCTTCTTTAAGACATCTTTTTGGGCATTATAAGCTGTTATTATAGACAATAGAGAGATGACAGGATATATATTCAACAATGGTCTTGAACCAAGGTTTGTGGCCAGCGTTCTAACCCCTAAACCAGATTGGTGCCACAGATTATGTGCAATTTTTTTAAAGAAAGAAATAACACATTGTTCCTCTTATGAATAGCGATAAAAGCAATAAAATGCATTCTTGCTTTATTTTGTACACTCAGAGGTTTAGCTGCTACAACCTTACTTGGTCTGTTATGACCAGTGGCTAATGGTAGCTAATGTTAGCAAAGTTTAGATGTTCAGTTCACAGACTTTGTTTTACTTGTGGTACTGTTAGGCTATGTTTAGGCATTTATCATTGTTCCATAATTGCCACAAAATGAAAAATTAATTAGCAACAAAACACATTCTTAGTCTGTAACTAATGTCAGCTAGCAGACTTCATCAGACTTCAGCCGCCACAGGTTTTCAATTGTACATTAGTATGTTTTGTATATAAAAGTATAAGATATTTATATCCCCCAGTCTTTGACTTTTCCTAAAATAATGTTGTTAAAAAGAGTGAAGATTAAAAACACGGGCATTTATACCTATAACTGCCACCAGGTGAAATTTACCCGTATATGAAATGCATTTATTTCTGTGCGGTTCATGTTTAAACATTCTAAGTTGCTAGGCAATGGCATTTGTTGGGAGTGTGTGATCTGATAACTACGTCAAGTCATAATGAAATGATAAAAAGAGCAGAGGAGAATGACCTGCAAAAATTGTTGAATGTCTGCTCGAAGTGGTTTGAGGGACATGTATAATCAGATGTGTTCAAATGAAGATGATTTAGCCTCCTCACAAACATTCACTGTGTGTAAAACTTATTTTTAGTTATTTGATTATTCATTCATTTCTGTTTTGCCGTGTTATCCTTTATTGTTTATAGGCTATTTAGCCTAATCTGCCAGTTGCCTTGCTCTGTTTTAATGAATGGAACATCAAAAGAGAAATGCAGTATATATTTGCAATATGGTTACCTCAAGTTTCTTGGTGATGCTCTCTTATTCACACATTGTTGAAATGCCTAAATTGATAATTGATTAGGTGAAATTGTGCGCTTGGCTTTGTCATGATGATTTTGTTGCGACATTAAATCACCCATAAGTGCGGTGGTTGTTTATTGTTATTATTATGGCTCATTAATGTCCTTTTGGGGTAATTTGGTCATTTAAATAACATGGTTTATCTCATTATGTGATGAATGTAGTTTTATAATAATATCACACTACCCAAATATGGTAAATGGTAAATGGACTGCACTTATATAACACCTTTCTAGTCTTCTGACCATTCAAAGTGCTTTACACTGTATGCCGACATTCACCCATTTACACACACATTCATACACTGATGGCACTGATGGCTACCATGCAAGGTGTCAACCTGCTCATCAGGAGAGGAATCTAATGCATTCACACACACGCTCAAACACTGATGGCACAGCCATTGGGAGCAGTTTGGGGTTCAGTATCTTGCCCAAGGACACTTCGACATGCTGACTGAAGGAGCTGGGAATCGAACCGCCAGTCTTCGGATTAGTGGACGACCCGCTCTACTTCCTGAGCCACAGTCACCCCTGCAAATATGCAAATATTCCTAATACCCATTTTCTGTGTAATTTTAGACTGATTTATACTGATGGCCATACAAAGCGATTAGGGCTCTTAAAGATACTTAGATCATAATAGAACAAAGAACTCCCGCACACTGTTTTCTGTGCTTGCATGAGAGGAGATTTATTGGGAAAAACGTTTCGGTACACAGACCTTCATAAGGTTATTATTATAAAACAAGAGGACCAAAACACTAGTGATGATTAAACAAACTCATTTCATGACTTTAGACATTCCTTTGTGAAGACAATGGCAATGACAGAGTACATTTTTTAGCATTTTAGGTAGCAACCCTGGGCGGTTCTAGTATTGGCTCTTTATGAACTAATAGTCCCCTTTGCATATGATCGCTTGAGAAAAGTCTAGAAATGTCTAATTTGGTGATAGCCTCTATCACATTAGCAGTATTGCTTGCTATGATATGTTCCCTAATGAAAGCCCATTCCCTATAAATCCTGTTGCTCCTGGTCACAAAGGGGATGTTACCTCTTCAGTCAAAGGTTTCTCACTCTGGCTTCACTGAAGAGGATAAACAAGTTGGAAGTCATTTTTCTATTTGCCTTTCACTCCTCCGCCATCTGCCACTGGCAGATACTCTTTGACGGCTTTAGCTCCATCTGCATTGGCACAGTGGCAGACCCTCGTCCTGTTTTTTGTGCTGTAAAGCAATCCAACAACCAAATCTGATGTGGTGGCATACAAAAGTAAAAATGCAGAGCGCGGCTGAGAGGCTGCCAGGCCCTCTCTCAGTGGTGGTCTCATTTGTTTCTACTAATTATACTCATTTCTTGAAATTACTTATTGATGTGAAAATGCTGCACATAGCCCCCTTTAATAGTTTGTCTGAACTACTTTTCTTTTTAAAAAGATTGGATTGATTACATACTATAATGGAACATCTCACTGATATGTTGAATTGGATTTTTCTATGTGGCAGGGTATGCAATATCTAACCTGACACGCCAGATGGTTTGTTACACAGAACCATCTGAGAAGTTGTAAGTGGAAACTGTTTGGAAAAGGGCAGGCACTTTCAAAAACGACTTGGCAGGTGATTGGATGAACCATCTGTCCATCTCTCAGCGTCTTACCTTGCGAGGCAGCTGTATTCGTTAGATCACACAAGAACCCTCATAGGATGCTGATTGGTGAGAACTAGGGTGGTTCGGACACAAGCGCATAACTTGAAGCCTTAGAGGATAGATTCTTGTGTGACCTCATGATGTCGAGATCTCGCGAATCCAGTTGCCTTGCAAGGTAATGCAATATCCAGGCATTAGACAAATGGAATATCCTACTGTTGGGTAATCCAGTTATATTAAATATTAATATAGGAATTTTGTATCGACTTTGCTCTCTACTGGAAAGAATGGTGATTGCTCAGATATAATAAACTTTCATTTGAAGTACAGCACAGTGTGTAAGAGCTGTCTTAGTCTTCAGTAAAGTGATCTTAGGAATGTAGTCTGGCATGTGTATAATGGCCCCTAAATTCTTTCAGATGCATCTCCTCTCAGATGAACATTTCTGTTTTTAATAATTGCCACTGACACATGCAGTGGGAGGGAGAGGGGAAGCATGGGCAACGTGACGCACAGCAAAAAAATGTCAACAACAAAATCAGTGGTTGCAAACATCACCGCCGTCACTGGCCTCTTTTTACAAAGAGCCTTAAAATAGAGCCAGAAGATAATTGATGTCTTGTGCGCATTCCTATCTGTGAAGCTGCTGCCATTACACTGGCAGAGTGATGTTGATATGTTTGATGCTGTCATCTGTGGGCTTCAGCGATGATAGATTTAGATCAGCCATCCTCTTTTATAATCCCGTGTTCTTTAATGTAGCTGCCGTTAGCGTCCCACATCTTTTTTTTTTTCCTTTTCATGTTATGACTTCCCCGTGGTTACAGATGTAATGAGGAATAATATCTGTGCAGTATGCTGGCACATATTAAACACTCTCCTGAGGGCTTGAAGGCATTAGTGTTCACACCTCAAATCATGGTCACAATATGCTGTTGAAATTCTGCCACAGGCTCTTATTATAGCAGAGAAAATTAACATGTTATATCCATTAATGTCATGCTATTAAGTGACCTATCACCTCAGTGTGTTCACTGCACAGTAGTATAGCTATAGCTTGTCCTTTATCACACTGAGGAAATGGTGGTGCAACACCTGTATATCTAGCATATACATTAGGGTGACTGACTTGGCATGTCAAGAATATTCCACATTTTGGCCATTAGAAAACTTCTTAAATTGCTATTGAACTCTTCAGTTGCCATTTCTTTATGCTTAGGATTATTGTTCTCTTGCATTGTTCTAAAATTGTGGGAGTATCTATGAAAAAGTCCTACATTGCTCTCCTAGTCTGCATGGGAACACATCTTCAAACAACCCTTAAAGATGAGTGCTAACCTGACTTATTTGAAATCCAGTCAAATTGCTTTGTTTATTTTTGGCCACATGGTGGCATAGGATCAAACCAAAATGGTGGTGTTAGCAATGGTGTTAGCAAATAGTTGCCTTTTTACACATCCAGCAGACACGGACCAACATCAGTATTCATTTGGAGTTGTGTTTTTGTCCAATATTGACTATCTTTTTGGCTCTCTTCTAGTCACCAACTCCTGATAGAAATAGTATCTGTCTCTTTAGCTGCAAATGCTGCACTATGTTCACTAGCTAGCCACTAACTTCTGCCATTTTATGCTAGGCAAGTAGCATAGAGTACGTTTATCAGAGCTTGTTTACTGAAAAATAGTTGTTTCCACTTTATTGAAAACATTAAACATGATAATAATAATAATAATGATAATAAAACAATTGCAGCACAGTAGGAGATGAAGTCAAGGTGTCAAGCTCAACTTGAATTGGATGGCAATGAGAAGAGGTGGGTCTTCAGCAGACTTAAAAGTTCCTGAGGTTCTTATGTGAATATGTAAGCTGTTCCAGAGATTTGTGGCAGCCACTGCAAAGGCTCAGTCGCCTCTATTTTTGTGCTCTTGTATTTTGTATTTTTGTGTCCTTGATCATGGAACATCTAAGAGCATCTGGTCGGTCAGCCTCAGAGCTCTAACTGAAGTACGATGATGCAAGAGTTCTACTAGATAAGGTGGTGCCAGCCCACTTAAAACCTTAAAAACAAGCAATAAAATCTTAAAATCAATCCTGAAATGGACAGGAACCCAGTGGAGAGAGGACAATACTGGTGTAATGTGATCACGCTTTCTTTTTCAGGTTAGAAGACAAGCCGCTGCATTTTGTACTAACTGCAGACGATGAAGAGACGACTGTTCTACACCCACATATAAAGAATTACAAAAGTCTAACTAAGAGGCAACAAAAGCATGAATAACTCTCTCAAATTCCTTGGGAGAGAGATAGGCCTTTATCCTGGCTAAAAGTCTTAACTGAAAAAAGTTAGTTTTGACAACTGAACTTAACTATTTATCAAGTTTGAGGAGTTGTCAAAAATCACACCAAAGTTCTTAACACAAGATCGATTGTAAGAAGCTTGGGTAGGGGAGCTAAGGGCCAGGAGTACCATAGGTCAGGTTGTCCAAACATAATGATCTCAGTCTTATTTCCATTAAGATTGAGAGAGTTAAAATCCATCCAAGTTTTGATATCTTTTAAGCAGTTCAGCAAAGACTGCACTGAATCTTTACTTTGTTTATAGGCAGATAGATTTGTATATCATCAGCAAAACAATGGAAAGGAATATTATGTTTCTTAAAAATGGACCCCAAGGGCAGCATATACAATGAAAAGAGGATGGGGCCCATAATGGAGCCTTGAGGGACCCCACAAGAAAGTGGGGCTGCAGTTGAAGAATATTAAAAAAACTCTTAAAAGAGCTGTTTCAGTACCATGGAAACTTTTCATAAATGCCAAGGTTATCTAAAAATGTTTGCAATTGAATAAAAACTACTCTCTCCAAAACATTAGACAGAAAAGGTAGCTTTGAAATTGGCCTGAAATTAGAGAGAACAGAAGGGTCCAGATTTTTGATAAGAGGCTGCACTACAGCATGTTTAAAAGCAGCTGGAACATACCCTGAAATAAGAGAGGTATTTATCAAAACAAGAAAACTTGACCCAACAGTATTAAAAACTGCTTTTAGTAGATGAAGGAATACTGTCTAGGGGGCAATTTGTAGGCTGCAGATGATGAACTACTTCTGATAGTAAGGAGAATGATTCAGGCTCAAATTGATCGAAGACAGCTGGGCACACAGGAGGAACAGGCTTTTTACTCACAAAGCTTTTATTGCACTTACAGTAATGTAACAAGTGTAGTTGTCGTCAACTGGAGTACTTCATCTGGTTCACTGTCTCTCTTGTGTGCACACACATGAAGGGCTCAGACCTGCCCGCAGTGAACCATAGAGAGCAGAGGAGAGTAGCGCCACCATAAATCAACAGCAAACAGCAAAACATAAATAAATTTGGTAAATAACAAATAAAGACAATCTCTACTGCGTTTTGCTGTCATTTATGGTTGCCGTCTTGCTGCTTCTCTCCTCTTCTCTGTTCTTTCTCAGTGCAGGTGGGGCTGAGCCCTCCGTGTGTGTGCAGCACAGCGGTGGAGTGTTGGAGAGTTGACGACAATTACTCTCGTTACGTTATTGTAAGTGTAATAAAAGCTTTGAAATTAAAAAGCCAGGAAGAGCAATTTATCAACGTAATCCATGCAAAAGATGGACACAGTCCAAATGACAAAAAAAATTGCCTTAAAGAGTGTGATTTGTGTCACAATGAAACAAACGATAGAGCATAAAATGAAATGATAGATGTTTTTCTGTCGTCACACGATATATATATATATATATATCGTCATATTGTGCAGCCCTATCACAGAGTGTAAGGCCTTGGCACAATATGAGCTGTATCACAAGGATTTATAATTAATTAATTAATTATTAGTTATTGGAGACAAGGTTAGATATAAATTCTATTTTAGCAGTTTTAACAGCTCTCTGGTATTTTGATAAGCAGTCCCATAAAATTCCTGAGGAGACTTGGAGCTTATCCTTCTTCCACATTCTCTCAGCTCATCTACACACGCGCATGTGTTAAGTCCTAAATGAAGCAACAGAGTCCAGGATGTCAGTGCAAGTGGTGTCAAAAAGGGTGGTAAGCTCCGCAGCACTGAGATCACAATAGCCATCCAGGGTATAAAGCACAGAGTCTTTAAAAGCAACGTAGTTAAAGGCTTAATCACCCAAGTTGTAATCCTAGAACAAGGGACAGTAAATAAAACAGGCAGATGATCCGATATACATGTATTTCACTGATACATACACATAAACCATAAGACAGCACAAGGTCCAGTGTGTGTCCCTCAGTCGGGCTAGTCACCAACTGAGTGTGATGAAGAGAGTTAATAAGATTCAAAAAGTCTTTGACCAGAGGTCTGGTTTCACAGCAAACATGTATATTAAAAAATCACCAACAATTAAAAAATGATATTTTAACATAATCATATTTCTGTGTGTTGGTTAAATGGTCTTGTTATATGCTTGGGAATATTTCTGATAGAAGTTGCAACTGGCACTGTAAAATATGGATTTGCCTTGAACAGACATAGTCAGCATGTGGTCCTTTGATGGTATGAAAGAAGATACAAAAATGTGGGGGTGAAAAATAAAGAGAAAGGTAGAAATCACTGATTTACTTGGCTGAGCAGCCAGCCAGATAGCTCTGTCTCACAGCCTCCAATGCCGATTCACATTCAACTGCTGATAAGAGTCAGCTGCCAGCGGTGCCAGACACCCCACCAAAACCACAGATGATGGTCAGTCTCAGTGTCCAATGGTTGGTTTGGTGTATCAGTGCTCTGACTTGAACTGAAAGGTATCTGTATAAGTGGACACAGACTGCAAGATCACTAACATTATAGTGTTTTACGTTTTCTGTCAGTTTCACTAACAAACTACAAGGGCAAGAGCTCAAATATTTATGCCTATACACAATCAAAAAGCACCAAAATCTGCTGAGCTGCCACTGAAGATTTCATATTCACACACAAAACTAGAGCTCCAGCAATTACTTAATGGAAAGAAAATCTGCAACTATTTTGATAATCAACATTTGCTGGTTTCAAGTTCACAAATGCTTTTCTTGGTTTCACATGACAGTGAAGTGAATATTTTGAACTGTTGATTGGACAAAACAAAACATTGGTTGTCATTGCCCTGTGCTGTTGGATATTGTGATGGGCATTATTCACTCTTCTCTGATTTATAATCCAAACAATAAATTGAATAATCGAGAAAATAATTGGCTGATTAATCGATAATGGCAATAAGTTAGTTGCAGCCCTGCACAAAACACTTCTATAATGTAAATCTAATACCTGTATCGAAGTAATCTTTCAGCTCCAAACTGCTTTAAATTTGAGAAGATGCCTAGGCTTAGCAAAACACGTTTAATCCCTGTCCATTAATAACAAGCCCAATTCTGTGTAGTAATGGACGTAATGGCAGATTTCATTGGCTTTACTTCAATAAACAAACCAGTTGATGGCTCATTCACTTTTGCTCCACCATTAACACAAATGAATGTTGACAATTTAATTATTGTACCGTTTATTTAAAGAAGCTTGGCTGACAGACAGTTTATGACGTTTGGCCTTTTGTTACATTGTTTCTCTTGAAGCTATTGTGCGCTTGTGACTACACATGGTTGGCATATTGTTTTTTTCCCTGGCATAATATACCTGCTCTGTTTCTGAACATATTTTTATAGAATTAAGAAGCTTTTCCCTCAATGGACCATTTTCTGTATCCACATCCACTCAGTTCCACTCTGTTTTGACTGTCAGGCTTTAAAAAACAATTGTTACTGCACACATTTTAGCTATGTGATGGCCTGTCCTTATTATCCAGGTCAATACATGTCTGGTCACACACAACCACAATTATACAATCACATGCCCTGTCTTTCCAGTATTTCATCGTTGGGTTGAAGGAGCATCTTAAGCACCAAGGAGAGCGGTTGTCCTCCCAGCACTCAGCCATAGGCGAGCATAACTGATGACAGCCAGTGTAATGTTTTACCCCAGTGAACTGCTGTGCAGCTGGGGACTGCTACTAGCCTTGGCATCCCACAATGCAAAGCTAAGAAGATATACTAATATTTCTCCAGAGAAAAGGGTACACAGTATGTAGTGTTAATGCAGTTATTATTAATATTAGCATGGCTGTGATGGCAGTATATTTTCCATTCGGCTATAGCTCTCAGACTATATCCTTGCACTCACTGTACAGCTTTCTCTGTAGAAGTGTCTTAACATGAAAATTCTGCCAATCATGTTGAAAAGTTGGGCAACACAGAGGCTCAGTGGTTATGGCTGTCAATCACAACAAGAAACCTTTCTGTGTGGATTCTGTATGTTCTCACCTTGTCTGCTTCGATTTCCTCCAGGTGCTTTGTTTTCCTCCCACAGTTCAATGCATGCAGGTCAGGTGAAATGGAAATTGTGTGTAGGTGTAAATGTGTTTGTCAGTCTTTATGTGTTAAAGGCTTGTCAAGCGTACATCCTGCCTCTCACCAAAATCAGTCGCTTAGAAAATGATGGACAGATGTAAAAGTCAATAGGAGAGATAGTGTGTGGTTTAATGGCTTATTGCATAAAAGTATAACTTAATGAGAATTAAAGGATTGTTTCATCCAAATTCACAAAACAGACTTGGTCACTTACCTCTTGTGGTATGCAGATGAGTTTTTAGCATGGTAAGTCCTTTCTTGACCTTGGAAATGTTAGTTTGACACTTGTCCACCTGCAGCTTTCAATTGCATCTAATGGTCTTCCTCACCAGATAAAGCTGATTATGGTAGTGTGCTCAGATAAAGTAAACTCCATATACATCCCAATAAGTGGACTTTGAGATGATTTTTTCGGTTGAAGGTTTGCAGATAATTTGTCCAGGTTTTGTCATATCTCTCTCTGAGACTTCTTCCACTACCTCATTACAATGCAAGTGAATAGAATTTTGATGAAATTTGTCCTTGACAGCATGATCTGTAGATTGTAACAGAGTAACAGAGGCACAGCACCTGAAAGAGAAGTTGCTGTTCTGCACAAATAAGACGTTTCTGTTGAATTTTCATGACGCTTTCCAATGCAGCACAAAAAAGTCCCTTCACCTCCTTTGTATTGATGTGGTGGCAGAAATCTCACAGATTAATACCTCAAAACTAGAGATGATCCAAAGGATATTTACTGGGGCCTACTCAGGCATATTTTCAAGGATAAGTATCGGCTAAAATAAAGCAGAGAGCCTTACTTCACTTTGTACTGTGTCCAACTCAGCCCGCCAGTGTTGCAGCTGTGCTCTCGTTGACAGAATTAGTGTGTGACTCTGGCAAAATTCATTCATTATCAATGACATATTTTCATTAAAATAACATATTAAATCACAATTACATCATTGCATATCATATGTTGCTATATAAATATAAGCACTGAATCTGACTTGGTACTAGCAGATACCCAGTATTAAAGGACTTGAAGGGACATCCCTAGTCAAAACCTGACAAATAAATACATTTTTAAAAAATTATCTGTAATGATCGGCTAGATACTGCTAGAGGTAAGTGAGAAAATGTGTTATTGTAATTTGGGTGGACAGAAAAATGAAAAGGCTGAGCATGTAAATGTAAAGCTAAAAAAAAGTTGATTTCAAAATTTGAAATTATTTGTAAAAATGTGCCCTTTGTGATTAAATGCAGATTGAATTTTGTTCCTCAGCTGTTTGTCACATGCTGAGGTTATATACCAAGAAATCGATAGAAATCCACTTGACATTAGATGAAGGCTGCTGTGTCCTGGTGTGTCTCTCTGAGGCAGCTGCCATGAAATCATGGATACATTCAGTGAGGGATGCATTGATGCATTGTCACATTCATAGAATGGAATAATGCTATTCTGCTAATTTGCTGCTAATATTTCCATTGCTTTACTTAAGTAAAGGATCCTGATTCATCTTTTACCACTGCTATTATGCCTCTGCTGCCTGCAACTTGGTTAGCAACGTAGCTGCTGTCAGAAGCATATGATTTGAGCTCCAGCTATACATACAGTACACGTAGGGAGGTATGGGGCAAAGAGAGCCAATCAGACTTGAAGAAGTGCACCTGAAGTGGCCTCCACTTTATACTGGAGGACCAGAGTGCATAAGTCATCCATTCTCTTAACATATTTGTCTGGCCCTGGCCGACCCACTGAGTTCAGCTTGAGTGCAACCTCTCCACACAATGTTCTCCACCTCTAGCTTGCACCTAACCCTCCCCTTCTCTCTCTCACACACACACAGACACACACACACACTACCTGCTGGCAGCCTGCCCATATTGCTGCTTGGTACTCTACTCACAAGGGGGATGATAGTATCTTCCAATAAGACTGAGGGCTCATTTTTATTCCATCATGCAGATAGCAAATTGAGGCCGGTGTGGGACTAATATTGTACATTACCTTACATCAAATGCGCTATTTACTTCTGCTTCTATATCAGTCTTCTTGCACCAGCAGTCATTGTCTTTCACAAGTAATTTATTTCAGGTTAATTTCACGAGTCATATTGGAAATACCCAAAAGAACTAATCAATTTGTTTGTGGTTTCGGATTGTTGTTTGTTTGATGGTTTGTGTTTATATTTTACGAAAGAAAAAACATTGAAAATCGACTCTTGCTCTGTTCGTGTATGTACAGTACTGTATGTATTGATGTGCTGTATGAATAATCACCATTTCAGGTCTCCCATGTGCAGCAACAAGCAGGAAAAATGAATCTTTTTTCAGAGCTGAAAACCACAACATATGTTTCTTGTTTGCTGTCATGTACAGCATTCACAATATATAATAAAATGTCTATATGGCGCATAAAAAATACATGTTACGTTTGAAGATGGGCACAGGCCTTGTATGAGCATACACTCAGACGATTCAAGGCGAGCTGTCTGTGAAAGCTCTCAGACTTGTTGCAATGGTTATCCATATATTTACAAGCATCATACACAGACTGTATAAGCAGCATAAGTGAATTCCCCATGGTGTACTATGAGTACAATGTCAATACCTATGGCACCACTGAAACCCTATTTGGAGCCTCTTCTAGCTTGGCCAAGTGCTCCATCAGGTACAATTAGCAAGTGTAGGAAGCCAGTGAGCGATCATGTCCTTGTAGAGGAAATGCAACCAACATACCGACCAACTAATGGCTGATTGTAGGGTTGTAGAACAATATACTTTTCCCCTCACTGGCAGTTGAAAAGAAGCTATTGGGTAAACCTTATTTCCTGACTGACATAAATTGCACTTTTTAAAATCAATAGTAAAACTACCATTAATTTCTTCTCACTAAACTTTAACATGAGACGTTCTCATGACTTCTCACAAAGCACTAATGTCGTGCATATCTTCATCAAGCCATTCAGCTTTGGAAGAGTGTGTGCCCACCCAACAGTAATCCGTGTGGCATAGTCCCACTGGTTGGTGTGGTTGACATTGTTTTCAAAGGTTTGGATAATGATTTAAAATGCAGGGCTAATCTACCTAATGTACGTGAAGGTAAGTATAAAATCAAGGAAGAATTTATCATTGATTTGTACTGTAAGTAATGTAGAATCCCTGTTTGTAATGTAATCAACTATGACATTAGCCCAAATGTAAGATGACCCTGGTTACAAAACTGTATTTTCTCTTAAAAGGTGAACAGCTAGCTTATCATTCACATTAAAGCGGCGGGATACTCACACCTTGCAACTCTGAACAAATCAGTGGATTCCTGAATGTAGGAATCACCTGCAAATATGACAACTTTGGATTTAAAAAAAGGCATATTCCACCTATTTGGTGAATGCTAGCACGTCCAGGATGAAAATGTCTTTTTGTCATTTGGATTATCAATGTCTAGAACTTTCATTGACGCTACTGGTGTTCAGTAGGAATTACATGAACAAGTAGGTAGCTCACAGGGCCTTTAAAAGACCGAAGTAGAATCACATTGGCCAAAAGTAAAGTAACTAATTGGAGCACAACTGCAACAGAAACATGTTATGAGGAAATAATACACCACCTTCCACATTACCGGACTACAACTACTTACCCTGCTTCATCAGTGACATATTGTATTTGTAGCTGCAGGTGAAAACACCAGTAAGATACTTTTAAAACAGAAGGACGTTGTTGTTCCAAAACACAGTGCATGTTGGAAAGTGATTTTTAAAAGCTAGAACTCTCTGTACCCTTTTGAATCATTGCTATTGATCAGCTGTCCTTCCAACTCCAACAAGAAGAATTGTGGTCATTTATGCAACCTTAATCCTTGCATGTTTAATGCTCATATAGGTTTCATCTTGGTTGCCATTCTTATTCTTATATCTTATTTTGTGTGTTTGATTTCAGATTTGACCAAGTCATACGATATGAATACAAATTTATACTGTTTTTAGGAAGTCTGAAGTCTCTCTTCGATAGTGATTGTAGAGATACAATTGAGCTTAATAAGCCCTTTCCAACTTAACTTTTACAGGTTTGTATTTTTTTACAAGCAGAAAGAAGTTAATGTCTATATTCCATGTGATCTAATGCTTCTGGAAAGCAGCTGTGTGTGTGTGTGTAGTCAGGCATCATTGTTGTCACACACTGTGGATTTCCAGGGATGCTGCAGAGAGCCCATCCCTGCTACCCTCCCCATAGTGCTGGTCTTCTTTGGCTGTGATGTATTGCCAAGTGTGTGAAAAGGTTAATTTCATTACCCCGTTTGGTTAAACAACTACAGATGTAATTGACACAGGATTAGAAAAGACAATGAAAACTTGGCTCAAGACAGCCGCTATACAGCAACTAGAGGAAGCTTCTCTCTACCCAAAGGGACTTACATGAGAGAGGGCAGCAGCACTTTAACAGAGATGAAATATGAGAGAAATTGCATTTATTGGCTTTTCACACTTTTTGAAGCTAAACCTCATTCTCCTGGTCCCAGCTTTACATAAGCACACATGAAACTAAGATGACGATAGAAACTTAGAAAGGCACTTTAGTGCTTACACCTTAGTCCTTATGAAAATCTTTGAAATTGCAAGTTGAAACTTGTAATGGGAACTGTAATCTGTTTTTTACAAAGTGTCAAGGCATGAAGGTTTCTTACAACTAGTGTATTGTGAGATGATTAAATTTGGTTGCTGTGGGTTTCTTGAGGTCATGTAATGAAAACCACTTATTGTCAGGCTCATATCATTTAATTGGCTTGGCTGCAGCCCCCTGCCAGTTCATTACAGTATGCCAGTGCCTGGATAGTGCACATTGCTAGCCAAGATTTCTGCCATTCCCTCTCCAACTACTGGGAAATCTCCACATTTGCTCCGGGTCTGTGACTCTGCCTACTTGGCTCTAAATCAAGTCAAAACAATACTGTATTTTGAACTTGCTTCTGTTTGGCTTTTGGCTTTTGGTTTTAGTTTTATTTTATTTTATTTTACCCTGACATCAGCAGAGAATAGAGTGTAGGTAATTTTCACCCAGATGAAATGTGTTTCCAGATGGAAGGTTAAGGCACTGTAGAGAACTGCATGAGTAAGTGCGACGCATAATTCCCTGCAGCCACATTCATCTGTGATTATTAAAACTTCATACTTGATTGAAAAACTCTGTGGGTCTAGAAAATGTTAATTATACTAATCCTTGCTATGATTGGACTGACAGCTGCTGGAGCCCAGTTGATTGTCATTTGCCATAATATACTGGTACTGCAGCTTTTCTACAAGCGGACATTTCATTTCTCATCACGTTTTTTTTCCGACTCATTAGGACTGGATGTATTGATTTGTGTGTTCAAGTAGAAGGCAGAAATGAATTCAACAAAGAACACAGTGATATTTTTGTCATTGTGGGAGCAGCTCTTCAGTGATTTAGCCTTTATCTGCTGGAATTCTCTCATATAGAGGAGGAAGAAATGTCTTCTTGTGGTCACTATGCATTCTAGTTTTTTGTTTTTTAAGACTGGGATGAGGAACATATTCAATAATCAGAGGAGATTACACAGAAAATTGGATGTGTAGGCCATTATAGATAATTCCAGTTTCTTACAACTTTGGTCATATTTTTTGTACTTTTGGCCAACATTTCTATCGGTACTAATGCTACTGTGCTTACCATGCTAATTACTGAGATGTTAGAACATGTCAACATTGTTAAAAAGAAGGGAAATGAAACACAAGCAGTTAGACAATCAGAGCCAAACTTATTTGGAAGATAAAATGAAGGCGAATGGTAAAATTATTATCCAAAATGTCAGTGGTGAACAATTATTACAGTTTACAGACCATGTTCCTGGTTTATCTTTGACATACTGTACTTACTGAAGTTGATGAACATTTTGTGTGAATTCACTTTCAGTTGTACCCCCAAATGTGGTTTTAATAATCTGGGTAAGCTGTTTGCTTATTTAAATGCAATTCATTTCTCTGACAGATTGTGTAGCCCTCTTCCCAGATCTCAGCAATGACTTTGGTGAGTTTATCATAAATTGTAACAGATGGACAAAATTACAAATAAAGCCAAAAGTAGCAGTTTTCAGCGAAAAAAGTAAAGATAACCCATCATACACTACCTGCATAGCATACAGCTGACAGACAAAGTCAGCAACTAGCTGGTGAACATAGTGGAGAATTTTGTTAGAGACTGATATTTGGAGGTCAAAACAGACTTAAAGGACTCAATGGGTGACCAGAAACATGACTAAATGAATGCTAATGTTACACCGTTGGATTTGTCAATAAGCAATTGCTAACAAGCTTGCCATAATGTTCATTGTTGTGTTTATAGCTTGTTATGCTGCCCCAAGTGGCAAAAAACCTCAGTTGATGCATTTAACATCAGTTGACCTTGACCTAGTTGCTTATCTCTAGCATTAATGCTCCGTTGCTGCTGTAGCAGTATATTACAACACCCTCTGTATAGCTTGTTGTTAGCAGCTGATTTATTAGCAGCTAATATATACTCACTTGTTAATAAACCATATCAAACAACTCCACTAGTCTGTTTAATTTGTGTCCATTAAAAAGCATCTGCTTTGGCATGGTGGCTTGATCCCTCATTTTCCCTTCAATTAGTCAGGCGTTGTGGGCGTTGTCTGTCACATCCTGTGATTTCATGCTCTCTTACAGTTGCCCTTTTTTATGCTCCGTCTCTCAGTGTGAACAAAGAGGGTCATGAGATGGGGACCCATCCATCAGGAAGGAGGATACAGCAGGAATGTTGTTGTTGGTGACACAGTGTAGATTGTGGCTCAGGAGAAGCAGGCCCAACAGGGCTTATTTCCTGTTTAATCACATAAACTTAACAACAGACTCGTTTTAGGAATAATCTTGTCTGAGGCCTGTAACCTTTGCACTTTACAGGGTTGGCCCAAATAACAAAAAATCCCCAACATATTTTCTCACTCACCTTTAATGGCATCAGTGTAGTTTTGGTTTTGTTTGTCCAGGTTTTGAGATATATCTTGAATATATCTAAAATTTTTACATCAACCACATTACAATGGAGATTATTACAACATCTAAAAATCACATTCATAAGCAACAGCAACATCTATTCCCTTAACCTCTATTTATATCCATGGGAATAATGCAAAGACATTGCTGTAAACAGTTTACTCTGGTACTACTTTCCACCAAACAAATAGTCCCTATGAATACCATTTGTAATGTCTGTGGAGTGTGTCCAGAGGCCTAGTCAGACAGCCTCTGTGACAATGAAATTTCAGGGCAATATTGTCAGCAAATCGTGCTGCCTTTTGAGGGGAACAGGGAACCAGAGAAATGGAAGATATCACATTAGCTGTGTTGTAGCAGCCCTCTGCTGCTGGAGCATAAGCTGCTCACCAAATAGGAAAAGTTTAGAGTCAGTTGGGAAACAGGAGTTGAAGGTACAAAGGTCTTGAATAAAATTAACGTTTTGCCCAGTTAGCAACTAAGCTTGTTTCTCGGTGAGCCATTGTGGCTGGTAAATGCAAGCTCAGCAACTATAGTAGCATGTCAGCTAGCTCTGCAAGCAGTTTCACTCCCATCGCCACCTATTTTATATGGATGAGCAGATTTTGCTGTACCATTTTTCTTGAAACTCTACAAGTGTAGGACTAATTCAAATGTCAATAAGTTTTTACAACTAAACATGTTTTTGCCCATAAATAGTGTTTATCCCCTTTTTGGAAATCAAGATGCATAATCCTTCCAATTCAATCAATGCACCCAGAACCTTTATCTTTAATTATAGCTGGACAATAATTGTAATACCCCCAACACAGCCACCACTGGAGAGAGAAGTGCGAGCCAAACCCCCTACTTATGTGGATAAATTCCTAATTATACAGCAACTCTCTGGAGACAACAGAATTCAATATGTGCGGTAAATAACTTATGCACTGTGGTCTCCACCCACTCACAGCATAATGCACCTGGCGTTGCTGCCATCAGTGCCCGCCACTGATAACACTGGCTCAGCACTTTAGTACTAATGTGGCCTGTTTGGTTAATGGCGGGAAATTCTTGGGAAAGCTTGCATATCTCACTTCCTTAGATGATACCATTAACTTGGCTTTGTCAGGCCAGCGATCTCAATCTCTGAAACTGCGCCTATGACTATCTTGTCTTTGCCAGTTGTCAGTTAGTTTAAAAGGGAGTCTCATGTTCCCCTTTCCCTCACACTGGTGCTGACAGGGCCAGAGACTTCCAGTCAGGGCTGTTACCCCCACAGTCCTGTTGTTTATGATCTGCTATTGATTTTGTTTTTGACAAAGGATAGGTTAATCTTTCTGTTGGTCTCACACTGACAGTTTATGATTTCCTTTGGGCACGTCATCTTGTTTTCAATCAGTTCTTGCTTACCTTGCTCCTTCTGATTCCTACCCCCTCCACCACTTCCCTGACTGTGCTTGCTCTTTGTGTCATCTGAAAACAGTAGTGACAAAATAGAACATGTGAAGTTCAGAAGTGTCTCATCAAAGCAGCTTTGTACAGGCAGGGGACCATTATGCCATTAGTAAAGGATTTGCTACGCCTCGGTAGCTTTGTCTGGAAAAACACAGCGTAGATGAAGGTGTCAAAGCGCTACCTCTGCCAGCGTTTGTTTCACCCACAGGAGAGGAATTCAATACAGCTGATAGATCACTCTCATTAGTTGAGTATCGAGCACCGGGAGCCAAAAAGCTGACACTTTTCTGCTGAAGGGAGAGTGAGGAAAGACAAGACCCCTATTAGTTGGTTGAGATGGGTTATGAAAGACAACCTGGGAATAATGAAGGACTCTGTCAAACCCATTAAGGTTGGCTGGTTACACTCTCTTGGCCTGTCTAACGCCGGCTAAATTGAAGAGAGTCCCCTTTGCTTTTCCAAAGGAAGTTGACAGACTTCAGACAGTTTGCTCTGGGTGCGTTTCAGTGGTGTCCTTCGAATGATGGATGGAATTTTCCACCTCTGTTTTTCCAGTGAATTGAAAGGATCCATCCAGTTATGTGACTGCTGGGCTCTGACATGACATTCTTTGGAAGCTGCGGTGACCCACAGTCATGCTGGCATCTGTCATTACACACACGCCTGGCCGCACATCTGCCCAAGGTTAAAGAACCAAATAGGTCATTTTGCTTCATTCAGCTTGTAATTTCCTGTGTGTTTTAAGCTTTGGTTTGTATGCCAGTTTCCCACTAATTCAGCTGCATGAAGACAAAAATGTAGAAAAAGGCATCTGCCAACTCTTTGTTGATTTCATAGAAAAAAATCCTTTCAACTAGATTAGGATTAGAGGGAAATGTGGAGCTGAGGGAAACAGGTTCCCTGCAATGTTTTGGTTTGATATAGGTTAAAACAGCTCCAAGGTATCAGAAGAATATTCTGACAGTCCCACGGTACAGCTAAAATAAATCTTTTGCATAATTTCGAATGCTTGTAAATGAATGTTACGCAGTTATAAGTGTGTGAATGTAGGGACTTGTGTGCTGGATTTCTGATGGTCTGCCTCTGATGGTTGCCTTTTCTGTCTGCCAGCCGCTGGGATTTAACTGTCCTAGACCTGCTGGTCTGGAAAAGCAAAGAAGGCAGTTTCACTGGTTTAATTGGCAGCTTAGCTTTGCATGGAACTGCCTTCAGTTATGTATGAGACAGTTATTTAGCCAAATGTAATTTCATGCTGTGCTTGCAGTTTCATGTCTCTTTTTGACCTGCTCAAGAGTGCTTAATCACGGTGTTAACTTTGGGATGTACAAAGGTTTCTATCATCAGGGCAAATATGCAGACGACCAAAAAGATTTCATCTGTTTTAAGTCGGACAATACAACGCTTTTATTTCCCTACCTCTCCTGATCAATATCTTTGTCATTCATGGATCTGAAAGTGAAAGTTCGAGAGGTATCAGGTATGCCCCGCCCAAAGTTTTCCACATACACTCTCTGTCACATCTCATCTGACAAAATCTCATCGGCTTTCTCTGAACTCTATCAGGACTTCAGCTACTGTGCACCCTCACCTGTCAGCACCACCCTACCCAGATAAGATTTTTGTTTTCCTCCAGGAAGCGGCAAGATCTTACCTGCAGTGTCTCCTCTCTGATTCGGATCTTGGCTTGATAGATGCTTCTTTCAGCGCTGTCAGTCAGGGACTCATGTCTTGTTTTGTAGTCACAGTGCACTGACTTTGCACTGTCATGAGTGTGTATCTCCTTACCACTCACATTACATGATTTAAAATATGAGAGGTGGTCTTGATAAACTGAGACAAGATTGTGTAGAGAGTCATTATAGCTTAAATTTGTTGCCTCTAAATGTAATAACAGGTGTGTCATGCAACTATGTAACTGAACATAGTATTGGGTATGGATTGATGTATAGACACACTACAAGGCCAGTATGAGGACACCCCTAACACCCATATGTGATTGAACAAACCATGGTCATTAATATGCTGGGAAGGAAGGAACCTGGTTTCAGAGATTTGCTCTGATTCAGAAGTAGAGCACTGATGTTTGGTGATGTGTATGTGGACAACCGTGTTGTTTAGAACTTCAGCTGATGCCAGCAGTCAATTCCAGGTCCCATTCTCATATACAGTGGATTTGTTTTACATAGACAGAGCTCTTTAGGCTTACAGTATTATGGACAGGTTAAAAATGAAAGCTAATTACATGTTTAGCCTGACTAGCCACAAACCTGAAAACATTTTTGGCGGATTCTTGGAGACTTTGAGGCTGAAACCAACCAGGTTATATCAACCAGCCTGTAAGGTATATTGTGTCACACATGTTTTGAAATGATTAACTAGTCTAAGGAGATGGTGAAAGCAACATTTCTGTTGCTGCTCAAGTATTTTATTATTGGAAAAAAAATTGAGTAAAAATTATTTTTGCTTGCACAGCAACCAAAAGGAACAATGAGAGTTTTTTTCATGAAAGATTTTTTTATTGATAAAATCCTAACAATCTTCATTCCTACTTTGGACAAAAGCCAAATGAATGGAATGTGGATGGTGGTGCATTTTACATGAATGTACAGAATGACAAGCAGCAAAGTGTACCAGTACACTGATAGGTGTATACATGATGTATTGTGCCTTGTATTCAAACTCTGTCCATAGCTTATGTAGTGGAATTATGTTTATACCTGGAATGAAACGCATCTCTGGTATACACATATATTTAGCCTTGTTTATCTTGCCAAAATGCACATCATCCAGCAGTATCTTAACAGTCATTATGTTCCAGACTACCTATCTGTCAGTTTTATTGTGCTTCTTGGATCTGCATGCAGGTATGTATTTCTTGTTATTTAAACTGGAAATGCATTAGATCTAGATAAACTCCTTAATGCATCTTGATACATTTACACCTGGATTTGATGTGTTTTTGTTTTGTATGATTACAGTCCAATCACTCAGGTGTTAATGCCAGGCAGGGGTGGATCTAGAGAAATATTCATGGGGTGGCAAGAGTGTAGCATGGAGACTTTAAGGGATAGCAGAAATATACAGATGGGTGACAAATTAAAGAAAAAACTGGTACAGGTCTGAATGCTTGACCCCTACAGTGAGAGAATCTGGTGGCTCTGTTATGCTTTGAGGGGCATTTTGCTGGCATGGTTTGGGTCCACTTGTCCTCTTAGAGGGAAGGGTCACTGCAAATTAATACAAAGTTGTTCTGAGTGATCACCTTTATCCTATGATGAAACATTCCTATCCTGATGGGAGTGGTCTCTTCCAGGATGACAATGGCCCAATTCACAGGGCTTGAGGAGTCAATGAATGGTTTGATGAAAATGATGTGAATCATATGCTATGGCCTTCACAGTCACCAGATCTCAACCTAGTTGAACACCGATGGAAGATTTTGAACTGACATGCTAGACAGCGCTCTCCACCACCATCATCAAAACACCCAATGAAGGAATATCTTTTTGAAGAATGGTGTTCATCCCTCCAGAAGATTTCCAGAGACTGTAGAATCAATGCCAAGGCTGAGGAACACCATTCTTTAGAATAAATAAAGAATAAATTCACTATATTATTTCACCTGAAGACAGAGTGTCTTAGTTTTTTTCCATGGTTGTCTGCACCACTTAAGGACAAATATCCAGCAAGACTTCCTGGATTTTGATTGTTATTGTGGCCTTTTGTTTGGAGTTTGGAGCGAGTGATTTTAGTGCTTTTTACACTGGGTGCTTTTATATGTTGCACTTGCATGACTGATCTGAAATTTGGACATGTTTTTCTGCAGAATGAGCAGTTTCAGAGATGTTGGTAGCTGCAGCCAACTCGTAACTCATAAGCACCAGTGAATATTTTGGGTTTTTCAGGTTTAATCCATCCCTAACACAATCAAACACAAGTTACTATTACTAAACAAAACAACCCCGCCACTATCCATCTGCAGCTGTTCTGTATTTCTACTAGTAGAAGTTGGCAACCTTACACACACATTTAGCAGGAAAAAAAAGCCATCAGCAGTTCTTGTGTGCGACCGGGACCAGGGCATGCTGCACAGAAGGCTGCCAGGGCTGGAAGAAAAGTGACCAGCCACAACTTTTCATGTATATATTTTTGAATTAGATCAAAACTGGGGTGGCAAGGCATTTTTTTAGGGGTGGCAGCTGCCACGCCATGCCACCCAAGTAGATCCACCCCTAATGCCAAGTAGACAGGGTTCATAATGAATATAGACACTGAGGTCTGATTCTCCAAATCCATTTCAATGTGCAAAACCATGAATGAGGGTTAGAAGTGTCAGACAGACCCTGTATGGCATATTAGTTGTCAGACTGGTGTTGCTGGCTCTTAGTGCTTTTGACCACCTCCTGTGGCAGGGACACTGCCAGTTGTCCTGAGGCAAAGTGAGATGTCAGAGAGGAGATAAATGGACAGCCTGTTCCTCAGAGACACTGAAGTTCAACACTGTGGACACCTTGTTCTTTCCAAGTCAATCAGTGGGCAGCACAAGACTTTCATCACAGTGATAGATGCTCCAGCAGGTTGGGACTGTGGCAGTATGTGGAAGATAGAAGTGGACTTACCAGCGTGATAAATGAAAAGCTGGGGTTACACCAGTTAGTTAGTAGTATTAGTATTTTACTGTTTTTTAATTCAAGGTATTTTTATTTGTTTTTTTAAAACCTGCCCTCAAAAATAATTTTTGCTTATTGTTACTTCACTTCCATGTTTGAGCTTCTCTGTGCAGAATAATGTACTTTCTCTGTGCTCACCAAAAATCTGAGTTTAATATGTGTACCTACGAGCAGGATTTCTGACATCACAAATAGTTTGAAGCCAATCAAGGGCCATAAACAACTCCAGTGCACATACATTGAGAATGGACTTTTCAGTGAAGTAGGAGACATCTTGTATCCAGCAGTTAAACTTTTGGAATGAAAAAAATATTTGCACATTCATAGATTATGTATTTTTCAGTGAGGAAGGAGTAGATGTTATTTTTTTAGGAATTTTAATGAGGTAACTGAACATTTTTTGTGGGAAAAACCTGTCAGACACAATTTATTATTCCAAGCACAGTATTTTTGCATGAGATCTTTAAATATTCTCATAGGTTCAGTAGAGTTTTGATATTTATGACTGAAGCTATTGTTTTCATACTTCAGTCAAGTATGTTTTTCAATTTATTGATTAATCATTTAGATAGTGAAAATTGTAGCGATAGTGAATCAGTTTCCTGAGCCCAAGGTGATGACATCAAATCTAACCAACAGTTAATAACAGTTTATTGGTAATGATTATATCATGTTTCAATGACAGTGAACACATATATAGATGTAAAAAAGAAGAAAATAAACTTTATATAGTTAAGCATTTCTCTGCAACAGAGGCTTAATCCCTAAGGCTATTACAGGGCTGCAGTTTAATATGTTATTTTGTGAGGGAGAATGAATGAAATATTATTCGTTTTTTATTTTATACTTTTTGTCTGACAGCATACATATTCCAGTATCCTGGTTCTTGCTGAAAGGATTGATATAATTCGCTGGCCCAGGAAGGTTTTTAAAAAGCCAGTGTATTGATCTATAAAAGATATTTGTTCGGTGAGGTGTATTAGTGGTCATCCAGAAGTGTTTGTGATATTACATCTACCCAGCAGAGACACTGTGCAAGAGGCATAACTGTGAAACCATAGTGAAAAGAAGATTTCATCATCCTATGAAATGGGGAAGAATTACAGGATTGAATTGTTGACAGAGTAAAGCCTTTCTCTCTTTATCGGGTCAAGGATAAACTCTCATGAGCTTATGCTTTGGAGGGATTTTGAGGCTGTGTAACAGCATTCAGTGCAATAACAGACAGAACTTCATAGTGCTGAAGAAATGGAATTACCTCAGCTCTAAACAGTAGCCCCACTTTACCAGAGGACAGTGTGGGATTCTGAGGAGTGCGGGGGGCTCAGTGTGTGGTGGCTAATGGTAATCACTCCCAGCTCCAGATAGATGATTGCTAGCTGTACTGTTCTACCACTGACCCCTTTGTTGGACACCCAGACTCAATTGGGTCCATAATGTCTTACTAAGAGCTCTTGGATAAGACCATTTCTACTGTAGTACAAAAAAAGCAGCTTGGTGTTTTGATGAGACTGTAGGACAGCATACTGATGACTCTAGAGTGGAGTTTCACTGTCGGGCAAGTCACTCTGCTGACAGAAAAATAACTTTTTTGTCTATAGGTTGCAGAGGTTGGCAAAATTACAAAATTCACCTGCCACATTCTCTACAGTAGGTCTTTAATATAGACTGGTACTGCAGGTGTCTTACCAAAGGGTGGACAAATGTACAAGTCGTGTTCAAATATTTACCAGTATGTGGATGGAGGTAATTTTCCACCCTGTACAGTGAGAAGCAATGAAAATGCCCAAGAAAACAAAGTTGTTGTTTTTTCTCTCTCTCTCTCTCTCTCTACCTGCTGGGAAATAATTTACTACCATACCTGCAGTCATTCACTTACGTTGTTGTCTTTTGAGGAGGGACTATGTTTTTGACAATTTGAGTCAGGTAATTACTACTTATAGCAAACTTTTTGCTAGATTTTTCATAAAAATGTTCTGCTCTGTTGTGGAGATGTCAAGGAATCCAAGCAGCTATAAGGAGTCTGCTGGAAGAAGACTTCTTTATTTACTCCGCCCTGTACTAAACAAAAACAGCAGCATTAGATCTTAGTAAAGTCAACAATACCAAAGGCTTCAAGACATTAGGAGGTTGGGGTGGTGGATGGAGGTTGGGTTGGTGGATGGAGGTTGGGGTGGTGGATGGAGGTTGGGTTGCTGGATGGAGGTTGGGTTGGTGGATTGAGGTTGGGATGGTGGATGGAGGTTGGGTTGGTGGATGGAGCTGTGGTATCAAATAGTGTTATGAGTGTATCAGCAGAGTAAAAGTGTTAGGTTGTAATAGCCATGCTGTACACCTCCATGAATATAACTGGAAGTTACTCATCAGCTTGTAGCTGAGCAGTTCATTAATGAGTCTTTCATAATGAAGCAGCTGATCTCTACCCTTATGATCAGACTCAAATGTAATTTAGTTTCCCCTCCAACATTCAGCCTTGTCACCATTTTTGCTGCCATTTTTCTTTCATTGCTTTTCATGGATGTAGCTAGGCAAGCTAGCAAGCTATATAGGAAGGTGACATGGCATTCTTAATCTTGACTACAAGCTCTGACTACTCAACTACTCAGGGAAAACAGCTGGGTGCACATTGGTGGTGATTCTGGGGTCTGGAACCAGCTTAGCTGAAACCAATCAACTAATCAGTGCTTTGCCTGAACTAATGCTATGTTCCAACAAAGTACGGAGGTCAGTTAACAATTATTGACCAATGTCTATTTAGCTCATGACAGTCCAACTTTTAAGGTTGACATTTTTAAGGTTTATGAAAGTCACAGAAAGTAATAGTAACCGTTTTTACCTGAGTAGGGCAGTGTTCAGATAAACATTAACACTCCACATTTATTTCGATGGCACCACTGCAAGGCAGTCTGGCAAAAATATGCAGCGTTGTCCATAAAAAAAACCTGTACCTGGAACAATATTTGCTGTGATTCAATGCAACATCATCTGGTGGGACACTGTTTTTAGCAATCAAATATGTGCAAGTGCACATTCTTATTGGATTACTTTGTGACATGAAGAGTGTACTTCATTGCCTCACAATCATTAAAATGGAGGATAAAATTATTTTTGCTGTGTTACCTTTCCAGAGATGCAAAATCTTTTGCTGTCTGATAAGCCTCAAAACTCATGAATTGATTACTTTAACTGGACTTCGTAGATTTTTAATAACCCAGTGGTACCTGTAGCAACACCGCTGCACCAACATAGCCTCTAGCATTTTTTTTAGTATTGATATATTTGGCCTTATCACCTGCTACAGTACCAGTATTTCAGTTCTCTTTCCAACAATGCAGGTCTAGATGTATTTTCACTGCGCTGCAAGGATTTCCCTTTCCATACAAACTAAATCTCTGGTCTGTATAGCAGGTTTTTGCTGTGACATTACTCAACAAGACAAATAGTTTCACATCATTTCTGTAATGCACTGTATGGAATGAGCATGCTCCTTATTCCTTCATTCTGCTATTTACACCAAGCTCCCTTTGTCATTGCTTTCATGTAAGGCTCACCAAAACTCCTGCTGCCTCTTCATGGCAATTTAATGACAGCCCCAAGTAACAAAGTCTAATTTTGTTTGTTGCCTTTTGTTGAGAAGGTAAAATAGCAACACTCACTAATAATGCATGTGGATATGACCTGCAGTCAAATGGTTTAGTATTCTGAATGCTTCTACATGCTGAAGTTTAGGATTTATATTCAAAGTTATCTCAGAGTTTTCTATAACAACAATAATTTACAATACTCCCGGTTTTCAGCCTCGACTTGCTGTTCTCATTGTTTTACCACATTGCAAAAGAAGCATTTTCGTCTTTTGTTTGCAATACATTATCATCCGAGCTACCCAGATTGTGAGATGGAGCTCATTTTTTTGTGGCTGTGCCTTTTAACTGTTTTTTCCTCAATCTCTGACTTGTATATGCTAATATAGGAGGTGTATGGCCTCTGTTTAAAACCTTATATATCCACTGCTCAAGATTATGGTTCAATCAATATGTGTAAATGTTTAAAGATACACTCATCTACATTTTCTTGTATTGAGCATGGATGAAATATCTATGTGTATTGTGAAAGGTCGCTCATAGTGACTCTTAAGCTGCCAATATGTTTCATCAGAACTGCTTGTCAGATAGTTGAATGATTTCTGAAAAACCCACTGTACGCTGTCCAGCACCAAGTGCTAGACAGACAAAGTCAGCCACTAGCTGGTAACCATAGAACAACCAGCTATTTCTGAATGGAGTGAAAACCAAAACAGAACCAAAAAAGTGAACAAATTTTGGATTTACATTCTTCAAGGTTCCGGAAACACAATTCCATATTAATGTTGTGCCATGCCTGCTGAATAAGTAAATCAGTGATTGGTTGCTAACATGTTAGCCATCACAACCTTTATGTGATAATAAGGCTGATGTTGTGGTTTCAGCTTGTTTATCTGTCTCCAAGTGACCAAAAAAAAAAAAGAATGCAAAAGAATGCAGCTTTAGGGTTAGCATCAATGTTTTTAGATTTAAAGGCTACTTAAAGGCTACTGATACTTTGTGTTAGCTGTCAATATCATCAAATGAAAACCGTTTTCAAGCTAATACATTGCATACAGTATATTCTGTCTCCCTACCCTACACAGACATTCAGAATAATGGGATTCTATTAAATAAGATGATTAAATATGATGGATATGTCAAAACAATTAAGAGTTTTTAGAGTTAACAGATTTTAACCTCTATCATCAGAGAACACTGATTGGCTGATATGATAAAAGTGTTACGGCCAACACTAGTCTAACCTTGGACATGGGCATACTTTCTGTGTGCTTATGCATATACATATTTGTGCACACATAGGCCTGCTGTACAGTATCCTTTGTGTGTGTTTGAATATCCTCCCCTGAATCCACATCGTTGTGTTCTTCAGCCAGTGTCCCATGGGTCCCTCTGGTGTTCCAGGTGTGTCATTTAGCAGGTGAGCAGGGCTGTCAGCAGCTTTACCCTTAACCTCCCATTCCTCCCATGGCCTCCCGCTGTCTCCTCGTCCCTGGGGTGAGAGCTAAACCGGGTCCATTGGCTGATTTAACCCATCAGCCCACTCCAGAATGATGTGTTGTGTCCAGTTTTAAATCACTCCAGCTGTAATGTTGCTCCACTGGGAGAATTGCAGTGTTTTGTATGCTGACACTGCATTCTGAGAGAAGGAGCATGCCAAGGTTAACTGGGTTGTTGTGGCCAGTGGCTATGTGCCTTCACGTGGTATGCACCAACACACCTGTGTAAGGAAATTTCCCTGGGCTAACAGAAAATAAGGTGCGTTTAGCGCTGCTCTGTTTCAGTGCTAATCAGGGTGATACAGACAAGAACAATATTTGATAGGAAGTTCTTCCTTATACCAAATGATCTCAGTACAGAGGCAGAGATCTTATTAGATTCCTGAGCTGCATGCATTTGCATAGTAATGAGAAAAAATTGATTTTTATGAAGCTACCATAACTACTGGATGCTTGTAAGATAGAAGGGTAATGTTAATAACGTTCATGTGATATGTGAAGAGAAACACACTATGTAAACAGAAATGTTTGCAGTTCAGTTCAATAATTAGCATAATGAAGGACATCATTATAACTGCTGTCTATGTTTAATATGGCAGAATATTTGTTAGCTGTATTCATCCATGTCTCCTTAAAATTACGTCATACACTACTAATCTATTTTAGCAAATGCATTTATTAACCCAACGAGGAAACATTTGTATTGGGTGAATCTGTAGATTTTTTTTTTCCTCTACAGTAACCTGGCAACATATGTCATATTTTTATGGATATATGTAGTGGATGCAGGACATGGACCCTTGTCTTTGTACCTGTCCACCTTGACCTCCTTCCTGTGACGTCTGTCACAACTAATTGAAAACCTTGGGTGATATAACATAGCTAATATGATGTAACCCACACCTTAACCCTACACTGTCAAGTATGCATGCACTGATCCAACTTTTTCTCTCTCAATACTGATTCCAATACCTCAACTTTTGGTGTTTATTTGATACGGGTTCCCTCTTTGTCCCAAATTTAAAAACTGCATACTTTACTGTGTGGACCTCACTGGGGATCACTTTAATGCAAGATAACATGAAGCCAGGGGTTGCTGAATAGGTAACCGATAGTAGAAAGAAAACTATATTTAATGTGGATTGGTCACATCATGGCCCATACCTGATCCTCTTAATAAGGTCTATCGGTGCTGATGCTGACTGTCAAGAAGGTTTTCAGTTGGTGAATGGTGCAAATGTGCAGTATAAACAAATTGGAAGAATACAGTTACGTATTTTGTAAGGGAAAAGTAGCCTTATATCAGCCTTTATGGCAGCCTGAGTAAGAGTTTTTGTCTCCTCAGAGAGAGTAGGCTACCTATCATGATTTTGCAACAGTCCAGAAACAAAAAGGTTCAGCTCTGTAAACATGCCTGACAGAGAAAGGAAGCATTAATGGCGGAGGCTTTGCTGCATATGGTTTTGTTCGGCGTTCCCCTCCTGTATGTTAGTCTATCCTTCAGGAATTGCAGAGCCAGACGGGCCCACATTCCTGATTATGCTTATGTGTTACAAGGCTTGTGTTTGTTTTTTCCATTCCTTGATCTGCTCCTGGGGGATAAGGAGATATAGGCCATGAATGCACTGTGAAGTGGTTTGTTTAGCCTATCAGAACAAAGCCTGTAGTGGTGGTGGTGGCGGCGGCAATGCATAGCCCTACAATGTGTTCCAGTTGAACACAAAGCCTCCCCTGTAACGCGGATCCCAGCATTCAGCACTCAAAGGCATGATAAACTGCAATAATTAATCGTGAGGTAGCCTCCTTTTTTTTTTAGGCAGGCCTCATTACATAGTATGAGCCGGGCAGTGGGCACCATCAATGATTAAATCTTTGTACTGAAGCTTATAAATACAGTATCTCTCCCTCTAGACTCTACTGATGTGATGCTGATGAGAGAAATGAGATGGAGAGAATGATAGAGGGAGGAGCGCTACAGCAAAGCCGATTTCTAAAGGCCTCGCACTAAAGCAGCAAAGGTTAATTGGATTCTGTCAACGCGATATTGTCGGCAATGTTTAATTCTCTCAGATCAACACTTGTACTCTATTGTTTAATTCTCTTCTTTGGAGAAAATAATGGTTTGGTCTTGTCATAATCAGGGCGAGATAACTTTATGAACCTATCAGGACCTGATTATACCCTGATTATGCTCACTGATGCTGCAAGAGGTTGTCATTCCTTGATTTTTCCTGGAATAACAGAAGAAAATAACACAATTCATAGATGATATGGCAAAAAAAAACAGCTTACATTAGACAATTGTGGCTCTTTCTTTGTTGAAAAACGTGAGTCATACCATGAGCAAGCATACTAACACAGTCTGTGACACAATGCAGCCTATCTAGCGAAAAGAGAGAGATTTGGATTTCTGCGTTATATAAAGCAAAATCGCTTAAACCTGTTTTTTGAGATGTACAGTACACAGCAGACTCTGTTACATAACTAACGGAAGTACACACTACCCATCCATCAGTAGGAAGTAAAGAGGTGGGGGTGTTTTGTGTCAACAGGAAAAACAGTTCTAGAGTAGCGCTGTGTGTTATAGCAAGGTTCACACACTCAATATGTTTATGTCTTATCTCTTCCTCGTCTGAAAGCTGCACTTGGTTTGCACTGAGCCCTGATGGACGGTTCCCGAGTGGCTGCGGATCACCAGTGCAGGACTGTGTTTCCAGATGAACTGTTATACTGTGCTGATTAAGAGAGAGAGTGTACAGTATTGACTCGTCACCAATACCATCACCCCTGAAACCTGACCCCCCTCCCTCAGGAAACCAAATGAGGAAGTTGTGTTTGTGCACAGTCAGTGTGGCTGCACCGATACATGACCCTGAAAGTGAATAACTTACTGACAACCTACGTATGTCCACTGCTTCTCAGTCAGGAACATACCACAGCATGCAGGGTGAGACAGCACACAATCTACCGTAGTATAACATGTTACACCAACATGTGTAGACACAGCAACATATTTGTTCACTGTCTCCAGTAATCATATTCCAGAGGCATCACATTGTATAACAATGCCAAGTATTGATCTGTGAAACTTTCAAAGATATGTCCATAGTGCTATTTCCTGTCAGCGACTGATGTGACAGTGATTCTGCTCCCTTCAAAGAGAAGAGTGCCACTTATACACATTCAAACTGACAAAATCTCGAAAAAGAGCTGTCAATGTTTGATTGACCGGTGATGTCTGGGAAGAGTGCTGCTGAAACAGCAGAACAATGTGTCCTTAGAACAAGATACATAAGAAATCTATTTCATGTTACAAGAATCTTGAATTACTGCACTGAAAATCTCCAAATTATGCTACAATGAATTTGATTTACTCCATCTTGACTAAGCTCATCTGTTTAATTTATATTAACAATGTATCAAATGACCAATTTTGGGTCAATAATGCATTACTTTCTAATGTGTAAACAACAATGTGATTATTTTTTCAGTAATGAGTAGTGTACGAAATTGCAATTTGAAATTCAGTAATTACATACCAGTTACTTATCCCAGTAAAACAATTTGGGGATCATTTTGTTTGCCGTCTTACCTACAGTGACCAGACAGTTTGTCGGGGATTGTCCTGGTTTCTAGCTGGGTGTCCTGACTCACGTCGAATATCTGTAAAACACTAAAATGTCCCTGTTTTCAACATTCACTACCAAATTGTCCTGGTTTTCACCTCAATTCAAATAACTGATAACTGTTTGCTAACATGCTAGCAAAACTTTATCTGACAGTAATATGTCCGGGCTGTTAGTTTCTTCTGCCTAGCTTGTTGTGGTGTCCTTCTGCTAAAGTGGTCAAAATAACTACAAATTACAACCACTTTCAATACTGTTATTGAATAGCTTTTTATGTACTTTTATTTACAGGGCATGCTGAAATCAGCCACTCCATTTTTTTCAAAAATCAAAACTGTGCTCATCCAGGTAGGAATTAACAGAGTACCATACAGTTATAGCTTGTGTAGGAGGATATTAAACTTCAATTAGCTTTGAACAGTCATAAATCAGTCTGTCTTGATAAGAAAATGTGGTCACCACCTTGGAGAGCTTCACTGAATGAGAAAGATCTTTTGTAAAGATTACAGATATGGTTACAACCAGGACACCATATTGGCACTCTGATGATCATATGAAAGTAAATTGCTGTTACAAAGAGCTACTTTTTTAGTTTTGTAATCGTAATTCAAGTAATCGTAGTTCAAGTTAAGTCAAGTAACCATACTTCTACTGTACTTCACAAATCTAAATGTAAGCTCATGGGCACTTTGCTATTTTGTCCCCCTTGACTATAGCAGTGGGAATTTCCTAAGCAGAAACAGTGTGTCTGTATCGACAGTGACTCCGTGGTGTGTTTTCCATCATATGCACCATTATTAAGCTCAATTAGTCCTTGAAACCACTTTGCCAGCTTTCTGACAGTTTATAAGTTTTGGGAGCCAGTGTGTTTAGAGATTGCCATTATGTAAGCAGAGAACCTGCACTCGAGTGATAACAGGAAGCTTATATGGCAGGCAGTGGGAAATCTCCATCCAGGACTTAACATCCATGGATGAGAGATTATTACTGGCAGCTCTGGGTCGCAAAAGAGCACAACCCATTTGCCCTTGGGGTATGTTTACCCATATGGCATGCTGCTGTTAGATTTACATTTTACCCAGGGTCTTCCCATCACAAGCTATCACATTGCACTAAGTTCAAGGATTTACCATTTCAGTTTTACAGGGCAACAACTTGAAATGTTTTGGTTCTTAGATTTGTTATCTATTAGTAAAAAAATCAAACATATGTGTTATTAACTAGCAAACATTTTTATATAAACATCTTATATATTGAAAGTGATACCATGATGCTACCAACAAAAATATCTTAACAAATTTGATAAGGCTTTGTATATATTCCTCATTGTTGGAGATGAACATGCCAAAAACTCATAAAGTGTCTCTTTCTGTCTTGGTGTGTTCCAGGATTTGCCACTTGGTGTGTCTCTTGGTGGTCTCTGATTACTGCAGCAATTTAAAAGTGGCTGTAATTTGAATGTGCTGTAATTTGGATGAGCAGATGATTAAGGCTCAGCTGTTGTGGTTAAAACCACTGCAAGTTTATTTCAGAAGATCCATGTTGTTTCCCTTCACACTGCTCTGAAACGCCCTTTCCTGTAAACACCCTTAAAAGTAAAAGTGAAAAAAATGATTCATTTCTAATTCATTCTGAGACTTATCATTAACCTAAACACACTGCAGCAGCAGCCCTATTCATTTTAAAGGATAGCTGTGTACTCTTTTGCAAAAGTTGAAATGTTTTCCTGAATAGCTAAAAACAAAACAGTATACGAGGTAGAATGAAGTGAAACAAAATTAGTTGTGATGTATAACAAACGCAGAATTAGTTGTGATGTATTTAAAGTGGCTTTAAACAATATTTTTATGATAACAATGTATTAAATGACAATGTATGAGAATTATCAGCAATAACGGAGCTTTATAGCAAATTTCAGCTCATTGTTTAGCTGTCAGGCTGCAACTTTATGTTTTGGTTCACTCTCAGCACTCTCATATCATCGGTTTCAGCCGCAGCAGGCAGCTGTTTTGAGAGAAAAAGCTCTAAAAACCCACTGTAAACTACCTGCTCAGCACCAAACGGCAAAAAGACACAGTTACGACTAGCTGGTGAACATAACTGAGCATTTAGCAGCTAAACAGTCGGGTATTTTTCTCAAGAGTTAGTAGAGAGCAAAAGCAAAATTAAAAGAGAGTGAATATCGGACTTACATTCACCAGGAGGACAGAAACATGACTCCAAATGAATGATAATGTCACTCCCTCATCCATCAACTTAAAAGGTGATGATATGTCAATGTTGTGTTCACAATTTATTCTTGCTGCCCCCTAGTGGCCAAAAAGACAATCAGTGTGGGTTTAAATCATAAGGCTGGTGATAAGACCCAAATCTACCATGAAATGAGCTTTTTGAGCTAGCTTTTGAAAACTATGTAGTTGTGAGCTGTTTAGGATTTCTGTAGAAATGAATGGGGTTGGGGCCCAGACAGGGTAGGGAAGGATATTGCAGCTAAATATGTTTTTTACAACTCATGTGAGTTCAATGAGAGATCAATTGAAAGTGAATAATGATCAATGTGAAGCCTCTTCATAAGCTTAGGCCCTTATTAAGATAGATTGGACAGGACCCCCCTGAGTCTAGACACTGGTGGTAATGGAACGGAGCCTGCAGATGGTTAATGAAACTTTCAGTTGGGTCTCTCTGGACATCATGGAGGTCATGGTGGTAATGGGGAAGAGGAGGGTTGCGCAATAGTAGGTCTGAGAGACAGAGTGAGAGAATTGTAATGATATTTAACAGCACTAAGGGTCTGATTGGCTAGAGGAATGCAGGCAGAAAGATCATTCGTCAGGTATGGTGACATCAGAATTGAAGTATGCGCGACAACTACATTATGCGGGATGTGTATTATCACACAGCAATGGCGGGTACATTTTATGTTATGTAAAATGGTGAAGATTATTACTTACATTAATACAGTAGTTTCATGTCACATTCAAATAGGGGAAATTAGCACAATATTTACTCTTTATAATCTTAAAAATATGGTATATATGGGGAAAAAAACATAACTAAAGTGCCAATGCCTGTTGGTCAGAGCATCTGATCACACTAAACCCACAGTATTCCCTTCCAAAATCATCATCCCTTCAAGGCTAAACCATTGTTGTTATTCCTCGCATATGGTCCTGTCTTGTTTTTATCTCAGGCTAATCAGAGTGATCTCTTTAATGCTTGTTTTTATATCAGCCTTTACCAACCATCTTGAAGTTAATGCTCCCTCAGCTGTCCACCTTGAAAGTTTATGAGTTCATCAACACCGACTTAAATGCTCTTAATTCCCAGGCGACAAGCAGTAAAGTCTTGGCAGATGTGAGCATCTGGGCGTCACTTTTCCACCAGAGCTTCTCTGATAGTAGAAGAAAATGTTGTGTTTCTGTGTGATCGTTTTGATGCTTATGTGTCTATCAGAGACAGGCGCTGTTGTTCCTGCTGTTAGAAGAGAACATGTTTGAAAAAAAGATATCAATTCACAGAGAAGGACTTTGCAAGGACTTTCTTTTTCCTGGGAAAGAACACAGTACATTTCACTGTGAATATAGGAAATTCTGAAAAACACTTTGCAAGATAACGCTGCCTGGCAATATATATGCGGAAGTTGTAGGACGTGATGTGTTGTGAATGTACAGTAGGCCTGACCGCGCCAGGCAGCAGCAGACAGCAGGCCAAAGTTGTCCAGAGGCAGCACATTATCTCTAGCATAACAGTCAGTATCAGTCCTCACTGGGGAAGGCTTCAATGACAAGTAGCTGCTTCTTCCATTACTCAGCCATCTGCACCAATTAGGCACCAAGAGGAGTTGTATAGGTGGTTTATTTATGGCCAGTTGTCCATTCACCCTGATGGCCATGTCATGCCTCTGCCTCCCCTCTGCTCTGTGTGACCTTTTGTCCAGGAAAGGTTTGTGTGGACTTTGCCCATGGGATACTGTGAGGTTATTTATCAGGTTATTTATATAGCATCAGTCCAAAACAAAGTTTACAACAAAGATGAGACTGTCCTCACCATAAAAAATGTCAGCAATCGGTCGTTGTCACAGGAACTGCCCCCTTACAGCCCTGTAAGTAATGACATCTCTTCTCAAAAGGAAAGGTTGGACCATAGGGCTACAGAACCTTATGAAGAAGGAGGGTCAAAGGGGATGGTTGGATGTACAAAATGTAATGTCTGACAGCACTGGTTTCTTTTATCCATGACCACCATTTTACCTTGAGTTTTAGTTGCCTAAACCCAATCTGTCCTTAACCATATACTGTAGGTGGCAGTTTTTGTGATCATTTTGTAACAGTCATATGCAATTTAGAAGGCACAGATGAATTATTATGTCCTGTCAACTGGGGCGCCAGATCAGAAAACACTCATTTGGATTGGTTTGGAAGGCAATGAGGAACCTAATTTGTCATGATAGGTATGAGGACTTGAAAATGCTTTTCGTCAGTACTGTAATATTACAAAAGTGTTTGAGAAAGTGTTTTAGAAGAAATATTATTCTTGAATGAGATGATTCTCTCTGAACTGTGGCAACTTGAATGACAAACAGACTGATCAAAACAAAAAAATGTTACATGATTCACTGATGACTAGCATTTATGATCATGGGAGATGAGCTGGCTAGTTTAACCTTCTGGAGTCTAAGATCATGTTTTGCTGCATCTACATCTACATTGCATTTTGACTTTATTTACGTACTAAAACGTTTTTTTAATTTTTGACCAAAAAAAAGTTTATTAGTCCACCGAGTACAGCACTAACTCACTGTGACAACAAGACCTTGCAGAGTCACCAAGTTTGCCAAGTAGCATGGAACTCCCTCTAAAACCTAAATTTTAGTTTTTATATATTCCTCTGTATGTGTTTGTACTTTGGACAGAGCCAAGCTAGCTTTCCCCCTGTTGTTAGTTTTCATGCTTAACTAGGCTCATCATGACTCATACTCAAACTGACGCCAGGTCTGTGCTTACTGCACAGACAGGAGATGAATATCAATCTTTTCGTCTGACTCTCAGAAAAGAAGAATTAGCATATTAGCAAAGTTGTGAACTTGTCATTTGAGATTTTTTTTTAATGTCGAATTACATATACTGTATATGTTGTGAGTAATTGAGCTGTTCTCCACGTGACACAGGGTCCTACACATCATCTTTTTACCAAATTCACAGAAATTTGCTTTGTGTCAACTTCACTTCCATGCAGCATTTACCTGTTTTTTCCTATGTCATGTCTGTTATTCACAAAACTGTGACAAAACATGACAAAATATGTTGTTGGCAATTTCTGGAACTTCAGAGCTTTGAACTGGGAAGGTCATATATGATAACAAGTATCGGATCTATGATAAGATAAAAGAAAGTCATTTGAATCTGCTTCCTCTTGTCTTGTGTTCCTTCCTGTTCATATCTGCTCACCACAGCCTCTCTTGTTTCACACTCGGCACTGGTACATTCTGATCATGTCTCATCTCCTGCCTCCTTCCCTCTCTCTCTACTCTCTCCTCTTCCTTTCTGCTCTCTGCTCCCTGCCTGGCACTGAGCTCCATGTGCTGATTCAGCCCGTTGTCATAATGAATATATGAGAATTCCCAGCCCTGATTTGAAGGCGTTTAAAATGCTGCAGGTGTGGACAAAAGTAATCTCTCTTTCTTCCAAATGCAACGTTCAGCTCAGTGGAAGCCGATGGACCCCCTCCCTGGTACATAGTACAGCGCAATTCATACTGCAACCAACATGTCATCGCCCATGCATTGCTTGCTGTCTCATTTTGAATGAAAGTATATTACTGACTTTTCTTGAACTTCATGAAATGTGCATTATGAAATGAACCGCTTCAATGTGCCTCTCTCTTTTTATGTTGCAGGCGACACGCCTCATTGCCCATAGAAGTCTCAGAGATCCCTCTAAACCTTATTAACCCTCCATGTAGAAGAAGTTACCCCTGTCGCAAATGGAAGTCTGCATCTTTTGGGTAAATCAAAGGGTTTTATTGAAGTCACCTTTTCTTCATCAGCCCACAAATTCCCAGTGTTTCTCATAACAACAGTGTGTTTCTGTCCTGGTGCTAGATTACAGTTTCGCTCTGTTCATCAGCCTGATAAAACATCTGATTTTTGACCATGCCATTCTCCATGCTGCTGTTGAGTGTTTCTTTTTTGTCAGCCTTTTCCTTTTGTTCCTGAAGACTTCCACTGCCTGCTGTGCAGAAACTGGTAGGTGTCCCTCTCAGCCTCCAAATCCAATCAGATAGAAAATGAACAATACCCACTACTACAACAGACGCAAAGTAGAGGCACAGTAGTTGTATAGACTACTTTCTGGGATAAAGCAGGTAGAACAGACCCCTGTGATGACATATCTATTCCCTCCAATCCCTCTATCTTTCAGGATTACTTCACGAGTGGTGGAACAGTTGAAGGATATCTTAGAAAATGAGTGATAAGCTTTGCTGTACTGCTGCAACTTTGTAGATTATTACAAGAAGCATGCTTGCATAAAGCGTCTTGCAGCACATACACTGCCTGGCTGTCCATGCAGTCCTCCTCTCTGTGGATGCTTTTCCATTGGAGTTCATTACAGCTGCTCTGCAAGGGCCTCAGAGCTCCTCGGCAAATGAGGAGAGATGGGGAGAGATGAAAACCCTGAGAGCGTTGAGCAGTGGGACATAGGCTTCAAAAGCTTCATGGCAATTTCAAAGGGTTTTTATTCTTGACGCCACGCTCGCTGTATCTATCAAGTATCCAGCGCTGAGCTTGAGAGCAATTCTGAAGGCAGGTTTGTGGGGGGAAATGGGTACAAAAACCTCACCCTATATGCTTTTGCCAGTGGAGGAAGGAGATAGTGAAAGTCCTAATGAGTCGTGTTTGCTCACTATGTTTATTGATTCTAATTAGCTGTGGAGATGAAGAGAGCACAAAGAGTGAGTGCTAAACACTTGTGATTACAGTGAGGTCTTGAGCTGTCCCGGTCTATTAGGAAGTATTTTCCAACAACATGAAGAACAAGTGCACATCAATTACAATTGCCAAGGGAGTTGTGTTCTGAATGATGTTTGGGTCAAGCTGGAATTTACAATAGGAGGTACTGTAGGAGTGTGTATTGGATAATGAATGCAATTATGTTAAACCCCTGAGAGGCATGAAGGAAGTGACACATTGCTTCAGGTGAAATCACACTGCGAAGCAATATGCTGCTGCACAGTGAAGCAGGTTTAGATGATTATTGGGCTTTTATGTTTGGAAGATATAAGATTAAAGGTGTAAGCGGCAGGAGAAGGTAACAGTAAGAGATATGAATACTCTCTTCTTTTGGACTTTTCTTTGTGTAGATTTGTGGTGATCCTTGTCTTTACTAAACATTATTACATTGCTCAGTGCATTTTTGGAATAGGATTCTTATTGTAGGATTTATGATGATTCAAACTGAGAGATCACACAGTTGCCTATTTACACATCCAGCAACATTAGCATTAGTTGGAGTAAGCATAAACTGTATATAAAGCTGGACAACACATCTCTACTTCTTACCGCTATGCAATAGTGAAGCTAAAATATCGTGTTTTCGGGAGCTGCCATCTGTGACATCATTTGCAACCAGAGTCTGTGCAGTAGAATTGGGGTGGCGGGATGACAGCCCGTGGGATATGCCCCCTCAACTTGACTGACAGCTGTCCCACCACAGAGAGGAGCTGCCATGGAGAGGTAAATCCACCAAAATCAGCCAGTCTAGCAGCTACAGCTGGTCACAAATAAAAACATACATTAGTGTCTATTATCAGAAACTGCTGCAGCCACTCTGTTGCATCTGACAGAGGCTTTCAGAGCGGCTGTCAATCACAGCTGTCAATCATAACGTCACACCCCCTTTCATATCATCAAATAACTAATTATAAACAAACTTATCAGAAAAATGAGCACTTGAACATACATCTGCGTGATAAGATCTACTTAAAATGACAGGAAACGTCTTTGGGAAAAATTTGTTTGACGTGCACTTTGATTTTTTAGTTTAGTTTTTAGTTTAGTTTTTTTAGTTTAGTTGGCTCATGTCCCATCCACTAACATGGAGGCAGCGAGACTTTTGATCTATACTGCAGCCAGCCACTAGGGGGAGATTATTTATTATATATGGGTATGACGTCTTTCACATTACACAAAGTCATTTTTTTCCTTGATTAAAAAATATTGATTACTTTAGCTTTAAAAGTTGACCTTGTTTTAAATGCAAAATTTGTCTTTGTGTAAGCCCTGAAAAGGCATGATGACCAAAAATATCTACTGTGGATATTTTCTGAGCTGTTTTTTTTTAAATGAGACACTGAGTCATCAAAATTTCTTTCTAAGTCATCCAGAGGAGATAAATATAAAGACTGGCAGCGCTTTTTCTTACATTTCCTTTCAAGGCTCCTTTCAAGGTTGTTCATATAACCTAAATGACCTAACAATAACAAAGCACAAAACAGTTCACTGGACTGGCTATTTAATAGAGCTGTGCCGTGTTTAGGACAAAGCAGGGCAAACAGCAGAGTTCATCACACTAGAACTGCTAAGATAAGCTGCAAGCGTGAGAAAACAAAATGTTGTAGTTGACAATGAGAAGGGTTAAAAAAAAAAAACAGAAATATGAAATAACTATATTTTAACTTGACTTTGTGGTAGGATTGTTTTCACAACTGCACACAACACAACTGCTTTTTCCAAGGTCAAGAATGAACTTTGAGCCTCAGCTTTTAAGCCAACATGGACAAGAAATCTTTTAAGTGCTCAATAATGGAAATTTGAGCATCTACAATCAGGAAATAATCAGGCAGCGGGCTGATTTGAAGGAACCGAAAAACAGCCTTTCCCATCTGTGATGATATGATCGAAAGTTCCCCAGCAGCTACTTAGTAGACCCTGTGGTGACATTATTTTTTCAACTGCTGCTCCAAGGTCAAGAATGAACTTTGAACCTCAATTATCAATATAGTTTGGTCATATTGAGAAATATCATGTTGTTGCTTTGTCACATCTCTCGGTCCAACTCTGTACAAAATGTGTTCATTAATTTGAATAGTTTAAGTTGTGTGAAGATGTTTGTGTACATGCTGTTCAGACTCAGTACTGTACAGGTGTGTACTTCTTCAGTAATGTTTGCCAATATGGTCAGATAGACCGGGCTCTGTCTCAGCATATTGCCACACTCTAAAACACAGTAATTTTGATTTTGTGTTCATTTTGGATCTTTCTACTTTTTTAATGAAAGCTCAGTGAGGGTAACTGCAGCCTGGTGTCACTCTGAATGTCTTTGGCCTATTTGTCAAAATGGTCTATGCTTAGTTGGGTGAGGCCCAGATTACTTCGAGTTTGTGCTTGATTGGGTGGAGTGAATCTGAAACCAGATAGTGATCTGTGAAAATGGCTTTTCTGTAAACTTCATTCATCATTACCTCAATATCATCTCCTTCTCTTCTACAGTCTGCACTGCAAAAAGGACAGTTTGTCATTGAAACTGTTACCATCTCCCTCTGTAGGGTTTCATGTCATGTTTCTCCTTGTATTTCAAATCTGTAGCCTTCAAGCACAGATCCAATAAAGAGTACACCTGGTCTGGGTTAAGTTTCAAGAGATCTCTTACTGTGTCCATTGCTTACATCACTGACACATACGCTATCACTGGCTTTCTGTTTGATTCATTGAAAGTTGCAGAGAAACTTTTGTCAGTGATGTATAGTGTTGCCAGGTAGAGTTGCTATGTTATGGCCAAATATTTGTAGATGTTTTACAGTTTACAGCCAAATTCTTTGTGTATTTTGGGTAGTCTGTGGAGACACTAAGTAGATTGTCTGGCATAAAGACGATGTGCCACTGTCAATAATGATCAATTGGATTTTTGTCTCTTGGACATTCTGTTACTACTTGTGTTGGCTTGTTGAAACTCTCCAGTGTCTTCACCAACAAGTCTTTCAAATTGAACAACAAAATACGTTGATCATAACTGACCCCCAGAACAACACATAAGTGTTTTCTAATCTTTACACCCCCATCAACTGGATAGCATCTCTTTTCAGTGCCTTCTAAAACCATTACAGATAAGTAAATTGGTTTGGTGATGGTTATGGTTTGGTTAGGTTTAGGCACAAACCTTATTGGTTTCCTCATCTTTGCTTGAGGCTAGCAGCTTGAGGCCACTACTAGCATAACACACTAGAGTCTCCAACCGAACTGTTGGCGGTCAAGTTGCATTGTGGGTATTGTAGGCAGGTTGACGGGGGGGGGGGGGGGGGGGGCACTGTCCATGAGTCTGACAACTTTCTGAAACAGACAATCCAAGAATCACGCTCATGTTACGCAGTGATGGCCAGGTGTGCGCAGGTGTGAAAGTAGACATTAACTTTTCTCCAAAGCTCTCTTTTTGCATTCTTCACATGACTCCCATCATTTCCGTGGCCATTGGCAACAGGAACAGATTGGTTGATATGTAGGATCTAGTTTGTTCAGAGCTTACTGAACCCTTAAGGTATTTGACAGTGATGCCTTGTTTCTCTTCTGGGTGTCTGATCATGTGGCATTTCATCAACTACCAAGAGGTGTTCAGGCACCCTGCAAAGCTGAATCCCTGAACCGGAACTTCTCTCCGCAGCTTGTAAAGTTCTCTGTCCAACAGGTGCTTCAGCCATGTGTTCTTGTTAACCAGGTGTATCTGATCGTGGCCCTCCAACCAACATCTGTGTCTCAGTAGTGTTCATGGCTTAGCAAAGCAAAGATGCTAATTTGTTCCCTTGTCTCTCATTGCTCTTGACTTGTGGCTTAAGCTGTGCATGTTAATGAAGTCTGACCACCTCTGTAGTGTTGCTCCAGGTAGTTGTAACACCAACCTCTACTGCACTCTAATGGCCATTTACAATTAAGATATTGGTCATGACATTAAATTTTCTAATCTGTACATTCCGCAATTGTTTGTCGGCCCTCTGCAAAAAGTCCAGAGAAGCAAATGCATGTATGAAGGGGGATTAACTGCTTATTGTTTTTATATCTTGACTATGCCATGTTGCTTTGTTGTGACCCTCCTCCTTACCATTACAACTCTATTTGCAAGCAGGTTTCAGGTGTCTTTCATAAGATTTTATAAAAATGCATAGTTGTTCACACTGATAAGTGTGACGCGGGATACTTTTAATTATTATGCCAGCCTTAAATTTAGATTTTTGTGAATTTGAGTCTGTTTCAGGTCATATTCATTTGGGAGAGAGTCAATTGAAAGACATACGAGCAAAAGTCCTGAAAGTCAGTAAATAAATAAATAAATAATCAATAGTTTCTTTCACCTCGCCCTTCAGAGCTCTTGTATACGTCTGTTTTGGGACAGAAATCCTCCTGTCAGTCAGAAGTTGTTTAATTCAGTACACAGTCTGAATGCAAAAACTGATGCAAGAAAAATATTAATTTGCCCCTGGCTCACGTTGGTATTATTTTATGCTGCATGGTGAGTGGATGATTTACTCAACTCACAGTACCCTTGATAAATAGCTGCGCTGCTTTGCCTCTGAAGTGGGATGGGAGTGGCAGAGAGTGTGTGTGTGTGATCAGCATGCAGGCTGTGTAGGAGCAAAGTTAGCCTCACACCACTCGTCCACTGTGCCTTCATTTCATCTAGGCACCCTTTGATGTCGACTGGCTTATTGATGTGTGCGTCCCCTCTCAAACCTTAGCCCTACATCATTAAACTTGTCAGTGACTTAATGTTTTCATTCTGTACTTTCTCCTTCTCTGTTGCTCCAACAGTTGCTACCGTCGTATTTTAAAAACTTGTCATTATCAGCCTGCTTTGAGATTTTATTGAAGTCATCCACAATAACTGAGTGTAACTTGGGATCCCTAGTGAAAAAAGTAGTCTAAAGTATACTAAATGTACACAATGAGTGTTAAAATGGAACAACTATTTTTGAACATATACTTTAGTTGTACAAAAGTAGTGCAAAAGTTTAGCTTTAAATGTGTTTAGTGTTCTTGACTGTACTAAAATGGGACTATTTTAAGTATACTTAGGTACACTACAAACATACTACTGCATATGTATTTTCATACATGCTGTACATGTAGTGAAATTAAAATACATTTGATGAGTGCAACAATAGTATTGCAATTGCACTTTGAGCATACTCGAAATGTACTAGTAACAGACAACTAATATATTTATATTAGATTAGTAGCATACTCACAATCACACTTTAAGTTTATGTAAATTACCAAAGTTGAACACTATAAGGGAAAATTGGTAATAATTTATGGTATTTAAGATGTGTTTTGAGTACACTAAGGTAAGGCTGAATCATGTTTTACAGGAAAGTATATATTAAGTAGACTTATTTGTTATATTACAAATACACTTACACAGTCCATTTTATGTGTTAAAATACACTGGAATACTGCCATCACTAATGAAAAATTTTCACTGAACACTGTGTCAAGAAATAATGCTGCTCTTTAAACAGTAGAAATAGTCCCTGAGTTGACTCCAAATTAGAAGGAAACTGCTTACCCTAAAAAACAATAAAATAAAAAAACAATTATTTGTTTTTCAAACAGAGAATATTCTTAGGGCAATCACAAATCTTTGAAAAATATGTTCATTGTAGTACAGTATAAATGACTTGCCCTTCTCTGGGTTGAAGAAGCACATCACTTGGCCAAGCTGAAATTTGCCTCTTCAGGACTGTCATCTACCTTAAACGACAAACAAACAACATGTAAACAACATCATAGTAACATAATCTCTGTCTATATTGCAAATATCAGACCACTCAGACTTAATTATCTCTGTGCTATTCTATTGCCCTAGCCTAAATGGCACTGAACAAGAGAATTGCCATCTTGAGAGAGGGAAGTAGATGATGATGTCAAAGAAAACAAGAGTAATAATGTTGAATTTACATTTAGAAATCAACAATTTAAATGAGGATTAGCAGTTAGAAAAATATGAAATTGTGAATAACCTACATTTTCAAACATTTCGGGACTTCTTGGCTCAAACATGTCAATATTGATGTCATCACCACACCAGTGTGGATGTCAGGGCCCTTTTTTGATTAAGTGCAGTCTTGAGATTCTGTATCACTTTGGCTGTTGCTGCCTGAGTGAGCCTTCCTTTGTGTAAAAAAATATGAGATAAGACACAGAGTAAGCTCTTGATGCCTAGTGTATACCTGAGGATTTTAGCTATGAATTTCCAATCTCAGACAAAATTTCTTAAGTAAAAGATCTTAAGTAAATCTTGAATCGTACACAGATCAGAGAGAGAGTGCATCTGTCACCAACAGTCATAAAAGAAGTCATTAAATGTAAGGTTTTTCCCCGTTGTTAAAATTTGGAAATTTTTTTAGTGTACACTTGGCCTCCTGAGACATACAAAACAATTCAATAAGAAATATGGCTTTTATCCTCACATTGGTGGTGGCCGTTACTCAAGGGAGACACCAGAACCACCTTTAAGGACAAAGACAGATCATCAGCACCTGCTGAACCAGTAATGGGTGTGAAAGGCCCATCCCCTCTGATGGAACTTGAGAACTTTAACATTATCTCTGGTTTCGTTCCTGAATACCAACACAGTGTCTGCCTAGGGACAGCTAGACAGCTTGCATCTCTCTGGCTAGACAGCAAGCACCATGACAAAGACTGGTACTTGGGCACAAAAACCAATAGTATAGATAAGGAGATGCTTGCTATTTAACCCCCTATAGAGGTTACAAGGGCACCAAGGTCAAAATCACAACAGAAAATACCTGAAAGCATCTGAGTGGAGGTCATTTTTGCTATTTTATGCACTTCCTGTCTTGAATGGCATGCTGAAGAAGTAATGGAATCATCTCTTTTTATTAGTTTTTGCTATCAACATTCTTCTTCAGGATGTCATCAAAGCAAGTGATGTGGACATGGCAGAACAGGCACTTTGTAAGTTTATGGTTGACTTTGAGAAATTGTATGGTGTTGCTAATGTTTAATTCAATGTGCATTTGTTGGCATTTTTCTTGCAAAGAGAATTAATTCAGTTGTACAGTTAGAGGATGGAACCTTCTACAAAATCATGAGTCTAATGACTTCTGATGTCTAGTGAAATCTGATGATGGAGCTTCTCCCTCCTCCAACACAAATATGCCCTGTGTTTTAGTAAAGGAGCTTGCAAAGCATTGAAAGCTTTGCAGAGGAGATACCAAATTGTATATCCTCTACATTTGTGATTGTCTGACAACAAGTAATGTATGTGTGGTGCATGCACACTCATTCAGAAGAAAATGTGAAAATGGTTAGGTCAAAATACCAAATGTATGTTATTCCAATGCCAAACAATGTTGAAAGGGACTAACGATATATATTACATGCTATATGGAGTGATATTCAAGTCTTTGCTGTATGGCATTACATTTTTTTATCAGCAGGGGTAAGAATCTGTTGTGATGTACATTTAAGCCTCTTATAAAGAAGCCATTTTCTCTTGACTACTAATTTGAATGAGATGTAATTGCAAGTTTTTTGTTTACATCATACACATTTGTGCTCAGTCATTTAGTAGAGAATGTGTCTTATGATTTGGACATTTTGGAGAGGTAATAAAAAGTACTGTAGTAATCTAAAAAACTAAACCATGACCTCAAATCTTCCACAATGCTAAAGTAAATATCTTGATATACAAATAATCTTGATAAACGTGAAGTGTCAAGGCAAAATGTTCTTTAATACTGTTGTTTGTTGTTTAATACTTTAAAATCAATTGTCTGGTAAAGTTTATCAGTAATATGAGTCGATTTATCCAATTAAAAACATGTTTGAAGTGTACTTGTGCTTGTACTTGTTCTAGCCTAAAATGAAGGTGTACTTTTTATAAGATACAAGATACTGTTAAGACATGCGTATGTGTATATTCTAAGTGTAATTACAGTATGTTCTGAATTACTAAAATAAAACGTATTTATTACAGTAATAACAGTAGTTCAAAAGAGTAGTCTTTAAAAGTACACTTGTAATATCAATTTATACTCTCAACCACACTAATAAAAATATATATTTGAAGATAGCCATAATTAAATTATGTTTAAGTGTACTACTTAGAAGTATTTCCAAGTATGTTTTTAACAAAGCATTAATGAAATACACTTAAGACAAATGCACTTAAGTGAGACTTTAGAACATATCAGAAGTGAATTTTGTTTAAGTGTGCATCAGTACATTTTTATGGTATTTGTTATTTACACACTTTAAAATATACAAGAAATATAGATTTTATATATATATATATATATATATATATATATATATATATATATATATATTTCTAAAAGTGTACTTGCAGTAATTACACAAAACATTTATTTAACATCAGTGTATTTATTAAAAGTATACTATATTACAATTTTATTTTAAGTGTGATCAAAGTTTACTTGCAAGCATTTGATGAAAGCATGAAATAAATATACCTTCACTATATTTTAAGTAACTACATAAAGATATCAGTATTTTTACAACATACTTCAAAAGATTTAAATGTATTTTAAATAAACTTAAGTATATATTTTTTTTCACTAGGGATTTAGTTGTCTCCACAGCCACATAGCGCCTGCTTATAAGCCACTGTCTTCTCTGCATCTTGGAAGCAGCTATTGTTTTGTTTGTAATTAAAATCATGTTCAGTTTTCTGAATGGTGCGGAAGCTTGGGGGGAAAAAAAAAAAGTTCTGGATTGTTCCTTGCATCTGTGTGATTGTTTGGGATTTTGACGCAGCATTCAGCACATTTAGCTGGATGGGATTTATAAATAACCACAATGCCTGTCATTGGAGCTGGGGGAATATTTATAGATTTCTGTGAATACTCTGCCCTAGTTGCATTCATTTGAACACAAGCAGGCGTCGGCAGAAATTCGTCCTCTTTCACCCGACTGGGTGGCCTTTTCTAAGTACATCTTTAGCACTGTTAAATGCTAATTATCCCATGTGTGTTTTGTTTCCCACTGTTATTTCCTTGTTACTCCCTACAGTACTCATGGGTTTTGAGTTATAACACTGTTTTCTAATCTAGGCAATGTGAAAATGACAAACAACTTTAAAGGGACAGTCCACTGACTTTACATATCAAAGCCAGTCTGCTAGTAATGGTTAGGACTACTCAGCCTTTGAATACAGTTATATAATGTCTTCTGTGGCTCTGGAGGTGCTGCCTTAAAAGAAAACCAGGGTATCCCTTCCTGTTCTTGGAGACTACAAATTTTTGAAGGTCTATGACTGAAAAGTTAAGTATTCTATATATTTATACCTTACAATTTTTTCATGTAAAAAGTCTTTCTTGCTGTTTTACCTGTAGTTTTATGGAGGTCTGAGTTTGGTCTCAGTTGAGAGACAGGTCCAGTATGTGTTACAGTGGCTGGTGGTGAGGGGTGGTAGTTAGTCTACCAGCACTTGAGAAATGTAACTTTCGGTAACTCCAAAGTTGTTGTATTTACGTGTGTGTGTGTGTGTGTGTGTGTGTTTGTGTGTTAGCCACTGGTAACTCTATATTCAGGAATCACCTGGATCTGTTCAGAGTTGGAGGGTGTGAGAAGCTTCATAGTGAGGTGAAGTTTTGTTTAGCCACTGGGACTAAGCTGGCCGTTGATGGTCAGTAACCTCTGGGCAGCAGGCTGGCTGCTTATTAAACCACAATTTCTATTGTTCTATTCCTACGTGTGTTAACTATAGAATGTGACATGTGAATATTGACTCTTTGGAATTGTTTAAAGGCACTTTTGATGACATTTTTCATGTAACTTGCCTAATTCTGCTAAAAAAAAAAAGACACTATTGAGTGGCTTTATAGGCAGTGTAGAATCCAGGGTTTTTTTGAGCTGGACCAATATTAGGAAATGTTGGCCGTTCTTTTTAAAATCTGTCTCTTGCAAGTGCAATACAACATTTTTAGAGTGTCCCTTCAAGTTCTTTGTCTGGTAATTGTGGACCACACGGTCAATCTCAAGGAATACTGCAGCTTAGTAAAACTCTAATGACCCTACAGAGGAGCTTTGCCACACATAAGGAGCACCTTATTCTGTGAGGCTACTTTTTGAAAAGCAAGAAAATGAGATTTTGTGTAACCACAAACAAATTCCCAGTCTTTGAATCTAAATAGATTTCTGTTTCCTCTAATGAAAGATTCTTCTCTCTCAGCCAGGAGAGATAATAAGTGTGAGATGGGTCCTAGAATTCAGGTCTTTTTCTTCAAAATACTCCTCACTGCAAGCTCAGCTGAGTCCTGATTAAGACCACCCACCAGACTGAAGCAACGTCTTAGGTTTCACCCTCCACATTACAGAAGGTTACTGTATCGGGACAATCTGCTTGGGTGGATGTTCCACATTTATTTCATTTTGGATTTTTTTTCCAATTGCCAGAACTCCTGCTTCTTTTCCATGAGAATAAAATATAAAGGATTGTAGCTGGATAATAGATAATTGCTGTTGTATCTGCATCATTATCTCCCCGCATCCTCAGCCGAAGAAAAGAAGGCTGCTTTGTTTGTCCTCTTAAAGTAAGGTAAACAAACAAGCACTCCTTTTTTCACTAATGGGTTTGTTTGTATTCAATTATCGGCTGTCTGTCTGTTAATTTCCTCCCTGTCCTCCCAAAACTGTAGTCTCCTGCCTGTATGGGAGCTAGTTGATGTATGACGTACAGGGAGCAAGAGCAAGCACACCAGTACTCCCTTCCCCTGAGCTAAAGCCGATGATGGGAGGCAGGCAGTGGGGAAGGAGTGCTAATTCATCACTGTTAAAGCTGGGTAATAGGGCCGCGCCAGTGGCCGGGCTATCACAGGCCTGCCGCCTCCAAAAGGCAGTTAATTAACTTTCCATTGGCTGTGAGAGGACGCATGAGTATGTGTCAGCTCCGCCGACAGCCCTGGATGCAGCCTGTGGAGCGTGGATATGTGATGTCCAATCCTCAGTCCTGCTGGGTGGCTGAGCTCACCAGCAGGAACCACACTGGGAGTTTCTGGAGGACATATTGCCGCTCTGTCAGTTAAGAGCTGGATCCACACAGACAAATGCCCAGATTATTTACATAATGGTTCCTTCAAGTTCCCTCTGTGCCTACTCTCCTCTAAAATATGTAGTTTTTCAGAGAATGAGAGTGCTTTTTGTTGTTGTTTCACTCCCAAACTCCACAGGACTTTTGTATCAGATTCTCAGCACCACCTTTTTGTTGTACTTCAGTATGTTCAGCTGTAAACACCAATAGACTGACTTTGTTTGTCCTTGTGCAGAAGAATGTGGATCTTGAGGCCATGTAACCTTTGATTCTTCAGTTTATTTGACTTTTTCAGAGAAATAAATCATTTATACAATAAATTCTTAAATAGGGTTATGTATTTTTACTCAACTGGAGATCTAGGCTTTTATGTGAAACAGGCTCAGACAGACCTTTAATCCCAATTTCTCATTTTTCCCTGGTTCAATATATTTCTTATATTCAGTGATATGTCTGTGTGTTTTCTGATCTGCCCTTGTTTAAATTTGCTGTTGAGCAGCAAAGTAGTGAATATTACATGACCTTGTTATTGAAGGAGAATTAATGCCGTGGAAATTTACATGATGCTAAATTTAACATGTGACCCATTATAGTAAATGGTATTCCAATTGCTCAGTGCTTAATACGCAGGCCTTCATTTTGATTGTGCCGTCATTCTAATACTGGCTATTTGAGAGTTTTACAACTAACTGTGAATTCAGGCTAAAATGCTTTAAAGTGTTTTCAGAGTGCACTCTCTTGGTCACTTCTTAACTTAGTTTATCTTCTGGTAAGACAAGAGACATCCAGTGTTCACCTTTAGATGGCGTTAGCTCAGGATATTTGCTATCTATCACATTTGCAGACATGAGCATGTTGAGATTTATAATGCATTGTTGCTAGATTTTTTTTATTTTTGGCATTTTTGCTTTTATTGGATGGTGGGCAGTGAAGAGGCAGACAGGAAACAAGGGGAGAGAGAGATGGATATGACAAGCAACAAATGTCCCTGGCTAGAATCGAACCACTTGTCACAGTTATGTGGCATCTGCAGTAACCATTCGCCTACTGGGGTGCTCCCTTACAACCTTTTTTTAAAGCAGACTTCTGAACCAAAAGCAGACCTGCAAGCACAAGTTTGAGTCATCATCTCCTGCTGTGCAGATGTTGTGCAGTGGCAGATACTTCATAACCTTTCCTGCAATTGTTTTTGTCTCAGCAGGGCTTTGTAAAACAAAGTCTCAGTCTGATATGATATTTTTACGCACTGACCCATGTCATTGTCACCTCTCAACACATCTGTTTCAACAAGGGACATTGTCTGTGCAATGAATGCTCATGTGAACAGAGTCAGTCCTCTTTGGTCTCACTTATCCTAAACCCTGTCCTGTTGTCCTGTTTTTTGTTTTTTTTTTACATTGACTTCAGCAGATTTGTCCAATTTACTGTACAATATGATATCGCTACAAAAATTGAGGTTTCTTTCCACAGTTCAAAGGTTTACACGCTCCAATGAATAGCTCATTTGTTGATACACATCACTCTAACTTCACAAGCACACTCAGAGGAGACGAAAGTGAGCAGAGATATTAGGTTTGAGTGTTATTTTCCCTGAAATGAACCTACTGTCTGTACAGATATTGCGCTGTACGGAATCAGTCCTTTCCACTTCATCATCGTGATCATCTTTTTTCAGTTAAGCCCACCTAGCAGCTTGCTCCTTCTCCCTCCTCTCCCCCTCTCTCAGATGTGCAGAAGCCAATCGATCGTGAATTTGGCTCTGCCAGATAGTTTTTCTGCGCTTCTCTTGGGAGTTCTCAACGCTGAAATAGACTCTTTGGGCCGGGGCTTGGCATTGCTGAGAAATGTGAGGTTGTTTGCAGAGGGAGCTACACTGCTGGCCAGGAGCAGCAGTGACATTGATCCCCTGCATTCTCTTCATTAGCCACAGCCACATGACATAGAAGCTGCTCCACATCAAAAGAGCACTATAAATCAAACACTGCAATGTGTTGCTTACTAGACTTTTAACAAATGCCCAGCTGGTGTCACTGACACAATATGTTCACCACCCACATGGAATGAGTTGTGGATAAGTCACTTTTGATTATATTAAAATGAAAAACTACTTTCACTTGCATGTGAACTGTAGTTCTCTGTTTTTTGGTTTCAGTTGTTCACATTGGTGGAGTAAATTAGACAATTCTCTCTTTAGCGTCTCACATTATTTAGTCTTATACTGATATGGTGTTAAAACAAAAAGATGGTCATTCACCTCTATAGGCTCAATTTAGCAAGGCTACCTGGACCCATCACATCTTAAAACCTTTCTTTTTCAGTCCTTGGAACAGTTGTCCCCCAACATCCAAACTGGCTTATGTCCATGTTATAATCACTTTTTATTTGTGCATTCCTTAGTTTTTCTTGGCGTTGGTTATTCTTGAAGGATGGTATAGAGAACTATTTTCAGCATCACTTCAAGGTCTGGGATTTTTCATTTCTCCAGCTGCCTGGATGCACTTTGTAATTTGAGATTAGACGCCATCTGGGAGGGAGAAGGTGAAATGTAATCCCAGCGTATTCACTTACTCAGTTTCAGCACAGCTTTTGGAACAGAACAACATATTGGATTTTTCTGGAGGCATGGTGTGTTATTTTCTGTGATGCTGGGGGACGGCCAGGGATTGTCCACGAGACTCAGATGGTGGATGGTGGCGTTTGCTGTTGTTGAATGTGGTTAGCACTGATAACAGAGCCCCTGTCCTCAATAAACCAATGCCTATCTTGATATGCGGGGACATGTCTCGTCTAATCTCTCCTTCACTCTCTCTGCATCTGGCTATACCTTTGTGCTGATTTGAAGCTCTGTTTTCTTTTATAGCGGTCATTAGCTGCATCCGTGCCAACTCTTTCCACGAGAGGTATTGGCTGGAGTTCAAATGATCCTAATCTGTGTAGGGTTACGAGTTTTGAAATGAATAATTGTGAGTAAGGGCGTGTGATACACTCAGTTGCTATAAAACCTGTCAAGTGTAAAACTACACCTGCTTGTAACTGACAACAGGTGCCCTCAGCAGTGGCTGCTTCAGTTTAAAACATTCATTAATGTACGACATGTCGCACATGAGCATTAACAAATCATTAACATGTTAATTTGGACTCATTAGTTTAATTGTTGTAAACAAACAAGACTATTGCCAAGAAGGCAGCTTTTTGGCCACTGGGTTGGAGTTTCATTTGTGGGATTGCTTTGCATGTAAATTTAATTCTTTTAACTCTATTCTTTCTGTTATTAGTTGTTATCCAGAGCTGTAATGGCTCTTATCATTGTTCTTACAGCAGTGACACCTCCTGTTCTTCAAATGCTTAGCTAATCCAGGCTAACACACTGTTATCAGGCTAAAATAATCCTGTTAATTCCCATGTTTCTTTGAATGCAGTTTGAGGATTGATTTGTTAATCTTTGTTAAACGTTGTCTTTAATTACAGTGCGCTCTTACTTTGAAATAAAAGCAGGGTGAGTAGAGTTGAAACCATGATCAACACTCATATCATTGGCTGAGTGCTGATCATGTGATTGTGCTTACATGATGTGTAGGGAGCCTCCCAGTGTGTACCAGGGGAATAGACATACAGTATGTCTCATATTATGTGTGTTACTGCTGTTACCTTCTTGCATTTTGCACCATCATGTTTCCACTGTGTCACATTTTCATTATTTCTACAAATTGTAATTGCAAGTGAATGTGGTTATGGTGCAAGTTGTGTTGTGTGCACTATTGATTAGTTCATGCTAATTTGAGAATAGGAGATTTAATTGGATGGCCGATTTTCAGTAGTCAGTCTGAGTTCAGTAGTCAATCTGTGATTTAAATAATTGACCTATATTATTGTACATTCTGTAGCCTGATGATGCAAGTACATTTCATAAACTTTAGTCTACAAAAAATTCCCATTATAATTCTGTTGTTAAATGTCATGTTTTGTGATTCCATTGGTTTGATAACAGTCCGAAACTTTACTCGACATTACATGAGGTCATTATCCCAAACTATATATGGATTTTTGTTTGTTTTTTGTTGTGTTCTTTAACATGTATACTTTAACATTTATAGGCGCAAAAATTAAACTCGGATGTTAAACCAACCAGTAGTAATGATTTAACTCAAGTTCTCATGTAAAATCATAATTATATCAACATGTTTCAGCTGACCTAAAAGCAAGTGAATCATCAGCATCTGGAAAGTTTAAGGAGAGTTTAAGGAGTTGTTGCCATGACAACAGCTCCAGATACGTTTTAAACCATCTTTAAAAAACTGAAAAATCCAGACTTGTGTCTAATCATCAACATATGAATCAGATGAAGAGAGGCTAGGTAGTAACATCCTCTTTATGTACCGTTTTGTACTTAAAGAATGGAAATGTTGCCTGATCTTTAAAAATAATCCACATGTTCTTTACTAGGTTTTGAGGACTTGACCATTTGTCACAGAAGATAGCCCAAAAGCACAGCGAGTAGCTTTTGATTGCCTTATTGGTGTTTTCAAGTGATTTCTGAGTGTGTTTGTTGACCGAATGAGGGATAGATATTTGTTAGATATTTGTTTTGGTATTTGTTCTGGGTATTTGTCTTCTGTGTAGTCATGAGGCCGGACACCATGGAAGCACAGAGCTGTGAAGGAACTACAACACAGCTGATCCTTATAGCTTTCTGTTTCCACATCTGATTCTCACAGGAGAAAGCACGTATGATCATATTTAGCCTATGAGCTCCTTGATATCGGTATTAACATGGCCTTTACTTTGTCATTAAGATACCCACAGTATCATGTAGAAATGCTTCAGGACATTGCTGAATATGGTGGAAATTGTCTTTGCCCAGGTTTGAAATAGTGTCTGAGTAGCTGACTTAGAGATTGGCAATTTCCCCATACATTAATCATTGCTTTCAGCCTGAAGCAGAGTGGGGCTGCGTTTATTAGACACTCGAAGTTAAACTGCAGCCTCTCTCCTCAGCAGCAGCAGCAGCAGCAGTGAGGTTTCACACCATATGTGCAGGAATTTACTATTGCATACAAGGATATAGGTTTGGTTTCAGAAGTGTGGGTAACACTTTCTATGAAGCCCATGTTTAGATGCATTATAAGCATACTTATGTGTTTTAATTTGCTTATAGCACCGTATAATTATAGTTATAAGCACAAGTGCTTCATCCCAGCACAATATTTACATTTCACTAATGTAATGTTTCCCCAGAAAACTCACTCTAAACACTAAATTGACTCAAATTATAGATAATACCTGAAACAATTCTACTTTACCTGCAGCTGTATATTTTACTTTTATGTAAATGTTTGATTAACAAAAGTGACTCCTTTAAAAAAAGAAAAAAAAGAAAACAGGTGCAAACCATGCACTGGTGTTAACACTTGGTAAGTCTCAACCTTGGTAAGGGCTTGCGTGCATAAAATGTTTCTCTCTAGCAGAAAAGTGCTGTCAGGGTGCTGGGCAGCGCTGGGATGAGGCGTTGGTGCGGTGAGAGAATCAAAAAGTTGTATCAAATTAGAGTACTCAATTTCTGTTATGACCCGTTAAACATATAAATTAATTTTACAGTGTTTTTTTGTGTTGTTCCTGCATAGCATCACAGTGCAGGCCCACAATGAAGTAAACAAAAATACTGGTACTATATACAGTACCAGCCAAAAGTTTGGATAAACCTTCTCATTCCCATGAATGAGAAAAGTGTGTCCAAACTTTTGACTGGTACTGTATATACAGTCTATATAAATAAAAGTGTGATGTGCAAAAGTTTTAGGCACTTCAGATGATTCTTATTGATTGACGCCTCTCTGATGGTGTTAGATTGGTCTCAAATTCATTCTGCAGCATGACAACAACCTCAAACATACAGCCAGAGTCATGAAGAACTATCTTCAGCAACAAGAACAAGGAGTCCTACAACAGATGGTATGAGCCCTGATCTCAACATCATGGAGTCAGTCTGGGATTACATGAGGAGACACAAGCAGCTGAGACGCCTGAATCCACAGAAGAACTGTGGCAACTTCTCCAAGATGCAGGAACAACCGACCTGCCAAGTACCTGAAAAACTGTGCAGGTGTACCGAGGAGAACTGCTGCTGTTTTAGAGGGAAAGTGTGCTCACACCAAATATTGATTTCATTTAGGTTTCTTCTGTTTACTGAACTTTGTATGAAGTTGAGTGATTGAGTCATGGCATTATATTTGAAAGCATCCTCACTTTACTTGTGGTGCCTAAAATGTGTACACAGTAGTATGTGTGGTATTATTGAGATGATAGTGGTAGTTAGACAAGACAAAATGAATGAATATTTACTGTAAATAAAATATTACCTGACAAACGAAGTTGACAGTACCTTGTTTCAACTACGAGTCTAGGTTTTCCTTTCAGACTGCATACCAACAGCCCCAACAACCCTCACCAATAAGGTAGGGCCTGTATGTAACCTTAGAGGTGATATCCAGGGCAAAACCGTGTTTATTCACCCCAAACAGCCTAACCACCAACTGTACACACAAAACTGTGGCTAGCTAGCAAAGTACGTAGCCACCATTTTTATTCTATTCTTTCTGGGATTTTCCTCCAGACCCGTCCACTTTGTTTTCTGGTCTTTGTAAGTTCCTGAAGTCGAATCACAAACCACAGCTATAAGCCCGATTTGTTTTGCTTGATGTGTGCTTGATCAATGCACACTGCCCACTGTGAATTTGAGTCCATTCATGTCTTTGCTTTGGTCTTATGTGCAATGGAGTTGCTTCTAGAATTTGCTTCACCTTCAGTCTGAACACAGTGTAACTAGGCTTTCACACCAAACACAAAATTTCAACATTGTGCAGAGCCAGAGGAGAGAACGGCTGTGTCAGCCATCTGATCTTTTGAGGAGTTTTGCTACCAAAGTTCTCAATTGAATTTTAACCTTAAATTCGCTGACCTTCACAATGCATGTCCAATCAGATTCTGGCATTGAAAGGAGGCTCAAGTTATGATTGTGACAATGGTGAGACGGCAAGTTCTTTAACTCTACTCTTCAATCATACTCTGATATGGACAAAAAATATCAGAGGACAGTGATACCAGGTTAGAAAATGACTATTGTGATGGTTTACATCTTGATTTAGATTATGTGATGAACTTCATTCCACCAATATATCATGCAAACTGTGCTCTTGCATGTTTGGTGTGAAACTGTTGTAAGTTATACATGTTTGAAGCTGTGTTGCAGATCATTCACATTTTTTGCATATTTCATTATGTATACTTATATATCAGAGCAGATTCCTGAATCTCACGGCTTTGCTGAATGTTTTGATTAGGGTTGCAACTTTTTTGTATCATCTATTAAGTCTGTTGATTATTTTCTAAATAAATCAATTCATCATTTTGTCTACAAAAATGTCAGAAAATAATGTAAAATGACAATATCGATCATATTTTCCCAGAACCCATGTCTTCAGATTGCTTGTTTTGTCCAACCAACAGTCGATAAGCCAAAAATATTCAGTTTACAATAAAGTTAAAAAGAGAAAAGAGGCAACTGAAAAGGTAGAACCAACAAGAATTTCCAGAATCTTCCCTTGATTTCCCTGACAAATCAACAACTAAAAATGTTGGATCATTTGGATCAGTTCTGCATCAATCATTCTCATCAATTAAATTATATCTAACTCACCACTGTTACGCCAATAATATAGTTGCTATAGTTACTTTAAGAATTTAGTTATATATACAAACATACAATATACAGGCTAAAGAAAACATGTTAACATGTATTAACATCAAACTCTTAGGTGTTAATTGTAAAAAATATACATTAGTTTATTCATTTATATTGTTAAAATGCTATAACTGAAGCAGTAAAGGTCTGATACTATATTTTCAGTGTTGTGTAATAACCTGAAAATGGATGAGAAGTACATAGACTACTTGATGCTCTCAAGGGAAAGCAAACCTGCACATGGTGCTCCATTCCTACTGACATCAGATGTCTGAGGTGGCAGCAGGTGGTGTTGGAGACTAGTATTTGTGCAAATAAAAGCTTGATTGGTGCCCTCAGAGCAGCCGAAGGAAACAGCAGGCATGAAGGTAAATCAATGTGGATATGTTCATTAGTTAATCCAGAGTTAATAGATTTACTGATGCTGCTCCACTGTCTGCACTTTGTGACAAAAGGTCACCCTCCACCTACTAACACTTACAGGTTATGCTTGGCTGGCTGCAGCAGAATGCAGGCTGTATTGAAGTCACATGAACAGGAAGTTCCTCTGCTACTAAATATGTGTTTTGCCGTCATGGAGCTTGATCGTATCTGTGTTGTTGCTGTCGCCTGCTTTGTGTCGAAGTAATTAGTGATGGATTGTTTATCAGAGGGAGGGAAGGGTGCGATAGTTCCTGAAACAGCTTGAATCCCACCCCACCCCCTCACATACACACAAACACACACACACTCACTCATCCCTTCTGCTGATGGAAAACGTTGAGGTTCAGTACAAGCATCTCCCCCAAATGACAAGGGTGTGTGTTGCAGTGTGAAGGTCTGTTATTTTCTTACACAGGAACAATTTAACACATTGCAGCACATTTTGAATTACAGTAAAGCAACCAATTCTTTTTCTCCCTCTGAACAAGATTCTGAATATGAAATCTGACATTAGACCCGACTGCTGCCAAAATGACCTTTTCCACAAGGCTGAACGACTTTATCCACCTCTGTCTTTGGGCATAATTTTTGTCTTGTGGGTATTGGAACAGTTATATTTTTCACAAAGCCTCAGACTTCTGCACTGTGTCCTTTCTGTCGGCCTCTGTGGCTGACACTGATGTTTTCAGCCCCCTGGATCCTTCTGCTTTCCCTTATGTTGTATTGCGCATAAAAAAAAAAAACAGAGGAGAAAAATAAATTTTGGCATCGGCTCAGCGGTTCTAATTACCACTTTATGGCAACCATAGTGGCTTTCTTGTGCAAGGTACAACCTCACACAAGATGATGAAAGAAGTCATTTTCCTGCAACTTTAAACCCCGGGTCCTTTCTGCTTCATTAAAATGAAAGCGATTACCATGAGCAGGGATTTAGCCATGATGTTGTACAATAGCAAATCTATTTCTCTGCATGTTATGTAACTTTCTGGACCTGGAAGAATGCCACTTGTCCTCTCTCTCTCTCTGTCTTGCTTACTCACCATGTGCGGTGCACCCGCTCTGCTTGATGGCTGGATTCACTCCCTCGCAAGGCAAAGACGCTTACAAAGGACAGTCCTCAAGCCCAGGAGAGCCAGGGGGTGTGAGGGAGCAGTGTGTCTTCTTTTGGCCATGTGCGTTAGTGAATGATGGAGGGGGGGGGGGGTTGAGAGACAGCTGGCGAATGACTGGGAGGCAGCCAGCGCATCCCTCAGTATCGGTCACATGGAGCCCCATGCCTAACTAGCACTCAGGACGGAGGACGCCACCGCCTGGCACCCAGAGTAACCTTCCTACACACTGAAGCAAACGGTTCTAGCCAAGAATTACCATTCAGATGCTGCTTCTGATGGCCTTCACACACCATATTAATGAGATGATTTGGATTGCAAGATTCTTCATGGAGCCACTGAGTCGTGCATTGTATCAGTTTACTAAAACAACACTTTGTTCCCCAATAAAAGACATGTGGGTATTTCAGAGGGAGGAGAGAATGAACAAGTGTGCTTTATGTTTTGGCCACAGGGCTAATATCTGTGTAATTGGTGTTAAGCAGTTGCTTGGGCTTTACATATTGATGTGCTTTTGCTGCAGCAGTAGGCGCTCCACCCGCCTCTCGATCACAGGAGGCGTTTTAAGGCAGCAGCTCGGCATTGCGTCTCCACCTCCGATATCTGGGAGAGGGGTGTTGAGCTCGCTAAAGTGTGCCTTGCCATGCCCTTGGGGAGGAGAGAAGGGGCTGCGCTGAGCTGTAATTGATAGATTGATGGTTCACCCCTCTGGTGCCTAAGGGAAAACAACACACACCCCCCACCTCCACATATAGTGAGCACACGGCCACACACACACACGCACAGCAAGATGCTGAGATTGGTCGATCTGGATTGACTCCAGTGATGTGCCATGGAACAGATGCACATTATATATTTCTTTTCAGTGTTTCCTTGTAATCAGTGTGATTGTGACTGTGTGTGCATGTGCATATTGATCCGTGCCTCTGCCACCACTCTGGAGGTTAGTTCATGCCAAAGGGGGTAGTGGCCTAGCATGGCATCAGTCAGATTATCTGGTGCAGTTGTAATCAGCTAATCACTGACCGCTAACATGCAGCGTCACATGTTAGCTGCACTTGCTGTCCACAGACTGCCTCTCACTAGTCTTTCCTTCCAGGAATTTGCATGTCATTGTTAAAACAGCAAAAGGAGTTACAGTTGGTTTTATATATTCTTAAATCAATGAGCAAAATATTCAGATATTTCTTGAAAAAAGCACAGACACGAACTGCATGCTCATTCATAAATTACTGTTAACTTAAGCTTTGGGATTCTGCTATAAATGCAAGAAGTTTTGCATGGATATTAATTTTACGCAGATGTTGATTGTTTACCCCCATCAGTCTCCCACCCACTCTTTTGCACCAGTTGGTGTGTCCTGTGACTACTTTATATATCAATAGTCCATTTCCTTTATGAGTTAAGCACATCCTCACAAAAAACGGTGGTGTTAAAATCTTGGTGATGTGACAACTTGCAGGGCTAGTGAACTACTGTACCTAGTTAGCAAGCTACTAGCTGTAGCTAATGGAACAATAAGTTCACAGTTCACAAGACATATTTGTATTATTGAGTCCTGTGTCAATACTGTCAGCAAACCATGCCTCTTTTGTAGAGTTTATATTCTGACAGAGGTTAAATGAAAGCGGATGGTGCAACACAGCTAAGAAGCTACAATAGCGTCCTCTGTTTTGGGCTCTCTGGCTCTGCTTAACCTCAAAGGTCAGCACTGTTTTGTTATTGGTCAATGGCTTCAACTTGCATGTCAAAGTTCAGTCGACTCAAAAGATTAATGTGGAGTTATTTTGCGTCTATGAGTGAATCAGGTGATCACTGTGTTTTATTAACAATAGCTGATTTTTCCCTCAAGATCTCACTGTTTTAAAGGGGTGTAAGGGGACCTTCACCCTTCCTACAGTAGTTGTAACCTCTCCTTGCGTGTGCCAACATTTGTGTAAAAAGTTTGGTGGTACTTCTCTCCTGAAGTGGGGGAAGTAGTATCACTATTGGTACTAAAATGAATTGCCTGTGTTGCTGCTGTAAATAATATTTCAGGAGTTGACCCTCGACCCGTATGAAGCCAGAAGTTAGTAGCCAGAGTTTGAGTGGAATGAAAGTGAAAGCTGAAGAATAGTTACTTTTAAGTGAATATTTGTTGGTGCACTTCTGTTATTTATTGGTTATGTTACTGTTGTGTACCCATAGCTGCTGTCACTTACATTTAAAACCTAACCGATTTCTCCAAGGTGTTTTAATGACTGCACGTCAACATGAATGCCTTTTACTCTGCTTTAATAATCTTCAGTAGCTTCACAGCAACACGGTAACCCCCTGAAAACATTACAACTCCAAAGCACTGTGAGAAATGTAGTGCAAACGCAAAACACAGTCATTACACTCCATTAATTCTAATAAATCCATTTTGACATTGGGTGCTGAACCCAAACTCTATGAATATTGTAATCCATCTAAAGTCTTGAATGGAATTCACATCATCATCATCATCGTTTTTTGATGTGAATATACATTTTCAAATAGCCTGGGGTACCATGAAACAAATGGTGCAAAACAACTATACCTGAAGCTAGATAGAGACGTTTAGAGGCAGCACAATGGGAAGTATACCAAATAAATGCATGGAAATGAAATGGTTAAATACTTTCACTTCTTGAATCTTCTCCTGCCTGTTATCTGATTGAAAAGTGCACTCCATGTGGTCAGAAAGTTCCATAACTGTTGGCACCAAGTAAACTCCTGAAAACAAGTTTTGCATTTGCATTCATGAAGACATTTTTCTGTGTGTGAGAAGCTGATAATTAGAAGATTTGTGGCCTCCATCAGATTGCAGTAATGCTCATCCATCCTCCGAACGTGCTGCTGAACAGTCGGGTCCAGGGTCAAGATAATATGTTTTTCCTAATCCAACTCTTTCTCTCTCTCTGGAAGTTGGTGTATAAATATTTCCTCCTCCCTTCCAGGCAGAGGCAGACTTTGGCAGGGGAAATATAACTGTAGTATACAATATGCAATAGACAGCTTTTATTCTCCTCTTTGCCACTACGTAGGGTTTTCTTAGGTGAGAAGGCCAGCACGGTAATGAGGCTGCGGGCCACAACAAAGCCACAGTGAATAGAGTGTAATGGATGTTTTTTTGCGCTTTCTGACCATCTGTGGTTTGCATTTTGTCTCTCAAACTTTTCACCCGTTCCCTCTGTCTGTCTGTCTAAACAAACTCCAGCTTCTATTTCACTGATATTCTTTCTGTTCATTTATAGAGTAAACAGGTTCCTTTTGATTAAAACGAAAAATGGTGCCAATTCATATCTCACTGATATGGCCCAGCAAAGCACAGAATGAGATTTTGGAGATGCATGGTTTTGAAATGAATGTTATTATTTGATAATTGCCTACATTTGAGGACGTCCCAAAACTCAAATTATTTTTGCATGAACTGGTACAAGATGGGGTTTCTTGTTTTGTTTAGTTTTTTTTCTGCTGCAAGCAAAATTGACAATGACAGAAGCCTGATTTCAATTCATTGGCTGGAATGTCAGTCACTGACTGACTGACTGACTCACTGAGTGATGAAGTTACACCATTGGTCGGCCGGCCCAGTGTTGGAGTTTCCCCATTGGCTGTTGCTCTTTAAAAATGAATTGGCACGAACAGTTTCAGTTAATAAATAAGTTTTAAAAACACACATTTACCGACCGAAGTGTCTCACACGGAGGCTCTGACACTGACAGGAGCACCTTTGCACCTTTGTGTGCTCTGAAAGATGTCTGATATAAAGTCACACCGCTGACGGACTGTTAGCCTAGCATTCTAATCCTACATAAACATATGTATGAGACCATATGTTTACAGACATCCACAGATAGAAACAGATGAAAGAGCAGCGGGAGTTAATAGATCATTAAAATAGTTATAATTAAAATTTAAATAAGTTCTATTTTAAATCAAACATCCCAAGATATGAGTGGAAAGTATTGTTCGTGCAACTGCATTTATAACCCTTTTTTTTTGACTCAAACATTGCTTAACCGTGTCATGTGATACGCTACTTCATTACACTTAAACAACAATTACTGGGGCTACTACTGGGGACACTACAACTATCTCCAGCCATATACCAGGTTTTGATCTAGTCTTGTTTAGTTTAGCTCAGGCTTGTATCTTCTTTCTGTCCCTCCTCACTGACAAACTGAAAGACTTTATGTTTTTTTCTCTAATCAAACCCTTCATCCCTTTTCACTCTTTCATCAGGAAAGAGCAATAGAAAACATGTAGTTATCAGCTTCTCACTTTTAACCGACTGACATCACCTTCGGCAGATTAGATGAGCTGTAGCTAATTAACGTTAATTCCATAATGCCTAAAATAAATAGTTCTCTGGTTAATGTGCTCTCTTCAGCTGGCATCTGTATTCAGAACATGGATATATAAAGAGAGGTGGATACAGTGTCGGAGGCTGGCCCCCGTTCATTCCTATGAAAATTGCTCACTGGGGCATGAAGCCAAAAAAGCCATTTCCCACTGTAAAGAAATTACCCAGATGAACACATACTGCACATGCTATATGGGCCCCATGTGTCCATACAATGTGCTCACTAGAGACTTCCGTCGGCTGAGACAACTAACTTCCGGTTTAGCCATCTGGCTGAATTGAATGGGATTAAAATAATTCAATCGTGCGGCTCTTCTAGACTTTTGAAATGTGATCAGACCGAATGGATCAAATTCTGATAGTGAAATAAGTCATTTCGGGGGGGTTGTGATGTTCAAAAAAATGTATCCACCATTTAACAGCCCCTTCTTTTCCCATGATTGTGTGTGTGAAAAATGCTTTTTGGGCCCATGTTGGACCTGGAAGTTGTAATTCCATGATTTGGCCACTATTTCAAATTGGCTTCAAAGCCCAGCGCTGTTCTTGGGGTTTGATTCAGACACAGATTGTTTGTGAGTGAAGAGACACATCACCCTGTAACAACACTATACCACCGTCAGTGCACTGTGTGCTTTTGTAGTTTCACAGAGTGGAGACTCTTCTCTAGAGAAATGATTAGCCGATCACCTCACGTCACTGTTAGAGTCTCTGTTAAACTTTGGTTCATATGGTGTCAATATTTGAATCTGATCAGCTTCATAGTTGTGAATCAGGACCATGTAGCTGGTAAAGCACACTAGGCTACAGCTGTTAATTAATGTGTCATACATTGTATTAACATTCATATATAATGCAGCTCATCTCATTTTCAGGTTTTAGCTAAAGGTTTTGAACATTAATTAGGTTGCCACTAAAAACCGTTGTGTTTCTGCCTACAAAAGATGATTAGACATCTTTAAGTTGTGACTTGCAAATGCTATTGAACACCATTCCTAGTTGAGGGAGTTATGGGGTGCTGTACTCACCCCTCTTTTCCAAACTAGACGTGAAGCGATAACACTGTAGAGCTAATATGAAATTAATATGAGGCTTCAGCAGTCTGAGTTAGTCAAATCAATAACAAACAATGTAATGTAATGTATCCCCCTGCCATGGCTCTGCAAGGAAACAGTGTTTGGGGAAACACAAAGAGGAAACTTTGTTCTAAAAGGACCATAACTTTGGAAAATAACCCTCTTGTTTTATGTAACTCAAACTGATGAAGCCTATTAGCTTCAGCGGAAGGTTAGAATGCATTTTGCAGTGTGGTTTTTGTCCCCCATTTCTTCCATTACTCCACAAAGCTATAGCTTTACAGCCAGCATGGAGAGGGAGGTGATTACAGCAACCAATCAGTCAGTATTGTATTAAGACTTGAAAAAGTTGACTTGAGTTGATTTGTAATTACAAAGGTGTTGCACAGACGAACCCACAGAATTATCACCCACATCTGCAGTTCCCTTCAGCTCTAAGCAACATTTTAGCATCTTTCAGCTCATTGTTTTGGTTTCCTGGCCCACAAATTTCCTGGTTTAGGAAATTTGTGGGCCTAGGTTACTCTTACACACTCTAGCCTTAGTTTGCAATACCTACTAGAAATAGTTCCCATACTGTCATATAGTGTTCCTATGTTTGTCAGTGTTTAAATCCTTCATGGATTGACCTTACCGTATGTAGACTGAAGCACTGTATTTCAGCAGTGAGTGGCAGTGCAGGCTGTTATAAGCAGAAAAGGAACAATAACACATGTTTTCACTCATATTTCTTTACTGTAAATAAATGTTTTATGTTTATAAAACATAAATTCCGCATTTTGCTGATGCTGTCTGACTGTTAACTGTCATATTCAAGCCCAGTACCTTTTGGCGTGTAGGATAACAGCAAAACACTCTTTGACTGGGCTCAATGTTGATGTCTGTTGAAATGTCAGCTTTGATTTCTATGTTGGCAGTATATGTGTGTCATATAAGCTACCGCAACCAAGTTGTGTCATGCAAACATGATGTGATGTGACATTTGTATAGACATCTGATTCAGACAATAAGACTTCCAATGTAAGTGTAGCCTTAGTTTGTGCTATAGCATGTAATAGGAACATCTTCTCTATCTTCCAAATTCATGCAAAAACTGCATTGAACGCCTGAAGCACTATTGCTGAGGGTGATTTAAACCCCCATCAACGCCCTTTTGGGATATTTGATCAGTTGTAGCCATGGTTACAGAAGAGGAGTGTTTAAGGCAGTTTGAGAGCTCAAGGATGTAGAGATGGAAAAGAAAACCAAGTAAAAACAGCAAGATAATGATGAAAGTCCTTCATAAAGCAGTAGAAAATGAAAAGAAAAAAACCTATGGTTGAGTGAAAGTGAAAAGGCGCGAGCAAGACTATACTTTTCAAGTAAATTAGTTATTTATGAACTAACAGTTTTATTGCTGTGATTCATTCCCACAAGCAGCCAGAGGTCAGCTCAGACCAGGCAGGCTGGCTGAGCCTGAGGAGCCGCGGCTGCTCTTTAATTTTCAGTTTACCATCCGCGCTGAAGAAATGGATGTTCATCTCTATTTCACATTTTTCTCCAGACCCACATAATAGTCACATTAAGTCTGGTGTCACGCCTGCAGCTGTAATTCTTTGTGGCTTGTTCCTCTTTCTATACATATGCTTTACTTTCTTTTTGCTTTAATCTCTGCTATCTTCCAGGAACTTACGTATGTAACCCTGTCATAGGCATAGATTTGGGTATGGATGGTTGGAACATTACTGCAACATTGCTGCTGGAGTGTCCCTACCAATATTTTTAATAATTTCAAACAATCTTGCCACTTTAATTACACATAGGGTTTACCAGTAATGTCTATTCGGAGTTGCCAAGTTTGTGTGTTTTCTTGCAAAAGTGGGTTCTTTTGATGAAGAGTGAAAAAGCAATGTTTTTGCTCGATATAAATCTGTTAATTGATTCTAAGTTCACTTAATTATTGTAGACAAGAATGCCAAATGCAAAAGACTGAGGAGAATAAGTCCTTTTTTCAGAGGAACCAAACTGTTTTAGCATCTTTCAGCTCATTGTTTTGGTTTTACAGCCTACAGCTATTAGCACTCTCATCAACCTCCAGCAGAAGCAGAAAGCAAAAAAAAAAAACTAAGTGTACACCACCTGCTCAGCTCCAAACAGCAGACAGTCAAATTAGCAACAAGCTGGGGGAACATAGTAGAGCATTTAGCAGCTAAAAAGCCAGATAGAGTTGAGATGAAAACACTACTAAAAGGAGAGAGAATATTGGATTTGCATGAGCCAGATGGCAAGAAACAGAACTCCAAATGAATGCTAATGGTTTTTCCATATGTACTCGAAGTGTAACTAGACAACTGTTTGCTAACATGTTCACCATATCAACTTAATAAGATGATGATATGTCAACTTTACTTTAACTTTATGTTTACAACTTGTTTCTTCTGCCCCCAAGTGGGCTAAAAATCAATTAGTTTAATGTTTAGGATAAGATAGAACTTTATTCATCTAGATTTTTTCTTTTCCATCAACGATGGTCATACTAACAGCCTCAAATAATGAGGTGAGTTACTGTTAAACGGGTCATTATAATATGGGCATTATTTAAATGCAGAATTTGCCACAGCATGCCAACTGATATGTACTGAATGCCATGCATCAGTTATAACAGTTAATTAACAGGACAATGCTGGTAGCAGCAGCTTGAGAGAATATGCAGGCTCTCGGGTGAGCTCTGACAAAATGAAATGTCCAGTCATGTGTTGATTGAAAAATAAATACAAGTGGAGGTATTTGATAATCTCAGCAGAATCAAGATCTATGAGTGTATGTGACAAAGTATCCCTACTGTTAAAAGTAAACCCTGTTAAAACCAAACCTGTGCCCTTGAAAGCTCTCATACACATTATGACTATCTATCGAGTCAATAAGATGTTATTTTAGGAAGTTCATGGATGTGCCATTGACAAGTGAATATGAAGTGAGTATGAAGTGCAAATTTTTAACAGCACCTGATGTAAAAATTATAGGTGTCACTGCTTACTGTCAAGCTCAGACGAAATCAACCTGCTGACAGTTTTGACAGCTGGTTTTCACCTTCCCTACAAATTAAAACCGAGAAGAAAAGTGATCAGCTCAGCTCTGCTGCCACTGCTGAAAGTGCCACATACTCTCTGTATCTGCCTCCTTCTTATTTCCCTAACATCTAAGCTCTCATTTGCTCTTTTGAATGCAGGGGATGTAGTGATAGATTTGTGACGCACACTGAGTCCTATGCACTGCACGAGCATAAAGCAGTTCCATTGCTACGACCAAAAATTGGATTGCCATGTCACTCTAATTCAATAACAACATGTGTAATCCTGTCTTGGATTTCCAAATGAAAGAGGGGGGAAATGTCAGCATTAAGATGCTGTCAGGCATGCAATAGTCAATAGAAAAGCAGGCTTGAAACATGCAAGGTTTGGATCATCTCGTTATTTTTCAAAGAACATTTGAAGTTCCTTTAACCATCTCCTGACAGGCTGTAAGTGGCAGACTTGGTTCAGCAGCATAAAGTGTGAAGTGCCCAGCAGGCAGAGGAGTGCTGTGTGTGTGTCCAGTATGTAAGGGCAATATTAACATCATATTACCACCCTGTCATAAGAGGCTTGTACATCTCTGACTTCTAGACAGCTATAGCTACACAGTCAGTAGGTGTCTCACCCACAAGCTGCTCTGCAAACAAGTACTGTATTTGCAAGGCAATTAAGTGCAAAATGTACAAAATCTGTTTTCATTATTCAGATTAAGTCTTTGCCAGTATTGGACCTAAAGGAGGGTGATGGAAAAAATAACTTTGAGTCCTGTGACAATTTTCCTCTTCTGTTCAAGCTCAACCCTGTCTCCTAAAAATATATCAGCAAATGCATTTTGTCATCCAGAATATGTCTTTTATTTTTCTTTTAATAATAAAGATACTGTACAAATCTGTAAAATATTTACTGTCTTTGCAATATCCACTCCAGGTAACCAAAGTATGATTAACATTTTCATGTTTAGGCAACTCAAAGCACTTGGTTGAAGCTGCTCTAATTAATATTTTTATATCAACAGTCGATTAAATTAATATATTCAAGTGTCTTTCAGCTCATCAGTTCAGCTGCACTACCTGCAATTTTACTGTTTTGGTTGAGCCCAACAGCTCTCCTCAAACTGGTTTGGTTTTTCAGAGAAAAAGCTCCAATAAATCCACTGTACACTACCTGCCCAGCACCAAACAGCAGACAGACTAAATTAACAGCTAGCTAGCTCGCTGCTAAAGATCCAGATATTTCCCTCAGGAGTTGGGGAAATATCTGGAGCTATAATAGAGTGAATATTGGATTTACATTCATCAGGTGGACAGAAAAACAAGTTAAAATGAATGATAATGTGGCTCTGTGTCTGCTTTATGTGTGAACGGGCTGCCAACCAGTTAGATATAACAACTTTATATGGCGATCATGTGTCAGCAGCTTGTTGCGCTGCTCCCAAGTGGCCAAGAACAAAAAACAAAAAAAAAAACAATTAATGCAAGTTTAAAGTAAGGGAAAGATCATAGTCTTGTTTAAAAAATTGGGGGTAAAAAAGCATGTGACGAGTAATACAGGCTTTTTCAATATGTAACCAAAACCAGGATCTTCCTCTAACCTTAGCCAAGTATTTTGAAGCCTAAACATATCCACATGTAGGACACATGCAACAAGACAAGGTCTCTGGTGTCATAGACCGCCACTTTATATACCCAACCCTTCACTGCAACCTCCTCTGTATGACTTTCCTGTGGTATAATAATTTCCTGGATTGGAACAAATCCAGTGAACATAATCCTGGCAGATGTTATGTTTTCCTCTAAAACATATTTAGCAAAGAAACATAGTAATATATGCAGGGTACCAGTCAAAAGTTTGGACCCACTTTCCTGTGAATGAGAAAGCATGTCTAAACCTTTGACTGGTATTGTATATTGTATGATTGTCCAGCCACCTACAGACAAAACCCTTGTAAATGATATTTGGTCTTGGAATATTTTCATACAGTGAATATGCATATTGTGTAGGTCACAAAACTGTATTTAAGGCAATATCATAATAATTAGTTTACTAGACACAGTTCTTCCTGATTATGTAATTAAGAACCTTGTCAGTGTAATCATATTTTTTTAACCTGTGATTTTACTTTGACTAAAGTTTTTGTTTTTACTGAAATATATGTTTCTCTACATTGTTAACATCCATAACACAGTACCAGACTGCCCTGATCAGAAAAACAATGACTTTGGTTATGTGAGTTACTGTGCTCTCTCAGAAGCTGAACCAGAAGGACAGTAGTGCTAAATTTCGTAGTCAAGAAGTTATCTACACGTTGGCTTCTTTTAACCATCATCATGATCTCTCAGTAGCCTTAATCAAGTAGTTTTTGTTGCCTAAATATAACCAAACTTTAACCAGCAGTGGGAGATCAGAAAGCACTTTTTGAATCACTTTTGTAATGGTCTAATGTGTTATTTATCCAGAAAGCACTGATAAAGGATCTGTTGATTGTGTATGTATCAGGATTTGTTGTACAGTAAACATTTTAGACTCTGTATATATTGGTTGTTAACTTACCAGATAACTTACCAGACTTACCAGATTGTCAGACAAGAGTTACATTGCATGATTACACAGAGCTGCATAAGCCTGCACAAAACAAATGCAGGAATTATGAAATTACCCATTGATTTATAATACTGTGTATTATCTTGTTAGGCAGTGCATAAAATTAATAATGAGTCAGAGCAGATAAATCAATGTGTGTGTTTCTGTTTAAGCAGAGAGGAAGAAACCAAAATGATTTTGTGTTTGGTTCACTTTGAGCACAAGTCTGACATCTATAGTAATTCTCTTAGAGGAGGAATAGAGGAAACGGCTTCTAATGTTCTGCATTCATTAGCCTACTTTCAAATCAGTTGTTTTGATCCACAGCAGCTGAAATGTTATGCATACAGTGTGACCTCTTTTTGTTTGATTAAAGCTTCAGCCCACGTGGAAAGAACCTCACATTTTCTGTAGGATTGTCTGTCCTGCTTCTCTTATTAAACTCTTTATTGAGTGATTGTTCCGAGGATATAGATATACTTTTGATATGTTTATTGTGTATTTGCATGAATATCATGTACAGTGTTTATGCATGAGAATTATTGTCTTGCAGCAGATCACAGTAGATTGTTCACAAAGCTGCTGTTGCTGTTGCTACACCTGTGATGCTTTCTGTTCTAGCATGATACATAATGCAGTTCACAGTGATTAAGCTGACATGTTTACCACTCAAAATTCACACTCATTTTTTAAATGGGTCGTTGATTTCACACAGAAGTAAACAAAAGCAGGCTTCTCATTTCTGGCAGACAACATGTTTTTTTCCCCATTTAAATGATGACTGGCACTGATGATTTTTAGTAGCTGTACCTAGCATAAGCTAATGCTAAAGATGAAATTTCTCATCTTGGTTGAAAACTCCATCACAAGCTGACTTTTTAATGTTTCCATTGGATTTGTTTAAATTTTTTTTAGATATGCACATGATGGCATACATGATATAATGCTAAAAGACTGAGCCTAAAGCTACATGTCTCAGGCAAAACTTCAGCAACCTCACCATCTGATGATCCATTTCAAATACATGGAAATAAAATAACAACTTCATGATAGTTAGCCCTAGTGTTGTAGTACATTATTTTAAATAAAAATGTAATTAAAATGTTTATTTATTCTAACAAAATTATTGTTGCAAGGTTTGAAAGCTTGGGAACAAGTAACAAAGAGACAACTCAGAGGTTAGATTTATGCTTTAATGTTCATATTTTCAAACAGTATACTACAGTTTGAGGATGAGGAGGAACTGATGAGTTTGGCAAACATTAACACAAGCAGCAGGACTGCTATCGTTAACTCTGATCTACTAGCACCATTGACTTCCACAAGTGAATGTTCCAGCCTTATTTTTCTATCATAACCTGTAATTCCACATAAAAATATAGTTAGTTACTACTGCAGGTATGCAGATCGTAGGGGTGTGCCTGAATACAAATACATTATTCAGCAAAGCACAAATAGTGGGTTTTTTACGAATATTTGTTTCATACAAATATTTTTAAAAATATCTGTTAGTTAGATGTCTGTATGCAAAGAGGTGAAGAGTAAAGTTTTAGCTCAGTAGTCGGCACAGTCATCTATGATCTGGGAGACTCCAGTTCAAGACTCAGTTTGGGGACCTCCTTCGTAAGGTAGTTTATTCATAAACACTTATTGTGACTCTTTAATTTTCTAAAATTAAAAGCGTAATAAAAGCAATAACAGGATTTGTAAGCCTCTTTCCACTTTTATTCGAATACAAATACAAATTCAAATAATTTTGCTGCCTCAACAAATACAGATACAAATACAAATACTGGACTCTCTGCACATCCCTAGTAGATAGCTGGTCATGCTAACATTTGCAGCTTGCGTTAGATAAACACAGTTGAATCCATTCTTCACAATTTTGTTTTGGGTTTTAGAAAGGTGATTAAAAAAAGAAAAAGAAAAGAAACGCCACCCTCCAATCTCTTAAGAAAGCAAATATCACTCTTACCACAGCCTCATGCACATTGCCTCAGCATATAGAGAAATCCTAAGCTTGACAGACCTGCCATGCCTAGTTACGGTTGCTAAGCTTTGTTTAGACAATCGCTGTTCGGGGCGGGGTCTAGTGAACGGTCAATTGGTACAAGTGGTGATACCTATTTTTAGCTTATTATATTACCTAATCTTGTTTACCTGCAAGTCAGATTCATCAGTGGATGGCTGCAATGAATCTGTGTCCTTCCCAGAAGAACATGAAGCCATCCCAAGGCCAGATTGATAGTTTGACTGAGTTACTGGGGGAGCAATGATGCTTCCCATCTCTCACCAAGACTCCACGAATGCCAGAGGGCAGAAGTCAAGGCCAAATTGGATTAGATCCTTTCAAGATGAAGTTGTTCTTGCTCTTGACCTTGGGAATTGTTCAATTGTGATTCAATTTGAAGCCCATAATCTGTTGACTGATCACAGTAAACATGGCTACAAACACATTACTTGTCTCCTCTTGTCACACTAGTAATGAATATCTCTTCCCTGCTACACTGGCTTCCATTGTGAGCATTACTTCCCTACCCCGCTCCTAATCTGAATGTCAGATAAAGTTGTTTTCACATTGCAAAATCTTAAATAAATCAAATCTCATTGTGGCTATAAGCGTCTTAGCTTCAAAACATTCCCGAACATTAAAGGAGCCCTGAGATGCTGAAGTTGAGTCGGATCAACGGTGTATCACTGTAAAAACTTCCCGCTGTGAGAATCAGACGGAAATATTCAGATACCCCTCCTGCAGAGTCACAGCCTCCATTCTTTTGACCCAGGTTATAACTCTGCTCTTTGTTCACTTGGTTGTGACAGCTTGCTGTCACACTTAGCTTGCAATGGAATGGGAGATAATTAACTGTAATGATAATGGCTGCCATTTGGTATTTCGATTAGTATCATTTTAATCATCATTACATTGTTGTCTGGCTGTGACATGACATTAATAGGATGTGGTGAGAGTGTGTACATAGTGAGGGTGATGGCAGTTGCTCAACAGGCCCGGAGAGGCTGCTCTATCTGCTGGAGATGGGGAGGGGAGTTTGAGAACACCCTCGCTGACACTCACAACTATCAATGAGTATTTTTTGATTAAATTTAACTGAAGTTACAACAGACTTTGGACCACTTTCCTTGAGGTGCTTGGAGTTGAGTAGGAAGTCATTCCAGCAAAAAAACAGAGCAGAAACAAGCACACACAGTCGATCCAACACATTTAGGGAATATGCAGTATACATTTTTCATGGCATAAAGAAAAGCATGTGTACAGTAACTTTGGAGTTTGTTATGTCATATTGAAATATTTACAAATTATATTTAGATGAGTCGGATCCATCAGAGAGAATAATGCATAAACTACATGATAGGCCCGTACATACAGCACTGTGTAAAGCTTGGCCCACAGTGAGGAATGTCAGTCCTGCTCTCAGTCACTCAGTGTGACTTCATGTGATATCACTGCTCTCTCAGGCAATGAGTCTAGCTCATCCCAATAAATATTTATTTATTTATTTCATTTAAACATATATTATATGGGGTGAAATGGTACTTATATTCATTTTGAACCATCTAGTTCAGGACCTTCAATTTAATTTATTTGGTTTGATATGTCCTGTAAATCAAGTAGTTACTGTTTAATGTCTAATATACTCTAATTAGATCTACACACACCTGGAAAGTTTTGGTAGTGGGTCAGTTTTTGTTTGTTAGCTAAACCAAGCTTCTCAGGTTAACCCCTAGATGTCTAACTCACATAGCAAGTGTCGTTGGTAAGGCCAGTGTAAAAGAGAAACAAGAGCTGGGTTGTTTTGGAGCACTATGGTTTCCCAGTAGGTTTCCCAGTAGGTTGCCCGGTAGGTTGCAGCAATGCTGGCCGTAGAGGGTAGAATGGACTAAAACTGTATGGCAACATTGTTTAGCCGAGGTTGGTCATGTCTCTGAAAAGAATCAAACATGCTAAACCATTTGTGACAGCATCACATGAATATATATATTGATCTCTCTCTCTCCACTGATGGATAAATGCTTCAGAGAGCAGCAAAACTGTGTAAAACTTGAAAACAGAGTGAGTCTTAACTTAGTTAGAGCATGTTTACATTTTTGAACAGCACTGTTGATTCTAATGGTTCATTTAATCCTAAAAATGCTGCACTTGTCTTAATGGAAAATCTTTGAAAGTCTTTGAAAGTATGCAGTCTTTTGTTGTAATGATGGAGCCAATGAGCCACCATTTAATGTTTACATTCCTTAAAATGAATGACAAAAATGTTATCTTCTGTTCCCTATTGTTTCCCCTGCTGTACTGAAAATGTCCTGTACAGTGTCTCTAAAACCGAAGTACATACCAAACTGGATTTCTTGTACACCCTAATGCAGTATATTCTCACATATAGTACATATACTGGATTTCTTACATATATAATTACACATATATTGTCATTCTCACATATGTATTTACTCACATTTGTATTTTTATATATTTTATTCAAGTCAATGCTGTCATCTTATATACTCAAAATTGTGCAGTACAGTGGACAGAACTAGGCACAAAAAATGTGTTGGTGCATCATGATGTTTAACAGATTATGTAGTCCTGTGGGTTTTGATTCCAGGTAGATTTGTTTTTCCTGTAATTAGCGAGTGAACGTCTTGTGGTGTGGTACCCTGGCATACATCACTGCTCATCTTCATTAGATCTATGTCTTTACTGTGATCATTTGATCAACTGACAAGGGCATTTCTCACTAGGCATTTTAAAGTGCATCTAAGGCAGTGATTTATATTAGCACTTGTAATTAGCCGCTTGGTCATTAACAGCAACAGTTTCGACTTCATCTTTATCTGACAAGCCTAATACCAGCGTTTATAACAGAGAACTTATTCAATATGGAAACAGGCAACTTCCCTGTTAGTCTGTTCCTCAATCAAACTGTTGCACCACTTTTCCTGGATAGACTTATTCTCATTCAGAAATGATGGTGTATTATATAATGATACAGCATATCTGGAAGTTTCCAATATGGCTGAAGGTCTATACATGCAGTTATTTAATCGTTACACCCTAATAAAACAAATGAAATTACACCATAATCGATATTTCCACCCATAACTGGCTCTGTTATGTCAGAATTTCATGCATATTTCAAACAGCTTGGCACAGAACAGTGGCCCATGAATGTAATTGCATTGTTAAATATTCAGGTTTTCACTGTCTATGACTCAGTGTGCCTGTAAAGGGAGAGATGAGGTATTTCTGAGCTTGAGAATGAGTCCGCTGTTGCCCAAAAAACACAAGTCCCACGCATAGTCTCACACATCACACACACAGTCAGTGGCTTCCAGTCAAACAGCTGGTCTGTAGGTCAGGCAGGCAGCAGTCTGTGAGACCACAAGCTGCGGATGAAACACAGAAATTCAATGAAATATCAAGCGAGTTGTAAATCTGTAGGGAAAGATTGGAGGTGAGTGTAGCAGTTTGGGAGTGCTACACTGTGGACGCTGTTGTCTCCATGCATAGAGGTTAAAAATGAATTATTCAGGTGCGCCTTTGGCCTAATGTGAACCTTGATGAAAGTAGATTTTAGATTAACAATGTGTCGTCACTGTCCTTTTGTTCTGAAGCAGAGGTCCAGTGGGACACAAGGGGCAGGCCTCACTGAGTGAAAACACACTGCCCTCTGTTGGTCCACAACACATTTACTGGCTTTAGAATCTGACACACACTTATGCACTCACAATGACACACAAGTCTCAGCTTACTCCTCAACCTATGCTTTACAATCTCGACCATTATTAAAACTATGTAGTCATTTACTTAAATGATGCTAGTGACAATCAAGGGTCACCCTGGTGAAGCGAATCATCTTAACACCAGAGGCAAGACTCTGCTTGTCCTGTTACTTGTTTCCGTGGACGGCAGTGTGGAAATGGACACTGCAGTATCAGACTGAATGTTGAAATCTTGTTGTGACTGGGGTGTCTGAAGCTAATGAAACATGTGCAAGAGGAAGAAGTAAATTAATTTAGAGGGAAGTGAGGTAAGGACTAAATGTCTGCCAAATGGATACTTCCATAATGTGATCTTTTTGAAATAGTGAAGGATCAATCTTAAGTGTAAATCTATGTGTTATTTGTCTTGAAGAGAAAGGCAGGTTGATTTGATAGGACAGGCAGGGAGGTGACTTTATTAGTTAATTAGTTTAACTTTTAGTTAAAAGTATGAGTGCATCATGAAGGAGCCCCTGAAAATAGTAACTTGATTTGTCTAACTTGAACTGCTGAAGCCTCATATTATCAAAGTATTTTTACATTGAACTCAATTACGAAGGGATTTTTTTGCAGCCCGTATGGACACGTAGAACAATCATAGCCACTGATATCCATTTTAATGTACATATGGGCAAGCCAGTATTGATATAAGATAGGTTTATCTATAGGTTCTGACATGACATGTAAGTGTTCCTTGTGTCTATACGGACTACAAAGAGATCCCTTCTCAAAGCGATTTTAGTGCAAGTGATAGGGGACAAAATCTATCATCATCTTTCTGTGTAAAGTGCATTCTTAAATTCAACCAGTCCTTTAAACAACTTTCCTTCTAATCACTCACACACCCACAGACACACAAGCACACACATAGTCCATGACTGCTGCTCACTCACTCACTGCCCTTACTGCTGCTGCAGCATAGAAGCGATTAGCAAACCAGTGAGACAATCTGCAAAATGGCTTTCGTCACACAGAAATCATGCTCAGTAAGCTGCCATATCATGTACTGCACTGAACAATCTCGTGATTGAATTGCCACTTCATAGCCTCTTTCTCATTCTGCTTCTTGTGTTTTCCCCCCGACTGCAAGCAGGGTAGTACGGTAACTGGAGTGATGTGTTTGTGTAGTGGTGTTGTTGTGAGCCCTGGGCTTTTTTCTCTGATTGGGTAGAGCCCCCATTTCTTCCTTTCAGCGGATGCTGCAGCAATAAGACTCCACAGAACCTCCTGCTACCTATAGAACAATACACCCTCTCCCATACTACACCTCCCTTCACGTTTGAAGACATGCCTCAATGTCCCACAGCTCTAAAACACCATAGGATGGGAAGTAAACTTGGTCTGAAGTTCCTCCTGCAGAAAAGTGCAGGAAAATAAGAGATCATGCTCTTATTTCAATTTGTTAAAAGTTTTTGTGCAGCTTTATTGCTTTTAAATTGTGACTGATTACAAAATCCTTCCGTTGCACATGACAGATGTATCCATTGCTGTTTACTTTACCAACTGACCGGAAGCAAACCCTATTGACATTATCCCAGCAGACATGTCCGGCAGTGCTCATCATAAACTCGTCTCCTCTCTAAGCCTGTTACATAATCAACCATTAGACTCATTCTGCCCTAGGATTAGAAGCGGTGAGGAAATCTCTCAGCCAGAGACAGGGGGACAGAGGTATTTCTTGCCTCTAGACTTTCACCTCTAAAGTTAAACTTATTTCACAGTCCAGATATTTGCTCAAGATCACAGCCATGTCCATGGGTTTGCTGGATCAAGCTTGTTTCCATCTCTACAGTTTTGTTTTTTTCTGTCGTTGCTGAAGCTTCATGTCTCTGATGACCAGTAGGACCTTGCACCAGAAGGCCTCTGCAGGGATCCAGACCCAGCCTAACTGATGATGTCCTCCTCAGCACTACAGACCCCCAGGCGCCTTTTTGTTAGTGGCAGACAGCCATAGGCGTTTAGTGCACACATCAAGACAAAGTCTCTAAATCCAGTCCAGTTCCCTCGAGACCAATTTCTAATGATGAATCAGACCATAGATGTTGCTGTCAGTGTTGCTCCTGTCTGGATGTCTCTTAAGATGCATGGTGTTTGTACTGTAGAAGCAAGATGATGGCCCCCAGCGGTTTCACTCATCCCCTGCTGTCGAGGGAGGGGTTTAACAAATCAAATGTACTCCATGCAATGAGTACATGCAGTGACTGATGCAGCGCTGTTCATCAAACTAACAAACTCACCCCAAGATAGGAAACATCTCCCATCTGGGTTGGTCACCTTTGCTAAAACTACACAGAGCACAAAGTGGGAGGGACTGGTGGACCTGTAGCTGTGCAGGTGATCTTCTCTAGTTTGTGTCCAAGTAGAGTGGGGCTGCATGTCAGTAAGTCTCCGGAGAAGGGAAGGAGAGGATCTTTGCTTTCACCCATTGCTATTGTCATGACAACCGCCGTAAAGGCCTTGTCTGTGATTGATGTTTCGGCGCTTCCTTTCTGCCTCGCCTCTTGTCATGTCAGAGGTTCCACCATTTCTGCACAGTGTGTATTCCTGTGAGGAATGTGCAGCCGAGCACAACAGCATGTGATACATGCAAAGCATATTCAGCAGTCATGTTATCGGCTGAGTGATGGTGCAGCTTTTTATTTTGTTAAGCAATTTTCCCGCCCCCTGCCTATTTTCCAGCCCTTTGTGCATTGCACAATAGTATGATTGGTGCCACTCTCCCTTCCCTCTCCCTGATTAGGGCATACATCTTCCAGAAGGCTATACAACTTCACTCTTGTGCTGCACTTAGAGAGAAGGTATGGCTGAAAGGTATGCTGAAAGTGCATCCTTGCTAGAACCAGTATTTGCTCATCTGCTGGCTTGACACGTTTTAATTTAAGAGAAAAGGGCAGCTCGCTAGAAACTAAGAAAATGCTGGATGATTTTTTCCTGACATGCTCTGTAGTGTCATTCAGCTGAATTGCCCTGCCTTGATAGTCCTTTTTGTTTTACTGGTGACAAGGTGCCACCAGCCGTTATCCCCTGAGACAGGTCCATTAACAGATGCTGAGGCACATTTACTACTTAATATGGGGCTGTTGGCCTGGCTCTTGCTGTTCAAGCTGATGTTACCACACTTTGTAGGCAGCTGATGGAATTCACTACATAAAAGACTTCAGATAAACAACAGTGAATGAAAGAATTGACCGTCTCTGAAGAGAAACTGAGCTGAATGTCTAGAAAACATTCACTGTAAATTTTGTTCAGTCAACTGCTGCCCAAATTACCACTCCTGCGTCTAACCGGACCATTCACTTTCAGGTAAAACTGCTTATGAAATGTCATCTTGAAGGGATATTTTGGAATTTTTGAAGTGGGGTTGTATGAGGTAGTTATCCATAGTCAGTGTATTACCTGCAGTAGATTTGGGTCATCACCCACCCAGGTTGGAGAAGCAGACAGGAGTAGCGGCACAAAAGCTAAGCAATGTACTGCTGTGGACGGGGCCAGCAGCAAAATGTATTTTAGCCACCTAAATAAAGGCCCATCTAAAAAAATCAATATCAGTTAAGTGTACACTATATTTAGAATATTTTCACTGCTTTATCTTGCCATCAGACAGCCCTTTCCTTTGACATTACATTTTCTCAACAGTAGAACTTCTGTATTCCTACGCATGCCGTGCACTGTATTATGCCACAGCAGCACTGCTGACCCAAACAGCTGATCTGCAGCATACAACCCCACTCAAAAAATCCAAACTATCCCTGTAAGGTGTGTACTGTAGTTACCCATGGTTTAATCTGTGAGAAGCCAGTGAGGGATTATGCCCTTTTCACTGAACTGGTGATCCCTATGGTTGGCTGGGGCACCTGCAAAGAGGAGGTTGGGATCTAAGTGGATAGTGGCTCCTAACCTGGGGGTTTGGACTCCCTTCAGAGGTCCTGAGATATATTTGAGTGGTCATCAAATACACACAATGATATGTATTTTTTAGATTTTCAAATTTTGCTTCTCGTGAAACACTGGGTACTTGCATCAACAATTCCAAAACAGCAAAATCAGTCTTAGGTTGAGCTCATGTCCAAAATATTGGCATAACTTGTGATGAGGGGTCAAAAATAGACGGGCCAAAAAGGTTGTGAACCACTGTAGTCAGTGACAACAAAGACTGCAGTGCATATAGGGAGCTGAGCCATCTTAATTGGATAGAAAACAGGCAAAAATGCAAAAATACACATGTAAAAAAAGTCTTCCCACCCTCATATATTTGAGTATGTGTAAGCTTTTGCAGCACATCTGTAATGTAATCTCTGTTCACTAAAACTCTATTAGTGTATTTGCTAGAATAGCTCATATGCAGCAGTATTAAATGTGATTAAGGCCTGTACCTGCCCAGCCATTATTACAGTGGTCCATTAGCTGTGAAGGGCTCATCAGCTCTGGATGAGAAGTGCAGAAAGGATTTGATTCCCTGACGCCTTTCCCTCTGTGGACCTGCCCTCAACGCAGCCAGTGGTTTCCATAGAGACCAACCGACCAATCCCCTCTCCCCTCCTCGGTACAGTAGTACAATGAGCCATTGCACAGTATATTACATAGGCCTCCTTTACAGTGAGATAATCCCTGCTTGGTCAACACCCTCGTAGTACAAATAGACAAACACTCAGTCGGCCCGACACTGATGCATAAGAGATGCTTTTGAAATTTCAATAACTGATGTTTGGTGTAAGTAGTTACGTAATACAATTCTCCTGAGTTATAACTACATGGTATCATTAACACTGAATTACTTTTAGGGTTTGATTAATAAGAAAACACAGTCCTCACATGTTACACAGCCCTCATATGATAGCAACTGTAAAAAATCTATTCAAATTTGCATTCAGGTTAACTCAGATTCACATACAAATGAAAATATACAGTATATATATAAATGGTGCACACTGTGAGTCTTTAAATTGTGGTGCAATACACTGTTAATGCCTCCAAGCATTAAGATATTGACCATATAGATAGGATTAAGTCGACCCAAGGGATATACAGTGTGTAGTCCGTGTACATGAATATACATTAAGTGGGTTAAATGCAGTAGAGAGTGTGTGCTTTGATTGCCACTAATGAGATGTGCGGGGCAGGTTACATCATGAGGCTACTGTACGTGAGCCATCATCCCTACTGTGACCAAGCTTGAATGAGCAGCACGCCAAGTCAGGGTGTGTGTGTGTGTGTGTGTGTGTGAGAGTAGGTGGGTGACGGAGGGAGCTTTAACTGCATGCTAGTCAGTGTGTGCCTCAGCTTTCTGCTCTCCTGCTCCACCAGACCAGACAGACAGGTTCCCAGCTCTGACATGACACACAGAAACCACCATCACTTGTGAGTACTTGTGTAAATGTTGCACACTGGGGGCTTTTGGGGGGATTAGGTGGTAGTCGAGGATATTTGGGTTGTTAGAATTTACCAGCGACAACTTTCTGGAGTGGTGGAAAATGTTCAGTGGATGCAGAAACATGTGCAAAAAAATTGGAGTAGTTTTTCTTGGAATATATGGAATTAAGTATTGATTTATTATTGATTGTATTTCCTGCAGAAATAGTAGAGCATTTGTAGGGACACAGGGTATTTTTCAGGGTCCATGCTGTTCTGTGCATGTTTGTGTTTTTGTGTGCACATGTCGGCAGTCACCAGAGATGCAACCTTAGGCTAAAACAGACTCCACACAGACTTTTCTGCTGCACAGACAGAAGTAAAGGTGGATATTATTTGCGTAGCACTGATGATGTCACACCAACAGAGCTATTTTTAGAAAGGGGTCTGAAGAAGGCAGGCGTCCCCCCCCCCCTACTTGAGTTATTATTATTCAAAGCCTTTCACCAGTGCATCCTCTTCTCTCAGCCGGTTTAATCTTACTGTTTTGGTCAATTTGGAGCCACCAATTGTGGCCTCTCATGGTACATGGACTACTAGTTGCGTACACAGAGCCACTTTATTGCTGTTTGCCCCTAAACACATAAACACAATCACATTTCTGGACGTTGTAGTTACAGGGTCCTGGGAGGTAAAGAAAAGAGCCAAATCTCTATGCATATACTGTTTTCCACAGTATAACAAGTGATAAACATTTAGCTGAAACTGACAAAATAGATTAATGACTGCTGCTTCACTGAATATGCTAATATTTATGAAAGCGATAAATATTAATGAAGAATCTGCAAAAAAATCTGGAATAATTCATGCATTCAAGACAGACTCTACACATATGCTAGAGAATTTATAATGTGGTTTCATGCAACAGGGGCATATATGCCAACCAGCCATGTTAGGATATATGCGCACGTTGCACATTTGAAATTACAGTGTTTTGAAGCAGTATCAGTCTCAGCAGTAACGGGCTGGTTTTTTTTGGTTTTTTTTGTGGGAGGGGTGGCGTGTTGACCTCTTGTAATCCCACTGCCTGTCTGTGTACAAAATTCATCTTTTAGTCCCAGGATATTCATTATACTCTTTCTTTTTTCTGACATGCAAGGAGTCACATAAGTCATATTTTCTGCTTCACTGGTGCCGGATTGCATAAGAAAGACGGATCCTCCATCTGTTCCACCCAGGGCTTGCCTGAGCTAAGCAGGGTTTTCGTCATATTACCAAGCAGCCCCTCCTCGCCCCCTCCCTCGGTCACGGCACAGACGTAAAGCTGGGGCTTGTTCAGAGATCATGTGACCCAGCCAAGCTCAAGGTCACTAGTGGGTCTGTTTCACAATGCTGAGTTTCCTAAAGTACCCTGAGTAATCACATCCTTCACATGGTCAGCTGGGCAACACAAACAGCACACATCATAATCAGTCCTGGTTTGGCTTGTTTGTAGTGTTCTCCTGCCTGCTTTGAAGCAGATAATAATCTGGAGAAGAGGCAGGGCTCCTATTCATGACCTTTCATACACTTGGCAGTCGCAGGTGCTACAAGACTCTAATGACTAATGTTGGCACAGCCAGCTTTTTGTTTGTTTTTTTCAATTTTTTTGAACCAATACATCTTTCAGTTTTTTTACATGGTTTTAATGAGCCAACATAACCAGATATCAACTGCAAATAAGATACCCTTCATTAAGAACTGACTCTCCATATCTCTTCATATAGTAGATGCCGGCAGTGGTTCTGTCAGTCTTTCAAATAAAAGTTTTGGAGAATTGGGGAAGCTTTGAATGGCTGTAATCAGCTTCTCATCCATTTTGCTCTTGCTTGGCAGAGCAATCCAGAACTAATCCAATCTGTAGCGACACAAGAAAGTGTGGAAATCAGATTGGGGGTTTCTCTTCTCTCCTGAGAAGCTCGTTGAGTGTCCACACATCAGAGTTTCATTGGTCATCCAGCTATGTAGGCAATAACTGGACCTGCGGTGATAAACCTTGTTATATTTACATTACCTTCTATTTGATCTAAAGCCACCATGTCCTCTTATATTTATTTATGTACTGAGTATTTATGTAATCATAGCATCTTTTAGATTATTCCGATGAAATAAGTGTTTGCAGAAAAATAGACAATCTCTGTGAAAATTTGGGCATTCCACTATGTAGTGGTCATTCATCCCAGTGTCCCTGGGTCAGATTCCCTGGCATTTTGGCATGGTTTACTGTCTGCAATCTGCCAAAGTGTCTTATTTGATGTTATCACTGGGGGGCGCCAAATCAGGAAATTTCCATTCTACACATAGCAGCTTTAAGTCAATGTCTTAGCAATAAAATCTACTCACGTATACAATGTAAAAGTATTCAAGGTAAAAATAAGTTTAGTTAAGCTGTGGTATGAAAATCTTATATCACCAATTTTGGAGATTTTCATTCTTTCAGAAGAAAAGTAGAAACAAAGTAAAAGACAAGAAGTAAAGAAATTGGTAAAATGTTATAAGCTCAGCTTATAATGAATGTAAAATTTGAATCTACAAAGTCAATATAATCTTAAGATTAATGCAATGGAGTACAAATATTACAAAGGTAGGAAAAATAGAAATGTATACTTAAATCTAAATTACTGTACTTCATTTTTCGAGCACCTGGGGGCAGTGGAACGAGATACAAACATTGACATATTGACCTGACAGAATTATTGTGGCTAACATATTAGCAAACATTTGGCTATTAACAAATCTAGCAGACACAGATCAACATTGGCATTCATTTATAGTTGCCGTTTTTGCCAATATTCAATCTTCTTGTCGCTCTGTTTTGGTCTCCACCAACTACTGAGAAAAATGTCTGTCTCATTAGCTGCTAGATGTTCCAGTTTTTTCACCAGCCAGTCACTAACTTTGTTTGCATGCTATTTGGCACAGGCAGGTAGTGTACAGGTTTTATGAAAGATTTTTTGCCAAAAACAACTGCCAGCTGCTGGCAATGGTCGATGAGAAGGGTTTGTTCACTGGAAAACCAATATAATGAACTAAAATAAGCTAAAAGGTTCCAAAGAGGAGTGTAGAGCTACAGAGATGGCTGATAATTATCAGTGGGTTTGTCTCTACAAGCAACACCTTTCAAATTACACAAAATCATGTGAGACTTAAGTGTTGTTAATTTGCGATACAAAGTATGTTTTGTTGTGTTGTTGTGCAGTTCCATGGTTATTTCAGACCACATTTATCTTTGGACGACATCTGAGCCAAACAGTAATAATATGGCAACACATTTCCAAACAAAGCAATGAAGTAATTAAAGTGTAAGGACTCTTCAGAGAAGTGCTTAACAATTAGACTCAAATAGCTGTTAATTATTGAGAAACTATGCTGTCAGACAGTGAATGGTGGGGATGTGGTTGATATAGGCGCTGTCATTTATCTTACTGTCTGTCTCCACTTTGTGTGTGCACGCACAGTAACTTAATAAGGCCACATATATCATTCTTCATGACAGCTATATCAAATAAAGCAGCTAGAGCTGCACCACTCTGTTCTAGACTGATTGATCAGACTTCATTGAAAAAGTCTTTGTCAGCATGTTTCCACAGACCATACTACAGAACCTTTGGGAATCAACATTGTTCCCCATCTAATGTTATCACAAAGGTAAATCTATCCAGAGATGCCTGCCCACTTGTCTATAATGAATGGGCAACTAAAATATTTAGGGAGCCCTCCTGGTTAAAGTTTAATGCCTTACTCACTGTGTACCTTTACATCTTGAAAAATGACTGTAGCAGTGTCAAACAGCCTTTCTGCATTGCTTTAAAGTGTCAAGGAAAAATGACTAAATTATGAACTAAGTGTTAGTGTAATCATAAGTGGTGCAGCTCTCCGGGTCCCATACTCAGTGTTGTTTTAAAGGACCAGTGTGTAGGATTTAGTGCAGATTGCAACAAATTGAATACCCCTCCTCTTCCCCCTCCCCTTCCAAGCATGTGGGAGAACCCACAGTGGCCACGAAACTCTAGAGCCAGTGTTTGGTTTGTTCGTTCTGGGCTACTGTAGAAACATGGCGGTGCAACATGGCGGGCTCTGTGGAAGGGGACCTGCTCCCTGTGTAGATTTAAAGGGTTCATATCAGGTAATGAAAACACAATGATTCTTATTTTCATTGGATTATACACTTATTAAAACACACTTATGAATATTATATTCTATTTCTGCCAAGTCCGTCCCGCTAGATGCCACTAAATCTTAGACACTGGTCCTTTAATTCTATATAAACAAAGGCAAAGAACCATAGAGGAGCTGAAAACTACTCAAATTAGCCCCAGTGTTTTTGCCTCAGCGTGTTACAGAGGCGGATCTGTGTGTATTTAATATGCAGCAGCATTACTGTTGTTGTTGGCCACAGTGATATAAGAGCTTTGCTGCACATGGGGCCACGGCTGTTTTTAGTACGCAGTAGTAATTACAGCTGGAAATTGTCAGATGGTACATAAAACTCGAGACACTCCAGCTAATTAAGAGTAACCTCATATAAGCGTTGTCATCGTGCGTGAAGAAACCATAAATAGATCATGCTTTTTATTCTCTCTCCTGCCACCACTGTTTGTGTTGAATTGATCTAATTGTAAAGTCTCTTTCATGGCAGCACTGTGGAGCACAGCTGAGAATATCAAAGATCAAAGCAGCCTCGCTCTCATAAATCTGCATGGAGGCAAATTCAGGCAGCTAGCCCAGCCATGCTAAATCCACTAGCTGTACCTGTATAACACATCTCACCATTATAGTGAGCCAGTCTTTGATGGCTCTGCAGTCCGGTTTCCATGCAGCAGATAATGTGATGGGCTTTGTTGTTTATTACAGTTCACTGTCATACACACACCAGTCTGGTTCAAATGACAGTAGGCATCGTGAAGCATCATCACTCTGCTCTTTGAGAGAAAACAGCTACTCCCTTATGTTGGATATCATGCTTACATTATGCTTCATCATTTTTAGTACAGAAAAGTTCATCTGATTAAATGATTAGTTGATTGAGGGAAATTTAATGGACAACGATTTTGGTAATCCATTAATGGTTTAAGACATTTATTAAACAAAAAATGCTCAACTTTCTCTGGTTTCAGCCACCTGAATTACATTTTATCAACATCATTATGTTTTTAATGAACTCATCTGCCATGTCACAAAATGTTCCTACAGAATATATCTATAAAATGTTGGCTGGTAACATGTAATTTGTTTTCTCTACAATATCTGCTCATAGGAACTAAAGTATGATTAACATTTATTATGGTTCTGTTTAGGCACTCAAAGCACTTAGTGAAGTTCAGCAACAGATCATGGTCTTAGTTAAATATTGAAATATTCAGCAGTGACTTGAAGTACAAGAGAGAACATGTTTACTTTATTATCATTAAACCAAAACCACTGTCTTTCCCTGACCTCAACCAAAGTGCTTTTGTTACCTAAACCTAAGAAAACACTGGACTCAAGATGTGAACCCCAGACTCCAGCATCAAAGTCCTGTGTATTGTACACCCACCATCCACCTGGGCCACCTCCTTATGACTACATAAACCTAGAAACTCCTTCACTTGAGAAAACATTGCAGCTGAACAATCCAATATGCAATTACCTTTCTACCAGACAGTATTAAACAAAACAAATACATAATTTGTAGGAAATAGTATTGCCTCGGGAATAGGTTTGGCAGATAATGGTGGCTGAGGGAACTAAGTGGTGACTTAATTAGTAATAGGTGCTAAATACTTCATCATAAATTAACAAAAAAACATGATTTTGATAATTGTATATGTGTTTAGACTAATGCAAGTAGTACCATAAAAGGAGGGCCATGCCTGCACTTACGTAGGGCTCTGCCAAATTCCAGTGGGCATCTTTCACTATTTTCACTATTTTGGACATTTTACAAAATTAACAAATAATGAAAACAATCCTCAATTGCAGATAACTTAAAAATGGGAATAATGTTGCAGATTTGTATCTAGAGGATAATACTGACAAATGCACAAATTAAGATTGCAGCACCAGTTTGCTATTTTGTGAAACTGTGCAGAGAAATGTACAAATGTGAATTTAGTTTGTTGTGCACAAATATTCTGATACAAGTGTACAATTTTTTTCATATTTGTCAATCTTATAAAACCAGTGTAAATAATATAGGCTCTATTTTAGCTCAATATTTTCCTCTGCTGTGGATATTGGAGCTTGGTGTTTGCGTGTGTTGGTCACTTATCTCTGAAAGTTACAAACAGATTTGGCTGAAATTTGGCAGGAAAGTAATCCTCTGGCGATTAGATTTTGCAGATAATCTGGAGCTGGCTTTGGTTTTTTTCCTATCTGAAGATTATCACTGACTGTGAAGCTGCTCTCAGGTGCTGATGGGGAAAGCCTGACATTTGGGAGTTCGAAGTTGGCTGCTCACTGAAGCTACAGCTGTGCGAATTTGCAATCTCAAAGTGTAAATGAATGTGAAAAAGGTTGCTGTGTGCATATCCTGCTTTGCATCGTTGTCCAGCGCCATGGTAACCTCAAATTTTGGACATGATAACTACATGTTATCTCTCATTTCCTTCAGGAGTGATACAGTGGGTGGATGTAAATATTAAAGACTTCTCAAATAGTATATGCAGTGGAGGTTGGCAAGAATAACAGACAAGACATGGATGTGACAAGATGTGATGAAGTCAGTGTTCACTGTGTATGATATATGGCTGTACCTTCTGAGAAACTTGTATGTCGTGGAGATTAAAAATTATTCAAACCTGTATCACACTCAGAAATCTTGCAGAAATAAATTGATTTTGTCAGCATAAAAAAAAAATAGAATTACACTTGTATACTCACATCTTTTGGCACTAGATCAGATCCTATTAAATCCCCAAGTATGTGGATGAAAAGTGCTGCCTTACTGCTGCTCAGTAGCTCTAGGGTAGTTTCCTGTGGACCTGATCCCAAAACTTGGTCTGCACATAAAACACTATGTACATAAAAGAAAATCCTGAAAATTTGTGTAGTGTGTAGTGTAGAGCATGGGTAGTTGACCTGCCCAGACTGACATAAGCAGTATTTTCTGTTTCTTCAGTTTTCATTTGCCTTACAGGTGCAGTTACCTGCAAAAATCCACTCATTAGTTAGTTAGTTTGTTTTAGTTTAGTTTAGTTTAGTTTAGTTTGTGTTGTTAGAAAGTAGTTCTCAGTGAGGTCTGTGGATTATTGTGAGTATTAGAGTTGTTGTTGGAAGGACATACGGCTGTTGAGTTTTTAAATGTAATGCATTTGGCATTTGATTACCACAAAGGTTGAGTGAACTGTACCATGGTGAGCTGCAGCTCATAGCCTTGGCAAAATTAGAGCAAAAATATGAAGAGATAGCACACCAAGTAAGAGAAAAAAAGTTGTATTGTGTTGCTGGGTAACTATCCACGGTAATACCTACAGGTGAAAGACGAACGAATCAACATTTTTGTCAAGTCAGAGCTTCACTCATGGGTTATGGCATCTGGACAGTCTCTGGTTAAAGAGATTTTAGTGAGTAAATCAAACAGAGAATGTAAAAGAGGGGAGCGACAAAAATATGATTTTGAATCCCAAACGGAAATTACACCCTTGGGTCTGAGAATACTGAATAATAGGTAAAATTAGGGAAAGAAAGTCATATTTGCGCTTATCATGTTAACTGTTTTTGTATTTAATTGATCTTTATGTTATGATTGATATTAAATATATCATTATCCAACTTGAAAAGTAATGACTGGTTGTATTTGTAGGTTATCCATATGAAGTTTTGCTTTTTTCTGTGTAGCAGGCAAACAACATGATTTTCATATGCTAACATTACATATTTTTAAGGCTGACGTTACTTGTGTTTGGGGGACTTCTGTGCTCTTATCCTATGCTGCCCATTGATGGTTTGGGACACACAGTTCATTTCTCACTAGCTAGAAGGGCTAACTTTTTAGTAGCGTTATCACTGCTGCTAGCTGCTGTTTCTAGAATTCCATATGTCATATTAGCTAGCTAAAACCACCAGATGTCTTTGTGTTGTATTTGGTTTTAAAAAAAGGGTTGGAAATGTGAGGATGTGCTTGTTAACAGTAATTTTACTGGTCTCCTACAGTTTGTTGCTTCAATTGTAAATACTGAAATCCCCCTATAAACTAGCATGTTTATTTTGCTACCACTTGCATGCACCGGTACTGAGATATCTGTAATAAGCTATAATTGGCCAATGCACTGGCCAATAAATAGGCTCAATTTATTAGTCTTGGTTTACTGCTCATCTATTTAAGCACTGGCACTTAAAAGTTTATTACAATTTTTTTATAGTGGACATATTCTGCACATTTACAGGTCTATATTTTTAATCTGAGGCTCTACTGAAATATGTCTGCATGATTTACAGTTAAAAAATTCCTTATTTAACTCATATAGACCCTTTACACAGCCCCTCAGTTCAGTCTCTGTCTGTAACAGGCCATTTTAGCTCCTGTCTCTTTAAGGCCCCCCCTCCTGATGAGCCCACTCTGTTCTGATTGGTCAGCTTCCGAAAGCTGCATCTCAGCTGACTTCCAGGCAACTCAGGAGGCTACGTAAACAAATCATGAAATAAACTATAGTAGTAGGATTTCATTACTCATTCTTTACTCAAAATATTAACTTCTCAAATACATCTGTACATGTTTGAGCTGAAATCAGATCCAAAATATGAGAGTGGACAACGCAAACAACACACGGAAAAACCTTAGCAACAACCTGAGCAACCAAGGCTATGGAACAGACGGCCATTTGTGGGGATGATAGCTGACATCAGTTCATTGGTATGGTATAAAAAAAGTGTTGCAAATGAAGCATTTAGAGCAGGTTGAAGCCCTGGCTTTTGACTTGGAGGGAGCATTTACACATTATATATGTCCAGTTTTGGGATTGTGACCTTGTTTAGCATAGATATCCAACATCATAACAGTATATAAATAGCATAAAATCAGAAAAATGTATCCTCTTTCAAGAATTACAAATTTTATACCCCATTTATCATCGGTTATGTCAGTTAAGGTGACTATATACTAATATATGTAGTGTATGAGTTAGGCCACATTCTGTTCACTAAGCTTTATTTTGTTCAATATGGTTTGAAAGGTCTTCATTGTTTCAGAGAGCGTTTAGTTCCTGCAGGACATGGCTGGGCTGACTGGGCATCATGGTGAAAATACATCATGTCTTTTCTAGCAATGAGTGCTGAGTGAGTGTGCTCAGAGATGTGATTGATACAACAGTAGTGTTACAGATTTGGATAGCACCCTTTTGCTGCCTGCTTGTCTCATCTGATATTACACTATTTCAAAGGAATCCATGATTATAAATATATGCCGTACTGTTATAAACCCAGGCTAATTATGTTAACCTTCTATTTCTGCATAATCAGTCACATTATTAAATTCCCTGTTGTTGGTGGTGGTGGTGGAGGGGTTTTTTGGTTTGGTGTGGGGTTTTTTGTCTTTGTTTTTTGTCTTTTTTTTTTTTTTTTTTTTTGAAGCACTAACTCTTGAAAGGCTTTTCTGGGTACAGTTCAGCAGATGAGAGGTTGAACAGTTTGGCTCCACTGACATTTTGCTTCACCTTTCATCTCGTTTGTGACGTCGCCTAACATACTTGCCACTCAAAAGTACTTCAAAGACAGGATCAGACCAGCGAGGCTCCCGTTCTACCTGCCTGAGGCAATGAAAACACAGTGAAATATGCTAGAAGGCATAGAGTGTAGTATACATTGGTGGAAAGTAACTAATTGCAATCACTCAAGTACTTAAATAAACTTAATGCTGCTGCCATGTATTACTCCACGACTTTTCTGGTAAATTTGGTTTTAAAAGTACAACATGAAAAAGCTATAGTCTATAGGTCAACTGTTACTAGACTTTTGAGGCCAATATTTTACAAGATAACAGCTAATATTGTTTTTTGGCTTTGCATAAACACATGACATCAACAAACAGTTTTGCCTTGGATCTCTCAGTGGTGATTATGTTAAAGCTGTGTGATAAAAATGTTTGGGGATATTTTTACAGTAATTAAACAAAAATGTATTCAGCTTGCAACAAAGGTCAAATTCATGTGTAAATATACAAAGATATTTATGTTTATATGACGGCTCCAATTTCTTTTTGTATATCTGCCAATAACAATATATCTGTAATTACCTAATAATAGGCCTACTAATACTACCAAATGTTATTGACCTGCTGATATATCAGCTGCAGCCAGTTGCAGTATTAACTGTAATTAGTTAATGCCATCATTCATTTGAAGAGTAAGTAGCTATATTGACCATGTTTTGCACTAAGGTCTCATCTTATGTGAAGTACACTGATAGAGTGACACTCACCTCTGCTGAAGTGTTTATTTGCCAGTGTTAGTCTTTAGGGCAGGAATCCACTAGAGGGAGCACAGCTCTAAGGCTTTACTAATGTGTTCCTCAGAGCAGATTTATCCTCGGTCCAGATGACCGGGAGGCTGTAGTGGTCGATGGAGATAAGCAGCAATCCCTCCCTTACACTGACTGGCTGTCTGTGAACTGCCTCAGACATTATCAGTGTTATCATGGTTAAAAAATCATGTGTTGACGCTGGCTGGTCCACTGATGATTAAAAGACAGTCTCCAGGATTAAATAGTTTCTTTCCATCATGTAAAAAGTTCATTTTCTTTCTTACCTTTAGTTCATGGCTTTTGAATATTTTGATGTTTATTATAATTTTAATTTGTGATGGAGAACAACAGTAAAGTAGGCAGAGTGGCCTGGATGGAGACTACTGTTTTTCATTGCAACATAAAAACAGACTTAAACATTTTAAAATATAACAGCAGGAGATTATTGTATGAGAAACTGTAGAAAATGTACCTACTGTATCTCAATTATGGCAAAAATCAAATGAACTGATTTATCCTAATCCCTGTTCATGAAATAATAAATAGTAAATATGATGATGTTTAATAGACTAATATATAACACTGAAAAGCTGCTTTAAATTACTGACATTACATTCATGTAGTTCATTAACTGTTACTTTTGTCATTTAGCAGATTGTGACCACTATAGTTTCTAAACTGTTTCCAAAAATCTTCCAAAAATGTTATATGTTCTACATCATTTGGATTGATGTAGAAGCATAATTATCGGCTCTAGTTTGGGAATGACTATCCAATTAATGAATTAATCGATCGACAGAAAATTAATCCTTGATTTGCTTGATGAAGTCATTCATCAAGCAAAAATGCAGTTCCTGGTTCCAGACTCTCAAATGTGAGGACTTTCTGCTTTTCTCTGTTTTATATTGTCATAAATTGAGAACTCTGGGAAACTGTGATGGGCAATTTTCACTTTTTTTCTCACAGTTAATACACTCAAGGATTATTTGGTTAATGGAGAAAAGAATGAACATCAGATTAATTGATAATGAAAGCAATGAAAGGTATGATTAGGCTGAGAGCTGAAATAATTAGGACTAAAATGATCAATTAATGGATCTGTCAACTGACAGAAAATTCAATTCAAATCAAGTGTTTGGGGGTTTTTTTTAAGAAAAAATGGCAAAAATTCACTGGTTCCAGCTTCTCAAATAAGAGTATTTTCCTTTTTTGGCCGTTTTTTGGTCATCTATCTATCTATCTATCTATCTATCTATCTATCTATCTATCTATCTATCTATCTATCTATCTGTCTATCTGTGTGTCTATCTATCTATCTGTCTATCTGTCTATCTGTCAGCCAAAACAAGGCATTAAGCACATCACCATGGGCTCTGAGATTTCTTCTGGCATTTTATGCTATTTGCCAACATTCAATAAGTCATATAATTAATTGATTAATGGAAAAAATAATCAGTAGATTAATGAATAATAAAAATAATGGTTAGTTGCAACCATAATTAGGATAGAACCACTGTTTTTTATATTAAGATTTTAAATAAGATATTTGTTTGGCGTCATTATGCAGCCATTACTTTGCCTTGATGCTGAATTTTGCCTCCTTCACTACATGAAAACCTGTGTGACAGTTTCTTCATCTGCCAGTATGTGACAGCTCCTCCTTGACCGTGAGTGTCAAGTCAGGCTAAAGAGTGTGTCACCTAGTGAGCTGCAGTAAGCTTAGGCAGTCAGATGACGGTGGAGGAGCCTGAGCCGGGGCTGACGGAGATAGCCATCAATCAGTGTCTAATGTGAGCCACGTGAGGACGTTAGGTACAAGACCTCCTCCTCTTTCCACTCATCACTCCCGCTCAGACCTCAGCTGGCTCCTGATGCCCTCACAATAGTTGCAATTACACGGGCGGCGGGTCCCCTGGGTGGCGGCAGGCTCATGGGGGCTGTTAAGGTTGAGCAGGGACGCCACGGGCCATCTTTATTGGTTTCCTGAGCTCGGACTGTAGAGGTGATGATAACACCAGCGCTGCCTGTTTATCACTCGCTGCCATCTCTGCAGGGAGAGAGGCCGTGTTCTTGGTGGGGAATTAACACAGCATCCAGGCACAGCAGGTGAGCAGGGAACACACCCCATATCTGACAGGAAACACTGTATGATGCAGGAGAGCAAGGCCTTTAATGAACTCTGAGCAGAATAGGTCAGGGTGAGGTGCCGCCCTCACATAATGGCACCAATGTGTCTTCCTCACTCTCACGCTTTCTCCGTCACGTCTATAAAGCTTTGCCTCACACCCAGAGGGAACCAGGCATCAAACTCTTATCTTGATCACACCATGCAAATTTCTGACTCCCTCTAAACTCTCCAGCAAGCTGTTTTTCTTCCCAAGACCTGGATCTGTTGAGAAAATGTAGGTCACATGGTAAACTGTTAAATTTCCATGAGGATAAACAAGATAATGGGATCTGTTCTGCCAACTGAATCAGCAGAACACTGCGGCTGCTGGCCGAGGTTTGTTGCCCCAGCTGGTTTTCTCGAGGAAATACAAACCACTGTATTTTTCCAATAATCAGTCCCTGCTGGAGTGGTAAGAAAACATGTTCTACAAACAAGACTAGCATGTAAGTGCACGATGTATAGGAAGGGGAGTATTATGTACGCTTTCTCTCCCTTTTTTTATCCTTGGATTGGATTTTGAATGGCTAGAAGTTAGAAGCAGTGAATTTATGATCAAAGTAAATCCATTCTAACAGTTGCAACTTTTGGATTTTGCCTTTTTCCTAAAGTAAGCCTCTGTCTAATACTGACAGCTCTTCAATTGGGGTTTCTGGCAGAAATCTTTTAAACTGCTCATCAGCAACAACTTAACGACCATTTTATTGGCCCAGCAGGGGTTTTGAATAAAAAATGTTTCCTGTCTGACTGTCTCTTTTTGTTTAGTTTGTTCAGCCCCATGTGGTTGTGCATGTTTGCCATTTTCAGCTTATCCTGATTTTCTTCACACATACATTCAACAAGGACTGTGTCTCAAGTGTGCAGTGAGTATTAAAATCCTATGGCTCTAATTTTCAGTTTGCAGTATGTGGACTTTAGTGGATAATTAGGTGCAGTCACTCTTAAAGGGAAATTCCAATATTTTTGTCCGTTGTGACTATTGATCATAATAACATTCACTTTACTGTCTCTGTTGCAGATATTTATCTCTACTAACTACCTCTCAGATCCATTAAGACACATAATTAGGTCTACTTCTAGAGGACTACTTTCTAGAGTCAAGTCAAGTCATTTTCAACTGTATATAGCCCAAAATAAATTAGTCTCCTAGGGCTTTACAATGTGTACCACATATACAGTACAACCCAAAAGGTATGTTCAGAAAGAAACATTAACTGCTGGTCCATTTGTGCAGTCTTTTATTCACCCCATACAGCCAATGTACCAATAATCTCTAACATTAACTTAGTGGTAATGTAAGATCAAAAACTCATTTTCTTTCTCTTATTTTCTTCCAGTCTTTCTCCCTTTTCCTTTCGTCTCTGTAAGTTTATGAAGTAGATTCGTAAAGCCCAGAGTTAAGCTCAAATTTTTTCCTTAAGTTGGAACACTTTTACCTTGCTCAGACATGTTTTTGCCCAAGTTCACGCCACCCCCAGGTGAATTCATGTCTAATTGTAAATGTCTGCCCATTGACTTTGTATGTAACTGCATGGTGTCTAAAACCATAGTTTATTTGCCATATCTGATGCTTCCCAAATCTTAACCAAACCGTGGTTGCCATGCAAAAATATTATAGAAATAAGTCATTTTTCTGATAATGTCAGTGAATAGTCCAATATCAATGTTCTTTCTGGCAATAGGGTTGACATACGACACCCTGTATCCTTGATCCTTGATTCAGATAGAGAAAAAAAAGTGAAACGGAAGGAACCTCTGGAAGAGCTTCAGGCGAGAGGTATTTGGAGTGAAGACTGTAGATCAGAGGTAGGATCTTGACCATTAACCCTGTTCTGTACCACAGAGACCTGGAAAGAGGATGCACTAGACATACACATAGGAGGCAAAATTCAAGAAGGATACCATTCACACTGAGAGACACCAAGACAAGATGAAGCAGTTAAAAGATTAGGTTTGAGATTGTTTTTCACAATGGACATAAAATATGTAAGACTAAGTCCCAGGTTGATGAGCGCTAGAATAATTATTTACCTAAACTAGGATTTAAACCCTGCACTACCTGCGAAACTATACTAACACTGTGAGTTTCGCCTAAATTTATGATATACCTTGGGAGTCTTTATCTTCATTACAAAATGAATAGTATATTCATAGTGCTGGTTGTTAGACGCTGACCTGCTGGAGGTTTTAGTCTTACCTTTGGGTATGTTGATTCCCGGACCTGAGCCAGTAAAAGCCTCTGAAATAAAGCAAAGCTCAGCTGGAGTGAAGGCCTTGTCCTTCCCCAGGTGCCAAATTGATTCTGCAGTTATTACCATAACGCTTTCCTCTAGGTCATTTAGTTCCAGCCTACAGCTGGGTACAGGAAGAGCTGCATCTGCTACAGCCAACAGCACAGCTTCGACTTAAAATCCTCTATTGGCTTAATAATTGCCATAAGATGTCAGCATGACGTCATGATTTGTCAGGTAAAAAATTTTCTGTCTTTGGTTTCTTTTGATGAGATCCCATAATGGGACTCAAACCATATGAATGAAACAGTAGTAGTTAATGAAAGACTTTGACATGGGATTTCCTTTGTCTGCTCTGGGTGGAGGACGTCTCACTCTGCCTATACGAATGCAGACCCAGTGTTCTAGAGAACCACATGATGGATGGTCTCCCATTTGGCTGCAGCGTCTGTTCAATAATGTGCTGCCTGCCCCCCTGAGTGGGATGCCCCCCTTAAACAGGGGAGACAAAGGAAAGTGTTAACACTGGTCCTTAATAAGGCGAGAGGAACATGTGTGGCCCAGTCCATAACCTGTCCTCTTGTGGAACTAAATAAATGAAAATGAAATTACTTTTACTGCACCTTATTTAAGTGCTGTGCAAATTCATGGAAACATTTTGGACAATGCATGTACAACATTACATTACAACAATCTGTGCTGAGAAACTGCACACTTTTAAAGGGACAAGCTAAGTTTACACATCACAGAGAGTACTATTCAGCCTATAAACAAGTGTGGATCTGGAGAGAGCCCTCTGAAAATAACCCAGATGATGACATCATGATTATTTTAGCTTTTGAGCCATACAAACGGCATGGCTCTGGCAATGGCAATGTCAGTTGATCCACCACTTTGGTCCATACTGAAATATCTCCATTATTTGAAGGATTGGCATGGAACTTTGCAGTGACATTCATAGTCCCCAGAAGATGAAACCTGTAGACTTTGGTAAGCCCCTGACTTGACCTGTATTAGTTGGCACTTTTAGCTTTTAGTGAAATATCTTGACAACAATTGGATAGGATGGGTTAAATTTGGTACACACTCCTGATCTCTTGACTAATCATCTAGCACCACCATCAGGTCAAATTTAACATTCTTCCAATACTTTGGTTTATGATTCAATACTTGAGTCATGGTAAATATTATACCAGCTAAATAGCAGCATGTTGGCATTGTCATTGTGAGCAATGTTAGCATGCTAACGCACATCCTCACAGAGCTGCTAGCATGGCTGTAGACTTGGTCTTGTTATAAAAAAAACCTTCATCACAAACTTGAGAGACGTGGCCATTTACCAAGCAGGGAGGTTCTAACAAAAAATGCAGCTGAGTTGCATTATAGGAAATGTAGGAATCAGAGTTTTTTGGGCTTGGCCCATACTTGAGACTAAAAGTCATGATATCTCAGCCTCTGCTGCTTTGATTTTTCTTTTTTAAACTATCTCTTGTAAATTTACTTTATGGAAGTAAAATACTAAAATCACCTGAGAGCCCCTTTAACATTCTCGTCATGCTATATAGCCTAAATTCATTAAATGAGGGAGTATTCTGAGTGGAAATTGTTATCACTTGAACGCTACATTGCTTTAGATTCATTAGTCTAGGTTTGCAATAACCTAATTCATCCATATAACATGTAGAATGAGATGGGATGTTGTGTGTTGTTCGGCAGCATCTTCCCAGAGTGTACTGTTCAGTACTGTAAACTTTACTCTGCTGTTTTCATGACTCACAGCCTTTTACAAAATGCTGTCTGTTCTCACTTCAAAGCAGCGTGCCAGGCTGAATAATTGCTGTATCGCTGCATGCAGCTCCTCACACAGCCTGCTCCGTGACACCAGAGCTGACAGAGCCAGAGCTGAAAGCTGTAGCAGCACTGGTATCGCATCCAGCCTCACTTTCAACATCTCTGCCAGGATGTTACTGACAGCTGAATCATCATGGTAGACAGCAATGACTCACATCCAACAGTGACATCTGTATTAACTAGAGAGTGACCATGGCACCATAATAGGGCTGGTTTGGTGATTCAGCATTAGAGTTAAAGTTCAAAGTGATTGTCACATTTCTTTCTTTAATATGAACCACTCGTCATAAGCATTCTAATATTTTGCTGTATTGACAACAATCCAAGAAAAGTCTCACCCTGAAGTATAGTTTCTCTCTTTTTTTCATGTAAAAAATACGTGATATTTGAACACGCTGATTTGTTGCACAGATTTGTACTTAGAGGAACATATGTAATCATAAACTATTGATGACCTGTGTTTCTATATTCATCATTAATTCATTCATGCATCTGTACTTGTCTGTTCCACTTTAGGCAGGATCATTGTACAAGTTTCAGAATGAGTTTCCATTGATGTAGAATAAGTTTTTCACTGAAGCCAGGCTCCTGCATTATAAAAAATCTATTAAATGGTAGAAATATGAAGAGGATTTTTGAATAGAGATGGTTCTCCTCACTCTGACCCTGAGCTCTCTTCTTCAACCAATCAGCAAGAGTCACATCAAGGGTCCATCAGTGTCTTTTATTGCTGTGTTGAGGGTTGTCCTGGCAACCAGCCCAGGCTTTATGTGTACATGTACGTGTGTGTGTGTGTGTGTGTGTGTGTGTGTGTGTGTGTGTGTGTGAGGCTGGCCCTCATGGGTGCTGGCTTCGCCCCTCTGCGCACCATGTGCTAGTGCTGATTAGCCCGTCTCTGAGCAGCCCTTGCTGGCAGAGGCTGTGCAGCATCTGATAAAGCCTAATTGATACGGCCACCGAGGGAGGCCTTTGTGTGCTTTGTTGGCCCAGCGAGGCGCAGTAGAGTCAGACCTTGTCAGTGTGGCCGCTTAGACAATAGGAGCAGCTGTAACTCAAGTCTGAGGAGCAGCGATGATGGAGACGGGAACCTCTTCTTCTATTGACTGACTGGGAAAGAGTGATCGTGGAGAGAAGGAAGAGGAGGACGAGGAGGAGATCTGGTACAATAGAGGCTTTTGTTGGGACAAACCTTATGCTCAACAACAGGAGAAGCCATGATGTCCAGAGGCTGACATCTCTATCTAAGCACTAGGACATACAAGGAGTGCAGGACAGGACAGGACAGCTCAGGAGTAACAAAAGGAGGAGAGGGATGCAGGTTCAGCCTCCTCCATGCGGCCCAGATACACACAGGCAGATGCTGAGATGGGACTGTACCATGTGGGGTGTCAGTGTTGTTGCTTTACAGTCTGAACTGTGCAGGATTTGCTTTGTTCTTCTACATTTGAGGCTTTCATTTTAAGCAAACATTTCTTTTTCTATGGACCTCACGCACAATGACATTTTTAATCTAAGCTTCTGTAACTGGCTGACAAAATGTTGAAGTTCAAAGCTTTTTGTTTGGATTACTGGCAGTTCCTCTGTCTCCAGCCTCTGCATGGGTTCTATAAAAGGTAAGACACCATGTGTGTAAACTCTGAATATAAAACTCCATGTTATTTTTCCTAGCCTAGGCAAAATACACATAGCTATGACCCTGTTAAGATTGAAGTAATGTATTATAGCAGCATGTCACAGTCAGTACATTATGGTAACTCTGTGGGAATGTAACCAGCCCAGGCTTCTGGTCCTCAGTGTGAACAGACTTCTTTGCTGTCTCCTTTTGTAAAGTAACATGTTTGAACCAGACATGAATGATGGACAACAACCACGTTCAAGCCCCCCCCCCCCCCCCCCCCCCCCCCCACCACCACCACCACCACCACCACCACCACCACCCACCCACTTTTATTTCCCATGTTGAGAGGGGCTGAAATGTAGCACGGGGACCCACGTGTCTGCAAGGTCAACTGGTCTGAATGGAAGTGCTATTGTTATGGTTTGGCCCCTGACAAGCTCCAGTATTCAGTCTATTGTGTGTGTGGTCCCACTCAAAGCTATTGGCTCGGCAATATGAGGCGACACGTGCTCTGCAGTCCACTGTTCCTGTCGGTGTTTGCCACACTCTGTCTTTTGCTTTTGAGATTTTGTGACTGTGACTAACTTTCCACTGCAAACACTAATGTAAGCTTCTAGCAGATATTTTAGCAAATACGAACATCAGAAGTGTTCACAACAATACAAGGGTAATTACCTGCAAGTTTAACGGGAACTTCAAAGATTTTACACATAAAAGTCAGTTTAGTCGGCATGGGGAGTACTACTCAGCCTGTGAAAACAGCTGTATAATGTTGTCTGTGTCTCTGGAGGAGCTTTAAAATCAGAGATATCAACACCTGTGCTTGGAGACCACAAATTCCTAACAGAAAACCTGTGTTACAAACTTGGGGGCTTTGGCTTGAAAGACATTAGCATTTTCCAGGCAATCAGGGTCAAATGGAAAGATGCAACTGAGTTGCATCATGGGAAGTGTAGGGTCTAGTGTTTTTTGAGATTGACATATACTAGAGCCCAAAAGTTGGGATATCTCAGGATCTGCTGCTTTAATTTTGATCATTCTTTTTTTAATCTGTATCTTGTGATGTCACGCATGGAAGTGAAATATTGAATTGATGGAGTCCCACTTTAAACTATTGCTGGGAAATAACTTTAATTAATTCAATTAATTCAATTTCTTTTAAATGTAGTTATTACAACATGCACAAGGAGGTTATAAAATGTAACATGATAGTTGGCTACATTAGCTGTCGAATCACTACTTTTATATTTTTGTGACATAAATAGTTCTACCCGCCACAGTTTAAGGACTGTCCAGGTGACTAGCTGGCTCTGGCTCATCTTTTTGAGAATCAACCGCTTGCATTACAAGATGGATGTACTGTCATAAGACTTCACACACTAATTTGTGCCCCTGGTTTGTGTTTGTTGATGAGATATTGTAACCAGGTAGCCAATACTAGCTTGTCAGCTGTCCTCAGTGGAGGATGAGGGAGAAATTAGAGCAAAAACACGTTTTTGGAAATGTAAACATGAAAGCTTTTTGCCAACAGACGTTCAAACACACACCTCTGACTCGTGATATTGCTCTGCTGGCTACGATGACCTACAAGCTAACGGTCAAGAATTGACTTATATGATGGTAGGGGTTTGCTAGTCACGTCAAATCACCTATTATTGGATACTTTTATGTTTTACAGGAAGGGGAAGGAGAGGGGTTTTGATAATAAAACACTAAAAAAATGATATGCCATATATCAAAAAATAACTGAACAGTTAACACAGGGGCATAAGATTAGAACTTGGAAAATTATGATTTTTAGTTGACTGTGTGTTTAAGCCAATAAAATACAAAACTAATTGGATATAGGAATGGGCAATGATTAATTTTCTGTTCAATAACTTACACATTAACCTCATCTTTTGAGAGCTGTTAATGTAATGTAAAAACATTGATGCTCAAGAGCTGTGAATTGAACAGTAGCATTGAATAAGGCTGCAAAATGGTCCATTATATAAACTGATGTATTTTCAAGAGTTTTCTGTTAAAACTTTCAAATGAGTTTTATAGTATAGGCCAAACTAAGTGCCACACTCAGCTTGAGAGCTAATTTCAGTAATTTTTCCTGGTCTTTGTGTCGTCTCATTTTCTCAGTGTAATGAGAAAGACACCCGTGGGGTCAGTTGAAGTGAGCAAACTCTTGGTCTGGTTCAGAGAAAGGTAATCAAAAGCGTGAATATGTGATGTGGAATGGAGCATCTCCGAGTATGAATTGTCACACACCTCCAGGCCATATTTATTCATGAGTCCACCCATCCCCCCACCTTCACTTCCATGCAGCCATGTCTCTGGGGGGTGAAGACAAAAACGTCCCCCATGACACGGCTTAATGCTCATGTGTTTTCCATTTAAATACCAGTCAGTGATTGGATGGTGTAGACCCATTTCATTAAGCTTGAGGATGAGCCAAACTCTTGTGTTGTTTTGGAGCATGGTGGAACTGGAAAGCATTCATTTGCTGTGGGGTTTTGAGTTGCTGTGGGTGCCAGACAGTATTCAGCTGTAGTTGTGTGCTGGGTCCGTATGAGATTGTGAACAAAGGACAGACACATTCATAACAGTGTTTGGTCTTCTCAACTGGAAAATCAACAACAGTCAGTAAACTGTATCTTGTGCTTTTTATGCAGATATTTTTAAAGGAACAGTTCACACAAATTATGAAAAAAATATTTCTCACTTGCCTCTAGTGGTATCTAGTAGGGATATAAATAAATAAAAGTACATTATGCACTCTGAACAAATAATGTGCTCAGAGCTGAATTTTTTTGCCATAATATTCATGTCTCCAAATCATCAGACTTTTTCTTCAGTTTATAAGTGATCCAGTGATGTCTGTACATCAATGGTGTCACATGGTGACACAGTGCAAACAGGAGCTGCGAGTAGCCAAAACAGCATGACTTTCCATGATGCAGATTAAGAAAAATGTAAACAAACACTGTGGGCTAAAGGCTTAAAAGAGAGTTGATGGTTCAATATTCAAACATTCAGCGAAGTTCATCTTTAATAACTTTTCAGCAGTTTTCTCCAGATTTGTTGTGCACCGCAGGAAAAAGCTTGACTGATGTTGCACAGCTGTTGTTATTACCTTGTGGTCTGATATTGAAGCCTGGCACCTTTTACAACTTGATGCAAATCCAAAGTTGGGGACCGTCTGAAAAGTGCATTCAAATTGGCTTTTCAGTTTTTTGTCAATAGCTTTCTCTTTTTCTTTTTCCATAGACATATCAAAGAAACTTTATCTTTTCCTCCTCCCATTATATGCAACTTACTTTTTTATTGTGCAATATTGCCTACACTTCAGACCAACTTTACATTAATCTCCACCAATTGTTTGCCCCTAGTTGAAAAAAAAAAAACTTGCAATATTCCCAGTGCAATTCTGACTTGTATTTCCCCACCTGCTGTTCTATATTCACTATCCATTTCCACCCTGATCATTAACAATTAGACAACTTTTATTCAGACTCAAATTAGGTCTGGTCTTTTTTGAAGGTGGGATTCAAATGGTTTAGAATATTGTGTTATTTTCTATGTTTTGTGAGCAGCTGAATGTATTCATATATACACAAGAGAAGTATAAAAGAGACTTTTAGAGACTGATATCTCAAAATCTGGGCAAATAAAACCAAAATTTTTAGTTTCTTTCTTGACTCCAGTAGATCAATGACCCCAGTGGGTAATCTGTCAACCCCCACTGTTTGTCTGCTAATGGGGTTACCTGTGTGTTAATAGCTGGGGTTGACAATAATGGCTATTGTGTTGATGACTGTGAGGAAAACCTATGATTGTGCTGTGTGCAGAGCTGGAGTTAGAGCAGCAAGGTGAAAAACTCTTCGGTGGAGCTCTACCCTATCTGCTGTTATGGGTCACTGGCCCACATCAAACTGTCCAAACAGTAGTTCATCAGCGCTGAAGACACCTCCACTCCCTCGCCCCTTCATCATTCACACCCACTGCTTCCATTCTGCCTCACATTTCCTCCTCATCCACTTTTCCCCAGGCGGACATGACCTGAGTCCCACCGTGTACCGCCGTTAACTCTTGACAGAATAACTGCACATAAAAGTGACTCCTTAATGCATTTCAATTCACCCACAAAGATCGGGGCTTTGCCCTTTTTTCCTCAAGGATTCCGCTGATTACAGTGTTTTTATCTGAAGTTAACAGACAGAGCTCTGCCCTTTAATATTCCACACTCATTGTGGACTGGGGGGAGCAGTCTCCGCTGAGGACCAAATTCAGGACATCAAACAGCTTTCTAAAGGCATGAAGCAGGTCCCTTGTCTTTCTCAGACTGATCCCAGTGGAACTCGCTCCTAGCCTTTACAAATGCAGATGAATCTCAGAATCTCCAGAAGCTCTCAGGATTCACACCAGCTTACCCAAATAATGGTAATGACCTTAATGTGGTTTTCATCTTCAGAGAAGGCCACTGTATAACAAGTTGAGAAATAAGGTAGAGTTGTAGCCCAGTGTAGTGAATTGTTTCATGTGAAATGTTGTGTTAAAAAGACTGTGACGTATTTAATAGCGTGCTAATTGCATTAATTTATGGGCCAAACGGAGTGCGGGCCTGTGAGTCTGTTGGTTTTCAGACACTGACACTGAGCTATGTCATATTCTGCCAGCAGCTCGTTCACACCGAGTGCTGCAGGGTGCTCAGTCTGCCAGCCCGTTCTCCACTACCCGGTGGTAGATATGCCTTGTAGCGGTCAGTTTGATATCAGCCACTCTCTGTGTGATTTTCTTCATGGCATGAAATGGAAACATCAAAGTCTAAAGTTCCTGTCAACTCGATCTGCTGTGTGAATGTGTACAAGCGTGGCGGTGCAACTCAGAGCTGCAGTCACTGTAAATCTGAGCTGTGTGGCCTGTGGCATGGAGCAGAGTGATATTGATGCTCCTTGTGTTGACTAGTTTGCATGAACTAATAATTATGTCTGCCATATTTCATCTGCTTTTGATCTTGTTTCCTCACCTTTTTCGGGAATCTTTTTTCAGAAAGAGCCAAAAGACAAACTTTAGAAAGCAGAGGATTGAGCTCTGTGAAGTTTTCACTGCATTAATGACGGAAGATTTTTTTTCTGACTGCCGATAGCTAAACCTGCCATGAGAGTCAGGGGTAAGAGAGAGAGAAACAGAGAAATGTTTGGCAGCTGCTCAGAGGAAGGCCACAGACACCAACAGGGAGTGAAAATACTCGGCTATTCTTAAACGTCTAAAATAACAAAGGCGAACTTCTTACATGGTCACTAAGGATTTGCGTTACTATGCGTCAGCATATCCTTTACATGCAGCTGAAGTTTGTTTGTGTGGAACGTTCGGTGTGCCCAACATTTACCAATTACTTAAGACTAGGAGCATTAAGTATTACTTGTTTAGCAAATTTTTTAATAAATGTTAAATTCCCCTCAGGGAGGTTCACTAATCACAAAAAACAAACACAAATATACTGCAGATGGTATGGGGTCAACTAAACTAATGAACTGACTAATGGGAAACATCCCAGAGCAAAATGTCATACATTATTTACTCATTTAGGCCACTGGTGGAAATTGACTATGTATGATTATTCAGGAACTTGTCTTGTTTTTACTGAATTGTGATTGAACCTTAATGGAGAATATCCATTTTTGGCAACTTAATAACTCCACCACATTTCAAAGGGAAATCTTGTACTTTTTAATTCACTACATTTGACAGCTATGGTTCATAGTTACAATGTAGATTCAGATTGTACATACAGAACAATGATTGACATATACAATAAAATGTATTGTATGATGTTACAGATTAAATTACCCACCAGCTGTAACACTGAAATACTGATTACATGACACATCAATAGTAATATTCCATAAGATCACATTCTAAAAAAGGGGCCATTCTTAATAATGAGTACTTTTACTTTTGATATCTTTTTGATAAATATATTATGCTTGTTTTACTTTTTTATACTTGTAATGAAGGACACGCTGTTTCACATTACACTTTCTGGCAATGCTCCTTTTCTTAAGTGAAGGATCTGCATACTTCTTCCACCACTTTATGCAAACTGGTGATCCCTGCTGAGTTAGTTGCTAGTATAACAAAGAACAACAAATGCTGCTGTAGCTCCTGTTGGAGATGTGGAGATAAAACAGACTTCTAATGAAGGCGACTCTACAGAGTGGACTGTCCACACCGTCAGACTGCCTCTGCTGCTTCATATAAGACATCCTGAGTTTTAGCAGAGCATCTATAGGCTGCACAGCCGTTCATATAGAACATTTGCCCGGCATATTTTTTTCTTTTCCACACACTGCATAATTCACCTCCCCCAAACTTAACTGAAGTTTTACTTTACATTCAACTGCGCTGACTCAGCGAAATTACTTTAACATTCGATTCTCCTTAAGTTTGTTTTGAAATGGCTGGTAAGTGAAGCAGTGACCACTGCGCCCATTCAGCAGCAGTGTGTTTCACAGCCCTTACACAGCCCAACACTTCAGCAATGAGAACACACAATAGTCAGACATCCACAGCTCCCACACACATCCACAGAGATGATTTAGGGGTAATTGCGTGGCAGGAGTGAGTGATAGGCTGCTGAGGAAGGGGCTGCAGCCGGCTGGTGGAATGTGAACATGTGCTAGTGTTACAGAGGGGAGCAAGGAGGGATCTTACTCACTGTCTAGTCCACTTAGCAGCTGGCCTTACTTGGTAATGCTGCATAAGTCTCTGCTCTGCTCTCTTCAGACAAGAGCAGCTTGCTGTGTGTACTTTTACAAAAAGCTGAGTAAAAGAAGGGGAACTGAAAAGGAGCAGTGACAGAAGTAACCCAACCTCCAGGCGGCAGAATTAGTCACTTTTTCTCAGCAGCAAGAAAAGACCAGCACATGTTTTGTGGTCAAGTGAAGAGAACAGGAAGGAGTGGCATAGTAGGTGGATGCTGGTAGGAAGACTGCTGCTCCTCTCTCATACAGACTGCTGTCAGCCCAGAGTAAAAACATTGGGGTTCTTTTTACCTCTCAGCCTCTCATCAGAGAACTTAACCAATCCAAATCTCCAGTTTCCTGCCCGATGATGTCAGGGGCATGTGGAATCTAATGTGGAAGTACTGCATTTCAGTGAGGACGATAAGGTAGGGAGATATCTGTTACAGAGTTCTAAAGCATGGTGCTGCACTGCTGGGAAAACCATCAGCCTTATGCTGCTCCATGTGCTGGGCAAACGCTTGCTCTGTTTTTAATATATTTGGACAGCTGTGCTAGATCTGCAGCTGGGACACAGCATTTTTACATGGAATACTTGATAAATGTGTTAGGTTAAAACATGAGGTGTTATGAGGTGTTGTTATTAACTTACTGAACATTTTCGAAACTTATTTGACAGTCTGAGAGTTAGTTTGACAGCTGGCATATGCAGTAGATCATCATCTTGTGGGTCAAAATCAAATCTGGAAAGTTGTTTCAGTGAGTTTTGATTGCAGCTGCAATTTCCAACAGTTTTTATTTAATCATTTAGTCTATAAAATAAAAACGATGCCCATCACAACTTCTGAGAACCCAAGTTGATATCTTCAGATTGCTTGTTTTGTGCAAAAACAGTTCAAACACAAATGTATTTAATTTGCAATCACATAAAACAGAACGGCTGTCACATTCAGGAAGCTGAATCCAGCAAATGTTTGGCATTTTTGCTTGATAAACCACTTAAACCAGTGGTCATCAACCTTTTTGGCTTGTCTATGTCTTGTGACCAGCTCCACCAAAGACAAATTTTTTTCTTGTTTGTTTAATTTTTTAACACCCCAGGAAGAAAAGGTTTCATTAATTTCTGACAAAAAAAGGGAAAAAATTAACATAACTTAATTGTTTTTTCTTCTTCTATTAATCATCTCAAATTTATCTTGCAACCTCTTCTGGGGGTCCCGACCTCAGGTTTGGAATCAATGACTTAAATGATAATAATTTAAATTGTTGTACACTCTGTATACTTTTCTGTTGGACTAATGGACTAATTGTTTAGCACTTCAATGAAAAAATACTTTTACAAATTGGAGATTCAATCTGAAGTAGATAACAAGGAGATGATTTACTCTACTTGTTACTCCCAACACTTATTTCCATGCGATGTTCCATAACAAAGTTTTCTGTGTGTGTTACTGAGAAGAGTCTAGCAGTAGAAACAGGCTGTGAGAGATGCTGTAGTGGACGGGTTAAAGCATTAATGGTTCCACACAGTGATTTCACTACAGCAAGGCTAAAATTAGTGGCCAGTGTGGCTAGAGCAGCCTTAGTCAGCAATAGCCAATCACCATTCATAAACTCCTATGGTCTGTAATTCTAGTCTCTGTGGCTCGGCCTGCCACAGCTCGGAGTTCATGCTTTAATACAGAAATGTTCCTCCCTTTGAGTGAGTCGAGTCGCTTTATTGAATCTCTTATCCCTGTCTGGTACAGCGCACGCACACCGTCTTGTGTAACTTGGCCATCAGACATTTTCCGTCTGTTCTGATTTCTCATGAATGCCACAGTTACATGGTTTTTCCTCTTGGCTTGGAGTCCCCTGTGTCTGCTCTGCTAAAAATGACCACACAGTCACTCACACATGTACGCAGGAACTATAGAGGCTGTAGTCAAACGTGTGGTATTTTTAAATAGCTAGCTTAAATGACCCTTATAGATATTTACAGTTTAGTTCACAAAAACACAGAGCTCCTGACTGGCACATAACACTACCCACACTCTACTGTATGTCAATGTATGGCAGTGAGCAGTGGCAGCTGAAGAAGAAAATGATACAATGGAGCCAATGGATTGTTTGTAGTTTTTTGTTTTTGGCCGTTTGGGGAAAGAGGAACAAGCTGTAAATACAACACTGACATATTATCACCTTACCTGTACAAAAGTTGTTAGAAAACACTTACCTATTCACACATCCAGCAGACTCAGAGCAACATTAGTATTTATTTGGAATTGCATTTCTGGTCACCTGACAAATTTAGCCCCAATATTCACTCTCCTTTTAGCTCCGTTTTTATCTCCACCAGCTCACATGGGAAATATCTGGCTCTTTAGCTGCTAGCTGCTCCAATAGGCTCACTAGCGCGTAGCTAACTGTGGCTGTTTGCTGTTTGGTGCTTGGCAGTTAGAGCACCATGGGTTTATAAGACACTGACAACAGCTGCCTGATACAGCTGGAAATGAGGCTGATGAGTTTGTCGGCGAGAAAACCAAAATAATATGCCAAGAGGCTAAAATGCTCCATATAGCTAAAGGGTACTATATATAAAAATAATTTAAAAAGAGAATAAAAATGTTAAACTTTGTAATCGAAACTTCTTAATAGTTTCAAATATCTTTGACTTTCCTGGACTACAATTTCTTGTTATTTATACAACAAGGATCCAACAGGATCCTACATAAAATGAAAAAAGTGCATCTTTAAAGTGTACATTGTCATTTAAAGCGCATGAAAACTTTGCAAAGTGGTTCTCATTTACATCAAAAATGGGGGGGGGGTCTGTCAGATTCTTGTTGTGACTGGTGCACTGAAATTTATGACATCACCATTTTCCAACCGAGCCACCCCCCACTGAAAACCCATCAGAAGAGCACAATTGCGTGTTCACGTGCAATCCCAGCTCTCCTATTAAGAAGCGCATTGAGAAAATACATTTTCAGGCCCTTGAAGTGTTCCCAACAGCAGGAAGCAGGGCTACTGTTCTCTGTCTACTTTACACACCTAAGGCCTTTCATAGTGTTATTGTTGAGACTGACAGATGGACTCTTTGATAGCACTCCTCAGAAGACAGCAGCGTCATCTGCCTGCAGAACATTCCTGAAGACAAGAGTCATACCTCAGTAACTCCTCTTCTCACATGCAGGTCTCGCTCTGACTCTGCCACTCTTTTTTTTCTCCCAGCTAATGCCTGACTACATACCAACCCCATCTGTGTGTGTGTGTGTGTGTGTGTGTGTGTGAGTGGTTTCCCCCCACTATTCACTATCTGTAAGGAATTTTTAACCTGCTTTGCTGGAGCTTGTTTTGTAATAAATTATCTTTAAAGAGCCTGGCTTTACAGCAGAGCCTGGCTCAAGCTCTGTTTGAACTCTTAGCAGACTTTTTTCTTTTCAAAGGCTGTGTGCATGCAGGCCCTTTAAAAATGTTTGCCAATGAAACAGTAGAGGCCAGGCAACCTGATCTGGCCATTTCAACTGCAAGCCAAAGGAGCACAGGGTATTATTTATTTAACTCAGGGACTCAGACGGGAGTTAAAGCTGCCAGTTCGAGGTGACCTGTTTGTCTGCATCCCGTGCTCCCGGCCTCCCTGAGGACAGGAAGTACAGTATCTCTGCTGAACTCGACAACAAATTGCCTGGTGTCTTGACGACTATTCCAGCCACGCACAGCTTCCTGGCAAGCGAGTAAACGCTGCGGATCAGAGCCGGCGGTTGAGCAGATGTCTGGTGCGTCATAGCCAGATCTACTCAGTAATACCTCCTGTGTTGTGAATTGGGGGCTCCCTGTGGGACCGACCCGGCCTTCCAACAACACTGCACTTTAAGGTAAAGTCATTTCTGTATAACAGAGAGTGGAATTAGAGGGCCTTCTGTAAACATAACAGAGCAGTCAGTCAGCTGTTGGCCGGGAGCTTTCTGACAGCGCCTCCCTCTATACTGTTAAGCGGCAGCAGTATCTCAGGAGCCTCTGCCGTAACACACCTGAGGCACACAGGCAGGAGGCGGAGAGATAGATAGAACAGTAAGTGCTTGCCAGGGACAAACAGAGTGAGCAGCAAGGGCAGAACGGAGGAGACATATGGTGAGTGTGGGTCTGATTCAGTAGTGGACGGGGGTGGAAGGGTTCTGCAAGGAAACACAGATATTAGACTGGTTCATGCTCCAAAATCATGTGAGACTTTTTATACTCGCTGAGAAAACTGCATGTTGTGTTCTCTCATGCTCTGCGCAGGGATGTCAGTCAGGGGAGTTGACATCTGTGATCAATTGATTACAAGGTCACTTTATTTCAGCTGCCATTCCTTAGCGATTTCACACTTTTCGTCTTCAGTATGTAAGGAATTCTTTTCATCCTGATTAGGCTTGTCAGATCTGGTCTCGTTATGTAAAAGCTAATTTACCTTGACTGTCTCGGCAGTGATGAACACAGCAGGTCAGAAGACCAGACGCTGAAGAAGAGTTCTGTCTGCTTTTTCTTCGTCTACCTTTCTGTGAGAATCTTTTACTTTTGAAGAATGCCAAGAGGAAACCGTTAGCTCTGCAGAAGGTAGTGCTTTAACATTGCTTGTTGTTTGACTGCATACCAGTTTTATTATTAGCTGTTATTAATATTTCAACAATGTAGTTTCTTATTTCCACCTGTAATTTGATTCAAGCTCTTTCAATGGCTCCCAGTAGGATTAAAGTGTGTTTGTCTGTGTTTAGTTTATTGTCACTTTTATTGTAAATTTGAATCTTGGTCAAACATTTTTGCCCTAACTTGCTTGTATCTTTACACAATGCAGCAACTTAACATCAGTATGGAATTTGGAGTCCTCTTTTATGTCTGCAGCATCAGCACATTAAGCCATAATGTTTGCGTTTAGACAGCAATATCATCTTCATTTATTGCCTTTAAAACAGACTTGGATGGAATAGTAATGGATTTTGACTGCCATAACGATGAATAAATGTCACCCTAATAACTTAGATGTCATTGTAGCTCAGGCAACTGCTGCACTGAGTCCTTTTTAATCACTGTCAGGTGCTATAATTGGTCCATTTCTAGCATCAGTGGTGACCCATGGCTCGGTCAATAATGACTGGACAGTGGCTGAGGTTGTCAGGGGCGCAGCCGCCACCTGGGGTCCTCCTCCATCTTTTATGCATTTCAGTGTGGCCGAGCTCATCCAACATTAATGGCCATAGTGGCCTTGAGGCTCTGACCCTGGGCTGTCAGTTGTCCGGGGGGTACCACCGGTCCGGCCCTGGCTGCCCTGTGAGGCGCACTGAAGCCTGACTTCCCCCTGACTCTCATAACAGTAATGTGCCACCTGCTAATGGCACTCTGATGGATTAGAGACCCTGCAACCACTTAAAATCTAAGCTATTGGCCATATTCTCCATGACCTTTCTCTTCCCAGTATGGCTTCAGAAAGTCCATTACTTTCTCCTCAGGAAGAGTTCCGCTTCCACCTCTGTAAATTCAGAAAGCATTACTAAGTTCTACCTAACAGCTGGAGGTAGCACTCGCCAGATTGTGGCTGTGTGTATGCATAACTAATCCAAAACAACCCACAACATGTGTGGATTTCCACTCAAGTGCAGTGCGAAGGAAGGTTTCATCATTATCTCAGTACAGAACAGAGCCTGCTCTGCCAACATCTGGCTGGTCACATTACGTAAGTCCTAAAAACATCATTGTTTGACTCCAATCACAGTCCCAAACCACAGACAAGTCAAGTGGAAAGTTTGAACACAGGACGGTATTTTTCTCATTTAAAATAATTTCGAAAGGCTCTGTCTTTAATTTCAAATCAAAACAGAGCGTTGTAGCCTATAAAATAGAATGTATAATAGCATTTTTAATACTGATTTTTCCCTAAGAGTGTGTGGTTGTACAAGCTATTTTCAACAGCTTTCAGGAATCTGATCCAAAGAAAACGTGTAAAGGTTCAAAATTTACCCATTTATAGGAAATAACTTTTTTATTACTATAATTGTGTTCATATAAAGAAATAATGAAATGAAAATACTTTAGAAAGACTTGTATAAGAAAGGTTTGTTTGTCAGCTATTTACTTCAAGACCAGCTCTGTTAATATCACAATAAAGCTGTTTATAATATACAGCCCTGTAGCTAATCAATAGGGGGCTAATGGTCCCTGGAACACCTCCTGCTACTCACCCACACCCTTTGGCCTGGCACTCTGGGAAAATATCCATCACTAGCAGTGTTTGCCTGGGGTTTTTGTTTTCACTGTTTAATTGTATCAGCCAGGAGCAGCAGTGGTGGATGAACATTACTGCTCTCACTGCTGGTGGAAAGGCTTGATGTCGTTGGTGATTTTAAAACAAAGTATGGCGAGGCTGGGAGGAGGGAGGAGTACATGTTGAATTGTCGTTTGCAAGCTGTATCATATGCTGTCATTGCTTGTGTTTTGCCATTTAGTGTTAAGGTTTAGTATGGTCAGTTGAATCTCGCCAGTTAATTGTAATTATACATGCAGGTGTGTAAAAAAATCACTTTAATAAGGTATCAGCACAGTAATTAGAGAAACAAGTTCTTTATATATCGGAAAACACAAATGCCCTTTGACCTTATATTTTTTCTGTTTGCCCCCCACTGTCCAACCTTCCTCTGGTGGACCAGCCTTTAACCCCCACCCCCCACCCAACGCCCTTAATTCTCTTCCTCTCTCCCTTGCCTCCTCCTCTTTCATAATTCGTGCCTGAAGTCTGCAATCAATTAGGAGGAGAGAGAGCCCAATCAATTCCTGCTCATTTGCAATTCCTCCCCCGTTAAACACTTACCTTTATTACCAATGTCATAATTAATGCGGAGGAGATTGAGAGGATGGAAGGAAGGAGGGTGAAGATTCAGAAGAGGGAGGATAGAGTTGGCAGAAGAGGCAAGTAAGTGTGTGTGTGTATGTGCGTTCTTTTTTTATTATAAAGCAGGTGTAGGTGCTATATAAATAGTATCAAAACACTCAGTCCACAAAGAAATGCAAACAGCATGTATTCAGAAACTGTGCCTTTAAATGGACAGTTTGGACTTCTATAAGGTTGTGATGTCACAACCATACACTCAGTGTTTCCCCTACCATTGCCTTGGAGGGCCCGCCCCTCCAATGGGACCCCCTGCCCGTCCTGTAAGGAACAAAATATGTCTATTTATGTTATTTACCTAATTTATGTGCACTTGTCTCGTTTCAGCTCAGTGTGAGAGTGTCTGCTGTGTTATGCTGTCATTTGTGGTCATGCTAGTTTCTCTCCTCTCCTCTGCTCTCTCCATTGCCTGTGGTTGGCCTTGGTGCGCGTCACTCAGAAAACAGTCAGCCTATTAGAGGACAGGGGCATTGAGCAGACACAAAACAGCCCGTATCAGGCTGAGGGGGGGCTGCATCCATGGCTTATACAGCTGTAACTAGGTGCTTTTTGACCATAAAAACATGCAGATGTTTGTAAAAAGACTATGAAAATGAAAATATAAAAGGGGCATTATTTGACCTCACAGGGCGCATTCACAATAATGTATATCTAAAACAGGCCTTAACTGGTGCTTGCACCATATTAAATGACTTCCTTCAGAAGGGTGGATTTATATAGGCTACTGTAAGCATGTATAGTTACTGAGAAAGACGGGTTCTCGACAGTGAACCGAGCTAGTAGATGTCAGTAGAATGTACACAGCTGTGTAGAAGCATATTTTATGAGCAGTAGGATGAGATGGCAGTGTGATTGGGGGGCAGGTGGTGGACCACTGGTAATTACTGGGCAGTACTGCTGCACAGTCAGTGGTCCCCACACACCAATCTGTCTTCTTCTGGCCCTAATGAAAAGCCTTTTAACATCTGATTAGCTTTTAATGTCACTCTGTGGGCGGGGGTGTGGTTTATAAGAGACTGGGAAAACATGCCAGTATGCAGATGTACGTTCGTTTTTGATAGAAGAGCAGAGCAATCAATGTGTAGATGATTGCAAGGTAGCTGTGTAATGTTCAGCCAGTAGCTTAGATTTCAAGTGTGTGTTTGCATGTTCATATGGGCCATTTTGTGGTTTCTTGCGTTTCTTCCCTGTCTCCATTTCACCCCACAAAGGCATCCGCTTGATGGATTTTGCAGATAAAGTATTTGATGACACAGGAGAGACGAGGCCTATTAGAAATTCATAGGAGATTATCAGCTGAGATGATAATGGACATCAGGGGCATAATGGCTGTCGTTGGCATTTTTCACCAGTTACTGTGATATCTCTTGCTTTATTTTAACATGACTGTACCCCACTCATTTTCTCTTCCTCCTCTGGCTTGAAGACAACAATTCCTCAAAGAGCTGCTAACAATCACATTGTTCTGTTCCTCCTTTATGCCGGCAGCTTTCATCTGATCCCTCCTATCAAGTCACAGCTCGGTAGAAATGAGCTCTCATACTGTATCAATATGAGTTCCCTTTGAAGAAAGACTTTCTGCGTCAAACAATTCTTGACTTCTTTCAGTGATTTCTTAGCTTTGCAGTTTCTCACAGTTTTTCAGTTTGGCATGAAAGCTATCACAAATGTCAGCGAGTCTTTCATGGCATTTCTCACCAGACAACACATTTGAAAGATGTTTTGCAATGACTAATGTCTTCAAAGTCTAAAAGTATTTTGATGTTTCATGAAGTGGTCAAAAGCTATCTTGTGTTGTGTTTTGTGTGACATGGCACGACAGAGGACTTGTCTAATATCTAACTACTACAAGCTCGTCATTTTGTCAAGACTTACAGGTAGCAAATTTAGAATGTTTTAAGACTAACTCAAGAGTATACTGTTCAGTGATGCTCAGCTTTATCTATGTGGAAAAGTGTTGTAAATAAACCAGCCCATCCTCATAATAAGAATGACAGTATCAACCCAGTCTTACAGCCGTTTGTGAAATAGTCACGAAATTTAATCTCCAATTCATGTACATGGACACAATTTTTCCAGGCTTTTCATCTTCTGCCATGGTCTTGACTGTTGTCAAGTCAATTTTATTTATATAGCGCCAAATCACAACATAAGTTATCTCAGGGCACTATTCACATAGAGCAGCTCTAGACTGTACTGTTTACAGAGACCCAACATTCCCCCATGAGCAAGCACTTGGCGACAGCGGCAAAGAAAAACTCCCCTTTAACAGGAAGGAACCTCAAGCAGAACTGGACTCTAGATGGGCGGTCATCTGGCTTGACTGGTTGGGTTGAGAAAGAAATAGGGAGGGAGAGAGGGGAGAGAGAGACACACAGAGAGGCACAGCAACAACAATAACATGGGATGGGGAATGTAATCGAGGGTTGTCATAAAAAAGTCAAAAGCGCAACGACCTGTAATCCTCAGGTCGCCAAGGTGGCAGCCAGATGAGAACTGCTGCAGGTTAAGTGAAGCACTTTGGTTCAGTGCTTCCCAGGAGGGTGAATCCAGTCTCAGACTAGCTGAGGCAGCGTAGTGTACACACAGTATAGTAGGGATGTGTATTCCAGTCTTGGTGCGTTCAGTTGCAGGCTCCAGAGTTGGATGCTAACTAACCAAAACAGTCCATGGAAAAGTCTTTAAAAAGTTTAACCACATGATAAAAATAGGAGATTACAAAAATAATAGATATTCAAATGGCATATGATGTGTGATGGCTAAACTGGTACTCGGCTTGTGGCTTTAGGCATCTTTGCAGTCTTTCTTTTTCTTAGTTGTCAGTTTCTTTCTGGAGTTTTCAGCTCTCCGACAAAGTGAAAAAGACAACGCCCGAAATGCAGCGGATGGGCCATCACTGCTGGCAAGGCCAGGAGAAAAAGAGAAGAAGCCCTGCCAAAGAGTTGTAAAAGTTTTTATAGTATAGGAGGCGTGTTTTGGAAGAAACAGGATCCTTGGCGCTCTTTTGAAGGAAACGCCATGATTACTAATTAACTCCTTTAAACTTAGAAATTGCAATTTTTTATTAACCAAATAAATACAGAATAAAATCAATACCTTCATTTTTCTAATCTGCAGCTAAGAACTATTAAGAAAAGGTCTAGATGATACTAGAACTCAAACCATAGATAAGTAATACATTTACACTGGTTAATATCAAACAACTCAAATGCAATACTCTAGAAAGTTGTTACTGAAATGGTCACAGGGTGACCATGTGGTACCATGTAAATTAACAGAATATGAAGCACAACAAAGTTTAACATTGGTTAAAAAAGTCAAGATATATAATTTTATACAATTTGGTAGGCAATTTCGCAATTTCTAGGCACTCATTGTGAATAAAAAAAGCAAAGGAAGAGTGAGGGAGGCACTAAGGAATGTGGGCTTATCCCAAAGTTATGCCTTCAGAGAAGCGAGCAGGGAAAGAGAGGATAGTCCATCAGCTCATGTGTTGGGTGAGGGGAAAGGCCGGCTTTTAGGTTCTGTTCAATGTCTTCTTCTGGCATTTTTATGCCTTTAGGTCAGAGGTCATTCAGTGTGCATGTTCTCACATGCTCACACATAGACTGTTAGACTACAATATCATAATGTTTCGGAAAGAATTCAACTTCTTTTATTCATGGGTTCGTCCATCACACCGTGATCCCAGGTCTCAGCAACGTGTGTACAGTCTTCTCACTGCTGGTAGGAATAGAAACAAAAACTACAAAATATGACCCAGATTGTAATAAAGCAGAATTATCCTTCACGGCTGGCCCGTGAGGTGACACTCAGCAGCCTGACAGCAGGATGTGGCCAACATCTCTCTGCACAAGACAGGTAAATACTCATTAAATCCAGCTCTGCCTGTGCACACAAACATCTGCCGTCTGTTGCCACGGTGAGTCAGTGGAACATGTGCAGCATCTACTGTAGTCATCCACCAGGGCATCTCTCAAAGCAGGCACCATGGCATGCCAGCTCTTTGTATACCATGCTTCAATGCTCGCCCTGCCAGCCAACTCTGGCGAGCCGGGTACCAAAATAAGCAGTCACCTCTCCCTGAAAGGAGAGAGAGCTGCTATGTGATAGGGAGATGAGCTCTGGATCCACCACAGAGCCTGCTGTTAGCACACATATGAGAGAGCATATGCTTAAATGTTTTGACAAAAGCTCCTACGCAGCAGAAGCGGGGCTCTCGTCTTCTCCCTGCGGAGTCTTCCTGGCCTGACATCACAGGCTTCTGGAAGTTTCACTGTCAGATTCTCGCTGCTGTAGAGCTGCTGCTTGAATATGTACAGGGCATACAGAGGTGTTCTTCTGAGGAAGCAAAATTTTATTTCTATCAGTGCTAGAATGATTATATCAACCGGGTGTGTGTGTGACAATGGCTGATGCTGAAACGTTGTCTCTTCTGAAATTTGGGCAGCCACTATCAGCCCGAGCTGCTTTATTCTTTGCACAAAAAGCGTTGATTCAATTAGTTGATCCAAGAGGCAGCTCAAAGGAAACCGTTTCCTGAGACGTCCTGCATTTTAGAACAGTGGTTACACATTACATGTGGACACCTTAGTGTTGTGACAGGCTGTCAGGCGCTGCATTTTGAAAGCTCCTCTTGCTTTCTCACTCCGGCTCTTTCTTTTAGTCGCGTTGAAGCCAGTACTGACGTGGTGTCAGAAGTAGTGCCAACACAACACCAAGCCTCTGGGCTGCAGGCCGCTCTAATGAGCTCCCCTGAGTGGTTAGCAGGCTGATGGAGATGGCCCGTCCTTTCTCCTCCCCCTCACTCAGTGTGCCCGGCTCTAATTGGTGGGAGAAGAAAGAGAGACTTCAGAATTACAGGAGACAATGCTTTGGTCGAAAGAGAGAGTTAAAAAAAATTCTATTTCCCCCTCATGTGAATGCACCCCAATTATAATTCCTAGCACAGTGTAGGCCCGAGGTTTACGTCAGCCAGTAGGTCTTAAGCTTGAGGAGGATATGTGTGACGTGAGATGTGTCAGGTGTTCTTTTTGGAAGATGGAAGAATCAGATGTGCCAAATGTCTGCTGGTTTTTCACCTAATTTTGATCATATTTGTTGGCTATGAATATCAAAGTGCTCTTCATGCTCCTGAGCCTGAGAGGGCCTGAACACTGGAATAATGACTCCCTCTACTGGTCACTTAACAACACTGCCAGGAAAACGAAAAACTGCAACCCGAGAGGCATCTGGACAGCAACTATCTCATGAGTGTAGCTGGTTATTTCATGTTGACATTTATATATACTTAATTACACAATCACAATCAACAAGTCAATTATCAAATGCTTGCACTGCATAGTTTTATATTCTTACAATATTACATATATTTTTTGCACTAAAGTAAGTAAAAAGTTTATTCACACAGCACCTTTCCAGAGCAGATATCACTAAGTGCTTCACAATAAGACAGTAAAAGTAAAACAGACATAAGAAGAAATACGTTTTAAAGGTTTTAAGTATTTTATATTATCACCAAGAAGAAAAGAGAGACAATAAGTAAATGGAATGAAATAAATGATTACTTAATTAATAAAATAAGTCTGTTCATCCTGTTGATCAATGATGAAGGTCTTAAACCTTACTTTTGATACAGGGTTCCTCTTTAAGATGGGATCCACCTATACCTTCATGTTGTCAGTGGATATTGTGCTGTAGTTTAACAAGTATACTCCCATATCCATAATCCCAAACAAAAGTGCAATTGGTCAAATAACCACAAACCAGCTGCCAAACAGTAAAGCTGGGGATTTAAGGGCCCCGAGAGCAGTTGTCTGGTTCAGTCATTCAGTCTGTTACACCTTCTGCCACTCACGGCTGTACCTCTGTCGTATTTTTCCTTCATCATCTAGATGAACCTTTTACTATATGATCTCAGATTGTCAGATTAGTTATTTCTGTTTCTGTAAGTCATCATTTCAATTTCTAAAATGCGTTATTATTAAATTTTTGAGATTTTAGAGTTCTCTGTATCCATGTCAGTCATGTCAATGGTGAAGGTTTGCTTTCAGAATTAGGAAAGAATGTTATTTTTTTATTTATTTCTATGTACATCTGCAACTGCAAAATAGAATAAAGTATGCAATGAAAAAGAAATATAGTTGAAGTCAGCAAAAATCAATCTCAGGAACATTGTTTGCTTTTGCAGGCTTTGCTTTGATTGATGTTCAATAGTGTCTTCATATCAGAATAATACAGTTTCACACTGTCGTCTGTAAATCAGAATATTTTATATATACTTAGTTTAGTGTTTTGTGAGAGTGAGGGTTTTTTTCAGCCCCGAGGAGTGTCTATAGAGCTTCCTCTAAGGCTGTGTAAAGCCCTAACAAGCTCCACCAATCACAGTGAGGCCATTCTGTTTGTGGCCTGAGAGGTGAAACACAGGGCAAAAAAAAAAAGTCCACACAGCTCTCGCCACTGCTGAAGATCCTCAACACAACAATTCTATAAATGCAGAGCTTCTGTCATTTAGATTATAGAGACTGAACACTACAGAGAGATTTAAGTGAGTGAATCAAACTACAACTGTAAAATAAGCTTTATAAGATGAGCGTCAGGTTTCATTCACTCACTGTTTCTCACAACACCTATAAGCTCTGTCGGGAGGATCTTTCCTCAGCTGAGTGCACACGGCTCTAATCTTCTCCCTCTAAAATCAAAGTTGCTTTACAACTTTTACAACACAAAGGAGATGACTGGGTGCTTATTTTCCCGCACAGTGAGTTATTAACCACAGTTTGATATATTGATTAGGTGTTGTGAAGTGTTGTGTCAGTGTGTAGTTTATCTGAGGCTGATGTGAATCAACCCCATGGAGGAATTTTCAGCTGTAATGGTTTGCCAAACTGTAGTGATGATGATTACTGTTCAGGGAGGAATATGGCATCTGAGAAAGTGTAGTGAACAGAGAAATATTCTGTAATGAGGAGCGTTTTACTGAAAGCTTTGGAAAAAGACTTTTTTTCTCTCTTTAATAAAGAAAAGGATGGCAAATGTTTTGGAAATGTCTTTCTGGTGAGGAACTTAATGGCATCTTTTTATTCTTGCTTTTATTACTATCCACCCTTTAAAAATTTTCATTTAACTAAAGGAGTAGAGTTTCCCATAACTTTCCTCTGGCAATCAGGTGAGGTTTTGTTTGTGTCCGTCTGCATGGCATTAACCACCTCACACACCGCTTCATGTTGCAATGTGTGAAACAGTGCTGCTGATCCCTGCGATGTCACAGGCTGTCCTGCTTTCAGAGGCTTATGGAGAAAAGGTAACAAGCCGCTTTATCCTCATTAGCATCATTACATTATGACGTGTCTCCAGCTATTGTTGTCTTTGTCTGTCTCCACCCCTCCCTGCCTCCGTCTCCCTTGTTTGTCTGCCCTTCCTTGCCCCTGACTTCACACCAATGGAAGCAAAGGAAAATCGTGTTTTAGTGAATTTGCATGAGAGATGCAGGTGAGGAGAGACAAAGTGATGCAAAAGCAGTTGAGGAAATGTCAGGAGGAGTTTTCTCTCAATGCAGCTCTGTCCCACTGGAAGCGGTTTTACAACAAAAAACGCCATTCAGATGCTTTTGAGCGAGATGCTTAACTCCAGTCAATCCAGTGAGGCCAGCAGTGGCTGTGGGGTTCAAACCGATTGTTGCTGAAAGCTGTCCCCAGATAAATACACGTTAAAAATGGTCAGCAAAGAGCTGCCATCAGCAGGCAGCTGTTCTGCTCAATCACACTTTTCTGTTTTTGAAATAGATGGCCTTGATCTCAGTTACCATCAGAGATTTGCAGACATGCATCTGAATATTAGTCTCTCTTAAAAATGTAGGCAGTTGTTTTAGATAGTAAACTGATAGGGTTATTATATATAGGAGGGTTGCAGCCCTCATGCACTTGTGTCAGTTGCAATTTATGATCAAATTCAAAAGGGTTGCCCCAACACTTTTAAAGGGGTTACTCCACCAATTTTTCATGTCAAAATCACTTTACTAGTCCTGATGATACTCAGCCTGTGAAAACTCACTCAGTATGTTGGGTTTGGGCTTGTAAACAGCACATTTCTATTGAGCAACACACACCAGAAGCTTATGACTTGCATAAAATTACCCACAACAATTGTTTTATATGTAAGACTGTCAAGCAGTAACATCTTGTTGTGGTGGGTTTAAACAGTTCAAAGTTTGAAAGATGTGAGCATTTTGCACACCGTGAGGGTCTAACAAAGAGTCTAACAAACCTATAAGCTTTATATGTTCAAGCTGTTCAAATTAGTTTGACAGCGGATGGAGTTTGCTCAGTTCAGTTCATCTACCAATGACAGCCATGAGATGTGGTTGAAAGCCCGGAAAGGCCTTTTAAAGCTGTATCTTCAGGAATTTGGTTTTATCTTCAAACTAAATGAAAAATTGTAAAATAAAATAAAAAATTCTTTTACAAAAAAAATCTCAAGAAGAATTAAGAAATCTGCCTCATTTCAAGGTATTGTAACTTGTTTGCAGGAACTGAAATCATCTCTCAAATCAGTTATTTTTATGCTTGCTGTAAAGAAAATATTTTCAGCCTCAATAGTGACATAAGCAGCATCCTAAGTTGGATATTTTCACAGCATGGGGACCAGCAGGGAAAGCTTTAAACCTCTACGATGTTTTTATAGCCAAAGCTGAACTTGAGCTAAACAGGGACGCCACCTGTCAGAAGGAGCCATTAGTGGGAAATCCCATTACCAGTAATCCTATAGGCCCAGTGGTAAGAGCGCAGCAACTAGTCTCCACTCTCCCTCTCTCTCTGTTTGTCCTTTCTGGCACCGCCGACAGTCGTGCTACCACATCAGTCGTCGTGGCGACAGGCCTGTGAGTGCCAGGGTTAGAAGGGGGCACGACCCCTGGCAATCTTCCTACCCAGGTGGATAGAGAGGCTCGCTCAGGATATTAATGCCGCTCCATGCCAGCTGCAGGTTACAGTCACAACAGTAAGTCTTATCCTCTTAGGTCCTGCTTTTCTTCAGAAAGAATGCTGTTCTCTGTGTACTCGTTTGTTAAACTTCCCTGTATTGTCAGTTGCAGGGGTGTGTGCTTAATCATCAGCTTGTTTGTTAGCCAGTTTTGACAGTTTCAACAATGTGTTGGATCACAACATTACCATTTTTAGCAAAGAAGAGGCCTAGGCCTTTGTATCAGTGTTTTGCTCCTGTGTTGTTCTCAGTGGATCTCAGTCAGCGGTATGAGCAATGTAGACTGTAGTGGTGCCAACCAACATGTATTGTAAGTACCAAGTAGGCTACCAAAAGCTGCCACTGAATGTCAGATGTGTAATCTTGTTTATGCACACCCTAAATCCCACACTTCTAAATTATTACCCTACTTTAGGTTCTTCTATGTCTGCTTGTGTTTAAAGAACATTTAACATCATCACTAACACATTTCAAGTGGTGTAGTGGATCCACCAGAGTTATCACCATTTGTGCTTAAATGGTGATGATAAGAAACTCAATAGAATCAATTTTGTTATTCAGTCATAGGCCTTTAATGGAAAGAAAAGCAGATAAAGAGATAGATAGATAGATAGATAGATAGATAGATAGATAGAGAAAGAGAAGGGGGGGGGGGGGCAGGTCATGAGCCCCTGCCATTGGCTGAGGTGTTGTAAAGCTTGATGGTTGTGGGGGCAACCACAACAAAGGATCTCCTGAACCGTTCAGTCCTGCAGTACAGCAAGGTGAGCCTTCAGCTACAGCTGCTTCTCTAGCCCACCAGGGTGTTGTGGAGGGGATGACTGAGACTGTCCAGGATGGCCTGCACCTTACTCCATGTGCATCTTTCCACCACAGTCCCCAGTGAGTCCAACCTCCTGCCAAGCGCTGAGCCAGCCTTTTTCACCAGCTTGTCCAGCCGCCTTTAGTCCTTGCCTGTCATGCTGCCTTCCCAGCAGACTGCAGTGTAAAAGAGTACACTTGCCACCACTGACTGATAAAACGTGCAGAATTTTACTTAAGATGTCAAAAGACCTAAGCCTCCTTAGGAAAAAGAGTTGGCTCTGCCCCTTTCAGTAGAGGGCGTCTGTGTTCAAGGACCAGTCCAGCTTGTTGTCCAGTTGCACACCTAAGTATTTGTTCGTCTGCACCACCTCAATGTCCACCTGTCAAATGTTGGCAGAAAACCATCTCCATGGTTTCGGAGGTGTTCAGTAGGAGGCAGTTCTTGTCACTCCAGTCGCTGAAGGCCTTCGACAGGCCCCTGTACTCCCCTTCCTCCCCATTCCTGATACACACCACAACAGCAGTGTCACCAGAGTATTTCTGGATATGGCAGGACTCAGTTGTACTTAAAGTCTGCTATGTACAATGTGAAAAGGTAGGGACTTAAAACAGTCCCCTGCGGAGCCTCAGTGCTGCTCACCGCCATCCCAGAGACACGGTTCCCCAGTGTGGTGAATTGTGGTCATCCTGTCAGGTAATCTGAGATCCAGGAAACAAAGGAGGGATCCACCGCCATCCCTTCGAGCTTGTCTCTAAGTATGGCGGGGTTGGATGGTTTTAAATGCTCTTGAAAAATCAATCACCTCTAAATGGAAGTAGGCCCAGTTGAGCATGTAGAGGACAGCATCGTCCACTCTAGTGTGTTCCTGGTACGCAAACTGCAGGGGGTCTAGTGCATGTTTGACATGTGATCTCAGTAGGCAGAGAAGCAGCTGCTTCAGGGTCTTTATGAAGTGTGATGTGAGGGCCACTGGTCTGTGTACATTTAGCTCATCCAGGCACCCTACTTCGTGTACCAGTACAAGACATGATGTTTTCTACAGAACTGGGAGATTCTCATTTGTAGACTCAGGTTGCAGCCTCCCCAGCTCCATCCTCACCTCATCTGCTGTGAAGAACAGGGTAGTGGGCCCAGGTTTGTGGGTAGTTGCAGCTGCAATGATGGGGATGCAAACATGTGGAGGAGAAGGAGGGGAAGCTGCAGCTGAAGTGGTGGGAGAGTGAACAGGTGAAGCTGTACAGGCTGAGGCAGGGCAGACATTGCCATGGTGTCAAACCTGCTGTGGAAATGGTTGAGCGCATTGGCCTTGTCCACATCACCCACTGTTGCCTGGCATTCTTTTTTTGTAGCAAGTGATAATACGGTACAAACACAAAGTTAGTGTTTACAGAGCAACAAGGACATGCTGCGGCTCAGCTCAGTGCAGACGAGAGACGAAATTTTTGGTTAAAAGCGGATCAAAAACTCATTTGTGGAACAGTCATATGGGTCATTTTGGTCGAATTAGCCAAATGGCCTTTTACTGAAAAATTGCTGATTTGTCAATCATAATTTTGCCAGTTTTAGACCCAGTTCTTAAACAGCTACTTGTATTTAGAAGAAGGAGTAAGAAGAGGAGTAGCTTCTTAGGGGGGAGGTTGTTTAAAAAATAATCTGTTAAATCAGTCAAATCTGTTCCTTAGAGCAATTGTAACACCACCAATCACTATTTGTGCTTAAATCTTAAAAGTCTGAGCTGTTTGAGAATCCATCTTGTGTAAGTTATTCCACAGTGGGGCCTTTTAACGAAGGAAAAGCAGAAAGTAAACCTTTTCTCAAAGGATGATTGATTTTTGTCTGTGCTGGTGCTTGTTTTTCACAGTCATAATTTATCCTCCATTTTTTTATTTTCTACTTCGCTGCCAAAGAAATCTGTAGATTTTCACTGCAATCAAACTCAAACCAGCTCATCTTGTTAATTACTGCACTTTCACCAAGGGAGGAAGAAGCCATTGGTTGAAATGACTGAATTAAAGAGCTGCACACTCTGGGTTCTCAGAGACAGTGTCAGTCTCTTGCTGTAAAGGTGCAGAAACAAACCTTGACCTTGCAGCGCTGCTAGCAGAGGCAAGGACTCTCCAGGCTGCATCAGGCTGGACACACACAACTCCAAGGGGGGGTTGGGGGGATTGCTGGACAAGAGAGGAGAAGGGGTGGAGAGAGAGAGAGAGAGAAAGAGAGAGAGAGAGAGCGAAGAGGGGTGGGAGGGGCCGAGAGAGTCGTGTGTAGAGAGTGACAGAGGGGAGGGAGAGAGAGAGAGGCAGATAGAGGGTAGAGAGGGCCCGAGCTGTCTCTCTCTGAAGCTGGAGGTGAATGTGCAAAGATGATCCCTCGCTTTCATGCTGCCAGTGTCCACTCTGTCCCAGGCTGCTCGCTGTCTCTCTCTGCCGGTAGGGTTGCTGCTTTCACTTCTCATGTTTCTGTTATTTCAATTTTTCTGTAATGTCATTCTGTTTTGTTGGAAGCGCTTGTGGCATGTGGGTGTGTGTGCCTCCTGTGTGAGGTGAGAATAGAACAGGAGAAGAGAGTGCTGCAGGCTGCATATCCACTCTGTTTATACCCGCTGCCCAGGCAGGTGTCTGGCAGAGATCACTGCAGCAGCTGCACTGGCATGCCCCCCCCCCACCCCACCCTCTCCTCCCTTCCACCACCACCACCCTCACCCATTCCCTCTTCCCATCTCTCCCCTGTACTCTGATGTCATGGCAGCTGATGTTTTCGCTGGAGGACTCCCACCGCTCACTGCAAACTAGGGCTGAAGGGACGTTTCAACTTCTCAGACAGTGCCTGGACTGTTGTTGTTGTCCTTTCTGTCTCTCCTCCTGCCCCCCCCCCCACCGCCCCCACCTCCCCACCCCCCTCTCCAGTCATGCAGAGGCTGCTGTGTTCTTCAAGCAGATTTGCAGATAGCAGGGGGACACTGTTGTTTTTTTGTGTTAAACTCTACTGCATTCTGTTTCATTGTGCACTTGGCTACAACACACTGCTGAGCACAGGACGGCTGTGTGATGAATCCCTATTGATCATTTAAACAGACCCAGGAATAGTTCATTACATCAGGCTGCTCTCTGCTGACCTAGACAACATTCAACTTACAAAGTGGATGGGCTCCTGCGCCGTACTCCCCATTACTGCAAATGAGATGGAGGGTCACCGGCAGCAGTCACTCCTCAGCCTCACAGCATTTCTCTTCATCGCACACTTAATACAGTTTAATAGGTTTTAGCAAAGCACACATTAATTCATCAATAATGAGTTTAGGGCTCCGGCCCGCGGCACAGGATTATGTGTGACTTGTGTGATCTTAGTGGATATAATTCCATCTCTGAGGCCAGATCTGTTTTTTCAGTTCTTGGTTTATATCCTTGGGGGCAGGATTTTCAGGTTGGGTAGATTATGCAGCATTAAGCTGCTTGGTATCAGATAATTCTACAATGATGAAATCCTCTGTGGTTATGAATCAAAATGGGCTGAGCTCTGCTGTTGTTTTATGCTCACGAGAATCTCTGTGTAGTATAGTGAGTTTACCTTTTAAAGGACCAGTGTGTAGGAATTAGTGGCATCTTGTGGTGAGGTTGCAGATTGCAACCAACTGATAACCCCTCCCCCTCTGCTTCCACGCATGCAGGAGAACCTATGGTGGCCGCAAAACTCGCAAAAAACGTGAAAGGCCCTCTCTAGAGCCGGTGTTTGGTTTGTCTGTTCTGGACTATTGTAGAAACATGTCAGTGAAACACGGTGGGCTCCGTGGAAGGGGACCCATTCCCCTGTAGATAAAAAGGGCTCATTCTAAGGTAACAAGAACACAACGGTTCTTATTTTCATGGGATTATACATTGATTAAAACATACTTATGAATATTATAGTTCATTTCTGCCAAGTCCATTCTTCTAGATGCCACTAAATTCTACACAATGATTTCAGATTCAGTATATCACAGCTGTCGGGCAAGAAGAAATTTGTTTCCTTGTCCAACATTTATGAAAACATTTCCCGCCTGCTTTGAATCTGCAGCTTGGTCGTCAGCTTGATCTCAGCAAAACAAAACTGATGATGCAAAAAGTGTTCAGAGAGGATAACGCATCCAAATCTCTGCTCCCAACCACCACCCCCAGCCGGAGGAGCCTTTCCACCAGTAAAGTGCACCGAAGCATTTTTCATGTTTTAATGCAAAATACATCAGCATGCGTTAAATAAATCATGGGCCCATCAGAGGAGTTTTCAGGAGGAGTATTCAGAGCAAGAGCAGGCGAGGGAGCCAGGAAGCTGTGACAAGCGTAATGAGTCATCTCACCTTCTGTTTCAAAGGCAGTAGGTAGGGCTCAACCGATCGGACAGAGGCTCGTTCTATTGGCCGTCATTCATTATCACACCAAGGAGACTATACTGCAGGATAATGAATCTCATTGGAGTTTGCTGAGGTTGAATGGAATCCAAATCTAACACACTTAGTCATCAAAGCTGCTACATGACATTTGTTTTCATCATTCTAATATTTGAATTGTCCTCATTGTGTTTGGAGAAGTGACTTTTAAGTGGCTCATTTGAGACAGAGAATGAACAATCAGGCAGCTAGAATGATGTCTTATTTCACATATGCTCACGGTTAGTGGATAACCCAGCGACCAGATTTGTTTTGAGAACACATTGAATATAAGCGTCAATGCAGGCTTCACTTTGTCATGCTAAAGCATGAGGAAAGGCTGCTATCAGGTGTAAACATTGACTTTTACCCATGAGACCTTCTGTGTTGTGTTTTGTTTTCTTTACCAGGAGTGATTACCTACATACCTACAGTATGTTTACATTGTCCTCATGGGCAACTTCTTGTAGTTGTGCAAATAAATACTGTCTTTCCTTAGTAGCAAACGAGGAAACAGCATAACATAGTTACAGAGCTACAGAGAAATGTATTTGCGCATTCTCACAAAACAGGTGGTGTTAGGAGCTTGGTGATGTAGTGCCTGTCATTGGTTGTACATAGTTTTTTTTTTTTTTTTTTAAATGGACATGAAGAGGAAAGCCCTATAGTCGCCTCTCATTTTTCAAAGCAGGGTTATGTAAAATTGGATGGTGCAACATAACTAATTAATGCCGTGTATCAAACCTCAATACTTTTTTTTTTACTAACCAAAATGTGTTTGTAGCACTGAGTATCAAAAAAAAAATCTAATACTGAAAGAAAGCGTTGAATGTCTCGTCAGGATAATAATTGTATCTTGTAATGTATGTAAATGTATTTTTGAATAAAAAATACAATTGTAGTTTTGTAGAAAAAGAAGGCTAAGAGTCTACAGCAATTCTAGCAGTTCTGTGAGGCCATAGGCGCCTGGTTATGTATTAAAACTAACAAACTTGGAAAGATACATAATTGGTGGCTGGGTCTGGGGGTCCTCCTTCAGAAAAAAATAATGATAATAATTTAAAACAAATTCCTGCATTTCTACACCACCTAACCTCTTGGATTAAGTCAAGAAACAGCCACCTGTACTAGTCTAGATTAGTTCGATTGAGGGTGCTATGAGAACCAGGAATGCATCAAGAGCAGTATATAATTGGGTGGATCAGGACAGGAAATGATTATTAGAAGAATGGCTATTTCATATCGGACATTATATTTTTAAAAACATTATGTAGCCTAAAATGTTAGTAAGTTGCAGGCTACTAGGCCTAACAATTTCTATAAATGAAATAGTCTTACAACACATGACCATATGATTTGTATAATTAAATCTGGTTAAACAATGTTAAACCTGAGAGTTGCTGTTCTCAATACTCACAAGTCTAACAATTGCAACAAAGTACAAACAATTTGGATGAATGTAATGTCCAAACAACTGTCTAATTCCAATCCCACACACAGGTTCTAGTGGAAGCTATTAACACCACTAGCTGATGTAGTTGTAATATTATACAGGAATGAATAATCATACATTCAAAAGAAGATTATTTTAACCTACATTATCTCAAATCAAAGACTATTTTAATGCACAACTCGGAAGGTGATTTTTGCTCCTCAAGACTTAAAAGAGCCATGTTAGTTAAGGACTAGACCTGACTTCCCCTTAGAGTAAACTTACAGCTCTCATTTACCCTGTATGAGAAAATGAGAGAATAATCATAATAATGAAACCACAGCGCAGAGCACAGAGTGATGTGTCATCATATTTAAAAGTAATTCCATCCAAAGTCAGACTAAAACTGAAACTAAAGCAGAGTATTCTGCAGAAGTCTATACAAGTTACTTTCCACCGCCGAACATTTAACTATTTGTTAATTCAGACACTTTGATGCTGTGAGGCTCAGTCTGTTTGTCTCTCTCTTGTGACGGGTTGGACTGAACCAACTCAAAGTATGGACCGAAAACATCAGATTTCTTTATTACTTGTTTTTGTCAGTTGTTGAAAATAGTAAAATGATCATTGATATAGGCTGCTTAAATATTTATCACCTGATTGTGGGGACTGTATGATGATAAGTTTATTTTTAAAAAGACAAAAAAAGGGGTAGAAAAACCATAACTTTGCTCCCCCAATTGAATAATGGGGATGCATTTGCTCTACTTGGTCCATTGCTCAGGTGCCTATGTGTGAGGCTATACTTGCTAAATATCATAAAAAATATTGCTCACATCAGCGTAATGCTAGCATGTTGATGTTTAGCAGGTATAATGCTTACTATGTTCACCGTGTTAGTTTAGGACATTAGCATACTAACATCTGCTAAGTAGCACTAAGTGCAAAGTACAGCTGAGGATGATGGGAATGTCAGTGGGAGTTTTGCAGGTATTTGGCCATTAACCAAAGTATTGGACAAGGTGAAATTTTGACCTGATGATGGCAGTAGATAAAAAGTCAGGAGATCAGTTAATCCTCTGGGGACCATGACTGTGTGAACACAATTTCACAGCAATCCATCCAGTAGTTGTTGAGATATTTGTAGAACTAAACATTTTTCTGACTTTTCCCTTAGCGCCATCATAAGTCATTAAAATACATTGCCTCGGAACCATGTCAAAATCTGTGACAATCCATTTTGTAGATGTTGAGGAATATCACAGCACAAGTGAAAAAACTGCACGGCTTCACATTTCACCGGCATCTTGGTGTTGTAGTGTTGAATGTAACCAAACAGGCAGCTGTAAATGAGAAAATGCTCAATCCTCCCATATACCTGACATAAACCTGATAATTTTGTGGGTGTCAGTACTGTCGTCCGCCGTACAGACATAGTCCTGTGCCTCAGATGCTTGCTGATAAGATGTGTGGTTCAGCCAGTGTGCGATGCGGATTACAGGCTGTTTATGCATGCCCAGCACTGGCATACTGGGTCTCTGGGATTGGTGTCAACAGGTTGCCATAAGGCTCAGTAACATGTGGCATGGAAAAGCTGCAGGGGATTATTCTGCTGGTGCTTGCTCTGTCTCTTCCAATTATTACCATAATTACTGTCAACAGACATAACAGCTAGTGATGCTGTACATTGTGAACGATGGTGTGTCATAGTGTTTTAGTTTCACTATTACAACAATGCCGCCATTAGAAGTGAGCTATGGCTCCTACAAGCCAGCCAGGCACTACACAAGAGAACATTCGACATGTTATTACAAGCTGTGACTCTAGTGATGTTTCAGAATATTAGAAGATTAGGATGCTAGTTTCCTTTGGGATTAATGTTAATAATTGTGGAGACAGTTAACAGAGAAATCATTTAAAATTTGCCTTTTGCACATTTTGGATGTGTAATTTGTGTCTGTGGAGACTGAGTGCCATGTCTCCCACTGAAGGAGATTATTTCAATCTCAGATCGAGGCGACCAGCAGGTTTGTGGCTCACTGCTACTGCTCTAAGCTAATAGCAGCTCTCACTGTAGCATGACCATTTCAGGCAAATTTATGCTGCTGCAGAGCTGAATGATAAGTCTTCACTGAAAGAAATGCATATATGTATGTAGATATGTATCAAATATGTACATGTACATCAAAATATGCAAGAATATAAAAAATAAGATGCACAGAAACATAGATGAACCTTGTTGTTGTGACTGTGATTGGCCTCATCCAGTGGGATGCATTAAAATAAATACACAGCATGGCTTATGTGTTTTATTCACACAAACTGAATGGAGCTTTCATAGTGGGCACACTTTTCCTCGAGTCTTGCCAAGGAAAATGTAGACTCAAGTCTGTGCTTTGCACTCAACATCTGTGGAAAAGCTCACCCTTCTCACATGAAGCTTGTTGTGGCGTATAAAATGTTCTGTGTTTCAGCGTGAACTTTATGGGTTTAAAAGCCAACCATTTGATAAACAAGAGCTTGAGTTGGGGTGCCCTGGTGGCCTCTGGGATTAAGGCTCTGACCATGAATTTCAATGTCTCTGGCTCGAGTTCGGTATGCCCCGTCTCTCTTTTTCTCATTGCTCAACAGTGAAACATCTTCTATGCTTTTAAAGCGGTCTCCAACAACATAGCCGAAAGTATGTAACATATTAGAGGCATGGAGCACATGGTATTAGAAGCAAGTTGGAGTTGTGTGTTTTTCCACTTTTGGTAAATCCCTGTGTTTGTAGCCCATGGTAGTTGTGGCTTGGCTGCCAAAGGGCGGTGAAGAAGGCTGCCATATGTTCCTGGCGAAGAAAAACACTTCCAGCGACGAAGATATTCCACTTCCAGTGGAGAGGTGATGCACTGCAGGATGCATCCCTAGGTTAGAGCTGCTTGGATTTCATGGTCTTGATGCTCTTTTCGAGGCTCATTCTTGTCATTTGGTTCTTAACTGTTCATAAGAACAATGAGTGAATGAGCTTGAAATGAGAAATATTTTTGCTGATTGCTTTAAATTTCTGGCTTTGATTCCCTGGTGATTATCCCCACCCAACTGGCACCCAATCAGCAATGGGAAATATTTGCAAGTTCAGTTTGGTCTAGAGCTTCATTTAATTTGTTTCCCCGAAATCTCGGGGAATATCTAGTTTGCAGATGACAAGGGAGATTCTTATCGTTTAAACAGTTAATGGCACAAAAAAAGAATTCCTCAGTTTAGTATACACCTGACAGTCAAATGGCTCCCGTTCAGTTCTGTCCCATTCTGGTGATAATCTCTTTCCATGGAAAAGAGGCATCATGGTGTAGGTAACCTCAGGGAAGAGAAAGGAGACACAGTAGGGAGGAGTGCTCCTACCTGGCGATTACGTTAATGTGGCAGGCCCTGTCAGGTTGTTAGGATGTCTGTTTGGCAGATATTCAGAAGCCACAGTTATCCCCTTAGGACACAAGAACTCCTTTAACTCTTCTGTAGAAAAAACATTATTGTCGTGGGAGAAATCTCACTGTTGGAACTTGACGAAGACACCAGTTGGCCTCTTCAAAAAAACAGCCAGAGGTATCGTCAGTGCTTCCCAGTCCACTTTCTCCACCTAACATTGCTGAGTGCAGGTTGATGGATAGCTGGTAGGATGTGGGGCTCAGCTATTCTAGGAAGCTGCTGACAAATGGTTGAAATGGAGGCCCTCAGAAGTAGTTTCTGAAAATGATGACTGGATTAGAGTACAAAAATGTTCCTTCCTGTTCTTTTTGACATATTGTGCTATTCACCTTCTCATCCTTAAAAACAATTACCAACCTTTCCTCTTCATGACATCCATATTTTTCTAGCCTGGGGAAATAACTTCTGCTGACTGTCCAAATCGTATTTCACTAGAACGGAAAGTTGCTGAGATTTTAGTGCTCCTCCTGGACATAAATGAAACCGATCCTTCCAACCGTGCTGAGGCTGTACAGTAGAGGTTACTTACCACTCTGACACATGGATGAAGGTTAGCTGCTTTGCATTTACAGATAATGCACATACTGTTTGTATACTGTCATCAGTTTATCATGAGACTCATATGAAGCAGAAGCATCCAGGTTCCCTGTCTTGTACAAGCAGCAGTCATCCCCTCATACCCTGTAACATGTGATCCTTTACTAGCGTTCTTTGGAAATGCTTATTTTGTAGCACACCAGCATGACTTGCATGTTTGAACACCACCACACTTGTCTGCTCAGATTTGTCATGTTTCGGAGGTTAAGCGGAGGAATCTTTTTAAACGAGGACATCCTTGATGAACACAAAAAGCTGTTTCTGTCTGGAGATACGAGAGGAAGTGTAGGTTCAAAAGGTTAGCAGAGGTCACATGTGAAGAGGAAGAGCTCAAGAGAAGGAAATGGATCTCTTGGGGTAGAAAGAGTCAACCAGAGGCCTGTTCTTCATAAGGTATGAGTGCTAAGGATGTATTAATACACAAAGTAAGCATTTTTGTGGGCCCTGCTCGGCCCAGCCTTAGAGAAGACCAGTTGTCTCCTCTTGAATGTAGAAGAAAAATAATCTTCTTATTCAGCATGTGTTGTCTTGAATTTCTTGAGAAAAACTAACATGCCTCTGTCTCAGTTACCCCACTGGCAGTGTATTTGTTGGTATGCATGAGATATACTTTGGACCGGTTTGTGTTGCTTATAAAGACTAATATTGACAGCTCTGCCAGATGGGACTCACAATTAGTCTAATTACAAATGCTGCACGGACCTACAGGACAGATTCGGCTTGGCAACATAGGTCGGAAATGCAAATGCAGCGCTTACCGTCTTAGCAACTGTTTGATGTTGCCGAACACGATTTAAGGTGTCCGTATCTAAACCTGCATCAGCATTTTTATGTGAAGTAAATTATGCAGATTGACAGCAACATATGGCGGAGGACTCTTCTGGAGTATTAGGGATTACACTCAATGGAGGATATGAATTGCAGTCATATGATTAGGCTACAGCATTAGTTTTATGTGTCTGCAGATTGTGTAATGGCTTGTAAGCTCCTCACTGATAATGCCTCAGGGCAGAAGCCAGGGGTCTTAGAGTGCGGAGAGAGACCGTGCAGTAAGAGTGTTCATACATTTTAAATTTCTTGTTTTGACCATTTGGAGGGTGGTAGAACAAGCTAAAAACACATTTGACATATTAATACTTGACTTACTACTTATTGCAACTTACTACTTATGTAGTAAGTTTCTTTGGATAATGTACTAGCAAACAGCTGCTTATTGATGCATCTAGCAAACATGAAGTTCCACCAATTCCTGAGAAAAATATCTGGCTATTTAGCTGACATGTGACTTTCTTCCCCAGTTGCTTGATGTTGGGCAGGTAGTGTACAGTTGGTTTATCAGAGCTTTTTCACACAAAACAGGCACCTGCTGCTACTGGAAACAAGGTTGGTGAGAACGGTGAAATTGAGCCGCTCAGTAAATGTGCCATTAAACCAAAACCAAAGCTAAAAGGGATGAAAAAGCTAGGTAGAGCTGAGGGGAACTACAGAGTCAGGTGGTAATTCTGTGTGAGTTTGTTACTAAAAGTGAGACCTTTCACATCACACGTACCAATTTGATTCATTGTTTTCATATATAATATTTATTCATGGCATTTTAAGTAATGGAAGGGAGTGTGCTTTTTTTGTAGCATGGATCAAGTTAGTGAGCAACCGAGGAAAAACTGACAAAATGAGCTTAGTCTTTTTCTGTCTCAGTAGTTTTAGGGCAATTGAGATGGAAGAACCATGAAGTACTTAAGTGGCTCACTCTATCGATGCTTAAGTATTTGTAATTTGATTTCAGAATGGAAACTCAATTCAGCCTCTCAGACTATTCAAGTCACTCATAAGCTGTCCCATGAACACTGAGCTATATTTTCTCCTTCACTATTTAACTGTAACTCAGTGGGCGAGTTCCACACTGAGCCACTTCCCTATTTCTTTAAATTTCAGCCAGGGTGTCAATTGACAGGAAGAGAAGGGAGTTCTGGGTGTCGTATGCAGCACTTTTAGGACTGGTTATGTGATAGCATGTTTTGCAGTAAATAAAATGGGGAACTATTTGGTGTCAGATGAATGACAGTCAAACTGATGTGACAGCACAGAAGAGATAATTATAGGAGAAAACACAGCATAGAGTTTCAGTTTTAGGAGGGTGCCATTGGAGGCCAAAAATAATCAGCCGGGGTAATCAAGTGTGTCACACCAGACTGCCACTCCCTTCCCCTGACAGGCAGGCACACACAGCCGGCACAACGCCATCACACAACCTTTCTTCCATTTCAGCCTCGCAGCTCTCCTTGGCAGAGGTGAAAACTCCAGCAGGAGGGCAGGGGGACATGTAGGAAGGAGAAAGGCAGCCTTTATTGCAGATGCCAACATCAACAGCACCCAGAGCCAGTGTGTAGACAGAGGTGCTGCCTGTCCTTCAGTAGCCTCAGTGTGTGTTCTGCACCACAGAGGAGGGACGGGACAGGACAGGAGCTGGCAGCGAAAAACCAGGCAGGGTGGTGCCAACGAGCCACACGAACCATAACTAGATCCACACTCCTCTGGAAATCCACCAGAGTGAAAGAGAGGAGTCCTGCTGTTAGTGCCTGTTTGGACATCTTTCTGGAATTTAAACTTTTTGAGCTCAGGTTATACTAGAGATACTATAGAAACAGGCCTGGAGTCAGCTGTACTTTACTTGAGCTTCTGTACAATGAAGGTAGGATCATGTCTTACATCCTCACTGTTGATTTGTTTTTGTTAAACCTCTGGTATTCCTTTAAGCAGAAATAGGTTACATGGGATGCTGTTCTCCTTTGAGAAACTGTTTTGTTGTAACACAGGATGACATTTAATTTTCTTTGTTAGTCTACCACCTTGCGTTTTTTCACTCCCTTTCCTGTCATGTCTGTGACATTTTGGGGACTATCCTGTTAGGCCTGAACCAAATGGGTTTCGGCTCTTCCCCTTGTGGTAGATAATAGATGACCACCCCTTCGTTTTTCAGTCCTGTGCCTCGCAGCAGATGATGTACAGCTGCTGCTCCTGAGAGCCCCATTCCTTCACTTGGATAAAATGCCCTTGAAAGCAGCAGGGGCAGCAGGCGGATCCATAGCCTGTCATGACCACTCAGTGAGGATCTCAGACTGCATAATTTTGCCCTGATGGTCCTGCTCAAAGCGGACAGCAGAGGGTACTGCCCATCAGTCACTTTGGCAACAGAGCTGCCCACTCGGTGCCAGTGATGAGCAATGAATGGTAGAGCAGGGACTTAAAGGGGAGATGGAGAAATAAAGAAGAGGTAGGCAGGACCTGTGGGGGTTATGCAGCAAAATTTGACCAGCTGGCTGCCGCCTCCCTCCATTTCTCCCTTCTTTCCCTGTTCGCCTCTGGCCTGGTCAGTCCATCATACAGGGTACAGAGTGGTGGTGGAAGCGGCGAGTTTGTGGCCACCGACACTGTCAGGTCACATGTTCCTATAATATTGTCACAATAAGTTAAATTTAAGGACCACTACTTCATAAAGAACTAACTTTGTGAAAATGTTTAATTCAGTATCGACTTGTATAACCATTCAGTGGTTTCACCAAATAAGTTCTGCAAACGTAAAACTAATTTCATGTCTACAGGGTGTAAATGTGCAGACTGGAACAGAGGGGAAAAAAGTTGGAACACAGGGACATAGTTTCTGCAGAGGTTTCATCTAAATGGTTTGATGTACCTGATTCCAGGAAGAAATGATGAGCTGATGACAGACCAGAGGCAGACACTACCAATGTACTGAGTCAGGGTCGGGGTATTTGTGTGGATGTTAATCACTGTTCCAGACACCACACAATGGTGGACTCTAAAGTAGAACAAAAAATTGAAATGACCGTATGAAAACCTCAAATTGCATTTATAAATTTCTGCAAATGTACAAAAGATGCAGCAATGCTCTCCAACACATCAGCATCTCACTGACTATTCCATTAGTTTCTGTTGTTTTTCATGTTGTTTTATTAGTGCAGTATTTTTAGGTATTAGCATAAATTTGAGGGTAATCACACCAAGATTGTTTGGTTTAGAGTCAAACTACTTGAGTTTGAGTGTTAGCTCCTTTTATTTGGATCATATGGGAAAAATCAGGTGGCAGCAAAAAACCACCATGAGCCAGCTGTGGAAATTTAACTTTCCCTCCTCCTCCAAGACTACTTCATAGTTGTTAGGCATGAGAACTAAATCAAGATGAATTCAGGAAATGACCACAAACTGCAAAGTTTTATTGGTTTAAGGAGGCAGATGTTGAAATTTGATACACAGAAGTGCCCCAAAGTTCAATGCAATAAAGGACAGGAAAGGACTAAGTGGACTCCAACAGTCAGCTACTTTCCCATATAATAATAACCAGAATGAACACATGTTAAATTTGATTTTAGAAGTTCAAATATGACAAGGTAAATAAGGATAATAAGAACAAAATTGTTATATGTTTAGCTAAAGTTACTGAACGTGGTATCTGATATGTTGAGGACAGCAGAAAGAAGTCCAATATTCACTCTCTTTTAACTCTGTTTTTGGTCTTCATCAACTCCTGAGTGAAATATCTGGCTCTTTAGCTGCTAAATGCTCCACAATGTTCACCAGCTAGTCTACAGCTAACTGTGTCTGTTTGCTGTTTGGTGCTGAGCAGGTAGTGTACAGTGGCTTTTTAGAGGTTTTTCTCTGAAAACAGCCTGCTGCGACTGAAAACAACACTATAAGAGCACTGAGAGTGAACCAAAACCATAAAGTTCCAGCCAGACAACTAAACAATGAGCTGGAACTCACTATAATGCTCGGTAAAGCTGAGAGGAGCTGCAAAGACACTGATAATTCTCTGTAGGTTCATCACTACAAGCGACACCTCTTACATTACACATTCTCATTTGATACATTATTGTAAAAACATTACTGATCATAGCTGCTTTAATATTAATAAAAGCAATGTTGTTGATCCTGATAATGTTAAATTGCTGCTTTTGTGCAGCAGTGAACGGAGCAAAGATCCAGAGAGGAAGCCAAAACTTTATCAGACTGGTGATATTTTTAGTGTTCATGTCATGAACTGACTCTTCCTAGCTGATGCAGAAACCTGTCCTCTTTGACTTTAACTTGCCTCATTTTTTTTCCACTCCCCTCTATATTTTTGTTTTTTTGTTTTCTCCTCCTTCACACATAGCCGGTGTCCCGCCATTCTCAGACACAGTCTGAGCACGCTCAGCCGGGCTGCTCGGCCTGGAATAGCAAAATGTTTATGAATACTAATGAAGCAGGAGCTCATCCAGAGCCTCAGGTCTACGTCACTGCGAGGCTCTCGTCTGTTTTCAGTGCAAACCAAACATGTCAGGATCTGCTGTGTGTACGGAGAGAGGCACAGGCCTGACTTCAGTGCACATGACTGATGATGAATGGTGTGAGAATGTAAGCTTCTTCTTCAGTGAATGTTATCTAGTATTACTTGCTAGGCTAAAATCTGATTGTTATGGAGTTTTTTTATGGACAAAGTCTCAGTGAGTTGGACTTCCTGAGCCTGCCGATGATGCAGTGTCACACTCTGTATCTATGGAGGACATCTGAAAAATGCTTCCTGTCTTGAATCATCAGATAGCATCAGGGTTTGCTGGGATTGTCTGCACGGCGTTCAGACCTGACAATAACAAACACTGAAGATGGGAACTGATGATAAACACTCAAGCTTGCTGTGGAGCAGTAATACAGAAAGTAAAATCAAGCACCATATAAGGATTTACTCTACAGCAGTGTTTTTCAATCCTGGTCCTGGGGCACCCGTGCCCTGCATGTTTGTAGACTCCCTGCTCCAACACATCTGATTGAAATGGGTCAATGTCAGGCTTCTGCAGAGCTTGATGACGAACTGATCGTTTGAATCAGGTGTGTGGATACAGAAAAAGAGAAAAATCAGATTTTTTTTTTTTCCATAATATTTAAACAGCACAAGTCACATGGAATCTGATCTTTTCAATTCTGATTTGGGTCCTAAATCAGATACAGATCTGATTTTTTTTTTTTGCAATGTGACCTCAGTCTGAACAGTCGGAATATCGGAATTCATGTGACTCAATGTTACTTCAGCCAATACAACCCAACTCCTACGTGTCTTCTCAGGGAGATGGATGGCCTGAACTGAGTGTTTTGCAACAAGAGTCTTGTGGAGAGGTGCTGACAGATGTAGTTAAAAGTTGCCTTTGACATTGTGAAATTTTGGATGAAACCTGTGAAGTCATTCAAGTCACAATCCCTCCACTCCTGGCTCCAACTCCACATCCACACAAACCTCCGTACAGAAGTAGCATCCATTGCTCCACGACAAAATTAATTAAAAATGTAACTCTCTTTCTCCTCATCCTCATCCTTGTTCTCATCTGTTCACGAATTTGCTGGCTTCCACTGCACATCAACTTATAAATGAAACCGTAAACGCTGACTTCAGTGGCCTCCATGTTTACTTCCGTACGACAGCATGCTGCATGTGACCTCTTTATTATTTTTCTTATGCACATGCGGGTCAGTTGCAGACTGTGACCAGTTCACACTGGAATCTGATACTGACCACATTTAAAAAATAATGTGAACAGATAAACAAAAAAAAATGGATCAGAGCAATAAATCCTAATTGAGCACTAAGACTAGCCTAAAACATGCAGGGCAGGGAGCCCCAGGACCAGGATTGAAAAACGCTGCTCTGCAGTTTGCCTGGGAATGACATTAACTGATTTGAGAGTCTCAGGCAGAGCTACACCTTGTTTTCTCCAGCTGAGATTCAATCTGCCTGGATTATTTAAAGGATTAATCCAGTTTATTACAATTTGGGTCTTTTTAGAGTCATTTTTAGCCTCCATCAGTAGTAATAACATTGTGTTTACAAAGTTAATTGCTGAGATCTGGGGATGCAGCAACATTGCTTAAAAAAAAAAGTCAGGTTTAAACAAATCTGCAGGTTTGTCAAATCTGTTTGGAAGAGAAAACAAAGGCAAATATAAAAAGGTTAACTCTGAGTGTTCAAAATCCTACATTTCTTTTTGTTTGACATTGGCAGCAATGTTAGTTATAAAATGTTTTTTTTTATGCAAGTGCGGGCTGTCAGGAGATTGTGAAATCTCAGGTTTATGCTGCCATTGTTCCGGACCTCTAACCTTATGTAATATTCATATCTGGAACTTTAGGTTATTCATTATTTTTTAATTATTGTAGTAGTTTTTTTTATTATATTAGTAGGAATTATTGATACACACCACTGGAAAGTACTGAAAATGTGATATACATTCATTGGTAAATAATTATAGCTCTTATCATTCTCACTGGTTTCCCTCATACTTTTTATACCTTAGCCAGTATGACCATATTAAAATGTATTCTATGTTGTAAAAAAGGTCTTAAAAATCTTAATTTGGTGGACTCATATGGACAACACACACTTTTTGTTGACATGGTAGTGACCTACCGTACTTAACATAGTGGTGCAACACAGTTTTCTTGTACACTGAGGGATATTAGCAACATTTCAGGTGTGCTGACTCTTAATTAAGTGGATCACATAATCTGGCTGAACTATTTGGTTTGTTTATAACCTGTCTGAACATCTGACTGCTGTGTTAATTCCCCTGCGTCACGTCTTTTTAACCACGTAGTTTTCTTTCCAGAGCTCAGCAGTTAACTTGGTGGGTACAATTTTATTATAACTAGATAAAAACGATGGCCAAAACCAGGAACATAAAACCCAGGTTGTGATAAAGTGGAATTATCCTTTAAACATACCTCAGCCTCCCTCTGCTCAGTATTTACCTCTCACTACAATGCTGTGGGTTAATGGTGTTGGTTTGGCACCAGAGCTTAGAAGCAGCTCAGGAACAGCCTGGAGGAAGAGTTACGGCAGGAGGATTAGCAGAGATAAGCTGAATAACTGCACCCTGGTCATAGAGGCTAGAACAGTAAAGCATAAACATTGAACAGATTCGATGCCATATGGTCATCAACATAACATCAACTGTGATTTCATCTGCCACTCACTGACTCTGCAGCTTGATTGCTTTATGTATGTTTGTGTGCATTCACTGGGTGCACAAATGGATGCTTGCATGCATTCGGTATTTATCTTTAATTAAGTGATGTGTGATGCGTGTTCTATGTATTCTTCACTGACCCAGAGCAACATACATGTGCATCATGGGAGTAAGATAAATTAATCCTCCCTCTCTCCTCCACTCTCTCTCTCTCTCTCTCTCTCTGTGGCGGAGAGGCTCGAGGCTGAGAGGGCAGGGCCACCGCCTCCCTCTGAAGGCCACACGTGGGTGGGTTCTGAGCTCCGGGATTACAGGGTTGAACTGAAGCCAAACAGCTTTACAGTGGACAGCCAGAGACACATTCAGCCTGCTGGCCGGGGCCAAGGCCTCGCTCAGTTTGGGGTGTGGGTGATGCAGCTGGGGCAGACACTGCAGAGATCTTTGTTTTCATGTTAGAATGAACTTATTCCCCAGTGTCTGTAAACAGGACATGATGCTTACTTAGGAGATAATTATAAATGTGCCAGCCTGTTGTCAGTGTGCCCTACGCACTTGTGAAAACACGCTACAATCTTTGCTCCGAGTCAGTGTGGTATAATGGAAAACAGTGTTTATGGCTGCACTAAAATTCTTGTTTAAATAGCTTGTCTGTTGTTTGTGTACATTTTGTTCTGACTCATAATTAAGGTGAGGCGGATTGTAAAAAGAATCAGGTCAAATATAATCTCATTTTTCAAGCCACAACAATTAGTCTAAAACCAAACCTGGAAATGTAAATGCTGCCTCGGATCACATTCACTAACAATATTCTTTCCAGTCCAGGAAGTGTTACTACACAAAAATCACAAAGTGCGTTTTCCAACCACCTGTTTTTATGCGTATTTTCAATGTGCACAATTTGACTGGGAACGCCTGAAATGTGAAGAACGGTCAAAGTAATGAGAAACAGTTCTTACATCTGGCTGAGGTGGAAAAGTTGGCGTATTGATAAAAACAAAATGTGACACAGCGCAATGAAAAACAGACTGAGTGAATAAATCATGACGCACATGAAGCATGTGACTAACATCACTTAAGCTCAAAATAGCGGCAGATGAAAACATCAGATCTGTGTGGAGACTGATAGACATTCCTCAAAAATGACACATGAATATTTCCATGACGTTTTCCACATGGCTTTCCATCATGGTTTCAGTCTTTTAATCATTTCATCTCATTGTGGCCTTTTCCTCTGCCATGGTTTAGAATAAGCACCACTAAATGTTTACCTAATTCCTAATATTCACATAACAGTAATAGATGGAAATGCGCCTTAATTCACATTTTCTTTTGACAATTTTCTGGAAAAATCTGGTTAAAATATGCGTTTGCATAGGGTTTGCATCTTGCTTTTGTTTAGGTTTAGGTTTCTAAACTAACTGCATTAAAATATTGTGGTTTTGATTGAATTTTGAAAAACACACCTCATCTCATGCAAGTCAACATTGATTTTTTCCATTTTAAACCAAGACCACAATCATTCCCCAACTTAAACCAATTGAGTTAGCATGAAAATGATAAAAAAAACAAAAACAAACGTGGCTTTAGCTGCAACGAGCGGATATTGTAGAAAAACCAATGAATCTTTTAACGTTTTATGTTAGAAGCTTTTGTAACTTTGCATATTCATTCATTAAAGTTGACAAAAAATGTAATCTGGGAGACATTACCCAACTCATTGACATTACACATCATTTCTAGGGGGCAGGGTTGGTAAAGCAAAGAATGTGTCAGTTTACTGGGGATGCAGGAGTTAGCCTATTTCCAATATTGATTGTCTATTTTGAAAACCTCAATCAATTATTCATTACATGATATCAAGCCATATTTTTACCACTATTTATAGCCAGCAATCACCATTCACTGTTTCACTGTAAGACCTTAAAATCCTCAACTTACAATGATATAAACAGAGAACAGTAGCAAAATCTCACATTTGTGAAGCTGGAACTGGTGAACGTTTTGCATTTTTGACCTCAGCTATATTATATTGCTCCTGTGTGATATGATGCCATGTAAGTGTATATTTGTCTATTGAAGATGTCTCTGCTTGGTGAATCTCAGAGAGCTCCTTGTGTTTCTAATCAGTGCTGCTGTTGTTTTCAGCCACAGCCCGTAGCATCTGGGGAGGTGGACGCGCAGACACATTTGTCTCCAGCTACCCCACTCGCACAGACTGGTCAATTTACTTACCAAGCGGAGCAGAAAATGCAGTGTCTGTCAATGACTCTATTTTTGTCCCTGCTGGATGAGAACCAGTCTCATGCAAGATGTGAAATTTATCACTGCTGTGGGAGTGGCATGTTGTCACAGCAAATGAGCAGCCGGGGTTGGTGAGGGTTTGGACATTGTAGATGGAGGTAGAAGGGCATGTAGCAGGAGAGCAGGGAGTTTACTGGTGGTTATAGTTGGACCAGAGCTGTGACACCCTCTGTCCGGCCTGCTGAGGAGCTGGAGCTGGATGTAGGGATTAATACAAGGGCGACAGATCCTGCTGTTTCCACTTTGGAGTCTAGACAGAGTGTGACAGGTGTGTCTGTAACACAAGCCCCTTAAAAGAGCTGTCTGGAGTTGAGTTGTCTCTCTGTAAACTCACTTGGAAAGCACTCAGTCGGAATTATTCAGCTACTCTAGACGCAACAGCTGTTTTCTGAATTCCTTAGTAGCTTTATAACTTTGATCGATAGATTACAGACAAACTGTGAGGGAGCACCAAAAAATCAGTGCAGTAACATGGACACAAATATATTTGACTGAAAACACATCATCTGACCATCAACCATCTGACTTTAGCTAGTTTCACTGCATTTTGATAACTACATAACTCAATCAATATTTTTAGATATTCTTGTCATGCACACAGCCCAGCCTGACTTCCTCAGGTGTTGTGATTCTGCACGCACACTTCAAAGGTCATGATGGGAACCTCATGCAAAGACCCAGCAACATATTTAGCAGTGGAATAATAAGACTTGTTTTTTTGTCTTTACAGCTAACATACTAAATAATGTAGCTTATATTTAAAGTCTGCATGTATATCTATCAGCCTGAAAAACAAGTAGCACTAACAAAGACCCACCGTTTTCCTTTCATACTCTACTGTACGCTGTAGTTTGACCTTTCAGGAGATACATTTCTTGGAGAACAACAGCTGGCACAGTGACTTCCTGGAGTCATTTTGTCACCGTATAAGGTTGCCAGGAAACCAGCAGGCAAGCTGCACAGAATTACTCAGCGGATTCATAAACTGTTGTTTATCAAGAAATAGTTCCACCACATAACAGCCCCTAAAACCACAAATTGTTGTTTTTACATGCAGGTTTTTCTACAGATTAAACAAACAAGCTTTCCTGATTTTATTTGATTTTAAATTTTCTTTGAACCGTCTTTTATTTCTTTACAAAAGATTTTTTCTTGTTTTTTTGCTACGCTGAATTGGTTTTTATACACTAAATTGTTGTTGGGGTTTTTTTTGACATAATGATTTCATGATTTGTCTTTTTTATTTTGCTTTCTTTGTGAAGCACTTTGTGACATGGATTTTGAAAAGTGCTCTATAAGTAAAGATTATTATATTTTAACATGTTAATTAATGAACTTTTTGTTTGTATTTTTGGACTTTGGGCAAGCTAGGCTAGCTGTTTCCCCGTTTCCAGTCTTTATGCTAAGCTAAGCTAATCACCTGCTGGCTCCAGCTGAGCTATTATTTAAATATTAAGTATTGCCATAGGTGGTCTCAAAAAATAGACTTTTGCAGGCAGCAGTGGATGCTGCTAGTCCCTGACTCAAAAATAAATACCATGACGGAAGCTGAAATGACAACATTTACTCACATGGTGAGGTATGGAAGCGAGCCCTTAGCAGGCTGCCACTTATTGTGTCAAGTGCCCAACCACTACCATTGGCAGATGTGAAGTTTACTGAGTGGTACACCAATTGAACAATAATTTAGGTGAACCATGAAAGCAAAATGTGGTTTTATCTTCCTTTTTCAGTATGAATACTGGGCCTCATGTAATCTCTGGTCATTGCAGTTCAAACTGTTTTCCAGTGGTTATCTGCCATTGCTGTTTTGGAGACACTGCCCATTTCTGTGACAATTGCTGTGAGTCCACATATCATTTTATATTTGTCACAGAGCCATGGTATGTTGACGCCTGCCTCCCCGTAAGCATATGGCACAGTTTCAGACTTAACTGCGAGGTAAAAATACATCACGTGTCTCCTGACCACTGTACAGTCTGCCTATCCACTGTCAAGATAGAGATGAGAGGCACAAAAATAACCCAAGGTCTGATCAAAGGCAGCTGCCTCAAACTATCCTGCTCTGCATTCAAACAGATGTAGTGGGTGTTAACTGCTGTAGCTTCACCTTAAGCTTCATGTTCATGATTAATACCAAAGGGAGGTAGTTTGCTTAGATATTGTTGCAGTGGGTTGAATGTGTAAATTAATGCCTACTTTAACCTAAACTCTGATTTGACTGGGCCATGGTTCAAGACTGCTGAGAAAGGCTTAGAAAATGTAGTAATCTCAGGCCTTATTCCGGTTGGTGCAACCCATTTTTTTCAGCTTGGGGGTTGTGAAAAGATGAAATTTTCTGGCCCTGGTCGAGCTGTCCTTTGAGCTTTATGGTTAGTTTTGTCCACAGTTGCACTTCCAGAATGGAGGGTCAGGAAAATTTGGTTCGCATTTGTCCCCCTTTGTAATTAGCTATTATGAACTCTACATTCTCACTCGTTCTGTCTTTTGCACTTCACATGAACCTCCACCATATGGGAGGCATTTTGCTCCTTTTTATTGAGCTCTGTAATAGCCCATAAGAGAGGCATTCAGCACCAACTCCCTACTCACTCATACTTATTATATACTGTAATTAGGATTATTTTCCACACTATCCAGCATCATTAGAAATTGCTTTTCTTGAGGCATTGAAGATGTATGTGCTTCACTAGAGGCTCCAGTATAGAATCAGACATCTTGAGGGCCTTCCAGTGATGCCAGCTCTCTACCCAAACCACCCTTATTAATGTAACTGTGTTATCACAGAACTTTACGCCACATGGTTGCCTTGGTTCGATAACATCTTTGGTCAACTTGATACACGCCCGTTGTTTGGGTAATGATGTCATTAGACGGAAATAGATAGGCCCCTCACTGCTTCACTTTTTGGGTTGAGGCAGGGGAATAGGAGTGGTAGGAAATCACCCTAAACACCAGCACAGACATGGGTGGAGATGTGAGTCAAACATTCCCTATTAGTTTGGATGTTTGTTTAAAGGATAGTCCGGCGCTTCAACTGGCCAAGCAGCTGCAGCTTGTTCTGCATCATCTGTTGGGAGTCCTGAAGACTGTGACAGTGATAGTATCTTGGTAAGCACTCCTTTTTAGGCCTTTGATCAGTATGCCATATGAAGCTGAAGGTTGACAGCTGAACAACAGTACCTCCACAGTCACAGCATCTAAAATGGTATATCCAGGGGTTTCCCCAGGCTTCATCCTTGCCGCCCAGATCCTCTTGCTATTAATAAAGCTGGTCTGACGCTACCAACAGAGCTCTCCCATTTTTACTCCTTACTCGTTGTCCCTTCCTGTTTAAGACCCTCCTCATCTGTGGGGCACCAGTGCTCCCGCTGCCACACGACCCAGTTTCCTCTGGAGGAATTCCCTCCCTCTTCCTGCAAAACGCCCCTCCTCACAAGACTCTGAAGGAAGGCCAGAGCTAGAGAGGTGTCAGAGAGTGAAGCTTTCTCTGAACGCTGTGTGGTTAGGCTGCAAAACAACATTAAGCCCATGGATGGAGTAACAGGGAGCAGGGTGGTGATGGGTCTGGTGTAGGTGCTCAAAGGGCAACATGTGGTGTCTGCAGTGTGCCTCTGACAGGACTCAGTCCTTACTGGAGCTGGAATCAGACAGCTGGTAAGCCCAATTTTCAGCGTGTTCATACTGGTGCTATACGTACAAGTTGACACTTTTAATAGTTGCTTGATATGTACTTAGTCTCTGATTTGGCTCTGAATTTGTCTCATGATGCAGGTTGTACATTTAAGTAATGGTCTGTCCTGTAGTCAGGGACTGCTGCCAGACTTAATTGAGAAAGCATTTATTAATGTCCAGCGAAACTGCTGTTAATGCTTATTGGATGAATTTCCTTTAATGCGGTGGTTTTTGTGCCAGAGTAGAGCTGCTGATGAAATTCACAGGAGTCCACTTTGTATAAATAAAGTGTGCTTTATTTGTGATTCAGTAAAGGATCCTCCTTCATCGATGAGCCAGTTGCTGATTTTCCTGCTGTGTGCCAAGCAAGTGAATGCAGCTGAATCAACATTTTACTGTTCTGCGTTCAGTGCCCTCTAACTTATTTTTAATCAACTTAATTAGATCCATAGAGTTACTCATTCGTGAAAACCATGCGAGACAGTGTGAATACACTGTGAAACAAAGAAAACCAGAAGAGTCAGGTTTTGTGTGTGTGTGAGTGGCAGGTCAGAGTAATTAATTCATCAGTAGAGTGACACAGTGAGAGGAGGCTCCACTTGAAGAAGCCACTCAGCAGCGGAGGGAGGGCATCTCAAGGGGATGTGTTGACACCAGAGTTGTCCTCACGTCACCTGCCCCCCTCCGCCGGATCCAACGAGCCACCTTCCACCACAAGCACATCGTTAAAATTCTATCAGCCGGCAATTTATGCACTGTCATGGGATGCCATGGTACCTTGTGGGTTTTTGAATTGAATATTGTAGCCTAACATAAGAGGGAAAGTGAAGTGCACACCTTTTTTATATGAGAGTGATCATTATTAAAATGTGCTGACACAGGTGTTGAAATTTTAAAATCACATCTGACACTGACAGAGAGAGGTGACTATATGAAATTTGAAAAAGGGGCAATCCACCAATTTTATATATCAAAGTTAATTTACCAGTCACAAGGTAAAAAAACAGTTGTGTAATGTCGAGATTTGTCAAGTCTGAGAAAATCACTCAAGTGGCATCACTTGGCTTGGAGACTAAAATTATTAACAGGAAGTCTGTGTTACAAACCAGTGGGAGGGTCTAATGAAAGACACTATTGGGTTGCATGGTGGGAAGTATACGTCTAGGGTTTTGGCAGTTTGACCCATACTATAAAAGTAAGGATATCTGTCTCCCAGTGCTTCCCTACTTCCTTAGTGATTTATAACCCTACTAGCCATTGGTTTGGAGACCAAACAGCTAATCAGAAGTTTCCTGTTTGTGGCACACTGCATGCAGGCAAACTTTAAAGCATACAGAGTGGAAGTGTCCAAAGTGTTCAAAGGTTTAAAAGCACATAGCAGGGAATTAGAGAGGCTATTATTTTAGATTTACATTTATCTTCAAAAAAATGTAAATAGCCTACGTGCTTACAAAAATTCTTTTCTTAGCTCAATTATCCCGCCTACTTAGTATTGAGACACAATATAATTCCATGTGAAAGTCCACCAAGTTTGTGGAATTTGAATATTCAGTAGCTAGATTGCTCCTTTAAAAAAAGTCAGAAAGCCTGTCAGATGACAAGCATATCATCCTATTTTCGAATATAGTAGCACAAGATTACATTGGTGATTACAGCTTTGTCTGAACGAAGAGCTCGTCACTGTTGTACAGTTTGAATTGTGCTTTAAAGGTGTACTATGCAGGATTTTCCTAAAAAGACTGCATAGACTCATACAAAAATAATCCCTCTCAATCATCACTTATGACTCATTAGAAGTGTTTATCTACAGAGACCCTGCCCTCTGCCTGTATTTTATTTCCTTTTATTATTATTTTTTACTGTGTTCGGGATGTTTCTGGGCATCAACCTTTGGGCAGTGGGTGTGTAGCTCCCAGCCAATAACAGCGCGCAGGGTGTGAGGTCAGGACTCACAGCATAGTAACAGATGCAGAGTGTTCTAGAACATAACCACTGTGAAACAATCAGAAAAAAACATTTTATTACTCTGATTCACAGCTTCGTTCTCGCCAGCACTGTATGCTCTCTTCATTCACTCTCTAGCTCACTCGACCACCTCTCTTTCTCTCTCTCTCTCTCTCGCTCGTTTGCTCGTTGGGCTGGGGAGGCCAGCCTTGAATGCTGTGTGTCTACAAACACCAATGACAATTCCTGCGTAGTATACCTTTAATTTTGTCACTTTATTTTGAAAAGGGAGAATTTCCTTCCACTGACCAGCACCAGAATGTAATTTTGGCAAACAGGCTCAATCTATAGGATCTTATTTAGCAGTCACTACAGAGTATTTTGAAATGATAAAATCTTTTTACAAAAACATTTTGTCCTGATGCATTTTTTTCAGTGAGAAGGAAATGAGGAAGTTATTGCCATCTTATTTCTTAAATAAAAAATATGGACTATTTGCTGGTGTGGAAGACAGATCTCTAAAAAGAGTTCCTGGTAAGCAGTTTGGGGAAATGTCTGTCCATGGTCTGTGTCTTCACATAGAAATCTTCAGTAGAAGCCTTTGTGGTGTTCTGTTTCTGACTGTGTCAAGAGATACCAGCTTTCTTGCTTTCTAATATTATGCTGACATTTCGTTACATCTATCCATCTGAGGACGACTCCTTGTTGGTTCAGAATGAGGTTCCCGCTGTCTTGACATATTCAAGGAACCACCGTCTCTCATTCCTTCTCCTTTGCCCTTTTTATCCATTTTGCCTCTGCTTTAATATGGGATTTTTGAGGGAAGGATATTAATTTTAATGAGGCTGGATGAATGCTTGGCACAGACTGTAGAAGTCTCTCGGTTGGTTGACAGGTCCGACCGAAATCACCTCTCTCCCTTTCTCTATGCAGTCTGAGGGAATTGGATCAGTAGCGCTTTGACTGCCGGGATGACTCATCCTCTGTGTCAGGGGAAGAAGAGTGGATTCAGACATATTGAAATTAAGTGACTTTTATATTTTTCAGTGAAAAGTTGTCCTCAACCACCATTGTTAGTGTTTTAGTGAAGCTTGTTTGTCTGTTGTTTAACCTTATTATGTAAGTAGGTAGAGAGTAATGCAACATAACCAACTAACTGAAGACATAAACATGCCTGGAGTGCTATCGTGCCTTCAGTCTGAATTCCTAAAGGCGTCTGCTGACTCTTGCTTCGAGCTGAGTGCTAGCATGCTAAGCCTCTCTTCCATCTAAACAAATGGATATTTCCAATTAGACATCCTCTGCAGGAGCAGACATATTACAACCCACCCTTCAGTCTAATTAAAGGACTCTCTTTTTTTGATTAGATATGTTCCTTTTAGAATTAAAATGTGTTGAAGATGCATGGAGAGGAGAGTGAAAATGCAGAGAGCATAATTAGCACCAAGTGTCCTGCTGAGAGAGAGGACACTTTCTCTAATGAGAGATGTTATCCCATAACAGAGGACCCACAGCCTACCTCACTTTATGTGACTTGGCTGAAAGGCATAAAGTCATCCAAAATAAAATAAAAAATATGTTGTTTGTCCTGGACTTGCAAAATAATCCAAATGAGTCTACTGGCAGGATAACACCATTTGTCAGTACCTTCCAAATCCAATATAAAATGATCCATTTGACAATTTTTTGCCAGAAAATAGTAGAAAAACTGTTTTGTTAATGGTTAAAAGAAACCAACATTGACTGTTGTTAGGAAATGGAGATGAACAGCAGTCTCCAGAGTACAAGTAACACACTTCATACATTAAGTATGAAGCTGAGGTTAGGGTGTGGTTAGCCTAGCTTAGCATAAAGACTGGAAACAGCTAGCCTAGCTCTCTCCAGCCTTCAAAAATCTGCTTACCCTCACCTCTAATGCTCACGAATGAACATGTTGTTTCTTGTATGTTTAATTGGAACACCAAATAAAAAGCACAAAAGTACAATTTGTGGTTTTAGCAGGAGTTAAGTGCTGGAACTATTTCTTAGCCAGCAGCAGCCAGGTGCAGCTGAGCTAATCGCCTCCTAGAAAGAAAGGGGATAAGCATATTCCCCAAATGATATAGATTAAACATTAACTGGTTGAAGTGCCTCTTGTTTGTACTGCATTTCACCTTGCATGCATTTATTGCTGTGAGCCTTTTCTGGACATGAAATCTCTTTCCTATTAAGGTTTTATTTTAGCCTTTGTTATCTAACCTTGACACGTTCTCCCACAGAGGTTTGGGTATTTGACAAGGTTATGCAGTGATAGATGTCTCTAGATGGATGTCCTTGTTCTGAGTCTTTCCACTTCATCCATCAATTGATGACAAACTAAACACAATGATATTGATCATATTTTGTTAAAAAGTTGCAGAAAAGCTCACATTTCAGCCATGGAGTGTTACTGGCAAGGTGAAGTTCAGGAAATCATCTGTCGTTTTTAAAGTCTGGGTCCGTAACTACGTCACTCCTGGCTATGTTTGATGGATTGAAGACATTTTTTTCTCTCCGAGTGACTGGCTGTGCTGTTGATACAAGGTCAGATGCTACACAGGCGACAATAGGCCCTGTAACGTGAATTTTCTTCTGTTTTTTTGCTCTCTGATGGTGGCATTGTAAACCACTGCTGTGTGCAACTAATCGATGAAGGCTGTACAATATGCTTTACTCACTCTCTATAGAAAGCATGTGCCGGATAATGTCTAGTGTCCTACTCTGGAGTTAGGTGTTGATTTATCTAAATCCTCCTGCCAAATACGTTTTTAGGGTGGTGTCAGGATGGGTTTGCAGCTTTTTTTAGTGCAACTCGTAGCAGCTTAATCAATAAGTTGATCATCTGGAATGAAACTGTTGTAATTGATTAATTTACAATTAATTAATTAATTGTTTAAATGTACCTTGTCGATTTTTCTTTTTCTTTTTTTTTTGTGAACAATGGTGTTTACATCCACTGTTTCTCCCAAAACCCATTGTGCATATTCTTTAGGCTCATTCATATTTTGAATGCATTTCCTACCTCAAAAAAACATTTGCAGAGCCAATTTTTGTAAAATTGTTAACATTAATGTCAGCATGCTACCAGTCCTCTTCTTGTCTCCCTTTTCGCAGCAAATTGCTACATTTCTCGGCATGTTACTGCCACCAACTGTTGATCATTTGAATTGTGGGAAACCAGGACTGTGCAGGACTGTGTATTGTGTCACCTGGGCGTTCTTGTGCATGTGCACAAAATGCTAACAAAACAAGGATCTTATCTTAAAAAACATCGCTCCATAGCACTACTAGTGGTCACAAGCTCTCGAAGGTACCTTTAAGTGTTTTATCAAGGAAAAATGTCAAACATTCTCTGGACCCAGCTCCTCAAATGTTAGTATTTGCTGTTGTTTTTAATTAAAATGTCTGCTTATATTGGCATCCAGCTCTGCCTCAGTACAAAGAAATAGGCTTAAATTCTTAAAATCAAGCCATCTGTCACTGAGGGACAGCTTTTTAATTCACAAATTCAAAAAGCAGTCAGATCAGGTTGCTGTCTTGTCCTCCAGTAAAAAACAGCTGTCTCCCACGTACCAAAGCTCAGTGCACTTAAGCTTGCCTAGCTAATCACAACAGTCTGAGAGGTGTGGAGTAAGCGAACAGATCTGTGGCTGACATTTAACTGCTGCAGTCAGCTGTGGCATGGTCGGTCATTGCTCAACACCGCCAGGGTTTATCTAATAAGCCAGGTTGTTGTTTGTGCTGGTGTGAGTAGACAAAGATCTTTATTGATCTTAATATTCAAGGCGTTGCACCACATGATTTAATCACTATTGACATTGTGTGGCTTTGTTTTTACAGAGAGAGGTTTAGCTCCTGATAATGTCGTAGTGATCTCAGAGCTTTATGTTCTTTGATATTTATTATTTATTCACAAACATTTAATTTTTCATATTCAACATTAGTGGTACAGTCTTACAGCTGCTTAGGGTGCATTGAGGTATTTTCTGCCTTGTGAAGACAATGTGTAAAGGCAACAGTCAGCACTCTGACTGCTGCTATAAATTCTCTCACTCGTATTTATACTCAGCCAGCAGTATCAAAGTTCACTCTGTCCATTTGTCACGTGCTTCTTGCTGAAACACAAAGCAGTGCATACCCGCAGGAAAATGACTCAGCAGACTAACTAACAGTGTGCTGTGTGTGTGTGTTGCAGTGTGGAAGGTGATGCTCCAGGCAGCGAGGTGGGCGCCTCTGTGGACCCCAGCAGCGGCTACAGTTGCGTCCCAGTGACCCACAGTGGTGGGCTCGGCCCCAGCCACCTGGACAACCAGTTCTACGGTCACATCTTGCTGCCCGGCCACCCACGGCCCCGCCGACCTAAGCTCCAGCACTCCCAGTCTATCCTCCGCAAGCAGGCAGAGGAGGAGGCCATCAAGCGGTCCCGCTCACTGTCAGAGAGCTATGAGCTCTCATCAGACCTACAGGACAAGCAGGTGAGGGGGAGGGACACACAAAGACAGGGACAACTTTCATTTGTATGCCTACTATAGGGCTGGATAACATAGTTGAAACAATATCACAATATTAATAAGAAAACATAGTGTTTAAAATCACATGTAAAATTGATGTTCAGTGTATTATACAAAAGTAAAACCTTCAATACCACTTTATTTAAATTTTCAATTTTTTTGGAATCATTAAAGCTGTGCTAATCAATATTTTTATTTGAACAAATAACCATATGTAACATGAAAGGTGACACTTGTAGAGAATTATCATCCAACGGTGTTTTTTCCCCTCAGCTCTACAGTGTATGGGGCGTTTAGGTCATTGTTTTGGTTTTACAGCCCACAACTTAATGGTTTCATTCAGTCTCAGCACTCTTATCAACCCTGTTTCCAGTCGCAGCAGGCAGCTGTTTTCAGCAAAAAAGCTTCAATAAAGCCTCTGTACACCACCTTTCCATCACCAAACAGCAGAGAGACAAAGTTAGCAACTAGCTGGTGAACATAGTGAGCATTTAACAGCTAAAGAGCCAGATGTTTTTCTCAAGAGTTGTTAAAGACCAAAACAGAGCCAAAAGGAGAGTCAGACAGTGTGTGCTGAGTCATACACGGCAGCAAATGAATGTTATTTTTGCCCTGTGTGTGCTGGATGTGTAAATACACAACATTTTGCTAACACATTAGCTATAACATCTTTGTATGGTAATAATACATCAATGCTGTGTTTATAGCTTGTTCCTCTGCTGAGAAGTTGCCAAATAAATCAATTAATGCAGCTTTAATTTTGACAACAGAATTGGGTAAAACATTAACACGGTATGATCACCACTGAACGTCCATAAAGGACAATATTGATTTATCGGCCTGTTCTGACCTAATACACTCTGCAGTGGCTACATTGGAGATTCAAGGAACTGAGTGTCTCAACAGAACAGTAGACAGGGTTTTGTTGCTCTCTGGATCACTTTGCCGCCAATCATTTTGGTTTTTGTACTGTACTGTTTATCATATGCTAACTGTTATCTATCTAGTAGCAAGGAGTCATGGACAAACAAAGGAATTTGGCCACACAAAATCTAGTGATAACTAAATTCAAGGGTAGCTACCCAAACCAGGATATCACAAGACAAATAGACAGTGTTTGTTCTGACCAACAGTGGCATGTGCTAAGGTGAAATGGTGCAAAAGCTTTTCAAACTGCTCTACTGACCAATGCAACCCTTGCATTAAATAATTACAACAAGGACAAGACCACTATTGTGAGCCATGTAGTGTCTTGCATGCATGCATGTCCTGACAAATACATATAATAGCAAACAAACAATTCTTTGTTTAAGTGCTAATACTTTGCTGTTGGACAGAGAGCTGTGTTAAAAGCATCAGAGCAAACATCAGCTGAACTGCAGATGAGGCTCTTGTGGACAAGAGGCAATAAGATAGAGGCAAAAACACCAAGCATGTTTGGTCAGTCTGGTTTCAAATCTTAGTGAGTCCAAGTGTGCTTCAAATATTTATTGTGTTTCCCATTTCCTAAGAAGTACAGTCCTTTTAAGAGTTTGTTTGGCTTGGTTTGAAGAGGTTTTTCTCGTTTGTTGACTGCAAATCCCTCTTGAATTCAGTGGACCGATGTTTATGATAAAATCAGTTGCTTTACTAAATTTGTGTACTTGGCAAGGATATGAATACATTTTTTTGTGAGATAAACTGAACTGAATCAGATTAGACCCCAATTTCAGCTATATCCATGTAATGGGACTGACCCACAGCTAGACCAGATCAAGAGTGGGTTCAGATCAAAGGTATCTTCCTCTTTCTTTCCCAGTTATATATTTATTTTCTATAGTAGCTGCAAAGTAAGGAAAAGCAGCACTGGCAATAGCATGATGCTCCACCAAATAATCAAAAGGCACTGAGTCAACACTTCACAGCTCACAATCCAAACAAATCTGCCTCAAAAAACGCAATTTCTGTGTTGATTATGTCACACCGAATGATCAGAGCTGATAGAGTCGTCTCTCATCCATCTGGATATTATTTGGGACCAGCAGCAATACAACATGACCCTACATGACATGATTTAGAGTGAATATAATTTGTCAAAATGTAACAAAATGCCTTTCTGAATGATCTATTAGCAATAAACAATATAAAACGTCATAAAACAGTCAGTGGTTATTATATCAGCTGTTACTATAAGCTGCTGTCTGGTAAAATCTCTTCATGCCAGTCAAATACAAATCACAAAGTACAGTCTGGTTAGGACTTGTGGCTGTGTCAGCTGCATTTGTGGTTGAAGTACACTGGCCCTCTTGTTAGGTAGTGACAGTTGTAGCCTGTTGGAGTGAGACTCATTGTCATGGTCCATGTTCCTTTTGGCGAGCCACCGTGGCCCATACATGGGGTGGGGAAACATGATTAGTGTCATTCTACACCATGACTCCATACATGGAGAACTGGGTCAATGTGTAAAAGGCACAGGACAGAGAGAAGGAGCTAATGTACTGTAATACAGCACTGGACATTATCTTAATTAGAAGCACATCACTTTAGTTTAATGATCTATTTCTCAGTCATTTCAGTTAAGCGTACACGTGTAATAAACACCTGACTGATTCCTTTCAAATATGTTCATTTTCATCTTTATTTTAATTAGGGATACTGCAGCACCCACTATTAATTATTTTATATTTCAGTACATATTTTATAGTCTTTACTACATCTTAATTTGTGGTCTCTTTATGTCATTTTTTATGTCCAATCGCACTGCAGTCCCCAACTATAATCATATTTTCCTCGAAATCTTGTTTTTGGTAGTTCTTCCAAGAGCAATTCCTCATCATTATTTGGGCCATTACCAGTTTATCTGTCAAACTGGATTCCCATAACAATCCAACATTATCCATCTTTCCTGGGAGTCTATTTGAGTCTAATAAACCCTAAATTCAGGCCATTTTCAAATGCCATCATCACTCCTCTTCTTTTTAAGCCATGACAAAAGCAGATAAGGCAGCAGTATCGTTCTTCATTCCGTCTAATCCATGTTTCAAGGTAATAGCCTTACTTCTCTTGCCATATGAAAACTTGTTTTGTTCCAGAGGTAAAGACAGTTATTTTAAGTGATACTCCAAACAAAAGGTATCTTTTGAGTTGCAAACACTCACTGTTTACAGTTGTGAAAAATGTTTTAAAGATTTTAGTTTGCTACTTCCCATAGGAATGCCTGTGGTTAGCTTGGATCTCTGACAGTGGTTGCCGTTCAAAGCTCCAAGGTAGCATATTTAGCCATATAATACACTGCAAAAGGGATTCAAGACATTTCTATGGATGTTAAATACTTGCCTCAGGAATCCATGAAGATGCCCACAGCAGCTTTGGAACAAACTACAAACCTGTTAACAGCCTGTTAGTCAGGTTTTAAGGGGAATTATGGCTTAGGTCATCACATGACTTGACTTGAGCAAAGTTCCATACCGAGGTCACAAGGTTGATGAAAACTGTGAGATTTGGTTGAAAGTTCTAGAACAATCTAGTAAGTGGACCTACGGTCAGAAACGAACTTTCCCGTTCAATTTTTCAGCCAACTCTGAAGCCTACAGAGAGTGAGCATTTAATTCTATCCTTCAACTGTGATGATATTGATGATTCACTATCACGAGTTGTCCCATGACATCGAACATTTTCAAGGTTGAATTGCAGCCATTGAACTATTTAGACAAAGTTTTCCCAGTTGTGTCTCAGAAGTATTTATAGCACTAACTTTCCCTCTCTTTGTGCAGGTGGAGATGCTAGAGCGTAAATATGGTGGCCGCTTTATAACTCGGCATGCAGCCCGCACCATCCAGACAGCTTTCCGCCAGTACCAGATGAACAAGAACTTTGAGCGTCTTAGAAGTTCTATGTCTGAGAACCGTATGTCCAGACGGATCGTCCTATCCAATATGAGAATGCAGTTTTCCTTCGAAGGACCTGAAAAAGTCCACAGCTCCTACTTCGAGGGAAAGCAGGTCTCGCTAACAGATGATGGCACCAAAATCGGCACACTGGTGCAGTCAGAGCATGGTGAGGAGATGGGGGTACAGGCTAAGACCCCCACGACACAGAGTGACTTCACAGACGCTATCACAGAACTAGAAGATGCCTTCTCTAGGCAGGTCAAATCTCTAGCTGAGTCCATAGATGACGCTCTAAACTGTCGCAGCCTACATGGTGATGATAGCCAGTCTGAGCCAGGTAGAGGCCACCAGGATATGGACAGGGAGGTTAGTTGCCCGGTGAAACCCTCCCACAGCGCCTCAGAACACCGAAAACTAGACGAAATGACAGCATCTTACAGCGATGTCACCCTTTACATCGATGAAGAGGAGCTGTCACCACCCCTGCCTCTGTCTCAGTCTGTAGACCGACCCTCCAGCACAGAATCAGACTTGCGTCAGCGTTCCCTCAACTCCTCCCAGGACTACTGGTCCCTGGCCCATAAGGATGAGAAAGGGGACACGGACACCAGCTGCCGCAGTACACCGTCCCTGGAGTGCCAAGAGCAGCGTTTGCGGGTAGACCACCTACCCTTACTGACCATCGAGCCCCCCAGCGACAGCTCTGTAGAGCTGAGCGATCGCTCTGACCGAAGCTCTTTGAAGAGACAAAACGCCTATGAACGGAGCATCAGCAACCAACAGAGCAGCCCCAAACACATCAGCCACAGCCTGCCACCCCGAGGGCCTTCCAGAGAAGACGACAGCACTCGCCATCGGCCACGACAACTGGAGGCCCACCTGGCCATCAATGGCACTGCAAACCGCCAGAGTAAGTCAGAGTCTGATTTCTCTGATGGTGACAACGACAGCATCAACAGCACATCGAACTCGAACGACACCATCAACTGCAGCTCCGAGTCCTCATCCAGAGACAGTCTGAGGGAGCAGACACTCAGCAAGCAGACGTACCACAAAGAGACTCGCAACAGCTGGGACTCGCCTGCATTCAGCAATGATATCATCCGCAAAAGGCACTACCGCATCGGCCTCAACCTCTTCAACAAGTATGTACACCCCGGTGCATTATGTCCATTAACACACTGCCCACACAGTGCCAGACACATTATTATACAATCCTTGGACCTTTTAACCTCTAAATTACACAATCACATATTACATACCCAATGAGGGGTAGAAGAGACAATGTAAATTAGATCCAGTCCATTACTTATGACTTGGAGAATGTTTTTTGTTGAAGAACCCAGCATGAAGCTCTTATGTACCATAAATATGCAGTGATGATGATTGAAATGCACCTATCTGCCTGTTACACTTCGAATGAAAACAAACCCAGGACTGATTCTGCTCCACTTCATGCAGAGCGGTTCATTTGAGCCTGTGTGATTCCATTTAATCATAGATGATTGTGGATTTGGTTTCTTTCAGAGCCAGCCATTAAGTTCCTTTTAATCATTTGTGATCAACACCGCAGAGGAAAGTGGCTTCCCTCCTCCCTACTCTCAGCCCTCATCTCTTTCCACCACCTCCCTCCCTCCCATCTTCCCTAAATCCTGTCCCTCATCTGACACACATCTGGCCAGGGGCAGAAGTGCAGTGGGATAATCACAGATTTGGATTGTGTCCTCACTCCTTCCCTTTTTGTCTCTCCTGTGTCTCCAGGAAACCAGAAAAAGGCATCCAGTATCTGATAGAGCGAAACTTTGTTCCAGACACTCCGGTGGGTGTGGCCCACTTCCTGCTCCAGAGGAAGGGCTTGAGTAGACAGATGATTGGAGAGTTCCTGGGTAACAGGCAGAAACAGTTCAACCGAGATGTCCTTGAGTGAGTTTTAAGCGATTCGTGTCTATGTACTCTTTGACGCATTTGTTTATGTAGATGGATCATTTTGTCTCAACCCTGAAAACCTCGAGATTCTCAAAACATGCTTTTGATTTAACTTGCCACCTATGCCTTTGCACAGAATTTATTTTTATCTGCCTCCCAGGAATATAAGCATGGAAGATCATTTACTTGCAAATAGGGTTGCCAGTTTGCAATCTACACTTATTCAAACAGTCTTTGGAGTTTCTGAGTACCACCTAATGACCCGAGTTACATCCAGGAAATAAACCGAAATAGAATCCACTCAGGAAATTGTTGTGATGCTCAGATAAACATAAGGACTCCATTTATATTCTACAATCCTTTTATTAGAGAAAGGAAGTCATAAAGATCTCGTATTTTCCAGTAATGATTTTTTGCATCAGTCAAATAGAGCCTCTTCTTTATGCTTTAGACCAGACAGACTTAGAAATACCAAGTAAAAGCTTGTGCTTGAAATACACCAGCTCTATCAGAGCTCATTGAGATGCAGTTGAGGATAAGGCCAGGAAAGGGCCATCAGTGTCAGTTTGAAAGGCATATCGAAAGGGCTTCTGGAGAAGATGTCTATAAATCCTGACATGCAAGGTATCACGGCGTCACAATCCTTACTTCAGCTGAGACAGAAGTGTCAGGACCTTTGTCAGGACCTTAATCTAAGGAGAAGTGTCAACATCTAAATGGAAAAAAACTCCATTGTAAGCATAGGTCCTGTTTTAAAGCTGCATTTATCTATAGTGGGCCAATCACCATTGGGGTTGTTGGAAAGGGGTTGTTTGTAGTGACAAACCTAGAAAGAACTAACACCAAACTCTGCAGTTCCCATCAGCTCTACTGAACATTTCAACATCTCTTAGGTAATTGTTTTTCCTTTTACAGCCTGCAACTTACTGTTGTTGCTTTGTTCAATCTCACTGCTCTCATCAACCTCATTTACAGCAGTAGTCAGCTATTTTTAGCTAAAAAGCTCTGATCACTCTGATACACTACTTGCTCGGCAACAAACTACAGACAATGTTAGCGACTAGCCAGTTAATATAGCGGAGCATTTAGCAGCTAAAGATATAGTTTTCTCTGGGGAGTGAATATTGGGTTTTTCTTCTACCAAGTCGACAAAAAAACTGATTAGTGCTGCTTTAAGTAAATGTATTGGAAGTCAAACTAATCAAGTATCAAAAGTTGAAATAGGCTACAGAAAGTTTCACTGGTGGGGATGAAAGCCTTGGATTTCCACTTCTAGGAAGTTTTTTTTGAGAATGAAGGAAGAAAAAGGGAAAATAAGAAGTCTTCAGGTTGAGAAAATTTACTAAAACTCTTTAGATAATATCTAAAAATGAATTGTGTTATCAAGCTGAAACAGGGCTGTTGTCCTAAAAAATATAGATTTTTGTCATTTGTAGCTGACAGCAGTCATATTTATCTCATGTTGAACGTAAAAATTAGCAAGGAACTTAAGCTGTCAGATTAATGTAGTTTATGCATGAACAAACCTCAAACAATCATATTATTCCTGTTTTAAAGGATCATGTGTATTTTCCTATCCAAACTGATCTTCCCACTTACCACTGCTAACTGTGTGTTTCTCACCAGCTGTGTGGTGGATGAAATGGACTTCTCAGGTATGGAGCTGGATGAGGCACTCAGGAAATTCCAGGCACACATCAGAGTCCAGGGAGAGGCGCAGAAGGTTGAGCGGCTGATAGAGGCCTACAGGTAAAAAATTCCTCTGACAGTTAGGGACACAGTACATGACAGTACCGCTTCCTCTCCCAAACTAGCTTAGACTTAATGATTGCCAGATCATAGAATTGATCACCCCGAGTCATCGTCCCCAGACTGAAGGAATTAAGTGACATTTTTGCAAATAGGGTCTTCTATCAACTGAGACCAACTGAGGAATATTTGACAAGATGGTCATTACTGGGTTCATTGCCTTGTCTAGTATTTACCACCAACACAGTGTGTATGATTAATGGATGTAAAAAAACTAGCTTTGCACCATTTCAAAAACACCATTACCCTCTCTAAAACGGAGGTGACACCAGTGTCTTCCTTTAACACTTGCAGACATAACTACAGCAGTGCAATTTCAAATCCAGACTTTGTTCTATCAGATCATTGCAGAAAATAATTTCAAAAAAATTAGTTCAAAAAGTAGAGAAAACCTCCCTCAGGGCTGCTGACGGATGTTGTTTGTCCCTCGTTTATTTTCTCCAAACGTCTGGTGGGAAGGTGCTCTAATGGCCACAGAGAATTTGCTTCGATCAGCACTGAGCAAGGACGTTTCGGCCTCAGTAAACACTGCAGTCACTGTTACACTGGAGAAATAATGATAACTGATCATCTGGCGCTCGCCTGCAGCCTAGTCCACATATGATCATGAAGTTGCTTATGGTGACACAGAAAGATGTTAAACGGCCTTGTCTGATGGCTGTAGGCGGTACTGACAGTCTTCAATCATACTGGCTCATTTATTTTGAATTGAGACTATGGAGCATTATTTAACTGTGTATGATTACAGCATAGTGTGCAATATCAATATCAATATGGATACCCCTGTCCATAAGTGGAACTAATCACTGACAGGGAAGCTTACTAATTTATTTTGTCTTGAAGGGAAGTCTTTATGAGTAGTCAGATCTAATATTAGCAACATGCTCCAGTATGCCAAGATTTTTTCAAACTTTTAACTTCTCAATTAAACAGAATTTTGAGTTTTCCTGACTTTTGTGCAAGAAAGTACAGAGTATAATACTAGTGCCAGTTTAAAATGTTGGGGGGATATATTTGTGTAAACAGCATCTTAAGCATTTAGCCTCTGGATAGACATTTCCCATGACATCAGTTGACAGACAACAGAGAGCCAGCTTTGATAAGAAACACACTGTCAACTTCCTTGGTGTGCTACTGACTGAAAACAACATGAACAATACAGACCATTTTTCCCTTTGCCTTTAAAACATTAAACATCTGGGAAGACCATTGGAAGCTAGTTAGCCTAGCTTGGTAACATTTGTTTTGACTCCCGCTAGATGTTACTTATTGTTCATATACCATGTGAATCATTCACTGCTCCAGCACACTCAGCACTGTGTTCACCTGCATTATGGAAAGGATTGCGTTAGCCATAAGTAGTCAAAACAAACATCAAGGAGATATGTATTGTATTGATTTCTTAGCAAAACTGAATTTTAATTTCAGTTCGACTTAAAAGTTTCTGTGTTCAACATCCTCTTCACAGCCAACGCTACTGCATCTGCAACCCTGGTGTGGTACGCCAGTTCAGGAACCCAGACACCATCTTCATCCTGGCCTTTGCCATCATCCTCCTTAACACCGACATGTACAGCCCCAACGTCAAGCCTGAGAGGAAGATGAAGCTGGAGGACTTTGTTAAGAACCTTCGAGGTACTTTGTTCTTCTTCCCTGCATCGCATCCGGCTTATTGTCCTTGAGACGTTACTGTGCAGCTCCAAGGATAAATATTCACCTCAAATTGAGTTTTGTCCATGCATTTTGCTTTGATTAATAGCCATGTCCATAAGTTTTTTTTTTTTTTCGTAAGTCATGGCCAAGAAAGCTTTGCTGGTGAGGCAAAGCACTTTTAAGTTGCCCTCAACAGATTTTGAGGGTATTAGCGACGGCTTTGTGGCATAGCTAATTCATTTCTCTGCCTATTGGAGTGCGAGTAATTAAAGTACAGTATTGAGTGGAGGAGAAATGCATGTCCTTAGAGAGCTCTGAAGGACATTTCTGTCTGTTCTGTGTGATATATATGCAGCGCAGCAATATGTAAGCAAATTCTGAGGTTCATCAACTCTCATAAATCTTTGAATTAATCATTAATCCTTCTCTTTTTTTCTCTCTGTCTTTTCTCTCTTATCCTCTGACAGGAGTGGATGATGGGGAGGACATCCCCCGAGAGATGCTGGTAGGGATATATGAGCGGATTCGAAAGCGGGAGCTCAAGACTAATGAAGATCATGTGTCCCAGGTTCAGAAAGTGGAGAAACTTATTGTAGGGAAAAAGCCGGTGAGTTTGAATTCACCATTGGGTTACTTGGAGTATTTCCTCTATCTTCCTCTACACTCAGGAGCTGAATCTAGCAAGAGTGTGCAGAACCAAATTACCCCCTCTGAGCTGTTGCAGAGAGCACTAGCTTATTCATGGCCTACATTCTTGTACATTCATACAAGATTTTTCTTTACTAGAGCATACTTTCTTCACTGTGACACATCAATTCAGGACCAGAGACTTTCATGCTGAATGGCCGTAATATGTCTTTCGCCTCAAGTGCTGGCGATGAAAAGTGCCTTCTGACTGCTTTGTAATAATAACTGAGACAAACAACCTCACACCCAGTGATCTTGAAGGTGTTTACTTGAAATCCCACCTTTCCTTTCAGTCTATTGATTCTCATCCATCATGACCAGAAAGGCTGACACAAACTGGACACACAATGTAGTGAAGGAGGAGGGTATTGAATCCTATGCGGGACACATGCGTGTTTTCCCTGTGACCCAGAAAAGTAGCACTCCTGAATTAAAATTTGGCCCATATTTCTTGTTGAACATTACATAGAATGTCTGTTCTGTGATGATAACAGATCTGATCACTAATCCCTGTAAAATGTCTCCTGTATGTATCTCTCGCTCCACAGATTGGCTCTTTACACCATGGTCTGGGCTGCGTAAGTATTACTCTTTCTGTCATCTATTTGTACAATAACCAGAGGCTCTATGGAACAGATGTAAACACTGCGAAATGTATAAAGTTATATTTTTGCTATTTTGTACATTGAAAGCTTTCTGTGAGACAACAAGAGACTGACTCAGAAATTATGTTGTTTTGTATATGCAGGTACTATCCCTTCCCCACCGGAGGCTGGTCTGTTACTGCAGGCTTTTTGAAGTGCCAGACCCCAACAAACCACAAAAGTTGGGTCTGCACCAAAGAGAGATCTTCCTCTTTAATGACCTGCTAGTGGTACGGCAGTCTTTATTCTTCCAGCACATTGAAAGCCCTCCTGGGAATGTCACTGAAAGAGTCTACAATGCAGTATATTCTGTGTGTTTTCATAGGTTACTAAAATTTTCCAGAAGAAAAAGAACTCTGTGACGTACAGTTTTCGGCAGTCCTTCTCACTTTATGGCATGCAAGTGCTGCTCTTCGAGAATCAGTGTAAGTACCATTGAGACATTTATGTAGGCTTTTGCTCAAGGTGTCAGTATAATTCAAACAAAGTAGTTTGTACAAAGACCACGTCTAAAGGCACAAGTGTTTTGGCTGTTGGGAATGTCCATACTTGAAGGTGGCTTGAGCCCATTTGAACCCTGCCATCATAGAGAGGGGCGCTACACAATGAATTATGAAATGGGTATAGTGGTGCACACTTTTGGACGGTCTCTTTTTGAAGGCAATTGTGGTGTTAACCACAAAAAGCAACAGAAATAGAAAAGAATGGAATAGAATGCCTTTGTCATTGTCATTGCACGGCAGTACAGTGAAATTGAAGGTGCAACTTCCATTACACATTGTACATTCACACATCAGTTCTTGTGTACTTACACCCATATGCACACGTGTATGTACATACTAAGTACTAGTTGCATGCATACACATCAAGTAAAAATAAACTAGCATTGCTAGTAAACTTACAGATATTAACAGACTGTAGCTAGGTTGATAGGTTTATTATTGGATTGGTCAGTATTGCACATAAAACATAAAGATGGTGTGTGTTGGGGGGTTGGTAGGGGGGGAGGGGTCTATGCAGAGCAGAGTTCAGTGCTCTGATGGCTATGGGGTAAAAACTGTCTACAGTGTCTTCGCCGGGTGCTGTAGATGTCCTGCAATGTAGGCAGGTGTGTGTTGGTGATTTTCTGGGCTGATTTGACGACTCTCTGGAGAGACTTCTTGTCAGCCGCAGAACAGCTGGCATACCACACTGAGACGCAGTAGGTGAGTATGCTTTCTGTGGAGCAGTGATAGAAAGACACCAGGAGCTGCTCTGACAGGTTGGTCTACCTCAATGTCCTTAGGAACTAGAGCCACTTCTGTGCCTTTTTCACCAGAGGTGGTGTTGGTTGTCCACATTGAGGTCCTTGGAGATGTGGGTGCCCAGGAATTTGAAGCTGGGCAGTAGTTGTATGAAGAAAGAAAAAAGAGATTTTGACAGAGAAGATCAATCCTGCACACTTCGTCAATCGCTTGGTGAAGTGGCCGTGCTTGTCAGATTGTCGGTTTCATAAAACTACAAAAATTGTTGGACGTAGATTGCCCCTCAACTCAGATGTGGCAAAGGTGTGTTGGGTGAGAAGGGGGGTTCAGATACTGTACAACGATCCTAAAGGCTCCCTGTTTGAAACATACTGACATCTTAATGATAGCAGAAGTTTTGTCTGTTATTGAAACAACTCTAATTTCTGTCAACTCCCCTACTGATCTGTCTGTTTTGTGTGGACACGGATTAAAGTGATGATATCTTTACTCCTTAGATTATCCCAATGGAGTCCGGCTGACCTCAGCCATTCCTGGAGCTGACATCAAAGTCCTCATCAACTTCAATGCTCCCAACCCTCAGGACCGCAAAAAGTTTACTGATGATTTGCGTGAATCTATTGCTGAAGTCCAAGAGATGGAGAAGTACCGAATAGAATGTGAGCAAAAATGATATGTTTTTCTCTAGATATCTATTCTCAACAAGGATAAGCAGACTGTAGTCTCACATCAGTTGAAATATAAAATAATAAAATTAAGAGATCTGTATCAGTGTCAACTTTGTATATGTGTCCCCCACACAGCTGAGCTAGAAAAACAGAAGGGGGTGGTGAGGCCCAGCATGTCCCAGAGTTCGGGGTTAAAGAAGGAAACGGGCAACGGCAACCTGAGTCGAGCAAGCCTCGACGACAGCTATGCCATCGGTGAAGGTTTGAAGAGGAGCGCCCTCAGCAGCTCCCTGCGTGACCTCTCAGATGCAGGTAAAATTAAGGGTTGCCTTGGTAACCCACTTTCTCATGTCTCATCCCTCTGCTAAACAAAGTAGAGCGTGTACCCAAGCTGGATGCTGGCATGATACTATTCACTCCTGGATGTTAATTGATTTGGAAACTTTGAAAAAGCTTTCTGTTCCTGTACAGTTTTGATTTGGGTGGTAGCCACTGCAACTGACTTACCAATGCAGAGTCTCTTAAGAGAAAACTTTCCCTTGAGCGGTGAAGCCAGTGAAGCAAGGAGATAAGAGATGGGTGTGTTTGCTAATGGGCCCAGGTGTAATTTACTGGAGGCCATCAACTAATAATCCTGCATCACCGGTGGGGGAGGAGGCAGAGCTATGTAGGTCACTGTGATCAATTTGAGCGTCTTAGCAGTAAGAGGAATTAATGTGGTGTGGTTGATTCAGACGGAGCTTCGACAGTTGCCTCCATACTACAGAGCTGCTCTGCACAAACCTAACTCAGTGACCTCAACACTAGGTTCAGACTAATTAAGCAACATCAGAGAGAAGAGCGCTTTTTTTTGTTGTTGTTCTTGTTTTTTCAATCAGTGCTTTTGAAGATTTTTGAGAGACAGCCCGTTTTAATAGCAGTTTTACGGAGCCCAAAAGTTGGATATTTTTGAGACATATATTTTTCTCAGGAGATGTTTGTGAATCACTCCGTATCACTAAAATTAAAACATTTGCAACATTTGCAGTTCACTTTGGTTCACATGACTCAAATTAATACCACTTCCTTTACCCTCAAAAGGGAACTCTACCAATTTTACACATAAGTTTACACAAGTTCAATTTACCAGGCATGGGGTTGTACAATGTCTTCTGGGACTCTGAAAATAACTCTGATGATGTCATCAGGGTAATCTTATCTTAGGTTTAGAGACTACATTTTTAATAGAAAGCCTGGGTTAAAAACAGAAGGTGTGGAGCTTGAAAGATGTTTGAAAGATGGCATTGATAAGGCAGGCAAAGATGCTGCAGATTGCATTATGGGAAATGTAGAATCCAGTGGTTTTGGACCTTTACCACTACTAAGTTTTAAAAATCTGGATATCGCGGTCTCTATTACTTCAATTCTGACCATACTTCCTTTAATCTGTATCTTGTGACTCCCTCAACTTCATGGAAGTGCAATACTAAATTGCTGGAGTCCCCTTTAATACAGCCAACTTTGATTGCAAGTATTTTACTAAAGGTCTCCTGCCAGCTGTACCTTAAGTTGCTGTAGACACCTGAAGAAATCTCCTGGTGGCTGATTTTGTTGTGGAGTTGTTAGAGCAGTGACTGGCTTCTCCCCTTCCCTTTAGTCCCCGATAGCCTCCCCCTGCCATACTGAGAGTCTGCTGCTAGCTAAACCTGTGCCACCTTCGTCACCGTAGGGTGCTAGCTCCCCCCCCATACACAGAAGGGATATACACCTCCACGTCTTAACCGGGCGTGTCTAATCTGTCATGTTACATGTTCTGGGCAGGCAAGCGTGGGAGACGCAGCAGTGCAGGATCACTAGACAGCAATATGGAAGTAAGTAGGATGCAACTGATGCTGAGCTGTCCTCTGACTTTATGTTGTTCACTCTGAACACGCAAGTCTCTGTGTTTATGTTTCTTTGTAGTTTGACAAGCTATTTTCTGTTTTGGTGGTGTTTTTTGTTGTGAGCACCTTGTTTGCCGTGCATGCATGGGGCTGAACGGGAATGACCCGCTGTGGCTGACACATGTTAACCCTTCATGTACACAGCATGACACGACTAATAATACTCCTGACTCACATTCGGCCTGCTGTGTTAAACTTCCCTTTGAGTCCTCCTGTCATGTGTAGTGGGTTAGTTTTTAGCCATTTCCTGAATTTTGTCCTTTGTTCACTCGAAGTGGACCTGGCCGTGCTCTGTCAGTTGCTACTGCATGCTCTCACAGTTTGCAGTGATCGACTCTAAACACTACTCTCTGTCACTGACCCCTGGCCTTGACGTTAAGTTCTCCCCCTTCCATTTTTGTCTTTATACTTAGCTAGCAATGTATTGCAGCGAAAAGGTCCATACCATGAATGAACAGATCTTAAACTGTTAATTCATAACATTCATTCAACATATTTTTTTGTTTGCGGCTAACTGAATTAGCTTGATTTGACTGTGAATAATTTGACACGAGCCTGAAGTTTTCAGTTGACGTTTATCTGGAGCTGTTGTCAGAGCAATAAGACCTTAAAGGTGCAGTGTGTAGAATTTAGTGGCATCTAGCAGAACGGACTTGGCAGAAATTGAATTTAATATTCATAGTTATATTTTAATTAATTCATAATCATTTTAATTAGTGTATGATCACCTGACAATAAGAATCGTTGTGTTTTTGTTACCTTAGAATGAGTCCTTTATATCTACAGAGGGAGTGGGTCCTCTTCCAGAGAGCCCACCATGTTGCACCACCATGTTACTACAGTGGCCCAGAACGGACAAACCAAACACTGGATTTTTTTTGCGAGTTTCACAGCCACCATAGGTTTTCCTGCACGCTGGGGGGGGGGGGGGGGGGGGGGGGGGCAGCGGGAGAGGGGGGCTAGATGCCACCTCACCGCTAGATACCACTAAATCCTACACACTACACCTTTAAAGGAAAAGCCTGGCATTATTCTATATTTTACTTGTTGTCTACAAATCCCATTAGTTTCCATTGAAGATGAAAATTTACAAAGTCACAAATCCATCCATTTTTTTTAAAAAGGCTCAGTAATTTCCGGAAACATACAGTCTCCTCTAGCTTATTGAAAAATCATCAAGATTTGTGTAATTATCTCAGCAAAATTAAGCTATTTGTTAGATGGCTAGCATCATGTTAGCCTTAGACTCGTTTAGCCACGTAAGAAGAAGAACAAGGCTCTGGTCCCAGTGTCATCCAGCTTTTCAGACCAGGTCAGGTCATTTATCAATATTCAATTTGTGCTCCATATTGGTTTTGGTCAGAAAACCTATCAAGGGTTTTTCTCATTTAACTTTTTACCAATTACTGCTGTTCTGGCCGCAAGACGCTAACACTATGTAGAATTTTCACCGACTGCTATGAAAAGCTACATAAATATGAACATTTAACTCGTGTATCGATAAATTATACTCTAATCCTTTTGGTCATTGTGGTTCCTTGAAAAACTGTCACAGAAATAACCCAAATATTATACCATACAGCTGAATCCAGAAAACATTATGTCCAAATTCATCGCAGAGGTCAGACTGCTTTATCAATTATGCAAAAAGATTTATAAAAAGAGATAATCACATCATAACTCAAGACTTTGAATCTTTTAGACTTATTACGTCATTGGTGAATAGTTTAATTTGCATGTCATGCATGGCTCTGAAAGATCTGCTTCATTTCTTCTAACACAAACATTTGTTTTGATGTTATTCTGTGTTACTGTGCTTTGAGTCCTTATAAAGTATTCCTATGAAGGTTTTGTTTGTCCGGCTAAGTGGGAATTTAGAAACATCAAAACATCAGTTAAGTCAGTGCACTCACAGCGAACATGAATTTGTCAGTAGAAAAGGCTAATACATACAGATGTGTGTACTCTATACAGGCTGCAACCTCCAAACTTGGGGCATATAAAAATGAAAGAGGATACTGTAACCTTGGGAACCAGATATAATAGTGACAGAAAACTCAACAGTGTCTGCAGTCAAGAGAGGGAATCTGAAGACTTAGAAGCTGTCTGTGTGTTCATGACAGTGCAGATGCTGCAGGCTCTGACAAGCTCAGCAAGCTGAGCCTCCAAACCATTTAGGGTGAGTCAACCGTGAGATGTTAGCATGGATAGACAAACAAAGGCAGTCAACCAGGAAAAAGAAATGGAGACACTTTTTCCACGAGGCAACAAAAGCCAATCGTGTGAGATTTGTGATCAGCTATAGCTGGTCATGCAGTCGGTGCTGCTGTGTGAGGAATTCAACAAGCCTGTGCACACTGCAGAAGCCAAAACCACTGTGTCTCCACATCCACTCTTTTCTGTGTAGAATTTACAAAATTTGAACCCGTAGCAAGTATACTTTCACTTTATCTGTTGCACCTCACCGGACGGCGTCAGTATAATATCTGCAGGTTGAAGCACACTTTCTTCTGTTTGTCTGGCATGATCTGACTGTCCTCTCTCCTGCAGGGGTCCATCATTAGCAGTCCTCACATGCGGCGGAGAACTCCCTCCAGCCGAGACTGCCCGTCGCGCCACAGCGGCCAGTCTCTGCCCAACTCCTCCTCACTTCTGGGTTCTCTGTTCGGCACCAGGCGGGTGAAGTCTCCCAGCCCCACCCCTCAGACCCCACACCCTACCCTCATCTCCCACACCCCGCATCCCACCAACCTGCACCACACAGCCCGGGTGGAGACGGACGCTCCCGTCACCATGCACCCGCACCACGCCCAGTTCTGCCACATGACCCAGAACCCCCCGCCTTACCACCACCACCACCACTACCACCCGCCGGCCCACTTGCAGCACCCGCCGCACCAGTACCACCCGCCCCCTTCTCACGGCCAGCAGCCCCCGTTCCCACCTCACTCTCACACGCAGCACAGCCACGGGAGCCACCCGACCCACCCGGCACACTCCTCCCACCCGACGCACGGCCCTCACCACCACGGCCCGCCGTCAGCGCCGTCCCAGGCCCCCGGCAGCACCAAGCCCAAGCACAGCGGCATCAGTACGGTGGTGTGAGGAGCGAGGGAGCCTCTCTCCGGGCTCACTGACTGAACTTTGATTTTACTCCGAGGCTCTCAGCTGATGATACGGTCGCACTGTGCATCGCTGGTCTGCTTCTCCAGGGAGATGTGAAGCTAGACGAGATTGTGTGCCTCCTTCAGCGTTTTTTTTTTTCTTAGAGGGCAGTTTATTCAACACAGTTCTTTTCCGGTTGCTCATTTCAGATCATAATTCATGCCTCAGGAGCAACAGACGACAACGCAAGAGCATGCACAAAGACCACACCTACTGTTTCTCCTCAGTAAATTAAAGGAACATGATCAAATATCTCGCTTACTAGTACTTTACAGAAGAAGTAAATAGTAATCTCGACTTTAATGTCTACAAAGTGATTTTAACTAGGATGGTTTGGCTGAACAGACAGACAGACAGACAGACGGTCAGCCTCAGCAGTAGCTGTACGAGTATTTAATGTAGCGGTAGCTCACAGTGCACTGTGATATCTCTGTTAGCAGTGATAAATGTGCCAATTATCGAAGCATTTACTAATTTAGTCACAAAAATTGCTTTATGTATATTGTGCATAGTATTTTGTAAAATAATATCAACTGTTATAATTATTATTACAGAACAAATGGCATCAATTACAAATCTCAGTATTATACTCGCACATAGGGGCCGTAGTTTCACTGTTAAGAGACCAATCAAAGCTTTCATTAGGCAACGCAGTACACTGGAATACTACTGTAGACGGTTGCCTTTGAGTTAGAACTCTGTTAAGATCGCTGAAGGCCGGCGAAGACCTGCACAACGGCCTGCGTATACCTTCATCCACTTACACTCGTCATCGGTTCACAGTCGCGTCTCTGTCTCCGCCGTGGAAAAAGTAGCCACGGCGAGCTGCTGAGCAAAACAGATTCATCCGAATGTCCGCCCCCTTCAGTACTAAGCTGCTCGTCCGCTCGTCATTTTATTTTTCTAACTACTTTTTCAGAGTCTAATAAACATTATCAAATGCTTTGTATGTTGTCCTGCAGCCTGGTAGGATTCTACAAGCCCGATCCGCAGGAGGAGGAAGTGTATTTTTTTTTTTTTGTTTGTGGGAAGTGGAAGGAGTCGAAACTGTGCAGAAGGGAAACAGCAACATGACTGTCCAAGTGTCTCTCCTGACGTGGAAGCTCTCAGCTGGCTGAGTGTGCCCTGTCCTCTCTTTCGGTTTCACCGTGCGACTCTCTTGAGCAGCGAGAGTGTGCGCGGTGCAGTGCTGTTTACTCCCTCCATCTGACTTTTTTTTTTCCCCTCAGAGCCGCACGGACGAACACAGTATAAAAATCAATAATTATCATTCTGTGACGGCGTCGGCGCTCTCATGCTTCACTCACCGCAAATTTTATATCAATCATCATTCTAGACATATTATAGGACGGCTGGTTGTACCTCCCAGCCATCCTGTGCACACAGTATCTGTGGTGTGTGTTAGAGTGGAGGCAGGGGGGGGGGGGGGGGGGCTGGTGTGCTGGAGCATATTTTCTGTTGCGGGGTGCAGCAATAGATATGGCACTTGTTCTACTTAGTTGATATCAGTGGCAGAAGTTAGTCTGTATCTGCTTAAAGACTATGAGATGGATTTTTTTTTTTTTACTTGTATGTGCAATATGTATTTACTTTTTTGTCCAAGAGCAATCGCAATCTGGTGGTTATTCTGTTTCGTTAGTTCTGTTAGGTTTTTTTTTTTCTCCTCCCAACGTCCTATGTCATTTCTTCCTATATTTCCCATATTTCAGTGAAGTGCAAGTATCCACATGGATTTGGAGGGACTGGACCTTTCGCATTTATAAAGAATGTCAAAGTAAAATAATTGCATGTAACAATGTATTATGAGGCTATTTTCTAACTATTGTGTATTCCCAAACTATATCAGTGTTACAGTCGACAGTTGTTGAAAATGAATGGTAGAATAGCTTTGACTTCTTCAATTACAGCTAACTGAAGTCACCCATGTATTTGTGTCAATCCAAAGGATAACCAAATCTGTATCGCTTCCTGATCCACATACAGTAGTTTATCAGATCTTAGTTGAAGCTGGATGGAATCGCGGCTATGAGAGGAAAATGTCTTTGTGTGATAATGGACAGACGGCGATGAGAACAGCGAATGGAACTCTATCTCCATATTTATCATATGTCTCTGTCAATGGCTCACACATTACTGTTGACAAGTGAGTAGATCAGTATTCTTAAATACTTATTTCCCAAGGTTCCAGTTTTCAAGGTACCACTTTTTAATAATACACCTTTTATAAAGAGTTTATCAATTGTAACTTATAGCTTAACTGATGGCTATTAAATAATTTACTAATGGTTTATGTATTAGTAAAAAGCCACTAATATGAACTTTTGAGTTGCCAAGTTCTGAGAATCTTCTAGGCAACAAAGTTATAAATGTTACGTAGTCATTAAAATTGTATTTCCAATCATCCATCAAGTCTGCAGTTGTAAAGCTGGTGGCAGTGACGTTCAAAGAAGCTTATCAATGTGCTCGCAAAGGTAGTGAAGAAGAAGACTGAGGGCCGGCGAACATCTATGCTCGCTTGGCTTTGGAAATGTTCAAAGAGAAAGAGACAATGCGATGAGTGCTTTTGACATTATGATGAGAAACACAGGATCTTTAAGTGGTCAGACAATAAAAATGGAGCGTAGCATAGATACTATTTGACACAGCACAATTATTTATTGAGTGTGGTTGTTGTTTAGGCTGCAGAATACGTTTTTTTTTTACTAAGAAGAGATGTGTCAGGATCTGGGTGGATTACTACCTCTGCTAAACAGTTTCCTGTGCTATGAGAGGATACTGGGAGAGGAAGACCGGCCAAAGACATTTTTCACAACCTGGCAACCCGAATGTTGTTCTTATTAATGATTTATGCAATCTATAAAGCATTAGTAGAGTATTTAATAACCATTAATGAAGCTATTAGTTGTAACCTGTAAATCATTTATAAAGCATGCCTTATTATAAAGTGGTACTAAAATATTTCTCATGATCCAGGCTCTATGTACTGTAGGCTACTCTAAAATATTATTTATGTTAGAATGTTTGGCTCTGGTATATTAAGAAATACAGCGCCTACAGCATTTCATCCAGCATAGTTTATATTCTGCAGAGTCAGGAAAGTGCCAATATAACATGGTCATAACATTTTAAATCAGTTTTACACCAGGTACATTGGGGACCAGTTTGAATTGACCCACCATTACCACCACATCTGACTAATCACAACTTCTCTCTCCAGACTTCTGATCTACTTGTTATGGAACAATGTGAAAGAAACCAGCCAAGAAGAAACTTAGCTTTATTCAATATTGATGGTTCTCCATAATATAATAAAGTGTTGTCAGTCACCACCCTCCAGTTCCTTCAGAAGACTGATCTATTATAAAAAACCTGTCCAGATTCCGTGTGAGGTGCTTTGTTGCATGCCATTGATGCCTACCGTTTTCTTTTTTTCTTTTCTTTCTGTCTTTTTTTTTTTTTTTAAGTGTTATTCTATTGAGCAGCAGGCTTGAATAGACCCTAAATGTTTCAGTGTAGCTTTGATTTCTCCGATTGATGCTTGTTTACATTTATATGATTTCTGGCCTGCTAGTGTGTCTCTTCATTTAAAGCTGTGTCATTCTTCTCCAGCATGCATTTCACCTGTATTTCTGTTGTACAGTATAAAGACATGGCAGTATACTGCTGAGTGTAAATAGCAAATCCATCTAGGGAAATCTAATGTAACTTGATGAAGTAAAAAAGGGTCTGAAAGGGAGGAAACATTTCAAGGGTTTGGTGGGTAGTAAAGAGAGGAGAAATAAGAAACATATGTAAATAGTCTGTAAATTATTATTATTATTATTATTATTATTATTATTATTATTATTATTATTACTACTACTACTCAATGTCTGCAGTTACATTGAAGGTGCATTCCTGCTCCCCTCTGATCTTTACATAATCATCAAACTGCTTCTCTCTGCCTCGGACAGGACTGAATTATCATAGGATCTAGAGACGAACAGCCAACTGTTACACAGTTAATATGCTTCTGACTTATTTCCTGAGATGCTCCTGTTCTCTCACACTCACAGCCCACTTTTGAAGTCAAAGGGAAGGCAGGAGTGCTCTTATTTTATTATGCATTCTGTTTCTAAGTAGACAAAAACCCTATTGATGTAAAACTAGTACTGTGACGATGTTGAGAACGCAAAATAAAACAATATACTGTAAAACCTGAGCTGCGTCTGAGTGTCTCTGCTTTGTAGGAGAATGCTTTTTGCTATTGACTGACTGAGTGGACTGGGACTCTTGGGCTACTGTAGGTGGTTCTAGAGTTCTAGAGCAACACTTACATGGGTTTTACTCCCTAAAAACATAAGTGGTCCTGAAGTCCTAGAACCATATTTATATAGGTTTTACTACAAGGTCCTAGAGTCTTAGAACCACACTTATGTAACTTTTACTACATAAAAAGTTTAAGTGGTCCTGGAGTCCTTGGACTGCACTATATAGTGCTTTATTTCCTTAGTGGGACGAAATGCTTTGCAGTGCCTTTGCTTGGCTGTCACATGCAATTTGGGCTTCAGTGATGCTCAAGTACAGGATGAGCCGAGGTTCAAACCACCGACTCTGTGATTACTGGACCACATGAGCCACAGCCACCAGGATAGAACTAGACTAGGACAGTAGGTTTAGGTCTGCTAGGAGTAGGTCTGACCTACGTATATCACACTATGCAACCAGTTTCAGTTTTTGGATTCAGCACAATCTGAAGTAGTTTCTGTCTTTTTTTATTTATTTTTTTTGGTTATGGTTATTCCTCCAGTGAATTACAGTAATGTAAATGGATGCAATGTCCCCAAAAGCATGGCTGCAGCCTACATTTTAGAAATCCCCAGGTCATGAGACCATGGTCCCCCAAAGCAATCTCATCCTTCTAAGAAATGCTTGAAAATCCAAACAAACATTCAGAAAACTTTCTATATATTTTTTTTTCAATTCACTGAATTGATCACTTGTACTTTCTATCGATTTTATCTCCCAGTATTATTAATAATAGGACCAGAACCAGGAATGTATTTTTGTTGGAGAAACACAAAATCTATTTAGTTTACCTTTTACTTAGTTGATTCATTTAGTTTGTTATTGCCTTAAAAGTCAATGTAAAAGATTCAGTCAAAAAAAATCAGCCTTCAAAACCTTGAGTGGAAACCCACACCCTCAAACTCAATATTTCTAGTTCATCGACAGACTCTCTGTATATTTGTAGTCTCCAAGCCCAATGTGAAACAACCCTACAGACATCACCATGACATCACCAGGGATAATTCTTCAGGCTTGACCAAGTTCTTCCAGAGTCACAGAAGACATTATACAGCTGCTTTCACAGGCTGAGTACAGCTAACCATGACTCGTAAATAGACAATTTATGAGTGAAATTGGTGTAATTCCCCTTTACAACCCCCACATTCTCAGGAACACTGAGGACATGACCTCTGTGTCCTCAGTACTAGCTAATAGCCCTGTCCAGAAGTGATACAAACACATTTGTATTTTACTCCTCCCTTAGCTATTCATCAACACAGAGGCCTTCTGTAGGGACACTGGGGCATTTGTATGAACTTGAACAAAATGCTCTGGGAGTTTTAACTGCTGATGAAGGTCATAACAGCAGTACACCAATTATTTTCTTAGTCCTGCACAACAAACATGCCTGGCTGCCCGCCTGACTGTGGCAGGTGGTCTGAGTGACAGTTTGCCCTGTTTGTCTGTCCGGCCCTTGAGGTTGTGGAGCTAAAAATAGATCCCAGCATTGAGGGCCACATCCTCAGAGTCAGCATGACAACGTCATCATGCGGCTGGGAAGGACTGAGCGCAGGGCTTTGTTTCCTTTGCCAGCAAAGGATGCTTTGCACTATAGAACTGAACATTCAGTGATAATTACACAGAGCTGCTGTTTTCTATTATTTCTGTTTGTAGACAGCCTGATGTTTTCATTTGTATTTACAGCTTTTTAATGTTTTTTATTGGTTGCTGAAATTAGTCTACATATTTTACACAAAATAAACTAACTTCTCCCTCATTTTGATACAATTTTCATTTAGTTTGCCTTCACAGTTTAATAGTTTCTTTGTACATTGCGCCTCCAAGTGGTAGGATCGCGGCGTTGCTATGCTATGTTCAGGTGCTGTTGGAAATATCGCAACAGCAAAGCGAGCATAAATGACATAAACGACCTGCTAGGACACCTGGGGTTTTCTGTGATCCCCAACAATTAGACAGGGTTACCACTGCGGTCATGTATATATATAAATATATATATAGTGGTGGCTGGTGACTCAAAAAATGGGGAGGACAGGAGGAAAACCAATGTGGAATCTTACAACAAACTGCATCAAACTACATCATTGTCCCACCCGATGAAATCGGAGGGGTGGGGGGCAATTTTATATGCCAATAAAACAATTTACTTTCAAAAACAAAAAACCCCTGAGTGGTGAAAAGGCTGCTTCTTTAAAGACATTTAGCATATACATATTGTTTCTAAACAAAGAAGTGCTCGTTTTAGCCCTGGAGTGGTTCAGGATGTGTCATTTTACCAACAAAGTGAAATTCAGATTTATAGTATTGTTGTACTGTGACAACAAATTTATGTTCTCATCAAAAACAGACAACATATCACATGATTTACACGTGTTTCCACATGTATTTTCTTAGTATACAGAAATATATAAAGTAGCACAAAGCTTGTAATCTGATACAGGTACAGATCAGTGCTGAATACAAGAAAGATTAAACACTAAAAACATTCACAGATCTAAAAGTGTAGGTTCACATCAGAAAGTATTAATGCATGTATCAAATACATGACTTACATATATCTATATGTACAATATATAAAATATAGTCTACAAAGCTGACATGTTAACACTTGTTATTCTAGTTACTTTAAGCTATTACTCAATATAGACCCAGCATAAAAACGATCAATGATGAAATTGTCACAACAAGCAGACCTCCTGCACACTCGTTCACTAATCACACAACATCAACAGGTGACTGAACAACCACTCAGTTAAAAAATGGATCAATTCCAAATGAATGAGTGAGTCCAGGCAGCTCACTGGAACTTCAACAAGCAAACTACCTACAGCACATTACATGATCTCTGCTGCATTCTTGTGAAGGAAATAAATTCACACAACAGCCACAGAGACATTTAACCATCAGAGATGAAATTAGCGATCAAGGAGACAGAGAGAGAGAAGCTGTATCTGACTCACGTTATCTGACGTCTTCTTCTTTCTTTCATGGAGATGAAGTATACATGTCATAGCGTCCATTTGTAGCTGTTGGTCATCTTATTTGTTAGTTAACAGACCTTTGTGGCTGCTGCTTAATCAGTCTGATATCAGTAGCAACAATGACAAACAAGCTAACTCTCCTGGTTGTTTCTCTGGTTGCTTCTCTTTCCAGCCTCCCCGGTGGCTTCCTGCCGCTGCTGCGCCGCACTGTCCAATCCATTCTCACCGTTAGTTTTACAACAGTCCTTAACAGTCCTTCCATGGATGTATAAAGAGTCCTTCAGGCTGCTACAACAAGGTAACCGTTGCGTTGGCTAACGCAAGGCGCTATCTACTGCTAGTTATCCACTGTGCTACTCTGCCTTACAGTGGAGAGAATTGAAGATGAAATCTGGAAACTATCATTGGACCAACGCAATGTCAATATTGCATTCTGGTTGTTGATTGGTGAGGAAGGACATCCTCCCTTAGAGCGTCATTTTACGTGTCATGGCCAATCACAGATCAGCATGAAAAAAAATGAAGTACATTAAATTGATGTAAGAGATCCCGCCCTGCGGAGGACAGCAGGCACACGCCCTCCTCTGTCCCCCACTCCCCCTCCACTGCCCCCCACCACCACTTCACACACACTGATCTTTCTCCCCCTGCCTGCAGGTGTCGCTGTTGAAGCATTTTAATCAGAATTTCAATAATGGATTTTTTCCAAAGAAGAGAGAAAAAATATTTTATAAATAATCCTGAGATTTGGTATCGGTTTATTTAAACCAAATATTCTTTTTTATATTTTGATCTCCCTCTTGCCTCTAAAAAAATAGAGGAGGAGCAACCTGTTTCATGTGTGTGTTATTCAGACTGTTAATCTTGAGACCAAAGTTGATTTCCCCTCATCATTTTACTGGCATACTGTGTTGCACATAATATATTATGCATCTCTTTGTGTTCGTTTCATGACGTTTTATTGCCTAATCTTGCTGTCTTTGAGAGCCGCCTTTTTACCTGTGCATTTAAATAGCTCACGTTAGTTTGGCTAGCTCGTAGTTTAGTGTAGCAGCCTGTTCGTTAACCACATACACAATGTGTATGTGAACTGTGTTTTTTACTCGCCTCATGCTAAATGGTGGATGTGTTTACAATCTTTTATTATATTCTAAAATGGGTTATTTTGGAGTTTGCATCAGTGTAATGCCAGTGCATAAGGAGATGTATTGTGTCATTTCATGTCAGCTACCAGAATACACAAGATAATATACACTATACATCACACCAAGTTACGATCATTTCTGTTTTATTTTGCAATACCAGATTTATGTATTTTTGTTTACTGATATACACAGACTGATGAGGATTTCACCGTGACTGTTAATCCTGAAACCAAAACTAATTTCCCGTCGTTATTCCACTGGCATATTGTGTTGCAGGAGATTGTGAATAAAAACCCCGTAATCCACCTGCTCGTCTTCTGTGGAGTGTATGGGCTACAGTGATGTTGAGCTGCATTACATCACATACAGCTGTGACTCTCACTCTCTCTCTCTCTCTCTCTCTCTCTCTCTCTCTCTCTCTCTCTCTCTCTCTCTCTCTCTCTCTCTCTCTATTGAGAGAAAGATTGAGAAAAAATGATTTTGTTACAAATATTCTTTCTCTAAACTAACAAATAAGTCTCCTGCGCATTTTTGACTCTCGAAGTTCTCATATTTTCTGGGGAGCCTTTAATATATAAAAACAAGATTATTCTTTACATTCATATACCATCAGCATACGACGGACCAGGAAGTGTTTAGTCAGTCAAAGTCCATTTATCTATGTTTACTGTGTTGAAACTGTGAAAGCCAGCCTGTTTGTATTGTATTGTTAATGTGGAATTTGCCGTTTACGATGGTCTTTGAAGGTGTTGTCTAAGCGTTTGTACGTCATCATTGTGGGACATATATCGGTGAAAGGTTGCTTGGTTATGTAGTTATATAGAAAACACTGATGCTGGCAGAATGATGAACGTCAACAGATTTACCGCTTTGTCGAAATTTGTTCAACTTGGAAAGCGGCTGGACGTCTGTAACACGACGCAAGCTGTGAAAGAAGTGCTACGTCTTCAGCAGCGGAGGTGCTTTAAAACTCAGTCCAGGAACCTCGCTTATGCCAAGGATTTGTTCCTCGGTCAGGTGAACAAGGTAACGTATCTAAAGTCTGAAGATGTGTTGATGTAACGTAGGCACCACGGCCGCGTTACATCAGAGATATGACACCTCTGGGGAACTTCCTGTTGATGTTTATGATGTTATGACATAGTTATTATTTTAAATGTAACTCTGCCACTCCTGTTTTTATTACCTTTACATACGCACCAGTTCTTCTCATGCATTTTTCTGATTTTAATCATATTCAGGATATGATATCGAACATAACCTGGTTATTAAAGGACAGGTTCACAATTTTTCAAGTCTGTCCTTAAACAACACCGTTGTTACACTGTATTTGGTGACCCATCAAATTGTGTGACCTGCCCTGATATTCTTACCCTAACAGCCTAACCAACACTGCAGGTCACAGAATCTGATGGGTCACCAAATACAATGTATCACTGTAATTATTCCTTCTGTTCATCAGAAGATCCCTTCATAATGTACTTACATTGTAAGTGATAGGGAGCAAAAATGTATTTAAAAGTGTATCTGAAGCTAATATGAAGCTTCAGCATCCAGATGAGTCAAATCAAGTAGATATCTTTCAACATTACAGTCTTTTTAGTGCCAAAGTCCCTCTTTTTGTTACTGTACAACAGGGAAACACTGTCTGAGGAAACACAAAGAGGGAATTTGATATGATTGTAACATTATCCAGGTAATTGGATCATCTGTACAGGAGTGTCTGTGATGCCTTTACATCTCAGATCATATCTGTATTCAAGTGCAGTTATTACCAGTATGAGACTTTCACCTTTTGATGTGGATGTCCTCCTGACTGCGTTTTATGATCCAACATTTATTTCAGTTCTACTTATAAAACTTACATTGCACACTTTAGACCTGGAGACCTGCTCATTTTGTGTTCAAACTGTGAAACCCATCCCGTCTGAGAGAGACGTCTCAGGTAGACTTTCCTCCTCTTGTGCTGCAGTCACAGAGGAAGAAGGTGTAGAGGGCGACATTTCAGCATCTCTTTTGTCCATGTTGTCCTCATCCCCTCGTTACCTTGAGTGACATCAACAGTCAGCTTAATTTGTATGAAAACCGGCCCAGTAAAGTGTAGTTGACCAGCTCCAGGCATGTTGTCTTAGGCTAACCGTTTCTTTTTCAAACAAGGGAACTCTTAAACTAAGAGCTTGAATTTCTACCTTGAAGAACTGTTGAGTTTTGAGATTAAACACTGATGTAGACACTGCCAGCTACATGTCACATTCCGGAACATGAATGTGGTTCAGGCCAGTGAGAACTAGAACATTCCACATTGGAACACCCCCATTTTTCCAGTTTTAATTAAAATTTAAGCAGTTCAGGTCCAGTGGATGCCTTAAGTGGAACAAAGGTAAACCGTAAAAAGAAATGATAAGGTTACCAAAAACTGGAAAATAAAGTACATTTGGGAGTTATAAAATTGGATAAAGTAACAAGTTAACAACTTACAGCTTCTCTGCAGAAAGTAATTTAAGCCTTGAAAGTTAATGCAAAACCATTCCTACAGTTGATTACTTCCAAACCATCTGTCTGTATAAAGGCATGGAGGAGGAAGCGTGATGGTCTGGGGCTCTTTTGCTGGATCCAGAGTTGGTGACTTGCACACAGTGATTGGCACTCTGGACCAAAAACACCACCACAGCATCCTGTAGAGCCATGCAGTCCCCTGTGGTCTAACCCTACCTGGTCAGAGGTTTATTCTACAGCAAGATAATGACCCAAAACAAACATCCAGACTGTCAAAAGAACAAGATGATAGGCTTCAAATCATGAGACCAGCACAGCTATCAAGCTGGTTTGGGATTAACTGGACAGAAGGGTGAAAGCAAAGCAACCTGACAGTGCAATCATTTGTGGGAAGAACTTTATTGAACTTTCTTAACAATATTTGATTTCCATTTTAGAAAGAATGCAAACAGTGGTTACGTTGACTAGTAAAAAAAAAAAAAGGAATAAATTAAATTTTGTTAAACAAAAAGATTCCTTTTTTATCTCCAATTGTTTATTTGTAGTACATTGAGACCGTTTTCGATGGTGCATGAGATGTTTGGGACTCTGTGTTTCTGCTCAACCAAGATAAGGGCTGTTACAATGTGTAAATGTTTGACCTCATCTGTCCATTCATCACCACAAAGTATTACACAAAGTACATATTGCAGACAAGTATCAGTCTTTGTGGATTGTTCGTCTGCTTTTGTTACAGTCATATTCTACAGGCTGCGACATGGTGGTGGACAGCAGGAATTATGAAAGCTGTAATTCTATCAAGGGCTGCTTTAAAGGTCACTGAAATGGAAAAATAACCTCCATGTTTTAAGAATCAAGATTCTATCAGTTACGGAAGGTGACATTTACGCGACAGATCTCTGAATGCAATTTGTTATGAAATTTTCCACATTCAATATGGTATCAACATGGTTTTAGGGATTATTTATTTATTTATGTATGCAGTTGATGGATATATACTAGGGATGTGCAGAAATCCCAGTATTTGTATTTGTATTTGTATTTGTATCTGTATTTGTTGAGGCAGCAACATTATTTGTATCTGTATTTGTATTCGAATGAAAGTGGAAAGAGGCTTAAAAATCCTGTTTTTGTTTTTATTACTCCTTTAATTTTAGAAAATGAAAGTGTTACAATAAGTGTTCATAAATAAACTACCTTATGAAGGAGGTCCCCACATCACATCTCCCAGATCATAGACGACTGCGCTGATTACTGAGCTAAAACTTTACTCATCGCCTCATTGCTGACAGACCTCTAACTAACAAATATTTTTTTAAAATATTTGTATGAAACAAATATTCATAAAAAAAAACATTATTTGTGCTTTGCCGAATAATGTATTTGTATTTGGGCACACCCCTAATACATAGTATTACTATTACTATTACTATACTATACATAGTATCAGGAAATTGAAGCCCAGTGTCTAAGATAGATGGATGATTCACTGGAGAGCATTAAAAACCCAAACAGCTGCTGGTGAAAGTCATTTTTGTCTGTTAAACTAAGTGAAAAATCAAGATGTTTATCTAGTTTGATGCTGCAGCAATGAGTGGCTTCAGGCTGCTTGGTTACATCAACAAAACATCAGCCCCTGAAAACCCATGTTCTTGTTCCAGTGTCCTGTGTACTTTGATATTTCTTTGCATTGATTAGACTGGATTGTTGGATCTGAACGCACAAGTAGAGCGTCTGTATTGGCTGTAAAGAGTTGGTTATTTATGTTTTTCTCTCCAGGCTGAGGTCTTCCCTTATCCAGAAATTGGAAATGAAGAGGTGGAGGAGATCAATCAGCTCGTTGCACCGGTGGAAAAATTCTTCAATGAGGAGGGTGAGAGAAATGCTGAAGGTTTAAAGAGTACAGCACTTGTCAACCTGCTACATACATAACTAACAATGTTAAACAATATTTGTTTGCATTTGACCACATAGCATATCAACTATTAATTTATGTGGTGTAATAACAATGTCTTATGCTCATTTTTGTATTTGGTTCAGTTTGGAGTAAAGGGGAGGGTTACCACTTCAATACTCTTCATATATTGACTTTAAAGGTCAGAAGAAAAGTATTTGAAGATACTTCGTATACAAATGCATACATAGAGAAGTAAAACCAATGTCAACAAAACACAAGGGTTAATTTGGGTGAATTGCAGTCTGTTGCCGCTCAGTGATTGGATGAACTGATGAGGAAAGGCTGGTGTTTGTGATTTCAGTTGACTCAGCGAAGATTGACCAAGAAGCTAAAATCCCTCCAGAGACCCTGAATGGGTTGAAAGAGCTCGGGCTGTTTGGAATCCAGATTCCCGAGGAGTATGGTAAGATGTTAAAGATCTCCAACATACACACAGTTTAGTTGTTATCAAAAACACTTTACATGTCATCTGTAGATTGTAGATATTACAGTAGATGTAAGCATACAGTTAAATAAACTGCAAACAACTGTAATTAAGAACTGTAACGATGCTATTTCATGTTTAGCACATTTACTATAATGATGATGAATGATAACTATTCATAACATCACTACTGACATTTTTTTTAAAGTCCAAATAGAGAGAGACAAAGCAGAGCTCTTCCTCACAGCATGAATGTGTCTGAATTTAACAAACAGTCAAATGTTTGGGGTTTATGTTAGATGGCATATGGCATATAGTTAACAGGAAAACCAGTTGATTTGTAACACCGGTTTTCTCGCCACCACTGCTCGCTCTCCTCATCCACTCTCTAGCTCGCTCGACCACTGCTTCTCTCTCTCTCTTTTCTGTCTTTTTTAAAATGAGTCGGGAAGCCGTCAGTAAAGCCTAACTTTACTTTAAACATTATCAAACAAAGACAAATGTTCTCCCCTCTTCCTAGTAATGTTTTTGTCCTCCCTCATGGCAGGGTTGTACAGCGTTACAGGTTGCGTTTCTCCAAAATTTGATTGTGGTTCAACTTTCTTTCTGCGGCCCCTGCGGCCTCCTCCCCCGCAGCTTAACACACAACACACCAGCCTGCCAGCTGAATACCTTTGCAGCTAAATGTAGCAGGCAACTATTGTTTGTATGATTTTGTTATTTGAAGTATGAATTTAAATTATTATTTGAAGTTTTGCACTTTGCAGTTTATCTTTGCAATCATTTTTATTTTTGTATTAAGTATTCATTTGAGCCTTTGTCTCAGGGCTGCCTTGGTTTCCTGTTGACTGAGTGGACTAAAAGAAAATAAATCTGACTCAGGTTGACATTGAGTAGCAAATGTTTACATTTGATTCAGTGTAATTTTTTTTTCTTTGAGACCTATAAAAGTGTCTACTGCAGTTGAATGGAAAGAGATACTCAGCACATCAATCTAGAATCAAATCTATGAATGTATTGAATTGAGAACTGATTATGAATCAAGAATCGAATCGATTTTGAATTGAATCGTGAGATTTCCTGAATCATGCACCCCTAGTAACCAGTGCTCTGCCGAAACTGTCCGTCCTGTCTGTCAGCTGAACCTGTTCGCTGGGGAGCAGAGCTGCAGTCGGACAGGTTCAGTAACGGGTCCAGTTACACCGTGATTTAAGGTTTTAAAACAAGATTTTACCAGCTGATAACTGCAGGAACAGACAGTCAGAGAGATAAAGAGCTGCTGTGAAATGCAAAATGACTTCTGGCCCGTTTAAATGCCATTGCCATTGTTTGTCTTCCTCTCATTATTATATGTCATTGATCAACTCCTGCCCTACTAGCTTGTAGTCCTCTTCGCTATCTTGGCTAGTGCATCAGTGCCTCCTGTAGATGAGTGGAACAGTGTGAAACCATTGGCAGGACTATGTATGGCCTCCTCATGTGCACAGGGTGACTGCAGGTCATGTGACTGAGACAGCCTGTCTCAAATAACAGGATAATTCTTAGGATGATATATACATTTTAACTCATGCAACATGAGCTATGCATGGATCATATTGCGGTTTCTCTGTACATCCCTGCCAACACCACTATTAGTCGTGTGTCTCAGTGTAAAGGCAGTCAGTGAGAAGATCTTTGTTTTTTTCATCTCAGGGGGTCTGGGATTGTCCAACACCATGTATGCACGACTGGCAGAGATCATCTCATTAGACGGTTCTATTGCTGTAACACTGGCTGCACATCAGGCCATTGGACTGAAGGTAAAAATAAAATAGTGTAACACAGATGTACATGGCTGATGAGGAATATCACTCTGAGAACAAGTTTAAATCTATGGTAACATGATTGGTATGATGACATGCAGGGAGGTCTTGTGTGATTTGCTAACAGCTGTTTGGTGTTTCAGGGGATTCTGATAGCAGGGAATGACGCACAGAAGGAGAAGTATTTGCCCAAACTGGCCTCAGGAGAACATGTAGCAGCTTTCTGTCTGACAGAGCCTGGAAGGTAAAGACGCTAAAACCTCATTCACATCTTCATTACAGTGTCCCCTTTGATGCCAGAGACATGTGGACAGCACTGCAAGCCGTAGGTCAGTTTACCTATGGTTTAGTTTGAACAAAGGTTGTTCACAAGTACGTCAACAAGAAATAAAGTGAATAAATATTGACTTTCAGACACATGACACACATTATGCATCTCCCTGAGGCCTTTAAACATATTGAATACATTCTCTTTACTCAAAACATTTTCAAGCTTTTTTTTTCATATCTGAGACTCTGCATCGTCTACATCTGTGATTGCCAGCCTGAAATGGTGTAAATTAATTACAGATATAGAGTACAAATTACAAGCATTTACTCCCTTTCATAGGACATGTAAAACATCACTGTTGTAGCCAACTATTTGTTTGTTTTTTTTTAATGGAGATCACCTGTGTGTAATTATGACACACCTGTATGTGTAAAGTCTAACCTTTGAGTCAGTATTGTGGCAAAACCTCCAACAGAAAGAAACACCCCAAGCAGCTCAGCAAAAAAGTGATTGAAAAGTACAATCACTAAGAAATGAAAGGAACTTCTTATAGGTACTGTATCCTAACATCCTAACAGAGGTTAAATTTTGAGTAGTCCAGTTATAAGATCTTAAAGGACGCCCGCCAGCCAGTCAGAAATTAGCACCCTCCATTGCCAGGTTGAAATTGTGACAGCATCTATACTTTATGTCTCAGTATAGGGTTGGATTAGCTTCACTTACATTCAGTGTGATCATTTCAGTGGAAGCGATGCAGCCTCTATTCAGACCCGAGCAACCCTGTCAGATGACGGCACACATTACCTCATCAACGGCTCTAAGGTGAGAAGAATCAAGTTTGCAAATGTTTGATCTAGGCTTCAAATGTACATCAATAAATCCTCTCACATTATTTGATTTGCCTTAAACTCTAAAAAAAAAAAAAAATCCCATGTCTTTCTATTTGTGTCATCAGATTTGGATTTCAAATGGAGGGATGGCAGATGTTATGACGGTGTTTGCAAGGACAGAGGTTGTCGTAGATGGCGTGAAGAAGGATAAGATTTCGGCGTTTATCGTGGAGAGGGCTTTCGGGGGAATCACTAGCGGCAAGCCTGAGGACAAACTGGGCATCCGGGGCTCCAATAGTAAGTCTTTCATGGGTTTGGATGACAGGATGAACATACGGAGTGGTCTTGGTAGAGTTTGTGTCCTTTCATGTCATTTGTAATTAAACTTTGACTTTTTTCAGCTTGTGAAGTGTCCTTTGACAACGTCCCAGTGCCACTGGAGAATGTAATCGGAGAAGTAGGTGGTGGGTTTAAGGTAAGTTTTATCCTGTCCTCAACACAAACTATTGTACATGACTGTATCTATAAGGTTATGTTGGTTTTTACACCAAGCTTTTGCTTTGTGTCGGACAGATCGCCATGAACATCCTCAACTCAGGGAGGTTCAGTATGGGCAGTTCTTCAGCTGGAATGATAAAAAAACTGATAGGTAAAAACCCCATAGAGCAGCTGAGATAACAGATTAAGAGTTGTGTGGGTGAGTTTTTTGGAATTTCTTCAGTTTGACATCTTCTCTTTCTGGCTCGCTGTAGGATTGACGGCTGAGTACGCTGCAACCAGGAAGCAGTTTAACAAAAGCCTGAGTGAATTCGGTATGATTCAGGTACGTTCCACGTTCCCCTCATTAGAGTCTAGTGAATAATCACCACCACTCAGTCTGTTCAGAAGTGAATAAGGTGTGTGTTTGCCTCTGTGCTGTAGGAGAAGTTTGCAGTGATGGCCCTTAATGCCTTCGTGATGGAGAGCATGGCGTACCTGACGGCAGGAATGATGGACAAACCGGGGCTTCCAGACTGTTCTGTAGAGGCCGCCATGGTCAAGGTTAGACACGGTTGTCATCAAACCTTGTTCATGTCAAACCAGTATAAAACAAAATGTTTAATGATGTGTATTCTGTATCGTCTGTGCAGGTGTTCAGCTCAGAAGGAGGCTGGATTTGTGTCAGTGAAGCTCTTCAGGTCTTCGGAGGTCTGGGTTATACAAAGAACTACCCTTTCGAGCGCTACGTCAGGGACTGTCGCATCCTGCCTATCTTTGAGGTACTCTAATAATTATTCAATCATTAAAGCACCACTGAGAACACCAAGGTCAGATCCTCAGTCATATTTCTGAGAGTTTTTATCAATGAAAATGAGTTTATATTGTTTAGTTACGCTCATATTACCCGTGTTGGGTTTTTTAAAACTGATTCTGAGATTTTGTAGATCTCAAAATTAAACAAAAAATGAATAGATTATAATAAAAGAGGTTTAGGGAGAGCTCTGTAAAAATTTAGACCATAACTGGCCACCAGGGGGCACAATTGACTTTGGAATGAAATGTCTTCCCTGGATCAACTTGGTGAGGATTTTGGTTTCTGTCTGTATTTGGAATTAAAGAACTGAGCAGACTTGCAGTTTATCAGCCATTTAAACAGTTTTTATGCGTGTCATAAAGTGTGAATCAATCATAATCTAAATCATTTATTATTTATTTAAATTCATATCCTCCCTCTGATGCCTTTATTGATTTGGAATTTTTGAACTCTTGTAAATATCTAACATCAAAATGTAGTGTCCTATTATAACACACAGCGCAGAGTGTTCTTCATAGGCTGCATTGCCACACGTAGTATAATAAATGTGAAATCGTAAACATGATATTTATAGCTTCTCATCTGTTTTCAGGGGACCAATGAAATTCTGAGGATGTACATCGCTCTCACTGGAATGCAATATGCTGGCAAAGTCCTCACAGGGAAAATAAAGTAAGAATATTCAAATCATGTAGAGCTGGGATTTCTTTTTTTTGTGAATAATAATTCATTGATCTTTTTCCCTAATTTGCATAGCAGTAAGATAACTTAGATGTTAGCTTGGAGCCTCAATACAAGAAGAGTATTAGATCAGAAGTTCTTGTACTGATTGACGACCATGAGCTACCACCCCTGATTTTTGGCCTTCTCTGATTGGTTGGAAGGGTGAGGCTTACTTAAAAACCTGAGAAAGGAAAGTACATACTGTAGCTTTAATGTTGTTTTAATGTTTTTTAAAGCTTCATCACTTTCATCCAAAAGTACCTGTGAATCTGTCTGGCCATGATATCGACATTATTGATTTTCTTGTGTGTGAATAGTTTTCCCTAGAATTCCATCACAAGGTTGTGTAATTTATTAAAAACTTCCAGGATGGTCTTTGGTCACTCTTTAGTGTCTCAGTGTTGTCTCTGCTCTGCCTCCAGGGAGATGAAGAAGGGAAATATCGGTCTGGCTATGGGCATGTTAGGTAAAAAACTGAGGAGCTCAGTCGGAGGTTCAGTGGACCTTGGCTTGACCGGAAAAGACGGAGTGGTGCATCCCAGCTTGGCAGTAAGAACTTTCTCTTAACTCTTATAAGATATATTTTGAGCACATACATATAACACATTAGCTTTTTTTCTAGCAGCTCAACTGTTTTCTGTTTACAGGAGAGTGCAAAGAATTTTGAACAGAACGTTAACTTTTTTGGATCGACTGTGGAGAGCCTTCTGTACAGATATGGAAAGGTAACATTTGATTGATTTTACATTCTGGAAAAAGAAAAAAAAAACAGCTGTAGGATTTTCCTGGTCAAGTGTTTCCCATTCTTTTGAACAAAATTCCCATTTGTCACAAATGGCTGAATGTACAAGATGTTCCTCACTGGTGGCAGGGATCATTTCATATCTTCCATTCAGTGTTTCCTAAGTGGTGTTTATGGGTTAGACAGTTGCTCCAAAGTGTGCTCTATTTCTATCATTCTACTTGACTGAGCTTTTGTAACCACAGCTTTTCCAAAGACGCTATAAACCTCTTGGGAGGCGAGTCAGTTTTCACAATCCCCACTTCATGTTATCAGTTGACTCCTTTTTGATCCAATTCATGAGAAGTGTCCCAAGAGGGCTTTAATCACACTGCATATTTCATCCGGAGAGCAAGACCGTTATCAGTTCACTAATAATGATAAGAAGATTAATGGTAAACAGTGCATGCAAACTGTTGCATTAACAAAACGGGCTGAGACAGTACAACGTTTTTTTAAGGAAACTGGGACACGATTGTCAGTAAAGATTGCTGCTGTAACACCTTAATATTCAAATAGGTCTACATCTAGGTTCACCTGATGCCAACTGCTAGCAATGCTGCTACAGCTCAGTGTCTCTGTGGCTCATTACTGGCTCAGGTTCCCTCCTCTCGTTTCCTGTCATCTCCCTACTATCAACTCTCTAATAAAGGCATAAAATGCCAAAAATGTACTGGACCAAGCAATAGTTCCAGCAAGCAATAGTTCCAGAGTTACATTTGCTCCTGAATGTCACTGTAACAATCTGTTTAATGCATAATTGTAAGGGAGCAATAATGTAGGGTGTTTTGGTGGCTGCAGCACCCCAGGTTCAGTTCCAGCTGGGGGCCTTTGTCACGTGTCACATCCATATCTCTCTTCCTGTATACTCTTACACTTTCAACTGCCAAATAAAGGCAAAATGCCAATAAAAATCTTTAAAAAGAACAGTTTATTTGAACTGAATGGTTTCACTGCATTATAGGTAGTCATTGATAAGTCATCCCAGCCTTAAAGAATAGTTCTGGTTTATTACAGCATGGGTCGTATTTTCATAGTTTTGGCCACAGTATTTTATTTAGACTAGATACTAACACTAAACTCCTCCCACTGAGAGGTCCGTTTTGATCTTAAGAGACTTAAAGATTTAAACCTGCCAGAGAAGATCATCTGTTTCCCACTAACTTAAACATTATAGTCTTTATGCTGGCCCAAATGAAGTTCTGGTGTTGATATGGGCACTGTCAGGACATCTCCAAACACAGGAAGTCATTAATCACAACTTAAGAGTAAAATCCAAACTGTCTCCTAAGCAGCAGTGAGTAGGTGTTCCATCCTCAGAAAAGTGGACTCAGCAGTGATGACGTCCATCCACATACAATGATTTCACATTATGTGAATTTATGTAATCAAAGTCCAAATTTCCTGTTACGGTCTTTTAGACATCAACCACCAACATCATCTACACAGGAAGATCAGCCAGGAACAGATGAGCTTCTTTGATGATGATGATGTCTGGGTTTAGAGGAAAAGGATTTGATAAATTACAAAATGATTCACAATTATTTTTTTTAGCAGCAAAGATTACTCAAGACATTTCTGAGGTTGGAAATGATCGATGATTGAAGCGTCCTGATTTGTATCTGTTGATGTTGTCAGACAATAGTGGATGAACAACTCGTCTTGAAGAGAGTAGCAGATGTGCTGATCAACCTCTACGCCATGACAGCTGTCCTGTCCAGAGCCAGCCGCTCCATCAGCATCGGCCTCAGGAATCACGACCACGAGGTATGTGTATATACATCCTGTACCACAGACACACACACACACACACCAAAGCTTTGACCGAGACCTACAAATTGGGCCAAGCAGAATCGAGAAGAAAGCATGATCTGATTGTAATCTTTTAACCATTATGGACCTGTTTATTGAATAACATGTAAAGTGAACATTATTCCAAAGTAGTTCCAAAGAAGGAGAGTAGAGGAGTGTGTCCTTACTCGTATGTTTAAAGGCAATAAGCCTCGTTTACTCCTGGGATTAACTTGCATCTTGAATCTAGGTCTCAGTTTTTCATAATTAAATCAGTTTTACAGTCTTACACACATCATTCCTATAGTTATATGACAAATCAAGGTCGGCATTTAGGCTCATTTAGTCTTTTTTGAGCATCATTTATTGGTGCTCCAATGTGTTAAAGTATAGTAAAGACACATTTTGAATTCAGTCATTGGAATTTTTCAAGCTCACTTAGAAATGAAAAGCTGTTTGGTTAATGTTTGAATTGTTAGTACAGCTTATGTGCAGTAGCCCAGCTCACACCAAAACTAATATTTCAACTCTAGTGGCCAAACCACCAAGTGTGCAGTGTGAGGATGGATGTGGTTATATTTAATTTAAATGAATGAATACTTTATTTGGGCCATATATCATAAGGAACAGAACTTAGCAATCTGTGTGGGTATGCAACTTACAAAACACCATCATACATGTTTACACCGATCCATTTCACTCAATAAAAGTCAGGCCACATTTTGCCCATTTGCCACTATTTACCATCCCCCCCACCACACACCAATACACTGTCAGTCCATATTATAATCTGAAGCTCCTCCCACCTGCTTGATGTGTGTTTTGTGGTCGGATCTATAAAAGTACGTGAATATCTTACTGTATATATGCTCTGGAGATGTATTACAGTCACACTTTGGTGTTAATAGTATAGCCATACACAGCAGCTCAATTTAATTACAGTGTAATTATCCAGAAGAGAGGTCAGATCTTGATTAAGATGAGTGTATATTTATCAGGCTAAATAGAACACACATTCTTATCTAATTAGATTTGGCTGCTTTCTTTCAGTGCAGGAAGTCTCCTGCAAGCAATTAAAGCAGCAGCATGTCACAACATGTTGTCACCTCTAATTATGTTTGCTTTTTTTGTTTTTTGCGGCAGCCATGTTTCTTATCTGCGTGTGCTTTGACCTGTTACCAACATAATAAGCAGCTACTTAAATGATCTAATATTTTCCAGTTATTGTATGCCATTTGTTCTCCACTTTTAATCACTGTGGTACATTTGCAGATGTGTTTTCAGTGTTCATAACCCTCACTCCTCCGTATTCGCTAAACAGTTCTTATCGGAGCAGATTTAGGTGGACAAGGACACAGGATTGGCGGAGCGGTAAACACTAACTATTGGATGGTCCTGTGTGTAATCAGAAACAGTGATGTAGAGCAAAACAAATACTCCACAGAGAGACATTAAAGAAGGCAGTGAATGCTTTGTATTATCCTCTTTTGCAACACTCCGCTGTGTTTCACATGGGAAGCCCTGTGCTCCTCCCGGTTCTCTCCGCTGTAGCTTCAGGCCTAAAATGTCAGAAAACATGCAGTGGCCACCTTTGCATTTTATTTGAAGCACACACACACAGACTGTAGAAATCCTGCTAACAGTCCTGCGAAGATGATTTCAAACTGCGCCTGAGGTTCAGACTGAGTTCTAATTATTTCAAAGCAAATGTGTCTTCAATCATCAAGCTTTCATCCAGTTTAGTTCCACTGTGATCTTTTCGACTTGTTTCTCCATGTTTGCTTGTCTACCATCTGAATTATTTCCATGATGAGAGAAAGTGCTAATCTGACATATTATTGTAAAACAATACATATGGGTAAGTTCTAACAGTGTCTATGATGTTTCCAGTTGTGTTGTTTGCAGATGAAAGTAGAGCCAACAAATGGATGTAATTGTCACACTTCACATTTGATTACGTCGTGATGTTTTGTACTTTCAGCTGCTGCCTGTATCGTTTTTTTAGTTTTCATTTCTTTCGGCTGTGATTTACAGTCGGATTCTCGTTAGAAAGGTTTTGATGAATGTTCATTTTTCTAGGTGCTGCTCGCAAACACCTTCTGCAGCGAAGCTTACTTCAAGAACAATTACTTGATGACTCAGTTGCAAAAGCGTAAGTACAACACAAAACGGTAATTGAGAACAGCCCCATGCCTTTTTTTTTTTTTTAACTGCATCTCAGTACAAAAGACTTGCATGTGTTGCGGAATTTCCCCGCTGAACCCCACATACCAACACTCAAACCCCCCGCTGCTTTTGATTTTCACACTGTGCGCATTTTTTAAATTACCTACATGTAATCCAGCATTACCCTGTGACATGATCCAGACAGATGAGAATGTTGCGTTTTGCATTTAATGAATGAAAGCGGCTCGTTTGTAATTCAAATTTCAATCCGTTCCAGACTCTCCTGAGAACAACGATGCCAACATCAAGAAAATCGCCAGGGAGGTCTTGGAGAACAGAGCTTACATCTGCTCTCACCCTCTAGAAAGAACATACTGAGCTACTCCCATCCGACCATAATATTATGACTCCTATATTCTGATTGGACAATATGGGTGGGTCCAATTCACAGTGATTTGTATCAGTATCAATTTTGTTTGAAAGCAGTACATCTTTAACATTATTTGTACATTTGGTTGATAATAATGATAATAATAATTTGATTAATTTACATTAGTTAGTTTATTTTATCAGACATGGCTTCAAAGATAGAGATTATTGGATGGTGAAGCATTATATGAAGTTCTATCCAAAGTGCTCCTTATCTTCAGGGCTGTAATGAAATATTGCACAACTACTCATGTGTTAAAGATGCTAGTTTTATTGCTTGTGAGGCTATTTGGTATACAAGGGGCAGTCTTTGTGGGGTTTGGCTTCTACAATATTCCTGAATGGCTGGACAGCTGATGACGGTGTTTTCATATCGGGTGCACACCCCTGAAAAGTGAAGATACTCTTTTCCTCATCTGTCAGAGGCAAGGCCGTCCGCTTGTACAGGAATGAACGCTGCTTGCAGAATCCCCTGTAAGAAGCAATGGAACACATCACGTTAACACAAACATTCAGTTTTAGTTTTTCTCTAATTTCTCCTGAGGTATTTCTTTTAAATAAAGGTTTTATTTGAACCAACATGTAGTGGTGCTTGTTGTACAGAGACGTGTGTCTGGGGATGGCATTGTCTTTGCTGCTGAGGCTGCAGTCCATACAGGGGCCTGGAGCCAGAGCCACGCTCTCCTTTTCTTCTGCTTTGTCCTTACCCAGGTTCATCACAGACAGCTGAGGCAAAGGCTGCAACACAAAACACTGCTGTTGTCTCACCCAGATTTTTCAGTAAAATGCTACCAGAAACATGACAAACTCAAAAAACAAGCACTGATGTACAGCAAGCACAGTAAAAAAACTCTCCTCCTTCACTCTCCTTTTAGCTCTATTTTGGTCTCCACCAAACTCCTGAGAAAAATGTTTTTACGATGTTCACCAGAGAGTCATCTTTGTCAGCTAGTCCACTTTTTATGCTGTTTGGTGCTGAGCAGGTGGTGTACAGGTGGTTTATTAGAGCTTTTTCACTTAAAAGTGCTGCCTGTTATGGCTGGAAACAAGGTAAATAAGTGTGAACTGAAGTTGCAGGCTGTAAAACCAAAATAATGAACTTAAAGATGCTTCAAGGCTCCATAACTACATAGTTGGGGGAAGATTCACTATGTGCGACTCCTTTTACATTACATGTAGTCATTTGATCCATTGCATTTGTATTGGTCAGTGCAGCTTTGAGATCTTCACAAATTCTTGTTTATGAACAACAGTGATGGTCAGATTGACTTTCTTGGGGGTCCTGAAGCAAAAATGAGCCACTGGGCCCCTATTACCCCCCCCATCCATCCCCTTCTCTGCATAGTCTACCATTTGTCTGTGCCAAAATATTGATAAAACACAAATTTAAGTCCTTAAAAAAATATTTCTTCTCAGCTTCTTGCTATAAGTAAGAAGTGTGTTCAAGTATTATGAACACACCACTGTCACATTAGAGATTTCTGTAGTTTTTTTCCTTTTTTTTCTGATTTGAAATGGGTGCGGCTCATTTGAAAAAAGTTGACGTCACACACTTCCACACGCCAGTCAAGATTTAGCAACACTTGACTCAGAACCTGATGACAGTTTGTTGGGTCAAATCAAATCAAATCTGAACCAAATCTCAAACTACACCCACACCCAATAGCTCAAGTTTTGAAATCGTGTTTTTAGGGGCTTTAATTTAGGAATATGCACCATGTAGGTAAAAAATTTTTTGAAACTTAATTCAGACACACAGACCTTCAAGACAGAGCCTCAAGATCAGTTAATAAAGCAAGAACCACTTTAAAGCTTTCCCGTCAGTTGATTGGACTTTTTCATGTCCAGGACCTCTAAACTGACACAAATTAGACCACAGACCCCCATTTGATAAGACTTTGTCTCAGGATCCCTCATCTGATAAGATTTTTGCTTTTAGATGCTTTATTACAGAACATGTATGAAACCCATGACCAGAATAGTCACACATTCTGTCACTGTGTTACTTATGGATGGAATTATGGTGAAAACGAATGATTCCCCTTTTTGCTGGGGACCTCCTGGAACCCCCTGAAGGACCCCTGGGAGTCCCCCGACCCCACTTTGAGAATTATTACTTAAGCACATATTACCAAACTCATTTTCAATCAAAGTACCACAAACTAGTTGACACTCAATAATCCTGAAGCGGCTGGAGGTCCCTGGAGTTCAGGAGTTGGTAATCCAGCCAGTATTATTTGGTCTGAACTATTAATATTAAACAATTACAGTATAATGACAGCAATATAGGATAATCTGCAGATTTCTAGAAATCATTCAACATTAGGACAAAAACTTCATCAGAAAATGAGCCACTGTCCAAATATTCCTCAAATTTTTGTCCAAAAGTTAATCATGTCAACTGAACATACCCTCAGCATCATGCCTGGTTTCCTCAGTGAATACTTCTGGGGCTCATCTTTCAGTATATTCTGAATCTTTCCTGAGTTTCCTCTCATGTGACACTTGAACTCGGGGACTGAACCGTTGCCTTGTGGCTTGGTGTTGCTGCTGCCAGGAAGCATCTTCTTCAGCCAGCGACTGTACTGAGCTCTGGCAGCATGGAGCTGCTCCTGCTGCAGAGGGTCCCCTGAGGATGGAGATCACACCCACTTAAGACTGTGGATTAAGTGCTCAGTACAGTCACTGTTTTACTGTTCATATAACGGATAAACTGAGCGCACAAGAGATGTTTATACTTCACAGGAGGGTTGGACATTTACAATAACAGATATTAACAATTTTTTTATTCAATGCTAATACCATTGAGGTTCCTCCCACACCAAATTTATTCTCCAGTGTGGTGTGGGAGTGTGTTACTCAGCAGCCAAGATTGATACTGGCCCAAATATCCGCCATCTGGAGCTTCAATCAAAACATATCAATATTGGCCCTCCATACTGAAAAAAACACTTACAGTCCAGACAGTTATAGGAAAAAATCCACTTTTGGATAGAGTGCATTGCTCATGCTAGTTACAGCCTAATCTTTCCTATTCATCACACACTGTTTCTTCCCATGTTGATGTTCATTTTTATCAAGTTATTTCCATACTGAAAATGAAATGCCCACACAGCTTGTGTAGCAAGAAACCAACAGAGGCAGACAAATGTTTAACATGACTTGGTATGGCTGAATCCAAACTTACAAATTTTAAACTTAAATGGTTTTACTTAGCCAAATAGGCAGCAGTTTAATATATTGACCTACCTGATATTTACATAGCAGCAAGTCACCTCATTTGGAGAGAATTATGTGGATGCAGACTATGTAAAGAGTTGATATTTGCCATCTAGGGTGTGGCCTTGACAAGCTCTGTACAGCAGGAATTGGGGAGTGATGATATCAACTTCAAACTTTTTCCCCAATAGACTTTTTTTTTAAGAGGGGTGGTGGTCAGCAAACTGCCTGATTTTAAATATCTTCACTGAAGAAAACATGTAAAACTTAACTCATAAAATTCAACAAGTTTCGTGTAACCAGACGTGTGTCCCTAGTCAAACTCCTTGGCTTAACCCCTCATCTTCTCCTACACATTGTCTCTCTTGCTCATCTTCTCCCTTTCAAATTCTAACTGATGCATTAGCAATTTAGTTTTAGGGGTTTCAAACTAGTTCCCAATTTTACTGGACTTTTATTTGCAAGATCATGGTGCTTAACAGAAACGCACTGGATTTTGTTAGCTGGACAGATCACAAACCTATTGAGAACATTTGTACAATAGCAAAAGAGTTCTATGAAACTGAGGTCTGAAAAGAAAATCAAACATTGAAAATATAATAAAGATGTTGCACTCTGTTGTGAATGTTTAAAACAAGTTTTGAGTGCTGTGTTGTGGTTTTTGTTAGACTAACAGGCTCCATTTGCTGCTGTTTATTTCTGTTCGACAACCTGCTGGGATGTATCCATTGTATCTGAATCACTACAAGTAACTCTTATGTCTAAGGTCAAAAAAGAAGAGCTTTAAGACTTCAACCTAAGTAGAAATGGGTCACTTACCACTTATTCTTAGATAATTTTGGTTTTTCCACCACTGTGGGATAAAACAAATATGGAAAAACCATATTGAAGCCATGAACCACAGCTTGTTATGTGGCTTGCAGTAAGTGACACCTTGTGGTTGCATGACATTCTAGTAAATTGAGGCAGCTGTTGGTGGAGAAATTTCTATCTCCCCTATGATTGATTTGTCCTTGTTTGCCTGCTGAACTGAATAACAGTAAAAAATGGTGAGTCTACAAGGAAGGCTTCACTCTTTGATTCTGATGGACTGACACCAAATCCTGGCATACAGCTGATTTCTTAGAATGCTACAAAGAAAATATCTCAATGTGACATCTGGTTGTTAACATTCGTCCAGTTACTCATGGGAAAAGTGAACCTATACTGTACATTAAATGTGTAACACTGCAAGAAGTTAAAAGTGTTGTATATTAATGCAACATAATAAAGTCCATACCAGCCAGGTGAATGGTGACAGGAGGTGTGTTGAAGAAAGGGGGAGGTTTACTGTAGAGCTGAAAGTCCTCATAGCGTTGGCTCCAGGCCAGTATGTCCCGTGAAAGTGTGGGTTTCAACGTGTTGGCATGTAGGATGTTCTCTCTCCATGGCTGGAAGCATAGCAAACAGTAGTATTATCAGCTTAACCCTCTACTGTTACAAACACATGCTATCATTGGATACCTCTGGAGAATAACCAGATGCTCCCAATGTTGCTTTTGCTGTCGTGGAGACAATAAATTATTATATGGCCAAGACAACTGAAACCAACAGCAAGGTTAATGTTATTAGTCATGTCACATTATATGCTACTCTATATGTTATCTAAACATAGTAGGTTATAGAAAAGGAGACCGAGTAAGAAAACAGCCATAAAAACTTTATCCCTGTGCTAAGATTCACAGGAATGCCAATAAACAGAACATTCCTGTTTGGGAACTTTGATGAAACCCCACACTGCAGGAGGATGAAGAATGACATCACCTTCCTAAGCTCTTCCACCCGGGCCTCATCTGGGTGTCTGGGGTGCACTTTGGACTTGTCATTGCTCATGCTTGTGAACCAAATAGTAGAGGGAGTGTTGGAGTCATTTTTAGAAGTCACATATCTCGGTTCCAGTGTAGCACTGAGATACTGCTGACTGTAGGTGAACCTCCGCCCTGGAAACTGAGGAGATGGACAGAGCAGCATTTATGTTCACTTATCTTCTCTATTAGCTTAAAGGATTAGGCTGGTGATATTATATATTTTTTTTATCATCAACAAATCCTATGAAAAGACCAAAACCAACAATGAAGTGATGCTACTAACAAATCTTGCCTGTGTAGCCAAAGCCTAAATTTATCTTTTTCCTAATTATTGTCCAAAAACTATTAAAGCACGTCAAGGAGCCACACTGTTGAACTGGGTGACATGTTGCTTCATTACCATGAACACAGTCAATGGAGTTTATTTTGAGTTAATCCCACATACACCACCCTGCTGCTGTAAATACTCACTAAAGCACCAAATATGTATTAATCCATGGCTGAAAACAAATGTGCTATTTCTTCCTGATTGAGTAATGTTTACTGAAAACTACAATACCCAGATGTTTAAGGAAATTACTGAGACTTTTTTAAAGATGAAGCTATGTATTTGTGAGTGGTTTTTTTTTTAGATTTATATATTGTAGTAAGAATGGGCTTGGTGCTGAGTGTCACAGAAAGACTGAAGGAGATCAGAAAGTATTGGAGACACTGACACATTGTTGGACTTTTCATGGGATTTGACAATAAGAAAAATATTTTTAAAACACTAGTCTTACTCTTCAACTTTATATTTGTGCTGATCAAACCTGAATGCAGGTTTAGATTTTTAGATGCATTTGTCCTTATCTTCCAGACAGCCATTGGTTTACATTCATTTCTGTATGGTCCAAACATCTATTAGTACACTCTTGAATTTGAGTTGTTTTATCCATCACAATAAAAATGCAATCATTTTGTAAGTTACATTATCATTATGTGGTAGTGCAGTTTCAGTGCAGATTTGAACAGCCTTAACTGTGTTACCTCAAAAAGATTATGTAACTCAAAAATGACAAAAATTATGCTACTTGATGAGTTTCATATCGTAAGGAAATGAAACGAAACCAATGGAAGGTGGAAAATTTAATTTGAATTTCTAAAACCCAGTACCATAATATTTAAATAACAGCAAAATAGTTAGCTGTAATGTACTGTAAACTACAAGTAAATAGTAGTATTTGTGATAAAATATGCCAAGCATTGGTATGGTTTTTTAAAGACAATTGCAGACAATTTACCAGATTTGTATGTATTTGGGATACCAAAGGAAACCGACTTCACACACAAACAGGTACGTCTTTTTATGTCTGAGGTGCCACCATGAGCCACCAAGCTATGCTGATACATTAAAATGCACCATATATCTATATATATATATATATATATATATATATATATATATATATATATATAAAACATAGCACTGTACGTTATATCCCACGCTCGTCAAACCTTGGCCATCACTTTGCAGAACAGTTCCTTGGCTTGCTCATTTGAGTTGAAGGTCTGGATGCTGTAGATGTGTGCTGAACTGCCTGCAGCCTGGTCCATCCTTAATACAGCAGCCTCTGGCTTCTGCAACTGCTCACTGTCTTCTTGCACCTTTTTAATATTTTCCTGAAATATAATGAAATGCATGACTGGCTCTGTTAATAAATCAGATTCCACAGAGCAATTTAGATCCTACAGACCTGGATGAAATCCTTGCGCAGTTTGAGCGGCCTCTGCTGGATGTTGTGTTTCCATTTAATGTACTTGTTGTTGTATGTGTCGAGGGGTGCGTGTCTTTTCATGCGAACAGGCAAAGAGGAGGCATCCATCTCAGTTTTTGCTTTAGTATTTTGTTCCCACTGCTCAGAATATGTGCCATATTCCTTGCTCATGCTGAGAATCATGTCAGCTGAGGGGAAGAGGTTGTACTGCACCACATCTTTGAGTTGCCTTACTTGACAAAGCTGGCTTAACCTGCAAATACAAAACATCCTTTTAAGAATATAATAGGTAGTTACAATGGTGAAGTCTATTATGTCATTCATTGCACACTTCATGTCAACAGGTAGCTCTAGCTTAACTACACATCATTTACACTTTTGATCGTATCTCACAATCTTCATTGTAACTTTTGAACAAACTGGACAGCTGGGAAAATTCCCTCTACTGATAAAGACTGTGAGATGCAGTTGAAAGCTACAGAGAAAAAAAGAAACCCATTTTTTTTCAACAACGAACTTTTGCACTAAATGTTTACTTATCATTTGTGCTGACTATTTTGAAATGTGTGCTGCACATTAGAATGGATGTTCATTGTTGATGAAGATCATCAACCGTATGGTTGACCTTGGCAACAGTCTGTGTGACAAAATAATCTCAATCAAAGATTTGAGTTGAGATTATTTTGTCACACATCTGCTGTATTGTTTTAGATTTTAGTAGCAATTGGTTTACATTAGTTTCCACACAGTATGAGAATCAGTTAGCAAATTTTTGGAACTTACTTGGGTTGAATAATCCACTACATTGAACATGGAACATGGGCCAGGACATGGGCAAAAAAAAAATCTCAAAGTTTCTGGTGCAAACAGATTACTATCTGGTTTCCGTGCTCACGAGGAAGTATGTAGTGTGCATGGGATATCTGTTGGAGGACAGGACACAAGGAGACCAACCAGAGCATTTCGGCCTGCTATGTTTCTGTGTGGAAATAACAGTACAGGAATTAGTTGAGCTATATTTTAACCTTGGACTTCATTATAAGGACATTACAGCTATAGTATCTGCACCAGATAGTAATCCATGCACACCAGAAATTTTAAGATTTTTCTTGTTTGCTCATATCTCCTTTTTTGCCTATGTCCCCTTAGTGGCTCCATAGTTCACTGCTTACTTTTCATTTGTAAGAAGAAAAATAGTTTTTTTTGGATGATACTGCCTATCAAGCCAGTGGGTCCAGCCTAAGCAGGTACAATGTAGATGTAAGGCCCAGTAAAGCCACCGAGTATCTGCTCTTTTCTTGGATAAGAGTAAGGTTCAAAGGCAGTTTTAAGGTACATTAGGCCAGAGCTAGAGAATGGTGTCACCTGTCAAGAGGGCTAAGTAGATTTATGACAGCACAGCCTGATACCCACAGCAGGGCCTAATGGTAGGTCAACACCATTCAACATGCTCACCCAACTTTTGGGACATTTCTATGTATAGTCAGCTGCCATCGCTAATTGACTTTTATCCCTTCTGCTAACCATATAATCATTTCACTTCACATGTAAATAAATAAAACAAATCTGCAGCTCCCCTCAGCTCTACAGTGCATTTTAGCATCTTTCAGCTCATGGTTTGCAACTTAAATGTTTGGTTCATTGCTGTCATCAGCTTTGTTTCCAGTCAGCAGCTGTTTTCAGTGAAGAAGCTCTTATAAATTCACTGTATGCTACTAGCCAGCACTAAATGGCAGAAAGACAAAGTTAATGACCAGCTGGTGAACATAGAGAAGCATTTAGCAGCTAAAGAGCCAGATATCTCCTTTGTGAGTTGGTGGACACTAAAATTGAGCTAAAAGGAGAGTAAATATCAGACTTACATCCACTAGATAATATCACATTTGCCAGAAACACTACACAAAATGAATGCAAATGTTGCTCCATGTCTGCAGGAATTTGTGGCCTTCATACTGTGATACGTCCATGTTGTTTTTACAGCTTGTCCCGCTGCCACCAAGTGGCCCAAAAATTCAGTTAATGCTACTTTAAACACAATAGCATGGTTTGTTGTGATGTACAGTATACATGATTTGTAGTAAATAGGGTAAAATATGCAAAATCACAGGTAGAGTCCTTAAAGGCCACTGTAGTATTATTATATTTGTACCTTGACAAAGCCTGGAAGCAGGAATGGGGGATCATTCCTCTTATGTAGACCAGAGGCATTCTCATGATGGTCTCTAGTGGCTCAGAAAGACAGATAGGACTCAGACCCACATCCAGTGAGTCATAGATGCGTTTGAAGAAACCCAGGTTTGAGTTGTAGAGGACTATCACCTGCTCTTCCTCACTCCCACTTAGTCTGCAAAACATCACACAAACTGTAGGATTGTCAGTGGAATTTAAACACTCTATCCAAATAGACAGCACAGCTGAAAACTGTTAACATTAGCTGTAAGGGCAAGATAGTGTTCATGGACTTACTTCATAGGAACAGCCTCCCAAAGTCTCTTTACTGCTTTATGTTTCAGCCCTTCAAGAACAAAGATGTGTGTCCTCATATCTAGAACGTGAAATCCTGTAACAAAATCCAGATCCTTGCTCTCATCATGCTTGAAATTAATTATGTAATTTGTTAGGGCTCTCTCTATGGTTTCCAGTGAGCGCGAGCCCAGGTCAAAAGCTGCCGCATTGATTCGGAGGATCTCTGTCCTCAGCTTGGTCATCACAGGGAGGTTGTTGCATCCAAAGAGGTAGATGATCCGTCCAAACAGACCATCACAGGTGCCTGTTTCATTGAGTGGGCAAGCTATTTCAACATCGACTTTGAGTTGAGAATTGGCATCAAAGTAATGGCCCTGTGGCATGGGCGCTCTGCTAGTTCCTGTTTCTGTCATCTTCCTGCCCCAAGCACTTCTCTCCCTGTCCGACAGTGGAGGTGGAGGGCAGCATTTGATTGGCAGGCGCAGCTTCAGACTTCTCTTCCCAAGTAATAGCTCAGAGAGATTGAGGCACACAATACCATGAGAGTTAAAAACCATCATCTTCTCTTTGAATGGTGCTGCATTACTCTGCGTGTCATCATCTGACCCAAACATTGCTTGAATTTTTGGTGTTTCTTCCAACTTTCTGTCACGATCATGAACCTCTATCTCCAGAGGTGGACCAGAGAAGAATTCTTGGAGTTCTCCAGGAGTCATCAAGCCAGTCAGGATCACATTCACATCTCTGAAGTAGATGTCAGTACCGTGCTTTTGAAAGCTGGTTCTGTGCATATTCAAGTTATGGAACTTATACTGGCAATAAACAGGCACACATTTTTCCTGGGAAAGAGAAATTTTCAATTTTAGCCTTATCTCAAAGGTCACCGCTGAATGTAAAGCTTGTAAATCAAAGCTATTGTACTGAAATGTATTCATCTTTGTGAATAAGTATCAAATGAGATGGATGTCACACCTCTAGGACATGGAAAGGGGTCGGGGTTGAAGGCATTGAAGTGGCTGACAAAATGGTGATGACCAGTGGATTGAGTACAGCCTTCAGTTGGTCAGATATTAACAGCCTGTCCAGAGAGATGTTACACATCACCTCAAATACACCAGCTGAATGGACTCGGAAGCAGTCATCCAGTGAGGCCTCACCTGGTGGATAGACACAAAAATAAGAGACTACATAGTTTAATTTCATCAGTGTCTGAAATTTAAAATTTATTGACATGACATTCATCATGCCCAGAAGATGAATTCTAATAACTTTGGTTACCCCCTAAATTTTGATTTAGCAAAATCCTCAAAATTTCAATTTGTCTAATACTTTTTGACCAAATACTTGCAAACTAATGATATGCCAATCAGCCACAGCAAATGTAGAAAATGTACATATGCTAACACCCTAAAATAAGATGGTGAAAATGGTAATCATTGCATGTGAGCATGTTAGCATGCTGATGTTAACATTTAAGCTCAAAGCACCACTGTGCCTAAGTACAGCCTGGCATAGCTATAACCTCATGATAAAACAAGTCATACCTAATAATTTCACTTGAACAGTAAGTGCATTAGTCCACATTTTTGCCGTCATATGACCAGAATTCCTTTATATTTAGCCAGATGACTGACAGGCAGGAGCCAGAAAAAACACAGGCTATTTCTGCCCCATATATAATGCTGTTAATTTTTTCATCTTTGAGGGGGTTGCAGATAGGTTCTGCTTTGTTTTAAAGGGGAAATCCACCAATTTTACACATCAACATTTATTCACAGGCGTTGGGGAGTAATACTGCATATGTGAGAAAAGTAGTGTAAAGCCTTTTGTGTCTCCAGAGGGAGCTGTGTGAAATCTGATAAATTGCCTCAAGTGATGTCACTTGAGTCAGTGTTGGTTGGGTCTGAAGACTACAAGTTTGAAAATGAAAAAAATCTGGAGGTGTGAAGTTAGAAAGAAGTGAGGTTACCAGACCTCTGTAGCTCCTCATCTCTGCATCATAGCTTTAATGCTAAATCAGTGGGGTGCTCTTTAAAGTGGCCACAAGCCAAAAATGGTGGGAGCCACTTTTAGTGGCTATTTGTGTAAATAAAAGTTTGACTCACCTGCCAACAAACGAATGGGACTGATTTCAACTGAAGCAGTGTCAATCTTTTGTATATCCTCGAGGTTGAAAGCATCAGTTGTGGGTTTTTGAAAACCTGTTTCGGTATAGGTAAGACATTATTTATAACAAGGGTTATGGAAAATATTAATTTCCATAACTAATTAATCAATTTCCGCAATTAATCATTGCAGTGAAAGAACTTCAAGTTCTGTACAAAAGTGGCAATATTTTTTACTTTTTCTCACCTGTGTCTGGGTGCATCTCTGGATTGGAATTAAACATTATATCCTTTTTGTGCTTTTTAGATGTGTGTGACCTCTTCTCACATAAGATTCTCAGTCTGTTTACCGTAGACTTGACACCACCTTAGAGTGAAGATATCATTTTAATTATACAGTTTTTCCATGAAAAGACAGTTTAAACCATATGTAAAATTTTTTCAGTCATTTGGGGGCAAGTTGAAATTGATGCTCACCACACATGTCTGTTGCATCTTCAGCATGTTCCTGTGGTGGCCTGAACACTTTGAGTCGTTCATAGCGAGCCTGGCTGGACAGTTTGTCTTTACTGTTCCATATCTGAAGCCTGATCTTATGAGAAAGTAGACTGATCACCATGTCCCTGTTGACTTTGACGTTGAAACTCTGGTTCCAACCAACCCATGTCTGGTCTCCCTCATGCCATGTTCTCAGAATCTGTTCCAAACTTTACACATTAATCTTTTGACATATTTTGCATTTACTATTTTACATTTTATTCAACAGCAGCAGGAGGTTTTTAAGTGTGCTTGTTGCCAGAAATTATAATTGCTATGATGACAATAATAATCCATGTACAGTGACGGGTTATTTTACTGTAACTCTAGACTATGTTGCTACTTTATTTTCGTTCATTCAGGATGTTCATGAATTGTTGATGAAGGGGAAACACACACACAGGCATCAGATGAGGGTTACCTTGATCTCATCTTCTTTGTACAGTTTTGCTACTGGCCCAAACATAACCAGGTCCACTTTGACCGTCTCTGTATCACCTGGCAACAACTTGTACTCAATATGATAGCAGCCCTGAGCTTTATGAGCTTTGACCAAGAGAGTAGATGAGTCCTTCTTCATTTTCTTGGCCTTTTCAGCAGCTTCCTGGACGTCCGCCTCTTCTCCTAAAAAGCGACATGTGTTTGTGAATGAGATCAAGGATGAAAGAAATCTGTAATCTCTGTTTCTTACGTCATAGTTTTGATTTGTATTACATTTCACTGCGCAAAGATTCATACACCAACTCATCCTACTGACTGTCAGAGTACTATTCAATAACCATGTGGAGCTTATATTGATATTTTATATATTCTGTGTGACAAACCTACCTCTTGGAACAGCTAGAACAACGTGAACTGTCCATGTGACGTCATAGGAGCTGTCATCTGTGTTTGTTGTAATATCCTCAGTTGAACCTGACCTGTTTTCCAACCCATGCTCCGTGGATGACAAATCACTCTGAAGGACAAGGACATCTTCCTGTCCTTTATCCTGTCCTGTATCCACTCCATCATCACACTGACCCGTCTCTGACATGTTGGCCATGAGGTCTGACTCCACTGTAATACTTTCCATGAAAATCACTGTAAGAAAAGACAGTTAGTCACAATTTAACCTTCCAAAACATGTAAATTTTCAACATGTGTCAATTTCATTAATTTACAACTTAATTTGAGATATTTGACAATAATTGTCAATTGAAGGTGTTATTAATGATTGATATTTACAGGTCTTAAATATTTTCAGGTGCAAATTAATGATCATTTAAAGGGGTTTTTATTCAGTATTCGGGTCTTATGGGTTTAGATTTGGGGTAAAATAATGGATGAATTGACTGTAATGCAGTATATTAAGTGTTTTTAATGGGTCGTCTGTATGGAGTAAGGAGTGTTAAAGGAGTCAAACACCCTTAAAATTTACAAAATAACATTACAGGTACCCCTTAATTTGTATAGATACCCCAATATACAACAATGCATGAATTTATTTATTAATAGTGCCCTTAAATTCTATTAAAATATCTCAGTTACATCATTACTAATTGATTGATTGAAGGAATTTTATGGGGAAAAAATCTCATAAAAAGGACTTAGTTTCATAGTTCAAAATGAGGCTTTGACAGTCAGTTTTATGTTAAATCTTGCCAGCTATAAATAAGCTAACGTTAGCTCTACCTGGTGCTGTGCTTTGTCATTAACAAAATAGGCTAAGTGAGCTCATTCTGGAAGTGCAATAAAATAAGAGAAAACACTACAATTCCCCTCACAAGTAGCTTTCTTGTTTTAGTGCAAATATTAATAATTAAATAATAGGCTAATACTTTGCTTTTTTCCCTCTTTCTGTTGTGCCCACCTCAGCTCCTGTTCGGTCCGGATGTGAAGACTCTTCTGGAAGAATTCAGTTTGAAGCAAGTCGTGTCATTTAATCAAACACACCTCTCTACTTCTCGTCACTTCACCTGGACTAGTAGTTCCCAAGCTGTTAACTCGCTTTACTTACACGTATCAAATGTTAAGTGCAGTAGTGAAGTTGTCACATAACCTTCAACCTAACCACAACCTAATTTACTGAGTGTAACGCGTCGCCATGGCAACCAGTGTAGTGAAGGAAGTGAGGTGTGTCGCTGCCCTCATGTGCTGTGAGACTATCGGAATTTGTTTTAATTCAGTTCAATTTAACAAGCTTTATTTGCATGAACGTCATTAGAACAGTGGTGGAAAGTAACTTAATACGTTTACTCAAGTACTGTACTTAAGTACAATTTTGAGGTACTACTGTACTTGAGTATTTCCATCTGATGCTACTTTATACTTCTACTCCACTACATTTATTTAACAGCTTTAGTTACTTTTCAGATGAAGATTTGACACGATGGATAATATTACAAGCTTTTAAAATACAACACATTGTTAAAGATGGAACCAGTGGTTTCCAGCCTTTTTGGCTTTTGACGTCTTACAAAAAGCAGTGTGTAGTCGGGCTCACATTTCAGATGTGAGTTGTTAACAGCTCCACCAAATTGACCACCACCTGATTTTTCTCTCTAAACTTCTCACATGGTTTCATTTCAATAAAAGTTCAAATGATCCAATATTTCACCAAAAATCAAAGATTAGAAAAAAAAGTCCAAAAACTGAAAACAGATTTGTGTATCAGAACTTTATTTTTTCTTCTTTTCTCTCCCATTAATCATCTCACGACCCCTCAGATTTATCTGGTGACCCTTTGGAGGGGCCCGACCCCTAGGTTGGGAACCACTGGACTATATATATAGGCTAGATTACACATAGGCTATGAAAACTCAAAGAAAGATCTACTAGACTAATAAAGACATAAATAAAAATCTAGACACACATTGATATACATTATATACTGTGTATCAGAATAGGATATCTACAATAAGTGATGAAAAAACCTTTTCTGCATACAAACAAGATCATGTATGACAGCAGGGCACAAAGCAAGGTGCAATCTGTGCAAATAAATAAATAAATAGGCGTGCGTTTTAACCCTGCATACAGCATGCTGTAAAAATTCTTCAGTTGAATAAAGACTGTCTACCTCTGCTGCACAGCCTGTTAGTCTCTTGGGCATCTTACATCTTAGCAAAGTCTAACCCAAGTGAATGACAAAAGTTTACACACCTGGTGGCAATTATACTCAAACAAAAAAGCAGTTTGAGACCGTTATGCATAGTAGGGCCATGTTACTGACTCCTGGTTGGGACCCCTGGTTTTGGGTTTGGGGGGCAGTGCTAAATTCAAATCTGCTCCGTTTTAACACACGCCTCATTCTAGCTCCGCCAGTCTGCCCACAGTCTGCTGAGAGGATGAATGTGCTGCGTGCGCTGGCGGATTTTGGAAGAAACAAAGTAACTCTGTTAAGTTTGTGGAAATATGATGTTGCTCAGTAGAAATGATGGATGCGATAGACTCCATTGATCCATACAGCCGACCAGCGCGCAGGACACAATGGATAGTCAGCACTCTGGCTTACCATTACGGACTGGACCGGGGAGTGGAGAACGAAATTATAGTTCTAGCCACCGGGCTAGATCAATACCTACAGGAGATTTTCCATCATATGGACTACCAAGGTGGAGGCAAAATCCCCGTGGAGGACTTTAACATCTTGTGTGACATTCTGGGACTGAACAAAGACTTGGAGGATTCAGAATGCGCCGGTGTTTTACCCAGCGAGCTCTCTTTCAGACACTTTCACGCCAAACTGTGCGGGTACTTCAGCACAAAGGCGGGGTGTCAGTATGAGAACGGCCGGCTGCTGGTCGGGAAGGACAGCGAGCATATAGAGACTCAGATCCGCCTGAGAAGCCCACTGAAGCGGCGAGAGAAGCTGCTGTGTGTGGGAGTGAGCGGCGGGTCCTCGCCGTCCCCGGAGGGACGGCACGCCTCCGGCTGCAGGCTCGGCTCCTGCACCAGGGAGTGTTATGAGGAGATAGTGGCACTGGAGGAAGCAGAGGACCGAATATCAAAACTGGAAGATGAGAATGCAAGTCTGAGGGAGCTGATTGAAGACATGCGAGCCGCACTTCAGAGCAGTGATGCCCGCTGTTTGGCTCTGCAGGTGAGTGCGTGTGATATGCTGGTATGTAATGATACGAGAATATTCAGAGGGGCTAAACTAATAAAATCATGCCAAGGGTTTGAGTTGGATGATGATGTCCATATTTTTTTTAGAAAGTAGCCTAGTCATGATTTCATTAGGGTGGATACAAGCAGCAGTCTTAGGGAACAATTTTAGGGAACAGGGGTACTGCTCACCAAACTTGCCTCTATTTGCTTTGGGCCCCAGACAAATGCTGCCCCCACCTCTCAAAACTGTGGTACCATTTTCTTACAAGACAACCTTTTGTTTAATGACACAAAATAAAGTCCTCCAAATGGAGTCCCTGATAGTCCATATGATGCAGCTAAAATCTACAGTAGACACTGAGCTGGAAAAGTTCCAGTGTACTGACCTTGTGCTAAGGTTTGTTGTCAAAATACAATTTGCAATGCAATAATGAACATTCAAGCACAGTGTTCACTTTCATGTTTATGTTATGGGACACAACTGCAGAACATCTGGACCAAAGTCAGTTTAATAAATCCATTTAGAACTTATTAACATTTCCAACTCCAGCTGTAAATATTTATTTGCAGATGACTTAACTTTTGCTGTTGGCTTATGAGACAGTAAGAAAATGTTGACCCTTAATGACTATTAAAATGCAGAATAACAGAATTGATCTGCAGTAAAATTAGAAAGTGAGAAACCCATTACCCCTTATTTATGTCTTACTAAACTTTCTAACTGCAAACTTAAAGATCCCTTCCAGACATGTTTTAAGATGTATTTAAATACTCTACTCTTGAAGAATAAATTGTCTGAAATGGCTTTTCCACAAAAAAAGTTCAATTATCTTGTTAAAACCCTTAAAATTACATCTACTCCTTCTTTCTCATTTAAAATTCCTGAATCTCTGAGTATGTAAATATATTTCATTTAAAACGTTTAACTACTAGATACAAGATGTCTCCTTCACTGTAAAGTTTATTCTCAGTGTTTGTGCACTGTTCAAGTTTCCACATCACACTTATGTAAACTGAATACTGGACCAGGATTGACTCCAAACTAGTTGTGACGTCACATATCATGCTCATAGGTCCGCCCCTTAAAATCGGATTTTCAATGAACTCAGAGAAATTTTCCACTTTCAGCAGATGAATATGAAAACAGCCTCCTAGTGTCAAACTCTGCACATACATTATTGGACATCTAGAAAACTTACCTCCATTAATTGTTTATGACTCATCAGCAAGAGAGGTTTTTCCACAACATAGCAACCCAAAAGTTCTCATTAAAGCAGCAATAATCAGTTTTTTATATATGTTTTTGGCCACTTTAAGGTAGCGGAACAAGCTGTACATGCACAATACTAATGTATTGTCACCTTTGTCAAAATTGTTGTGGTGAACATTCTAGCAAACATGCCTATTATTTACACATCCAGCAGACATTTGCACAAATTTTGGGTCATGTTTCTGTGGATTTAGAAGAGATTTTTCACTAAAACTGTCTATCTGCTGTGTCTGGAAACCAGGCTGATGTGAGTAGCGAGACTGAACCAAAACTCTTAAAAAGTTATGGGCCATAAAATCAAAACAAAGAGCTGAAAGACACTAAAACAGTCTGTGGAGCGGAGAGAAAATGTAGAGTGGGATGATAAATTTCTGTAGGTTTGTTATTATCACTGACAAATTTCATATTACATTACACTCATTTGATCAGTTGTTGATATGAAAATGCTAGTTGCAGCTTTAATGGCTTATTAGTGATCTATAAAGCATTAGTAAATGCTTTAGAGTAATGCTACCCATTATTAAAACCTTTAGTTACAACATATAAACTCTTAAAAGGTTTGTAGATAGGTGCTAACAAAATTGCACCTGCTGGTACATTCCAGGTATTTTAGGGAATATCTTCCAAGATCTTCTGGTCCCGTGTTGTTCATCTGTTACCTACTGTTGCTCTCTCCAGGTAGGACTATGGAAAAGCCACTCCAAGCATAAATCAGAAGAAGGTTGCTTTGTTGCCCACCAGAAACAAGCAGCCCAGAAAAGTATGAGCAATTCCAACCTGAAAAACAGCACCTACAGCAACCTGAAGAGCCTGCAGAACATTATCCATGAGATAGAGCTGCTGCAGAACTCCAGAGACCAACAGGTAGAGGAAGCCATGCTGTGTAATCAGAGACTGGAGCAGGAACTGTGGAGCTCTAAAGAAACTGTGGCGGCACTGGAGGACTGCAACCGAGTCCTGAAGAAGGAGCAGGTGGGCATGAGGAGGAAGGTGGAGGAGGCCAGGCAGGCGCTGCTTAGCGGCCTGGGGAAGGTGAAGGAACTGGAAGCTAAAGCCAGTCATGTGCCGGCGCTGCAGAGACACATCCTCCAGCTGGAATCAGAGCTCCTCTACTACAGGTAATAACACTGGGAACTGTGTCACATCTAGCATTTTAGAACAACAAAACTCTACTACATCAATGTTAAGCCAGAAGTATAATAAGATATTACCACAGCTCAGGAATTAATCAATAAATGACTCAGGATAAGACTGCATCCTATACAATCACTGGACTATCTTGACAAAACAGGAAGTTGTTACTCTGTGAGGGCACAAACATTTACATTTATTTGGATTGGCATGTCAAATTATTTATTGTTTTCTCCATGACAGCCCCCAAACTATGAAAAATATATCAATTTTAGAGTTGTTATTTCTATACGTGGACATATAACAACTTCATCTCATCCAAATAGGACTGCAGCTAACAATTATTTTCATTATCGATTAATCTGCTGATTATTTTCTCAATGAATTGTTTGGGCCAGAAAACAGTGAAAAATGTCTGTAACAGTTCCCTAAAGCCAAGATGATGTAATCAAATTCACAGCAGTATGATTATAAATAGTGATATGATAGTGATGAGATTATAAAAATAGGCAAAAGACTTCGTTCTTCGAGAGAGATTGGTGAGACAGTTTGGTGGCAGGCTTTACACCTCTGCTTTCGAGTGTGGCCTTTTGGAACATGTGCAGTTGTATATATATATGTGTGTGTGTGTGTGTGTGTGTGTGTGTGTGTGTGTGTGTATAGACACAATTACCTTAAGATGTGGATCAACAACACATCTGGGGACCTACTCATTTGCAGCATGCTGAGGCATTAACTGGAAGGTAGGGCCATTGAGGACAGTGAGGTCATGCTTTCTGTATTTTTCCAGTAATTATGTGAAATAAAATTTACAGACGATATACAGTAACTCAACAGTTAAAACTGAGTGCAGAGTGCAGAATTCCAAGAGTGATGCAATTGCAACACACTCTTTGCAATATACTGTAAATTCTGATATGACAATTTCATTCTTTTTACCCAAGAAATAAAGATGTTTCTTCAATTTTTCCCTTGATTTGACTTTAAAAGCGGGTAGATGCAGTAAAAAAATAAACAAATACTCCCCTGAGGTCATAGAGAAGGGAGTTTGGAGTATCTTTTTTACCTCTCCATTAGATCTAATCAGCTGTCAAATCCAGTGCAGAACAAGTGTCTGGCTGTTCATCATGTCATGAAAAAGAAGGGGTTTGTTTGGGCAAGTTATCGCGTTATCAAGGCCTTTTTGGATTGAATGAACCGTCATGAATTGTAAGTTCTCCTAGAATAAAATGACTCTGTTTACTTCTGGCTGCATGCCTGGAAAACGCTGCCATGCTATTTATGAAGGTTTGATGTGGTTTACTATTCCACTTTTCAGCCTTGTTGTGTTTTACTTTATTTAACAGGCATCGTGTGTGGCAGGTTGGTCCTGCCTGAGCTCCACTACTGTTAGGAACTACTCATTTTGGTGGAAGTAAGGGTGTAATTGGACTTTTAAAGTACAAAGCCGTTGGTTTAATGTTTATCTCTGTGTATGTTGTCCCTGCTCCAACCATGTAATCAGTGTCTGCAGGTCTGGCTTTCTTAGATAGCAGATGTCTCTAAATGGTTGTAATATCTATATAATGCTGTTATTATGGGCTCTAAAGCACAACCGACTCATATGATTAAAGTCTTCACTGCTACCTGCCTTTAGGTGATTCAAAATAACAAATTTAGCCAACACAATTCCTTTCCTTTAACACTAAACTCCACTAATCTATGCAGGCTGTGTCCCAAAGTCTTTTCACTGCCCTTCCATTGATACCCTAATAGCGAATAATTCAACACCACAAAGGCTCTGACTTGCCAAGAGGGAGCTCCATTGAGTGAGAGCCTCAGCAGACTAACCATTCTCATCAATCTCCGTTCACTTCTTTCACTGCACTCCCAAATGAACAATACCACATAGGCACCCCCGTCCTATGGATCTTAGCAACCAGGCTCCACGAGTATTCCCACTGAAAACCTCAGTCCTCGCTCGGTCACGTCTTTTAAGGACACAGTTAAGAGAGAAAGGTGCCAGTTGAGGTGTTTTGAGGTGTCTTTTTTGTCCCTTAAACTATATGGCACAAACTTAAGATGAAGTCATTACTCTGTCAACATGCTGTTCCAGTATCAAATGTCTGGGATCATATGTAGCGAGGTTTAGAGATGCAGTAGTGTGTCAAGGGGTCTGTTGAAATGATCGACCGTAACTTTATCCCTGCGGCTTATTTCTAAACTGCTGTGACAAATAATGAGATTAACTCAGATGCTGCTGGATCTCAGCGATACAGAGTTACAGGGCTGGGGGGTGGGGGGGCGAGTGCTGGCACTGCTTCTCCGCGGTGGATTCCACTTAAGCGCTGTGATAATAAAGATGAGGATAGACAATGCTTAATGGGTCCTTATGATGTTGAAAGCCCCTAGTGTGAGCCCTATCCCATCAGGATAGCAGCCCATTTTACCTGGCCTAGTGGACCACTGAGAATTTTTTTTGCATCCAGAATGTTTAAAGCAACAAAATACAGTTAGTTGCTGCTGAGTTAGATGAGAGGATCAATATACTACCCGCATGTGAGAGTGGTATCAATCATCTCATCTAACCTCAAAAGAAAGAAAGCGAATAAGCATTTTTTCCAAAAATGTGGAACTGTTCTTTGAAGTGAACATGTGTTTCATCTTGATTCCCTTTTTTTTGTGTTTTTTAACATTTGATGAAGTACCATTTTCTCATCTAGTAAATCCCTGTTAAACTTTCTATCAGAATCGCAGCACAAGTCTGTTTAAAAAAATGTGGTCATCAGTATGAAACCTAAGATGTGTGGGTGTTGTTGCATAACATGTCTGTGATTTGTTTGGATTCTATGCTAGAACGGAGCAGAGGCCGAGACCTCAACAGGAGTTAATGAGTACAGAAAAGTCATTGTATGGCCGTGATTGTCTAAAAGTGGCACTTTTAGCTCTGTTTCTTGAGCAGCAGAAGGTAAAAGGAGTCTAAATCAGTCACTCTGGCCTATAAAGCTTTGTGTGGGCCAGAGGGATTAGACAATAGGAAGCACATCGAGAGGAACAAAAAGACATGAGGGGGAGGAAAAGCCTACCATCTGGAGGAAGAGGCAAACACTCAACTGTTTGTTCATGAAATGACGGACATGTTTTGCAAGGCCCACAGGAGAGGAACAGCTCCCTTCAGCTTTCCATCTTCTTTTTGTGCTTCGGAGAAAACAGAGTGGGGAAACAAAATCACTCATTCAAAGAACTCTAGTCGTCTTTCGTCTACAACTTTTTAGTTGTATCATCCTCTTGATTCCAAATGTCTCTGTTTATATAGTCCAGGGATTTCTAGAGAGCATACCCAAGCACATATATCCTAAGTGCTGCAAGTTTAAAACTCACTTTTCGTTTTAACGGCACGCCTGCAGGCTTCTTCTCTGTATGCCTCTAACCCCTGGCCCTCTGAAGGCAGGCCCCAGGGGAGGCATAATCTCCCAGCCTTTTCATGCTCTCTGCATGGCGCCTGAGAGCGGAGGGGAGAGGAGGGTCTAGCAGACCATTTATCTGCCTCTGCGCAAGAGCAGCATTGTGTGGAGCAGGTGCTGCCACGGCATTCTTACCCTTTAAATAATGTCCAAAGGACACACTCGAGGGATGTCTAGGACCCATGGCATTCTGCTGCTGCCTTACTTGTTGTTCTTGAACAGCCTTCAAAAACCTGCACTGCCAAGTGGGCTCGTTTTCACATTGAACCGCTGCCCCACTCTCCCTCTCTCTGGTTTGGAGGTATGCTGACATCAGCAGAAATACATCACACACAAAATATCTATAAACTTATGCCACCCACCCTTGCTGGACTTCTCTCCCCGTATATTTCCCTCCGCTTTTAATACCCTAGTTTGTTTGACTTTGGGGGTTTCTTTGCACTTTTCTTGCTAAGGAAAGCTTAAACACCCTCTGTAAATGTTACAGACATCGGTTTTTGGATTAAGTCCTCAGCTGGTGCTAAACAATAATCACATCTCTGAAGCTGCTTTATTTGTATCCCAGAAACCACCTCATATGTACGAGCACAACCCAAGAAGACTTGATTGATAACCATCAGCTATGTAAACACGACCCCTCACCCGTCTCCGTCATGCTGCAGGACACCAACAAGCGGTGAACTTCAAGTTCAAGCTCAGGTTTACAGTGTGCCCTCATTTGTAACCCCTGCAAAAAAAAGGAGACTGTCATTGACTGATGACACCTGAAAGAGGAAACTGCTCTTCAGGGAATGGAGGAGGGGAAACAGTGATGAGGGGGGGTAGTGTTGATGGAAAGTTCACTTCAGCGCTGCGCTGTGATAAACACAGGGAGGACTCGGAGTGTCCTGGCTCTAACAACAAACAGCTGGACTACCCCCCACTGGCCTTAAGAACGGCTTCAGACTTTTGCTAATAGGGCAGAATACAGGATACTATTAATTAGAAATGCCCTGACACAGCACAACAGAGCTCTTCATGTATAATTTCACTCTTCTGTGTGTGCCTTTAGGGATGTAGCAGTAATTAACTCTACATTATATAGGCTACAAAGTGCTTCCAGCTCTTTCCATTAAGAATAATATAATATATAATCACATGTAGTATAGAGAAAGTAGTGTAATAAGATTACAATAAGTAATGTACATACTCGAATTTCTAGTGAGTTTACAGCTGAGACTTTAATGTTATTCTCAAAGTTTAAGGGCATTCCAAGTCTCAATTGACAGTAATTCTGTCAGAGATTAGCCAAGAGGTGCCTTTGAGGAGTCTGATAAGCCAGTGGGAAAAGCCAGATACTGTAGACAGTTCAGGAAATGTTAAATTGATCATCTATCTGTTCAATTTGAGTAGTATTTCCTTCTAAACAATGAGGTCTGTTTCAAACTTCAAGGGTAAATTCTGCCTTGATTCCTTCTAAAAAACCTTTTAAACCCTCTAAAAATCATGACCATCAGAAAAATGTGTTTATTTCAGTGTTTATCTTCTGAATGGGACCACAGGCAAACTGCACAAACTGCAAAAATGTTGTTATATTTATAAGATAATAATAAGATTTTATGGCCAGAATATTTTCAGCAATAGACATTTCATGTATTTGCACTCTGTCTCTAATTGCCTCTTTGTGTAGTGTCCTCCTTTCCTTAGCACTTGCAGTTGGTAGTTGGTTTTGCCAAATAAACCAGGATTGAAACCTGAAGGATTAAAACTCCAAAATTTAGGGGCAGCAGAACAAACTATAAGCACATTTACATATTCTCACCCTATAATGTTGTTATGGCAAAAGTATTAGCAAACAGTTGCCTATTTACATGCCCAGCAGACACAATGCAACATTAACTCTAATTTGGGGTCGTGTTTCTGGCCACCTGATGGATGTAAGTCCAATATTCACTGTCCTTATAACTCTGTTTTGGTCACTGCTCTCTAGATATCTGTTAACCAGTGTCTGCTTTTTGGTGCTGAGCAGGTAGCATCCAGTCGGATTGTCAGAGCTTTTAGCTGAAAACAGTTGCTAACTGCTGTTGGAAACAAAATTAATGAACGCAGTGAGACTGAACCAAAACAGTAAAGTTGTGTGCCAGAAAATCAAAAACACTGAGCTGAAAGATGCTAAAAAGCTCTGCAGAGGAGCTGTAGAGTCGCTGCGATTGACCCCTTTCACATTACATATAGTCAATTGATCCATTGTTATCGTACTGCTGTATGTGTAAAAACAACATATATGAACTCTCCAGGTCGAGTTGCAATGTGGGTAATGTAGGCGTCAGGTTTTAACTAGGAAAAATAATGTGTGGAATAAAAAAGACAGTATCTCTGGTTCTGCTGCATCGATGTTGATCCTTTTTTTCCACTGTGTGTCTGACAATTTTACAGAAGTGCAATGCAAAATTGGTGGCATAATCTTCACAAATTATCACTCATTGGCTCAATATGCAAAAAGAAAATAAAAAACTACAGGCTTACACACATTACACTTTGAAGTCTGCAATATATACTTTCTCTCTCTCTCTCTCTCTCTCAGCAAAATATGTTAAATGAATGGATATTTTCATTTTGGCAAGTCAAACCCACCCATGCTGCTTTTGCGTTTGGTACATTGGCGAGAGTTATGGTGCCTGTCTAATGAAACGCTGATCAGATTTAGTCTCTGTCTGCTGTATCCCACAGTCTGACCACTTTCCAAGATGTCTGTCTGGACTACTTTCAGGTTTCTCTTCTCATCTTGTTGGAATTCCCATGCTCAGCACCACCACCTAACACTTCAGGGTACCTCATCACAGTCAAACCATGTGATCAGGAACCTTCCTTAAACAGTATAAATCTCATGCACGGTCAAAAACAAGTTTAAAACTGAGCTAACAATCGGAAAGTCTTTCTTTTTTTGTCTTTCGAGACACAAAGCCGTTTTTTTTTTTAACCTCTATGCATATCAAAAGCCTTGCTACAGTATTCACTGGACACAGGCTGCAGCCTCTCTACAACAACTGTCAATTAAAGTGCAATTAGTCACACCAAAGCCTGCATTTGAAAAAAGCCCTCCACCAGTTCATTCCAGAGTCAGAGTGTCTCCACAGCAACCAGTAAAGTTTTGTGTGTGTTCACGTCCATGCACCAGTTGCATGTTGGTCCGGCTGCAGCTGCCGGTCCTCGTGAACTACACAACTCCTTCTCTCCTCCAATGTGGCCCCCCAGTAACTTAAACATGACTCTCTGATTGATTGCCTGAAATCATGCTGCAATTATTGACTTTCAGTGAAGTCAGTCGTTTCTCCCCACACAAAGAAACCTAAAGTAGTACACAGATGTAGAGTATAATGTTGTCTTACAGCAGAGCCTGCCTCGTGCCAACAGGATATAAGCATGAGTGCTCCGTGACTTTTTTTTTTCTTTTTTCAGAGAGTCAGGCTGTTGAAAACCTTTTCGAGATTTTCTCTTTTTTTTTTCTTTCTGCAAGACATCATCATCTGGAAACACTTATTCTGTGATTTACGAAGCCCCCTATCGGATTTCCCCCAACACAAAAGAGCAGACAGCAGGAGAAACCTAGAAAATTCAAACCATTACAGAACGATTGATCCGCACAAACTGCAGTCTCAGTCTTTTTTTTCAGTTACAAATGTTTGAATGTATCCATGACACAAGGAAAAACAAAACATATGCTGTAGACTATAGATGTTACATGTCTCTTTCCTACAGATGAAAAAGACGTGCAGAAAACTGTTTGTGTACTTAAAAATGCTCCAATTTTGTTCCATCCAGTGTCAGCCTGTGTGCTCTCTCCTCACATGTTGCACACTAATAGCTCCATTCTACCATTGACCCACTTTACTGTAAAAATGCCTTAAAGATACAATGTCTGGCTTCAATTACCCCACCCAGATTTGGCATACAACATCACAGGCCTTTATAAAATTATCATGGCGGTTGTAGATGTGGCTTAATATGCATTGCCTTGCGTTACTTGATATGTTCTCTTTGATGTTTGCAATTGGTTCGGACTGAGCTGTTCTCATCTGTGCAAATTTGAAGAGCGGTTTTAGCCTCTTCAGTGTCAGTTTATGTACAGAGATACACAGCAGCACAAACAGGACGCGTATTTGCACAGAACATGCATATAGACCCGACTGTGCTCTCTTTCAGGTCAGAGGTGTCCAAACTCCAACTTCCAAGCAGCTCCAGGGCAGAGCAGCAGCTGAGTGTCAGCAGCAGGCCAGGCCAGAGATGTTGCTCGGGCTCCCAGCACGATCGCTGTTCCCCGACAGGGCGTGCTGTGACAACCCCGGACAAAAGTAAGACGCCTTTTTCCTAAAAGCACAGAAGGCAATGCTGGATGTCTAAGCCATGATTAAATAGGGATGAGGATAATTATTAGAAAACATTATTGTTTTTGTATAATACATCAATAGTACTGTTGGCTGTTGGGAGTAACTTCACTGCAACAGATGAGGGTTCACTAATTTCCAGTCTCCAGAACCAGTCTCAATATTCAATTGTAGTATAGTCACAGTCCTTTTCTCCCCTACAGCTCTGACTTCTACCTACCATGACAATGATTGTATTAATGATGATGGTGTGTTGTGGCGTTTAGTGGAGGAGCAGCTGTTTCGTTCAGTGGAGGGCCAGGCAGCCTCAGACGAGGAAGAGGACAAGTGGACCGGAGATCAGCAGCGGCAGGTGGACGAGGTGAAGAGGATTTTGACCAGGCTGTCCTGCTGTGGGGAAAGGTACAGCACATTCATATCATCACTGTCTCATAAAGCAGCTTACAGCAAGCTAGTGACACAATTGACAAGATTTAGTTGTTTGCTTTCGTTTACTGTCTACAACGGAGCACAGTGTAAAACAACATGTGTACATTTTGTTTACATATAGTTTTGTTTATTTGAGCAAAGTGAAATGTGGAACAGGATACAATATGTAACAAATAATTCTTAAAACAGAAGAAGGACTCCAAAACAAACTGAGAGACACAGCTTTGATATATTCGGCTTAATACATTTTTATGGCTAATTTGTTAGCGCACAGTTCTCTATTTACACATACAACAAACACAAAGCAACATTAACTTTCATTTGACGGTCTTCAGTTCCAAGGAACTATAGCTGCCCTGTGTTGTTTTCTCTTTGATTTACCGATTTCATTTTGCATTTTCAACGCTGGCCTGACACTGTTTGGGATAATTCAATATAAATAAAGCGTTCAATACACACATGTAATAGTGTTTAATGGTTTTACATTATATAATGTTTTTATTCCAAACATAATTTAAAAGTATGATATTCTGGAAATTAAATGAATAATTTAAGTGATATGTGAACATATACCAATGATAGGTCAAACCATTGCTGAATTTCAATGAATTATAAAATAGCCAGATTTCACATTACTAATTTAAATGTGTGTTAGCTGCTACATGTTTGACTTTTTTCTCCAGCTAGCTTAGCGTTAGCTTTGTCTATCTGCAGTTTGATGTTGGGCAGGAAATGTACAGTGGGTTTATCAGAGCTTTTTAAAACAACAACAACAACAACAACAGGTGCCTTTTGCCACTGACAATGAGGTTAATAAGAGCAATTAGAGTGAACGACATAGTAAATGGTCCTTAAAACCAAAAGAATATGCTAAAAGAGGCTAAATAGCCCCGTAGCGCTGCAGCATTGGGTGTTTGTCACTCCCAGTGACCACTTTCATATTACACACATAAATTTGATTCATCGTTAATGTGAAAAACAATGATAGGGTAAGCTTATGATGATTTTCTTACTTTGTGTGGCTCCTTTATGCCAAAGTGTATTTAAATTTTGTGCAGGTATGGTGGAATCTGACATCAGTAAGGGAAAATTGTGATACAGAGGTGCATTTACAGAAAGAAGTGAAGCATCTGCTTAAAAAAAAACAAAAGCAAATAAATTATTAATTAATAAATTATACATGCATTAAATGTACTGTAAAACCAAAGCAATAAGCTAAAAAAAGCTCTGCAGCACTGAGCATCAGTTTATCACTCCAAGTGACTACTTTCACATTACACATATTAATCTAATTCATTGTTAATATAAAAACCATTGCTGCTTTAATTGGAGCATTACATGTCAGTCTTAAAGATTTTCTTATTTAGTGTGGTTCCTGTATGCCAAAGTCAGGTTATGCAGGTATGGTGGAATCGGCCTCTAATAAAGGAAAACAGCAATGTACAGATGGGTTAACACAAATCAGAATACATTTGCTAAAAATAATAATAACAACATTGACAAAACCAGTGACATAAATTATCCATGCCTTAAACTGCATTAAACTTGCATTTTCTCCACTGCTTATCCTGTTCACAGTCATGAGAGGTTTGACCCAATACCAGCAGCACTGGATGAGAGGCAGGATACTCTGTACAGGCTGCTAATCTATCATAAGGCTGTATACTGTAGCAAGACAAACACATTTACATACGGTTTGACACCTCCAGGCAAATAAAGTGTCACATAAAATATTTATATGATACACTTTGCCAAAAACATACACAGATGTCAAAACTTAATGCAAAATACATTGGAGAAATATCTGAAATATTTAAAAGGAATGACTGTGGAACAGAGCAACATATTCTAACAATGCTAGTGTGTTTAAAAGTGTGTCTGCGACATGTCATAGAAATTAAATAAGGACTAAATATACAGAAAACCACTGCCAATGTATTGTTGCTCAGCCAACCCAACACAGACAGCCAAAAAAGTGGCATCATGTCAATCTCTGAACCAATATGACAGCTACTGTAGCTCAGAGCTCTTCTGCTATGTGTCCTTGATCAGGTGCGAAGACAAAGCATTCAAGAAGCTGATGTCTAATTTCGGGAGCTCAAGGAGTGAGGAGAGCTGCAGCGCTGTGGTGGAGCTCCTGGAGAGGGTGACCAAGTTGCATAAGCAGCTGCAGCTGAAGGAGAGTCAGGCAGAGATAAACATGGACCAGGTACAAACCACCACTGACCTCCATCACACCAGGGTGGGCTACTACACTATCCTCAATAGGATCCATTTACATCCAACTGTTCTTTCTGGACAGTGTTCTGCCTCGCTTTACATCATACGTTGTATGTATGGTGTTAAACTAGATTAGAGAGGACTGCTGAAGGTTGTTATGAAAGTGGAGGCCTTCAAAGGAAAAACCACAGCTAGTGTGGCGTGATCCTGCAGCTTCCACCTAACCAAACCACTAGCAGCAGCTACAGACCCTCCCTCTGTGTGTGTGTGTGTGTGTGTGTGGGTGGGTGTGTTTGCAGCTGTTTCTCACTGGAGCTGACCACAGAAACACTCCCCCCTTGTCCCGCATGACACTAAGGAATATCGTAAATTAAAGCTCTCTTGTTACAGTCGAGTAGTATTTTCACAACACAGGAAGACAGGCAGAAGGGGAACCGTGATGTAATGTGTTCCCAGAACGTCTCAGCACTCAGAGAGGAAAAGTTAAAACTAAACAAAGTCATGACTGTGAGGCTTTGTTTATGTGCAGGATGTGTGGGGTGAGACCCTTGTCCTTCAGTACGCTATGATGTAAAGGTGCACTGCAGGGATTTCCAGTGTTTTTGGCAGGCGAGCCTACAGTACACTGAGGGTTGAAAACCTACTCTAACCTCAACATTTTCAACATTTGACATGGATTTATATTGGGATATTTATGTTGTATTAAGATATTTAGGAGGCCTACAATGCAAAAATGTTACATTTTCAAAAATGACATATCAAGCTACTATTATAAGCTTGTCAAATTACGTACAGCTCAAAAATACACCTTTCCAAGTTATTTAATCTGTGTTTGGTCTTAAAGGATAAGACTGATGATATTCTGTATTTTCTTTATTTTCAAAAAATCTCATGAAAAGACCAACAATGAATTTATCTACTAACAGTATTGCGTATTTATCTAAAACCTGAAATATATTAATCTATGCTATAGAGCTAAATTGTCCACAAACTATTAAAAACACATCAGCGAGTCACACTGTTGAACTGGGTGAAATGCTCCTTTATTACCATGAACACACACACTCAATTTATTTTGATGTAATCTCACATACACCATCCTACTGCTAGAAATACTCACTAGCCTCAAATGTGTATTCATCCACGGCTGAAAATAGTCCCCAACAAATGCACTGTTGACTCCTGTTTGAGTAACCCTTGCTAAAAACTACAGTGCCCAGCTGTTTAAGGAAATTATTGAGCCTTTTTTAAAAATGAGGCTCCATATGACTCACCCTAGTAGACTACTGGTGATGCCACATAACGTCTGTGGTTGATACTGGCAGTAGACTTTTGTTGCATGTCATTCCCCATCTCTCTCTCCCTGTTTCCTGTCATCTCTCTCTACTGTCCCTATCTAATAAATGCATAAAATACTCCAAAATATATTTAAAAAAACAACCAAAGCCATGTATTTGTGACACATTTTTAAAGATTTACATTTTCAGCAGGAACTAATTGGGCTTGTGGCAGTGTGACACAGACAGGGTAGGGAAGTCAGAAAGTATTGAGGGACACACTAACACACTTTTCATTGGATTTGTTTAAAATAACAAAAATATAGAATAACACTAGCCTTGTCTTTTAGAATATATTTTTTCTGTTTACTATCTATTTGTGATGTAACCCTTTTTTTTGAGTGGACTGAGTCTCATGACACTCAGATGACAGTCAGTTTTCAAATCAATTTCTGTTTCCCCTTACCTCAACTTGAACCCAAATGTATCCACAACCCCAAACAGTCTGCAATACATAACCTTCATCCAACTTTTCCCCAACCAGTTCACTCTCAGCACTAACCCCAACCACAGATGTTAACAGGACGGGAAAGACTATTTGAAGGAGCGGGAAACACTATTCGAGAGGGAAACAGACTTTGACCCAAGACCGGATCTCTGCTAACTTTCCAGATAAATTTAATTTTAAAAAAAATGTCCTGCCAACTAACTATCAGACAAAGCAGTCTACACAGTACTGTACTGGCTGCCCTGTAGATTAACTGGTTTGTGCCTTGTCCTCCAGATGAAGGACTCTCTGGTGCAGGAGCTGCAGCAGAAAGCAGAGGAGACCGAGTTGCTTCAGATGGAGCTGCAGATGTTGGAGACAGAGAGGGTTCGTCTGTCCCTGGTAGAAGAGAAACTTGTGGACATTCTGCAGCTCCTCCAGCAACTCAGAGACCTGGTTAGTCACAATTACAGTACAGTTCAACTGCAGGTCAGTTCTGATACCAATCATTTTAGGATTAAAGCGACTGATTGCCGAGGATTTGCGCAAATATTGAACATCTTTTTACTGTTTTAAGGCTCAAACACATTTTTGTGAGTCTTCACACATCTTGTAAACAGCAGTTAGACAATCATGTGAACTAGAACTCCACTGAAACTCAAAATAATGAAAATCATTTTGCTGGGTTGGCAGTTAAATGAAATCCGCCCACGCTTCACTGGAATGATATTTCTGGTCAGACATCTGAAAGAAAAACAAAATCAAATTATTCACTAGCACTGTGCAAGTACAAACCTCCATACGGACATACCTTACTTATATCAAATTTTGAAATTAAATGTCCACTTTGCCCTGTTGAATCAGCATACAGATGTCTTACTTGTGTTTTTGTACATTTTTTTGTGGTCCAGCCCTGACAGTGTGACAGTGATTAGAGAGCTCAGAGCTAATTCATTTCACTTGTTGAACACGTGTGAAAGGTTTTGTGGTCACAAGAGTCAGATTGCCCGTTAAAGTGCCTGTTAATTGCCTGATAGCCATCTGAGAATAGCCCTCTCTTGTTTTAGAATGTCTCCCGGAGGTCTCTTGGGAAAATCTTGCTCAGCACTTTGGAGTCTTGCAGCGACCCGCAACATGGTAAGTAGAACTCACACTCCCAGTTAAATCAATACAAGCCTTGTGAAATGTCATAATCAAAATTTACAGTTATCAGGGAAGGGAATGAAATTAAGTTCTCGTCAGTTCGTCTGTAACACGATTCTCTCAGCGCTCACATCTGTTACATTTTTGCACAGGGAAAGCCCACATCTTGGAGGTGCTCAACGCTCTCTATCATGAACTGGCTGCCTGCGAGATTCTGTCTACTGGTGGACCTTTGGAGCGAACACAAAGCCAGCAGTCTTTGAACGCCCTCATGATCTCCTGCTAAACAAGACTGCCTCCTGCTGGGCCCAGGACCCTTCTGCACATCTGTGTGGAAGTGAACAGCTGTTTTAGAGGACACTGGAAGCTTATCAGTGATCAAGAAGCAGGCTGATTGATGTATATAGTGTATTATACTGTAGCTTATGTACTCATAATATCCACAAAGGGAAATTACTTCCTCCTTCTTCCTCAAGGCTAGAATGTTAATTATTGTAGGAAAGGACTTTTTTAAATACATATAAAGAAAATACTTGCTTATACATGTTTTTTCAAGAGCTTTCATTGCACACAACTCTTTTATAATTCAATATGGATGTTTTTATTTTGTCACAACAGAGTTCTGAATGTGAAAATGTTGTAATAAGCTAAACTTCAAAAGGTCTTTAAGTAATCTGTGAAATTGATCGACCTCCACTGGTCAACGATTGGAGCTGAAACATCCCTGATAGAACTTAAAGGAATCTGCATCCCATTGCAGGGGCTTCATCTGTCTAAGTCATTTCAAGGTCACATGTCATAACAGGTCGACAAGGGTCTCTCATGACAGCCTACTTTTGACCAAATTTGGAGGTCACAACTGGCGCGTACCTTGCAGCCCTCAGTAAGCCTCAATCTTGTTTAATGGTGCATTCAGGTGGTCCTCATTAACTTGTAATGTTAGGAAGTAACATGGAACCATGTTGTATTTCCCAGGTATTTGCATTAAGGTGCTCATCTGTTATTGGTAAATGCACCACATGAATGAGACCAATAAAAAAGCCCCTGCAAGTTGTAAATACAGAAAGCCAGGTGTAAACTTCTTCTTGTTGGGAGCCTGTAAGCTGTTAGAGGTAATATCAGGTTATCTAAGTACAGTATATTCACCATTAACCTGCTACACTGTTTGTCCATGATATGTTGAAGTTGAAAGTTAAAACTGCACTAATTAATATTAACAATGATTCCAATGACTATGTGTGATGTGAAAGGATTTGCTTGTAGTGCTGGAACCACAGACAATTATCACCCAATTCCGCATTTCCCCTCCACCATACAGAGCATTTTAGTGTCTTTCAGCTCATTGTTTTGGTTTTACAGCTCACAGCCTTACTCGTTCAGTTCTCATCAACCTAATTTCCAGCAGCAGCAGGCAGTTGTTTTCAGTAAAAAAAGCTCTTAAAAATTCCACTCTACATTACCTTTCCAGTACCAAAGACAAACAAAGTTAGCAGCTAGCTGGTGAACATAGTGAAGCATTTATCTATAGAGCCAGATATTTCCCCTAAGGAGTTGGTAGAGACTAGAACAGAGTTAAAAGGAGAGTGAATTTTGGATATTTTATCAGGTGTTCAGTAATCTGATCCATGTCTGCTGGATGTGTAAACAGGCATCTCTTTGCTGACATGAAATGATTTGTCAATGTTAAGTTTACAATTTGTTTCACTACCACCAGGTGGCCAAATGAAGTCAATGCTGCTTTAACTCAACCTAACTTACTTGTACCAGTTTACCACTGACACTTAACAGTTCTAAACTTGAAAATTTTTAACATTAGAGTTGACAAGGGTTGACTGCATCACTAGTCTCTGTGAAGCTAGACTGTCTCTAGTGGGGAGGAGATGTGCAGGCTTAAACCAGGTATTCAGGGCCTGCAAGGACACACATTCATGGTTCACATTAAATTAATCAAATAACAGTTTGTCATTTGTTTTATTAGAGAAGGTAGTTTTTAGCTTTCATAGAGTAGATGAAATGTCTTATGTGTGTTTCTCATTAAAGTAGAACACACAGGTTGAATCATGGCTGGTGACAGAATGGTTAAAGCTTGCAGCTCTGGCCCACACTAGTGCACTAATTCTATTACAATATTAACAGCAGTGTCTACTGTAAGTGTACCTGGTTGCCACCTCACACATATTTTTCAACATAATAAAGCAGATTTACTTCTAATAAAATGCTCATTCTGAAACATGAAACTTGTTCATATCAGTTGGATGAGTTGCATTGTCATTGGTGTCTTGAAAAGAGGGCCTTAGATGCAAAACCACTCACTGGTGTTGGTGAGCTATGCCATTAAAGCCTTTGACATACATGGTCTGGATTGCTGTGATTTGTTTATGGATGAATCCTTGCACTTGCTCTTTACTGCTCGTTTTCAATCACAAAATACAGAATGTTCCTGTTTGTGTTACATCATTTTCTAATAAGTCATTGTTTAAAACTTCAACTTTTCTTTTCTTACTGAAACCTGGCTGAGATCAAGAGACAATAGATCTGCAAACCACAAATATCTTTACTCCCTTCTGTTCTGTTCTGTTCGGAGGTTGCAGTGTTGTTTCAGTAATTATTTTAATTGCAGAATTTTATCTCCTGATGAATATTCAAGCTTTGAACCTCTGCTCTGCTGTCAAGTGGATTGTGCACTCATTTCCTCCTCCTAAATTTAACAACCCTTTATTAATGGAGTTACTGATTTACTGTCTGTGCTATTTTCTTATGTCAATATTCCCATTTGCTGTCATTCAAAGTGAGTTTTTAAATCTAATTGACTTGATTAATCTTTCAATGCATGGATCCTGTGCAAGCCCACAGTCATACTCATGACCATGTCCTAACATTACCAATATATTCCAATCTCAAATGTGGTGGTGATATAAATTTATCAGATCATTGGCTCATTGTCTCTGCCCCTCGCTTCCCTACAATAAGTCCAGTCTTTGCTTGGCATATACAGTGCCAGTCAAAAATTTGGACACACCTTCCCATTCCTTTGAACGAGAAAATGTGTCCAAACTTTTGAATGTTACCGTATGCTTGTTCTATCACTATTTCCACTGACCAGGACACACACAAGTACGACTGTTTAGGATAACATAAGACTTTATTGTCCCAGAGGAAAATTTGCCTTGGACACAATGCAAAGACACATTTCCTTCTGGGACAATGAAGTCTTATTCTAGATTCATAATGTCACCACTGCTAGTAGCTAATAGTCCCACCAGGAGAGTTGCGTTGCTAAGCAACCTCCGAAATCCCGCGAGGTCATTCGCGTCATTAAAACAGAAACGCGCTTCCTTCAAAAACAGTTTACTTGCTAATTTATGCTATAGGTGGCAGGGAAATGATAAATAAACGGAGGAAAAACTTTTAAAATTAAATGGGACGTGAGTTACAAGGACGACAGAAAGGTCTGCAAGAGAGGAAACTTTAAACGAGTTGCCAGGTTCTCGCGGGATTTCCGGGGTTGCCTAGCGACGTGACTCATAGCATAGTGGCATACCTTTTCCAGGGTCTTCTTTACTTGGTCGCATGTGCTCCTTTCTGGCTTTCAGAACTAAATAAATGTATATTAGTAGAGGTAGTCGTTATGTGTGAAAAGTCTTTGTAGGTTTGTAAGTCTGTTCGCAGATTAAAAACAACTTAAAACTCCACAAAAATGGCCACAGTAGTTGCTCAGTCCCACTTCATCTTCGGTCTACGGACAGGTGTTACAAACAATTTATGTTTTTTCGATGAGCAGACTGTGGTCTTTCCCTGTGGAAACAACTGTGTGTGCTACAACACCGTCCAAAGATGTCAAAGGTTCATTCCAGGTAGGTTGACTTACTATTAAGTGTTTGACCTCTTCTTTGCAATAATGAAATGGTTTTGAAACAGTCAAACTTCTTTTAAGGAATGAAAGTACCTTGCTAATGTTGTTTTCATCGGTTAGTTCCTGTTTATGTCATGTTGTATCTCATTTTATTTTTATAATGTTCTGTTGTTTATTGCCGTTTGTGTTGTCTCTCCAGGTTCAGAAAAAAGCCAGCGCATGCGTGCTCTGGCCATCAGTGCCAACAGGCGTTACCTGGCAGTGTCAGAGTGTGGAGAGAAAGCCAGCATCACAGTCTTTGACCTGCAGCATGCACAGGGCAGAAGGAAAAAAGTTCTAACTGCAGGAGACATGCTTGTTGAAGAGTTTGTATGCATGGCTTTCTCCCCTGATTCCAAGTACCTGATTGGCCAAACGGGTGGTTCAGAGTGGATGCTGATCTTCTGGCTTTGGGAAAAACAGAAAGTCCTGGCCACAGTGAAGACCGGTAACCCGTATAATCCTGTTACCCAGGTGAGTCATTCATGTGGTGTCAGTGCACCCTCCAATACTTGAACGTGCATTTATTAGATCATTTTAATGATTTCCCATCAGGTCAGCTTCAACCCTTACAACAACATGCAGCTCTGTGTGAGTGGAACTGGTGTGTTCAAGTTGTTCCGTTACTCAGAGGGAGCCCTGAAACAGTGCAGCTTCCCAAAGGTGGAGTCTATCAACTTCCTGTGCCACACCTGGATGACTGCAGAGCGGGTGATCGCCGGGACAGACTCAGGCAGGCTGCTGGTGTTTGAGTCTGGAGACCTGCGAAGAGAGATTAAAACGGCCACTAAGCCTGAGCAGGGGCACTCTGACAGGTCAGAAGTTGAACCACATTGATACTGTATCAACATATTTATGTCTCAGTTTACATAAATAATAAGGCTGGTGATTCTTTATTTTTCTTGTTCTCAACAAATCCAATGAATTGATCCTACTAACAAGCTTTCTACTTACAAGACTGGACTCAAATCAGATGATCGGAAGACTTTAGACATGACGAAATCAAACAAGTCTTGCAACTTTCTTTTGACTTAAACACCAATAACGTGTGACCTCACTTAGCTTTTAGCCTTTAGACTTGCAATGACTGTATATCCTCCCCAAGCCCAAACATGAAAAACATATCATAAAAAAGTGTGCAACAAATCAGCTGTTTAACTTCAGCGAATATGACTTGAATCAATCTGACAGCGCAGACTAAAACATGGACAAAAGATGTCAACTTGGATTTTCACTTTTGGAGGTAAAGACATTACAAACTCCTGTGGTCAACACATAAACAACTGCAACATGCAAAATATTAGTAAATATCAATTTGCTTTCAAAATATTATGACTTTATTTGAAAGTAATAACTACAATTTTAAAAATCATTCAAAAAAGCAGAGTATGTGTACAAAAAGTGATATTTATTAACAAAAATATTAATGAAACAGTAAAATGAATCCCAGGAAAAATAACTTAAGCCATAGCAACAAACAAATAAAATCTGCAGCCTCACAGCATGCCGCCACCTACTCTCTTCCCAATTGGCCACTGAATGGTATGTTACCTTCTCCTCCTCCTCACCTAACTGGAGCAAACCACCTGCTTAGGTAAGTATGGGGGTGAGCTACCCTGATAGTAGGCTTTCAAAGCATACAGAACATCACACAATTATAAACACTTTATTTTTACTTTTATGTTACTGTTGACAGTCACAATCCACTATAAGCACACAAATTATTCATAAGTGCACAAATGTCATTTACTATAGAACAGTTTTACTTTCCCTCATCCTAACAATGCCCAGTCCCTCACTGCTAAGAGGAGCTGATGATGCAAACCAGGGGTGCATTCAGCCCTGACAAAACATAGCCAAACATTTATTTAATTGGAAACAGTGGTGCGTTGAACACCCTGTTGTGTTACGCCTTTTTAATATGGCGGGGTTTATACACGGCGCTGCTGATTGGGTGGGTGACACACCCGCCAAACGAGAGAAAACATACCTTAAAGCCCATTGCACGCCATTTCACACCGTTTCGAGGAAACATGTTGTTCAACCTGCAAACTGTAGCAAAACAGTGCACGTGGTTTTCAGACTGAATGCGCCCCTGCTTCCATTCTTCCTAATGGAGCAGCTGATCTACCCCCAACAACCCAGACAGATCAACTGACAACATATAGAGTGGCTGATCCTTCTAACAGATCATAAACCTGTAAACCAGAACAAACCACACATAACAAGCAATGTATTCAATTATTAAAAAATACCTAACAAATTAATGGAAACATTTGACTGAAAATAATGATGATATAACACACAAAACAATGATAATGTTGGGGAGCGGGGCCTAGCCAACTTAACATCATGTGAGTTATCATCATGGTTTTGGTGCATCCTTGACTGATCAGTATGTTTTTGCTGAATCTGCCTGTCATATATTTCATTACTTCACTGCATAGGCAAGTGGAGATGAAGAAGATCAAAGACACAGACATGGATGAGGGCCCCGCTGTGTCTCGCATCACAGCCATTCTGTCCTACTCCAAGGGCTTCGCATGCTCTATGGGTCCTGGCTCAGTCTGTCTGTTTGAAAAGACAGAGGAGGACAGTTATAGAAAGAGCAGGGAGATACAGGTAAGTGTTTATGCATACAGGGAACAGTGGCACTGTAGGAATAGTGTATCTTTCAAAGTAATCATATGTATGTGCCTGCATGAATTTGTGTCAGATCCCTCCAGACCCATGCAACAATGAGTTGACCCCGGCAGAATGCCAGGAGATTGACACCATGTGCATCAGTCCAGCAGAGGAGACGCTGGCCATCAGCACAGACAGAGGACAGCTGTACAGCATCAGCCTGTTCTTAACTGAGATGAACAAGGTACAGTCAACACTAAACCAAACAATAAAGTCAGAGCAGTTTTCCCTCCAGCAATAAGCCATTTCTGTCTTTCTTTCTTTCTTTAATTATCATTCACTTCCCCTTCATGTCACTCAGATAGATTCCTAGGTTGACTCTGAATTTTATAATTTCTAACTCTTTTCTACCAGAAGGAACAGCTACATTTTGAGTTCCTGTCCCAGTCCTTCCACTCGAAGTCCATCACGGGTTTGTCTGTCTGCATTCGGAAGCCCTTCGTAGCCACCAGCTCTCTGGACCACTCTGTCCGCATCTGGAACTATGAAACAAAGTAAGAGACAAAATCACACCCAAGCCCTTTGTTCTTATGTCCATGTCGAGTGATGTGTTCTCTTTATTGCCTTATGCAGTCTAAGGTATGGTTGTTGCAGTCATACCGATGCAAATCCAACAGGTTTCTATGTATATTGCTGAATGAGGGAGTCATAACCTGGAAGTGTCATAGTTATGCTCAAAGGCGTCATTTCCTTTTATGGTTTCAGGTTAATTTCCTCAGTAAAACCTCTCTGAACTTTATCTTCTTACTGTCCAACTGACATAATCAAGATGATGTACAATGTTCATCTGGCGGGTGTGTGGGTGGTACAGCGAGAACTTTATGTGCCCTGAGTTTCACCTCTCAGGCTACATACAGGTTTTTGCTAGAGGCAAATGGGTGGCTGGAGATTGTTTCGGCTGTGTGCAGCAAGAGAGGAAGCCTGCAGACAGCACTCAGGGCTTAAAAAAACACCTTCTCAGAATGCTTTTAAATATTTTTATTTAGACACAAAAATTAAACTATCGAATCAGTGAAAGATAAGGCAGAGACAGACATTGCTCTTTCTAGTAAATATGCAAATATAATGTTATTAAAGGCAGAATAAGTAGGATTTTCCTAAAAAACATAGACTCATACAAAAATAATCCCTCTCAATCATCACTTATGACCCACTAGAAGTGTGTGGTGGTGTCTGCATCTGCAGAGACTCTGCCCTCTGCCTGTATTTTCTTATTTTGCTGTGTTCGGGATTTCTAGGCATCAATCTTTTGGCAGTGGGTGTGTAACCCCCAGCCAGTGGCAGCATGCAGGGTGTGAGGTCGGGACTCTATGAAGCAACATAGCGCTGCACTGCAGTGTAGCACTTCTGGTGTCATTGAGCTGGGGAGGAGAGGACAACTTTGAACGTTGTGTTTACAAACTGTAACCGATAAATCCTACTCATCCTGCCTTTAAGTATCAGGCCTCTATCAAGGAAACTAAACATGATTGGCTCATTCACTTCTGAAACTAAACCTACATGCCTGGTTCTGCTTGTAGAGGAGCAGTAACCTTTGAACACTGCTGGTATTAAAACTTGATTTAGCAAAGTGACTTATCAAGACCTGGTTTCAATGTCATGTATGAACACAGAACCCAAATGACAGTAAATGTAAGGCTAAAGTATGGCACCCTGAAGTCATGCTAGGACCCATTACTACTGTGTGTCTTTGTTGCCGTTGCATCACCAGAGTTTTGGAGCTGTACAAAGAGTTCCAGGAGGAGGCGTACAGCGTGGCTCTGCACCCCACTGGCCTCTTCATGCTGGTGGGCTTTTCAGACAAACTCAGGCTCATGAACCTGCTTATCGATGACATCCGCACCTTCAAGGAGTTCACTGTGCGCGGCTGTAGAGAGGTGGGGTATACTGAGTGTGTGTTGATTAAATCGTTGAAACTACAGCGCTGATTATCTCTTTCTGTCTCTCCACACCCCTAGTGTGCTTTCAGCCACGGCGGCCACATGTTTGCAGCTGTTAATGGAAACGTCATTCACATCTACTCCGTCACCTCTTTTGAAAACATCCTCAATCTGAAGGGGCACAATGGAAAGGTGAGTCAGGCACAAAGTCTCCACCTCAATAAAACCTAATTCTGCTAGTTTTTGTCCCTCACATTGCTGAACAGGATGTTTTGTTTCTGTGTTTTAGGTGCGTGCCATTGAATGGAGCCTGGACGACAGCCGGCTGGTGTCATGTGGGATGGATGGTGCGGTGTACGAGTGGAACACACAGACCGGCAAGCGAGGATCAGAGAGTGTCCTCAAGTCCTGCAGCTACACAGATGTTGCCTTCTCTTCAGACTGCAGGACCATCCTGGCTGTGGGAACAGACCTCACCTTGAAGGAAATCCAAGACTGTCAGGTCATTGGTCATCAGCACACTACTGTATCTGTCCTGTTGAGTTTCCACTGAGTGCAGAAGTGTATTGAATTGTTCAAGACTTTTTAAAAGCAGTTGTCCAATCACTTCCTGAAAGAGTTTTCATTAGACTTTCTGTAAACTTTCAACCAGAAAATGTATAAAAATTTACAATGGGCAGAGTTGAGACTACTATTACTTTGCAAAAAAGTTTAGTTTCAAGAAGCTGAATTACTATTTGCTTAAATCTGTTTCAAGCTTTTCAGTATTTGAATTAAACAATCAAAACCAACAATTACCAATAGTTGCCAACAATTCTGCAACATCACACAAAATACACACCGGCCAAATGTATCTATTGCTATAAAGCGAGAAGGTTCAAGGCGTTTAGTATGTGACTAATTCAGTTCAACTGTATGTTTGTATGTGTATTGTTGAGTCTTGTGCAGTTTCATATGTATTTTACTGATGAATTAGCCTATATGTATTTTAAAAAAGCCCATCTAGGGACGGGCATTGCAGACTAGCTTAGGCTATGAATGCTGTGATATGTGGCATAAGTTCATACTATTTACTTGTCCCTGTACCAATTAACATAAATAAAACTCATGTCATCTTAGAATAGCACACAAATATAGACAATGACAGACAATACAGACAAAATAAAATAATCATTTGCACAAAACTACCAAGAGAGGGAATTAATTAACAACTAACAAGTATGTATACACAAACCTGTATACAAATACAAACAAAAAATGTCAATGAAACATGGAAGTAAACAGCATCAAAAATAAGAACATATGTGATATGTTGCATATGTGAGTATGATCTAAATGGAATGAAATGGTTTTAAATATAAGGTAAAATAAATGCATTTCAAAACAGAAAGAAACCAATTAAATGTCTCCTAAAGTGGTAACCAAGTAGGTTAATGTGACACCTTAAGTCAACAAATATTGTGGGCTACATTTAGATGACTAAATATTAGACGTTCTGATATATGATTTGGAATAATATGGTATATGTTACATTTTATGGTACATACTGCATTAAATATGAAATATAAATATCTGTCAATGTCTTTTTGAGATAATTTAATTAAAGAGTTCAGGTGATCATCTGGTTCCACAGATCCTGAGGGAGGTCCCTGCTGATGATGTAGCTCACACAGCTGTGGCAGTGTCTCACTCTGGTAGGGTCGTCTTCACCGGGACCTCCAGTGGTACCATCAGGGCCATTAAATACCCGTTACCCATCCAGAAGGAGTGGATCATGTACCAGGCCCACTGTGGCCCCGTCTCCAAGGTGGGTATGGACGTCAGATGCACAGCTCACTGTCTTGTCCTACACTGACAGAGAAGCAGAAACCCGTATGGTATCTGAGACAGATTTTAATGACATTACTGCGTTTTTATACTGAATATTAGAGCAGAAAATAAAAGAAGGGTCTGAGAACAGTGTGTGGTCCCCAGACATGAGGTGTATCGCTTTTTTTAGGGTTCCCAAAAATGAGATCACTCTCATCAGTGGTCTTTTTTTCTTTTATTTAACCAGATTTGAAAATGCTTATGTTTCCCTGTTAGAAACTTTAAGTAGTGTAATGTTTTTGTCGCTAAAAAACTAGCTAAATATTCTTTCTTGTAGTATGTAAAGTGTGAAAGAAATATGACATACAGGTGATCGTAGCCTGTTGGACAAGCTAACACTTATGCTAGCCCTCTAAAACCACGTGAAACAGATTCTAATATAATATACAGTATATGCTCTGTTGTCAATGTCACTGTTTGATTTCAGTGAATTATGTGTGCTTAAACTCATACTGTCTTCAAAAGGTATAAATGAAATATAGAAACATGGGGCATCCTGATAGCCTATGCATGTCACACAACTGCAACGTCTGTAGTTTAGCTCCAATTCCCCAATGCTCTTCCCTCGTTTCCTGTCATCTCCCTATTATTACTAGCTTATAACAGTATAAAATGCTCCCCAAAATATTTAAACATAACATATTTCCTAATATTTTGTAACCCTTTCCCACGAATGACAAAAAAGTAACGGTATTTCATTGGCAAACACAAAATCACCATATACAACAAGCTAATCTATAACAGCACTTTAGCTGACTAACGTTCAGAGTTAGCATTAAGTTGGAATATGTTTTTTTGCCTCACCTTGCTAATGTTAAAATGCTAATGTTAGTGACTAATGTCTATGTGTTCTATCTAGTAATAACATTTCAGTCTTTGTGTGGCTTTCTTGTAATTTTATTTCATTTATAGTATACCATATTTTTACACAGAAGTTACAGTACTGTTATCATCTCCACATGAGCGAAAAGGAGTTAGATTAACAGTAAAAGTAGGACTATATGCTTTTATACTTTTGGAGTATCCCCATATGCCAGGTCCACATTCACATTCACGTGGAAAATACTGAATATGTTATCTAATTCTATTGGATTTTTTGATAGCAAGAAATGAATTGTCCTATCATCAACCACTATATGATAATGATAAGAAACTGCAAAAGTCAGTCGGCAAACTTTGTGTCCTCAGATGGCGATCACATTCGACGATCAGTTCCTGCTGACAGTGTCTGAAGACGGCTGCCTGTCGATGTGGAAGATCATCGATAAGGAGGGCCGAGGCCTGAAGAGCCACAAGCAGATCACCCACACTGAAGAGATCCTCATCACCAAGTCGGACCTTGAGGAGAAGGTCTGTCTGTTTTTCTGCATCAGGGCTCCAGACTGCCAACATTTAACCTATGTACTCTACATATGCTTGAAATCTGCAGTGTCACTTCAATTTTTATTGGTTGCACCAGTATGACTGAAATCTAGCTGAGTCATGACTTATATATTGATAAAAGCCTACACCTTTTGCATGAACATTATTGCAATACAAGGCTTCTTATTATGGATCAAACCATCACAGCCATTAGCTACAGCTAAATAAAATGTAGATAGACATAGAAATCATTACTTATCATGTTATTATGTGGAAGAAACCAGAGGATTGTAAAAATACTGCAAAGAGTCCAAATACCCCCAACACACCAGCTATCAACCAAAATTTTCTGAGTATTTAAAAAAAATAAATTCCTTTTAATTTATTCAGTTTTTAATGTTTAAGATACTAAACAGAATCAAACAAATACCAGAATCAGCCTTAAAAAAACAACTACATATGTAATATTGGAATTTTAACTCCACTTGATATCATTAGGCTAACCCCAACCCCTAAGTTGCAGAGAGTATATCAACATGAGTTTAAAAAACATTTATTTGTATTTATTTATTATTTTTATAATATTATATATTTATTTATTGCAATTTTTCTCATACACACAGAGTATAGGGAAACATCTTGGGAGAGTTGGCACATGCTGTGACTAAAAAACAAATATCCTGTTAAGGCCACTAATGTAAATATAAGTAATATAACTTTATTGATCATCAGGAGAAATGTAGCATTACAGCAGCAGCAGAAACAGCAGCTCAGACAGTGTGCAGATAAGTGAAAAAATACAATACATACAAATAACAAATAAATCAAAGTTAGAAAGCTGTGGTGTATACAGTGCATTACCCTCGTGTGCATATATAACATGTATATATATATATATATATATATATATATATATATATATTCCAGTTCAAATTGACATAGTAGGTAGAGTTTATTTGAGATAATGTTGTATTTACTGTATGCATAATAAAGCATCAAGCATAACATAGGATAAACAATCTAATTGTCAAACCTTAATGCATGGGTGCCTGTGTGTATGTGTGTGTGTGTGTATTGTGCATATATACATTTATATACAGTAAATATGATATAATATACAGATAACAATGTTCAAATCAATTGTTCATTTCATATCAGCTGATCTCATTGAGAAAAAAACCAGTAACACCACTGACATGGAATAAAATTAGCCAATAATCACGTTCTAATAATCAGCCAGTAACATACAGTGACATTTAACATCATATGCTCTTGTGTGTGATTCAGGCCCAGAACATGCTGGAGCTGAAGATGCGTCTGGAGGAGCTGCAGATGGAGAACGAGTACCAGCTCAGCCTGAAGGACATGAACTACAATGAGAAGATGAAGGAGCTTTCTGACAAGTTTACCAAGCAAATAGAAGCTCTGAAAACAACACAACAGGTCCTCTGGCCCAGCCACCTATCAGACTCCATTTACTGTGTACTCGCTATCCAGAGTCACAGCACTACAGTCCACCACTTTGGTCCAGACTAGAATATCTCAACACCTACTTGACAGATTGCTATGCTATAAATTTCATACAATCTTGGTCCCAAGAGGATGAATCCTACAGGCTTGACAGGACTTTTCCTCTAGTGCCACCATGAGGTGGATTTCTCAGTTCTTTATTGAAATATCTTGACAACTACCAGATGGATTTCAGTGAAATTTGGTCCATACATTCATGGTCCCCAGATGATGAATTGTAATAACTTTGATCTCCTGACTTTTCATCTAGCGCCATCGATCAAGATTTCATTTCATTTTTTGTTTTTCATTTCATTTTAGTTCATGACAAAATACCTGCAAAACTAACAACAGTACATGCTAAACATCAACATGCTAGCATTAGCTTTATGAGCCTGTTAGCATGCTGATGTGAGCATTTAGCTCTAGTACAGCCTCACCCAAAACAAACAGTGCCTGTATTTCATTACTATGACTCACATTCTTGCATTAAACTGCACTGGAACAAGCCTTACTGTCAGTGGTATGTTTTTGTAGAAATAAAAAAGTAATATACACTTTATTTTCAGGGTTTGCATGCTTCCATGCTTCAGAACAGTGGATGCTTTTGCCTTTGGAATAATTAAGGCCTTTATTGTCTATTTATAACATTTACTGTGATTATAGGTCATGAAGACAGAGATGGAAAAGCAGGCACATGAGCACCAGCAGAAATCTTCAGAGGTCACTATGACACACTCAAAAGAAGTGAAGGATTTAGGTAAGAGGACACAATCAACATCAGTACAATCTAGACACGGTTTGTGTCTTTGTTTCTACACAGATCATCTGATCTGTCTGTCCTTCTATCCATCAATCAAATGCAGAGTTATCCTACAGCCAGAAGCTGATTGTGGAGCACGAGAGATACCAGGAACTGCAGCAACAATATCAAAGAATGCAGGAAGACTATGAGAAGCAGCTGAAGGATGCAGCAGAAAGCAAAAGCCAAGCAGTGGAGGAGCTCACACAGCACTACGAGGCCAGACTGCAGGACAAGACTCAGCTGCTGGCTCAGGTCAGTCAGGACAGAGGAGCACGAGGAGGTGGCAGAGCTTTAGTGACCAGACTGGTTTCAAGTGAAGTTCTTGTGTCCAATTAAATTTAGTCATAGCTGCGTTTTTATTTCATGCAGTGCCAGGAGGAAGCACAGCAGCAGATCAGTGAGTTTAAAGAGATCATAAGGCAAGTAGAGGAGGATGAGGAGAGGAAGATCCATGACATCCAACTCAAGTATGAGAAGAAACTTCACACAGAGAAAGAGACCAACGCCACTCTGAAGGGAGAAACTGGTATCATGACGCAAAAGGTGACCAAATCTCCTCTTATTCAACATGTTTTCTATTTCTTTCTTCTAGACTGTCTCTCATGTAATCTCCCACCCTCTGTTTCTTCTTCCTTGTTGGTGGACGGTGCTGTGATTACAGTTCTACAGTCTGCAGCGACAGATCGATGAGAGATGCACAGATATAAACCAGCTGAAGCAGGAGCGGCAGAGGCTGCTAGGGTTGATCCGCTCACTGGAGAGCGACATCGGGGACCTGAAGAGGCAGATCTCTGGACATGAAAAGACCAACCAGGACAAGGTGGCTGAGATCAGGGCTTACCAATAGTTTGATTACTTCATTTGTTACATTTTTTATTGCCTTTGCATTTTTTTCATGTTTCAAATACATCTGCTTGTTGTGGGGAGGTTTGGTTTGAGGCTTCAGCTTGTCCCTGTCACTCCCTACAGTACAAGGCAGCACCAAGTTCAGCACAGCAGGGAGTAAGTAAATGAAGTAAACTCAAGATAACTCTGGATACCCTCTTTGACTAAATTCCCTCCACAGGATAGGACCATTTCTGGGCTGAAGAGGAAGAACCAGGAACTGGAGAAGCTGAGGTTTGTTCTTGATTTCCAGTTGAATGAGTTGAAGAAGCAGACTGAGCCTCAACAAGATAACATTAAAGGGAAGAAGGAGAGGATCCATCAGGTGTGTGTTTGTGTGAGTGAGTGTATATGGGGGGTGGGGGTGAAGTTATTTAAAGCTAAAAGTTCCACAGTTGTGTAGATACAGTATGTCAAATTTCATTACAAGTCACTAATACAGTGAATACTGCAACAAATCAGTTCATGTACAGTATATATCCATTTGAAGAGGTAATGTTTTTATTTTATTTTCAGTCAGCTCAAAGATGGTAATCCAGATTTTTCACTGTTTTTAAAAAACAACAACGATCATTTTATTAAAACAAATGACAGCATCTTAAAAAGTGGAACTTCAGTGGTATGAAGGTGTAAAGTGAGTTGACTTTTCTTGGACACAACTGGTATCACTGTTCCAGCAAACATACCACTTTGGGACCCATGTGGGGCCACTGTGGGAATAAAATGAGTCCCGCAGGGGGGGCCCACTGTGGGCCTGCAACATGCCCCAGTGGGCCCCAGGTGGGCTGTGTGGGCCCCACTGGGGCCCCACATTTCACTATCCCACAGAGGGGCCCCATATAGGCTTACTTACATGGGGTCCACGTGGGATTAGTGTGGGTTTGCCCTGCCCACACCTCCCCACAGTAAACCCACACATACCCACAGTGGGCCAACATGGGCATGTTTGCTGGGGTAATAGTTGATATTTGAGTCTTAGGTTTGACTACTACATGACAGGATGATACCTCAGTGAACTGTTTTGGGGACGTATTGGCAGAGTTGTCAGGATAAACAGTGTGTGCAGTGATGTGCTGTCTGTCCTGTTTGACAGCTGGAGGAGGAGCTGGTGCAAATGGACAAGAGCAACACTCAGCTGAAGCTCACCGTCTCTGACCTGAAGCTCAAGCTGAGGACCAGAGATAAAGAGATGTACAAGGAGATGCAGAAAGTGAGTGTGTACTATATGAAGTCACTATAACACTGTAAATCTATGTATTAATTTTACCGTCTGACAGTTACACAACACACAACATTTTTCATGATCTTTGAAGAATGTGGATGATTCCATTAGTCTTCTAAATTCAAAACATACTCAACACTGTACTACTTTCACCGGCTTTACACTTGCATCTTTTCTCTGGTCAGGTAAAAGATTTGGAGACACATCTTCAGCGGCTCAAGTCAGACCTCCATAACTGCGCCGGCTTCATCCAGGAGCCAAGGAAACTGAAGGACAGCATACAGATGATCTATGCCCAGTATGTTCAGACTGATGGGGTGAGTGGCTCATACAGATCCCTTACAGCTGATTGGATGTTGAGGAGGTTGTGGCACCAACAATATGACACTGTAAGAGTGCAGGGTTTCATTCTAGCTGTATGTGTGTGTTCCCAAGGTGGAGAATAGTAGTGCTGACAATGAAATTCAGAGGGCGTTTCATCGCCAGCGCGATCACCTGGAGAGGACTGTTGCTAGTCTTAAGACAAGGCTGGCCAAATCTGCAGAAGAGCACGAGAAAGTCTACGTCAAGATCATGAAGGTAAATCACTCATAGTCGTTAATAATACAAGTCTTATTTTTCTTAATTGATTGCTAGATATTTCCAGTGCAGAAATAGTTTCTAAGCTCTCTCCAGCATGTCAAGGCCAAAGCCGCATTCTTCCTGCGGTGCAGATCTGAGCACAGTTTTGCTGAGTAAATGATATTTTAACAGTGACCGTTGACTACTCTGCAGGAGAATGTGACTCTGATAACTGAGATCAATGAGCTGCGTAAGGAGCTGCGTCTGGCGAGGACTCAGGTTAAAGAATACAAAGCTCAGCTGGCCATTTTCAAGAAGTCCAACAAGTCACGTCCCAACTCAGAGGAAGGACCCAAAAAGGAGCCCACACATGAGGACGTCAACCAGCAAGACTAAATCCAAATCAGAGAGCAGCTGACCTCATTGAACACGTCTGTGGCAGCTGTGCAGAGAGAAATCTTAGACGTACTCCACCGATTTAGCATTTCACTCCTGTAATGTTACTCCACGACATAACAGTCTTCAGCCCCAACTGATGCTGACTCAAGTGACATCACTTGAGTCAATTTATCATGCAGCTCCGTCTGGAGACACAAAAGGCTTTATACTACTTTTCTTCACTTATGTAGGAGTATTCCCTAACACCTTTATACAGACTTTGATCATCAAAATCAGTGGAGTTCTCCTTTAAGGCATCACCATGAACAGCAAGATTTGATATTTAGAAATATATTATTTTGACTTAAACTTAATAAGCACTCTCTGGAATGAGTTTAAAGGTTGTTTTTTTTAAACATACAGTATTTAGCAAGAAGACCAGCTGATTTAAACATTGTTTTAAACCCGTTTAACCCCTCACAATGTTTGATTATTGATAATAATAAACTCCAGCAGTAGTTCAGAGGATTCTGTTTGGTTTTCTAAATTTGGTCTTCAAATAAATAGAGTAATTCAGTTTTTAAAGTCAACATGAACATGTAAAATTATTACTTATTAATACACATCAGGCACATGATTATCACTGTTTTGGGATTAACCTTTTAATTAGAATTTAAGCATATGTTATATATTTGCTGACCATTTTTGAATGTATGCCAGAGCTTTAGATGTTTGGATGTATTTCTGCTGTATTTCTATTAGGCAATCATTGGTTCCCATTCATATCTGTTCTGTGTGACAGTCAATTAAACCCTTGAAACTTGCTTATGCTGCATAAACCATCACATTCCCAAAAAATCTGCATTCCTTCTTGTATGTTACATTAGAACTGTGTGATAAGTACAGACTGAAGAGTCTGAACTGCATTGCAAACAATTAACCATGAAAATTCATGCATTAGAAAACTTGCAAAACTACAAATTTCTAATTGATTTTCATATTGAACAAATGAATGTAAGCTATGGTTAACAAAGTGGGCAGCTGTGATGTTAAGTTGCAGTGATTTGTAGTAAATGGGCTAAAACGTGTAAAATGCTGATATGTTCCTTTAAAGGCAATTTAGTCTTGTGTTGTGGAAAGAATAAAAAAAAAAGGACTTTACACACAAACAGTTCAAAAATCAACCCTCCTTCTTATCAGCTCTTACTTCTCTATATCAGCTGTTATACAGACATATAAAATCATGACTGTCTTTACAATTTAGTGAAGTTGTTTTATTGTGCTGTAAAGGTTTGCAGGGTTGCTGCACACTTTGAAATCAAATTTAATGCTTAAAACCTCGACAGATATTTCAACAGCAAAATGAATTCACATGAGCTTTGCTAGAAATCAACTTGACAAATATTAATAGGGATATGTTTCTGGATTATTTTGTATCTCCATATAACAGTCTTTAGCTGAGCATCATCTGTACTGTTTACCTTGGTGAGAGCAGACGGTCTGTGGAGAACCAATTCAAACATTACCAGGAAAAGAAAAGAAAGAGCTGGACTGAGTCATGACTGAAGACCAAACTATATTTAAATTAGTGAATCCTGTGGGGAGATATTTCTAGTACAACTAGGCATCACCTCAAAATTTAAGACCCACCATAATCTAAAATAAGACATTTTATGACCTTAAATTCTGAAAATCTAATTTAAGACTGTCTAAGGATCCATGGGAACCTTGTTTTAAAAAGAAGCTGAGTCATGGAACAAATGGGCAAAGCATGACAAAGTTAACAGTGTTAGAATGATGGCTACTGCTGCGCTGTCTCTGAATATAAAACTGCTAATTTGCACATCGTGAGGCCATAAAGAGCTGCTTACTTACTGAATCATCAAATCCTTTCAGTTATATATACACAGGACTGAACAGATTTATTGTGTCAAAGATTACAACATATACTTTTAATAATATACACAACTCAAACATTTAAATAGTAAAGATCAAAAGGCAACAAAAGGTTAGAACACATACAAAACAACAACAAAGTACTGACAACACAGTAATATAAAAAGGTGAAAATGATTTAGAAGTTTTCAGACATCTTGGTGACAACTTGTTTCAGGTCCACTGTCTGCATCTCAATTCTACTGTGCAGCTCGTCCATCGAAGTTGAAAGAGTGTCATACAGAACCTGGACACAGTCAAGTAAACCATGTTAGTCTCAAACTATGAATGAAACAAATAGAGAGGAAAAAGACATTCTGGAGATCAGTTCTCTCTCTCGTGGTCGTACCTGAGCTTTCTCTGTCTCTCTGCTGCAGACGTCCTTCAGACTCTGGATCTTGGCTTTCAGCTGCTGCGTCTCCCCGGAGATCTGTTGGATTTTGTCGACCATCTCCTCACGCTTATGATGGATCTGGTTACACTGCCTGAAGGATAGTTATATATTTAACACAATGGGCCTCATAAGAACATTTTCCTATTCTTCTCCTGTGGGGTTTGCTCATACAAATGTTCTGAGTCGGATTCAACAGACTCTCTTAACTACACAAGCTTGTTGTAAATCAGCCTGATGAATGAATATTTATGATATTTTATCATTAACACCCCTACAATTGCCATAAAGGCAAACTGTTCTGCTCAGTTTGTGGGCAAGTTTCATTCACAAACATGTTAAGAAGGCACCAGAGCTTCACTTCCTGCTGTCAAAACATAACAAGTTTATCCGTGTTGGTAGGCGTATTAGAGGACCCCAAAACATTTAGAAAATGTTCATACTAATTCCATGATGAGTGTGTGAGGTGAGTTGTTTTAAATACCCCAACATGTCTTGAACGTGTTGCTCCTTCATCTCCCTCTTCTTCTGTCTGCGGAGTTTCTGTTTGGACTCTTTATCCTGCTTCATGCCCAGAACTCTCTTCAACTGGCCTTCCTCAAAGCACAGGTTCTTCAGCTCCTTCTGACTCTTCTCATACTGGGCTGTCAGTTCCTGGACCTACATGAAACACACACACACACACACACACACACACATCAATACATACATGCTGTGTTTCTACTAAACAGATTTGGAGGAAGTTCATTCTAAGAGGGTAAACCCTACGGGGAACCGTCATGCCTTCTCTGACTGACATTCAATATAAACTACTAGAAATAAAACCACTCATCAATACGTTCAGCTCAGATCGACAGTCAGTCACAACTCACTGTTGAGTCTACATGCTCCAACACTATGTAGACTAGTGGAGGTTCATGTGTTGTGTATTTAAATATAATAAAAATGCAGTTTTTTCTTTAAAGTAGTCATAATGAATCCTTTTTTTGGATCAAATCTGACAAAGACATTTTAATGAGACTTTATTGGAGGATCATAATGGGATGTTAAATTCAGTTTTGTTCGTCTTGTTCTCTTGATTGCTGATCTTTCTGTCTTACTAGTGCTCTAACTTGTTGTACACTTGCTCTCTTGATGAAAAGTCAGCTTCAACTTTTATTTTAATGTCAGTAAACATTAGAAATGTACTCATCTTATTATTGACTAGTGAATGATGTTCAGCCCTGTATACTCCAATACTTCCTGGGTCATTGGAAAGTGCTACTACTCTGGTGGAAACACAGGTAAGATTTCTAGGACGGATGAAACGATTAGTGGATTTAACAGAAAGTCGGCTACTAGTTCCCTAGTTCCAACCTCTCAATTGTTAGGAATAGCTGACAGTTGAGAGGCAATTTACAATACGATTGTAAATTGAATGTCTTCAGTTAGACAAAAGACATTTGAAGATGTAACCTTGGCCTCTGGGAAATTGTTATTGTACCATTTTTCACAATTTTCTGGCATTTTGCAGTATAAAAAGTTAACCAATTCCTTAATAAATAACTGGCAGATTAATCAATGGAAATAATTGTCAGTTGCTGTTCCCAGATGGTTCTTGGGCTCCTTGAAAAGTTCCAGCAGTGGAAATGGGATATTTGTTGCTATGAGTTGTAAAAACTTACACAGTGATTGTGGATCTAGTTCACTTACTCTGTGCTTTATTTAAGTTATGTTAAATAATGTGAGTCTGAGCAAACCTTTAGAAATATTTTTTTAAAAAAGGAGACTTCAACGGTTATTTTGATGGTTAAAAAGGATTTACATTTGTTTTTACTGTTCAGCGGCACAAAACGCATCAGCTGAGGTTTTGCTTTTTAAGAGATCCATACCTCCTCCTGTTGCTGCTTGGTGTTGATCATGCTGCTCTCCAGCTCCTGCAGCAGGGTGAACGTCTGCTGGATCTCCGCCTCAGTGTGGGTCACATTTTGCACCATGCTCTGCAGCTCCACCACTCGCTCATCTGTTTCTTCCTGAAATGAATCAAAAACGTATCACACATGTGAGGGGAAATAACTGGTCCCATACATCGCTCCGACTCAATCAGCGGATGGCAGCTTTGGAGCCGAAGGTCTCCCCCTTTTTTCTTTTCCTACTCACGATGGAGTTCTTGATGTTCTTGACGTTCTCCCTCATCTTCTCCATCTGGCTCTTCAGCTCCTCTGGAGACTCCACGATCTGAGACTTGAGTTTGGTGATGTCTTCTTTCAGGTTGCTGACGTCCACCTTCACCTGGGCCTGAAACACACACACACACACGTTTTTAATTCATCCTTTTTTCAGCAGTTTAGGACGTCAGACCAAAGTACTGCATAATCATTTACAGACACGTACCAGTTTCTGAGTCTTCTCTGCGATTTTTGTTTTCAGCTCTGCGATGCTGTCGTTTTTTGCGTTCTGAAAGAAGATTAGGTTATTTTCAACTTGACTGAAAGCACACACAAGAACAGGTTTTATTATTTGGACTGTATTTCATCACCGCCTACCACTTCCTGGTATTCATGCACGGTGGTGGCCTGCAGTTCAGAGAGAGCGGCTGCCAGCTCGTCAGACTCAGCCTGCTGCTCGGGTGGGATGGTCCTGAACAAGGACAAGAAAAACATGTGTACATCTGACTGTGCAAAGTCAAGTACCACTTTTATCTTTCTTTACAACATTTGTTATCCTACTAAGGATTATTTTCATTCTTGATTGATCTGACAATTTGTTTTGATTAATCAAGTAATTTTTTGGTCTATAAAAAGCTGGAAAACAATCAAAAATATCCACTGAAAGCTCCCAGAGTCTGATAGTGTCTTCAAATTGGCTTGTTTTGTCCAACAAGCCAAGTCCCCAAAATATTCTGTTCAAAATGACACAAAATATCAAAAATGCAGCTAATCCTCACATCTGAAGTGTTGAAGGTTGCAATATGTGACAGTCAGCCCCACTAGATGTCGCACTAGCACCAGCATCTCAGACCAAAACAAATGTGCCTGTTGTTTACTTAATAAAGTTGGGAAAAAAAAAAAAAAAAAAAAGAGAAAGTGGTCTGTGAACGACAGCTCACCAAACTCCAATCACACTGTCAAACTGGTCAGTGCTGATCAAATATGGATCTAGATTCTCTTGCTGCGTTGCCCGTTTCTCACCTCAAAGCTTTTCAGAAACATATTTTAGTGTATCGTTTAGCTGTAATGTGAGGAAGTTTGTGACGCAGCCACCATGTTGGAAACTGACACAGAGGGACTCACATTCACTAACATGCGCATGCACGCACACGCAGGGAGTGTGACTTCATTGTCTTCCAGGTCTCCATCACTTCACTATATCCTGACGTAGCAAATAGTTGTTTGATGACATGGAGTGGGGCTGAATGTCATTTACTGAAACTTTAACAAATAACTTACATGATTAATCGATTATTGTGGATCAGCTGATCAATTAATCAACTAATTGTTTCACCACAACTGAAATTAGCTGACAAAATAATTATTCCTGTGAATAAAGACAAAACTGTTTCAACGCTTTATGTCCAGATGAAAAATATTAAAAAATAAAATAGAATTAAAAAATAAATAAATAAAATCACTTTACACATCCTCTCTATCCTCCTGTGACCATGAGACACTTTTTCAGATAGCTGATATAACCATAGAGCATTTTAAAGCTATTTACTAAACAAACAAATAAAAAATAATCACATGTTTAAGTCAAGACTTACGTCAGCATCTCAATCTTCTTTTCTGCCTCCAGGTTGCCTTTGGTGTAAGTCTGCAGCCTGTCCATGTCTGCCCTCTGACAACACAAAGAGTCACACTTACAACATCTGCAACTCCAGAAACCTGTAAAGTGGTTTCTAGCTTGTCAGAAAAACAAGCGTGTGGTTATAAAAATCTTTTTCAAGACAGAGGATGTGCAGCAGTGTCCGTTATACTTGGAGATATATGCACAGTACTAGAGGATATTATTAAAAATCTATTTGCGCTTTGTACTGCAGTTCTTTGAAGCTATTTGATGTCATCTTGGATTTCTACAACTCATGATGATAAATCCATCAGTTAGTTAACATGTTTTAGGTGAAAAGTAATCAGTATATTCATGCTACTAGACTTTCCTGAATCCTGCCGCATCATTCATTTCAGCAGCTGCTCCACAACTACAGCTAACCCACCACTATACCCACATGTACAAACAGAACATACTAATTTAGCCTGTTTCTCTGAGATCACATCCATCCTCTGCTTCCTGAAGTGAAGAAAGTTCATGATGGCGCTTAGAACAGTCAGAGTTCTCTGTTTCTCTGAAAAGGAAGAGCAAGAGCATTATTACATTAGTATCACTTGATTAGCCAGTGGAATATGTGGAGGTTTTATGACATATTTGGAAAGATTAAATTTCAAAACAAAACACTACTTACTTGGTGCCAGAAGGTCATTCAGTGAAAAGTCATACACCAAGCACATTGGCAGAAACTGCCGCCTAAGAAGATGATGCACAATATTGTTAAATAAATTATATAACCTGTAAATTAAAAATATATATCTTTCATAATATCCAAGAGAGACAGAATGAAAACCTACATGCGCACGTAGACGCTCATGATAGCAGCCGCCCCCTCATGATACTCTGGATACTGAATGTTCTCCAGAAGTGGAACCTGTTGGACAATAAAAATGACAATCAAGCCCTCAAACTAGATGTAAAGACAACAAGTAGCTGTATGAGGTGATGATTCGTATTCTCGTTACATATTTCATCAAATGCAGTACTTACCATGGAGTGACACTCAGGTCTGAAGCGATACAGGAGATGCAACACTCTCATGTATAGCATCTGAACCGCCTCCGGCTGTAAGACAAGAATTGAGCGTTGTGTTAATGTTCTGTTAGTTTATCTGACCAGAGAGGACCGACGACCACCGTGTCCAGTACGTGCCGTCACCTCAGTCGCTCAGCAAGACGTCATCTACAGCTGTTTCCAACCCGATTCCCAGGATGTAAAATTGGGAACTTTATTAAAAGGATTGGTTCAGATTTGTTCCAAATCTCTAATACATTACTCACATGTCTGCCCGTATGCGAATTTTATAAACAACGACATCAGCAAGAGACAAAGGCCTTAACGTTAACGAAAAATCCTTATCAAGACAGAGGATGTCCAGCAGTGTCCGTTATACAGTCATTGTTAACGTTAACGTTACAATGACTGTTCTCTCTTTTCTTTTTGTGAACGTACAAACAGCCAAAGAAAGACAAACAACGACATCAGCAAGAAACAAAGGCATTAACGTTAACGTTAACGTTACCTTGGGAACGGGAGTCAGGTCGCCCTTTGTGAAGTGTTTCGATTCTTGGCCGACGAGAACTTCTGTTCTGTAAAAGTTCGTTATCGCGTCCGCAGTGTACACGGGGAATGTGTTTTCACCCATTGTCGCAACAAACTGAAAACAAACCAACTATTTCGACGGGACCATATATCCATGGACGGACAAATTACAAAAATTGGCGCCTTCCTTGTCGAGTTCTAGACAGAGCATCTGATTGGTCTTTTTGTTCTTCTTCTGTTGTGTATTAGATGATACATGACTCAGCAGCGCCCTCCACCTCACCAACTATATAGTCTATGTGTAAAACATTATTTCCCCTTCATGCTGCTTGGATAAATGTGTAATAAATATGTGATAAATTATTCATGAATAGAGAACAAAAGAACAAAAGTGTTTAACAACATATAGCATTATGTTAAGAGCATAAAACAGCAGCTATTGTTACACCAACAAACAACTGAGATCAAATAGAGCCAGGGGAAAACTACACAAATATTGCCAAAACAGACATTAATTAAACACCAAATGACAATTAGCGTTTTTGTTCACATTAAGCAATGAGAGAAATATAGGCCTAGTTTTAAATTTGTCCTGGCCAAAGTGAAATTTAAAACGAGACAAAATATGACAAAATTCATCAGGTAAAAGTAGTCCATAATGTTCTTGTCAAAAAGCTAAACACATTTTTCTTTTTTCCTTCTAACACTTGACAGTTCCACAATAACAAAGTGTCGGTCTTATTAGAGCCCTTAGAGTAAATTGAAACATATATATTCATATATTTGGTAAGGTAATAACCCCATCTTTTCCTTGCAAATAATGGAATAAAAACAAACAAACTTGAAGGAACCAACGCAAATTACCATTGTAAGAGTGCACAGATTGCTCGGTTGTTCTTTTTATGAAGCATATTATTATCTGTTGGTGAGTCTCCAGCAAGTGAGAACCATTTAAATTATATACATTATATAAATTACTTATGTAAAGTATTATTGTATCGTTCTAATGAAACGTAGTTATTCCAGGGTTGCCTTTTATCTCTTAAGTGTTTCACTCTACATGTTACATTTAATACCTGGAGTTGAGTCTCAGGGCTAAATCACGACATACTGTATATTGATCATATAGTCAAGCCATTCATATGGATAAATATGGATTTGTGTTCACACTCCGGAGCAGCAGAGGGCGACAATGAACCAACCCGAGCTTTTCATGTCATGTGACACAACACGGAACTCGCTGGTGTGCAGCTGGATGTTGGATGTCCGCGAGAAGAACATTAATTTTAAATTTAACGTTTACTGCGTGCAATGACTTTGGAAAGAGTTATTGAGTTTGATATTTGAGCGATAATGGCGGTGAGCTGGGCCGAGAGGACTTCTGCTTTCTCCCGCAGTCCGTCCCGCTTCCTCTCCGGGACTACAGCGGAGGCTTTCCTTGCCGAGCTGCTCCGTGAGCTCCGGGATGACAGAGCCAGCTACAGTGTCAAGGTAAACAACATAGATATATAACGTTAGTAAGTTAACACCTGGTCATCTCAGCTATGCTTCAGAAATCTGTTGCACTGCTCGTCGAAGAACAAACACATTTCCGGTATGAGTTATCCAGAAACTAGTGTTTAAAATAGTGAACTGAAATGTAACGTTACTCTGGTCTAAACGTCTTACTTCATGGTGGTAGATATAACAAGTTTTAGTGTTTAACACCATGCTTCGTGCCGTACATCAACTGTAAAATCTCGTCATAGCCGTAACACTAAATTGCCAAAATTTTAAACGGAGTTTGGTATGTTGCACTCTGAACACAATCACGAACAATTTACTGGGTCGAAATGTGTCTAAATCCAGGAAGATGTATTGATAAGAGCTGAAACAATTAGTTGATTCATCGATTAGTCAATAGAAGTAGCAGTTTTGATAAACAGAAGCATTTTTTACAGTAAAAATTCCCAATGAACCCAGCTCCTAAAAAACTCCTCTTTGTCTTTTGGACTGTTTGTTGCACAAAACATTTCATGCAATCTTAAGACGAGATCAGGTTTCTAGTGTTGTGATCAGTGATGACTCCATATTTCGTCCACCTCAGGTCCTCTTGCTGTCCCCGCTCTGCGAGCACCCGACCCTGCTGTGTCCCTCAGACTCTGTGGGAGAGGAGACGGCGCTGGAGCTCATGTCAGTGTTCACCCAGTGTCCCCAGTGTCCCAAATCCGTCCAGTTTCATTGTCACCTCCTCCTAGCTCTTACTTCTGTCCTCGTCTGCACTTCCTGTGTGAATGGCCGCTCCCGTGCATCTCAAGACTTCCTGGACCTGCTCCTCCAGATAGCCCAGGACACCGGTGACCTCCACGGTGACGGGGCTCTGCGCTCTCTGCGAGCCACGGCGTGTGACTGCCTGCGGGAGCTGGAGGCCTGCTGCCCCGGCCTTCTCTCACAGCGCCTCGAGCTCTTGGGTGGGCTTCGGCACAAAGAAACCTCCAAGCTCCACCAGGCCTATGCAGGACTTCACACTCTGGTGATAAGAAACGCTGTGTATCAGCTTGCCCAGGAAACAGGAGCAGGTGCTGATCATCTTAAAGCTCTTCTGGGAGGAAATACATCTGTTGCATGGGAAGCAGAGCAGGACTCAGACCTGATGAATAACAAGGACTCATCCATACTGTCTTCCCTCATCCTGGGCCCAATGAGTACAGTCCCCACTCTCCAGACTGGGCCTGACTGCAAGGAGTTACGCTCAGTCCTGTCCTCCCTCCTGGAGGAGTCCTACCTCCTCACTCCTCTATGTCAAGCTGCACTGCTACATAGATTGATAGAGGTGGTCGCCATGGTGCCTGGTGTCCCACCTGCCATCTTCAGAGCTCAACTGCTGCGACTGCTGGGCACAAGCGAGGTTTGTTTCAAATGGAATGAAGTAGAAAGGAGTGCACGGTTTTTGTGTTAAATCTTTTAAAAATCCAACATCTCTTTTCAAACAGTGTCCATGTTATTCTGGATAAACCACAGATCACACTATCAGCTGTTTTCACTGGGATTATTTCTTTGGTAGAAAGTAGTCCCTTGAAAAACTATCCACAGAGAGGTTTGTGGATTATCCAGAGTAACCATAACTTTATTTCTTGAAAGACATGTTGTATCTGCATGTTTTCACCAGAAGTAAGACAGATTGTTTTTTTTTGTAATAGGGTGAACCCTTTCACTTTCAGTTTGATTTCAATAGATATCGGCTGCTAAAAAAGTGTAGTTTTACATAAATAGAATATAGGTGGTCAGAGCTAGCTTTACTTTTAGCTCATCTTTCTTCTCATCAAAGTGTTTTTCAATGCGTTTAGTGACAGTAGCTCTAGATGGCACAACATACTCAGGCTCGAGGTATGAATATAAATAATATTACAAACATAAAGCGACCCTGATTATAAAACCATCCGCCCTTTTCCAACAGCTACTTTTGGAAAAATAACGTTACTTTTTGAATGTAACTTACATCATAGTATAGTTACATACTCACACACTCTCCTACCAGGCTCTTGGAAGCAGTCAAAAATTATTTTCTCTAGCAGTTAGCATTTACATGACTGCCTGTTTGTATTTTGGAGCGGTATTTGGCAGCTTGACATATTCTGTTTCTACAGTAGAGATGTCGGAAGACACTTTGGACTCGTTTTCACTCGTCATGAATTCATTTCCTCCGTGGCAGAAAAACACATTACACAAGCCTTCAGAAACTCCTGCAGGTTAAACAGGACTAACCAAACACTTTTAGATCTTACGTTGTGAACACGTAATTGTCTAGCCATTAGCAGAGTGTGTATGAAAATTAGACTGATATGCATAACCGGTCAAAACTATTCTTGGCGGTTAACTGATTAACAGTTAACCCTTGACATCCCTAGAAACGACCTATGGTGGAGGAAAGACTGCTGGCAAAACTGCTGGTGATCATGGCCAACACCTCCCACCCCCTCTATGACATGACAGCCAGGCTAAGAAGCAGCCTGAGTATCAGCACCAGGCTGACTCAACCCCCGTGCCCCAGGGAGCAGCACTGGGGATCATTCCTGCCAAGTGCTGTCAGACTTTACAATTCATCTGACTTTGCCAGGCCCGCTGACATCACACTGTCTGTGGATTCACTTTAACCTGACTCCTAACTTGATGAATATTTATCTATTTATTCACTCAGTCACCTGCTTTTTTAATCACCATAGCCTCTGTGTCTTTATCTGTTGTGTTTTTATTGTGTTTTAATGTCTTACTGGTGTTTTCATATATTTTTGTCATCTGTCATGGCTGCTGTGACAATGTAATTTCCCTTCGGGGATTAATAAAGTTTTCTGTCTATCTAGCTATCTAATGATATGAGATTGTGATCATATCACACAGCCCTGCTAAACATTAAGTTAACCACCACAGTCTTGACATAATGAAAGTTTATGACTTCAGAGTTGTTGTTTTTTTATCTCTTCTCAGGTTTGCCTCCTTCACAGCACTCTACTGATGAAGTGTGCGTTCACTGACAGCCTGTTTAGTGCAGAGGACGAAGCTTTCATCCTCAAACGGCTGGTCGTCCTCTCGCAGCACCCACTGCTGAGTACACCCGAGAAGCTTTTCTACATGGACTGCATCCTGCACTTTCCTGAGAACCGACCTATCAGCTGTGGCGATGGCGATGAGTCCCTCCCCGTGCTGCTGACTCCCCAACTATCCTCCGCTCTGCTGCCTACTGTATTCAACGACAGCGCCACCATGCTGGCCCGCCTCAACCTGCTGTCTCTGGTCTACCTGGAGGAGGGAGAGGGGGAGGGGGAGGGGGAGGAAGGCAAGGGGCTGGCCTACCTCTACGAACACCTCACCTCGCTGCTCCGCATCGTGGAGAACGGAGGCAGCAGAGAGATTGTCGTCACCTTCTTCAGAGCTGCCTTCCTCTTTCTCTACTACTTCTGCCATGTGGAGAGCTACTCCAAAGGCCTGACCGAGAAGCTGTGCGAGCTCTACCTCCGACACACCCACCTGGCCCCGCACCTCATCAACCTGGCCGACCAGACCCAGGACAGGCTCTCAGAGTCTAACTGGGCTGTCGGGCTCCTCCGGGCCCTGCAGGGGGTCATCACAGAGGCCCCGCTCGCCCAGCTTACCTTGCAAGACTTCAGCTGGCACCTCAAGATGCTGTCTCGAGTGGCAGAGGAAGGAGAAATCCCTCAGTGCAGCACCCTCAACTTCCTGTCCAGCATCATCACTCCTTCTTCCTCCTCGCTGTGCGTGAGCGGTGACTGGCGTATGGGGAACAGTGTTCTGGGGGTTTGCCAGCGCCTGCTGGTACACCCCACCCTGGACTCGCTGCTCATACCTCTTGCCGACATCCTGCAGCATCTCGCCTGTCGCTACGGAGACACAGACATCCAGGACCACGCCCGCCTCTACTACACCCTTCTCACCACTCTGTCCAGGGAGAAGCTGGCCGGGGTGTTGGCGCAGGGAGCAAGCGAGGGAGGGCGGCAGGTCAAGAAGCGGTCTCTGTCCTGCATCATGGCTGAGAGCGAGGGGCTGACAGGCGTGCTAACCGTTCACCAGACAGAGAAACCGATATTCAGGCTGGTTGAGCTGGATGATTCTGAGCTACGAGAAGAAAAACAGACCGATCATGAAAGTGACTTGAACACAAATGAGACGCAGAAATGTCCAGGTGAGGCGAGCGCAGCAGTGGAAGCCTACAGAGCCCAGTTCCACCACCCTGGCTTCCCCTCAGAGATCACCTTACACTACCAGCTGACTCACACTGAAGCTCACGACTCTCGCTTCGATCAGCTCTTCAGCATCCGCCTGCACTTCACCCTCACAGACGACCACTATGAAGAACTCTGCGACATCAGTGTGCCCTGTCTGTTCAGAGAGAGGCCGTCACCCGTGGTGAAACTGAGACTGAAACCGAGGCGGCCTTACCCCACCACCCTCCACGCCAGCGCCATCTTCACCACCCAGGACGGGCTCTCCTGGCACACCCTCCTGCCAGACGTCCATGTGTCTTTCCAGCAGGCCTTCATGCCTTTGCCTGCTCCCACAACTTGGGGAACAGGCAGCAAATTGAACGTGTTCGAGGGACTGTGGGATGAAATCTGCTCAGAGAGCGGGGAGAAGGATCAGGCCGACTGCACTACCAGTCTGTTTTGTTGCCAGCTGGAGGAGGCAGCTCTTGGGGCCTTGTTGGAAAAACACTTCCTCCCCTACCTTATATCAGATCCGTCCCATGAAGAAGAATTCAAAGTGCTTTTCTTCCTCCCCCCGCGCTCTCATATGCTGCTGAAGATCAGGTCCAAGGAGGATGCTGTTCACTTCAATATCGCCACAGATAACTGGCAGCTTCTGCCTCACACGAGCTCTTTTCTACTGACTGTTACATCCTCGCAGGAAGACAGATGACCATGATGCATCTTACCAGCTTGTTTTTAAAATTAAATAGCTGACTTTTACCAAAAATCATCCGTTGTTTGTCAGCGCTTTAATAATTCAAATGTACTTAAAATTATATTACTGAAGACAGTTGATTTAAAATAAAACGATTGCACTTTAATTTTCTTGACCTGAAGTTAAGCAAATGTGTAACATGAAATATTTTGTAATTTATTAACCAAAACCAGCCATTACTATCGACGTGACATCGGTTATTTTCTACAAATAGAATGCAACATAATTTATTTGATGAGTTGCACAAGATGTCACTGATAAATGGCTCAGAAGTTGTATTCTCCCAACATGAAAAAATAAAAAAGGTAAAAAAAATCAAAGAACAAACTTGTATGTGGTCTGTAGGACACATTAAAGGTACACTGTGTAGTTTTTGACTACTAGTGGCTACTAGTGGTACTACAGAGCAATGTTTAAACAAGTGGTCCATGTTTTCTTGCATCATACACACCGACTGGGCGATTAATTGAATTTTATTTTCAGTTACGATTTCAACGCTTCCAATGATTATGAAAACAAGATAATCAAGATAAAATGATTATTGTGCCACATTCTATTTCGCAACGATGATCTTGTTTTATCTTGCCTTATAAATCCAGCGCGCCCCTTTCGTTAAAGGCCCAAACTCACTCTGACCGGGAATCCACATAGTAAGTGAGATGTGAGCGGCGTGTAAGCTCGGTCTATCCGTTCAGCGTCTCTGTCTACAGAAACGGCCGTCTGTCAGCAGCAGCTCCTGGAGAGCTGAGAGGACAACAGCCAGACAAACTGTCTTCACCAGGCTGACTCACAACAGAAATTTACTGAACCCAAATAGTTTTCATATCGGCTCTGCGGAAAGAAATCAACAGTGTTTGTGTTTATTGATTCATTGATTTTAATTCTCCGCCCACTGTAGCGAGTGAGGGGAGTCTGCTTGTAGTGAAACAGGCAGCTCACAGACAGACTGGGAGCTTTGATCAATCAACGTATACTGTTAATAGGTTCAAAACACATATACAGTGGGATATTTGTGTGATTTAAACAGTTGTCTGTGCAGAAATAGACTGGGAGCTTAAAAAGCATTGGGGGGGGGGTCTCCATGTGTCTCAGAGTCTGTGTGAATTGATACATTTAATAAAATGGAAGCATTTCTCCTGAGACAATAATGTGTTAAATAATCGGAATCTCAATATTGACCAAAATAATCGTGATTATGATATTTGCCATAATCAAGCAGCCCTTCTTTCTCTCCAATGGGATATTTTTCAAACTATTGCGGTTTCGGAATAATAGGCCTTCGGACTGATGGGCAGTCCTTATGAGGGAGTGCCACACGGCCAAGAGAGAGAAGGGAGAGGTCCAAGAAGGACCAAAAAACACCTCGTCAGACCACTGAGCAACCGGTCCACACCACAAGGACCATATGGACCACTGGTTCATATTTATAAACAGTTAAATGAAATAGCTACTCACATGCTATGCATTAATATATATAGATAGTGATTAATTATCTAGGTATAACCACACAAACTGCAATACACAACGCAACAATAAGAATATATTTAATAGACAAAGGATTATGATCTCTGACATTTATTCTGCTAACAGTGTTGCCAGAGAAGGTGGATTAGGACCAATCCACAGACCACTCACTACTATACTACTACGATACTCACATAGACTGTAGAAAATATCCAGACCACTGGCCTCAGCGCCCCTAGTGGTATAAACCAGTGATTGCTGTTAGTGACCACTGAATTAACTACAACTGCCTTTCTATTAAAGCTTGGGTTCTGGCTGCCAGAACAGCTGATCAGAGTCAGATCAATCAACTCTGAGTATGTTCACTCTGACTAAAGCATGCATGGTGATTGAAAAAAGCCATCATCGATGGAGCACTGATACTACCACTCACCATGAAAACAGGTAAATAAAAGGCAGAGCCTCCATTTTAATCCAGTGGATGTAGAGATATTAATGCATGTGTATGTGGACGCTGCACATTTATCTTAAAAAAAAAAAGAGCCAGAATCAGAGTGGGAAAAGTGTCAATAAGTTAACACAAAGTTTTATTCAGTGTTGTCCATAAATTCATCATTTACCAGACTTTCATTTTCTTAACAATGATCAGTGGTATCTGACTGTATCAGGCTGTAGCCTACATTACATTTGAAATATATGTCTTCAGCTTTGACCTGACAGGGAACAAACACAGGAGGAAACTTCAGATGAAAAATGTAGTTAAAGATTTAAAAAATATATATAAATCAAAGACAGAGAGACATCGCTGCCAAGCTTTAACAGCATTCAGTGATCCTACCTACTTGTCTAAAGCTTCATACTGATTTTATAAAATTTAAACTGAGGTTACACATATTAGAACATAGAACGCATTATATGTAATATAATGCGTTCTATGCATTTCAATGCAGAAACTGCTCTAACAAACTGACAGCTGTCTTGTGTACACACAGTCACAGTGTTATAAAAAAAACAACAACTTTCACGTGTAAAAAGGACGTGCAGAGGTTTTATTCTCAGCTGAAGCTGAATTCACACTGTGTTATGACTTTAGAAAGTCCTTGAGAAACAATCTAATATCCAACCTGGATTTTGATTCTGACAGACAGTAAACCTCTGCTACTTCAATATGCACTTTGACTAAATGAGGAAATGAAACAGTGTGTCTGGCTCTGTAAGAGGCAGGAGACAGACAGAAACCCAGGGTTTGTTGAAGAAATCAGCCAGCGAGCAGGTTAGCTTCACAGATTAAGTTACCATGGTAACTGACCCGAGTTTAAATTACCTCTCTTTCTGGAACTAAAAAAATCCAGAGTCTCCCTCATCTGAGGATTAACAAACTCAGAGTTTTAACTAAACCTGCTTTCTGGAATACCAGCCAGATGTTTTATGAGGACGGAAAAGCATTCATCACATCTGTTAGATCACGAGGAGTACCACTGAATGTAAACATAACTTTTGTTTGTTTACAATGCAAGAAAACTGCACATTTAAAATTAATTTGCTTGATGGTTGTTGGTGTGATCAACTAAATCTGAAGTGAAACGCTTTTTATAAAGCCTATGAAGCAAAACGTGTCTATGCACATGCTTGCCAGAATAGGCTAAATTGATATTTTTAGTTTTGGAGAAACTTTCCCTCATTTGCTGTTTTGATGATGGTGAAGTTGCAAAGATGATGACTACAAACAAAAACTAATAGTAATGCATTATGCAGTTAAGGCAGTGTATGAAAGTCATCAAAACACTGTGTGACAGATGCTTTGATATCAGCAACTCCTACCCATGTGTGGATTTTTGCCAGTTCATGCTGATATCCATTAAAACTACAGTTAGCTTTCACCATGTGTCCTTTGTAAAATCCCAGTCCTTTGTTCCAGTTCAGTCCTTTAATCAGAGAGGCCCTTGAAGTTGGGCTCTGTGTAAGGTGGTAAGGCGGTCTGCTGGCTGAGAAGTTTGTCCATGATGGCGATCTCTGCATCCCGCTTCTGCACCTCGTCTACGGGGGTCCAGGACATGTCATGCTGAAGTTTGAACGCACCGACAAACTGGTGAGGGCAACTTGGGCCCCATTCCTTTCAGAGGAGAGAAGAGAGAAAGAATATTATAATGAGATGTTTGCATTACAGAGTAGAAAAAACTATTTTCTATTTTACAATCAGTTTACAGAGAAATTCCTTCCTAATTTAAAATGCTATGACTTCTCTAACCTTGGCACACTTTCAGATCAAACATTTATCAGTTTTTTGTTCTAGAGCTGAAATGATTTGTGGATCAATCAATTAGTCTACTGACAAAACATATGATCTGCAGCTATTTTGATTAAAAATGCCTCTTAACTGAGTATTTTCTTAATCTTAACTGGCCATAAACTGAATATCTTTAGGTTTTGAACTGATGGTGAGACATAACACACCTTTTTTGCCATTTTATAGACCAATCAAAAATAATTGGCAGGACAATCAAAAATGAGAATAAGCACCCTCATTCTGTTCAGTTTCCAGTTAATAAATGGCCTTAAAGAGTAAAGCAACCTGGGTTTAACTCTAGAGAAAAATGTCTTAAGGCCTCTTCACTGAAGCAAATATGTGCGGGAAAACAAAAAATTCAAGAAATTCCATGACTGTTAAAAATCCTGCCTGGAAGCCTTGCAAAGCGCACATAGCTAACACTAACCAGCCAAATCCAACCTAAACTGCCTGTGTTTTGACCAGATGTGTTTTGACCGTCTGGTCACTACCACCTCCCCCCAGAGCTTCATGAACTTTGAACACCACACACCTCCAACTCTCCAGTTACATACACACACTTGCAGGTGTTAGGTTAGGCTGTCACGTGCGTCATCTTCACGGGACTCTCCCTGAACGGATGTTAGGTAACAGACACTGTGCTGGCATGATGCAACATTTCCTCAATGCTGGGTGACATAAGATCTATTTACAGTAGTATCTATCAGTATAATGCAAACCTTAGGAGAAATGATGGAGAAGTATTTCTGTCCAGATGGCCGTTCGTAGAGATAATACATGTTGCCTGGTTTTTTCACAATGTTACAGGCAGCATGGTGGAGGTCAGCATCTCTTTTGGCCTCTTCTAAAACCTGCAGAGAGAGAAGAAAACAAAAGTATGTGCTGGGCTGAAAGTATGTCTTTTCTCCTTTCTTGATGTCTGGTATACTTTTACACCAGCATGTAAATTTACCTTTGCCTGAAAGTTTATTTTTTTCTTCATATAGCCTTTTGTAATTAAAAAAATCCAGAATACAAAACCTTGGCAGAGCTGAACATTCCAAAATCAGATTTTGATCCCCTTATGATTACATAACCATGACCATGATCTGGTCTTGTTTGACGGATCACATTCCACAAAAATCCAATATAGATGGTTTAAATCTGCCCGGTTTATGCATCCCGGCATGACCAGCTAAAAAAAGTTGCTGTAGTATTTTAAAACAACAAGAGTAGCTGCAGCATTTGTGTATAAGTGCAGTATTATCTAGTCCGTTCAGTGAGTGTACTGGTGTTTTTGCTGATAGTCTTACCTTTCTCGCCTGCTCCTGTAGGTATCTGATCTGGTCAGCAATGACTGTCAGCCTGTTGCAAGCATTGGCTTTAATGAAATCATCTCCCTAAAAAAAACAAACAGTTAAGATACTGTCAGGACTGTTGTATCCATTTGCATCAAAAAGTGCTGAAGTGTAGAATTTGCCAATCAAAGAGTTTAAATATGATTTAAATTAAATACATATAAAAAATCTTAGTCCAAACCTTCTGTACTTGAGCTGCCAGGGCCACCAGGTCTGAGGGGTCTCCTACTCTGTTGGTCTGGTATGAACTGACCAGTTCCAGCCCACCGGGGGTGCTGCTGCTCTCAACCAGAGTCACTGCAAGGCATCCAGGTGGAGTTACATCACACTGATCTCACACATGTAACACAGCCATCAGCAGGAATACTACTGCAAATATTGCTGTACCACTGCCACTGATGTAACTACTACTGCTGTTGTTTCTGCATCAACTACTGTTACTATCACTGTTGCTTTAGCTTCTATCAAATTAGTCACATTTCACACACGTGGTAATGTAACATTACTGTAATGTAATGACTTCTAAAGACAAAAATTTTAACTAGACTAACATTGAGTTACACTCTCGTCTCGAGCTCGTACAGTTCAACAACCAATGAACAAAACAATTGCTTAAATCTACATATATACAGCAGCAGTTACTCTGACAAATGCAATCAACAACAGTGCAGTTGCGATGTTGTGCAAGTTCAAACTTAATATTGGATTACATTGTACTGTCGTTACATCACAGCTACTCGCACAGTCACGTTTCCACTGTCACAGACTGGTTTAGCGTACGCAGGGTTACATGTAGCTGACTTAAGACAAATACACCTAACGATATTAACACTGACTGTGTTCTTTGTCGGATAACTTTAAAAATCTCGATATTGTTCAGTATGGTAATGTTAGCAAGGTCTGACACGAAGTTTACAGCACGTTTGTTACCTGTGGTGGTTTTGTCGGGCTGGTTGGGGAGGCTGACGGTCCTGTCCATGTTCTCCAGTATCAGTTCTCGTTATAAACTTGTTTCACCGATGATTTCAATCGCACCTGGCCACCTCCTAAGTCCAGCTGCTGATTTTATAACTGCTGTTGACCAAAAACACCGGAGGCGTCAAGGGGTCTTAAATCTCCGCCCCATTTTGCCTATAATGGTAGCTCTTATGTGTGCCTGCATAAAATACTTAAAAACAAATCTCTTCATTGCTGTTTTACTACGTTTACGAATTCAGGTTTTCTTGAAATGTAATTTTATTTCCACGTTGACATTAAAGAAAATGTTTTATACTGTATATGTTATATTTTATTCTCATTATGACTAGTCTTTATTTTCAGGCACGTCACCAACAAAGCAGCCTCACCACAGAACATTTAAACAAGCGAAGATGTGTCACTAGTGAGAAATATATTTTTATAGACAGGCAAAAGTCGGGATATGACCACACTAAACAGTAGCTGTGATATGTCTTTCACATAAACAGCTTCAAACCAACCATAAAACCACCGAGGTGTACGTTAGGGTATACTACATGTAACGGCGTGACCTGCTGCAGTGTTATTGCTTTTTGATGATCTGTCTGGTTCCTCCTACTAAATACTATTTCTCCCATGATTCACTGGGTGCACACTTACACAAGTTTTCTTCTCAAAAAGTGATGGTAATAGTATATATTTTCTCTTTATACAAGTATCTCTTGCACGTTTCTTTTCATTTTTGGGTGATCTGAGTAAGATCTATTATAAATTGCTGCCATTATGAGAAAATAAATCTGCACAGTTTCTCTATTATGAGAGAATTTGTTCTACTATTATTAACAAGATGCTTTCATTGCGGCACATTTGTCATAACAATACTACATACCAACTTATTTTGTCATAACATGGAACTTAACAAGGTAGATAAAACTAAATAAGTTAATCATGTTATTATGACAAGAAATTGTCATGTTGTTTTAAGGAGGAAAAATATTCACTCAAAGGTAAACAAGGAGACATAAGAACATCAGACAAACTGACAGTGACACCTACATGATTCAGTAAAACACAATGAGATTCTGCCAGGGCTCACTGTGATGAGTATTAAAATGTAAATAGTGTTCTTTGGCCTTCATCGTCACCAGACTTCAAACCAACTAAACAGCTGTGGAAGATTTTGGAGCAACTTGTTAGACAGCGCTCTCTACCACCATCATCAAAAACACCAAATGAGGCAATATCTTAAATAAATGCTGTTCATCCCTCCAACAGAGTTCAGAGACCTGATGAATGATGAGACTTGATGAAGACACTTAATGTTGCAGACCAACAGCTTGAACATGTGCAGGTTAAATCATTTTCCTCCACAGAACAAAAGCATTTCTTGTTCTTACAAAATTAGTTGGTCTTTATCACATATGTACGTTGATACGTTTCTTATTATATCAAATGAGTCTAACTTAATATTTTGTCATATCAAGAAAATAAAAAGCCCATCATAACATTAAAATACAGTGCAAAATGTACTCTTACATTTTTCGTTTTCACTGGTTCAATGTTGTCTTAATAAATTTCCATAAATTAGGTGACAACTATTTTATTTATTTATTTTTAATGTTGAATCCACTTTGAAGTGTAAAGCAAATGGGGTTTGGAGGCAGTGATGATGATGATGATGATGATGATACTGTAGATTTTTCTCAGATGGTTTTATGGGGTTTTCGGTTAACTAGAAATGATTTGTTTTGTACATTGTAGGTTCACAATGGGACCGTCCTATAGCGTTATGATTTCTGCGTCTGTGTGTGTGGAAGGGGGCGGTGGGGAGAGGGGGGTGCTACCGGGGGCTCAACTATTCAAACCCCACCTCCAGACAAGTTACTGCCGGGGACAGAAGTTACACATCCTCTCTGTGCCGGTCCGGCCCCTCGGTCTCTGGTCCAGGCTCGTATCCCGCCGCAGAGCGCTGACTTTCCGCATCATGGAGCTTCGTTATGCGCTTCCCTTTCTGAGCCTTTTGTTGCCGCTGTGCACGTCCGACACTAACTTGAACAACCACGTCGTTTTGGAGCCCTTTGATTTCCTCTTCGACACGGCCGTGGAAGCCTACTATAAAAGCGACTGGCTCACTGTTATCCTGAATATGGAGAAGGCGCTCAGGAACAAAGCTACAGTCCGCAAGGTTAAGGCTCAATGCCGGCTCAACTGCGCCAACCACACCGCTTTCGGCGAGCCTCTGGCCGGCTTGGGAGTCCCCATACCGGGGGCCGGGTCTGTGGAAGACCTAGGCTTCTTCCAGAAAATCCTGAAACGGGCGGATTGTGTCAACTCCTGTGAAACTGAGAAACTTGGGACACCAACTATGCATCAAGTCACTGCAGAAGTGGAGTTGGAATTCAAGAAAAGGACCCCTTATAATTACTTACAAGTCGCCTACTTTAAGGTATAAAGCTCCAAAGTATAAGTATGAAGCCTTGACTGAAATCACTGCTGTTCTTTAATAAAATGCATCAGAGATAATGTTTTTCCAGCTTTTTCCAGGCCATACATTACGAAACGCTTTCACCAGCTTTAGTTTACATTCATTCAGGCTTTCCATCAGAGTTAGGATGTAGTTGACTACTGTAAATGTCCCAACCCCCCAAAACCAAGACAACCATGCCACGTCTTAAGGTGGAGTCAGCCTCTGAGGAGTCTGACGTTAGGACGTAGACTTTTTTGGATACAGCTGTTTAAAGGCCTAAATGCTGCTTTCAAATGCTCACAATAAACTCGTACTTGCTAGACAAAGTGCTAGTTTTTAGAGTGCTTTTATCTGTAAAATATTGGTTATGATAGGTAGATGTTTTATCAGCTTAAACATTCAACTATTTTTGTCAACTGAACAACTTTTATATCCACAATTTTCTTGGTTTTTTAAGTGTTTACTAGGAAGTAAGACTTTTTAAGACTTTTTAAAGCAGCAGAATAATGAAAAAAAATAGTGCAGAAGTTTAATCAGCCTTGATAATGTATTTTTATGTATTTCTATAACAATTCCTATTAATTTTGAAACATTCAGAATTCAGACCTCACAGTACAAAATGACAACGGACACATTTTCAGTATGACAGAGTTGTTAACTAGTTATGATTCAGCCATTAAGCTTAAATTTATGACTTTCAGAAGTCTGACACCAGGTGTTGGGGGACAAAAGCTCTTTATCATCAGTCTTACTGAATCACATGATGCAGCTTTAAATATTTTATTGGCCTCTTTTGTGAAAATGACATGTTGTTATTTTAATTACAGGCCATTATGGGTGGGAGTTTCCGTGGTTTGTTAGAAATAAGTTGCTCCAACTCCTACAGGTCACCAGAAAAGAGCCTACAAGCTACACATTTCCTCTTTAACATTAGTTACTAGCAACAACGCAGCTGATTATTTTGAAGTAAGGAGTGATTTAAAACCAAACTGATGAGAGGTTGGTCAGTTAGAGAAAGATTCAGAATGACAGCTTGTTCCTGTCAGCCCTGTTTATTAAAGCTGCACTAATCAATATTTTTAGCGATGGTTCAAATGACTATGTGTAATGTAAAAAGATGTCACTCATATAAACAAACCCACAAAGAAATATCATGAAACGTTACAGTTTTGGTTCATTAGCGTAGCTTTTTAGCCACAGCTGATTTCAGCTGAAAAGTTCGTACACTACCTATCTGCCCAGCAGCAAACAGCAAACAGATAAAGTTAAAAAAGGAGTTGGTAGAGAGCAAAAACAGAGCTAAAAGAGAGTGAATATTGGACTAAAATTAGCCAGTTGGACAGAAACACTACTTCACAATTAGTGCTAATGTTGCTCTGTGTCTACTGTGTAAATAAATTATAAGTTGGCTGACATGTTAATCATAAGATCTTTATAATATGATAAAATGTCAATGATTTGTTAGCCAAAAACAACAAGTAGCCAAACAATCAATGGACGCTGCTTTACCTTGAGGTTAGTATAGACTAAACCCAGTTTGAGAAGCACATGGAAGCAAACACATTATAAAATATCACAGTGCAGCAGTGAACAATCCTGTCATAGTGAATTAGTCCGTAGTTTTTCCTCCCAGCTGATCTGATTAACACACCTTTAGTCTAGACAGGATGAGTTGAGCTTCTATGTGTTTTCAGATAAATATGCTGGACAAGGCGGTGGCAGCAGCCAACACGTTCTTCCAGGCCAACCCGGATCACATGGAGATGAAACAGAACCTGGACTACTACAGGATGATGGCAGGAGTAAAGGAGGAAGACTTCAAAGATCTGGAGGCCAGGCCACATATGGTGAGTGCAAACTCCTTTGACCACTTAGTCTTCTTAGGAAAGCCTTCGAGTCTACATTGTTTTCCTCACATTTGAGTTATTTTATTGTTCCGTTTATTTCAGAAATTGGCATTTTATCACATGATCCGTTTAGTGCAGTAACATTTTCTGACTGTGACATTCCTGTGTGTTTCCTGTGGGGGTAATCACTATATAAAAAAAGTAGAGAATAAACCTTTATGCTCTAAAAGTAAAACTCAACCCAGACAAATTGTTTTAAGCATCTAGTGTCAAAGCTTTTCTGTTACTGCTGTTAGAGAGCCAATAACGGTCAAATAGAATATCACATTACACTCGTAACATTACACAACATTGCTTTTATAAAAGGGATTGAAACTATCTAACAGGGTGTCCACTTGCTCTCTCCTCAGGCTGAGTTCCTGAAGGGGAAGAGTTACTACAGCGACGATTCTTTCGGTCTGGCGGCTGAACACTTCGAAGCGGCTTTAGATGAGCACTTCAAGGCCGATAAGGAGTGCAGAGCGCTGTGCGAGGGATCCTACAACTATGATGGATACAACTACATGGAATACAGTGCCGACCTGTTCCAGACCATGACAGGTGACACAGTACATCCATGGTTATTGTGCCAAAAAGATGTATGAAAATTGGAAATTCGATGATCTTATTCCTTTGTGTAAATGTGTGTGTGTGTCAGATCACTACATGCAGGTACTGAACTGTAAGCAGCACTGCTCTGTGGAGCTGGCTTCAACTGCTGGAAGAGACAAGCCCTTTGAGGACTACCTCCCCTCGCAGTTCAACTACCTGCAGTTCTCCTACTACAACAGTGAGTCTCACAGCCTGTACTCTGTGGTGTACATGGCTTTAGCTAATGCCCCTGATCATAATGCAGTTAATCCCTAAATCTGCAGTGATTTACGGCATCGCTGATTATGCATAGGGTCAGATATAGCTTGCTGAAAAATGTTGGCCTTATGAAAAAAAAGAAATGACCAATTTTCTCCTCTGATGTGAAGGAGGTTCCTCCCTTATCGCAGTTAACCCTTTGCATCCGATGATACCAGAACGCACAGACATGATATACATGTTGTTAGATTCAGATTCAGACATTTTTTGGGGTTATAAAAAATCCCAGGAATCTCTGACATCCTGGTGACAGATTAACACCCATAAATTAGCTTTGAAGTCAATTTTTAAAAAGATGCTCCTCACCTGCAGATGTTGCCTTCTAATCATCATGTTTTGAGTCTTCTGCAGTATCAAAGTGATCCAGTGAGAGTTGTCTGTACGTTCATGGTCACAGTGCAAACAGGAAGTTCTAATAGTTCATTCAGCAGGAATTTTCATGGTGACAATCTCCCAAACTGTAAAGAAATATAGGCTAAAGAAACAGGACCCAGGTATAGCCCACTACATCTTCATATTATTATTAATATATTATATATGTCCCTGGAACACTGACACTCTCCTTTATACATCCTTGTACAGAGATTTTCCCTGTAATGAACTAAATGGCACAACAACAACTTTTCTCAAAACCCTGCTCTAAAATCATGTGTAGTACAACTCACATGCAACTTGAAACTGGCATTTCTGAGTAGCCCAACTTATTCTAAAAATAATATATGGCATGTCCGGCAATGACATGTAAGCCTGTAAGTAAAGGGAATGAGAACAGAAAAACGTATTACAGAAAAACGCCCAGTAATACCTCCAGTCAGATTTGATTTCTGCATTTTCTCTTTTGGAGCCATAAACCACCAAAAAGAATTTTTCCAGGTTCAGGTTCAAGTTACTTTATTTGTACCAGTAGGTAGATTTGGTTTGCAGTAGACGAGGAATCCACCTCGACACACGTTTTACAAACAGCACAGACAGTAGACAGATATAAGGCTCCAATAATTAGGACTTAAAAAGGGATAAATAACAATAAAAATCACTTATATAAATAGCTATTAAAATAGATGAGGTAAAATGTAGGTAAAAATAAATAAATAAGCGTTGCTTCTATAGCATCTGTGCAATGTTGCTACGTCTTCTTCATCTGAGTGATGGCTGCTGCAACAAAGCTATTTTTATGCCGTTTTGTTGGGACTATAAGCCTGTATGTCCTGAGGGAAGAAGCTGGAATTCACTGTGTGAAGGATGGGAGTCGTCATTTAAAACTGAGCTGGTTATCCGCTGTAACTGTCTGGTGTACACAGACGCCGATCAGCCTACAAGACCTTTTAACAATTTGATTCAGAGAGTTTCTGTTCTTTAAAGATCGGTTTCCAAACCATGAAACCATCAAAGGAAAAGATCAAATCAATTCGATTGATTCTACAGGGATTACCCAATTTTTTCTGTTTCTCTAATTTTAATTTGAAAGAAGCTAAAAATCACATCTAAACATAGTGGATTTCAATATATTTATTTTGAAGATAATCAGAGCCTGACAGTTGTATGACTATAGTAGTAATATGGATAATCACTCCTCTTGTGGCCTGTTTAAACCTAGTTTCAAGTAAATTTGAGTAAATCACTCGCTCAGTGACCAAGTTAAGAAAGAAATTATGCAGACTGCAATTTTTAGTGTGACATCAGAATAAAGAGGCTTATTAAAGAGGGGGTTTCCAAAATAGTAAAAGGGTGAGTTTCATGGCAGCTCCTTTGAAGTATACAAGAGAGAAAGCGTTTGAAATGATCCCTGCGGGGAGTCTTGAAACTCTTACTTTCATTAAAGGGGTACTCTGGTTCCATAATGCAACTCTTTCTTTAGAATAGCTGTTTCAGACTTTATCCCTACTCTTCACCCTCCTGCTTCTGTCTCCTGACTCCAGGTGAGAAGTATGAGCGGGCCATCGAGTGTGCCAAGACCTTCCTGTTGTTCCACCCTAATGACCAAGTGATGAAGCAGAACCTGGCTTATTATTCTGCTGTGTTGGGGGAAGACAAGGCAGAAACCATATCAGCCAGACAGGTACAGTAGGTCGAACCTCTTTAGTAAAGGCTTCCATCCAAACAACCTCACTGTGAGTGCAGAAAGATTAGCAGTGAATTAGCAGCGAGAGGGGAAAAAAAGCACTCAAATGTACAAAAACAGCATTAAAAAAGCACTGATGGTAATCTAAAGCACTTCAACATTTGCTGCGTTTAAATGGTGCAATAAATAAGACTTTTAATGTCCATATTATACAGCATTTACTGCAGCTTAACAGGGTTGTTGATCAATACTAATGACTAAGTGATTCTGTCCTGGGGTGCTTAGATTTCTGGCTTTCACTAGTGAACTCACTCTCCAGCTTGTGTTCAGCTTTGAATATATTCTTCAAAGGGGTAGATTTGGTTTCAGAAGTAGTCCATCACAAAGAAATATGTTAATGCTTTATGCTAATGGTTACCTAACAAAATAATTAGTAATGATATGTAGGAGAAATATAAAATAGCACCAGACATATCCTTTAATAATCCATAATGCTGCATTTTCATATTTTCCTTTACATTCATTCAATTCTACCTTTATTATTAATGTTCTGAAATAACTTAACATCACATTTAGCTTGACTGGTAGAGACCTGATACTTCAAGAACAAATCTGGCGATGTTTTTTTATTGTCAAGGAATCTCATGAAAAAAATCAGAACCAACTAAATTGATCCCATTAACAAGTCTTCCTTCATTACCATGTAATTACTCACTAGAGCAGCAAATGTGTATTAATCCACAGCTGAAAATAGTCCCCAACAAATGCACTGTATACTCCTGCTGGGTAGCATTAACTTAAAACTACATTGGCCAGCTGTTTTAGAAATTACTTACACCCCTCCACCCCTCCTAAAAAAACATGTTTAGCTTATTGTTTCCTTCTCTCAGATGTCTGAGCTTCTCTGTGTGAAGTAAGAGTCATTTTGTGTCCAGCACTTAAACTTTTGAGATGAAAAATATTTGCATATTCAAAGATTCTGGATTTTTCAATGAGGGAGAAGGAGTGGGTGTCATTTGAAGGATTTTATTGTGCTAATTTAACTTTTTTTGTAGGAAAAACATATCAGACAGTATTTTATAAACAAAGAAATGTCTGGAGGGAATCTTTAACATTTCCTAAAATTTCAGTAGGAACCAGTGGGCTTGAGGCTGAGAGCCACAAACAGACTGGGAAAGTTGGAACTTATTGAGAGAAAAACTACACATTGTTGGTTTAAGTTTTTAATAAGATAGATGATGAGGAGATTAATTCAGTGTTTTTTAGCATTAACCTCAACTTAAAGCTTGGCACATTTATTTTGTACCTTCTGAATATACTTTTTTTTGCAGGAATTTCAACAATTAAAGTAAAACAAATGCTTTGTTTTGAACTCCCAGGTGGTGAAAGATTATATTCGGCAGTCCATGCTGGAGAAAGAGCTGCTGTACTTTGGATATGAAGCCTTTGGAATCACCTTTGTAGATCCAGTGAGTGAATAAACCATTTGTTATCCATCACCTTCTTCTCATTTCATGCCGTGCTGAAAAATAAATGGAGGACATTTGAATTAACGCCACATCATTTTGTATTCAGGACACGTGGACTCCTGAAGATGTCATGCCTAAGAAACTGAGAGAAAAGCAGAAGTAAGATTCCACACACACACACACACACACACACACACAGAGACGTTTGTGCAGTGTGTGTATAAATTTGTGGTTAAAGTGATGTTAATCCGTCATTTTATCCTCATTGCGTCTCAGGGCGGAGAAAGAGGCTGCAGCGAGGATCACGGAGGAAATAGGAAACCTGATGAAAGAGATTGAAACCCTGGTTGAGGAGAAGAAGAAGGACTCTTCAGACTTGACCAAGATCATTGCACCACAGGAAGGTGAATACTTCTCTCTAAAAGTTTGAAATAATCCAAACGTCCACATGATTGACTTAAAAATCCATTTATAACAAATGAAAATGAAGCGTCTTTTCACCATCCAACTAGATTACAGTATTGATTTAAAAAAAAAAAAATAGAACACGACCTCCAAGCAAAGTCAAAATTACGTCTTCCGTAGCCAAACTTTTAATATCCTTGGCTGGTATTGTGTGTTTAAGTCTTGACTGTGACCTTTCTCCTGTAGGTGGCGCTCCAACATATGATGACATCAAGGTGACCATGACGTCCGCCCAGCTGAACGGCTCTCAGCGGGTGCTGCTGGATGGGGTGATCACTGACGATGACTGCAGGGAGCTGCAGCGCCTCTCCAATGTGAGTTATCTAAAGAATGGAGTCGCTCACAACTTAGTGATTTCACTTTACTGCACTTACAACAAACATTAGGAACTTACTTTGGTATTGCAGCAGAACGGACAGGACGGGTAATTAAACCATCATATGAATAGAAATATTAAAAATACACAAATACCTCTCTACACAAAGGAACTCTCTCATGTCACCTGATGTCTGTTTGTGTCCTGCCTCTGTTGGGTTTTCCATTGTGTGTCTCAGCCCATCATGTCAGAGTGTTGATGTTGTGCATATTTCCCAGACTGCTGCTCTGAAAGGTGATGGCTACAGGGGGCGTCCTTCCCCCCACTCCCCCAGTGAGATGTTCCAGGGAGTCACTGTCCTGAAGGCTGTCAAGGTCTGTATTTCTGCTGCTTAGTAAATAGCCAGCCACACACATATTACCTACATTTCTTTAATCCTGTACCTGCTGTTGAATCACGTTTCCTCCTCCCACAGCTGGGACAGGAGGGGAAGGTTCCGCTGAAGAGCGCTCGTTTGTTCTTCAACCTAAGCGAGAAGGTGAGGAAGGTTTTGGTGTCGCACTTCCGTTTGGAAACTCCGCTCTACTTCTCCTACTCCCACCTGGTCTGTCGCTCCGCCATCGATGGTAAGTCAGACGGTGACACGATGCTGGTATTATAATAATGAATACATAAATACAATGAAGAGATGATTGGATAAAAAGGATGCAGCTGTGTCTAGTCAGACAAAGTGCATACAACAGGGTATGAAAGTTGTCTCTGATAATAACCTCAATGTTCTACAACACAGCAACATACTAGTCTCCTGGATAATTCACTATAGCTTCTAAATATTTCAACTTTGTGTCTGAGAGATGGTTTGTTTTCTGTAAGTCTGGCATGACAAATGACTCTAAATACTTCATTAGACATGAGACTAAGTGACTGTTGCTATTGACACGTCAGAGTCAGCTCACTATTATGTAGTTGTAGTTGTGCCTCATTCCTGAGTGTGCAATAGGACATTTTGAACACAGAAAAAGATCTGTAGCCAGCACATGAATTATATTTTGTGGAGAAATTATCATCACACAAAGAAAAAAACAACCAACATCAGAAATGACTCACTCTACTTTTCCAATTGGGACTTGTGGAACATTGTAACAAAACTGTTGAGCAAGCATGCAGGCAAACCTGAGAGCAAACAAGGCAGAGATGCTGACAGAAAGACACTTTGAGTGAGTCTCCGGGCTTGTGAGCACACAGAAGAGACATTGAGAAAGGACAACTGAGTAAAACTCAGTGAAAGAGGTTTTCATATAGCACATGACATGTTAGGGATTGGCTCAGAGAGGAGTGCATCATTTATGGAAGATGGTGGGCTGTATTTTCATGGAGGTGCAACGACCAGCGCAAGCAGCGCTCCAACTGTTTGGTATTTTCCTGACCTTGAAACTCGCTTTGCGTGTTTGTGAGTTATTCTGGTGACCAGCACAGAGTGCACGGTGCACAGGTGGGAGGAGAGGCGCAGACAGGTGGAAGGTTCATTCAAATGAAGCAGCACAAAGACAAAGTTGTACTTTAGTTGAAATTTGGTCAAACTAAACTATGCAACCGTGTACAGGGTGAGATAGATCACAATTATTGCTGAAATAGCAAATACATTTTTTTTTTTTTTATTTCTATCGTTATTATAGTAACTAACTGATGAAAAAAACTACTACTTCTTCGGCTGCAGATTTGTGGTGATGTGTGTTCATGTCGTGGCGCTCTGAACTGTCTTTTCCTGATGAACAGCTTTCCTTTTATTGAGCTGTCGTTATCTCATTAAACTGTGATTGGCTCAGCTGTTTCAGAGCTATGAGAGCAGTGATGTGACTAGTATTTAATAATCACTACACCTGTTGATTTATTTCAAGCCCCCAGGAACAGCGCCGGGCTGTGAAGCCAATTTGACACAGTGGCCAAACTGTGATGCTATTGGGCCCAAAAATACTTTTTCCCATAGACTTACATTGTGAAAGACACGTCTGTAAATCAGCGGATAATTTTTTTTGAGCATCACAACCCCCACAAAATGACTCGTCTCACTATCAGAATTTGATCCATTCGGTCTGATCACATTCCGACAGTCTAGAAGAGCTGCACGATTGAATTGTTTTATCCCCATTCCAGTTAGCGGAGGGCTAAACTGGACGTAGCCGGCTTGGCCAGCAAAAGTCACTAGTGCGCACGCTCTATGGGCCCAATGATCCCGGAAGTTGAACTTTTTTTGCTTCATGCACCACTGAGCAACTTTCATAGGAATGAACGGAGCCCTGCCTTCGACGCTGTATCCAGTTGTCTTTATACATTCATGATCTGTATTCACCTTCACTCAGTTTTTTTTACAAGTTGCGCTGCTGCACATACATGAACCAAAATAGCAGGTGCACATGGAGACGCCCATATATAGTCTGTGCGAGTAAGACCTACCACCTTGCGTTTGTTGTTGCACTTGCATGGTTAAAATAGGACACTGTATGTTAATAGAGTGGGAGGAGCTATTTTGGGCACCGCTGGTTTGGGGAGTAAAAGTCTCACTTATTTTTCTCACAGACAATCTTACGTGACTTGGAGCTCTTCTATGACTTGGATCGGCATGAACTTCTCCTGGTTGAATTATAAGTACAAAAGATCAACAATTCCATAAGAAAATATCCAGTTCTTTGATAAAAAGTCAAAGGTGCAAGTCTGTGTACATAAAAAGAAGTTAACTACAACTCCCAAGGTGCATTTCAATAAAAATCATTCAATCACAGTTTAAAATCAGAGCTTAAAATTCTGTGTATAGTACAATCAGCAATTAGCAGCTTAAATGAATCCACTCTCAGATTCTCAGTTAGTTTTGGATGAATTTAGCAACTGCAACAACAAACAAAACAACTATAACTCTGATACACAGCTCTGACTAGCTTCTTCTAAATAAGCTGCAGAAGCTCATTGATATTGTAGTATTTAGAGCTCTCCACCACACCAAACTGATGAAAAGTACATAATCTCTCAGAAAACAAAAACAATGAGCTAAAAGACACTAAAAAGCTTCAAACACAAAGGGTGATAATTCTCTGTGGGTTTGTTAATAAAAGTGACACCTTTCACATTACACATTATTATTAGATCTGCTGTAAATATAAAATATATTGATTAGTGCAGCTGTAATAAATCCCTTTAGTTTGACTAAAATGAATCAGATGAGTGTGATCACAGCCTGAAATGTTCGTCCTCTCTCTGTACTGCTGGTTATTCAGAGAAGAAGGACCGTGAGGACCTGAGTCACCCTGTTCATGTGGACAACTGTCTGCTGGTGTCTGAGCTTAACGAGTGCATAAAAGAGCCTCCTGCATACACACACAGAGACTACAGGTGAGCGCACACACACACACACACACACTACAGTGGTTACAGAGTGTGTTTATGACAAGCAGCTCCATAATATCCTGATGTGTCTCCCCCTCCAGTGCCATCCTTTATCTAAACGACGACTTTGAAGGAGGAGATTTCATTTTCACAGAGTTGGATGCAAAAACTGTCACGGTAAATATTCAGCCATGCTTTGATCCGCACTCACAGCCCGTGTCAGTAGAACAGTTGTACATTTAAAGCTATAAAATTGTCTGATATGGCACATTATATACTGTATTCTCGGACTCCTCCAGGCTGAGGTGCGTCCACAGTGCGGCCGCGTGGTCGGGTTTGGAGCGGGAAAAGAAAACCCTCACGGCGTCAGAGCTGTCACCAAGGGTCAGAGGTGTGCTGTAGCGCTGTGGTTCACCCTGGATCCTGCTCACGAGGAAAAGGTACAGACCATCTATGTAGAATAAGAGTAGTATTAGGCCTGGTAATTGTTCAATAAACACAGGTGTAGATAACGGTGTTTTACTTTTTGACTGTCAGCAGATATTTGAGGAAAATGAAACTGTTAATGCTGCATAACTAGTTTTCTGGGGATACATACAAATGAAAGAACCTCCATTCTGCACAACTGATCTAGTGTCATTAGAGCTTTTGTTCGTCTCTGATCCTGGTATTTTGATTCCTAATTGGGTCATTTTGCTTTCTCTTTTTTTCTCTACTATTTCCTTTTGTTCTGCAGGAGAGAATCCAAGCTGAGGATATGCTGAAGATGTTTTCTACCCCCGTGAATGCCGAGTTCAGCAAAACAGATAGCTCAGACCCCCGGTCGGCAACACCGGAGCCTCCCCCGCAGGCCGACCAGGGGAAAGCAGATAATAAACAAGACGATAAACCGACAGAGCAGAAGCAGGACGTACCAGCCGACTCGCAGGATGACAAAGCAGTCGACACGAAGACGGACAAAGCGGAGGCGAAAACCGCCAGCGGAACAACAACAGGCACTAAAGCCACTAAAGCCACTAAAGCCAAAGCCGCTCCCAAAGCAAAGGCCAAAGCTGGAGACCAAGCAAAAGCCAAGACAGACAAAGTGAAACCTGCTGCTAAAACAGATGGAAAGCAGACGGTCAAAACACAAGCCAAGCAGGTAGACAAAAAGGATGCAAAATCAGCTGCAAAAAAGACAGCGAAAGGAGCTGTCAAAAAGGATTCCAAAAAAGCTAAAACTCCCGACTCAGACTCTCAGAACGGCAAGGACGAGCTGTGATCAGACAGCGACTGTGACTCTCTCTATGTGGTGTCTGTTTTCTAGTATTTTCTACAAGATGTTCTCTGTGGGTGTGCTGAATGAAAGGATGTGGTACTTTGCCTTTTGAGTCATTGGTTATGGAGGACCAGGTTATTATTTTTTGAAAACTCAGCCATTAGTGGAAAAACCAAGGGACTGCTGTAACACTCGAATCCTCACTCGACTACTTTCATACTGTTGCTGACAATCTGCTAATGTCTCCCAAATCACTGTAAGCATCTTTACTCTGCATCCAAAGCTTTGTGCGTGTGTACATAGTTTCATCTCATGTCAACCTGACTTTCCTTCAGCTGATTTCTTTTATTTGTGATGTCAGTTGTGAAACCAGGCACAGGAGGGTTAAAAGGGAGGGGGGGAGGGGGGGAGGGGACTCAAACCAACTGTGGAAACTTGTGAAATAAAAGTAACGTTTCTAAATTGTGGTGATTTTTTTTTTTTTTAATAAAAAGAATAAGATCATGCTGTTCTCCATGCTGACACTGGGTGGCAGGATAGAAGCATTATTCAGTAATTTGTCACACACACTTACTGTAGTAGTGATCCATGACAAATCCTCAGGTAGTGAACTCTGAGGTTCAAGGAAATCCTGCTGCTGTCCTGCTGTGATTAGTTTGAAACCTGAATAATTCAAAGCCCAGATGTTCATTGTTCTATTATTACTTGACGTCTTTGAAGCTAAGCAGATTTCAACACTGTCTCTCTTTTTAATCTTTTTTTTTTATCTCAGGGTCTGCCTTGGAAAACTAACTACTGCTATTGACATTCAGATTTCTACTCTTTCATAAAAGATATGTCACCTTTTTCTCCATCTCTACCTAACCCCCCCCCCCCATTTTAGCCACAGAGTCACAACTGGTAGAAAGCAAATCCTTAATGGTACATCTCCAGTGGTGGAAAGTAACTCATATAACCAAGTATATTTACTAAAGTAGGGGAGACTGGGGATAGTTGCAACACTTTTTTCGTTTGTCTCAGGTACTCAGAGACTATTTGGACTAGACCAACCAAATTTGACTATATTAAATTTAAATCTGCTTGCTAATTACTAGGGGTGGGGGGGGTGGTTGGGGGGGGGGATTATTAGATGCATCGTGATGCAGACGTGGACGATTCTGCATCGATTCACAAATGTCAAAAATAGATTTTCTAAATGTTAGTTAATAACGTGATGTCCACGGAACAAAAAGGCAGACAGTCTACAGCGCACACACACTAGTTATCTTGGCAGTTCATCTTAAAAATAGGCAGCAGTTGCAAGCATTTTTTGATTACATAACTAAATAATTACCTTTGCGAGACAAACATGAAGTATATTGTGAACTTTCTACACTGTCACTCAGAGACTAATGTTAGAGAAGAGCAGCAAACTCCAGCAGTAAGAAACAAGACCGGCTGACCAACACACACTGCAGCATTAAACAACTTAAACCAACTCTGAAGTGAAGAGAATAACTCTGTGCTCAGTCTGTTTCACTTCAAAAACCCTGCAGCCGCTCAGCGTCTTGTGCAGTGATGTCTTTCCCCAGAGCTAACAGTGCAGCAGAGAGGCTGCTCTCCACTGCTGGAGACATAACATTAATACTAACACAGCAGAGCACTCCGCCTCCCCCTCATTTTGTTATTCTCCTACAGGCAGGCGACTAAGATGCTTTCAAATGAATTAATGAATAAATTATTGCAGTTTTTAAATAAAAAGGCAGTCCAAAGCCTGGTTTGGCACACAGTATACTTGAGCAAGAGACTGAAAATTGTGCCCCCTTTTCTATTCATTCAATTGATTATGAATCGAATCAGACACCAAAGAATTGGAATCAATTTGATTCGTGAGATTCCCACCCCTAGTAATTACCCATACCATAACAGATTGAAGAAACATCATAAATTAAACTGAACAAAACTCATGTTGAAACAGTCTCCACAGATATGATCATGAGAAAGTATCAAAGTGTGGTTCCTGGAGTGGGGAACAACCATAGACTGTATATAAATATAATATAATCTTTATATACAGTCTATGGGAAAATCCAATAGACCTGATCAGGAGACCTCAGAGAGCTGCAGCAGTGCAGTAATGCAGTCAGGTGTCTAAACATGCAGAGTGGTAAAAAAATTATCACAAGAATCCTGAACTGGATTCTAAATTTAATGAGTCAGTTTAAAGACATTTGTCCGTGAATTATCATCTCCATCAAAGCTTCATGAGATGTCCATGTCTAAATGATATAATCAAAGTGTAATCACAACTGAACTTAATTTATCATTCAACCACAGCACAGTGCACACAGTATATGCTCTTTTTTCTATTTCACATTAGTAAATGTGGTCCCTTCAAATATTTCTGTGTTATCTGTTGTAATGAGACACTGTCTAGGCAGCTGTTGGGACTCAGGAGCAGGTTTGGTTATCAGCAATAGTTAATAATTACCAACGATAATTATTAATTATTAAAAGTAAATCAAATTATGAATATGAACAGTGAAAACAGTCTCAAAATGTGGTGTTCATCCAAGACTGTCAACATCTGAAAAATATTAAGATTATAGGATGAACAGTGAAGATTTGAATTTGAGCACCGACCCCGTCAGCAGACTACTATCACAGTATGCAAACAATCACAGGAAACTTCTCTTTAAATGCACAACAGAGTTTATTAACTTTAGCAATATCAATTATAAATCAATGATGCTTAAAGCTATAATATGTGTTGTGTTGTGTACTTACATTATCCTAAATGTTTCCAACAATTTTCAAACCCAGAGAAATCTGTAATTCTAATCAAGGTAACAGTCTGTTTCATAATGTCGCCTGTCAATGGCGTCATACCCCCTCTACCGAAGAGTGGACGCGTACAAGATGCATGCGTCAGCGTTGTGTTTGTCCACTACAGTTGCGTCTACAAAAGAGTATACACCTGCAAGATAATACGTTGGCGTTGTGGCTGTTTGCCACAATGGCCTCTACTGAAGACTATACACATACAAGATAATGTGTCAGTGTTGTGGTTGTTCGACCAAAACTGTTATAAATGGACTTTTACTCAGTTTTAAGCCACATTTTTATGATAAACTTTTAGATCTTTGTTGTTCTTTTAACCGGATGAAGAATTTTAGTCATCAGACATCTGGACCTTAAGTTGTCAGAGAAACGGGCTGAGCAAATGTTAGCAGCAGCTCGGCTACCAGCCCCTTCCGGAAGTCCGATGCTCGCCGAACATTGTTGGAGAAACATTGATTTTTTTTTTACATGAAACAGCTTTATTCAGTATTTTATGGTTTTAATCCCTGTGTATGTTTATTTTTGGAGAGGAGGAGACCTCTGGATAATTCTGCTCCCAGTAGAAACCTGCTGAATGTCTGGGTCTTAATTTATCAGAGAAACAAGCTGAGCAAACGTTAGCAACAGCTCAGCTAACAGACCCTACCAGACGTAAGAGAAACACTGATTTTTTACGTGAAACTGTTTTATTCAGTGTTTTCACCTGTTTTCGTCACTGGGTCTATTTGTTCTGGAGAGGAGGTGACACTTCTGTGGATAATTCGGCTAAAACCTGCTGAACCTCTGGATCTTAAGTTATCAGAGAAACAAGCTGAGCAAACGTTAGCAGCAGCTCGGGTAGCAGCCCCTACTGGATTTCCTGTGCCCGCTGAACAGTGTCAGAGAAACACTGTTTTTTAACATGAAACTGCTTTATTCAGTGTTTTTACTGTTTTACAACCAGCTTCTCTCCCAGAGAACTGGATGAAGGATTTTAGTCATCAGACAACTGGATCTTAAGTTATCAGAGAAACAAGCTGAGCAAACGTTAGCAGCAGCGCGGTTACCAGTCCCTCCCGGAAGGAGGAGGATCAAGATGGTGGACGTGAACCACATGGGGTATACATCACGCAAGTGTTCCAGTCAACGGTTTAACTGCAAGATTTAAACAGAGGCTGTGATTAAATGCTGACTTCCAGTCAACACTTGCTTCTGATAATCACAATGGGGTCGGACAAAACTGAGTGTCTGTGTTACCCATCAACATGTGTCTGACTAAAGAATAGTGTGTGTGAGCGTCGAAACACGTGTGTAGATGCAAGCGGGGTTAGTTGAGAGTAGAGGGTGAAAACGCTAAAGGACAAAGATCTCAGCAATTGTGAGGAGAGAATGGTGCTTACTTTTATTTTCACAGACATGGCATGCAAACATCCTTATTCGCCGGCTGTCTGATTTCACAAATTTTTTATTTATTTATTTTTTTTAATCTCCAATTGTTTCTGAATCAATGCTTGTGTAAAACTTTTGACTGGTAGTCTAGCATGTAGATGTCACAGCAGTTTGTGAAATATTCATAAAATTTAATCTATAGATTCATGTACATGGACACAAATTTTCCATTTTTTTCGTGACACTCTGCACCACTTTCAAACTAATGTATTTCAATTGGAAGTATGTTTCTTTCCTGCACCATGTTTTTATTTCTTCAGTCTGGTCTCCTGAGCACAGTAGCCATATTTTTCTTTTTTTTTTTTTGTTTGTCATTTATTTTTGAACTGTAATCGCTATATTATTCAAAATTTAACCACAAGATTTTATCCTTGTTTTTTATCCATTTATTTTAATTTGATCAGTACAGTCAATGGTCCGTGTCAGTCCGTTGGACAGACAGGAGGACTGGCTGACTTGTTGACACCTTTATTCAAAAATGTTGACATTTAATATTGCCGTCCTTTTCTGAAGGAGGGCTGCTCACATAAAAATATGATAAAACCTGTCAGCTTGACTGACAGGCTGACTGAATGTGAGAGTTTAACAACCAAAGCAGCAGGATTAAAATCAGAGTTTTTATGAACTGTTGAGTGAATCGGGCTAGTTAACGTTAGCAGCTTTGTTTCCAGCCTGTCTGTGATGATGCATCTGCTGGTTTTGTTGAAAGGATCCCTGATTAACACAGTTCTGTAGATTTAGATTTAATACGCTTCCGAGCTGTTTTATGTAACTTTCTTAGTAACACTGGTGGTAGCAGGTGCTAACAGGCTAAGCTAGCAGTGTGTTAGTGGCGCTGTATTAGCAGCAGTCCAGCTGGAGCAGAGGAGCTGTATGGTTCCCACCCTGAGTGTGACGTCAGAGGAATCTGGTCACCATGTGGTTCTATTGTATTGTGGGTGGTTAGCGCATTTGACTCCTGTTTTGGCTAAGATATTTGAAATAAATCAACATCTACTAAGGTAACGAATACACAATTATTCTTATTTTCAGGTGATTATACACTCATAAATTGGGGATGCCGCCACCATTTTTGATTTATGTGTAAGCAGCACTCACAGATCACGTTGGTGAGACAGACCCCTGGAATGGAACATGTGGACTCAACCACAGCAGTGTTTCAGAGAAACAAAGGTTAAACCATCCCAAATCTTACTCTGACCATAACCAAAAATAATTTCAGGCTACCACGGTAATTTAACTTAATCTAAGACTAAAAGACTAAAACTTGGCCCTTACACCCAGCAATGTTCATTATACATCGCAGAGTTTTTTGAGTTTTTTTTTTAAATTTTTTTATTGAGTTTCATCAATACTGGGACTAAAATTGTAGTTTTGTGTTGTGCTCAAAAGAGTTAAAATGCCATATTATAAATTGAATTTAATGCAAATATGTTTTTCCAAAAAAATGATGATGTGGTTTCTTAGGATTAGGCTCATACAAGCCACCTTCCTGACAGTGGTCAATCAATCAATAGAACTAATAACTTGTGATGATGACAGCTGTACTTAACAACTAACCTGTAACGACTATAAGATACAACGATAAAGACAGAACTTTTACATTGAAATATTTTCATTGTTTTTTTAATTTTAAGTTGAGTGTCCCACTGATCTGAGCTCCATGTATTTGGAGTAAAGTACTCTGAGACACAGGGAAGACCATAGAGACCCCACAGAGAGAACCCAGCCGGCAGGCTAAGGTCTGTCTGTGAGGCAGCAGTGCTAACCACTGAGCCACCATGTGTTCTGTTATTGCCGCTTGTAGTGGAAAAGTCCACTCAGATGTTGAAGTCACAGACGTATGTGGACTCTTCCTCTGGCCTCTTCTTCTTTTTCTTTCTTCAACCGAGGAAGTGACGGGTTCCTTCTCCTCACTGATGTCAGCTTCTTCCTGGAGTTCTGAGTCCTGTAACACAGTGATGGACTCCTCTTTCACAAGTTCTGGGTCCTGTAAAACGGCAGGGGACTTATCCCTGTGCTCACTTCACTTGTCTTTCAGCTCTTTCATGACTTGGACAATCTTTTTGTGGAAGGTCTTTCCTCAGCCTCGCTCTTGTTGAGGTCTGTTTGTGGAGTTTCATTTTAAGGTCCTCCAACTTCATGCGAAGGCTCTTCTCCCTTTCAGCAGCAACTTTTGCCTCATGCTCCATTTTCTGAAACAGGGCTTCCTTCTCTATCTTCAACCTCTGCATCTTCTTGTGTCCTGACTCTTTGTTAGAATTGTACATAATCTGTGCCTCAAATTGCTGCTGAAGGTTGTCATTTTTCTCTTTTTCCGCCGCGAGGTCAGCGTCATACCTCTGCTGGATGTCGTTGTATTTCTTGGAGACATTAGAGTATGTATGACAAAGCTCATCATAGGAAGCATGGAGCATCTCCAACAGCTCTTCCACTTCCCTCTTCTTAAACACCACCTTTTTCAGTTTCCTCCAGTTGTTTGGCAAGCCGGATGTTCGCGGTGACTCCTGGTGACCTTTGTCTCTCTCTGCCTGGTACAGTTTGGTCTCGTGCTCTCTCCAGTCTCTCTTGTGGATCTCATTGGTTAAATACTCAACCTGGTCCGTGAGATTCTTGTTTTCCGTAACATTTAAGTCCAGGATGCGGGAGAGCTTACTGAGAGTAACTGTGTTCCTTTTTACTTTGGAGTTGAGTTTTTAACTCCTTAACCTGTTTGACCAGGTTCACCTTTTCTGTCCCGCTGTAAATTTTGTAAATCAGGTCCCGGGTCCAGTTGTAGGGTCCCAGGACTATTGGACTTCGTCTTGAAAGCGTAGTGTCTGGCGGTGCAGTCTGTCTGCAGTGAATGTAACAGAATGTTCAGTATGAGCTTGTCAGAAATGAATGATACAGCTCTTCAACAACCAAGCCAAGTTTTGTTTACCAGCAGCTGAGTATATTGACAGGTATAACCCCAGAGTTAGCTTCAACTTAGCCCACTAACACACACACACACACACAGAGAAATTAAGGTAACCCAAATAATAGGCATGAAACAGTGGTATCTCTAGTGTCTTTCCACTGCTGCCCTACATATGAAGTCAGTGTGTGTGTGAGTGAAATGTTTAGTGAAACATTCCTTCAGCTCAGTTCAAACACTGCACTCAGAGCTGATGCATGCAGAACCTTTCCTCTGTAACACATGTGTGCAATGCAAATCTGCACACAACACCCACCAGTTCTCCAACACACAACCTACACACATGCATATTCTGTCTGTGTAAACACACACACTCACAGACAAACACACACGATGCAGAAATTGCTCAACGTAAGTTTGATTGAGCTCACTGTGTGATTAATGTGAAGCGGCCGTCATGCATAAACCAACTCCCAACCTCCTACAGCATAGAATACTTGAACAGGACCCCTCTGCAACAGTGTGTGTGTGTGTGTGTGTGTGTGTGTGTGTGTGTGTGTGTGTGTGTGTAGTTTACTGTCAGTGCTTTCTTTGTATCTTCTTACTCTTGTTCGATTGAAAGAGGGAGACACACAGGCCACTTTGTTTTTCTGTGTATTTGTGGCCTATGGATTTGACCATTGTTTCTCCAAAAGAGAGTAGGAGAAAGAAGGGAGGAGGGGGTTCGAGTTTGAGAGTACAGTAGACAACGAAGGTCTAGTCCGTGATTGGCACAGCCATCTCTGACTGTTCTTTCTACAGCCACACCACATTTCAGTACACTTTCATATGTATCACAATTTCTTTGATTTTTCTTGTTAAATACCACAAAGTGTGTGAGTGCATTGCTATAGACCTGTATGTGTGGATATATGTGTATGCCACATGGTTGTTCCTTGTTGCCATGGTGACGTGGCGGGCATGGAGACAGTGGTGGCAGGTTGGGGTCGAGCACAGCAGGGCGCGGAGCTGAGATTAACTGTGACTGAGGAGAATAAAACAGCAGGCTATCAAGGACTGACATGACCTCCGTCTCTCTGCCCCTCCGGCTACTGGCGGCACATCCAAAGGAAACTTTTCATTGTCCAACGTTTTGGCTGCAACTTTCAAGATCAGCCTCTCACTTATCTCTGTAAACCCTTGCTCAGCAATCTTGGAGTGTGTGTGTGTGTGTGTGTGTGTGTGTGTGTGTGCGTGAGTGTGTGTGTGAGGTATTGTCCCTTTATTGAGAAGTCATGTACAGCAATAGCACAATCCTGAGGGTGTTTTTTTTTTATAGAAATTGAGCATTTTAGACTCTGAATATAAAAGTTTTAATGGGAATGTTTAAGTGATTGACCAAAGGAGATATCCTAATACCCATCAAACAGGCTTCCTCTCACACTGGATGACTGTGAGGTGTTACAGTAAAAGACAAGGTCAAACTGTAGCTGTCAGTTCCATTGCTGCTGCCTGTCCATCTCAGCACTGTCCAGCCTCTTGTCTAAAACCAACCTTGTGTTAGTGGGACAAAGGCGTCCTTTGTTTTGGTGGCTGTTCTGACGGATGCCTGGTCGATGACTTCAGCTCCAACATGAACTGTCTCCTTATTCTCCTATAGGACTGGGATCACAGCCGTGCCGGTCTGGGCATGGGACCACAGCTGAGAGGGAACCAGAGGTCCAGTAAGATGCCAGGCATGTATAGCTGTGGAGGAAGTAGATCTATGGATAGGGACTGTTGACAGGATAAAACAAGTTTCTGGCAGACTGGACTGTCAGTCCACTTTCATTAAAAATTTTGTATGTTTAAGCCCACTCAGTTACATGTACTTTACACTATATACACCTTTAATTATTACTATTAATTACACCTTTTACTCCTTTTACTATTAATTACTGCAACCATTTTCCAAAGTATAGACGGGTGACAAATTAAAGGAAAAACCGGTAGAAGCCTGAATGCTTGACCCCTACAGTGAGGGGATCCTCTTAGCTTAAGCTTTTTGGACTGACTACCTGACTCTCACACCTGTGGTTTTGCATTTTTTAAGTACTTAAGTTGCAAGAACAGGTCTCCAACCATTACTTGCAACTGCACTACTATGCAACTATAAGATGACATTGACATAAATAAATTAAAAAATCCAATTTTCAAATATAAGGTCATTTTAAGTATAGTGAGAAACAGATATCACCGATTTATTTTTGTGCAAACACTTAAGCAAAATGTGTTGATATATACCACTGTTGTCTAAAGCAGGAAACAAAACACTACCTTTTAGTACTGTACTGTAGAATAAAAAAAAACTTAAGAAAAACTTATTTGTGTGCATGATTTATTAATTTGTGCTCTCGGATTAATAAATTCAAGAGCAAAAAACTTCATTCATGCTCTTGATTATACGTGCAGACAAATACATTTTGCCTCCTCCCCTCTTGTAGAGGGCAATAAACTCTTTTAGCTCAGCACATTCAGTCAGGCAAAGGTTTGAAGATGATGATAAAGAAGGTCTAAACACATCATTGAAATCTTATCAACTTATAACATTGTTATGGCGAAAATATTAGTGAACTGTTTCCTATGTAGCGCGACCGTAACATTCATTTGGGCCTCCTAAAGAATGTAAGTGCAATACTCACTCTCCTTTTAGCTGCTATTTGAGGCTAATTGCTAACTCTTCTGTTGAGCCCGTTCTCCCAAGCTGCTGTTTGCTTCCAGTTTCCAACCATGAATGTCATGTTTTCAACTGCAAGTTGGGACAATTTAAAAAAAATGTAATGTGGTGTTTACTGTTGCTATGATGACGACGGTTGCCATGTTTAACCATGTTTCAAGATCATTTGAACCCAAACCATGATCTTTTCCTAACCCTAACCAAGTGGTTTTGTGCCTCAGCCTAACAGATCTTAACCGCTTCCTTGTCACTCCAAAGCAGCATATTACAGTCCTGTTTTGTAAAGTGGCATATTACGCTTGAGTGGGTCATTCTGGTGTGCAGGTACAAATGACCTATGTGGTCATTTAATTTGTGGGACTTCTTCTGTTTGGTGCAGGGCACATAGAGCTTATTTTCACTGCAACACAGCTGCTGGACAACCAGCTGGCAACGAGGTTGGTGAGAGCGGGGAGAATGAACCAAAAACCAAAACAATGAGCTAAAAGAAGCTAGCTCCACCGTACCATTTAGCTTTAAGGCTGCCACAAGTTCTAATTTTCTCAAGCAAGGCAACTATCACACCATATACTGTAGCATTTGTTAGCATGAACTACTTGAGAAAGAGATTACTGCCTCTTATATTTCTTGTCCTGTATGGTCAAGTAAGGTTTAAAAAGCCAGAGAGTAGCATTTTGAGCATATAAATTACAGGCATTTTTCGCCTATGTCATTGAGAAATATAAGTTTGTTGAAGAAATACTATTTTGTGTGTTTTTCAATTGATCATAATTCCAAACATAGCATGGTTTACTGGTGGTTACGGACATTACTGATTCCAAGTAATAGTTATAGTCTTACTAGGTGTTTTAAATGGCATGTCAGTAAATCTGGATGAATGTTCTAATGTTCTGTGTTTTAAAGTGGAATGATGGGGTTATATCCTTTGGTTTACATTTGGATTACAGATTGTGCCTTTATGAGAAAGAGTTGTTCAGCAGTACAGGTGAGGACTTGGTTAAAGTTGTGTTTCAGGCAGGAGATTAGCCTGAATGTTTGCTCAGCACAGTGTGGAGGAGCTAATGGGCCTGAATAAACTACAGCACTAACAGCCGAATGACATTTTTATTGGCTACCATAAAACTGGGTGTAGAAATAATGATTCTTTATGAATTCCATGCACTCCACATTATCACACAAATGTGCAATTTCACTGTGAGTGAAAGCAGAGGTCCAGCAGTAGGTCTAAGCACTATGTTAGCCCGTGAGAAGGCATTATCTGCTCTTTGGGGAACAAGTTCACAGTGCTAGGGGGTATTAGGTTAAACGCCACATTGATATATAGCGCTACTCCCTCCAGGAATCCCTACCTCCCATTCCTTTCTACCTGGACCTTCCTCTCCAAATCTCCAGCTCTCAGCCTGTAGGCAGCTGGCTAGCACCCATAAGCCCCTGCGGGAACAGCAGTGATTCTTGGAGGCCCTTTTGTCCCATCAAATGAAGACGTCGCCGCTAGTTGTTATGGTGAAGGCAGGCTGGGCGATGTTTGGCTCAGTGCCACCCACTTACAGGGAGACAGATGGGAGAATAAAAGGATTTGGAGAGATGAAAGTCAGGTTGGAAAAGATGTTAGCATGAGGACAGGGTATAGAACATAGCATAAGAGGGAAAAGTATTTTTATATGTGACAAAAGGTGCATAAGTTGATGGGAAAAGACAGCAAAAAGGGGAAGTGAAAGAGACAGAGAGGGGGAGATCCTCCCTCACGAGACAGCAGGTACATGACACATTTTTGGAATAGCAGCTGATAAAAAGGCAGCAAAGAGTGTGAGAAAGGTTTTGTGGACACCAGTAGCTAAACACTGAACTAAATGCTCCCAGACAGTGTTAACACCTTGTCACTGGCAGGGTGGAGCTGCTTTACATTTATCCACAATTTAAATGCACTTTTCTTTGAAGTGACCAGTTTCACTGTTTTATTTGATATGGAAATTGGAAATGTATGCTTTTTTATAAAACTTTTAAAGAAATATTTTGCAGATTTTTAATGGTTGTTCATTTTTTTCTTGTCTCTGTTTTTTGAGTTGAGTTAATCTTACTAACATTACTACAAACATTGGTAAGAACTTGCTTTGGTGAGCTGGACAGCCATGACAATGTTCAACACAACATAGGCCTATTAATAAACCCTTATACAAATTACTTATTAAAATACACAAAATACCATAAAACATACAGAGGACTATAAAGTTAAAAACAACTCCTTACTTAAGGTGCCAGAGATTTATCATTCAAGAGTCACTTACATTTAAAATGAAGTTGTCTATAGCAGGACTTAGTGAGCATTTTCTGGATGAGAAGAATCATCCCTAATGATATTCAGAGTGGTTTTGTGAAGACAAACTTTATAAATTGAAGAAAAAGATGGGAGGGAGTAGCCAGTTATTATACGTGTAGTCTTAATTATCTCCAATGCCTTTGTTTTAGCAGTAGTCAAACTAATAAAAACAAACCGTGAGGGAAAGTTAACACACTTTCCACTGATTTGTAAAACTGGAAATATAGGATTTCCCATGAAACTCTCAAAAAATACAACCTCTGATGGCCAACTATGAGATTTTAAAATATAAACTCATCCTCTATCCTGCAGTATTTGCAAGCTAACAAATCAGAAACCAAATTTTATTTGTCCATTCTGGATGTTTCACTTTGCTACTTCCTTATAGTCATTTGTATTGAACCCAGACCACAGCCATCCCATCAGAGTGGTAACACCTCAGTGTTTACACCATGCACATAACACAGAGTCTGACCAGGGATTGGTGGATTCGGGAAAACGTGCTGGTTTCATGAAGGTGGCACATATTTGAATATGAGCAGTAAGGAATTCAACCTACTCCTCTTATGTTGTGAAAAGACAGGAAGTATAGAGAAAAAGGGTGATAAGGGGAGCAATTCAAGCATGGGTTCTAATCAGTGGTACAAAGTAACTAGTACAATTACTCAAGTTTTGTTCTTCAGTAACATTCTGAGATGCTTGTACTTCATGTCTTTCATTATGTGCTTTCCAAACTTCTCCACCACATTTTAGAGGGAAATATTACTTTTTTCCCCACTAAATTTATCTGAGAACTGTCGTCACTAAGAACAATATTTTACATACAAAGCATAGGCACACTCTAACAATGGACATTCTGATGCTTACTTTTTGATACTTAAAATACATTTTACTTAAATAAAATTAGGATTGCAAGACTTTTAATGGAATAGTTAATGGCACATTATTATATTGAGGCTTTCACTTGATTAAAAGATCTCAACACTTCTTTCACCATTGGTGCTAATAATAATAAATACTTTAATTGAATGTTGTCTGACTTGCTGCAGTTGAACACAATCTGAACATGCACAATTACTTTTTTCTGTACTCTCTGTTTCTCTGCATGGTGAATATTTTGTCTGACATTTCTATATAGAAGCAAAATTTTCAGAAACATGGAAAAATGCCTGACTCAAGACCAGAATGGACACTGATGAATCAGTGGGGGACCACCAAAGCCAAGTGGAACTCCCTCTCTCCTCGCAATGAGTCAGCACTTGGCATAAGATCTCTGCTGGTACCTCAGGAGCCAGTGGACGGCTCGAGAAAGATCAAGGAGGAAATCATACGATGGCATCACCTTCCTCGAACAGAAAAAGGCGTTACAAGCTCCTCCTATTCACAGTATGGCCACCTGTTATCACATGACTCTATACTTCAGCCACGTGATGACAGCTGAGCCAGCTCAATGAAAAGGTCGCAAACTCCATCCATAGAGGATGACCATGAGATACGGGTAAAAAGCCTCGACCTTGTATTAAGATTTCTCTCTCAAAAGAAAAAAAAATATAAAAATGAATGAATGATTTAGGATGGGGTACTGTTTTTGAATAATGATGATATTTACCTGCACGGAACAAGAAAAAAACAGTCGTGCTCTTTACTCATTGTAACTTAAAGTAATAATGATATTGTGCTTGTGACGTAGCTGTGAAGTGAGGGCCGAGGAGGAGGATGGAGGGCATGACTGTGTGGATGTAGAGGAGGTTTGAGGGGCAGAGGGGCTGTTCAGTGTTTGGTTAAGGCCAGATGGCAGGAGAATGGCGTCTGTAGCCCCTGGTCTGTGTGCTGTGTAGCGAGGGCTGGGAGGAATGCACGTCTTTTCTTTGCTCTCTCTCAGTGAGTGGAGACTCAGAGAACTGCTGTATAACAATGGATTAAGTCCCACATTCCCTTTTTAATCTCTCTATAGTCACCTTCAGCTGTTCACCCTCAGGCCTTTGCTCCTCTACCTCCCACTGCCTGTCTGTTGATGTTGGGCCGTATACACACACGCACGCACGCACGCACACACATGCACACGCACATGCACGCATCATAACCCCATCACTCAGGTGAATTTCTCACAGATTGTGACTGAAGGTCATCTGAGCGCAACATTTACCACACTGTACTCCCATCCTGTGTTGTTTGTGAGCTGGTATTCTAGAACTTATGACATATACACAGAGAGGTTTTTGATTTCTTATATTGACAAAAATCATATTATAGTATTACCAAGGAAAGCCGTCGCTCCTTTTACAGATTTCTAACATCTCTCTCAAGCATAAAGAATTCAACAGAGTGTGTGACAAAGTCATGAAACATGAAATAATAATTAAAGCTTTCACTCAGTTTGGATGAAGTGAATAAATTTGGCTTTCTGATCATCAGAAAAACATCAAGAACTGATAAGTATCAGACCAGTTGTTGTTTTTCTTTGGTGTAAACTAATGTCATACACATTAATCTCATCATTCTGTCTAATAATTAAAACCAACAGTCATGTTAGTGGCTCTGTCAGGCTGCCCAACAGTGGTTTGAGCTGAATGCTAATGTCATCTGGCTAAAAAGGTCACAGTGACAATGCTAACATGCTGGTGTTGAGCAAGTATAATGTTTACTATGTTCAGCATCTTAATTTAGTGTGTTAGCATGCTAACATTGGTTAATTAGCACTAGACGTTAAGTACTGCTGAGGTTGATAGGAATGTCATGAGTTTTGTTGGTATTTGGTCATAAACTGCAGTATTGCACAAATTCAAATTTTGGTCTGATGTAGGCGCTAGATGAAAAGCTAAGAGATCACCAAGGTGATTACTAGTCATCCTAAGGCTGGCATGAATGTGTGTACCAAATTTCATGACAGTCCAATAGTTATATAATAGAAGATTTTGCTTCAAAACAAACACAAGCTCCCAGATAAGTAAAACTTATTTGGATGTGAAAATGAAGGTGAATGGTTAAATTATCACCCAAACTGTTTGTCATAAAAATTCATCACAGTTTACAGACCAACGTCCTGGTTCAAGTTTGACCTCTTGTACTTTCCAGTTGTGTACGCACACAGTTTTCCTGTGCAATGAGGGATTATTAAAAACATTTCAGGTGTGCTCCTTTTAGGTTTAACTCCAAATTAAGTGATTTAGATAATCTGACTAAACTGTTTACAGACCCAGATCTTCTAACTGCTTGTGTTTGTTTCCCCATTAGACTTTATTGTAGCAATGTCCATCAGCTGATAAGAACTGCCTTACATATGGGATCAACGTTGCACACTCTATTTCTGGAATGTAGATGGGTATACACAGACCTAAACCTATGGTATAATTTAATTAGCCTATCTATTTCAATTTCTACACATCGTGTATTAAACAATAATAACTCTTCCACCTCAAGGGTACGTAATAACGTTTTGTAAACAGTGAAATAATCTTAGCACAATTAGGCGTTTCCATTTTGTTTTCCTAATTTCATGCATCATAATCAGCATTAATATCCTCAGATTGGAACTCAAAGCACAGTATGCTCCCCAATCCGTCAGCCTTTTTATCACCAGGTGGGCCTACTCAAGAGTGAAACAAAGCTGTACTGTTACAGAGAGAACTCAGAGGGCCCACTCCAGACCAGCTTTTTCTGGGGACCCTGTTAGCAGTCATTTTCCAGAGCCCTGGCTGAACCGTAGGCTACAACAAAGCTTCAGATAAATGCACACCCATAAGAGGAGCTCTCCACACTACCACCAGCACTACAGCAACACTAAAAGAGTTCCTGCTCTCCTCTGTGTTCCCTCTCTTTTTTTCTTCCTCCCTCCCCCCTCTCACATCTCTGATTTTCTTTAAGGGTCAGATCAACACAGGGCTTTCAGGAATTCAAGGAACTGGATAGAGCCTGAACATACAGGTGCAAGAGATTTGGTTCCAGCAACTGTATGGTACAGTAGGAGGCGGGTAATATGGTGCCAAGAGGCAGAGGGCAGGAAGGGGGTGACTAAGGAAGACAAAGACGTGAGGTAGCATAGGCTGCATAATTTATGTTTCTATTGTGGAAAAGGGAGGAGACTGGGAAAAGATAGAAGAGTAAAAGAGAGCATGTGTAAAGTGACAAACAAATATTTATCAGAAAGAGTCAAATTCAGGTCAGTCAGTAACCCCAACTTTGTTACAGTTTACACCACGGGGGAAATCATTTTCTCCTAACCATGTCTGCTCTTTTAATTAAGTAGTTTATAGTTACAATCTTGAATCTTCATCTTGGTCTTAGTCCAGAGGAAAAATCTTAACTCAAGGTCCACTTACTAGCTTTCTCTGGAGCTTTAAACAACATCATGGTCTTCCTCAGTGGATGGAGGTTTTTCAAACAGCCTGTTTTAGCCTCTCATTAGCCGCTACATGGCTTTGTTCTTTTTGCAAAATATGAGCATATCCCATCCATGATTGTGAGAAGTGGTTGAAAGTTCTGAAAAAAAGCTAGTAAGTGGACCTTGAGTTCATTTTACTTTTCTTTTTTGTTAAAATACTGTTTGCAAAGACAAGAATCAACTTTCACACTCACCCTGTTTTCTATTAGTTATAAAGGATTTTTCTATGCACACTATATATAAAATCCTGAAGATACATAAAGTAAAAACTCAATAAACATATATTGTAGTATTGAGAAACCGAAAGAACAATCGTGTGATTCATTCCCATTTATATAAATGAAACTCGTGTAACCTAATCCTTACTGGGACTGCAACTAACAGTTATTTTCAAATTGAATAATCGATCATTGGTTCGGTCTATAAAACATCAGAAAATAGTGGAAAACGCTTGTCACACCACTAAAGCGCACACCGATGTCTCTAAATACCTTGTTTTTGCCTGACCAACAGTCCAGTTTACGATGATATAAATCACAGAAAGCAGAAAATCCTAGCAACTGAAAAGCTAGAGCCAATGATTTTTTTGCTAGAAAAAATAACTTATATATATTTATCAGTGATCAAAATAGTGGCAGATTAATTTTCTGCTGATTGATGATTAATTGTATCAGCTCTAATCCTAACTATGTCATAGAATTAGACGCTCCGTTAATTCCCAGTTCCTTCAATGTCTCACTTGGGTGACAACCTAACATGTGACCTCAGATTTATTGTTGTGGTTACTGTAAGGCAGTATTTTACAATTTGACAAACAGCCTACATTTATCCATGATTTAACCATGTGTAGAATCCTAAATGCTTCCACACATGACTTCTCAGATGGTTTGGTGTAATAGCATTGGTCACTAGTTTCCTCCATTTTTATGTGAACAAAAAACAAACAATAGCCTAGTTTACTGACAACAGGGCAAGAAGGCATGCAAAAGAATAAAGAACGCCCACTGACACCGATCAAATGTTTAATTTTTTCCTACTTTAGACCATAGTTTAAAATTCAAACACAAAGTGACCCCCTTAGAGCAATGTGTACAAACATGTACAAACAGGCATCACTGCAAAGGATTGTGGTTTCCTTCTCACCGAAGTCAACCGATGGCCTACAGCAGGACAACAGTATACACTGTAAAAGCAGTATGGAGAAAACAGAGGGAAAAGGTCATAAAAGAGAAAAGAAAAAAATGGGGCACAAAGAGAGGAGGAAGAGGAGGGAAGCCTGCTAGGGCTTATTAGAGCGATAATAGGGGGCCAGAGCATGCAGAGGCAACTGGAAGGGGTCGACGTGACAAGAAGAGTGGAAGATGGAGAAGGAGGAGGGGATGATGGGGGTGAGAGGGAGGAGAGTAGTGGTGGGAAAAAGGACCTGGGCCTTCCCCATACCAAGGGGATGCTGGGTAATGGAGGGTGGCTTCTCTACAGAAGTAAAATCACTAGAGCGGTCCAACAAAATATCCCATGGACCTGAGATCAACCTCTGCAAGAATAAATATGTATTCATAGGAAAACAGCCATTTGTGTACATCTGCCACACGGCTACTCATGCAGTCACGCGGGCAGTGTGTGTATCATAAGCTTCCATCCCTACATGTCGATTCTACTTACAGTAGGTCTATGGCGGTGGAAACCCCTGGGAGGTCCTGTGTCGTTGGGAACTCTCTCCTCTTGTTAGCCACTACATGGCTACGGTCTTTGATCAGCTCAGCTGACTCTTAAGCTCAGCTTAGTGCGGCAGGGGTCTGGAAAATCTGGGGAGAGGGAGAGAGGTGAGAGGTGGGGAGAGATGATGGAGAGAGGGAGTAACTGATGGCACCCATTGAACCATGTGTCCTCTGGTGAGTGGTTTGAGGAAAGGATGAGAAAAGATGGGGAAACAGGAGATGGGTGTTATTTGGTGGGGGATAAGGAGCTGGAGGGTCAATGGGTGGAGAGGATGGAGAAAGGAAAGGTGACTTTCCATTTTCCCCGTAATGTTCAGGCAATTGCACGCTTCATGACCATAGTCACTAGAAGGAGCTGACCCAATAGCTGAACTGAAGCCAAGCATGAAAGCAAGGTCGACCATAGTGAGTTTAGGAAACAGTGGGATGAAAAGAGTTCCTCTGTGTGTCATTAGATGTTTGAGACTTTCATGGACAGTGCTCCAACAAACCTCTCACAGTAGTTTTAAGATTTAAGCATCCAAAATTACATAATGAAGGCAATTAGGACATCAGCCAACAACAATAATGGTCGTCAATCATTCAACTCTCAAAATGAGGATCCAGCTTTCTTTCATGCACATTCTCAATGTTGCTTTTTGTGTGGCACTCGATGTTGCTATCGACTTTGGGGAAAAGACGCCCTGTTCAACTCTATAATGAGCAGAGCCAACAGTCTCTTCAGGGGCACTTGAGCTCGACCGGAGGAGCTGTCCTCAGGGCCCAGACATACATTATTCATTTCTGCGCTTAGTTAGCATTCATTCAGACGCAACCTTCTCATGTGGGCTCCCTGGGTGCAAAACATTAACAGGAGAGGCTTGACGTACTGTAATTCAAGTTTACTGAAGAGCTCGACACGGTCTCTACAAGGATTCTGCTCAAACTCAAATCCGCATCCCAAGTGATTTCAATTATATAGTATCTTCCAGATGTATGACTGCATACAAATTTCTTTCATGTGACATCAAAGTGAGGCTGCTTCACTGAATAATCTCTATGTGTTACTTCAAATAGACTAATCCACAACCTGCCTGTTGTGTTACATAATTCTCCTCCAATACTGTTTACATGTCCACATGTGCCTCCCGGTAACCCTGACAACACCGGCTAATCTGATAGGCCCCTGATGTCTTAATTGTGTGAGTGGGTATGAGACTGTGCTAACCACATTTGCTGGTTTCCTGTTTGGGGAGAGTCATATCAAAGAGATAAGAACTGAAAGTAGTGAAGGGATGTATCCAAACTTGTTATAGTGGTGGAGCCTTGACTGACAATAAAGGGACATTGGGGTAAAGTCAGTAGAAATGATGACTTCATCTGAACTGTAACATGAAGGATATCAATGTCATATCACTTCTGTCCATTTCAAAACAATGATGTGAATTTAAAACATTCTCTCTGTTGGATTTATCTATAATTACACCTTCTTTTGCCAAATGTAACATACAGCTGTTTTGAACCAGTGAAGGGAAAGTGAAGATGGTTTAACGTAGTAGGGAAAGTAGGTAGTTTTTGGTTAAAACAAACAAAATAAAGTAATTTAAAGTAATGGTTCACCTATATTACAAAACAAGATCCTTCTCCCACTTACAGTACCTTTGGTGTTTGATCATACTATGAGAAACTGTTTTATAGTCCCTATGAAAATGATTGACGGCATGTTCCTGTGGGTTAACAGGAACACTGTTTCTGAAAAGAGAGAGAAAAAAGTAACTTTTTAAACATTACTTTTCAATGCTGTGAGCACCATAGACAAAAATTAATTCACCTCCATTGCACTGTGTCAGAAATTGAGGGCAGGGCTCAATTCCTCCTCCACACACACACACACACACACACACACACACACACACACACACACACACACACACAAAGCGAACAGCAGGGCAAAGAGGTGGAGACAGTGAACCAGGTGAAGTTAAAGATAACATTTTACTCGAGTTGATGACAACCTTGTTCGTTACTGTAAGTGCAATAAAACCTTTGTGGGTAAAAAGCCAAAAAGAGTAACTTATCAAAATACCTGTTCAACAAGCATAAACATGTAGAAAACTGATATTTTCATCTACTTTGCCTGCAGTCTCCCATCCACTGCTGGTATGTTTTACACAACCACTGCGCACTGGTTAGGCCTAGAGCGAAGTGTTACAAACAAGCTAAAACGAAAACTGTCTGTATGTAGCCTACCTATTTAGATTAGTTTGTAACATATATTAAAATCTGGCAAATTACGGTGAACTTAGCCACTGGCTGAGACTAACCAGCCCCTTCTCTCTACCAGCGGTACCTCCAGCAGTGGATCACATCAGCAGCAGAGGGAGGAGGATGGAGGACTGGAGGAAAGACTGATAATAACTGATGTCTGTGTTCATTCTTTCAAAACTTCACTCAATATTTTCAAATCAGAAATATTATCTATTTTATTGACATGTTTGTAAGATTTGTTTCCAGTGAGATATAATTGAGGTTATATGGTGACTCTCTGAGGAGACATTACTGTTGCAACAATATTTAGTTGCATTTAAAATATAAATCTATTCTAATCCTATTCTGAATTTATTCCTTTTTAAAATGATAATTTAAAAAAAGCCAATTCTTTAGTGATGAAAAATAACAGTATCAATAAAGAACCAGACTGAAGGAGTATTGATAAGAGTATTAGTACCGATAAAATCCTAACGATACCCATCTCTAGTCAGAAAATGTGCCTCTGAAAGTTTTTAGTTTGCTCCTGATGAAGGAATGTATTTCTAGTCAGCTAAGATTCACAGCATGGATTCCCACAGTGAATCTTGGTCATGTAAAATGTCCATAAAAACCTCTCAAACTTCAAGCAAAATCCACTTCTCTTTTGTCCATCATTGTAATCACTATATTCCAGTCATATTTTCACCAATATCTGGAAAAATTTAGCTAAATACCCAGATGGCATTTATCACTAGTATTGTTAGCTGTTTGTCGTTTGCAACCAACAAGTAAGCTAACGGAGTCGCATGTGGCAAAAGTAAATAGCTAGTTGTTGAATCAATGCTGACTATAGATGTCCTATCCAAACAAGCCTTTCACAGAAACCTTTTCAAGGAGACTGTCCCCGACACGCTCGTGCGGCCATGCAAATTATGACCGTCTCAGAAAAGCAGAGGCAGAAGTACTTTGATATGGTGCTTTAAAACCTCTTAGGATTCTATGGTTCAAAAATCCTCACAAACTCACTTCGGTAATGGTTTATTTTACAGGTCCCTTTATTTTATGCTAATTTCCTGGAAATTGTCAGAGTAATTTGCAGGTATCCAGTGGTTCATTTTACAGAAAGGATGGTGCAATTTGGTAATTATAAGAAAAAACAGAAATAAAAGTTAAATTGGTTGAGTTGTAGTTTCATATGTAGTATTTTCAACATGTTTTCAACAATTTCCTAAATGTAGTTGCTGTGTAAGTGTTCATTCTTAAGACATTTCTTTGAAAGAATTATGTAATTTGGTAGTATATCGGAAATGCACTCATTAAAGAGTTTTTCATAAAGAATCTAATATGCGAACACAAACACAAACTAAGTATTTTCTGTCAGTTAAAGAATTGTTAAGAGTCTAATTTAGTGAAATGTTTGCAAATTAACAAGTAGGAACCCAAATATAATGAGTATATATTTTCATTATACCAAAATATAATGAAAATATGATGACTATATAATTTCCCCCATTTTTTCTTATAATTTGTACCATTTTGCACCATCCTAGAAATTAACTGTTAAATACCTGCAAATTACATTGAGCATTTCTAGGAATTTGTTATAAAATTAAAGGATCTGTAAAATAAAGCAGTACATTCACTTGTGTTGGAAGACAGTGAAAACTGTTTATTTTGGCGTTTGTGTGTGGGGAATTATTGCTCTTATGTCATTATTTCTGACTTCAAACACAAGTTTTCAAGGGAGAATTCCTTAAAGTTGAGTTTTTTACTTGGATTTGGCCACATCCCCACCAATGGCAGTGTGTTGTTATGATTCAAAATCAGAAATACCTCTAGAAGTCCGCCTCCCACCACCACTCTACTGGACCTGAGCACTCTTTTTGCTCTTTCATCTCTTCTTGTCTCTAGGTCTCAGCTGACCTCTGTGCTCTGACCATATGTCAAGCCCTTCATTAGACACCGTAAACCTCAATTCACTATGGTTACAATCGCACATACACACACCCTGAATATTTAAACCAATAGGAATAGTGTGAAAGAGAGAGGTTCAGAGGATAATAAACCAGTGTTGGTTCGAACCACAGGTGGACCTCCATGTATGGCTTTTTCTATCCATATATATATGTGTGTGTGTGTGTGTGTATGTGTGTGTGTAGTGAAGGGTTTTCAAAGACATGCTTGCTGCTGGATAAGTGGGGTCACATGCATGTTCACATGTTCTGGTGTTTTTTGTGATGTTGTAGTAGATCAAGTTGAAGTTGAAGTTCAAGGTTGAATTGGTAGGAGAGGTAAGAAAAGAAACAAAAGGGTAGACAGAAAAAAAGAAGCAACCAAGTTAGAAAAAAATCAAAGGTGCAGAGAAATGGTTGCTCATTAAAACACAACAATCCCGTAAACAGCCTTCTTCCCTTATGCTTTTCCAATGACTCTGTCTTGTTCTCTGTATTTCTACAATTCATTCTTAGGTGAATTTACCCAAAGTCTTTTAAAAACAGCTGTGAGAGTATCAGCAAGAACATGCTTGTTGTGTAGACAGACTGTGTGTGTGTGTGTGTGTGTAAGCACAGGGTGGGGGTGAGACATGTCTCTTACAGATGTGAGAAAACGGCCATGTCTCTGAGACCGAGTGTGTTGACGGTCTAATTGGCAGAATAGAATTATTGAGTTAGTCTGAAGTGAATTGAAGGTAATTTAATGAGTAGAGTTAAAGGAGAGCTGACAGGGCGCGCAACTGTGGGAAAACAGGTTTCTACTCTCTCCACAGACACAAAAGACTGGAGTGTGTCTGCGTTTACAGCTCGCAAGGATGTACAGTCGGGTGAACTCTCACTCGTACTCTCTCTCTTTCTCTCTCTTCATTTGTTGGGGTTGCCATGGTGATGTGGGAGGCTTGTCTCGGCGGCCCATAATTTCCAGAGAGCCTGTCTGGATGTGACACGTCCTTTTCAGCTGGGCATTGTTTAGATGCTGATTTACGTGTGTTTGTTGCACTTTACCACCACCTCCTCCACACCTCCAGGTGGGCGGCAAACTTTCAAAGGATCAATACATCCAGTACATAAAGCAGCATGCTGACGTGTTGTTTGGTTGACAGGTTTGATTAAATGATTTGGATACAATTAGAAAATCTTAAATTGGATTAGAACAATTTTGCTAGAAATGTTTGAATCTTTTTCATAAATGAACTTGTCGTTATGACTTTACCTATGCTGCTTCTTTGCCTGTTTGGAGCAGTCCTTATTTTCCCAACCAGCCCATCCCTCTTCCCTCCCAGTAGGCGTTCCTACAACACAGAAGAGTCCAATCACAGCCAAGCCCTTTACCCCATCCCTCCGTGGTCAGCCTGTTAAGGACTTTTTTGTGTTCACATGTTTTTTTCCTTCTCTTTTTACTTTTTTTTTTCTTCTACCCCTCATTGAGCCACTTGAGCCTGGAGCAGATGGAAAGATTGTAGTGGGGGGAAAGTAAGCGAGCAACAGAGAAAGAGAGAGAATTGGAAGAAGCCATGCAGAGATTGAGGCAGCCCAGCGACGATGCTTGATGAACTGAGCCACTGACCACCAGAAAGACTTTCTTCCACTTTGATTTAACACCAGAGAGACCAAAGAATCAGACAGGAAAACCCTGAGGAGAGACACTGACTCATCGTCCCAGCTGACGGGCAACAAGGAGCCCAGGACGTGGGGAGAAAAAGAAAGAAAGAAAGAAAGAGCTAGAGATAAGGAGAAAGAGGGGAGTTCTACAGATGAGAGTTAAAGCAGAGAGGCAGAAGGAGATGCTCAGAGGGACCAGATAGTGAAGAGAAAAGTGAGACAATTCACAGGATTGCTGCAGGTGTTGTTGTCTTCAAAGACTGCTCAAAGAAAGGGTGACACACCAGGGTCACCCGAACAAAAGCTGCTGCAAGTAAAACAGGGAAAAGAAAAAGTGAGCCCAGGCAGAAGTAAAGAGACTAGAGCTAGAGAAGGATGGCCAACTCAGGTCTCCAGTTGTTGGGTTATTTCCTGGCATTGGGTGGCTGGATCGGCATCATCTCCACCACCGCTTTGCCCCAGTGGAAGCAGTCATCGTACGCCGGTGATGCCATCATCACAGCTGTGGGTCTGTATGAGGGGCTGTGGATGAGCTGCGCCTCGCAGAGCACAGGACAGGTGCAGTGCAAGATCTTTGACTCCATGCTCTCGCTGGACAGTGAGTACGATGTTTCAAATTGGCTCGACAAAACCTGACTGTCTAACTTGTAGTGGCTTCTACTTTCTCTAGCTGTTAGTGTTACTGACCCCCCTCCTAGACATTCTACCAACTATTTGATAAAACTTCTTCTCATGGGATTGTATGTCATCATAAGCATATTTTGAGTTGATGATCATTATTATATTTGAGGCATGACAAAACGAACAAAATATGGAAAAATCTTAGTGGGGTGGGGTGGGGGGGTTATCTTTGTAGCTGATGAAATGATGTTTATTGTGTAATTTGTCAGATGATGGAAAAGCACAATTAAAATTCAAGCGAGACAATAATCTTCTAATGCATCACCAAGAAAGGTTTATCCAATTATTTTAATCACACTCTATTCTTAATACTTTATTCTCACATTCTCAAATTGCTTTCTTTCTTGGCTGCCCTCATTGAATTTTATTTCATAAAAAAACAATAGTCTTACTGATAAAGCAGTGAGTTTTGATCAGCCAGGATGACAAAAGTGAGACCCACTGGAAACTTCTGCCTTCACTCAGTCTTCCCAAGAAATATCTGTTGTGCTGTATGACAAACCACTACAGTTATTGAAGCTGACCCATTAATTTGGCCGCATGTATTAATCAGCAGCAAACACTGAAGGAAAACAACTCCCTGAGCCCTCTCTATCTGTGACACATTAAACTTAGAAGCTGTAAATCACAATTAAAATGCTGCTGTTAGCACGTTTAATGAAGTTCAAATCAGCCTTTGAAACTCCAAAACATCATAAAACGTAATGTGTCAGCAGTGGGGAGGGGTTCAGGAATGTGGGGTTCAGACATAAATTAGCTCAGAATATGAGCCTCCTGTCATCTCCAATCTGTAAGTGGGACCTAGTGACTCATAATTAATAGAACACAGATTATATGAATCCATCCATCTACTGGCTGCTTAAATCATCCTATTAGAGATTCTAATGAAAGACTACAGGGGGGTGGGCTCGGTCAGGAGTGATTTTCAAAAAAACAATTGAACACTTTGAATTTGTCTGTTTTTCTCTGTGGTGAGTGGTGTTGCTTATGCTTCCTGATGTGGCACGCTTGCCTTGGAGAAACAAATGAGGCACTTTGCAAACATTTTGGTGTCTTGGTGAGTCATTATATCAAAACATTTTCTGTGGTGTTTTGTGTGACGGGTGCTGGAGCTGATCTCCCATCTCCTTTGGTTCATTGCAGCAATAAGAACAGCGTATTGTCCTTGCAGATGAATAGGGGCTGTTAGGAGAAGAAAAGGGCAGTGTTGAGCCAAACACCAGAGATATTCCCAGAATGCGCTCTGTCTTCCCCACACGCTCACATTGTTCCAGTTGTTCGTTAACACACCCAGCGAGTACAGATTCAGAGTAAAGACCAACACTGAAAACCTTTCGAAAGAGTTGACTATATATATCCGTCTGTACAAACACAGAACTGAGAGGTTGAGCAAAGCGTTCTTGATCAATCACAGGTTTACTCAGGTGTTTCCCAGACAGATCATATTGCTAAGAAATGGAGCAGATCAGCATCTAATCATGTGCCCGTGGGTCAGAGAAGTCACTGCAGGTCTGAATCTTGATTAAACACTCCTCTGGTGTTGGTTTGATGCAGCAGTGAGAGTTCTGTAGGAACGTGGCTACATTCACAGCAGGAGCAGCATGTGACGGTGGGTGTAATTGTTCACCAGACTGTGCTGCACTCTCCTGATGCGGCCAAGCAGCAGAAGTGGAAGCTGTTGGATCTGCTGCTTGTTTACTGAGCATTTTGCTCAAGTAGGAGATGATGATCAGGATAAGACACGGTTGGGAAGGTATTAGCTGTTATTGTTAGAAGAGTGGGGATGGTGGTGCTGAAAGGACAGTTCTTAAGAGCCACAGATGTATGAACATGATATTAAAAACACATTGACCCTGCCAATTTTGCTGAGAAAACAATCTCACGATAAGGTCCATTTAGTAACTGTTCTGGAGCTTTTGATAATAATTATATGGTCTTCATCAGCAGATGGTGTTTGCCCAGTTGTCACGAAATTGTAAAGGTTCAAATTTCCATTCGTTATGAGCACTTTAAGGGCTTCTTGTCTATATTAAATTTTCAACTTTCTTATTATTACTGGAAAAGTATCTCTGATGGGCTGGTGCTCAGGATCAATCGTGGCAGTTAATTATAATATCACAATGGCAAATATACAATGGGAGGTTATGGTTTTGTATTCAGAATAGCAAGTGAGGTGGTGTGATGTGCATCAGCCCACACAGCATCCAGTAGTAGCAGCTACTCCAGTGCTCTACTGGAACAAATGTTTCTTTCTGTCTCATTTGTTGGCTTGAAGAGTTTGGATAATTGTGATACCACTTTGTATGCTTAAACATGAACTCAAGAAAAGGAAATTGGTTAATGAAGACTTAATTTTTGGCAAATGAAGTGTGGTAATATGATAAAGAATATCATATTAGTCTATTTGTGCTTTGAATTTGGTGAAAAACTGGATCTGGATTTGGCTGGAATCACACATAAGTTTTGTTTTATGGTTGGGTAGTGAGTGGGTGAACACATATTACGTACGAAAGAGTCACAAGTGACCTCACAATGGGATCTTACAGTGCCTACACACACACCAGCAAGCACACACACTCATTGAAAGCTTGTGGCTGGCACCGCCAACCTTGGCACTGGAAAGAGAGGGCCTAGTGGGTGAGCCAGCCTCCCCCCACCCACCTCCCCTTTTCCCCCTAACCTCTCCTTCACCCCAAAGGCCCTCGAACTCCCTTCTGGTTTGTCACTGACTGAACTGGTCAAAATAGTGTCATTTAGCTTCAGCCTAAACCCCCGCACACTCTCAGAAGAAAACAGGAATGTCCAGAGTGGATGAAAGAAAAGAAAATCAAACCTCTCTCTGTTGAAGACCATTCAGATGCTCCTTCAAAAGGAGCTGTGGAGCCATAAATCAGACTTCAAAGATGGTTCCATCCTCTTCCTCCCATCATAAGTCCCTTCAGATCAGCTTCTGAAATGCTACTTTACTGCTGTACCATGAATGATGGTGTGTGTATTTCTGTCACAATGACAAATGATGACTTTAGGTTCTTGCTCAGGCTGTTGCTCAACAGCTCTTTTTGAAGTGACTTTCTTTTTCTTGTACATATAGTCACATTCCTTTCTATTTTAATATAGTTACACGGGACAATTTGTTTTCAACCTTCAAAACAGTAATTTGACAAAAAGCCTTCAGTCAAGATTCACTTACTTGCTTTTTTCCAGGTTTGCAAACCATGATATGTGGTTGAAATCCAGCAGAAAGATTTAGGTTTTTCTAGTTATCCAGTTTCTAATTTATGTAGTTATTGTAGTTGAGTGTGAAAGGTCATTCTTGACTTTGGAAGCAGTAGTTAGCACTCTGAAGACCATGAGATGTGGTTGAAAGCTTTGTAAAAAAGCTTAAGTACTATCACACTGTGTCCTACTCTGTTCAATTCTAGGTGAGCATAAAATCTGATTCTTGACCTTGGATCACTAGCCCACTAGCTTTTTCTCTGGAGCTCTGTAAAACATGAGATGCTGTTGAAAGCGCCAAAAAAAATCTAGTAAATGGACCTTGAGTAAAGACTATTTAAGATTTTTCTTGTTAAATTTTTCTATTCTATTCTCATCTAGTTGAGTCATTGTTGACTGAGGAAACAGCTAGTTTGACAAAAAAAGTCAAACTAGCTGTTATTGAAGACTGTGAGATGTGGTTAAAAGCTCAGGTAAAACTATTCTATTCTATTCTATTTTATTCTATTCTAGTAGAGTGTGACAGTTTGAGTCTTAAATTAAGGTCCATCTATCAGCTTTTCTCTGGAGCTTTAAAGACCATGAAATATGGTTGAAAGCTCCAGAAATAAAACTCATAAGTGGACCTTGAGGCATGATTCTTTTTTGTCAAGCTTTCCTATTGCATTTTATTCTATTCAGTTTGTTTTTCTGCTCTAGTCTTTTCAGTGATTGTGGTTCTGATGTAATTTGAGTTTGTCTCCTCTGATGTATGAACACTTGCCTGCACTTCAAGTCATTGTTCTTTGAAGGCAATGCCTGTGACCTTCACTGTTAAACCTGTATGGATAAGCTCAGTTATGTTTACTGTAATTACCATATATGTCAGCTCTGTCACATATCAGACCCAGGATATTGGAATTTGCATGTTTTCTACCGCTGCTGGGATTTCAACAATCCCCTCGCTTGTTGTAAATCAGATGCACTCCATCAGTATTTTGACAGTGTCATTAAGCGCTTAACATTGCGTTTGCATTAACACATTTGTGATCGGCTGTGTTTGAGGCAGTTATGTCTGATCGCTGTGGCGACAGCTCCGCGAAAACAATCTTGCTTTGTGACAAAGCCACACTAATCCCACTGTGTGAAACATGTAAAGCAGGCCCTCCTACAGCTGCTCCGTGTGAGAGGGAGTTGTGTGTTTCATCTGTGTCTATTCCACCTACTACAGTAACTCTGTGTCTGTGCACATATTGTGTATTTGTACATATGTGTGTTGTATGTGTGTGTGTGTGTCTGTGTGTGTGTGTGTAAATATGGTTAAATATGTTCCTCCCACTAAGTTATGTGAGCGCTGAGGCCTGTGTGGGCAGCACATTAGATTTTTCAGAAGGCAAAACCACTGTGGAATGATTTGGTGAAGTTTTGGAGGATAATTTAAGGTCCCAGAGCTTGGCCAAGAAATTCACCTCTGGAAATAAAGAGAAAGTTGGAATAATAAATAGGACAGTGGTGGACTCTCCCTAATGATAAATACATATCATAAATACATGTGGTCTCCCATCAATCCTGCAATGTGTGTGTAGCGTCATTCCCTTATAATGATCACTTTTATGTCCAGAAATGTTTTATTGATGTGATGAACTTAAAGCCTCTTCTTTATTTGTTTTCTCATTTCCTCACCACTTTTCTCCCTCTTCTTTACTTCCTCTGGTTTTCTCCCTCACTTTCTCTCATATCTGCTGTTGCATCACTATCATTCACTGCTCTGTGCTCCATTCTGCTGTCCCTCCCTCCTCCTTTTCCCGTCCGCCATCTAGTCCACATCCAGACATGTCGGGCCCTGATGGTGGTGTCAGTACTGCTGGGCTTTATCGGTATGATCGTCAGCGTGGTGGGCATGAAGTGTACAAAGGTGGGAGATAACAACCCGGCCACCAAGACCCGCATCGCTGTGACTGGAGGAGCTCTCTTCCTTCTTGCAGGTGTCATTTCTGGTTGTTTTTTTAAAACAAGAGACCTAAGCTGTGTTCTATTAATGTTGTGTTCAGTTTGCAAACAGAATTATACTGCAGTTGTTTCTATCTCCTTCAATCAGTGCATTTAACGAAAGTGGTCCGGCATTTTTCTGGCCTGAATCTCTCACCGGGGGTTTTCTGGGTAATTAGAGTCCCTGCTGTAAACAGGAAGTGGTCATTTTAGAGGCATTAGCAGCTGACCTCAGGCATAAACCACAAGCCCAGGGATGAAAATCAACTAAACAAGGATTCCCCAGTTCATACAGTGAATGTTTACTGTCTTAATTGATACAGAGAACTAATACAGTTCAATACATCTGCAGGTCTATGTACACTGGTGTCTGTGTCCTGGTATGCCACTCAGGTGTCCTATCAGTTCTTCAACCCAAATACACCGCCCAACGCCAGGTATGTAGAACACCTGTTGCCAAGCTCTTTACTCTAACAATTGTTTTGTAGGTGCCTTCAAGAAAGGCATTTAACACTGAATTATTATGGTAAAACATACTAACTTAGATGGGAGATTATACGTGTAACCTTTCCTTTGTAGTTCTTTGCTTTAAATACTTTTGACTTTCTGTCAGAAATATTGGATATTGTTTTCAAGTTTTGAGGTCAACAATGATTGATGGTAAATATGACATATTTTAGCATATTTAGGTCTTCTTGAAGACCCCTTTCACTGTCATTATTATTAATATTGGCTGAGATAATGCTTGTTTTTAGGCAATAGAGATAAATACTCCCAGCTGCCTCACATAAAAAACTAATTGGAAGTTTTGTCATAGACCTAGTATCATACAATCTAATTGGTTTACCTCTCTTTGCCAACTGCTAACTGTACAGTGTGCACACATGAAACACTGGACACTGTCGTACACAGGATGTGGGTGCCTATGGGGACACCAGACATTTTTAATCTCATCTGTTGTGTTGTTAAGATACTCAAAACTCAAATTAACTCTCAAAAGAGTTGCAACAGTCACAATATAACCAGTGTAACTGTGAGAATATCTCATATATATCCCAAAACAACATGAGACCACCGCTATAAAGCTAGCATCTACTTGCCACTAAGTTCGCACAACAGCCAAGATAATATTTTATTGGGCTAACATTTCTGCTGTGTCAGACAGGAACAAGCAAACACAATAGTGTGTGTTCAGTACACAGCAATGAACAAAAGCTGCTTTTTGAGCTGTTTCACAAAATAGTCCCAGAACTCAGGAACAAAAGCAAATCTTTGGTGCAGTTGTGTTTCCACTGTATCTAAAAAATGACAAGCATTAAATAGATAAAGCAAATAACAAAGTGATGGCCTCATCTGAGACTTCATTTTGCATATAGTGAGAAAAAACTGTGATGTTTGTCTGAATTGAAGCTGAAAACAAAGAGAGAAAGAAAGAAACTGACAGAAAGATGCAAGTCTCTAAAATCACAACGAGCTAAGTGTGCAGCCTACATGACAACATTGAAACAATTTGAAAGTTTGAAGTTTTCTCTCCTTTCTCTCACTCTATCATTAATTGGTCTCCCTCTCAGGCTCCTTTAATCTTGTTTGTTGACATATTTGACAACTCTAGCCTTATCTCATGTTTTTAGACCAGTCTGAAGCTGGCTATTTTATTATTTTTTTTAATTAGAGGGAATTCCCATCCTTATTCCTAATATTGATTCTATCGACAAACACTGATTGCTTGCAGTCTATTTAAATGCTGTAAACTAGTCATAGCATTTGCGAGGCTCTTTGATCAGTCTGATGTTCAGCACTGCAGACATCTTCCTATAGTTCCAGGAAGATTAAAAAGTATTGCTTTGTATTGTAGGCAACAAACAGGGCTAGCTTTAATTGTTAGCATTTCCTGATTATTGATGATACACATGGTTAGCTTTAGCTGCTAACTGTTTTATGGCTGATAGACATGAGTAAATGATAAACATGATAAACATTAGCTTCTAACAGTTACAAATTATGGCAAATGAATATGGCTAGCTTTAACAGCTAACAGTTCCTAATTATGGCTGATACAAATGTAGATATACATTAGCTGTTTTATGTTGCTAGGTAGCAGAGCTAATATTGTTTTAGAGGCACTTTAAATCAACAAAGTAGAAGCCAATTTTCACTGATCAAGCAACTTAGTCTTCAATATCACATTTTAAAAGTTAAGTGAATTCTGTTCATTTATATCACTATCAGCTATTGTCTTACCTTTAGCATGTCGTGATACAAAAAGACGGAAGGATTTGTCTGATGTGGAGGTGGGCTTACTAAACATATGTGGTGGCATACTCTTGAGACATCATCATCACAGTTTGAGGTTGCAAATAGGTTAAGTGACGTTTAAGTAACAACTACTTAAGTCACAAGGTCCTTTCTTGGATATTCTTGGCTATTTCATTGATAAAAATGCTTGAATATTCTTGTCTTGTTTTTAACTTTCAGCAAGTCAGAGCTAACCATAAAAAAAATCTTAAGGGAAGTGAAACCAGCAAACTCTGGTACACAAAGCCATACTTACCTGTCCTCCTTACATACTTTTCCTTCCTCTCTCCTCTCCTGTACAGGTATGAGTTTGGCTCGGCCCTATTTGTGGGCTGGGCGGCGGCCAGTCTGACAGTACTGGGCGGCTCCTTGCTGTGCTGCTCCTGCTCCAAAGACGACATGAGAGTGCAGCAATATTATCGCCAATCACAGCCTTCCACAGCCAGGGAGTACGTGTAAACCCCACCCCCCTCCAGCAGTCACCCAAACAGAGAGCAGAGGACACGCTTGGCACCAGCCCCCTTTATTCAGATTATGCCTGCTAAAACAAAAACAAAAACACGATCATGCGCACACATATGAACACAATTATGTAGCACTCACACGGGCATATACAGACACAGGTACTTATATATACACTATTATATGCAAACATAATATGCACCACTAGGATGTCATACTGTGGCAAAAAAAATGCTCTTTTGATAATGAATAATCTTTCATAACTTATCTGTGAGCAGAACATACAGTTCATATTACATGTCAATCATCTAGCTACAAATATAAGCTTGTGTTGTGAATGGAAACCTCTCATGTTCCTTAATGTCATTATTTAATCTACTTGAAAGTGCAGCTGCTTAAATTTGACTCCAAAAATTACAATTACAATCACTCTGTGGGACCTATTTTCTGAGAGATTGAAACAAATCGATTGGATTCTTGGTACAGACAAAATTACAGTTAAGGTGAATTGAAAGGCAAAAGAAAAGGTGTATCACAGCAGATACCCAGAGAGAATGGACATGGAGCTAGACATAGTGGTACTGCACAACTCGCCAAACTTATATTAGCAAGTCCTATGCTTCCTGGTTGGAGCTGCATCTGTGTTTTGCCTCCATATTGCTTTGTGTATTCACACTCCACTTGTGCAGTTAAGTTGTGTAAAGGGGGAGTCCAAACCACTGTACAAAAACTAGGAGAAGTCAATGAGTAGCTGCTCTGCTGCTGTGCAAGAACCAGAGGTTGGTTTATACAGTTTCACCCAGGACAAGTCAGTTAGGTCGTGATCACAGAGGACACTGGTTTTTCCTGCTCAAGCTCAAAGCACAGCTGCTGGTAAACAGAAAGTGAGGCACAAGAGCTCTTACAGTTAGTTTTACTGCTGTGCAACTATCCAGTTAGCTACCGCAGGGACAAAGATGAATGATGTTTTTAAAAAAAGGGCAAGATAAAGTTAACTGCCTGTTTTTTGTTGGTGAAAAGGGAAGACGCCCATTTTAAAATCAAGAATGTAGATAAAGTTTAGTTCACTTTATTCACATGTAGGACAGGACCATAGTCAGAATGCTAGAAATATTGAAGTCATGAGTCCAACTCAGCCTCCCTGACCCCCCACATAACACTATTTCAACACTTATTCATATTTTACATACACAATTACCTGTTCAGTTATATTATCTCTATATTAAGCAAAGTTGGGGGACTGCTGAATCTGCTTTTAAATATTTTTTGTTAAGTAGTAAATTTAATAAGATCCTCAGTACCAGTCAAAAGTTTGGACACACTCTCTCATTCAGGAGTGTCCAAACTTTTGAATAGTACTGTTCGTGTGATTAAATCAACCAAAATGACAATAAAGAAGCAGGTGTGTTCAGTCGTCCTATGTAATCAAGGCCTGAGGCAGCCATTTTACACAACAATCACTCGATGAGAACCACAATCTTACCTGCAGGAGTGGAGATGAATTGTTAGCAATAGGTGTCTGCTTAGATTGTAATGAGTGTGAATGCCATTGATTATCATTTCACCATTTTACTTAGAGAAAGTAGAGGTTCTCATTGACACATCATCACGCTCCATTTACTAACACCATCAATCCAGATTCAGATTCACTCCTTCATCTCATGATCTCTTGTATAACCGAACCAATATCTAAGATCTACACTATTTCAAATACTTCTCATATAAGTATCATATAATCATAAGCTATAAGACAGTGGTACAATATTACACATCATTTAACAGTGGATCATATGATAACACCATGCTTATCACAGTTGTAAATAAACCATGTCATATTTAACTTCACTCTAGAAGACACTATTTGATTTATTACATATAGTGATTACAGACATTTTGAAAACCACTGACTACTCCAGTAGGATGGTCTCCATTACATATATGCAGCATTCCACATTAAAGCCTGTAAAACTCAACAGCGGGTCTCAATTGGCTCTCGAGGTCCCCCTTGATGCTCCCACATCACTTTGCCTTCATTTGTGTTTCTCAAAGAGCTGGTCCATCACTGTTCCAGATAATAAAGCCATTAACCTTTCTTAGAATTGCTTCTGGTCCCCCCATTTCCCAGTCATACGGCCTCTCTTCTTGGTAGACACTTGTTTGTGGAGTGCTCTTTTATTCTCAGATTGGGGGGAGTAGGTCTATAGGAAATTCCTTGGTCCCTTTAAATAAAGGGGGATGTCAGGCGTCACTAGTCTGTCAGTAGCAGCTGTGCTTTCAATAGGGATTGCTCAACAACAAGTCTGATAAAAAACTACCTGTAAAGCTTTGTCCAAAGAAAATAAAATATACATTTAAAGGAATACTTAAACATTTTGGGAAATACACCTATTCGCTTTCTTGCTGATAGTTTGATGAGAGGATCGATACCACTCTGATGCAGGATCTATCTAATTAGTGAACTTTATAGGCACTGGTAGGCTGTTTTTGAGCCACTCTAGGGATAGCACAATGTCAGTCACATGGCCAGTTAACGAATTTTGTCCAGATTGAAATATCTTGGCAACCATTGGATGGATTGCCAAATTTTGGTAATCTCCTGACTTTTCCTCTAGTGCCACCATGAGACTGACGCATGTTTTCATCTAACATCATCAGGTCCAATACTTTGGTTTATGATCAAATACTTGGAAAAGTAATGGCATTCTCATCATCCTCAACTGGACTTTGTGTTAAGTGCCAATAAGCTAATGTTAGCATGCCAAGATGGTGATCTTGGTAAAAGTTATACCTGCTAAACATCAGCTAGTCAGTTAGCATTATCATTGTGAGCATGTTAGCATATTAACATTAGCCTTTAGCTGAGCCTAAGCCTCACAGAGCTGCTAGTGGCTGTAGACTCTTTGGGCCAAATCCACAAAAGGATTGCGTGGCTTTTGCAGCTGCTAAACCTGTGCAAATGAGACAAAAAGATGGCGTGTAATTAACAGAGCACCCGCAAAGGGTGAAATGCACCACAAACTGCTCTGCCAAGCAAATATAGTCATGTTGCGCCTCTTCCATTTGCATGTATGTAAATAAGGTAATATCCATACATTCAGTGCAAAATTAGTCCCTTTCTATGCACATAAGCATTGTTGCAAAAACAGTCTAATTCACCAAGACCACCACTAATTGCCACGCGCAATTAGGGTGAAGTTATTAAGATTGTTGGTGTTAACTGCACTCACACTCACTCTGTCTCTCTGTCTCTCTGTCTCTCTCTTCAAATCTTCAAGCTTGTGAGGTTTGAATGATATTGAATGATATTATTGGCGAAATCTACAGTCAGACATGGGGGGGAGGGGGGGGGGGGGGGGGGGGGGGGGTGATCAAGTGCGGTTTATGGGTTTATTATTGCAAAATCTTTTGTGAAAAGGACCTTCAAACGGGGCAGATTGTGGGTGCAAATGCTGTGCAGTTGATGGGTGCAATCCATTCTTTGTAGATTTGGCTGTTGCCCCGGCTTCCAGTCTTTATGCTAAGCTAACTGACTGTTGTCTCTACTTTCATATTTAGTGTACAGACATGATAGTGGTATCAGTCTTCTCATCTAACTCTCTGCAACAAAGAGAATATTTGTATTTCCAAAATATCAAAATATTCCTTTAAAGTGCCGATGAAATTACAGCTAACTACAATACAGACTGAAAAATCTGACGTCATGTGCTGTGTTTAACCTTTACCATCATTGTTAATATTTATTTGAAACATGTAATCTCTTTAACTTGTAGATAACTGGCCAGCTGACATGTAGCATCATCTTCCATGTTCCCACTCACTGACTTTCCGCCCTTTTCACTAACAATTTACAGTTGTTGAACATCCTGCTGGCTTTCTAACACTTCATCGCTGTTGTGAGAATCTGAGAGGTCTTGTTGTGTCTCTTATTTCCCCTCCTGTCCTCTAATCCTGTTCTTCTCCGACTGTCTTCTTCTCTCCTCTAATTCAGGGCAGAGTTGTTGAGTGAAACTAGTTTCCCTGACTGATCAGCCCCCGCCTTTTTATCGAGGACTGTCCGACTGTCCAACCACTGTCTTCCCTTTTTTCCTGTTACCTCTTAGACCCCAAATTTGGACCTCTTGTAGTAGAATATTTCCCTTTCCACAGTACTACATCTGCACCTTATCAGTTTTAATGGGAACCAAGATGCATTTTCTTCTCCCATTTTTGCCACCCTCTGAGCCTTTTCTGTAAATATGGACTCTTAAAGGACATGTGATCAGACCTTCTCTTTCAGAAATGAGGTGGCCTCATCCATTTCAACCTGTCAACCCTCTACTACACCTCCCACACCCCTCTCTGTCCCATTCTTAGCTGAAAGCTAACACTGAGTTGAAACATGTGGTTTGTTGCGCTGATTTATTATTTCACTTATATCCTATGACTTCTGGGTTTATTGTTTTCTTTTTTGTAAATGTGTCTTTTGGGTTTGTTTTGTTTCGCTGTGACTGTACTTTGACTGAAACATGTCTTTTTTTCCCTTTTGAATTGCAGACCAAATGTTAAAAGTACCCCACCAGAGAAAAGGGAGCAGTACTTGTAGTTTGGGAGAGTCTTCTGGCCTTACCATGGTTTAGATTCTGTCAACAGACAAAACCCTCTCACTGAGGAATTCAAAACAGACAGACATCATTAAAGTGAAGTCGAGAGTTTATGAACAACAGCCTTTCAAGCATATTGCAGCAACATAAATTAGAGTCTTTGTTGAAGAGTAAGAAATTGTTTGGGGGGTGGGGAGGGTTTGATAATATGTGTTTAGAAATAGTTGTTTCAGGGGGATTAAGAAAGATGTTATCTTTGTCTTGTCTGTTTTGTTGACTTTGGGAGAGACAGTTATTCAGGTTATGTTTTCTATAACATGTTAAAATGCCCGGGTGTATATACCACCTACTCTATTCCTATTCTTTTATTTTTCTTTTTTTTTTACTACATATATAATGTTTTACTACAGTGCCTTATAACACGTTTGTGCACATGTATGTTTTTGACTACATGGATTCTTTGTAGTATCACATCCTATCTGAGGGATGTGTGTCCATAGTTCCTCTGCCAGCAGTTCAGTATGCCTTTTTCTATTGTTGGCATTTTGTTGGATTTCTGAAAATGAATGTGAAGCTACTCTACAGTACCACTTATGAAACAACAGACATACATGTGATAGGTCTTCAGCATAATGTCTTATGCCACTCTTTGTAAGAAACTGCGTGCCTGTTTCCAAGTAGCCTGGATTGAGGATATACCCAGTGCATTCATATGATTTGGTGTGAATGACAGAGTCGTTGTATTGTCGACTCTGAAGGATGTACTGTACTGTGTGCTGTCTCTTGTACTAAGGAACGCCAGTTTTCTGAGTGTAAACAGTTCAAAAGCCCTTCTGATGCCTGCATTTATTTACCATGCCATTCCTTTCTCTAATATTTACCTCCTCGATGTTGTGTATCATCTCATTTACAGTATACCCCTGTCTGTTTCTTTTAGAATAAAGTAAACAGAGACATAAAAATGGATCTGGTTATGAGTCAGTGCTTTATTAGTTGTTTCCTAACTTTTCACCCTTGCCTGACTTTCACCCACTCCCCCCACTCATTCCTCTTCTCTGGCTCAAATACTTCTTTTGCACCCTGTTGTTCAATAATTGCAGACGTGGAATTCCACTTCTGCTCCACTGGACTGTGGCACATTCTCAAAGGTGGACTCACAAAGTTAACTTGCTCAGCCACTGCTACAACTGATACCAAGGCTCGAATGTTCTTGTTTTGTTGAGATTCAATATATATAAAATATTTGTTAAAGTTTGAAACTAAAGTTTAGTGTCTATCTGAGTGGTTGCAGGTTATTTTTGCAGGTATCAAATATTTTTTATTCCAGCAGGTGAAAGTGGTGCAAAACTCAAAAAGATTCTTAAAGAATGGGTTCAGATTTGTTCAAGTCAGTTTGAATACAATACTCACACGGCCATAAATACATTCATTCACTTGTCCATGAAGTCATCCCTCCAGATGTTACAACAGTTACAAAGGTGGAGGGAATCCAAAGTCTAAATGCACTCTAAAATTCAGCTGAAACTAATATGAGGCTTCAGCAGTCTGAGTTAGAATATAATAAACAAAACAATACCCACCCAGTTAGTTGATTCAGCTAAATTGTACTACTGATGCCCTCAGCTAAACTTTAGTGTGTATTTTTGCTTGGAACAAGGATTTTGGATTTTGTCCTGCCCATTTAACCCTCAAACACTGGAGACAGGATGCCACTCATTGTGAAATGAACCACATAATAACATCCTGGCGCCGTTGACAGCAACTCAAGAATTAAGAAACTGTGTGGACCTGGAGAAGCTGAAAAAGGTTCAACTTGAAAATGTCAGCCAATCACGTTCATTTTGATTTCCTCACATATGTTAAAAGCTGATTTTGGCGGTCAGCGGTGCCCTGATTCTGAATGATACATGTTTATCACAGTGTACCAGGACTTGAATAAGGAAACAAATCATGGAAACACATCAGGAAACAGGAAACGTTTTTACAAGTCTGTATAATGGCAGTGGGAGCAAATAACTGCCCAATCAGAGCTGAATATATCAATTATGTGCTGAACAATAAACGCGCCTGTAAGTTTCAGGCTGGTGAGAAACAATAGTCTGTCACTTTGAGTATCCAACAGGCAGTTTGTCACATTTTAGTCGTGTTAGGAAGGGATGAGTGACCACTAACTTTCAATGTGCATACAGGGGGCAGGGATATAAAAGGTAGCCGAATATTTCTTACTTAAGTAAAAGTAAGTTTAGTTGTGAAAAATTGAGTTAGATGAAAGAAAAATATAGGTTGTTTAAAATGTACTCTGAATAAATGCTACTGTGTTGCATTTTTTTTAAAGTGGTAGTGGTGGTTTCTCTGGTGCAGCTGCTGATTTGGCACATTTCTGACTTTGACTTTTTCATGAGACTTTTGCTCCTAAACTGGAAATGATGTGACTTAAAGTGCAGCAACATACAATACTTGAAATAAAAATTACTTAAGTAAAAGCAGAATTACTGGACACATGGGTGTATTGTATTAAGATAGACATGAAAGCATGTGAAACTCTTCTTCAGAAAATCACACAAGCGTAGAATAACATTCAAAGAATATGTGGACCTTTCAAATGTCTTTAAATTGATGCAGGTTCTTGTAGGTGAAACATTCTTTCAGTTTCAAAGCTGCGCTCATAAATGATCTTTTTACCAAAGAGGCAGACCATCCACAGGTTTGTATAAAGATGTAAAAGAAGGCAGTTTGAGAAAATGCACACCAGTGGTGGGAACAGAGCATGGATGTGAAATCTCACATACACCTGACATATACGGATGCATCTATGACTATACAGGCTGCTCCACAGTGTTGATATGTGTCATTCAAACCATTTAGACTGTCATGCAAAAAAAAACCCTACGTGGACATTTGCTCCAACTGTATTTACACTATACAGAAGCATTTCACAACAACTGTGATTTATGGTATTTAATGTATTGGCTTCACATCCACATACAGCAGATGTATCAGCATCTGTCTCTTGCATTTTGCAGCTAAGCTCAAGTTATGTGGAGAGATATTTATGTACCTCTTATCAGTGATTAATCTTTTCTAAAATGAGACATTCAGCTTCGCACACATCTATAAATTCATATCTACTGTACATGAATTCGTTGGCGCAGAGAGCAGCAGCTACTTACATAATGAACTTGATGAACTGAAGCTTGCAGCAGAGACCAAATCATAATAGTAAACACAGTAATTGGTTTCCCCACTTTCTGCACTCCGAATGATGGATGATTTGTTACGAATGCGTTTGATTGGGACTTGGACAATGTGGTAATTTAGGAATGTGAGACTGGAAATTATCTGCTTAACTGCTAAACTGTAAACATCATTACAACTACATAACATGCTGCATAGTGAACCTCATCATTTATCAAATCAAATCAAATCAAAACTATAAAATAACACATATGGAATCATGGAATCATCAAACTTTTGACTGGCACTGTATGCTGAAGAGGAAGATGAAGGCAGACATCAACGCTTTATTGAAAAGTAGCATTGACTCCAACAGTCTCAGTGATATCTTATACCAAAAAATACCAGAAGATTTAATATTGTAAATTGGATAGAACTAGAAAGTTCCAATAAAGCTTTAAACGTAAGTCTTGTAGTTTGAGATTGACGTGACATTGTTGGTTTGGGCCGACTGACTATGAGAAAGTCGTGGTTGCATCCTTATGGCATCACTCATATGAGTCACACTCCTGATTGTCAATACAGCTGAGGTCAGAGAGCAGAACACACTTCCCACCATCAACCAGTAAGAGAGGCCAAACTCATATGTGATTCCTGGCATCTCCAGATTCACCTGTCAGAGGAGAAAATGCAGAAATAACAAGGTAAGCACATTATTTCTTACTTTGACTGTGCCTGTGTCTGTTCAGTAAGAAGAAAAATGGATACTGCAATTTTAATTTCTGGATTTTCTAAAAAAAAAAATTTGTGAACACCACTAAACCTTTGCTGTGGACTTATCCTCTCTCTCTTTGACACCTTTTTGTGAATTCCTCTGCTGACCTGCTACACTAGTTAGTGGAGTGTCTAACTGGATCGCAGCTCTTTCGAGTTATTTGAGCTTGACTTGGCAGGTTTGTCTCTGAGCAGGGCATCAAGCTTCATTTTCTGTCTGGCAGCAAAACACACTGTGACTGATACACAGCAGATTCAGGAGCTGAGGACTGGACTATATGGAATAATAACTCATAATGGTCCTATCATGAGTTCTATGCAAAGAGAAACATTTGTCAATTTTCAAATAAATGAACCTTCAAAACTTGTCATCATGAATTTAAGCTCGTACCAAAGACATGCACCACTTTTTCCCCCCCCCCACTTAGGGGCAGCGGAAGAGGCTGCAAACATTGTCAACATTGACATGACCTTATAAAGTTTCTATAGCTAACATGTTAGCAAACACATGCCTGTTTACACATCCAGCAGAGATGGAGAAATATTAGCATTCATTTGGAGTCGTGTCTCTCTCGTAAATCTAATAATCACTCTTCTTTTAGCTCTGTTTTTTTGTCCACCATCTCCTTAAGGCTCTTTAGCTGCTAAATGCTACACAGTATCACCAGCTAGCTGCTAACATTACCCGTCTGCTGTTATCTGTGGTGCTAGGCAGGTGTACAGTGTGTTTATCAGAACTTTTATTCACTGAAAACAGCTGCTTCCTATGTCTGGAAAGGGCTGCTGATGAGAGAGGTGAGACTGATACAAAATATTGAACCTGTGGCCGTAAAACCAAAACAACAGGCTAAAAGATGCTAAAATGCTCCGTAGAGCCAAGAGGGACTGAAGAGTCTGGTGATAATTCTCTTTGGGTTTGTTACTATGAGCAACACCTTTCACATTACATAGAGTCATTTCATTTATTATACATTGCTAATATAAACATATTGATTACAGGAGCTTTAAACTTATCACGTTAATTAAATATTGTTAGCTTGTTAGCATACTTCCCAGGATGTGCTGTTTGAATAAAGTGACTTAATGGAGACGTGTCTTTTCTTGTTTATGTTTGAGAAGTCTATTCTCTGAAAACTGCAATTAAATTAAATCACATTTTTGTATCTATAATGCTGATAACTTTTACAGTGATTATTAGGGATCATAACGTGCAGGGCTAATGATAAAGCATTTAATAACTTTTTTAATTTTTTGTTTTGATCACGTAAATTCAAAACGTCCTTTAACAGACACAGCTGTAACAATCCTCCCCCAATACCACCACCTGTTGTCAGTTCCACACTTAGTTTATGTGGTAACTTATGGAAGTAACAAGCATCTTGAAGGAAAAGGGATGAGATTAAATTGATTAGCAATGCAGTGAAAATATTTACATTGTTGTTGGTGTTGTGTGCTGACACCTACTTCCTGTCTGTATCTGGTGTAAGTGTCCACACCGTACCAAAGCAGGCCCACTGCACCACACACACCTGAGAGAGAAACACACTTTAAACCAATACACAGATATGAGTCAAAAGTTCAACATTATGACTCCATGAAGTGTAAACAACAACACACTGAATTGTGTGGAAATGTTTTTGAACCAGAGAATGATATGAATCTACAGCAGTCATCCGCTTTACAAAAACCACAAACCAAACAAACTGCTTCTGGCTGGATTTGATTAAGGCTGTTGAGTGAGCTGCAGTACCGACCTCCACACACACAGAGGGCGCCAGAGATCTGCATCAGCTTGCCTTGATCCAATGTGCTGGGGATTAATGTTGTGCACCTCAGGCTGGGTATCATGATTAAGATGGAAACCACAGACAGCAAACACATCCCCACCAACCCTGCTCTCATCGCCAACAAATCAGCTGTGGTATGAAAGAGACAAGGAAGCTCCAAATGTCTTCCTGCTCGGTGACAGAGTTCATTACATTACGTACACGTACAAACAGATACACCAGATTACTTTTTAAGCACATTTCATAGTAAAATAAACTCCTTATGGTTCATCAGTATACTTACTTACTTAATTTCCATAATTTGTGAAAATGTTTAACAGTGTGAGTAAAATGTAATGAAAGTATTTTCTACATTCTTACATGAACTTGAATATTTCTTTTCACGGTAGAAAAGAAAAACAAGTGCATTTGGTTATTATGTTTTAAATTGTTTGGATATTGTACATTTTTATAAATAAAAAAGGTAATATAAAAACCTCACAGTTCTTTCATTCTGATTTTTTTAAAAGTTTCTGGATAAAAATTAAAATGTTAAAGTTGAGTAAAATTTAAAATCAAATTATCATTTTTTGGCATGTAATTTAAATTACAGATATATTTATGCAAACAGTATTGGAAGATTGAACTTCATTAAAAATCTGCATTTCTGTGTTTATCAATTGATCATAACTCTATAATCTATCAATCTATCAATGACATATTTTTACATAATCTGTTTCATATACCATACTGCACCTATTGTACTTTGTATGTTTGTTAGTTTTTGTTAATTTGATGTTATATTATATTTTGGATTTGTACAGTTTTAAACTGAGTGTGCCATGGTGCAAAATTTTATTGTATAGATGCCAGTTGATTCTGATGCAGATGACAGTAAAATGTGTTGCTTATTGTTACTTGGATGTCTGAGCTTCATTGTGCAAAAATGATGTGCAGAGTGTAAAACTTGAAATCTCTTTTCACGTTAATCTGCTTAAGATGAAAAGCTTCTCTGTGCTCTCCTCAAATCTGAGTTAAAGGCGAGTACAGTAGCATGATTTGTATTTCCAGTATGCAACTTACACAAGTGTGATGTGGTAACTTGAAAGATCAAGTGAAGTAGGAGGCATCCTGTCCAGCAGTTAAATGTTTGAAATGAACTACAGTTGTTTATTCATAAATTCTAGATTTTTAATGAGGGTGAAGGAATAGATGTTAAGTATTTTTTACAAGGTTATGGAACTTTTTTGTGGATAAACCATATTAGTCACAGATTATTATTCAAAGTAGAGTGTTTTTATATGTAAACAAAACATGTCTGGAGGGGAAACATGTCTGTTTTACTGCTATGTAATGAAACACTGATGGCAACAAACTTCATCAGAAAACAATAACGTTGGTTTAGATCTTGTTGTTATAGTGTGTGTCAATTTAGAGGTGTCGCATTTGGATCACAATAGTACCATGATTATAGTGCTGGTTACCTGGCAGATACTCCATGTAGGACACCGATACATCACATGTCCTCACCCCGACCAGACTGTCATGAACACACTCACCCCAAAGGCCTCGACAACGGGAGCTCAGACCCACCGAGGTCAGCTGGTCTTTAGCTCCTTGCTGGACCAGGAGACACATTACAGGTTGTGAACAGCCTGATCGCTAACATGGACTTAATGATTAAAGTCAGGGAAGACTGTGCGGTAAATCTATCTAAACTGTAAGTGTAATGTATTGGTTATGTTATTTGGCATAGAATAACATGATTAATACACACTTCACATCAGTGGCCACACACTAAAGTTCAGGGTTTAGCCAGCAGTTCATCACTGCAGTCAGATAGACGACACAGTAGTGCAGCCTAGTGGTTACTCTCTACTCTCTTTACATACTGGGGTAAGATTGCAGATGTGTGTGTGTGTGTGTGTGTGTGTGTGTGTGTGTGTGTATGTGTGCGTGTGTGTGTGTGTGGATGCAGACCCATGTTCCTACCCTCCAACAGTCCTTTCCAGCAGCAGCGATTAGCAGCAGCAGGCTTGTCACTGCCATCAGCAGCCCCAGGACCTCAGTCTGTCCTCTGCTCATCCTGTCCTCTAGTCAGCTGCTGGAGAAAATTAACAACTTCCTTCATAAAAATATTACAAGTCATTTTCCAAATGCTGAACAAGTGCAGCTGATTTACAGAAAGGCCAGACTTCAAGTGACACAGAGAAGCAGCTCAGTATTCTCAGATGGACTTGCCAAAGCATTTCTGAAATAATGAGTTTTAAATGGAGTTAATGACCCATACAGTCATGACACCCAGTCAGCACCAGCGTAGGAAGAAGTATTCAGATCCTTTACTTAAGTGAAGAAATACTCCATTACAAGTGAAAGCCCTTCATTCAAAATCCCACTGAACTAAAATTGCATGATTATTGGCAAAAATCCAAAAAGTAACTAGTAGGTCTAACTGTAGATGTGTGAAGAGGTAGCTCCTCTCCTTTTTCACTAGACCATCGTTCCCAACATAAGCAGTATTTTTTGGGTGAGTGTGAGTTAATCTGTTCATTTATCAGTCATGTCACACAAATAACTGAACACAAGTTTCAGTTGAGTAATTTGTATTTCACAAGGTTATGTTTTGTTGAAGGGCTTCAGTCCCTGCTGTAACAATGATGCCTGTTTGTGATGGTGTTTGTGATGCTTTATCAGTGATATTTAAAACAGGTGTGCATCATTAAATTATACTCTGTTAAACTTGGTGCACTCATAACTGTGTGTGTGTGCATGTGTGTGTGTGAGACTATAGAAAATTGTGATTGTCAGCAGCAGCAGCAGCAGAGAAATCCCATAACAATGTTCTGTATGCTTTGAAAGCTCACCCTATGGTAACCTGAGCAGATGGTTGGTTCTAGTTGAGGCTTAGGAGGTAAAATGACAGTCGCTGGTGTACAGGAGGAGCTTTCTGTGCTGCAACCTTTGGCTGTCGTTTTCTCTTTTCTTCAGTTGTAACTTATTATTGTTCGCAGAGTTCATTTTTGCCTATTTCATTAATAATTTTGTTAATAAATTCTGCCTTTTTTGCACATTCTTCTGCTTCAACACCCCCTTTAAAGTTTTCCAGTGCCAGGCAACATCTTCTAAAACATGGCGGCGGCACTACAAGCTGTCAGATAAATTTAGTAAAAAGTACAATGATTCCCTCTGAAATGTAGTGTAAAATAGCATAAAATGAAAATACTCAAGTACAAATATCTTAAAATAGTTATTGAGATATAAGTAATTTGCATATTGTCTAACACAAAAAATAACCAAACTGATGGCAAGATTGAGAATTTTTTTTTTTCGTTTTGTCAAAGTATAAGTTAGTATAACCTGAATGTGGATGGACACATGTTTTAGACAAGAGAAGAGAAGAGACACTGAAGAAAAAAAATTTAATTCACACCTCAAGAGGAAGTCTGATATTCAACTCCAATTTAGCATATACAAAAAGATAGTCCTTAGACAACTTCTACAACTTTAAGATGATTACTGTACTTATAAGAAATCTGCTTTTAACATTTCAGGCACTGTTTTCAATGACGTTACACTATCTTTTAATGAGCAAAATTTCCTCAACTGTTAAAATTATCTCCTCATGTGGTGAAACTGCCTTTTCTTTAAATATCTTGAAACAAGCCTGAACAGAAATCATAGCGGTAATCTTGCAGCTGTCATGAGGGTAATGAACAGTGCTGTGGAACTACTGAAAAAAAAAAAAAACACTTACCTCTTAGAAAATGTTTTATTTCAAGCACTGACTCTCAAAGTGGCTCTGTTCGTTTCCCAAAGAGAGAGAGAAACGTGGGAGAAATGTGCAAAAGCAAAGCTTCAGAGTGTATACGAGTGTGTTCCTCTGCCCTTGTTCATTCCCAAATTAAGTGGTGTAGGCCTGTGTCAGCAGGGTTTGGCAAAGGGCTGAAATTAAGAATCTAAACACATTAACCATGCATGACCTTCATAAACTCAACTATGACTTTCTGAGCGTTTGCATTTTGCTCTCCTCTCTGTTTATCCTCTGAGAAGTTTCCCCCTCTGTTTCAACTTTGACTTAAATTAAAAAAAAGCAATCCTTCTCCCTTCAAACAGAGGAAAATGTGCCTCGTTTAAAGACATTTTCTGCCATTTAAAACTGCTCAGATGTGGGAGGGAGATATTTGTGTGGAGATGACAAGATAAAAAGGAAACATTTAAATGCATCAGAGTGAGAAAGGAGGGAGCGTGAGAGACAAAGAAGACAGACGGACAGGCAGATAGAGAGATGGAGAGAGAGAGAGAGAGAGAGAGGCGAGCCGTATTGAGACGTTCAGATGGATTATTGTGGGATGAAAATGCCAGCAGGCTCGTTGCCAGCTGCCTCCGAGCTGCTGCTGACAGGCTGAAGAGGGCAGTGTTTGTCTTCCTACTGCAGCACACCTCACCGGCAAGATTTGAGTTGTTAAGCAATTTTAAAAAAAAAAAAGAAGAAGAAAAAAAAAAAGAAAAAAAAAGCTCTTATCCATAATTACTTTCAGTGATGTATACTGACTCCAGAAAGCTCTCTGCATATTTATATGGAGCATTAATAGGTTTTACAATAATTAAAAGTGAAAAAAAATAATTTAGAATTTACAAAGATTAGTTAAGGTCTTATAAATAAGTGTGCTTTAATAAAAAATTGAAAGATTTGGTTGCAAGAGTTTCTGCTGGGCCGATCGTTAGTAACAGAGTTGAACACTGAGACTGGCAGTGACAAGTTAGCCATCCATGTGTGTGTGTGTATGTTTGAATATTGCCAGTTCTTGTTTTTGTATGTGTGTGTTTATCAGTTATATTGTGTGTTCTCGTGAATACTAGCAGGCATTTGCATGTTCTTCCATTTGTGCATGATTTCAAGTGCTAATTGTTTTTATGCATGGCTGTTTGTGTGTGTGTGTGTGTGTATTCACTGTGTGTCCTGCATGGATTTTCAGGTCTCGCTCTATCCCAATCTTCTCTCTGCATTACTCCACTCCATCCTCCAAACAGTATGGCTTAAAGCATAATCACCTATTGATTCCTCATCATTATTACCACAGTTAGTGTTGTGTATGAAGCCTCATCTGAACGGGAGGGTGAGGCGGAGCTGCACGGGACCATCACACTCTGCCTTTGATTCAAACAAGGTCAGCGGAATCGATCCCCTTTGATCGGAGACTTGCTCAGAGAAACAACAATTTCCACAGGCGCTGCCAGCAGAGCACACAGTCTGGAGCTGCTCCTCACTACAAATGTCTGTGTAAACTCTGCCTCTTGTTGCAAGGCCACACATGAAAATGAATCAGATTGTCTTTTCATGAAGCTCTTCGGTTTTAGTTTGCATTTGTGATTCAAGCATGTTTAATACCTGCTGAGTAGTTTCTGCCTCCAGTTCCCATAAACCCTTCTCCTGTAACTTTAAAGCAAGAATATGTCATTTTTAAAACAAGAAGTAACAGATTCTTCTTTTTACAAATGTAAGGTTGAATTCATAAGCAATAAAACAAACCCTTGCCCAGTTCAACACACTCAGGAGTTTTGGTGCTACAGCTGCTTGGTCTGGTATTGTTATTATTATTATTATATGACCAGCAGCTTATAATGGCTAATGTTAGCAAACTGTAGATAGATATTGCTGTGTAACTGACATGACTGAGTTCACATCACTGACTTTATGAGTCTTCTCTACTTGTGCAACTGCTACACTGTGTTTACAGTTATCCTGTGTTCTGAATCTGCATGTAACATACCCGCGATATTTTATGTAAAATGACACAGTTCCAAAATTGTTACACAATCCAAAACATGTCAAATGCTCAGTGGCTGAGTTCCATTCAAGTGTCCAAGGAAGCCACACTGGTGAACCATCATGCACTACACCAGGGTAATGAATTTGGAAAAACTAAATGTCAATAATGTTATTAATTGCACCTGTGCTTTTTCTGCTTTGATATGTCAAAATGTCTACTGTGTAAAAAGTCTATTTTCTCTGTGTGGCACAGCTCACCATCTGCACTATTGCTCTCCTGACATCCTCAGGTGTGTTGCATCAGTGGCAGATTACGAGTCACACCCGTCCCCCCATGTGTGACGTCTGCGCTGACCGCTTCCTTCCTCCCATGTGCACCAATCTATCAAACTAAAAGACTTAAGATCAACACACACTTGCAACATATGACACACGTCAAAACACACACCCACACCCATTGTTTTCTATGTAAACCCACACACTAGTGGTGTCTTGGCACGTGACTTCCTTGTTAACTTTGATTTTGATTATACAATATTGATTAACTTTATACTATTGCTATCAAAATTGCTATTGATTGCTGGACATCAAGACTCGTAATTTGGAGGGCTTGGGGTATTTTGTCATGTTTGTAAATCAATATTTTGGTGTTAATCTACTGTCAGCTTGTGTAGGCAGCTAACATGAATGTGCATGTGTCCACCAAGATTTATTTTTTTATTCTATTTTATTTCACACGTATAAAGATAAAACACATGAATGAAATATAAAAAGTATGTGTGAGGGTGAGGTAGAAACCTATAATGGCTTATATGAAAACCACACCCAAAAGACATACAACAGGTAAAATACAAACATACAAAGTCATCAATACATTTTAAATATATGTGTTTAGAAAATTGCACTTTAAAATAAGTGTAAAATTATAGTTAAAGAGTCTCTTTTTGTACATAGACAATGACACAAAGGAATACATTAAATGCACATTTTCATACCACAAGATAACTCCACGATATCTGATAGAAAACTGACCACGTGATGTTTTATACAAAGGAAGATGAAGATTCTTAGCCTGTCTAGCTGGATAATTATGATATTGTGAATTATTAGCAAAATAATATCTAAAGCTCACTTTAAATCTATCTATCTATTTATCTACATCTCACTTTAAAGACAAATGTACAGATCTGACGAATATTAAGGTAAAAAATAGTCAACAACTGCAGTTTTAAAAAAAGGTGCACTTGGTACAACAGCTTTGGAAAAAGTTGCTAATCTAATAAACTGTTATTGCAGCAGCAATATTTTGTACAGATAAGTTGGGAAAGTACTTGCCCATAGAATATTACAGAATGTTAAATATGGATAAATTAAACTATAATATGATGTTAAGAAACATGTATTATGTACAAAACCTCTTATTTTTCTCAGAATCCCAAGAGATTTGGTGATCTTACTGCAGGCAAAACCAACAATCAGAATACCCAAAACACGATTTTAATGAAACTTTGATTATTTCTTCTTGATCAATATGTAGTTTAATTTGCTCACTGTCATATTTCTTATTTCCTGCAAATAACATGCAATTAGACTTTTTGACATTTGTTTGAAACCATTTGTTTGAAACTATATTAAGTAATTAAGAAGATCATGATTTAGTGCTCTAATGAGAGTTGTTAAATCTCTAATTGAGACAAAGAGGTTGGTGTCATCTGCAAAGAGCAAAGGGAATGTGGTGTTAGATATTGCAGCAATATCATTTATACAAATAAGAAATAAAGGTCCTAATATGGACCCTTGTGGTACACCATATTTTGACCATTAATAAAAATGCATTGTTTTCTATTAAGAACATAGTTACTGAGCCACTTATAAACATTACTATGAAAGCCATATCTATACATTTTTGAAAGCAAAATAGCATTGTCAACAGTGTCAAATACTTTCAAAAGGCCTAAAAACATACCTGTTACATACTCATTATTATCTAAAGCTGAATAAATTCTATCAGTAAGTTCTAAATATAAGTTGAATGATTTTTATAGAATCCAAACTGATGATCATACAGAATATTGTATGATTTCAAGTCAAGAAAAACATGGCAATATTGAAATTGGACAATCATTTGTAAAGGATCCTGGATCACCTGTTTTAAATATCGGATAACTTTAGCCATTTTTAGGTCAGAGGGTATGTTGCCAGTTTCCATGGATAATGCAAAGATGAATGTTAAAGGCTCAGTGATAGGAGTCATGACTTCTTTGATTAGGGAGGTGCAAATTCAAGACCAGGAGCTGATTTTTTATTCTAATATAATATCATTCACCTCCTTAAAGTCAGGCAGATCAAAATTACTGAAAGGTGGAAAATAACCTTTTATATAATCTAACAGATTAACTTTTGTATCAACTATCTTTTTGGGAGTTGTTGATGAAATATATTTTCTGTAGAGTTTGTTTTTGATTATAGAGGACTTTTTCAATCCAGCAGAAAACCAAGGATTGTAAGGATAATTTCTCCTAGTATCAACAGAACGAGTAACCAGTGGAAAACATTTTGTGAAAGTTGAATTAAATAGTTGCACTAATGATTGATAAACTGAGTTTGCATTGCTCTCCCTATAAACGTTTTCAAAGGAAACTTTCTCCAACATTTCTTTAAAATTTGATTTATTGCTTGGATTGAAATTTCTATGTGACTACCGGGTTATTATTTTTTAGCTTATGTCCATCTAGTGAGACAATTTGAAAGATTGGGAAATGATCTGATATATCTGTGTATAAAAATTCCTGGCTTTGTTTCATAGTTAAGAGTATTAAATAATACATTATTGATTGCTGTAGCAGATTTGTCTGTTACCTCAGTAGGTTTGCTACAAGTGGGATAAAAATAACTTGCATATGGTTCAGAAAATCTGTTGGAAAATGAGTTTCACTTACAAAAAGGTTAATATTGAAGTCCCTGATAACATGGCATGTTTTATTTTCCGTATTTATAAGCTCTAAAGTATTAATGAGACTATTATTAAAACAAGTAATGTCAGTGTCTGGTGGTCATTAAATGATGACCACAGTTTGGTTATATTTGTAAGACAAAATTTCAATGAAAAACAATTCAACTTCCACTTCATCAGAATTAAGAAAAAGGTCATGTCGATTAATAAATTCAAAATTTTGATGGACAAAGACTGAAACTCCTTCTACAGACCTGGACTGTCTAATGAAGTGAGTAGAGTTATATGATGGCATTTCATGACCTAGTCCTTCTTCAGTACGCCATGTTTCAGTAAGAGCAATTACAGAAAACTCATGATTTAAGAAGTATAAATAATGTAGCAGCTGATCTTAATTTTTAGGGAGGATGTGAATATTTAAATGCAAAACTGAAAATAGTTTACATTCAACTGGAAAAGAATCCATGAAGCAATTGAATTAGAATTCATTGTAGTATTCACAAGAATAGAGATTGTTAGTGGCTGAAAAGAAGGTAATATCAGGGTCAAAATCTGTATTATGACAAACATTTTCATTTTCATCTCTGTTAAGTTTAAATGGAATAAATAACATACTGTCATCGACTGTAAACCTATGTTTAGTGATAGTGACTGTCAGACAAAAATACATGAAATTCTTCATCATTAAGTACATAGAAAGGAAACACTGAGGCACAAATATCACAGATCCCTGAAATCCAACCCATTTTTACAAAGAGAACAGTGAATACCTGAACCCATGGTCTTCTGGACTTTTGAACATTTTTTTTCTGACTCGTAAATATTCATAGGTAACTGTTTTAAACAAAAAGCATGTAAGATAGTTTCTAAGTTGTTCTATAAGGGAATCACTTCCCTATTCCTTAGATGTTTTAGAGGGACGGTGAGCCAGCTTATCATATCTCAGATGAGCAATGTCCCCTCTTTTTCTGGCCTTGTTCATTGCTGGGATCAATTCCTTGCGTCTCTGTTGAACAGGTTGAGAAGTCTTCATTAACAAAGATGTTTGTACCTTTGAGATACTTCACTTTCTCCAGTACAGCAAGCCTATCCTTATATTTGAGAAACTTAACCACTATTGGTCTTGTTTTTTCTCCTTGGTCAGGTCGTTTCCCAGAACAGTGGACACACTCTAGTTCTATATGCTTGTGGTCAAGTTTCAGATTTTCTGCTATGATTTTTTTGACCTTTTCCTCAGAGTCAGACCACCTCTCATGGTCAGTCTCCAGAATTCCTTCAAAGATCATATTGTTACGGTGAGACTGATTTTCCAAGTAATCAACTTTACCATTCATGTTGTTAAGGCTTGAGTTGACTGTTTTGATGTCATTGTTCTACTCTTTACACTGAATTGACGAGGTGTCAGAAACTGATTTCAATTCATCCACATCCTTCAGGGTGTATTGTACACTTGATGTGAGGTCACATAACTCCTTTAAGACTCCATCTAGTCTTTTGTTGAAGACAAAGCCTTTGTAGGTACTCTCCTCTTGTACAAGTAAATCCTTGTAAAACAACTTCAGTTGTTCCAGGAGGTCATGTACCTGTGCAGTGGTGATTAAGTCCTCAACTCTTTTCACAGCCTTTGGTGGCATAATTTCACTCTTGCTATGAGAGGAAGTAGTCCTTAGAAATCAAAGGCCGGGATTCAGCCATGGTATTCGACTGATCCAGTAGTTACAAATCCAACGTCTTTGGTGTAGGATTTACACGCAATGGGATAAAATGTCTTGTTGTTACCCCAGATTAGGAGTCTAGGGAAGATATTACAGAGCATTGCGTTGATTTCAGGTGGATTGTCTCAAGCCTAAGTTCTAAGGAAAGCAAGGTGGCAGCCAGGAATTTGCTTAATTGATCTTCATTCATCTTTATTATCCTACATAGTGGGGCTAAATTATTGTCTTCCATTGTTTCATTATTGTACATGTTGTTATATTGTCAAGAAATTACATCTATGATTTTCAGTTTGTGGCGTTAATTATTAACCTAAGAGAAGGGCCAGTCTTATAGCAATAGTAGGATAGCCCATTAGGCTATCAAATTGAAATTGGTCTCTAATAAAACATAAAGAACTGATAGTAGACAATCGTAGGCTATGGCACAAATGTGAGCTAATTTAGCCTAAATAAAAGATTATGCCATTATAGCCTTAAGCCAACCATATCTGAAATGGACATAGAGAGCAAAACCTATTTGCATTCTAGTTATAGCCTGATAGAAAGATTAGGTATTCGAGAATATTAGCTACGTTTTAAGCAGAATGACAGACTTTTAAAAGAAAAAAAACAAAACAGAAACAATAAAATCATTTTAAAACAATAAAATTGTTTCAGTTATTTATTTATTTATATATTTTTTTTACCAACATTTTGTATAAAATAATGTATTTATATTATAATGAGCCATGTATTTAGTGGGATTAAGTACAGCGTGATGTTTGGTAACATTAATCTAACAGCAGTTTTTTAGTGGAAACAATACAATCATTTTAAATTCATAATTTGTATTAAATAATTTATTTCTTCAATGGTGCAGTTGAAGCAATTACATTATTTAAGGCGAACGCTAGAGCATCAGATAAGCCTATTAATTCATGTATTGAACCATCAAACAAAAAATATTTCATGAGATTTATTTATTTGTACTATTCAGGGCCAGAGTTGTAGGCTGTAATCAGTAGACGAGTGTTCTTTCACCAGTGGGGGATTCTGCAGGCTCTGGTGACTCTTGACTCAAAAACCTGACTCTCTTTTGTGAGAAAGAGACTTAAGTCAGTAAAAAGAGTCAAACCTTCCATCTCAAAGTATAGCCAATTTGATTTCATGGCTCTTGGTCGTTTAACAAAAAAATACAGGGCTAATTAGTGAACAGAGTTGCCAAGCACAAGGCTAACATTAGCTGACCAGCCACCACCAGTAGTAAACCCGCAATCTGTCTATCCATTGTTTATGTTAACTCGTTTTCACTGATTGAACATTCAACAACAATAATATTAATCTTACTGTTGTTATTCTGTCATGTGGAATTCCGATGTTTAATCTGTCACTTGGAACTATAGGGAATGTGAAGATACGTCACACTGCGTTGCATGTTGGGACAGGGGTGCTGTCTTTGGAGGAATGCGCTCTGTTACCTACCTATGCCTGCTACGGTGCTATGGTGGTTACCTGCTTACCTTTTGTTTAGTTTGGCTAATAAGTTGGTTAAATTGTTAAATAGTTTAAAAGTTACAAAAATTCACAAGCTGGCAAACTGCAAGAGCGCAGTCATACTCACAAAGGTAAGATGGCACTCCTCTTTTTGGCTCAATTATAAACCAAACAAAATACAAAACTTACTAGACAGTCAAAGGACAGAGAGCAATGAAGCATCTGTTCAGCATGAAGAACAGAAGTTTATTGTGACAATAATAATCATACTGAACAAAGGAGGAAAGTTGGTTATCTTTTGTATTTCAGGTCACATATTCTTATATTGAGCTCAAACTGATCTATATACAGTTAATTTACACGTGATTGTATTTACAGAAGCAGCCTGTGCCACAGCTTCTGTACAGTGCAGGAGATGAAGGCACCTCCGGCCTGGACAGCAGACCCTCCCTCTACTGTCCATGCCCCCTCTGTCACAGGACAAAAGTTTGAAACATTTATATTTTATTGATTTGATTTTATTAATGTAGTTGTTACCTGAGCAGACTGTGATTCCTTTCTTTTTCTCTCAGTATTGATTTGAAAAGTTAACCCCATATTACACATCTAATTGTTTGAATGTAATGTACAGTAACAACATTAAAGCCAATATAATACAAAGTCAGTAGACTTGTCATCATGGATTATTATTACATTTTTGGCTGATATGGACACTTGTTAACACAAACAGCATTGGATAATTTTCAGTAAACTGTTGCAAATTATTCATGTTCTGGTTCTCTGCAACCATATTTACACAAAACTGTACTCATAAGTTCTACATGTCATATTCAACACTGAAGTACAGGTTCTGTACAATATGAAGGAAAAAACACCACATTGGAATTGTATAGAATAAAACTTTATTTTACAAAAGGAGCATGTGAAGGATTACACTAATATCCATCAGCCACAGCCCAACCCCTGGATGCCTCTGTCTGAAAATACTGATCAAGCTGAAGCTCCCATCAACACACCAACACAGGTCACCATCACACTGTGTCTCCTGGCTGGGCAGACTGAGAGGATATTATTCATCTAAGGAACAGTTGCTGGATGCTTCAGTCCTGCATCAAGCTTCCCTCTCTTCAGGCGTCCCATGTTGCATCACTCACTGTGATGCAGCTCTGGCCCTCGCTGCAGGCTGTGGGCCTGTTGATGGACAGAAGTATAACACAAGATGTTTCAAAGTTTAAATATTACATATTTCATGTAGACAGGGTAGTAACTATACTATAGAGTAAATATATTCTAAAATGGAGTGGGTCTTAAGTATTGTTCAGTTATGGTGAACATACATACCGGTTATCAACAGTAAGTGTCAAATAGCAGTCAACATTTAAGAACTTCATATTTCTCAAGAAGCTACAATAATCTGGTGGATTGTATAACATTGATGGATGTGAACTGATAGTTAACTGCTGGACATAAAAAATGCTGTAATGTTACTGTGAGACAAAAAGGCAGACGTGTATGAGTTACTAACAAGCAGTTACTAACAGCAATCACCATCAAAGTTCACAAACAAGGGAGAATGAATGTGAAGTTAACTCCCTCTCTCTCTCTCTCTCTCTCTCTCTCTCCCTCTCAACCCAAATGACAGAAATCCATCATAACGATGGAGAACTTTAATCCCTGTAATTAATCTCATTACAGTCAACAAAATTAAATTCCATGACCAAAACTGTTGATGATTTTACTTAATTTTCATGACTTTTCCAGGCCTGGAAAATTATATTTTAATATTCCATGACTTTTCCAGGTTTTCCATGACTGTGGGAACTCTGAATGTACAGGCTTACAACATGTGGGGATACACCACTTTTCTCCAGAAAAACAGCAATTTGATCACATTTGTTCCCCTGATCCCTACATTCTGGTGACTGCACCTGGACTCCTGTCTGTATGAATCCTCCAGTGTGTGTTACAGCTGTCAATTTACAGGCAACAAATGAGCCGTGTTGCTCTGGTGGTGTGTTGCTCTTATTCCACCTCCATAAAGATGGGGTCAAAATTAGTGCAGCAGAGGTTATCCTGACCTTAGTATTAGTCCTTAGTATGAGACCATGTCCACACTAAGCCAGCTAAATTCATAAACAAATCCTTTTCTCTCCGTTTTGGCCCTCCGTCCACACTAAAAGGGCGTTTATCTCCCCCAGAAATGAAGCTTTTCTAAAACAGCCTCCAGAGTGTGTAAATCTTGGTAAATGGAGCTTTGTAGAAATGCTATCATATCGGTGACAAAACAGATGGTGGCAGTAGGGCGGCATTTCAGTGGAGGAGGGTGAAGAAAAAACACGACAATAACAACAATGGCGGACAGCTTCATGTGAATGTTGTTCTCTATTGTCTGCTTTGACAGCTTGTTTAGAGTTAAACGTAGCTATCTACCACCTTTCTCTCAGTGAAACTGTTGTAATCTGCTAGCAATAAACTAAATGTCAAGAAGTCGCCACGGAAACAGAAATAGTGTACAGTTTCTTCTACAGTAGTCTTCAATGGCTGGCTTTGCTCGTCTGTCCTTTGCACATGCTCAGTAGGAGGAGAATTACCTGTTTTGGTGTTTAAATGTGGACGGAGGTATTTGCAGAAATGAGATGAAACTGCTGTGGACATTTGCCGTTTTTGCACAAAAACTGCATTTTAGAATTTAGCCATCTTAATGTAAATGTAGTCTGAGTCAATCTCCAAAGACATGGATCCTATGTTCTATATAATGCAATAGCATCTATTTATTACAGCCCCCTGCCTGTTAAAAAACACACACGTTTCCAGCTCCACTCCCACAGTTTGTAATACCAGATTTCTGTTGTAAATTTCAAGCCCAAAATGAGATAACTACAATGACCTCATTGGTGGATTAATTTCTCAGACTTTGACAAAGCTCCCCCAGAACCACAGAAGACATTATAAAACTCTTTTCACAGGCTGAGTAGCACTAACCATAGTACTGCAAATTGATTGTCACGTGTAGAGTCAGTGGAGTGCCCCTTTAATCTGTATACTTCACTTTGAGTGCAATATTAAAGCAACTTGGAATCAGGAGTTCCATCCAAAGTCTAGAGGAATCTGGACTCAACAGTGATGGTAAAACAGTGCCAAAATAAAAACAGCGTTTCACCATTTCCCCCTCCATCAGCCACTAACAAACAAACAATTAGAGGAATATAAAGGAATGAAGTCCTTCAGACTTTCACAGTTCAAACGGTGATGTGTCACTGCTGCTTGCGCCAGTGTTGCCTTGAGCAGCATCACAAATAAAACCATCTCTGCATCTGTTCTGTTGTCTTGCTGATCTTTGAAGTCTTTCCATTGAGAGAAGACAGCGCTGAAAATTCATGGTATTTATTACCTTGTATCACTCCTGTTTGTGTTGCTGTGAGACTTTCCTGAGATCTAATTCTTTTTTTTTTCTAGATGGCTGAGAGCAGAACTGTATCTTTGATGCTACACTGCATTTAAACAATCCAAAACAGCCAGAGGATTTTGGGAGTAATTATCTAAATTTGCCGCCACTTGTCAAGCTGGACCACAGACTAGAGCTTTGTCTATTCCACCTAAAACAGACAAAGATAAAGCAATATTTTCTCATGCAACTGTTACCATGACTGCTGCCAAACTCTGAGTGATGCCTCCACTGTGAAGTTGGCTGAACTCAGGACTGCTTTTTCATTCCTTCCCTCAGGTTTTGCTGGAGCGTTAGTGCCGACTCAGAGGACTCCATCATTATATTAACCGCACACAAGTGATTACTTCACTTTACTGGTGTTAACTTTCCAACCGCAATCACCAGAATCAATCACTGGCACGTGTTCATGCCCAACATTCTCACACACATACCCAGACATACAAACACAGTTGAACCCACAATAAGTCAGAGATACAGTTAAAAGTGTGTTCTCCACAGCTGCACGCCCAGCAGCTGACAGCTGGAGTGTTGTGTGATAGAGAACGGGCGAGAGAGACTGTTTGTCAGTGTGTGTGCATGATAAGCTGCGAGTGATTATCATTGTTGTTGTATCACAGTTTATCACGCCACAGGAGAACTGTTACACTCACCTGGCCATGTTTTCCCTGGAAGCATCATCATTCTGACACACACACACACACACGCACGCACACACACACACACAACCATACACACACACACACACAGAAGCGTAAAACTTAATCTATTCTGTGTGTTTTCTCTCTGCTGCAATAATACAGCAGCCTAATTGGCTCTGACAACTTGGCCAACTCAATTCCAGCCAGTCTCGTCCAGAATGCCTCTCTATGTCTCTAATTAGGTCCAATCAGCCGGAGTGATATTTATCGGTTCACCTCATCCCTCTTTCTCTCTCTCTCTCTCACACACACACACGCTATCTCTCTCCTTCACGCCGGCCTCCCTTCATTCTTCCTGCGCTGCTTTCTGAAGGAGACTGTGTTCCTCCTCTCTTTGGCTAATTTTAGTATGAGTAAAATAATTATGATTGATGCAGGTGCCTCTCTCTTCCTTCAAAGCTTTTTAAATAGATAAACCCCCCCCACCACCCAAAAAAGAAGCAAGAAGCTAATTAGCGCACGAGGATGAGCGAGGAGAGAGGCCTTATCGAGCCGTTATCAGTTCGCCTGCCCCACAGCTTTAAACATCATATTGGATATCTTAATCGTTCATTCTGACAGGGGCGTCAGGGACAAACTTTCTCATTTGATGTGCTCTATTTTCCCCCCTCTGGTTCCTAACATTTTTTTTTTCTCCCCTATTTTTCTTTTTTCCGAGAGACACAGCCGTCAGCTACGTGTCGGGAATGCTTGATGCTTTAATTCATCTAAACAACCTTTTAGCCTTGCTCCAAATGTAATGCTGTGTTTGAGAGTCTGAGCAAAGCTGGAGCGTGTATCATTTCGAGGGTATTGACGTGCCAGCCTCACTGCTGAAGACATGTCTGCAATGACATTGGAGTTGGTGGTTGTTTCTCTAAGTCTGTGATGGGACAGTGGCATGCAGACAAAAGGAAAAGGGCAGGAGAAAGATTACCTGCACATATAGTGTGTCAGAATGAAGCGCTGGTTATAGCAATGGCTGAGGTAACATCATTTTTATTTCAAAGTCAGCTTTGCTTTGATCCAGGACTGTCATGGTACTCAACTGCTATGAGAAGACACCCAGATATTCCTTATAATATGAATAATTGTTACTCTCCATTAGCAAAATATACTATACTTATCCAATATTTATGTATTTTGTGAAAAAAAGGATACACTATGAAAGAATGCAGTGCTGAGTTTCAAAATGAATTAAATTGTTAAAATTGATGGTAGCTCATTTAGTTTTAAATTGTGATATAATATCTTACTATAGAAATGCAAGCAAGTCTACTGAAACATTGGTAAAATTACATTATATTATTTGCAAAATAATTAATGTATTGGGAAAATGCGTAATTAAAGCGTCACTGAAATATGATTTATTTTTAACAGACCTTAACTGATAAAGAGAACAACTTTCTTAAACTATTTTAATATTTGTGATGATTTTATTTATATTTATTTTCAGTCTTATCGGATCAGATAAATTGCATGTAATCATTTTTTAGATAAATTGCATGTAATCATGCAATTTATCTAAAAAATATATAATTTATTAATAATTTATAAAAAAAAAAAACTTATTTATAATTTATTTAAAAATCATGAATTTATAATGTTCTGATGTCTAGAGGCTATTATACAACTTACAATTATACAACATAAAGCTGCACAAATCAATATTTTTTAAATAATTAATGGCTCAAATGTAACATGAAACATGTAACATTAAAGGTGTTACTTGCTTCATTAAAAAAGACTACCAGAGCACCAATGCACCCACAGAGAATTAGCACTCAACTCTGCTGTTCCTCCCTGGTCCAATTTTTGCTTCTTTCAGCTCATTGTTTTGGTTTTAAAGCCTGCAACTTTGATGTGTCTCCAGCAGCCAGCTGCGTGAAAAAGTCCTGATAAACTGACTGTACACTACCTGCACAGCACCAAACAACACACAAAGAAGTTATACTATAGCTGGTGAACACAGTGGAGCATTTAGCAACTAAAGAAAATATTTTCACCTATACTTTTCAACCAAAATGGGCTGCTCCTTTTGCCTTAACTGTAACCACATTAGTCACATTGTTAGCATGCATCATCTTGATGACGTTGCTAGGCTAATTTGCTGGAGACGGTAACACTATCTTTTAACGGTAACACTAATTAGTAACTACTCTGAGATATTTGATAGCTGTTTGATAACTGAAAGCACAACTTTTCCATAGGAGAAAATGAAAAACAGTGCCAGTGTTTTTTTCCCATAGGTCTTGTTAGCCATAGCTTCTTTAGCTAACCTCCTCTCAAGGCCTCATCAATATCACATCAGACTTGTACCAACCAATAAGAATGAAGCAGGGTGGGACCAAGAGCTGGCTAACGTCGGGCAAACGTTAGCCTAGCCAACGTTAGCTTATAGTCCGTGTCATCTGTCTCCATGACTCCCTGCTGTAGCGCTCACCTGCCGCTGCCAAAGCACTTGGCCCCAGCGCTCAAGAGGTCTTCGGTTGACACACCTATTAGTGTTTTCCGACTTCTGTTTCTTTTCGGCACCTGAGGACAAATGATTTTATGTTTCAGGAAAAATACAAACTTATGGTACCGCTGATATTTACTAGCTAGCAATTTTTCACTTTCAAGATTTTAGCAATTGTAGCAGCTGATGCTTTGTGCTATGTTTAGTTCCATATACAATTCCATGGTAAATGATGATGTATCATTTTCACAAGATGCCTATGCACCTGTGGTGAGTATTATTGTTGACTGCAGCGCTATGTCGGCAATATGGCCATGACAATCATGATGACGCTAATTGAATTCTATCAATCGATTATTTTCTCTTTTTTTTTCTATTCCGATGAGCAGGCAAAACACTGCTCAGATTTTTTACGTCTTACTGGAGACCGTGAGAAACAGCAGTCTCAGCTATTATCTCTGAGTATGAAAGTGGATGCTTAAATTCATTTTGTTATTTTGAACATGTGACAAAATTACAAATTAGCATGATATTTATTGCTTTTTTCAGATAATGGCCTTTGCAAGGGCTGTATGGACAGAAGGAGATAAGCAGTATGAAGATGTCATTTCGTACAACTGGATAAATATGAGGACAAAGGTGGTGCCAAAAAGCCAAGTGCTAACAGCATGTAAATGATGGAAAAATCCAGCAGAGGACTGGCTCTCTTTCCATCTTGTAAAAATTAAGATTACATCAGGAATTAATCAGTCTTTTTTGTGGGTTTTTGTTTTGTTTTTTCAGTGTACTTGTTTAATGTGTCAATAATCTTTGTAATAGAAAAGGAAAAAATTTGCAAAGACTACAATTATGCATCTGCACAAACAGATGAAGATTCCATTATCCCAGAAGCAAGTGGCAAAAGAATTGTCAAAAGGAAGAGATATGAGGATTATATAGAAGGTAAATATAAAAATATATTTGCATTTTTAATATTCACATTGTTCATCTCACAAAAAGGTAGCAATATATGTAATTACAGGACCATTTCCCTCAGAAGAAGACAATGACACAGCTGTCAAGAGGAAGAGATGCAAAGGTGAATACATTCATATAGAATTACCATCTTTCTTTTCTAATGTCCACTGTGTCTAGACGTAATTTTCTGATTGTTAAACATTAATTATTTTAAAGAATGCTTAGGGAATGTTTATGTTCCTGCTTTACATCTAGATAACAGTACAGGTCTGGAGGCATTTGTTATTAGGTTCCACAAGTTTTGAAAACAAGATTCGGAAAATAGGTGAAAACAGCAACACAGCTGCTGTGTGGATATTGGTTTATATTGTAACGTCTTAAACAATCTCCACATTGTCTACACATAGCACACATTGGTTTCAGGATTGGTTCAGTGCAGGTTTAAGTTGTTTTGTAACCAATAGTGCATTTAGCTTACTAACCGTTTTTCATGAGTATACTTTAATTTGAAAGCAGCAGAGAGCGTTGCAGATTCCTCTCTCCATCTCTTGTCAACCAGCAAAACACATCTACAGCCTATGTCTATAGCGAAAGTCAGGATGCAGTTGGTGGGCACGTTGCGGAAAGAAATGCTGGTCTTATTATGATCCAATAAATAGTCTGCTCTCTAATGGAATAAGGTATGGATAATGTATGTTTTAGCAGCATCATATACTTCGTTATATACTAGAGTTATTTGTCTGTTTCCCCTAAGGTCAACTTATTATCAGCATCAAGGTTATGTTCCATTTCCAGCTCCAGACATGAGTGTTACTGTTTATGTGTTGACAACATTTCGGAATTTCAGAAGTGCATTCTAGAGAAACAGGTGGAGATATTGGAGGAGGTCAAGTGTGTTGGGAGAGCAGAGTCAAGGAACTCCAATTATCATGTCAGCAGAATGGGGAGGACGGATGAATTTGATTGACTGGAGGAACAACTCAAAAGTGCTGAGGAAAGAAATCTAATGTTAAAGGAAGCTGCACACTTGATAACCCAAATGATTTGCCTATACTCACTCACCCTGACACTAGAGCTGATGAATGTTGCTATCTGTCTTTTGGTGCTGTTTATGATGGTATAGCCTGATGTTTTCTATGGTCATTTTGCATGATAATGTATCATTCCAATTAACCTAGATTTGGCCCTCTACATGTATGCTTACCTTTGATTATGGCACAAGGGATATATCTTGTGTATTGATTAATGCTCGGGCATTTGTAGTTTTTGATATTAATATTTTCCATACCTGTACTGAAAGCCATTTTACAGTGCTGTTACTGGATGCTAAATTATATCCGTTTATGAAGTAAAATTTCAAGTCTTGGTAATTTACTCTTTACTGTCAGATTGAACAGTTGATCAGAAATGGAGGCAAAAAAATAAAGACAGTGCAGCCAACATCATTGGACAGGTATGCCATATTTTGACACTAAGTAGTGATGCAAAGGTTTTGTAATATGGATGTTAAAAACACAAGGCTTATTTCCACTGCAGTACTCTATTGACCAGTGAAGAGGACCCTCTATGTGTCTTTCAGGGTCTTTACAAACAGTCTTGTGTCCAAGTTCAACATGAAGGGCCACCGTTCCAAGAGAGCGTTTGAAACCAGTGCCTTGTACTCCATTTTGAATGGTATATACTAATCTGGTATTTTTCTTTAGTATGCTTGTAAGTTATTGAATATATTTCTTGTCAGTTGCTTGTCTGTTCATTTGTAGTTAAGGAGTGATGATTATATTGTGAAATAGAAATTGATACAGTTTGATCACAAGTAAACCTGATTTGAAAGAATAGTTCACCCAAAAATGAAATAGAACAGCATTGTGTGTTCACGGTTGAATATATTTTATTAATTTATTCATTTTTCATTCATTTTATAATTTATATTCCTCTGTAGAAGCTTTATTTCTATCATTTTGAGTGTGTTTATTATAACAAGTAGCCTACATGTTTGTGTTTTTGCAGCTGACAAGACAATCTGTTGCTGACCATTTAAAGCATGACCCTGGTCGATCTGGGAGTGGGAGGTAGAAACCCAAAAATGTGGTCCAAAGCCTTTACATTTGACTAGATGGAGAAATGGAAGAAATGGAGAAAATAAAGGAGTTTGAAAATAAACACACAATTAAGTGTTAAGTAGGCAGAGGTTCTGATGTAAATTGAAGGAAAAAGAGGAACGGTTAATACACAATTTGTGATTGTAGTCATTCATAACAAAAACACTGAAAACAGTGACACTTGTTTTTAACTGTCAAATGTTTATTTTATGGTTACTGCTTTGTCAACTGTTGCATTGTTTCTAAAAGGTTTTTAAATTTAGTTGAAGGACCACTTTAGTTGAAATGAAGTAGTTTACAAGACACTGAAACAACTGTACAAAATGGACGTCTTTTTAACATTCCCTTTCAACTAAAACCAGACCTAGATGGACATTTGAAAATAGTCACCTTTTCAACAACATGAAAAAAACGTCTTTCACTTTCAACATATTTTAGATGACTGGCAAAGCCGGGGGTTTTACAACTATCAGGATAAACCGCGTATGATGAACGCATCGGGGGGGGTGGGGAAAAAGAATCAAGCACTGAAATGTGGGAACACCACAGTGAGGATTTTTCAGGATTTCCCAGCTGCTGTTCTCTGCAAGTGTAAATGATTTGATGGGGTGAAGAAACGCCTGAAGTCAATCGGTGCTGAGTACATGCAAGTCTACCCTGCCTCTCTCAAATTCACTTACTGCAGCTCCACCAAGATGTTTCATCATCAAGCTTTTTCTCTACAATGAATCTATGTAGGTTAAAATAAGGGTAATGCCTCTTGGTGAGCAGATAGTTTTGATGTCCCTTTTGAGAGCCCTTTCACTTGAGCTGTCTTCAGATTAGAGAAGGATAGTGTTAACTTTGATGCCAATGTTAGGCAAGTTATGCCTTAAGTGCATGCTTTTTTGTTACATGTATGATAGTTGAATGTTGGTTGTTACTCAGCTTTTCTTTTACTTTAATGAGGTGTCAACTTATGGGAAAAGAATGTGCTCTGGAAATATCTTACTTTATAGCTCATGACTATGTCAACATTGAATTTATGCACCTGGAATGTTAATGGCGCCCACACACCTGTTAGCCAGAGAAAGGTTTTGACTTATCAGGGAGGGGCTACATATAGCATTACTGCAGGAGACCAACTTAAATGATAAGGAACAGTGACAAATGATAGATAGTTGTGTAAGACCATGCTACTGTCTTCATTCAATATAACCTCAGGAACCCGGTTACTCAGACGAGACACTGGAGGATTAACCCTTCCATTCTGATGGCTCAAAAGTTCTTATCTTATTTCACAGAGGAATTTAAATCATTTCTATCTATTAATTCAACCTCTACACAAGATCTATCACTGCTTTAGGAAACATCCAAAGCCTTTTCAAGAGGTCTTATCATATATGTCCAGTAAGAGGCATAGGCAAGCTGAACAAAGGGAGATCTTAGAACCCAGACTTAAGCTGGTTGAAAAAGATATGTTCAAAGTCTGTCTACTGTACATGGAAACTTAAAGAAATATCTGTACTCTGCTCTGTTTTAGACTCTTTTACCAACGCATGCAGAGGGGGAAATAAGATTTGCCAAACAAAGACTATACAAACATGGTGATAAAGCAGGGAAATAGCATATCTGACAAAGAAAAAGCAAACTCCCAAACTATCTCTTCAATACAGACAGACATGGTAACCAATCTTTTGACACTGCAACCATTAATGACACATTTGAGAGCCTCCATGAAAATACACATATAAATCAGAGCTACATGCTGATGCACCAGAGTTAATGGACACCTTTTTCGTCCTCCCTCTATCTCCCCAGCTCGATCAGAAATCTACTCCTACCTAGGAAATAGGTGCTTGATGCTATTAAGGGGCTACAGTCTGGCAAAACACCTGAGTCAGACAGGCGCAGTAGTGAGTTTTATAAAGAGAATATATTAGTTGGCCCTCTGCTGAATATGTTAAGTGATTTCTTTAAAAAAGGCGTCCTGCCTATGTCTTTAAGGGAGGCAAACAGCCTGAGGACTATGCCTCCTACAGGCACATCTCTTTGCTAGATGTGGATCTGAAACTTCTCTACTTGCAACACAATTGGAATGCTTACTCCCTCTACTTATTTATGAGGACCAACTGGTTTTATTAAAGTTCGCAATTCATGTAATAACATGGGTAGATTACTAAACATACGTTCATACGCTACATACACTTGGTCTAGGTGAAAAACGTATTAAATGAATAAAGTTTCTCTATAATAATCCACTTTTCTATAATAATCCTCTTTATAATAATCTTTCTGCTGTACTCACCAACGGTTTGTGATCTCCGATTTCCAAATCTCCGAACTTCCACATTCGGAGAGGTACAAGGCAAGGCTGTCCTCTCTCACCTCTACTGTTTGCCCTAGCCATAGAGCTGCTTGCTGAGGCAGTTAGGACAAACACTGACATAACCATAACCATTGACCTAACCATTGCAGATAGATAGCATAATATTGCTCTATGCTGATGACATCCTGGTCTTTGTGACTAGGCCTGAGGTATCCATGTCCACTCTTATTGAGACAAACAAGTTAAGTGCTTTTTCAGGTTACAGAATAAATTTCAGCAAGTCAGAAGCAAGGTACCTTAGGTAGTTTGAAACTTAAACTCCATCACCCTCCCCTTTCAAGTGATCCTAAGTGGGCTTTGTCTATTTAGGAATATATATAAAACCCATTTTTGACCAAATTTAATGGAACGCCCTCCCTATTTCTTGGTTAGGTTGTGTTGCTCTTTTAAAGATGAACATTCTCCCTAGGTTACTATATCCAATTCAGATGATTCAAGTTATCTTCCCACATGAAGCTATCAAAAACTGCTGGTTTAGCTCCTTCATATGGGCTAAGAAGAAGCCATGCCTCAAAATAGCTACATTATGTCTCTCATCCTCAGAGGGTGGTCTTGATCTCGCTGACATTCGAAAATATCAACTTAGTGCTCACCTGTGCATTATAGCTGACTGGGTGCAAAATAACCCTGCATCTCTTTGGTTTGATATAGGAAGCTCTATGTCCAAATTCCCCTTAACAAAGATATTATTTCTGAAAAACCTTAAATCTATGAAGCCTGCCTGTGATAACCTGATTACAGTCTGCATCGTTGAGGCATGGCGGACTATTAGAAGATTAGAGGGTAGATCTTGATTCACCTCTGTCTTCACTCCAATATGTGATAACCCTGATTTCTTACCAGAAATAACAGACAATGGTTTCTGGGTTTAGACAACTAAAGGGCTTTCTAATCTGAATGACTTATTGGAGAGATCTACTTTAATGTCTTTTAGTCAATTAACTGGAAAATACAATATTCAAAAACAGGAATTTTTCACGTTACTTACAGATAAGGGATTTGTTAAGAGGGACACTACAATCCTTGACAACCAAAATGTCTCACTCTGAGAGGCAGCTTTTCTTACTACAGTTAGGCAACCCCATAAGCTCTTTCTATATGCTCAAAAGGTATGACAGAACAAGCACTTTTCACCTCAAGGAAACATGAGAAAGGGAACTAAATGTAGAGATTATAGATGATGAATGGAATGGTGCTTGGAAGAGTGCAAAAACCTTGAGTGTCTGTAACAGAGTAAAAGCAATTCAACTAAAGATTTTCTACATAGCTCACATATCCCCCTCCCAATGACATAAGATTAATATTGACTCCTCCCCCCCAGTGTCCCAAGTGCTAAATTGAGACAAGAAGTCTCCAACTAAATAGAGAGGGAAACTCTACAAAATGATAACATTCTGTGCAGGAAAATGCATTCTTATTGACTGGATAATAGACAAAGTTCCATTTAAAACATATTGGCATAAGGTCATACTTGAATTTGTATCACTGGACTATTTGACATGCATGTTACATCACAAAAATTATGTATTTTGCAGAACATGGGAGCCTTTTATGTCATATATTAGTTTAGATATGGCTGCTATTCCTACAAGAGGGTTTATGTAGTATAGACCTATGTGATACCTGCTATTTAGCGCTTTGTTATTTTCATTTTATGTAGCTCCTGAGTCACTTGCCTGTTTGAATGTGAGTCTGTGAGCCGAGATGTTCTGTTTTGTTTTTTGATTTTGTCCCTTTTTTTAATATTGTTTTTGTTGATGTGTGTCACTTTGACACAATTATAATGTTTTCCGAATCAAAAATCAATAAACACATATATAAAAAAACCCCAGTAGATTGCTGTCATCACTTTCAAAGTCCAACCTTACAGTCAGTGTACTGTGCTCGCGGAGGCTTTCTGACCTCCACATGACCCTGATTTAAGACAGAATGTTACTCTGATCTCTACAGCTCTCCCCAAACCTCCTTCTCTCACTCTGTGTCGGCATCTCTCTCCCTCTCTGTTCTGTGCAGTGTGTGTACAGTCTGGCTGTTTGTGTACCTGCAAACTGACAGACTCTGCTTTGATCAGGTCCGAGCCCCGGGGGCAACACACCGCTGGCCCTCCTCTGGTTGTCTGTGTGTGAGCACACACTCTCAGGGTTCACATTCACACACACTCATTCGTAGACACATCACAGAGGCAGAGCGAGAGATGATGTGAGATAGACGGTGAGAGAAAGAAGGAGAGAGCACAGCCTTTGATGTGCTGAATATTTTCTGTGTTCACGTTTCAAACAGCAGCCATCACAACGGACCGGAATGTAAGTGGAGTGGCTCTGAAAAGATTGGATGATGGCTGATTGACCCTTCAAACCTGGCCAATCTTAACAGGGGCTGATGGGAAAAAACACAAGGATAGGCTCATTGTCTCATTTCCTCTTGACTCTGAGACCGGCCCCTGCTTGCCCCTCCGACTGACAGACATAGTACCCTCTGCCTGGCTCTTAAGTGAGCACCCTGCTACGGTGATTAGCAGTTTTCAGTTACCCTGCCAGTGTGTGTGTGTGTGTGTGTGTGTGTGTGTGTGTGTGTGTGTGTGTGTCTGATATGACCGAGAAAGAGTGCTGGTACTTGGAGACATTTTAAAGTGCCGAAATTGGCTGCTCACATGCCCCGGCACTGACCCCTCTCCATCGAGCCAACAAGCAGATGGCATTCAAGTGGTTAGACTGCGGGTGGAAGGCGTGGTTGGTACAATGAAGTGGCAGGTTACCTCACTTCTCCTTTCCAGTCCTTTTCGGACAGGCGTGGAGGGCCGCGTTAAGTGATTTTTATTTGGGTGATTAAACTGTCTATTGAGTGACCCAGCTGAATTCCACCCCCTACTGTGCCACAGACGATTATGGAGGTTATGGATGTCACTTTTCTCCCTGTGGATCATCTCCCGCCATCATCTTGAATATCTGCTCATCATCCCCTCATCATACTCTATCTGTTGCATCAGCCCTGACACGCAGATGTGTCATTTATTCCTCACTCTGGTGCCTCGCTGATGTAAAAATGATTTTGTGTCCAGGTAAACGTTTCATGTTCAAGACATGGATCTCGTCTGGGAAATTAAGTCTCCCTGGACATTTTTCCTGGCTGGTGAAACACTTGATCAGAAATAATGATCCCCGGCGCCGTATTGAGCATACATGATGGTGATTTGGTGCTATCTATCTGCCATGTAGCAATCCTTCCTTCCTCCCAGGTTGCAGGTTATTAACTGACAACACAGGATGATGAGAAATGAAATATACCCATAGCTTCCACACTGGATCTAGGTCAGGCTAGATCTAGACGAGGTAGAACGTTCTGGTGCGAAGGCGAAGATGGGCTACGATGCTGGAGGAGGAAAGGCAAGGCCCAATGAATGTAGGATTTTAATTCTTTTAAATATGTTTTTCCTGCTCAGTAAAACACCCACAGCCTGGAGCCAGATGGGACAGAGCCAGTGTATTCTGCAGAGAAAAAGCAGGTGTCTACTATATGACTCCCATCCCCCTCGCTCACAATTACACCCTATTTTGGTGAGCTGCTTTGTTTGCCGACAATTAAAAATGAAGAGAGGAGGGATGCATTATAACAGCCAAGCTTTTCCAGATGTATTGCTGCCACTGATAGCATGACATTGTCTCTGCTGACCTTCTGGATGCTGGTCAAATCTGCTATTGTTCTATTGAGGGCTATATTCAGCCTCTGCAGTCTATGTATACGTAGGCTGTCAGAGTTTAAGGCAGCTAATTGTCTCTGAATAGTAGATACATACAGTACAGTGTATCTATACTACAAAATATATGTACTTTATTGTGCAAAAACAGAAAATGCCAGCTTTCTATACTTTAAGTCATTACTTAAGAGTCTGTCCTCATTAGAAAAATGAAAACACTGGTTGACCACTGTCACTTTACTATGTCATTTTCCTGATAAGTGACATGCTATAGTCACAGGAATAGTTACTCTTGTCTCTCAGAAGTAAAGGTGGAAGTACTGTGAGGTTGTTATATTGTTGCAAAACCTCTTTAGCAGCAGTTTGGAGTGGATGGTTGAGTGTGCAAAGCTTGCAGCCAGGATTTTAGAAATACTGAGGTCATGAATCCAAATCCAAACAAACAAATGACAAAAAGCATGAATTCCCCCGATCATTCTAAATTTGTTATTTCATCCATTCATTTAACTGCTCATGTTAAATTTTTGCCTTAAACAGTAAAATTGTAAGTCCCCCTCTACTCAAAAATGTGTGTCACATTCATCTGCTGAAGGGGGAAAGTTTCTCTGCACTCATCAAAAATCTGAGTTTAAGGCATGAACCTATATGCTTGATTTGTGATATCACAACTAATTTGGACGCAGTCATGGTCCAACAGGCAGCTTACAGGAGTGTGATGTTGAAAATTGAAGAATGAACTTTTCATTGAAGTAGGAGACATCTTGTGTCTAGCAGTTAAAGTTCTGAAATGAAAATGATTGGTATATTCATAGATTCTTGTTTTTTTTAATGAGGTGGAAGGAGTAGATGTATTTTTTAATTTTTTTTTAAATTAATAGTTCCATTTTAAAAAAACAAATTAACAAAACCTTTTTGTGTAAAATCCAAATCAGATGCAAATTAATATACTAAGTATATTCATATAACCTATGTTAAAACTTGTCTGGAAGACATTTTTAAAGATAGTCAGTCTAGACAATATCAGAGTTAGGACACAAATTACTGAGTGTAATTTGTGTGTAGTCACAGATCATCAGATGGTTAAAACTCCCAAACTTCCAGAAGCAATACTGAGAAAATGACCTCAGTGTCCTTAATGGTAGCCACAGCCTTGTTGAAGACGGCTGTTCACTTCCTGTCTCTTACTAACAGCCAACACTGTTTTCTTTTGACCATGACCACAATCTGTCTCCAATCTGCCTTAGTTGCCAAAAAAACCAAAGCAAGCCTCTTCTGCTATTGTCATGCTGCACTAATCGAATCTGATCAATGAATCAGTTTTCAAAAACCTAGAGAAAGGAAGATATATACTGAACATTCAGATTATATACATCTTGGGTCAGTTATTCTGTCTTTGGGTATAAGGACAGACAACAGGGAGGCATAGCCCAGATACTGTTGGTTGTTTTGATACCTGGGTTGCATCCATCTGCCACATTCTGGCCTGGTTCATCACATGGATGAGAGAGAGAGGGAAACAAAGAGAGACACTTTGAGACATGTAATGCATTGAATCATAAGATGAAACGTCATATATGCATGGATGCATAAACAAATTGTTCATAATTCACAAAACCCAAAGTTTTCTTACCATGATTACAAACATACTGTATATATGGTGCAAATACTGGCTTCATCATATATCCCACAACATAGAAAAACAAACTATTTAGCAATTAAATACAGCCTTTAAATGATTAATTATATCTATGTATGAATTGTTACTCCTGCTTGCCTATTTTCATGTGATCTTTTCATGTATTTTTTATGTATACACTACTGTCACAGAAAAATACTGTATTATCAATATTAAATTAATTAATCATAAATCTTTTGTGTAACTGTTTCTTTGTCATAGTTATTGTTCTTGACTCTAAGGAACTTTTTGTTAAAATAATACTGTTCAAATTAAGTCATCACTGTTATTATTATTAGAATCTATGTAGTTCCCTAAGGAAACACAAAATGTATGCGCTTTGTTCGGTGGGTGATCCCATGGCAGCAGAGATGCATTAATTAGGACAATATTGATTGATGAGGTATACCGCTCAATCTCTGTAATCTGCTGTGATCTTGAGTTGCATATGCTCCATCACAGTTTTCAAAGATTGCAGAGCTTGCTGAATCCTGTGGCTGACTCTGCGTTGGCTGACAGCATCTCTTCAGGTGGTCTGGACTTCATTACAGACAGGGAGTCCATCTGCAAACAGCAAAAGTCCCCTCATGTACTCAGAAATGGCGTGTCTATGCCGATATGAGGCTGGAGACCGACACACACACACGTTAGTTAAGATATGTGGCTGCGGAAAGATTATCTCTGTCTACAAGATGCATGTAAATGTTCCAGTTTTCTCTTTCTCTGGTTGAGGGTTGACTGCTGAAATGGAGGTGGCTGGCCTTTTGAGCTTTTGGAAAAATATGAAACAGCTGCAAGTCTACGACTTCCCATTGCTCTCTTGTTGTGGACCCAAAAAGAGACTGCAATTAACCTAAGTGAAAAAAAAAATCTCTTTACTCTAAATCATGTAAATGAGTGAGAACAAGGAATAGAGGCCTGGAGATTTCCCTCGCCACACCTGGCTGTGAGTAGCCAGCCAAGGGACGTCACGTCCCTTTCGGGGTTCAGAGGTCAAGTTATTGAAGTGGAAATCAATGGCGGAATCCCCAGTGGCCTTAAGAGGACTAGAAAGAAAAGGAACATTTCAAACAAATAAATAGCAGCATTTTCAAGGTGCCCTCCCTACTTCACAGCTGTGGATTGATCTCGCCGGTTTAACCCAGAGGAGGCAGAGAATGGGCGAAGCAAGGAGAGCCTCGCTCAGGCTTGCTCCCTTTTATGTAATTGCTACATTTTCACCTTGCTGCTGACATGCTTCTTCTCTGTGTTGGCGCCAGCAAGGCTGGGACTGCAGTCTGTCCAGATTTACCGGCGGCTAGTCAAGGGTAATCTACTTCACACACAGCCTAGGCTAGTCTACACTTTCATACAGTCACATCGCACTAGTCTTTGAAAAATTATTTTTTTAGGTTTGATTGATGCGGACGACTTTCTGATGAAACTAAAAAGGCAGCTGGGACTTCAATTTTACCCACACAGGAAGCCTTAACGGATATACATTTTAACATTCTTGACCAGGAACAATAGGAAAATAGTAATTGCAGTTAGTTTGTGCATCATATAGCATTAAGAGCAGTGATGTAGTTGAAAGGTCGATACAAACTGTAAACTTAGTTATCGGGAGATAATAATTATCAGGATATGTAATTCAATCATTGTAGAAAGCACATCACAAATATACTGATTTATGCTTGTTTTGTCCTTTAAATACTCTCATATTTTACTTAAATGTTCATAATAAGATTTATGTCAGCCCAAAAAGAAAGCTAAACTCAGACCAAGCTTAGAGTGTAGATGGGTTTATCCTTGGCTACATGACTGATTAAGAAGTGATGTGTTAGGGAGTGATCCCATCCAACACCCTGCCACCCCTTCTTTATGCATGTGGGTGCCACTTTCCCTCAGATTGTTCTTTTGAGCCAAGCTGTGATGTGTGGTGTTATCTCCCTGGGATACATGCATAGAGCTGTTTAATACCAGGCCGCCGACTTTCGAGACCTCTCTTGGGAGTGACATCTCCTCTTCTGCTCTGCCTTGGACAGATAAATATCAGTGAGAACAAAGAACCTGCCTCTCATATCCGCTCTGATTCGAATGGATGCAGCATGCCCCAGCCTCTCCAAATTGGTTTTTTTGTGGTAATCCATGCCCTTGGCTGCAGCAAGCCCGGGCAGAGGGGGTTTTGTGTGGATTCGTATGATTATGGCTATCGGTAGCCCTAAACACTGCCTTCAGCCAAGGTGACTGACAAGCCCTCCACTCGTCCCCTATTCGCATGAATGACAACCTCTCCCCCAACAGTGCCAACCATATTGCCCCAGCAATGACAGAAAGGAGGAATGTGAAGAGGCCTAGCATTAAGGTGAGACAGCTATTTGTTTGGTTGTGGAAGGGTACAGTTTCTGTTGTTCCCATGAAGTCTTATTCTTTTATCTGGACTGCTGTTATGTTTTCACTATATATTCAAGTTTAGCAATGAGCTAGCCACATTCATGGGCATTTTGAATTCCCCAATGATTGACCACTACTGACTGCTTAATAGTTTAATCAAAGCAAAGGATTTTTTTTCTTTTGCTCACTTGGCAAGAGTTAGATGAGAAGATCAATATCAATCTGATGTTTGTGCGTTAAGTTTGGAGCTTAATCCAGGACACAGATAACCTAGCATAAAACAGAACAGCTGGCCTCTGTCCAAGCTTTTATCTTCAAGAAACAGTTACAACATTTTACTTTTTTTTACACTTCTGTTAATATACAGGTTAAACATCAAAACATATTGTGTAACAAAGACAGCTTTTGTTGGTAGGCTTGCTGTTTGCTTTCACTCATTATGCTAATTAGCATAATAGCTAAGCTAAGCTTCCAGACTGTAGCTCTGTACTTATTTTACATTTGTAAAATTGATGTTGGTCTTCTTATCTCACTCTCAGAAAGAAAGAAAATAAGTATATTTGCAACATGTTGAACTTTTTCTTTAAATTGTAAAGTGTTAATCAAAAAACATTACATAAAAAGCACTTGCGAGCCTCCTTACCTGGCAGAAAAATAATGATTATAAAATAGGGACTGTCTCTGAATAACCTATTTGCATTTCTCTTTGATAACATGGTTTGGTACAACAGCTTGAGTTTGCCTGTTTTGGGTTACAGGTGAAATTCTGATCTTTTATTAGATTTGAATCCCTGAATTCAGTTGACCCTGCAGCTGATCCTGTCACTGGTCTGTGTTTCATTACAACCAAGAAGACGGGGTCAGGCCAGCATATTGGAACAATATTGGACTGTTATTGAAACTCAGGTATCATCCAGTCACATCTGAGATGTCGCCTGATGCCATCTGATGGAGGTTCCTCCCTGACCACAGCTAGTCATGACCTTTTTTAGTTTTTGTAATTATGTTTCTACCAGGTGTCTGACCAGAGAAATTACTCCAGTGTGGCTGTCTGTAAGAGCTGCTATGGAATTTACCTCGCCCTGCCAACCTGAGACATCCTACATCTGATTTGATTAAATAAAATTAAAGAGCCCTAAATTTGATTTTCAGCATGCCAGTAAAGTAAACATATGACAGAATTAATGTAGAATTAAAGGTTTCTGGTTCTCATGAGCAAGAAAACCTACATCCATGTTTTTGTCAAATGCAATTGTAACTGGTCGAGAAAGTGTTTCTGAATTTTGTATTTCAGTCTCTGGCCCTATTTCAGGCATCTGTGGTTCTGGAAGTAAAAATCCAATTCATTTTTCCTATAACGTCACATAACTCACAGCACTTCTACAGCTTGGATCAGCATGAAACTCTCCTGGTTAAATCATCAGTACAACAGATGGAAAAATATCTGTTTCTTTTGTAAAAAGTCAAAGGTACAAGATGGTGTACATAAAGATTTAATTACAAAGTTAACTACAACTCCCTATGTGCAATTCAGCAAGAAACAGCCAATGACGTCACTCAAAGGCGAATCACTTTTGAGTGAATTCAGCAACTATGGTGCTGTGTTTTGTTGTGACAAAGGGTATTGAATTCAATACGCTCTGATTCCAGCCCATAGCAGCAGCAGCCGAGACTTATGGGTACTGCAGTATTCTTAGCCGTCTGCCATGACGAAATCACTGACAAAACCTGATTTCTCAGAAATGTAGTTGATAATAGAAACTGGTGGTCATAATATAATCTGATTGTTACATTGAGGAGATCGTTTATAGAAATATTTGAATACAGAATGGGGAAATACAACCAGAGGCCCTTCCCAGTTTGCAACTCTATAAGAGCTGCAGCATGAGATGTGGTAGTCACAATGCTTTATGGCAAAATATTGGAATTTGCCTTAAAAAACAGTGTCAGTGGAAGCCCATAATCTCAAGAGGTTAAAATTGACTGAGAGAATTTTACAACACTCTTCCATAACTAATTTGATACTTACAATAAAATGACCTCCGAGGTTTGTCCGATGCAACAACAGTAACACAGCAGCAGACTAGAACAGTAACAGACATGTACAGCAGAGGGTTATGAGTCTCAGCAGGGCAGTTTATACCAGTTTAATGTCCCATTAGAAGAGGATTCAGTTACATTATGCTCCAACAGATGAAGCAACAACACACTACAAGCCTTATTTACTGTACATCACTGTTGTCTTTGTACAAACGAGGAGACAGCAAAAGCAACAAGAACGAGATGAGTGTTGAAATTGGACAATTCTATTGGACAATTAGACTCAATGACAGTGTCTTTTTACATTGAATGCTAATTGAATTGCTAATTTTAAAATTCTCATTTTCTCCAATGTCAGCACATGGCAACTTCAGTATGGTAAAGGTTAGGGAAGGATCATGGTTATGGCTAATAAACCATGGTTAAGGTGGGGTTAGCTAAAACACTTCTGCAGGCTAGGGAAATATTATGGTTACTTAAAAATATACATTATTTGCAGGTCTGTCACAGCACATGAACTCCAGTCTTCTGCATGAAAATCAGGTGTGCTACACACCTATCCACTAGGACCACATCCTTATTTTCTGCCATGATACATAAAGGGCACACTACTTGCTACCTTCTGAATGTTGGCATTGGACATCATCCAATATGGATGGAATTTCTAGGAATACTGGGCTGCAGCTCACACTACCACTACACTGGTTCACAATGAAGTCATTTCACATCCCAAATGGTCTGTTTCCATGTTTCTTGTTCAAACCCCAGTAGTTCATTAAAGCTATATTGTAGAGACCGACCAAGACCAAGTTGAAGTTCTTTTGCATAGTTGAGTGGAGAACAAAACAATTTTGTGATTCCATTCACGCTTCTACACTCCACTCAAAACAAGTGCAGTAGGTTGTTGCCAGGTTGTAACTCCCATGTGTAAGTGAACATTTTCATAAAATTGAACCTTCTCAACTTCCCTGTGACACCTTCTGAGTCTTTGAGTAGTGATGGCTGATACCAGTATTTTTTTTATAAAGGTTCATTCACAATAAATCCTGTCATGTCTCAAGTGCATGAGACTGAATGTGTGAACCGGGCATTATGTAAAAGGATCAACTCTTCACACAAGATATCTCATAGGTGAATTGGTTTAAAACTGTTTAACTGTTCAAAAAAACTTAAATTTTACATTTTATAACTCCACTTATTTACACCAACACCAACAAAAGTAAAGACACTAATTAGTTTTGACTTTTGTAGTGATGGAATATAATATACAGTGTATTGCACCAGTGCTAAGAAGAAATGCGTCACTTTGGAGTTTCAGAAACTATCAGTGCAGTTCAGCGTGGCCACACTGCAGCTCTTCAGTCAGTTGTATATTCCCTCACCCCCCAGCCTTTTCCTCTGGTCACGATCAAGCAGCCCCAAGCAGTACCTCCCCAATCCCAATTCAGCCCCTAGTTATTCCCCAATCCTGCCTGCAATAAGGTATGGATCTCTTGGTACAGTAATGTTATGCTACAATATGGCAGTTGGCTGGATGAACTCCCTGTCAACCCTGTGTGTGTATGTGTGTGTGTGTCTACCTTGCTGCAGTGCTTTCAGGGGTGTCTGCCTGCCTTCGCCTCATCTCCGTCCCTCACTCCGAGGAGACTTTGAATTAGTCTAATTATCATCGCCTGTGTCACGGAAACATGAGGAGGAAGGTATCGTCCCCAGGAGGCCTAGATTTTACGCCGTATGTGTGTGTGCGTGTGTTTATGGTAATGTGTGTGCGCAAGTGTATCTTTTATGAATTGCCACAGCTGTGTTAGACAGCTGCTTGAGGGGCTGCATTCAGCAAGGATGCCTCCCCTTTCGTTGCTGGTGAAAACATGCCCTCTCTTCCCATACACAAACAATTATGGGCACAGTCTATCGCACACACTCAGGGCTTCACATAATTACAGAGTTCAGCGCTTACATTTAAGAATATATGCAAATTCATTCTGATCACCCGCGAGACCAGTTTGAGAGGATGATGGCAACCGGCATTTGAGCGCATTCAAGCATATGTGTGTGTGTGTGTGTGTGTGTGTTTTCTTGTTGATATTGGCTGACGTTATGAAGACCATTTCATCTTTAGCCTTGGGACACAGTTCTTAAAAAAAAATGTTGAGAGTGCAGTAGTGAAAAATCCTCCTTCCCTCGTAGCAGTTGTATGACATTAGCTGTGGGCAATAGTGGCTGCTGTGCGTCAAACACCAGAGGAGTTGTTCTCTCCCCACTGTGATCTGTGTGCTGCAGACTCAGCAGATTGCTCTGTCATCTCATGCCCCATGGAAAGTTCATAATGTTCACCGTTCACAATACACCAGCCGCTCGCACTGGACCCCTTACGACGGAGAGAAGAGATAAATTCTCTCCCTGTGGTGAAGTTTGAAGCGCTCTCCGGCTATGGGTCGGTGTTGAAGGGACTCGGCTGGCGGCTACATTAAAGCTCCATTTGTAGCCTGAGCGGGTTTAGAGGATAGCGCTAGCTGTGGGTGAGGGGCTAATGAAAAGGTCTTTTCATGTTCACATGTGATTCAGCTATTTTAAACCAAGAAAGTACAAGTTTAACTAACTTCTGAAGTGTATTGATTTTCATTGCCTAAGTTCAACCGCATTTTAGATTTATCCTTCATCTTGGCAAAAAAACCTTTTATACAGACTGCTATTGTATGTCATGTCATTTAAACGTTCCCTGATGGGTGGGAGGTGAATTCACCCCTGCTGCCTTTCTCCACCCACAACCCATTTTGGTGCCCTAATGATTTCCTCCATTGCAATAGTGAATGCTAGAGGAGAGATGTGCACCCTGCCATGATACCAATTTCCAGGTGCTGCCATGCTGTGGTGAATTACATAGCTGTGAAGCATATCTGTATGTTTTGGAAATAGACTTTAACTAGATTTTTACTGTGAGGAAATCGATTGTGGGCCACTGGATTGTGTGGTAACTGAGCCAAATGTGTTTTCCAGGTCCAGATATTAAATCCGGATCTCATGCCGCTGTTTAATTTTGAATTTGAAGGCTGGTGTTTCCTGCTTTTTCAATATTCTGTCAATTAGTTTTGAACGGATTTGTCATCAAGAAACAATTTCCTAAACTTATTAAGGATTTGTTCTATGTGCTGCCTGCATTGAGGTATGGGGTTGTTTGCGTCTCTCATACTTCTTTCATGAGCTTCCATAAAATCTCAAACATCTGGTGTATGTGTGTACCTGACAGAGGACTCCACTATGCCCTGAGGCTGACAATGCTCTCAAAAGGTTTTTTTGTTTTTGCTTCCATCCATTTTTGTTCATTGGTTCTCTGGCACGTTTTACAGAAGGCATATGTCTCTGTGCTTTCACTGTCTGTGCATCTTTTCTTAATGATTTTCTGCTTTGTTGTTTGCAAAGTACCATTTGTCCTTGGTGAAGAGTAATTTGACAAATGTAAAGGGATGCTTGTAAAAATTCTTGCTTATAGGCTATCATTTTTCATTTCTACCCGTGGTTCTCTGTCCTCTGCAGAACAATAATTCAGAAGTTTCTGCTACCTTCATCCTTTGTCTGACCTGGGGTTATGTCTAAACTTATTTACTGTTTTTTTCTAAAGTTGCTACTGAAAAGTAACTGTCTTGCACTAACCCTTAAAACGTCTGTACTACTGTGAATCTAAATACAGTCCTCATATCTTACCAGTAAAAGGTCATTTATCAGTTCCTGTCAAAATGAGCCATATGTTTGTTACAAAAATGAATCATATTAAGATTTTCTGACTTGTTGTTTGCCAGGTTTGGGCAACAAAAACTGCTTGGTAAAGGTTATTGAAGGTTAAAGATTGTGGTCGTGATTACGGTTAGATAGGGATAATCGGGTTAATCAGTGAATGGGTTAGGGTTAGGCTTGATCCTAAGAGGCTGATTGTGAGGAAAAGGTAAAGTTAGGTCATTGTAAACATTTGAAAAAATTACCCTACTGTCATCTTTCAGGTGAAGATGGTTTCAAAGATCAACAAAGTGCTTAGCTGCTAATGTGTCTCAAGTGCCTGATGAGTGTCAACCCTCTTCCAGGAGAGCTACATTTGTTTGTGTTACTTCCATTTTAAGATGCACTGGACAAACAAAACCTCACAAAAAAAAAAAAAAAAAAAAAAAAAAAAAAATCATCCCTATCACCAGACAAGAACAATGGGTGTTGGACAATTCCATAAAACCTCAGATTACATTTAATGACCCAAATCCAGAATGTTCAGGTGATATTTGCACAGAGAAAAAAACTTTCTTTTTGCTTTACTCACATCAGAAAATGTTCTAGTGTGGGTAGTCAAAGCTGAAAGCAGTGTGATTTGCTTTAAAGTAATTTTAAATCATCCAAATATCTACCATAGCGAATAATTTCCCCCAGATTCAGTGATCAGGAGTAATTTTTCTTAAACGAGAAAAATCTCTGCCAGTTGGGTAATTAGGTAATTCTCATGCTTCCTTCACGTAATGCTTTCATGGTGGGAAAATTGATTTTTGTGCACAGAGCTCCTATTTGCATTTAAACACAGCCTACTAATTTCACAATATTTCAGTTTAGCAAGCTCAATGGTGGTAGTTCAGAACATCTCAGTGCAAAACTCTCAAGTTTCATGTCTGCCCCATATAGTGAGCCATATAGGCTCCAAACGGATGTGCCTATATGTCTGACATTCCATTGTTCCATCACACTGTCTGCTGGTGAAAGGTGGGAGGGGAATTGAGAGAACTCAGACAGGAGGTGAGATGAGATCTATAAGCTGCATGTGCATGTTGACTGTTTACTTTCTTCCTCTGGTCTCACACTGTCTATTGTTTGAATGGCAATATACTCAATTTGGTCCACTTTACTTATGTTTCACACAGACATACACACAGACGCCACTCCCACCCACGCACCGTCGCTGGCACACACACATACAGATGAGGCCGAGTCTCCTTTCCCTGCCTGCTCTCAAAGCCCTTGGCGTTGCTTGTTTACCCTTCACTGTGACAGCTGTGTGTGTGTGTGTGTGTGCGTGTGTGTGTGTGTTCGTGTGTGTGTGTGTCGATCTGAGATATTGCGTGTCAAGTGCTCTCCAGGGCTAAACTATCATTTCTGAGTGTTATCACACCATCCTACTTCCCAGGGGCTGGCTGTCTTTCTCTCTGTCTCTCTCTCTCTCTCTCTCTCTATAAGACACAGTCTCTGTCTCGCTCACACACACATACACACACACACACACACACACACACACACACACACACACACACACACACACACAGGAGGAGCTCCAGACAGTGTTAGCCCAGTGAGGCGTGCAGTCAGAGAGGAGAGAAGAGACTGGAGTATCTTGACCAGTTGGTGAGCACACACACACTTTTTCAGACTGGAAAATCAGTCATGCAATGGTCCCATTCAGACATGCAGCACTGCAAGACCTTTCTGACCCGCAACTACCACGCACAGTACAAGGATCAACTGTCAGACCACTAAAGTCTATGGACCACTAATGTATATTACTCACTGCAGACATAAATAGGATGAAATTAAGTTGCACTACTGTTCAGCAAAGAGTTCAACTCAACAGAGTTTTGAGGGCCAGTACTAACACTGATATCTCTTGAATTCCACATTGTAAAATGTCTTGTTTTTTTGTTCGTTTTTACATCTTTATCCCCTCTTTTTCCCTCACTGTATATTACAATTTCCAATTTGACCAATTTCCGACACTATAGTCCTTGTCATTGCTAACTTCCTGTGTTGACATGCTGATAGGCAGTACACACTGGCATGAGAAGCGCATCAAAATACCCACAACAGTTGTTTTCTATGTAAGCCTGCACACCAGCAGCATCTTAACACGTGTCATAATGGGTTGGCATGTGTCATCACAATCAAATCACCAGAATATGCCAATGTACTATTTCCCAGTGTTGATGTACGTCAACTCAAGCAGTAATTTAATAACAACTGAATCACATTTGCTCCCTAGATAGGTACATCCTACTGTACCATAAAGCTAGTTCTTATGTCTCTATAACGCATTTTGTTGTGTCAAGTGACAAAATGTCAAATGAGCTGAAGCTCTGTGATGGCCCAGAGTGTACATTGCACTTGAAGGTGTGGACAGATTCATCCCCCATGGAGTTGCCAGCTACCTCTTATTCCCCTCTCCGTAAAGATTTTCACAAGTCGTGTTTCAGGCCAGTCCCTCAACAGCTTCCCACCAGATGTGTTTACTAGAGCGCCTGCCAAGTTGAGAATCAAACCCATTTTTGCTATGTTGTTGAGGGTGAGCGTCTTTTTTTCTGTGCTTCATGCAAAATTTAGCTTACAATCAAGAATGGATACATTGTTATGGCGTAGCAATGGAGCATACTCATATAATATCTGTATCTACACCATATTCTACGCCAGAACTACAGAGATGGCACATAGAGACTGCAAGATCTTAAGCTTGGATGACTTGTGTTTTTCAGATGCTGGTGGAAATTGTTGAAATCAAAGACAACATATAGCAAGTTGAAGATAGACAGTCAGCAATAATTTGATCACAGCAATTAGTGCTCTTCATCAAAAAGTGAATGAAATAATGTAAATGTGAACAGATGTGTTTTCAGCAGATAGCTAGACAAGGCAAACCTTCCTACTGTCACTCCATATCATAAAGTAAATGAAAGAATGTAAACACAGTTAACTATTAAATTAAAAGGCCAACCTAAATCCAGTCTGACCCTTCAGTTTCTGTGCTTTTCAGTGAAGAAAGGAATCAATGGCTCTCAGGAGCCTTCTGGCCTTACCATCTGTTAGAATATCACTACATGGGATGATGGCATGGACATTGCCAGTGTTTATCAACCAGTTAACAGCGAGTATGAAGTCCATGCCAACAGGCAAAGAGGAGAAAAAGCATTAGTGATTAACACAACGTTATCAGCACAACAGTTTGCCTATTGTTCCGTGGTGAGAAGGCCTAATCCTGCTCTTAGCAGTCTGGAGGAGAGATGGAGGCTTTTGTGTTTTTCTATCCTGTCGGGTTTCTGGGCTTGATGAGTTTGCCCTTTACATGTCTGGAACTTTTCCTTTCACTGACAGTGGCTCATCTGTGGCATGCAGGTTTGGAGTGATGCAAACACACTCGTATGAACCCAGACACCCATATGAATTCACCGTCTCAACAGATAAAGCTGCGGTGAATGTGGATTCCCTTCAGAAAGATAGTATAGTGTGTTGCAGAAAACAACAAGGCATTCTGCTCAGCTCTGGACTGCTGCTGAGAAGCACAGATGCCACTGTTTGTCCAAGGGCTGTGCATGTATGTGTGTGTTTGTTTGCAACTGCTCAGGAGTGCAGCAGATGCCTCTGTTTGAGATGTCCTTGAAATGTGTCCCTGACCGCCAATTAGCGCTGCCTTATTTGCCCACCTCAATGCCGCCCCAATTAGCATCAAACCAATACCTGTTACGACCTGCCATGAACCGCTATGAGCCGCCGCCACAGCTCTGCTCTGCCACTTAGGCATCAGGACCCCAGGTCATCACTGTTAAATGGCTGTCACCAGGCATTTAATTATACTGCTGCTACACCTAATGGAATGGTTGCTGCTCTTATTCATAGAAATAAAGTGCTGCTGTTTAAATTTTTGTTTATTTCATCACAAGATTAAGGAAACTATGGATGGGTCTCTTTCCATTAATTTGTTAGTTCATCCATCCCAAAGTGTCTTACACTGCACTGATCAGATTGTGTGGAAACTCTTCTCTTTTCATTGTACTCACTCTTTCATTACTGGACAGTAACATGTCAATCTCTTCTTACACGTGTAAGTAGGGGTGTAAAGATTAACAAGTACATATCTGAAAACCAGTGATCAGAGATACCACTATGTATGAAATTTCTCAAAAAACATTTTTTTCCCTAGTAACTCTCTCTCTCTCTATGCTCTTATGCCCCTAACATTAGTGTGTGTGTGTTTATGTGTGAGGATTTTAAATCTCTTTATACTAGGGGTGTGCCTGAATACAAAGACGTTATTTAGCAAAGCACAAAAAGTGTTTTTTTTTATGAATATTTGTGTCATACAAATATTTTAGCATTTGATCCCATGCTGCCGTGGTCCTGCGTGACACCCATGCCTGCTATTATTATTATTATTAATCATATTTCTATTATTACTATCAGTGTTATTGTTATTATTGTTGTTATTGTGCTTCTCTGTGTCTCTCTCTCCCCTCTCCCCCTCCTTCTTTCTCTCTCAACCCAACCGGTCAAGCCAGATGGCCGCCCACCTAGAGTCCGGTTCTGCTTGAGGTTTCTTCCCATTAAAGGGGAGTTTTTCCCTGCCACTGTTGCCAAGTGCTGCTCATGGGGGAATGTTGGTTCTCTAAAATAAAGAGTACAGTCTAGACCTGCTCTATGTGAAAAGTGTTAAGTTCCTCCATTCATCCTTCTCTGTATAGGGGAATATATTTCATTCATGAACATTCCCCCTTCATTCTATGCTGGTCAAAAGCATGCCCCAGTCACGGAATGAGTCATTTACACACACACCACACCCCACACTAGCATTGGAATGCATGTATTTTTAATTGATGAATAAATGAAAAGCAGAGGAAGTAGAGGAGAAAGTTGTAGTAGAGGAAGATGAGTGTAGAAAGATGTGATCCTCCATGTGTCAGGGTGGGTCCATGTGTGTGTGCGTATGTATATGCTTTAATCACTCATTAACCCTGCCCATACATCATGTCATGATGTCGTGTTTTAGGGGCAGACAGACACACTCACACACACACACATATCTGGGCCTGTGCTTGCGTGCAGCACTCTTTAACCCAACATCAACCCAGATTAAAGTGGCTTCCATGTCGTGTCTGAAGGCAGAAGCACTACACACAGTCTTACACACTCACACACACACTCACACTGACACAGTCAGTCAAAAATGTTGCTGCACATAGTGAATTTTAAGCTGGAGAAACTAAATGAGAGAACATCTTGTGGAAGAATGCTGTTCAGACTACTGACCTTTTGTTAAAGCCGCTACCTGTAGAATTTATCTGAGATGATAGCATCTTTTGAATTATTCTGATGCCATATGTCTGTGTTTGTAGAGAAATGAGACAATCTCGAGGATAACTGGTGTCTGTCTATTTGCTGCTTTTAGCCCATACACCTCATTGGCCCCTTGTTACATGTGTGGTGAGAGGTTGTACCAGCCTGCACAGCTGTCTGCCACAGTCTCTGTTTTGATTCTGTCTTTGGGGGAATTTTAGGGAGATTTAAATTGATTCTTTATTTTTGTTTATTTTAAAGTTGAATTTATGATGTAGTTTTAGTGTGGAGTATCATTCATCATCAGTGAATTGGTAATTTGACAAAATAATCTTAATACAAAGTCTACTTACCAGTTTTTTTGAAAGCTTTTACCAATTCTCATGGTCTTCATCAGCGGATGTAGCATGTAACTGTAATTGTATAATAACAGGTGGTTGCATATGGGATGGACGCTCTCCTTGATCTTTTTCCAGCTGTCTACTGAATCCTGGTCATTGACTTTTGACCCCCTCTCAGTTGACATTCTGACTAGTTTTGGTGGTGTTCTGGTGTTCACAGGCAGCTGATGATTTCTGTTTCTGGTGTTCATTCAGTCTCTGAATGAACACCAGACATGACATGGCAAAGTCCAGGGTCTTTGCCATGTCAGGTTTCACCATTCAACCACCTGTTATCACATGATCAAAGTGCCAGACTTAATGAATATAATGAAAACTGTACTATTTCCATGACAATGATGATGGAGACTGTGAGATGTGGTAGAAAGCACCAGGAGAAACTACTCAGTGGATACTGAACTAAAAAAAAAAAAAAAAAAAAAGTCAAATATGGTTTTCATTTCCTGAAAATGACTAGTTTTTATACTGGGGGAGCAGCAAATAAAATAATTACCAGAACGTTGAGTAAGCAGAGACTAACCTGGATATTAAACCAAATATTTAATATCCGTGTTAGTCTCTGGCTGCTGTGGTTCAGGAGGTAGAGTGGGTTGTCCACTAATTGGAAGATCAGTGGTTTGATCCCCGGCTCCTCCAGTCCGCATGTCAAAATGTCTTTGGGCAAGATACTGAACTCCAAATTGCTCCCGAGAGCTGTGTCATCAGTGTGTGTGTGAATGAGCATTAGAAACTCCTCCTGATGAGCAGGTTGGCACCTTGCATGGTAGCCTCTTCCATCAGCGTATGAATGTGTGTGTGATGAATAGGTGAATGTAGCTTGTAGTAACTAAAAGAAAAAAGAATTGAAGACAGCTTATAATCAGTCAGTCCAGGTGAGCTGAATCTCAACCTGAGATTCCCGCCAGGCTCCTGCAGGGAGAGTTTGGGGAATCCTGTCCAGAAAGGATCGTCACAGTGATAAGCAATTTACAATGATGTAAGAAAGCCGCATTTTAGACATAATAATGACCAAAACCGACATGAAATTATTACTAACAAGTACTGTGTGTGTGTGTGTATCCAAAGCCTAATTATTCCAATGTGTAATAGAGCTTCATTATTGTCCAAAAACTATTAAAAACACATCAATGAGCCACACTCTGTTTCTTCATTACCACGGAGACACACACTGTAATTTATTTTGACTGTTGCTAAAATACTCACTAGAACACAAAATGTAGATTAATCCACTGCTGAAAATAGTCCCCAACAAATGCACTATTTCCTCGTTTGAGTAACATTTTCTCAAAACTACAGGGACCAGCTGTTTAGGGGAATCACCCTAGCCCTTTGTAAAATTAAACTATATATTTATGGCTTATTATTAAAAGATACATCTTCAGAAGGAACTAATGGGCTGAGGGCTGAGTGCCAGGGTAGGGAAGTCACAAAGAGAGATGGACTAATGCATTATTGGTTTCGGTCTTTTCATGGGATTTGTTGTCAATAAGAAAAAGAATAACCCAAGGCTGATTCTTTAATAGTGAAGTCAGTTGTAGTTGACAGAAAGGCATGGCACATACAGGTAAGTCAGTGTATGTCACAGCTCAGGTAAACACTGGACTCAAATATAAATCTCAGACAACGTGTAAAAGTTCAAACAATACCTTTATTAAAAAGACAGAACGGAGGGGGGGCACCAAGCCAGCAGGTAGGCATAGATCAGCATGTGACAGCGTAGGCTAGTCTAGAGTGAACTGTCTGTGTCCATTTCTGCTTGACCTCAGGCCACTGCATGAGGTTTTGTACAAGGCAAAGCAGATGTTTAAGTCATAGAGTACAAGTAGGCCGCTGGCAATCAGCAGTTTCATTACTAAATAACCAGTACTGGCCTTTAAAAGCTCATGTTGGTTCAACTCTAGTGTTGAGCTGTGTTGTTCGAGGAAGGCAGAAATCCTGCTGATGTTGGTCATTTTTATTTTGGGAGTGATTAGTCCCCCCATTTGCATATTGGTAGCGCCTGATCTCCCTGGCATTCGTTCATTCATCCATATGCAATACATCTAAAGAGGAATAATTTTCCCTCTCTCGCTTCAGGCTGTTAGAAAAAAAAGCACAACACCTCAAGAATGGTGTGCTGCTTGTGTTTAATGTATGAATTATATGCATGAAGCCTTTTTTTTTTTTTTTTACAGTTGATTTGAATTCCAAATTAAGTCTAGGATATGAAAGGAATGGGTCAACAAGGTCTGTGCTTTAAAAAAAGAAAGGCTTTAAAGTGGTTCTTATTGATCTCTTGGGGTTCAGTGGGTAAGAAAAGGTTAAAAAACACACATGAACAAACAGATCATGTGATCAACAGATGACTTGATAGCCTGGTACAGTTCATTTGCCTGATGAATGGGACAAAGTAGGACCTAAGTTTGAAAAGTATCTGTACAAAAACACTTTGGGTTTCTCATGCTGTCTATCCAAATACCTTTTCATATTCTGTTGAGTCACTGCAGAAACTTCTATTTTCTGTCCTCTAAAGCTGCTTCCTCTTCTAATGATGACATTAATCCAGCTCCACCATTGATCTTGTGTCTATCACGCTGGATATGTGACTGCAGCCTGATCCTTTTCCATAATGTAATACAGCAGAGCTGAATATGCACAGCATCTTATCTTTTGGGAATTTAAACAGTTTCTGTAAAACAAGAACAATGCCCTGCAGCATCACTTCCCTTAAAGAAGCAGATTTGCAGCAAAACATTGAATCTTCACCAATCAATGGACAATATTGTGCTACGGACAACACGGTATGATTCAGATTAAGGTAAATGTAACAAAAGGGTGAGAGGTGAGGTCATCCTTAAAGGAGCAATCCGTAATATTTTAGTGGCTCTTTGCACAGAGCCATCATTTGTTTGCAAGGTTTGCTAATCAATGCCACCAGGCACATGTACAAATAGACCCCTGGTGGTGCTCAAGCACCTGCCCTGGATAAGTGCCCTTTTTGCCTTTTTTTCTATTTGTTTTTCTAATTTCATACTTTAGTTTTTCAATTTAGCCCATGGCATCAATTCTCAATTAAAAGCGTGTTGTAATGCCCAACAACTGCATGTGACTTCTAATTCTGTAAAACTGAACAAGCCCCTGCCCCTTCCTCTTCCACTTCCCTGTCACAGCCACCACAGTTAACGCACGCAGATCGAGTTCCCTGTGGAGCAACATGATCCACGTCTCCCTGACCTGCATTCATTGGTGACAGCCAGGTAATGATAGTGTTTGGCCTACGCCCCGGCACTGTTTGTCACTGTTGTGAAATTAAATCACTATTAAAGCGGCTCAATACAGCCAGCCAACTTAGGCAATAGCCCACCATTAAGCTTAACAACAAGCTAGTCTAGCGTAAAATAGCTTCGCCAATGAAAACAAGTGAACTCCGATAGATTTGTTAGTTCCTTTGTCAGGCAACTGAAACAAACACATATGCATTACATGGTTAATAGTCTATACAATCATAATTGGATATCAGAAACGTTAGCTGACTTGTCACTCGTCACAAGAAAATGCAAATACATGATTCGCCCACTGTTCACAAGCTCATACTGATTAGCAAAAGCTTTAAGATATAGACTAGTAAATTATCGATTCTTACTCCTGTGACACAGAATTTACTGGTAGTTGTTGGCAAGCCAACTGGTTGTCATTTCAGTACAACAGTCAATACAAATACACTCATATGTGTAATTGCCACGGGGGACCAGAGGACATGTCCCCCCCAATGTTCAAGCTCATGAAACTACACTGTCAGTTACTTTGCTGTGTTTAATTACATTTGGTTGGGTGGAGGCAGCATTGATTGTACTAGTATCTAGTGGTGTACCACAAAAGAAACAAAAGAAGAGCATACACAAAAGAGGCAGACAGAAAGCAAACTGATAAGATGCGGGTTTGAGGTGAGCACCAAGACAGTGTATCACTCAAACAACACTTGCATAAAAATATTGTTGGCAGCATGTTGCGTGTTGTATTGAAGTCCATTATTTCAGAGTTTGTCAGGGATGAGGCAAAAAAGTTTGTAGAACTCGGCTAGCTGCCAACCTTCATATCACCAGCTGTTGTCCTGAGGTCTCTGTGTCTAAACACACTAATATTGCTTCTACTAGTGTTGCAGTGTTCATGTGTATGTATGCTCAGTATATATTAGTTAGCAAGTAATGGGTCAAACTGTTTATTTCCCTAACAGGCAGGTGTGATAATGTTAGTTTTATGCGTATGGTTCCTCTATCAGTGCTTGACTTGCAGTCAGAACAACTGAGCAACTATGAGGGAGTTTCTAGGGAAAAGGATTGGCCAGATATGAAGCATTTCTTTATGAAACAGCCTAAAAGACAAGTGAGTTCCACAAACTGTCAGCATTGTTTGGGATGATTTCATTATCACATAGCATTGGCAGATAGGGAAAGAATGTCTTTGCTGTTAAAGGCAATTAAAGAACTACATGCTAGTGGTTAATTTACACTGATTCTTTTCATTCTCTGTGTTTGCCCTACTCATCCCAATTACAAAACTGAAATGGAACAGCATTGTACAGGAAAGTCCACTTTCTTTATCTCACTATTATGCATCTGCTGCTGTAATTCATTTAGGAGAGTCAGCATGTAGTCACAGGACACAGCAGGGAGGAAAGAGAACCAAGTCACTTTTCTTGACCCTACCTGTATTTTACTTCAGTGTTTTTTGAGTTTTTATTCTCTGTCCTGCACGTCAATAAAGGATTGACACTGTAGAGAGCTGCTTCCTGCCTCTCATTCCACACTGCTCGTCAATAATTTACAATATTTTTTGCACAATATATATGAATGGTGAGGTTAAAGATTGAGAAAAAAGGTTGTATAGCGAACATATGAGTTCAGATTCAAAATCAGCAACTGTGAGAGAAATCTGAGCCTCAAAATTTCCTACAATATCTGTGACACTGAAATCACACATGCTGATATATTCAAGTTAAAAGCATGATTTTGGACTTGCTTTAACAACTAAAAGTCTGTAATTTCAGTGTCACACACAGTGTGGGATCTTTGAGAGCTTTACAGTTTTCCACTTTGAATCTTTATTCAGATGTACAAAAGCTGATATCTCACCCACAGATGTCACCACAGGCTTTTAACTTATTCCCCAACATCATTTCACAGCATCTGTCAGGACTTTTTTTGAAGTGCTGCTAATACACAACCATGGAAGCAAATAATTGCAATGATAATTGGATTTATATCAGCAATTGAATATCACATTTTGAAATTTTATCACTACTGAATACTTTAATGTTGTTAAATACCACTGAATTTATTGCACTGAAATGTTTGACTTTGAAAGCCACCTTTCTGAATTTATGTGGTCTGAATTTCACTTTGTGAAATCTCATTTGCAACTTTATTTCCAGTATATATTTTAGGGTTCTCATATTCAGATAGAAAATTCACCTCCTTAATATTCAAAAGTTATATTCAAGTTGCTCGATTAGCTCAAATCAGATTGAACCATTCAAATCAGGTCAAAAACTGTGAAATACACCTGATGAGATTCAGATGTTTAAATTCAGATCTGAGGGATGGATGGCACGTGAATGTGAATCTGAATTTAAGAACCTTAAAATAATTTTTGGAATTGTTCATCTTGAAAGTGACTATTGAGAATTTCAAAAAGTGAAAATTCAGAAAGATGGTTTTCAAAGTCAAATATTTCAGTGAAATAAATTCTGTGGTATTTATATTTCAACATCAAGTATTCAGTAGTGATTAAATGTCAAAATGTGGTATTCAGTTGCTGATATATTTCCAATTATTATGGCAATCATTTGCTTCCATATGCATTATCCTCACACACACACACTCACACACACACTCACACAGTTATTCTCTCACTCGCTCCCCCCAAAGTCTGAGTGAGGATTTTGCTCTTGAATACACTCATGCAAATGTTTAATACTCAACAGACAAAATTATCAGTCCACACAGAGATGATGGTCTTTAGCATTCACTATTTCTACATTTATCACAGGAACAGGCAACAACAAAGACAATACCACACTGTGCATGTTTTAGTGGTCTATAAAACAAATAACCAATTCAACAAATCTTTTTCAAAATTGAAAAAGGTTGTTCTCTGAATAAATAAAATAATAAACCAACCAATCTACTCTCCAACCTACAAATGGGCCTGTGTTCAACAATTAGGCTTAGTGCGGCTCTGTGTACTGAGGTGATTTTGATTAGAAAAATATTTGTGGGTTGTGTAGCAGCAAACATGTTTACTGTTACTTTTGTAGTTTCCCATGATTATCACAAGAAATGACCATCTCGTGTGCAATATTTGATTGATTATCACTATAAATGTTCCCAAAACAGATTACTTGGCATGTTAATGATTTACTTTTGTGTGTTAAGTGCTTTTTTTCATTTTTTCCCCCAAAATATCCTCAAAATCTGTCATTTTAAAAATGTTTTAACAATATAAACAATGTGAACAGAATGATAATACATCCAGCTCTATAAACTCTCAGCCCTTGTGTGAAAATGTCAATCAATGTGAGAGTGAAAGAAGATGACTTCAATCTAACGGATCAACAACCAACCCAAACCACTGCTGGATAACAGTGTTTCATGCTTTAATACTGCACTTCACACTATAATAACCATTTACAGGAAGGAGGCTATTTTCTTTTATTCCCCTTAAATCACCCAAGTATATACAAGTTTATCGATGTACTGTATCGCATGCCCACGCTCTGCATGCGAGTGTGTGTGTGAGTGTGTGTGTGTGTGTGTGTGTAATACACTGCTCCACTTGGCGTGCTCCCTCTCCTTTACTCTCCTCTCAGATAGCAGCAGGGGTGCTGTCACGCTGTGAACACAAACCATTGGCAAGATCTGTGGTTAAACTGGGACATTCCACACACTGCCACGCTAGACTAACACGCGACACACACACACACACACGCTACATAGACATCCAGATACACATTCAAACATTCATACACCTGCAAACTTGCATGCAAGCTTTAACACATGACATTTAAAGTGCTGACACAGGCACACTTCTTCACTCTGCATCAAATCATTTCTGGCTGTTAAATTTATTGTATAAAGTTATTCTGTCTACCTGTGTCATAAAGTCTGTGAATCCTTTTATTTTTATTCATATTTAATATGTATGTGTCTGTGATACATTGTGTGTATTTTTATATTGTGTGTGTGTGTGTGTCTGTACTGCTTTGTGTTTCCTGGTTTCAGTGCTCGCACGCATGAAAAATCTTTTATCAGTAGTGGCAACATGTCCTGCCTTTATTTAAGCCTTTTATTGGATTCCAGCTCTTCACTGCCTCCGTCTCCTCCTGTCTGCGCTCAGCCGAACGCCTTGTGTTGTCAGACACATGTTTACATCACACACGGCTACCCAAATTAATCTTACATCTCCTCTCACATTTCTTTTTTTTTAAAAAAAATTACTATAAAATTAAAACAATTGTGAAAATCAAACATTTTTAAAATTAGTGTGAATTAAAAAAAAAAAAATCAATTTTTCAATCTGTCATAATCTAAAGTAGAACTATAGGAGGAAAAAAAGAAACTGAGACTAACCTCTACTGACTATTTAATGCTGAAATTTAAATACCACTTAAATTCCACAAACATAAAACACAAAGAGCTTGTTAAGTCTCTAATAGACTGGATGTTCAAGTCTGTATTTTAGTGTTTTAATATTTTGACTTGACTTGATTTATTTTATATTAATTTTACACAGCTTGAATATATTGGAGACTTGAATTTGTGAAACCTAACAAAAATAAATCATTTTTAAAATGGCACAATAATAGTTAATATAAAACATAAAACATACATTCAGATGCAGTCTAGTCAGTGGCATTAATTTTCAGAATTAAGTATTGAGTAGTGATTAAATGTTGAAATTATATATTCAGTGCATGTAAGATTCAAATCCTCATTGCATTCCTTTGATGCCATAGAAAGAACCTGCGGAAAAGACTCCAGAACTCAACATGCATAAATACATTTTCAAAAAATGGATCCAAAAGAGAAGTGAGCCTGTGCAAACCTCAAACCTGAAGACAAGAAATTGATAAAAGTCCAATGAACCATTACGCCTTACAGCCGAGGATGTTGAGATGAAAGACGTTTTATAAACAGCTCCTCAGTCTGACCAAACCACTTTCAAACTGGTCAGTCAGAAGCAGTCGAAACTACATTATTCTATTAAAGAGAACTACTCTTCTGATTTAATTTTTAATAAGGACAATTTCACCTTCAAGTGAGCATAAAAACTTTTATGATATTGTGGAAATTAAATACACAAGTCTTGAGGAAATAGAAGGAAACCCAGCGCCTGATTGTGCTGCGACTTCACTACATTACAAATCAGCTTGTTTTTGCTCTGTCCTGGTGCTAAATATGAAACGTGCCAGTCAGTTCAGTTCCGACCTAGAAATCCTCATAAACTCATCTTGGTATTCATTAGCCTCGTGCATTGTTGCGGAGATCTGGCATTTTGCATATGCATTCATTTCTCCTTCTCTGAACTCTCCCTCTATCCTCTCCTCACCCTTCCTGTTTTTTCCCCCCACTCGAAAGAGTTAGTTTAGTCAGGGCGACATGCCTTTGGCACCGCTTGAAAATCAGGTTTCCCATTAAGCCCTGGAAAGTTGAATCTGGGGGCAGGATTGGGTGTGTGTGTGTGTGTGTATGTGTGTGGTGGCAGACTTTGTATTCTGGAGGTTCTTGGCAGGGAGAACCAGTTTAGTGCCAGTAGCCTTTGAGCTGCTGTGTAACATACTGCTGCTGTCAAACATGAACTACTCACATCTAGTAGAATTCAATGTATAATGTGAGACTAAACATGCCGTCTTTGCCGTCTTTGTCTTTGTATGACCACTTTTGGCAAAAATGGCTGAAAAAGTGTATCATCTGGAACATAAAAGTGATCGCTCGAATATTAGAATGCAGACTCCTTTCATATTATATTCATCATGTGTTATCTGTAGCTGTAATAATGCTGAATAGACATCATTTAGAAGGTAAATTCAGGCAAAGTAGCTCTTTATCTTCACACAGGAGGTGTGGGTGTTCAGATTTAACATTTCACCCTCTAGCAGTTCGAACCGATAAATGCTGTTATCAGTTGCTCCACGTCCAGGTTTTTAAATCTCTGCCGAGTTAAAATGACTGCAAGCGCTGGCAGTAGTAGATGATGCATTGTGAAATGACAGACAAGAGCGAGTCGTCCTCTCAATCCATCTCCCAGCTTTTCATTGCAATATTACGTCCCGGTTTATTGCATCGATTTTTGTTGCAGCTTAATCTTTCTGCCAGGTTGTGCCAAGTCTTCATGTTTTTGAGGTGTTCTTTGCTCCTTGTGTGCTTTCTACAATCCTCAAAGCAATCCCCTGTAACCTTTCCCCAAAATGCAAAATAAAGGTTACATCATTGCAACTCTTTGGGCGTTAATATACCTCCCATCTCGATACAGTGCTACTGTTTGCCGGACAGTTTGACTGTTCTTTTAGCAAAACAACTTTGAAAGTCACCTCTTGTCTTTTTTTCTTTTTTTTTCCTCTCTTATTTTCCTTCCGTTGGCTTTGGGCATCTGAACTTCTCATCACACTAAGCGTGCTGTCAAGTTGGATTAGTCCATGAAGTTAAACTTGTGGGTATTTTTTTTATTACAGGAAAGGCACTCTAGGCTTACATCTGACAAATAAACCTTGCTGAGTTGCAAGTTCAAAGTTTATCCATTTATTTTCCGCAGGGCCGTTTCGCCCCTCGATTATTTCTCCTGAGTCTAAAGTTTTTCTGCTGCAGCTTAACGATACACGTGTGGCATCATCAATGGCAAGGCAACAGAGAAAGAAGGCCAAGGAAAGAGTGGGGTGACTGGAAGGTCGGCTCCTGCCTTTGCCTTGACTGGGGGACTTTTCTATGAGGAGGGAAGAGAGAATAAGCAGGAAAAAAAAAACTCAAAACAACAACAACAAGGGAGCAGTTGTTTAACAAAATTAAGGAGATCTTGTGAATTTGCAGGGCCCATGGCACTGTTTGAGTTAGTGCTGGGAAAGTTATGCAATTAAATGCTTCAAGTTTTTGAGCTTTTTGGGGTTTTGGGGTCATATGCTTGGCAAACGCTGTACAATTCATTAATCTTGTATGTTGTGTGAACTCATACTACATGTTTTAATCACTCTCTCTGCATGGACAGTTTGGCATTCTATTTGATTAGCTTCACGTAAACATAAAATCCCTGACTGGTTCTATCTGTTGCCAACTGCAATAAAAGTTACCCTTTAAACTGAAAGTATGAACAAGACTAAAGCTTGATTTATACTTCTGCTTTAGGGGGAGATGCTCTGCCTGAAACAACTTTGTGCAAAGACTCTGAAGCAATGCCATGGACTACACTGTATCTGACTGGCTTCTCCTTTTAGTTGTAACTACATGTCGGAGCTCCGGTGGATACAGAAATACCATGTAGAAACAACAACTGTGATTGGCTCTGATGCTGGTAGAGACTGATCAGAGTGAATACAACATGAAGTATGTTGAGAAAAGGCTCAGTTATCTTCCCCTTTTCAGCAACTGACATCTAGCAGAGCCAACCCAGAGGGCTGTACTACGAAGCAAGTTCAACATATCCAGGCTTAACCCTAAACTCGCGATCAGAGATAAGTGGTATCACGACGGTAGTTATGAACTTTCTTTGTTAGCCCAAGCTTTATGCTTCAGGCTCTGTGCGCGTCCCCATGAAAGGGGGCATTTAACGCGTCATTTGACTCTTTTTCCGCACAATATTGACAGATTGCGTGCCACCTGCTTCAGTCAGGAGGATCAGGTCATTTTAACGGAGAGCTATGAAGAATATAAATACATTATCACAGCAAAAAGCAACACTGTTGCTGCAAATAAGGTGAGAGAGGAATGCTGGCAGAAAACTGCTGATTGTGTAAATTTGTTAATTAAAAAACTAATTCATAATTAGTTAAAATACTTATTATACTTATATTTTACCACTCAATGCTCTCTCTGCGCCTCCCACATCCAGAGTAGCTCTTAAACTTTAAACTTGATGCAGCAGATTTAAACATTATACTCAGGAAGTGCACTCAGGTCTGACTCTGTCCCATAATGAAGGATAAGTGGAAATCACTTTAGGTTTTGGCCAAATCAAAGTGAAATTAATATTATAGATTTGATATTATCTGTGATAAATACCAATTGACTAATACATTTTATTTTATTTTTTTGTTCAAAGTATTTCTTCATTAGTTTTTTTTTAAATTTTGAAATACAGTTTGATATATTGTAACAAAATCCCATCCCTTAGTAACCCTAACCTATTGCACCATTACACCACTACAAATTTAGAATATGACATATCAAATCAATGGTAAGTATGATAAAAGACTAATCAATTTTCTAATCGGTGTTCTAATAGCTGCAGTACCAGCAGTGTTAAACAGACTTGGCAGAAAATCAGGTAGTTAGTTAAAGGGCGGTGCTTTTTATTGCTGATTTAAGTTGAAACAAGGAACATAACCTGCTCCGTACAGGTTAAGTTTGCAGCATAAGTTACCATGGTGATGTAGCCAGGTTAAAAGAGAGCCACCTGCGTGACATTGAAAACCCTGGCTTTAGGCTCAACTTACCTCACTAACCCACTAATTTCGCTTTGTAGTACACCCCTCAGGTCAGTAACTGGAAGGGAGTCCAAAACAGGCAACCAAGTCCAGAGGGCAAGGCAGGCAGGTCAAAACCACAGGTGGCAGGTAAGCAGGCGGAAAACACAGAAAGAGGAAAAAAAGTGTTCAACATAACATAATTGATGATCTGGCAGGAAACGGTGTGTAAGCAACTGGGACTGAGATAATGAGTAGCAGGCGAAGATAATTGAGGAGTGGCAACAGGTGAGCAGGTGGGTGTGAGAACCAGGCAAGAAAGTCTGGTGGACAGGTGGAAAATGGCAAAACCAAGGGAAGAGAGAGTGTGGCAGGGATGGAGGCAGAATGGACAATATAAAAAATATATACAGGGCTGAGGGAGGAATTGTAACTAGTATAAATCCAGTTTAAAAGTCTACAACCATGCTAGCGGCTCTGTGAGGTTGTATCTAGGCACAGCAGTTCTCATAGTGATAATGTTAATATACTGATGTTTAGCAGATAATGTATTGTTCACCACTTTAGTTCAGTGTGTTAGCATGCTAACGTTTGCTAATTAGCACTAAATACAAAGTACAACTGAGGCTGATGGGAATGTCATTAGTTTTGTAAATATTTAGTCACAAACCAAAGTATTGGAAAAAGTAAAATTTAACCCAATGATGGCGCTAGATAAAAAGTATGGCCAAAGTTATTACAATTTGTCCTGAGCACAACATGAATGTCCTCTGGGCACCATGGATATCCACAAAATCTCCTATCAATCCAATAGTTGTCAAGACATTTCAGTCTGGGTCAGAGTGATGGACAGACAGACCAATATTATCATTTCAGAGAATCACTGAGTGACCAAAAGGGACGAAAATGGACCTGCAGATGGCTGACAAGATGCAAACATTATGATTTGTTAGTTTTGCATTGAAGTTAAATTTTAGTTAGCTACATCATGCTATGACATCTAATTGTCCAACAACCAGATTGCTAGTTGTTCGATCAATCAACTGTCTCTACCTTCCTCAAACTGAACATCAAAAGTCTGGCTCCATTCTAAAATTAGTAGGGGTTCAAATCTGGCTTAATCTCAACATTGTCTGCCCAGGTTTAGCTGTTGTGTACCTTTTAGGCCACAAGGGGGCATTGGACCCTAACAGGTTGTGCTAGTGGAGCTTTTATTAATGTCGGACAAGGTTTTGGATTAAAGGAAGCAGTACATACCAGTGTAGACACACTGCTTAAAAAATAATTTAAAAAGACACATTACAAATGTTTTGTTTGCTCACTTTTGGCTAGCTCTAGTTTGAGTCTAACATACCCAAACTCTACCAGACCTTCTACTGTACTCAAGCTCCCATCTCCCCTTCAGTTTTTCCTCCACTTCCTGTTATCTCTGCCGAACTTTTTCTCTCCTTCCTCTTTCTGTGTGACTCCTATCTCCTCACCTCCAACCACATACGTCTTCTTCCCCCTTCTCTGATTCAGCACTGTCCCCTTGGCTGTGTCGCAGGAAGACGAGTTTATTATCATCATTATCACCATGTTAATTCCAGAGCCTTATCTTCCTAAATAAAGTGTGTGGTTTTGTCTCTTTGTGCTGACATCCCCAGGCTGCATTTGAATGTAGCTTATTTCAATCTTGCTCCACTTAGTATTGAAATGAACCAGTTTTTGGGGACTAGCACTATAGCGTAGCTTGCATCAGCTCTGTGCAAGCTAATAGGGGTATCAGCAGTTGCCTGCATCGGAGAACATCAAAGCGAGCAATTCCCTCTGAACACAGAATCTGAGTGCACACAGCGGGCACACATGCAGAAACACACACTCAGGCATGCACATACACACACGCACAGACGGGTGCATACAGCGGGCATGAGGGAAGGGGTAGCTTCTTGTTTTCACACAGCATTTCCATATATGTTAATAGCATTCTTGTTATTGTGCAGAAACAGCCGGTGGTGTGATGAAGTGATGAGCTGTCCTGGCTGCAGGGAAGAGGACAGGCAGGGTTAGAAAACAGCACAGACTGTTAAAAGTTGTTTTTTCAGACATTGATTTTGCTCCAAAACACACAGACTGTACACACACATACACACACACAATTGATTTCCCGCCATTGTCAGTGTTAATGCTGATATGAATGATGTGTTTGATGTGGAGCACGTTGAGGCGAATCATTGATGTGTCTGCTAACACCACATGATTACCCTGTGAACGGCTTCATTTGATGCCGCTTCTGAAAAACCTGCATGGGAACTGGGTCATGAAATTTCAGACGTTCAAACAATCATACTCCAAAGCTAGATGAATGGGGTTTGTTTGGAACAAGCAAAGCTTTTGACCGGTTAACTGATGTACTATCATGTGTGACTGGAGCAATCGCTGCTCCTTTATCTGCACTCTGCTGTGACAAACAAAACACATTAGGCCTATCAAAGTACTGTAATCATATTTGGTGAAGGCGCTTTTTTTTCTCCATTTGTTGTATAATTTGATTTGCTCGGTGAGTGGCCACAGAGTAGTGCTCATTATCATCTGAATAATTCATAATGAATTATGTTTGTAATTTCTGCCTGGCCATCAGATCTCTTTGATGTCATGGAACAAATGTAGTGAACAGATATAGGTTAATTTCTTTTAAATGTATATTTTTCTAAGAGTAATGACCCTGTCTCATCATTACAGAATTTTTTTTATAGAAAGAATTTAAATAAAGGCTGCCTGAAGATGGCCAAAGCTTGGTAAGTAGGTGTTGGACTTTGTCTGAGATTTTAAAGGGCAGAATTTTTAGGCACAGTAGACATTTGGAGGGTTCAGTCTGTTTTCCATCTCTGCTCTTTGCTCACCGTAGTTCTGTAGTCTTCCATCCTCATAATTAAATGACAGTATAGGTCTAAAATTCAGCCAGCAAAAAACAACCTATAGTTATGTTTACAGCCATGCTGCTCTCCAAAACCGTTACAAATCACTATGAAAAAATAATGATGTTTTATGGTGTGACAATGCTGTGGTTAAGGTCTGGTTATGTTTAGGCACAAAAAACACTTAGGGTTAGGGTTAAAATGATCAGTTGAGATGTGCTTTATACTTTATGTTATGCAACCTTCTTCATCATGGCAACAGTAAACACCAGTAATGTGAAATGAACAGTGGTCTCCTGCAGCAAAATCCACTCAACCTGCCTTATTGAACATCTGAACTGCATCACTTCCCCAGGTCATAATTACTATGGCTGCTAGATGGTGTAAACATTAACTATAGGTTGTTTTTGCCAGCTGAAATTTAGATCTATACTGTCGTTTTTCTTGTGAGGATGCGTTGCCTTTGTCAGGCTGTGATCTCCCAGCTCAGTATCCTAATTAGATTCATATTGGGCAATTTTTCATTGTACTGTAGGATTTACATTCAATGCTAGTGTCAGTTGCATTACAGGAAGTTGTGGGCTCTTTATGTAGCAAGGTAGAATGTACAGGGATGGAAGTCGGGGTGGTGAATGGGCTTGATCTTAATGCAGGAGCAAGGAGTTTGTGTCCCCTTACAGACCAACATTACCATCATCTTTCCTTAACTTTAACCACACCGTAGTTGCAGACTGATGGATAAAAGTATAATTCGATTATATTAAATACATCTTGTCAGCACTGAATGTGAAAAAAACACTGTAGTTGAATATAATTTTTGGCTTTGCAGAATAAAATATAATATCAACGTTCTTTGCGCCAATAGCGTTGGACCAGCATAAACTGAGGCCAAGTGTGAAATAAATGAGTTTAGAACCCACAGGTCTGGTGTTGTGGTTCTCTGTTCAGCTCACTCCAACTTGGTTGTAATCGGCAAGCAAAAGAGGATCTTGTGGAATTGCTCACAAGTAACTGACAGGTTGACAGATAAAGTGACTCAATTCAAAAGCTGAAACTGAAAACCCTGCTTATCTGCATATGTTTAAATCCCAACTAATAACTATAAGCTTTGGATAATAAATAACACCAGATGCAGAGGAAGACATGACTTTCAGTGAATCTATATAGAGTCTTTCTAGTGTGTTTGGAAAACTTTTTGAGTAGAATGGCCGCTCTAGTTGAGGTTGTTTAAGCATCTGATCAAGATGTCATCCAGATATCTCTCTGTGAAGGTATTACAGGCTGATTGGGAGGAACAAACAGAACAAGCTGGAGGGATCAGACCATAGGATCAGACTGTAAACTCCAGCTGACTCCAGAACACCGTGAGAACCCTCAGGAGGAGCTGGAGGCTGTGGCTGGGGAGACATGTAGCCTACACTGATTAGTCTGCTGCTACTGCGACCTGCAAAAATGGATGGATGGATGAACAGAAACAAACCTAACAAGCTAAAATCTTCATAATCAAAATTAAATTGTCTCTTGCTCAAACATGAACTCTCTGTCCAATAGGGGTGTAACGGTATGTGTATTCATCCCAAATTGTCACGGTATGGACAGTAGGAGTTCCACCTGGAACGGTTTGGCAGCGCACCACTTAGCTGTAGTTATGCTAGCTGCTTTAGCCAAGGTGGCCTGGTTACCCTGGTTACCCTGTAGCGTCGCTGCCATCAGAAGGACATACGAGAGACCCATAACACTGACCAAGTGCAACACTATCATTAAAATATGCTCTGTTATCTCCACAGCGAAACAATACCACGTCTCCCCATCCCCCTCCTCTCTGTGTGATGGTCAGCTTTTCACTCCGCCTTTGAGTGAAGCCTTGCAGCCAATTTTTCCCAGTGGCCACTCGCGGTATTGCAGCGAAAAATCCCCCTGCGGCCCAAAAAGGATATTCCCCATAGACCACCATTATAAAAGAGACGCCTGTAAAACTGTTGACAGGACCCCTCGAACTGCAAACAACGTCAATTATGACTTTTTCTATCATGAACTTTTGATCCATGGAGGTTTTATGTTTGTAAAACTTTCCTCGAGCCAAGAAAAGCAATTTAAAAATCCGTGATGTCATCACAATGTAAATTCTATGGGCTGAGCGGGAGCTCGTGGGCGAGGCCAGCGGGGAAAACACTACTGCATATATTCAGTGGGCCGCACAAAGCAGAAGCTAACTTGGAAACTAGAAACTTTTTTTGGCGTATGCACCAGGTGAGCAATTCCTATAGGACTGAATGGGCGGCATTTTTAGTCCAGTATCCAGCTCTTATAATACATCCATGCTATAAACACATCTGATTTCTGACGTGGTCAGACAGCATGTCGTAAGAACCAGTTCTGAGATAGAAAAATGTAGTTTAAGAATAGTGCAGTAAGAGTAGTGGTTTGGTCCCTCTGACTGATATATTATTACATATGCCATCATTAGATTATTAATAAAGTGTGTAAGCAGCGTGTTACTGTTGTAGCTGGTGGAGGTGGAGCTAGTTTCAACTACTTTATATACAGTTAGACCATAAATCATCATAAAACAGCTGTCAGCACGTGTCCTGACTCCTTGCAGAAAACAGAAAGGTTGTTTTCCTTTTCAACCGCAGCACAACTGAACCGTTTCAGTAATAGTTTTGGCCAATGAGTCGTTGTTGGATGTTTACATTTTTCAAAATAAAGGACCAAAATATTATTTTCTACCTTTTTTTTCTGCTGTACCGAAAACATACCGAACCATGAATTTTGTGTACCATTACATCCCTATTGTCCATTACTTTCTAACATTTCTAATACATAGCTACTCTGCAACCTCTGAGGAAAATTATGATTTCATCCACCACTTCTTAATCATTCCATCAGTATAGCGTCTGTTTCATGAATATCAAAGTTCTGAAACTGCCCTTCTTGAGATGCCAAAGATCTTTTGATGAGCGCAGATCTTCACATCTTCTCCTTATGGCTACATGACTTGAGCACAACCCAAACACAACTCAGCAGGCGTCTTTTAAAGATCCTCTCCAGACATATATTAAGAATGAAGATGTTATGAAGATACTCTGCTTGGAACAATAATGTGTGTCTGATATGGTTTTTCCACAAAAAAGTATAATTACCACTTTAAAATCCTTAAAAAGACATCTACTCCTTCTCGCTCATTAAAAAGTCCAGAACCTATGAATATGCAAATATATTCATGTCGGCATGCAGCAGTGCAGTGGTTTCTCTGGATCCCAGTTATGGTGTAAAGAGTGTTAGGGACTCTTCTCTTAATGTGAGTAAGTGTACAGATAGTACGACCAGTGCAACTAGGCCAAGAAGGTACAGCCCAACCGAACTTCTGAACATTATCGACAACTCGCCCGCCTCACTTGCACCGGGCTTAGAGCAGCACTCAGCAGACTGCAGCTCCTTAGGACACAACGCCCTGCGGCAGTGGACTGCTGTAGTAGACTACAACGGCTCAGAGGCAAGAGGAAGTGGTGTGCATGGAAGCAGAGGAGGGCTTAGCGGGCTGGTCTGTTAGCCAAGCTAAAAGCTAATGCGACCAGACCAGCCATTCCATCGCTCTTTCTGGTCAACGTTCGCTCAATGGATAATCAAATGCATCTGATCCAACTAAGACTGAGTGTTCATCGGGAGATGAGGAACTGCTATTTTTCTCCTGATGTAAACTTGGATAAATAGCAATATGCCAGACTTGTGCAGATTGGAATCAACTGCCGGGTAAAACCCAAGGAGGTAGACTTTGCATATAATTATCTTTTATTATAAATGATTGGTTCCTTAGATTTGTGAGGTATGAAATCCTGCCTGACTGAATCCGTGTTTTTGATTGTATTTTGTACACTGCAGTTTAAAAGCGGTAATGCTCAGTCAGGGTATGTCTTGTAGCATATGAAAAACACCACATGAACAAGGTTAAAAACTTGATTTTCATTGGAGGGAGTCTTTAAAAAACTTATTTAGAAATTGGGCTATTATCTCTGGGACTGTCAAGAGTTCAGACTGTGTTAGAGACTCTGTTTCTTCTGTTTTGATTATCCATATTGACTGGTGTGCATCAAAGCTCAATTCAAGGCCGATATGGTTAAAGCAAGTTAAAAACTGAATATAATATAAACGAAATAATAAGAGAAGGATAGATAGATGAATTATCCAATATAACAACAAGAGTCAAACAAGTCTGACATGTTTGTGACAATCTTGATGTCAATTTAATGACTTCATGATTAGAGGTGGCCAGTAAGTGAACTTGTATTTCAGCCTGCCAGGCATCTTGGTGTTTGAAATACTGTCCAGCAGCTGACTAAAATCTTTATGTCAATATAATGACTAAATGCGATTCATTCTGAGCAAACACATGAATAATTGCAGCTTTAAATCTGTTACCATGTGGCAAACATTTACACAGCGATTATTATTCATTCGTCTGCATACATACATTATTTGGTAAACACTTAGGCTGACACTTAGAGACACAAGGGTGTACAAAGCTGATTTTCAGTGTGGGGAAAAGCTGTCATGGCTGTGAATGACAGATTTAACAGATTCTTTTATCTTTTTTTACTCTTTGGAAATAACACCATGAACTGACCGCATCTACACCCCCAACACAGTAACAAAATCCAAAGGACTCAGCACTATGTTGATTCTTAAGTTTACGTATGTATTTCATTTAAATTTATTTATTTATATTTATTTTGTCAGCCTCTGTGTACTTCATGAATAATATATGTCTTATTTTCAGAGCAGCACCATTAAGTTATGAATATATGCACAATATAATAGTGTTTGTGTAAAATGGTGCATAGAAAACATATTTTCAGATCCACAGTCTGCGACAGTTTTTGAAACTGTGAACTCAGTTTCTCCTGTTACGTGGTGGATGTTACACCAAATAAACTTTTGTCTGTTTTTTTATTTTTCTTTCTATTGATACTTGATATTCCTATTCTTGTAATTTCTCACATTTATAACATAGTGACACTGATGCACCTTTTTGTACAGTACAGAGAGGTGGTGGTCACGTGAGCTATAGAGTGAATGAAGAGAGTGAGCAGCACTGGCAACAGAAAAGCAATGAATCAGAGTAATAAAACGTTATTTTCTGATTGTTTCATGGCAGTTACATTCTAAAGCACAAATAAACACGCCCACACCACCACACAATCCTGCGGGAAGATGCTGCATTGACGGATTTTGTGTGAATACAGAGCTTCATCCTGTCCGGTGTGGCCTCTCTACTCTGCGTGTATGTAGCTCAGCCTGGCCCTCAGTCAAGCAGACACACAGACCTGCAGCTCTTTATACTCCACAGAGACAGAGAGCAGAGTGAAGCAGAGGAGACAGAGACTGCGATGTCACTGGGTCGCTACGCTACAAGTCCTGACCAAGCAGGTAGCTCCTGGTCTGAAAAGTGAAGCCAATGCGGAACTGCTTAAGACCTGCATTCTTTTTAATGGCCAGCAGGGGGCGACTCCACTGGTCATACAAGAAGTCAGATTTTCAATGAGGAAATTACCTTACTTCTCACTTGATTTATTGATTTATTACCTCAGTAAACACTATCCTAATGAGTTTAGGATGTGGCAGCATTGTGATTGACAACTCACTACCACAGCAACAACGTTGATAACGTAACATAACCACAGCGTAACCCCAGTTACACAGAGTATAGGCGTAGCTGCTGCTATTTCACAGTGTTTTCAGTTCATGAGAGGTAACTGTGACATTTTGGTCGCCTAAAAAAGTTCAGTGCTTGGTTGTACTAAAAGACCCTCTAAAGGTTCAGTTTTTCCAGTAAGTACCTCAGAGCCACCAGGTTGTCCCATCAAAAATGTCTTCATGTTGACTAAAACTGGTATAATTAATTAAATTTTACAAACCGCTTGATACACAGTAAATGAAACTGCCTGTGAATGAATGTGTAGGATCCTGCCAAAAAGGAACATACAGGCTGAGTCAATATATATAGATATAAATACCTACCTCATCCAACTTATCAGACTTCCGCTTAGATTGAGTTGACACTTTCACTTGTTAGTGCAAGAAACACTGCAGTAATCTGGTTACTGTAAATCCACTTTTACACATATGGAGCAGGTCAGTAATGAGATTTCTCCTCTAATCCTGACTTTATTTTGGAACCATGAAATATAGATTTACACGGACAGTGCAGTGAGAGGACAGGCTTTATGTGAGAGCATGCTGTTTTTCCTTACAACGTGAATGTGACTGAATTTTACAACCATCTAATTTAGACTTCTAGAGGCTCCTTGGTATTAGTTTCTGTGTCAGTCTGTGCTTGAATTAAATAATTGTGAATGCAAGGTTACGTACTGCTACATGTAATGATCCTTCCTTTCATCCTGTTGCTCTGCTGTCACGGCGGTACATTCTCTGTCTGAAGTCTTTGTTAGGTACTTGCTCACATGTAAAGAGCAGATTAGACATCCCAGTTATACATGGCCAAAAAACTGCTTTCTCCAGGAGAAATCCAGCTGAGGGAATACTGTTTATTAATACTCTACTCTGATTGTGGAAACCGGGTTTCTCATTTACATGAGACCAAAGAAATCTACAGAAAGTAAGCTAAATGCATGTAAACACACTGACTGGTAATTTAATTCAAACATGACCCCTGATCAGGTGCTTTTGTTTCTGGGAGGAGCTCTCTGACACATTTGCAAAAGTCATATTTATTTTCTGGCTATTTTCCAACCAGTCATTAGTTTACTGCACAAAATACAAGGCTTCTGTGTTACTGCTCTTTTTGAGAAGGCAGGATGGCCTCACACTGAACTGAGGGTTTAGGCTTATTCAACAGAGAGTTTCCCTCTCCTCTTATAGCATATTAATCACATTTTGTGTAGAACAGTGGCAGGTCAATCCAATAAAATCCAGTTGGTAATGAATTTGCTCACCGTTTTCCCCATTCTGTCAAACAAAAGTGGTTAGGAATAATGGAGCTGAAAGATATTTTTTGTTTTGTTTAGCGAAAAGTCCCAATACAGCAGTGTAAAAATGATAAAGAACAAAACTAAAACTACCCATATAGCACCAAGCAGAGTGAACTGACAAGGCAATCCCTTGTGACTGCTTCTTGTTCAGCCTTCACCGATTGTTTACTTGATGAAATATACTGGTGGAATTACAACACTACAAGCTATACACATGCATTGTTCCAAGGTTGTTCACAAAGACTTCATTATGACTGTGCAGAGATTTACACAGATTTGAAAGCTTGTTAATGAATTTTTATTCTTGCTTCTTTACGATAGAAACAAACTTGACAATTAGTGCTCGAGTGTTTAAATCCATCTGCATTGTCTGCCGCTGCCTCATGTTGTGGACCTGCTGTGAGGCGATAAGAAACAGCAAAAACACTCTTGTCGTGATCGGCTTTGCGCTCCGTTCACAGTCAACCACGGGACATCGAGGGGGACATGAGGACACAGACGCAGCCGAAGCTCGGAGGGTTCCTGATTGCAGATACGAAGCGCTATCACCGCTTCTCTCAGAGAAGTCAATCAGGGGACAGTGTAGATGGTCGTCAGCGATGAGGGGGAGTTGGCATCATCATGGGGACGGGGCTGCGGCTGATAATTGGGCGTGGGACTCGGTGGCAACAAAGCAACACGGCCTTAGTAATGAGATTAATGATGTTGTGTTAGGTCTTGTTTCACCAAGGAGAGGATTATCTCCTAACAGCCCTCCTAAGGTGAAGGAAAGGACAATTACTCAGACACAGATTCATCAGGCCCATTCCCTATTCAGACTGAGCTCAAAATGATGTTTCAGAGCTGGGTCAGGGCTCATTCCCACAGAAGAAAAAAGCAATTTACTCAAAAACTCAACAACGAGCATTAAGGAAGTCAAAGTCAATTGTTTTCAACCTGAGTCTCGCAGAGTGAGCGTTATGGCACTACAAAGTTCAGATCGACTCCTGATCTAACACCTCAGGGTGAATATAAATATGCTTGTTGTATGTGACCAACCAGAGTGAGTAATGATGGTTTTCTTTGTCAAAGACGATTCTTAAATGAATTTTCTTGAGCTCTGCCCTCTCTGAGCACAGGGCAAATATTCATTACAAATGATCTTTGGACCATGTGAGGTGATTGCTCCAATGATGCACCACTCCTCATCAAATCTCTCTCCAAGGTCTGACAGACAGACACATTCAGAATGTTTTTCATTTTCATCAGGACGGATCCATAGATAATACCATGCAGGGAGGTTGAGTGCATCAGGATGTGAGTGCAGTTTATTTAAGGCACCCCTTGTGTTTTTTGGTAAACAGATATTATTTTTTCACCATAGGGAGCCAAAGTCCCAACATCTTTTTAAGCTAGATTCTGCTCCAATCGTCTCATTGAAACAATATATTTTTTCATTGAGGGGTTTCCATTAGCCTGTCTGAAAGGCTGAAACGTGTTTTCTATCTGGATATTCTAGGCTAAATTATTATTCTAACTAAAATTTGCATTTCATGAATAACCAGACTTTTTTTGGCTCCTCATCAGTAGAGGAAAAAAGCTAAATAACACACAGAAAGTTTTTAATAGCTAACCTGTTAGCAAACAATTGTCCACTTACTCATGTAGTAGACACAGAGCAACATGAGCATTTGTTTTAGCATTCATTCAGGGAGGTGTTTCTGTCCACCTAACAAATTCACTCTCCTTTTAGCTCAGTCTGCAACTCCTGAGAAAAACATGTAGCTTGTTAGCTGCTATATGTTTGACTGTCTTTAGTTAACCGCCGCTGTTTGGTGCTGAGCTGGTAGTGTAGAGTGGGTTTACCAGGGCATTTTGTGGGTCTTTTTGAGCTGCCCGCTGCTTAGAAACAAGGTCGAGCAGAGTGGAATTTGCAGACCTGAAACCAAAACAATGAGCTACCGTACTGACCCAAATGTAAAACAACATTTTTCTTGAATATTAAATTTGAAAAGTTGGAAGTCATATTATATTTGAGAACTAGATAATTATGTGTTCACAACATCAGATATTCTTTTTGAATAGAGAGTGTTACATCATGTGTTGTCTATAGGTTGTTTGTAGCCTTAATGTTACTAGGCTAGCAGATGTTCAGTAAGCCCACTTTAACCTACTGTATTGGAGTTTTTGACAGCTCGTGTTTTGCTGCGTTGGCACAAATAAATTCCTGCTTCTCCTGATGTATTAAGGCTGTATTCAGGACAAATCAGGCAGTGCAGCAAAAACACCAGTCCTCCCATTCATTTTAAAGGAGGTAGTGCATTTAGGCTGCAGGGGTTTCGACCACTGTGGCGCCGGACTGGTCTGCGGTGAGAAAGTTGATCAAGAGTCAACTTTTGGAGACACACATCCCAATGTCACGCTGCGGTGGCCAATCACAGCCGGCGATCAGACTGATCAGAGCTGTAAAACCCTGCCATGAGGGAGTACAAAGACGTTGCTAGGAGGAGGGAGGACATTTCTCTTCATTTGATAACGTTAAAAGTAAAGTTAGACTTTTCTTCCCGACTCATTTTAAGACGAGAGAGAGAGAGAGAGAGCAGCTGTGGTTGAGTGAGGAAGAGAGTGAATGAATAGAGGGAGTGGTGGTAGTGAGAAAGCTGGTAAATCAGATCAATAAAACGTTATTTGCTGATTGTTTCACAGTGGTTATGTTCTAGAGCACAAACACACCCACACCCCCCACACACCTCCACTCAACCCTGCAGCGGTGCAGCGCACTGCCTGATTTATTCTGAATACAGACTAATACTGCATAAACAGGCCGAGGACAGAATCATCTGTCAGGCAGCAAAAACATACTGGTGTCACAGAATGTCACGGTGAGGAGCTCAAACAGACTGAAACATGATAACTCATTCTGACTGCTTCAGGAGCCTGACAGGAGAGAGTGTGAGTATGTGACCACAAATGTGGGATTTACGTTCTGCTTTAATGGAAGTATTTCATGTTTCACCTTTATATGAGGAAAAAGGCTTCAAAGATGAGCACTCTCTGTGAGTATCTTGGGGAAACTTTCCCAGCAGGTTTAGCCTCAAGGTGTTTCGGATCTTCAAAAAAGGCTAAGAAAAAATAGAGGGTGGATCATCTTATATTCAGGCCTATAATAAATGTTGAGGGAACTGCACAATCGGATGATAATTCTCTGTTCTCTGTGGGTTTGTCACTCGAGTGGTACCTTTCACATTATGTGTAGTTATGTGATCCACTGTTAACATGGAATTTTCGATTAGTGCGACTTTAAATCAACATGAAACAACATTTGTATTTGCATTCAACGACTACATTTCCCATGAGGTTTAGAGTGTGAGTAAGAACTGAAAGCTAGTGGAACTGAAGTGTGGTGGGAATTCGGTGGGAATTTATAAACAGGCGTAAAATCACTGTTGCAGTCACACACAGACAAACGTTCCTTTATTGTGTATTTATGGACAGTTTGCACATTTATGATTTATCATTAGCAATAAGGATGATTCATCAACTGTAATAAAACCTCTCAGATTTGTATTATTTGGAAAACAAATGAGCATGAATAAATAATAAAATGTGAATAAATCCGGTTGTTGTTTTTTTTTTTCTCTTCCTTCCAGTGACTGAACTTGCTGTATACATTATAAATCAATTCATCTAGCAAAAACATATCCTAACTTTATAAAATATGGGTTTTTCAGTTCAAGTCCAGTGTCTTCAAAAGCATCCTAAAAGAAAAAAAGAAATCGTTTGAAACCTGTAGTGAAATGTCACTATAATACATATTCAAGAAATATCATGAGGTTCTTCTCTAATAAAAACTGACATCAACCATCGAGAGGAAAACCTACCAAGGTGAACAAGAAAAGACATTCTCTTGATGGCACGGAGAGGGATAAATTAGGGCTGATCATGTCGTTTTGAGAGCATTTAGATATAAACATTCTACTTACATGTTCGTCTTCACCTTTTCATCAACACTGAGGCAAACAGTGTAATCACATTTAATCAGAAGTAACACTTTATTTTACAGTCTGCGTAGCTTATGTGTACTATGTTCCCAGCATTCACAATAAAAATGTGTTCGGATATGTCCTCAGAATTATTGCACTGAATTGTATTAGCGCTGATGTTGATCCCAAAAGTGAGATCCACTGAATTAAATAACTTCTGTACCATTTTGTTCATAAATGTCAAGAGAATAAGAGGGCTTTCAGATGCAACACACCCCTCCCAGCAAAATATTATTCAGAAGATATTGAAACTTTTGGGTATGTTGGACGATCAACCCTAATATATGTCTAATTTTGGTTGAAAGCTAAAAAGATGCACAACACATTAATATTGGATTAGTATTTAGGAATTTTAAGGATTAATATTTAAGGGATTATTTAAGGAAATATAAAAATGTTGTTGAAAATTGCCCAGGTTTGGCGTATAGGCTAAATCAGGCTCCACTCAAGGATATTTTTGTTTTTTGGGCTTAATGATGACGTCATCGGACAGACTAGGATTTGTCTGTCTGCTAAAACCAGTTCAACACTGGGTGCTTGGCAGGCCACTGGAAGCCATGTTGGAGACCTTGACAATCATTGTAGACGGGTGTCCTAAACGTTTCAACAGAATTCAGCAGACATATACATTTTGTGCTGCCTTTTTCTACTGATATTTTTTTCACAAACACATTTGAGTCATTTTATATTTAGATATTATCAGCAACAGTTAGCTAACAAATCAGTATCTCACTCTAGTTGTACACCAGATAATGTACAAGCTAGAGTTACTGTAGCATCTAGTGGTCAATGGAAATTAAAACCAGCTGCTTTGCTTAAATGAGCCTGCTGCCAGCTACCTATTGTAGCTTACAAACAGCACTAAAAAAGCAAATGCTAAGGTTAACTGATGTTAATTTTGGCCATTAATACATTTCCAATATTTGGGATTTTCCAAATGCATTTCAAAAATCATTTTAAGCCAAATGATAATGTATGTCTATATATGTAATCAAGGAAAAGCATGTAGCCTGACACGCCTTGAGAAATATATATAGTAATATATTAAATAATATATTTGAAATAGATTCTTAGGTAGTTTAAAATATATATCATTTTAAACTGCTTAAAATAGTTTAAAATAATATATTTTAGATTTGCAACAGTTGCAATAAATTTCAAATATACTTTCTATATATTTAAAATATCAGTGCATTTGGAAAACATTTGAAATAGAGGCAAATGTATGAAGTGACCGATATATAATTTCATATATATATAGTTTTCTAATTTGCTGTCACAGTGAAGACTACTTTGTAAAGGAATCTTGATGAGACACTTTGGCTTCTAATACTAATATTTCCAAATATCTCTTTTTCTTCTTGGTTGTTACTGCATATGAATAATTATCTATGTTATATTTTTAAACAGTTAATTTTGTAACGGACCAACATTGCAGCTCACGTTATGGCTGCGAGGAGATTTGTGACACAACTTCAAAGCCTCTACAACACAGAGAGATTGTAGAATAAAGTGCACTGTAACTGAATCATACACGTCTTCCAAGTACAGTAGTTGTGCGCCGGGCAGCTTCAAACTGGGCAGAGGGCTCTAGGGCTCTCCTGGGGTCATTCATCAAGGTTGGACGGCGGAGAAATGTGCCTGTTGTTGGTATTAATAGCCTGGGGTGAAATAGGTCTTCTCCACTGTGGAGATGATCTGGCAACTCGGGTTAGCCCTATCTCACTTTTCTCCACTTTTTCTGACTCAAGCGTCATTCTGTGCCTCATCCTATTCCAGCTGTTGAGAGGCAGTGAGTGTCAGAACAGAACATTTGAACACACCCCCACCCCCACACTCTACATTACTCCATATACTCTTACTATTGTCCGGTTCAGTAAATCATATTACTCTGATAAATTCATGATTGATAAATTATCTTCTCTTTGTAGACAATAAAATTAAAATAATTTGTGGTAATTAAGGCAGTCTTTCCATTTATAAACAAGACATTTAAACTCAGAAAATGTAATCGGAAAGGAAAAAAAAATGAAAGGTTGGACTTGTCCCATAGAAGTCATGTTTACTTGCTCCATAGTTAAAACCTTTCACGTTTTGTTCTTCAGTCTCTCAAGGAAAAAGTCTTGTAAAGTTCCCGCATATCTTCTTCTCCCATTTATCTGATCATCTTGTTTCCCGTGGAGTTCCTCTAGACCTTATAGAAACCTGGGTTTCTAGATTTCAGCAGACAGAAACCTCAGCGTTGGAGTTATACATGCACTGATGGCACACTCTTGTTCAGGACCTGTGCTCTCATCAGCTGGACACTGGTCATGATCTTCTTCTGGTGGCCCATCAGCGTCACTCCGAGCCTCTGGATATCCCTGCATGACACAAAAAATGTACACAGAGCGTTCCATGACAGTCATAATGCTGATGACTTACATTGTAGGGAAAATAAAGAGGCTTTTTTTAGGCATGAATAATGTTCACATTTAAAAAGTTTTGTTGGAACATACAGTAAATTCATCTGCTATTTGAATGAATTGTATTCGACACAGGCCTGTATTCATAATTTATTCATTGTGTTAATTAATAAGATATCTACCTGTTGTCTATCTGCTACCCTTTTACCTTGCTTTTGATGCTGTCCGCTGTTAATTGATACTCAAAACTTCCTTTATCTGTTGTCTTGACAAATTCTGGACATTGTTTCCTCAGCATTAAATCCATCAGTCAACTTTCTACTTTCTACTTTGCCATTCTTTCAATCAGTGTTGAATGACACACAGCAGCTATCCTGCACAGATATTCCTTCATTCCAAGACAGAAAGGGTGTAATCCCTCCCTTCCCTGATAGGCCTTTTAATGTGAAATACATAACTGCAGTAAGTGTTGAGCTTCACTGACAGAAGCTTAACACCGATCAAAAAAACAGCAAAGCAGAAACGGTTGGAATTAATAAGTGAATGTGAACAGTAATTCTGTTAAAAAAGAGAAACTCAGAGTAACAGATTGGTGAGTATGACATGATGTTGTTACCATGTGAGCATGTTTGTGATCAGCACAAATTATTGTGCTGATTATTATTTACCATTATTTGAAACTATGTCATTATTTGGATACATTGTTTAACATAGTATGAACTATCTAAAGCTTCAGCCAAGAATTATCTGTAACTGAAATCCCTCCACACAACTCACAATGTGTTGGAAATATATTTAACTTTTACACTGTGCTTCTCGAAGGCCGGATGGAAAAGAAACTCCTGGCACAGATATAAAGGTACTATAGGAGGGTTTATTATGTTTATGACTGAGCTCAATGGAGGAAATGCAGTAGACAGAACTGTGGAGGTGTTAATTAATAGAGCAAATGAGTGGTGCTGAAATGACTGGCCAAACTGATTTTAGCTTGATTGGCTGAGATTTATTGGGAGCTTTTTTACAGTATGCAGAAACTAAATTTCAAAGTGTCAATCAAACAGTCAGACAGTACAGACTGAAGTTATTTTTCAGCCTGCAGGGTCTTTAAGCTACAAATATCACACAGAGTTGGTGGAGCCCAGCAGCTAACAGCTCAGCATCACCTCTGAGTTGTTATAACTCTCCATCATGGTCAGTACATACCCTTGGTTCATGCCTATGACGTGACCCAGAGTGTGGTACCCCCCTGCTGCAAAGCGGTCCTTGTAGCGGCCCATCTTTATGGTGTCCAGCCACTCGTCTACTGAGTTACAGCTACTGAAGTCGGGAATAGCTCTGTCCATCAGCGGAGGACTGTTTAAACTGCGACCGAGTGAGAGAGACAGATGGCCATAGATAGACATAGAGAGAGAGAGAGAGAGAGAGAGAGAGAGAGAGAGAGGAAGATGAATGGCAAGACAAAAAGATTAGTTGGAGGGAGTACGAAAACGAGAAGAGTCAAAAAGTGAGCGAGAAGGAGAAGGGTTGGGGGGGGGAAGGAGTCGAGGGAGGTGGGGGGCTTTGAAATGTGCAAGTAACCGAGGCAGAAAATCAATAGAAGTTAAAATGATAGAGAAGAGGTGGCGGCTGTGGTTGCAGGATGACTGCTTTGGGTAGATTAATACAGGGAGAAATCCTTTACACTCCTCCTCTGCCTCTTCCTCTACCTGCCGTTTCCCTCACTACACACACACACACACACACACACACACACACACACACACACACACAGATGCACAGACGTGCAGTGCCGCGCACCACTGACTTCGGAAGACCTGGGATCTGAACTAAGCAATTTACACAGGTCCAGCTTCAGCTGGGTGTCCTCTCAAACCTGGTCCCAGATTCACCGCGGATCAATGTCAATATCATAGCGAGGCTTTTACTTAATGCACAGCGCGTCTGTCAGAGATGAGCTTATTGGAAAGCGAACACGACCGCTCGCTTCATCTGCCAAAGAACTTTGAGTGAAACTTTAGGCTGCAACTTTATCCCACTGCGCTCATGTTTGATAGCAGCAGGATGAGACTGGATTTACTCTGCCTCCCACACCAGGACAGTTACTTAGTAGCCTAGCAGTCTGTCACCATATATTGTCCTGGAGATCATCTTCTCAACCCCACGCTGGTGTGTCTTGCATTGATTTGCTGCTTAATCCGCTAATCACATGAACCAATATTTGATTAAATGTTGGCGAACAGTCTAGCCAAATTAAATCAAAGAACTCCTCAGTATGTGACATAATGCACCCATGTTGCTTTGCTGCAGAAATGGATCTATTCAGCCGCCCACCCACCTGCAGAGCGTGTCAATAGACTTCAGGTTATCTGGGTTGCGGATTAGCTTGTCAAGAACGGTGACTATCTGGCAAAAGCGTGGCCTCTCGTTGCGATCCTTCTGCCAGCAGTCCAGCATGAGTGTGTGTAGAGCAGCAGGGCAGCCCATAGGAGCAGGAAGCCTGTAGCCTTCTTCCACAGACTTGATCACCTGCACATGGACAGTAAAAAATGGATAAGACTTCAGAGTCTGCTATGGAAATACATCGGTTAGCTATGGTCAACAGACAGCACTCACATCTCTGTTGGTGAGGTTCCAGTATGGTCGCTCTCCATAGGACATCACCTCCCACATGACCACACCGTAGCTCCATACATCACTGGAGGAGGAGAACTTCCTGTAGGCGATGGCCTCCGGGGCTGTCCAGCGGATTGGGATTTTCCCGCCCTATATGGAAAAAAGAGAAGGACAATCAGGATGTAACAACTTTCTGAGACAGAGTTAGAAAAAATGTTATGGTTAGACAATTAAACATATGATCAGAGTCTGGCGAGATTCTTTGTTACCAAAACCAACAATGAATCTACTAACAAGAGTAGTTTGTGTATCAAAGCCTGATATATCTTATTCCTCTGTAGAGCTTCCACATACATCGTCCTGCAGCTGTAAATACTCACTAGGGTACCAAATGTGAATCAATACGCTTCAGAAAATAGTCCCAGACAAATGCATTATTTCCTCCTGTTTGAGTAACGTTTGCTAAGAACCACAGTGACAAGCTGTTGTAGGAAATTACTGAGGCTTTTTAAAAAATGAAACTACATATTGGTGACCCTTTTTCTTCAGTAGAAACAAATATTCTTGGAAGTAAGTGCTACAGACAGGGTTGGGAAAATAAGTATTTAAAGCCTTTACTTAAAGTGAATCAATATTTTTACTTTAGCAATAGATCAAATGACTCTTTGTAATGGGAGGAGTCACTCCTATGAACCCACAGAGAATTATTACCCAACGCTGAAGCTCCCCTCAGCTCTAGCTGCTTTTTAGTATCTTTCAGCTCATTATTTCAGTTTTACAACCAACTGAAGTGAAGTGGTAATACCACAGTGTAAAAATAACCCACTACAAGTAAAAACATCATAGGTATTATCAGCATAACCAATAAAATAAAAAAGGAAAAGTATTCATTTTGCAGATTGGCCTTTTTCATACTGTTATATTGTTATGTATGTGTTTATTTTTTGTATATAGAATCTTATTCATATCAGTATCAAATAACTATACCAGTAAAATAAACGTAATGGAGTGACAAGTATACCATTATATAATATAAGTATACAAGTACTATTCAAATGAGTACTAAAGTGCAGTACCTGAACAAATGTACTTCCACCGTTGAGTAAATGTGCATGTTAGCAGAAACTTCAATGACACACTAGAGACTAAAGTGAGTCATTGTGGATATGTGATCAGGAAAAGATGTTAGCAAGTATGTGAACTACTTACATTATTCTTGATATAAAACTGACAGTTCATTAGGTTGAAAAATGGATACATCACTTCTTACACAAACAAAGCACTCCCTGTAGGTTATTTTAAAACATTTGAAGGTTACTCTCAAAATGCAGCCCATTATAGATACTTGATGTAGAGGTCTTCACGGGTCTAGATCGGCTGTGAGAGACTGACAGCCTAATCAGGGCCCATGGCAGTCTCTCCTTTACTGCCATGGGCCCAGGGTCTGAGTCAATATGTCTAATATTTAAAAGGTTGAGTATCTGGTGAAAACAGGACTTTCAATTATATCTAAAAATTACTTTGAAGCATATAAACAAGTTATTTTTTGAATTAGTTTCTATGATTTAATTTGTTTGTAGGATATTATGATTATAGGATATATTATCTGTTATATAGCCTAAAGCTGCTCTTTCCCTCTGCAGCTGCTTATTACTTGATGATGCATCAAACAGCTGCAGATGTTAGTGTTCTTTCTCTAACAGAGTCTGTTCAAGTCTACTGCATTTTAGATCAGGCCAACATTTTGGACCCCTAAAGAGCTTGAAGCTTGATGTCCTGCTAAAAAATTAAAAGTGGCAACTTGCAACTGGAATTCTCTAACCCTAACTCATGATCTTAATACTTTCAGGTTCTTCAAAGTGACTTTGCTGCCAGCTTCCACACAATAAGCAGCTTTAGGGTTCGTGTGCATATAGTGTTTTTTTCTGAGCGCCAGCATCTTTTTTTCAGTTGTTCCCAAAGAGGAGAGAGTGTATGCAGCAGCATGCAGCTGTCTAGAGAAAAAGCTGTGCACCCAGTGTCTTTTTTCAAAGGGCTCTGACTTTTTTGTGCCGTTGCTCTGAGCACCTCTAGTTGAAAATCACTGAACTTTTCAGAAAGGCGCTGGTGTCATCACTGACACTCCTTTTCAGGCAACCAATCATATATTAGATGGGACGGGTCTCGTCACCCTGGTAACCAAGAAAATGGAGGAGAAGCTTGTTCTGGCTGTGTCTATCCTGAGCTTTATGATAGGACCTATGTCAGACAGAAACTATCAAGCATCAGAGCAAAGGGGCAATATTAGTCTATCATACAATGGCAATTAGAGAGGTGATATGTTGTCATAGAAATTGTCAAGATATTGTTGTCATAGAAACAAAACCCACTTGCAGAGTTTTTTTCTCTCACCACACAAGCACTACATCCCAGCGCTCCCCAACGCTCTGCCAACGCTTTCTGTCAGAGAAAAACACTATATGGACACACGCACTTATTCACTTTTCAACAGTTCTCAGACAGTAATGTGAATTGTATTAATCATCAGCCATTATCAACCATTAATTCGAGATGTGCCATAATGATACTGTAGTGTACTGTAAAATCACAATCTGCAATCCCTTCAGAATGTCTCTGAGTAATGCTGCACAAAATCACCTTGCTTGCTGTTACAGATTGTAACAGAGAAATGTGTTAAACTCTGATTTCCATCTGTGTGCTGTGAGCTGATAGTATCAGACTCTGTGAGGAGCTGCCTTTTTTTTAGTCAAGACTTAATACAGTTGTTCCCATTAGGCTGCACGTTCAATATTGGACTGCTGCCTCCTGGAGCACTTTACTTTGCTCTCGCTTTCACGTGACTTTGTATTGCTTTTGTACAATTGTGTTTGTCTCTAACTTTTATGTTGGTCTTGATGCAGTTTTCCTGGCCAGATCTCAGTGAGAATCCCTTTTTAAATGAAGGCTGTATCAGAGAAATAAATACATTTTACTTATCTTATCAATTTAAATCACTTAATATAAAACCTGTCCCCCAAACTGTGATGCCTTATATTTGCTCTAATAAAATAATAAGATGATTCTGGTGACATTATAGCTAGAAAAAGCTGATCACACCATTTCTAGTTTGTCTTTTCAGTCTGAAGCTTAAAATTCAAAACATTTACATTTTGGGAAATACACTTCTTGGCATTCTTGTTGAGAGTTAGATGAGATGATCGATACTACTCTCATGTATGTGCATTAAGTATGGAGCTAGAGCCAGGAGGTGATTAGCCTAGCTTAGCATAAAGACTGGAAGCAGGGGGAAACAACTAACCTAGCTCTGTCCAATTCAACAATTCTCTAACTAGCACGATTCGTGCACAAACCGAAATGTAGAAACAACAATTTGTGGTTTTAGTGGGAGCTATATAGTGTAAGTATGTCTTGACAAACAAAAGACTCACTTTCCGCCCACACTTCTACGCAATGTCTAAACTGGTATGACAAGACTCCAGGAATCCACCGTTCATCAAGAAATTGTTCCAGTATGTATGGTACCAGTCAAAAGTTTGGACACACTTTCTCATTCAAGTGAATGGGAAGACTCGCAATTCTGTTTGTTTATGCATTAAACAAAAGATACTACATGTTAATTATTGAACTTTAGTTGTGCTAGTTGGCAGATTTTTGAACTTTGTACAGAGTCAGGCTAGCTGTTTCCCCTTGCTTCTACGCTTTGTGCTAAGCTAAGCTAATCATCGCATAGATCTCGCACCATACTTAATGCAGATATAAGAGTGGTATCAATATTTTCATGTCACTCTTGAGTAAACAAAATAAATAAGTCTATTTCCCAATATGTCAAACTTTTATGATAAAATTTTCAAATTTCAGATTACTGAAGTCCCATCACATGTAATGACCTGACTCTGACCATGTCTTTAAAAAAACGTGTCTGAATGTGTGGGTGTGGCTGAATTAATGCTTGCCTCAATGTGAAAACTCACACTGGTGGTGTATGCGGCGTCAGGGTCGTCCTCCAGCACTCGGGATAGGCCGAAGTCAGACACCTTACACACCAGGTTGCTGTTGACCAGGATGTTGCGGGCAGCCAGGTCTCTGTGGATGTAGCCTAGGTCAGACAGGTAGGTCATACCAGCTGCAATGCCACGCAGCAACCCAACCAGTTGGATAACGGTAAACTGGCCGTCGTGTCTCTACGGGATGTCGGAAAAGGGAAAGGAAAGAAATATCAGGAAGGAGGAGGTAAGTAGAGACGGTTTTAATGGCAGATCAAAAAGATGTGATGTATAGCAGCAGAAAAGATGAAGAGAATGATAATAGAAGAGATTTTAATCAAGATAGAGAAGAGAGTGAAGATAAGAGAATAATACATGCGAGGGATTTGCTTTTAAGTAATAATCCACATTAAATTCACATAAGCAGATACCTTAGCAGTTTGACATTGCCAATGTAATACAATGTTAATTCAACCTTTAACTTGTTAAAGAAAACTTTTGCTGCTCTAAACCACCAGAGCCTGATAGCTTTCTCCTGGCAACAATCCTTCCATACACAGGAAGTGATGTGTGCAGTATCTCTAAATGTACAGTAAGTTTAATGTCACTCTCAAGTGAAAACCAATACTTTTTGTTTTGAGAAAACTGAATTATCATGAAACTCTTTTAAAACTACTGTTTTTTTGTTTTTTTTTAATGGAATGTAAGGGACTGTTTGTTATTTTTTATAGCACTGGGAAGGGATTTATGTTTTTTATTTTGGCTTAGGGGAGGGACGTACAACTTAAAATGGTTGCATTTTGTATTTATTTTGAATAAATTCTTTCTTTTCTTTAAATTTTTTCTTTTCAAAATACTTGTTTTTTGGTGACGGGACTCAGAAAACGTTTCTGAGGAAATAAACCATTCAAACCTTCCTATTCAGTTTGTGTTGGGATGTGAAGGGTTAAATGAAAGAAGCACCTTTTGTCAGCCTATTCGAATTTTGTGCCTCCACAGTTGCTAGGGAGAAAATGCTGCTTTCAGCTCTGTGATTGGTAGTCCAGCTATAATTTTACTGAGGGCCGAGTAATTCAAATGACAGCAAAATCATCCCTCTGAATGAGCAGGCTTTGTTGTCGATACTTTATGACAAGTTCAGGCTGCTGTGTGCTGTGAATGGGCCTGCACATACACACGCTGGTACACCTGTAGGCAGATTCTGCACACCATTGGACAGTTATTGTAGCCTGCAGATACGCCAGATCTGCCGCCAAATTTCAGGGTGAGAGCAAGAGAGACTGATAAAACAGAGAACTGATGAATGTCAGTCATACCGCTGTGATTATTTGACAGCTAGGAAAGCTACCATGGCTTTTGCCCTGTAGGCTGACATTGTTTGTTTTGTCAGCTTACACTCCATTTAAACAGTTTCCCTGGCCTTTGCCGTTACATGTTGCGGTGCACAGGCATACTGAAATGGAGCGGACCCAATCACAATCTAGCAGGAAAAAAATAGATAATCAAGCCGGGAGTAACCATGGCTAGTGAGGATTATTCATGCCTTTTTCAAGACTAATTTAAGGAAAAATTGGAGTTAATCGGCAAAGGAATAACAGTTACCTACGCCAGAGCTAATTTAGTGCAGAAAACCAAGGCTTTCTTCAACCCAAGGATTTTGTTTTCAAGTAACTTTCGTTAATGTGATCATCAAAGGCTAAATTTGAAAATCTAATAGCGGCCTCCATGCCAGCTGATATTATTCTGGCTATTGCTGCCACTAGTGTGTATGTTACTTTATTTGGAAAAACGGTCATTAATATGCACATGTTGGTAATGTTGACTGTGTGCGCGCTGTGATGTGTGTATGTGTGTGTAGGCTTAATAAATGTTGGTTTTGTGTGGTGGGAGGGCTGGCTGTCATGCACTCATATTCTGCTGAAGTGCACACATCTTGTGTGATGATGTGATTATTTGTGAGGAGGATTTGCATTTTGCCTAAGAAATTATCTGGTTTGTTTTGGTGATAACTCCCTCTGTGCTGTTTGCTCGTTACATTGGCTGGACTAGTTTTTAGTGTCTTATTTTTGTTTCAGAGCTGGAGTTGACATAGGTAACTTATGCAGCACTATAGGAGAGGATGCAGTAAGTTGGGCTGGTAGTTTGTTTTTTTCTTATGAGGGAAGGGGGGTCAGGAGGCTTAAGAGGTTTAAGAGTCATGGATCGCTATTAAATGTAATGGTTGGAAAAAGTCAGCTTGCTTTTTATGTTCTCCAATACTACCTACCTTTGGTGTGAATATAATAAAACATGGTTATTTATGGTAGAGGGAGGGTGATGTATTTTCCCCCAGTCACTCAGGGAGGCTCCAGGAAAAATATTTGTAGCTCCAGGGAGGGTCAAGATAAAAAAAAAATCTAAGTCACACCCCAGCCACCCCCCTCCCTCTGATAAATAACAAACAGTCAACAAGCCTAAATCAAGTTTTTTCATTTTCACTGGACATTGATGATGAGCAGCGACAGCCACTATGTTTGAACAGGCAAAGAGAAGATATCCACCTACTCATTAACAGAGAATCAGATAAAAAGACTACAGATACAGTATGTCCACTCAGTACATGAGTGCAAATGATCTTTGAGAGGTGCAGTAAAAATGACGCATTAGCAACAAAGTCTGAGAAGACTGAGAACCATTAGGATTCTCAAATACTTCTAAGAACCTTCAAGACAAAAGGCGTCAATACCAACCCTGAGGAAGGAGTCCAGAGAGCCGTTCTCCATGTACTCTGTGATGATCATCACTGGTTTGCCTGGAAAGACAAACAGAAACATACAGGAGTGTTCCTACACTGCACTGAATATCTACAGTGTACAAACAACCTATTTACAAGCAAATTTAACACTGATTTACTGTCTGTGTTACATATGGTGTATAAAAGGATGACATACTATACAAAATTACTGTATGAAGAAAAGAGTGTTGTCGAAACTAAACTAAATACTACTACTTTTGATGCTTTGTGGCATCAGAAAGAATTAAAAAGAAGTCAAAACAGTGCTCTTTTGTGTGCAAAACTTAATACAACAATTTTTTTAACAGTTACCCTGAGATTAACTTTTTAGCTTTTGCAGATAAAGTGACTTTATTTTATTGTTGCATGTATTTTTCCCCTTGACCTCACTTAAGGGTCACTTCACTAATACCACAAAAACAGTTTCACTTTTTTTTTTCACCCCTCATGGAATCGCATCATGCAGATACAGTGTTTGTTTCATTAGACACTTTATGTCTCAGCACCACACTGCATGCTAATTCAGGTTTTGAGTATGTAGTGAGTTCACACTATCAAAGTGATAAAATTAAGTGTGCTCCAAAAGTATGCATGCAATTAAAAAAAGAGCTTAAATTAAGTGCGCCTTTGGTGTTCATTATTGTCCCACAATGCAATGCACAGAGGAAATAGTGGTTGTGTCTAACACCAGCAAAACATGAAAATACATTGTGAACAGTGGTGAGACGGCTCCAGAAAGATGATGAAAAACAAACATGATGCTTCTTGTAGCTGTATCAAAAGTATACTATTGTACATACTGTATACAGTTAGTATTTAGTATAAAACTTGGACACAGCATGAGAATACTGCCACAACCACAATACAAAGCAAGTGAATGGAATCTGGTCTGTGGCACAGAAAACTAAAAAAGGTCAACAGAAACAGAGTCTCAGGATAATCCATGGAGCTCACTGTGAACCGGTTCTATTAAAAGTGTGGCAGTTATACTTTGAAGAAAATCATTCTTTTGAGTTTTTCTAATCACTAACAAGGGTTGGATGTGGAAAAAAAACATATTGTGTGTTTTTGTGATTTGGGTGAACTGATCCTTTAAAGCTAGAGTGTGGGATTTTTGTCTCCCTCTTCTGGACAGTGAGAGTAAAGGGGGGCGCTCGGCTGTGATTGCCTGACACAGGCATGCAGCATGCTCTCATGCACGCCCCGAACGACAGGCACAAAGAGATAGCCGGTAAAAACGGATATGTTTTGACGGTCCACCGGCCCAAAAACGTCTTTTTTGACAGCCCACTGGGATTTGTCCCAGTATTTCCAATGGTCAGTACACCACTGGCCGTAACCTACTGTTGCGGCTGTAAAACAGTTGATAAATTGTTTTGAGCATCACACAACCCCCACGAAATCGTGTCAATAGAACAGAACATTTGGAAAATGTAGAAGAGCAGCACAATTAACAGTCAAATGGCCAACACGGGAATGTCGCCCCCGACATGAGATTCAGAATTCCATATACTGTGAAATATAGAGATTAATCTAATGGTGATAGGCTTCATCAGCATTGTGTGACCTCATTTGGCAAGGGCTTGGATGTAACAGACTTTCATTTATATTTAAAAGTTCCACACTGCAGGTTTAAAGAAACAAGGTTTGAAAGAGCCTAAAGCAAGTCAGCACTTACACTCATTTACACTCAGGTATTACCTGGCAGATGGGATGTATTTTAGGAGGTAAAATGTGATTATTATCATCCCAGTAAAGATTCAGTAACTCTTTTACCTCCAAAAATGTCACACGTTCTAATAGTCCTATGTGAGTTGAACTCCTTGGAAAATACTAGGCCATTTATACCCCATCCTTTCCTGTCTTTTCATTTCTTCAGCCCAGGTCCACCTCAGAATCACAATGGGCTTATTTAAACAGAATGTGAATGTGGAGCCAGAATTGTAAGTGAAAGGAAGAGGTCTCAAGAGCTCAAGAGCTATGGGGCAAAATCTGTGACAACTTTGCACAAGTCGTCTCTAACCTACATTACATTACACATAGACAAAGCTTATGATATGTGGGTAGCCTAAAAAGGTATTTTTATTGATAATTAATTCATGCTGATTAATATTCCAGATGTCTGTCTAACTACTCTACAGTCAATAATCCTGAAACTGGCTTCAGACTGATAGACAGTTTAATCGTCAGCGTACTCTGGGTTACCACTCCCTCCAGTCGGATAACATTGGGATGGTCGAACTGGGCCATGATGGATGCCTCAGCCAGGAAGTCCCTCTTCTGCTTCTCTGTGTATCCTGCCTTCAGGGTCTTCAGCGCCACTGGGATGTCCCGTTTCCCCGGGAGCCTCATGCGTCCATAACACACCTCCCCAAACTCCCCTAAACACACACACACACACAAAATGATCCCAACTCAGCACCAAATACATTCAACCAGGAATATTCAGCATGCATTGTGTTCAGCTGCACCCCCACCCCCTCTTAAGCCATGGTTGTAAATGAGAATGTGTCTTAAGTTAATTTCCCGAGTGAGATAAGAGAAACAAATCCACTTATAGGCTGTCTGTCTACATATATGTGCAAAACCTGAAGTAAGCCAATCATCCATCATCCGCTTTCTCATTAATTCTTATCTTTGGCGCAGAGAAACTTTAAGTGTGATTGCCGTTATTTGTCTTCCTCAGTTTTGTACTCTTTATCCCTCGTTATGGGTGCAGCAGTCATATCTAGCAAAGTGTATTGTAGAGCTGACACACTGTTAGTATTCCCTGCTTGTCTGAGGAGCTTTGACTGACAGCCCCACGCAACGCTCTGATTCCGCTCTGCCATCCTCCTCTCTGCTGCACACCACAGCCTTTACACCGGCCAATGATTTTAAGTTACCTCAGCCAATGATTTTCACTGTGTGTGTGTGTGTGTGTGTGTGTGTATGTGTGTCTCTGTATGTGTGTGTAAGCGCACACAAGTTGATGGTTTTACCTGAGCCAATGATTTTCTCTATTTTGATCCTGGAAGCTTCAATTTCTCGGGCAAACTCATGGACCGCCTGGCAGGGGTCCTCGTATGTGTGCGGGTCGATATAGAACCTCGCATCGGGGAATGACACTAAGATACACAACATTAGCATTTGGTCACATATCAGAGAATGAGAGCAACATCACATCTGAGCCCCTGTCACTGGTGTGTGGAGGGAAAAACTTGATGAAAAGGAAATAAATGATTCGGAGAAAGGAGCAGATGGAGAGAGGGAAGGAATAAACAGCATGCAGGGAATAAGGCCGCTGTGCTTCTGTAATCGCTCAGAGCGTGGTGAAAATTGTTTGCTCTAAGGATGAACTTTATTACATCGGGATGAAAATGCGACCTCTTCAAGGAACACAATCTAATCTTTTATTGGTAATAATTGAAGAACGGGCCAGACATACCGTGACCGTTCTGGTAATGCATCTTCTCCTCATCAGAGTCCTGGAAGGCCTTGCTGTAGCCACAGTGTCTATACAAAACACACACATGCACACACAAAGGACAAACACACACACACACACACAAACACATAAACATACAGCGAGATGAATACAGGACAATAGTGAAACATTTGTACTATCAAACTCCCCTGCAGATAAAACCACAGCTCATAATTAATAAATCAATAATTGTTCATGATGAATTATTAACTTTTTACGGAGCTATTCATCATTTGGTGATGCTTAGTTATTTATGGGGGAACAATGGCGGCCTTAAGCATCTGGGAGCCCGTTTCAAGAGCTAATGTGCCCCCACCCCCCCTCAAAAAAAAAAACAAAAATGAGAGAATAACTTTAACTTTCGGTCGTTCATTGAGTTTACGAGTTGCACATGAAGGCACCACTCAGTTATCTTCTGATTTTCATAAAGCGGTTTTGTTTTGGTTGTTGTTTCTCCGATGCTCCCTGGGGACCATGGAGCCAGTGTGACCACGCCTTTGCGTGTCCGGCCTGTGATTGGCTCGCTGCTGATCATCTGCTCTCTGCAGATCTTAGTCAGACAGAGAAGCTCAGCAGGGATTCAGCTCAATCCTCACCGGCTCTCAATGCTCCGCCACCTGGCAGGCGACTGGCCTCCTCCCCGTTGACAGGCCCGCGGCTCCCACTCACTCACCAGCTCGTTAGTCGGTTCCTCCGATTAATATTTATTTTTTAACGTTTTCAGCGATGTGAAAGCGGAGTAACTCGCTGACTGTGGAGCATGACCGCAGCGCAACCACTGGCACTCTGCTGGACAGCGACCTGGACCTGAAGCAGCATAATGAATGCTGAGTTGCTAACTCGTTCTAACTGCAATTAAAGCTAGCTGGTAGCTTTGCAGCGGTGTCCAGCGTGTCATCTTTGAAGATGAAGTAACCACAGCTCATCACAATATGTTTGGAGTGTTTTTTTGTTTTTTTAAAGTGGGTGAATTATTCAATTCTTGCATATTAGGATTGCCTTTGGGAGGGCGGGGCCTGTTCAATTGAAACGGGTGAAATATAGTTAAGGCCGCCAGTGATGGGGAATAACATGTCAACCTGTTCCTCTTGTTATTCAGGTTTTCCAGTACCAACAAGGTGGAAGATGAAAGAGGTCAGTCATCGCAAATGAACTTAAAGTGTCAGTACAGCCAAATTACAAAAAATATAATATATACTGTATAATATTTATTCGTACAGGTTTTTAGACGCAGTATCATTCTGAGATTTCTGCTGCCACCCCAATGCAATGGAGGTGAATGGAAATTAGTTTGTGGAATGGGATTTTTATATCACTAGAGGGAAATGAAAAACATGTATTATATAAATATATATTGTAATTTGGATGAACAGACCCTTTAAATTACTTTGGTTAAGTTATGAGGTTTGCTAATAATTTAAATAGATAAAGTAATACACATATGTTTCTATTAGTATGCTTCCATGTTTTGCTAGTAATGTTGACTGACATCAGTCCTCATATAAAGAAGGCATTAACACATCTCTGGAGGGTGTTTAGGAGAGAAAAGGCAAAGGGATTTAAATCCTTCTTCACATATGCAGATTCAAAAGTAGCAGGCTGTCTTTTGCACTTTATGAGTGAAGCTTTATTTAGCATAAAGCACTCAGTTTATATACTCAGCACAGTTTGTGTAGTTATTTTCTAATGTTGCCCCCGCACTGACACATGACAAACTAGTTCATCTGCTGCTGTTCTAGCTTGTGCACAGAATACTGTAGGTCCTGGCTCTGTAGTATGTTGAAAATGTATAATATAAGTATGATGTGCAAGTTGTAAAGATTGATTGGCATTGCCATTCTGTATGTGCAAGAGACACATCTGGTCCTGCCATTGTCTGGTGTGGTTGCATCCTATTTCTGTGTTTATGTTAACATTAAATCCACTTTTTTGAGTAAGTAAATTATGCGTACAGCCACAAGTCCAGATCTGAACCATTGTTTTGGCAGTCAGTGAATGTGGAGACTCAGGGGAGACTGGACTACTGTCACTGTTTTCCATATCAACTAGTATAAAAAAAAAAAGACACTTTGGGTCGCACGAGTGAAGTAAAACACAAGCTGTTACTGGCCGATGTGAGAGTTAGTTAGCAGGGGGTGGGGGAATCTGGGTTTGGAAACACGTTTTGAATTTGTTCAAGGGGACGTGTCCAAGCTGAAACACAGTGCTCTTTAAATAGACGTGAGGCGGAGAAGAAATCAGCTTTGTGTTTCCTGAGTTTCCTGTAGGAATCAAAAATAGCACTATTGTACGCTGGCCGGTACAGTGCATCAGAGGACATCCTCACAAATTTGAATGTTTCTACATCACGCTGTGGGGTTCCTTCTCATTCTTTGAGTCTCAGCCATCATTGCAAGCGTGTATGTTGAGTTCAAGTCAGAATGACTATAAACAGTGTGATCAGAGGGTAAGGCTGCTTTAGACTGTTTGGATTTCATTCTGTACTACTTTTAAGCTAAAACTATATTTTACATTTGACTTCTACCTCTCTACTAATATTTGAGCAATTGAGATATTAATAATAGATACTAATTTGAGTCTTAAAGGCATAATTATTATTTCTTTCAATTTGGTTACTTTGAAAACCTGGCATGGCTGTTGTGTTGCTGACAGGAACTCTGTCCCTTCTACACAAATCATTCACTTGTCCAAGCTATGAGACGGAAGCACATGCTACTAATAGAGGAAAAGAAAAAGGTCTGCTTAAACCAAATACACCAGTTGTTGTGACAAATTGTTCCATTAAGTGATGAGATGAAGACATAAAAACCATCTATATGTCTCCATGTTAGGTCACTAGCATGATTTAGCTTGAATAACAGCGGGGCACTAGCATTAGCCAAATGAGGTGTATATTTTATTATCTGACATGTATATTCATATATATTAAGATGTAATTAAAAATATCAGGTGATCGACTATTAATTCAGCTGCAGTGGCTTGAGGTATTTTTCATTATCATTCAGGTTTATTTCTTGTGTAAGTACTGAAACTGTCCCAGGCCCGTTCAGTTATATGGAATTTAAGGTATTTTCTCATCAATTAGATATTAATTTGGCCTACAGCCAATTTCAACTTTTTCCTTAAAGAGAGAAACCTCTAGCAGGATAAAGACTTTCTCTTTTCATCTTCCATCTTATTAGCATTTCATATACTGGACTTGTAAGGACAACATGATTTCAACTAGATAACAACTATAAATCCTCCAACTTATTTTTTTTCCTCAAACAGAATGGAAAGGAAACATTTAATATGCATTGAAGTATGAGTTAATTAAGTACAGTGAAATTAATTATTCGTTGCAGTACTACAGAGATGTAAGTTGAAGACATCAAAAGGGGGAGGAGGGGCTGATGGGATAAGTGGGAACATTTGGCTTGCAAGCTACTGGACATGAATCATCATAATTAAATCCACTATGAGGTGGAAATCATAAGTTAGGAAATTAACTAAATAAGACAGTGAGAAGACAGGGAGAGTTGAGGAGATGTGAGAAGCTGAGGCATTAGCTTTCAAAACTCCTCTCTACTCATCAGCCTTACTTCTGGTAGAAAAGCATGCAGATTATTTGTGCAACCCTGTATTATGCACACATCAATTTGACAAAAGGGAACAAAGGTATTTTAGCTTCTCAAATAAAGGCTTAAATGAGATCCTTCCCCACTTCAGGACTACATTTTAAGACTATTCTAAGACAGCTTCACTCAGATTACAATTTTACTTTCATTTTAGTTGCAGCCAATACTACACGTGGCAAAAGCAGGGAGAAATACAATGCACATGGGATTTTGATCACAAGCAACATCACACAAAGAGAGGCAAGGTAGAGTAGTGTAAGAAAGTGTTCCACACACAGCAGCGATGGGTAGTGTGGTAAAGTGTAGCCTTGCCGTTTCCTGCAGATGATGATGGCCAGAAAGGTGACCAGTGTGGACACCAGGGCCATGCAGATCCAGATGATGGTCATGGTGTTGTAGCGCAGGGGAGCTGCAGAGATACACAAACACATTACATCAGCTGAAGAAAAGGTGTTTGCAGTTTCCATTTACACACGCGCTGACACACACTGGCAAACACAGGTGGCAGGGAGAGTGTTCTTGGTTAAACAAGATAAACAAGAATTGGAAGCTTCATTAAAGAGATTGGCATTTTCTAATTACCACCTGTTTGCATTTTGAAAGTTTGTCCGTCGCATTATGGGCAGGAAATATTCCTATAAAAGATTGTTTGCTGTCCCAGATGTATATGTGATTAAGCTTTTACCTTTGAGCACACTTTTATAAATACCGACATGGAAATGCAAGATGTACTGTCTGTCAAAAAAACATTTTAATGCTTTGTCATCATTTGTCTTATACCTGTCAAAATTGATACATTAAGTGCACATAAAGTAGTAACTACGGATAATGTAATGTTATATAAAATGTTATATAAACTGATGTATGGTAACCTTCCTATAATGTAATAAAAATGCTTTTCCCATATTATGTAATTATATCATGATTGTGGTGGCATTTTTTCATGTAAAATAAAATTCAAATGTAATAGATAAAATGATGATGCATTAAGTGATTTATGGAATAACAACATGAGTTCGTACACCTAAAACAGAGACCGAGTTTCACTTCCTGAAGCAAGGCGTCCATCTTGGTCAGGTATTGTAAGCAACACTAATAGCAATTGTTGGTAGGTGGGAGGCCAGTGAGGGATGGTGCTGGTTTTCGCACTAGAAACTCTAACTAGTTGGGGGAAGGGGTCTAGATGAGTTGGCACAGTGATGCAAAAAAGGTTTCAGTGAGGATGTACATACTTACCTGTAATTACATACAAGTTGTTACACGATGTACATTTTAATCAAATTATGACAATGTTGGTCTTTGGCTGGTGCTGCATGAAAATGTTAACTTTTGTAAATTGCAGACACTGCATGCAAGTGAACTTTGTAAATTCACTTTACATGATTTGTAAATCATGTAAAGTAGCCTGAGTCCAGACCTCTGAACTGCCCACATCTCAGATTTATTTTCAGCGATCTATACAGGTCTGGTGTTGTGCTCACTGATGGTTGTTCTTCTGGTTGAAGAATCAACTGAGCAACTACCACAACTTGTGTTAGCTGAAAATGTTGAGAAGGATACACCAGTCACTACTGACTGGTTAAGGCAAAATAACCTTCCCAGAAAATGGGAAGGTTATAACATTTTTAATGAAGTAAGAGTCTTCAACCACACTAACAGCTCTGTGGAGTTGTACCTAAGCACAGCAGTGCTTTGAGCTAAATGCTAACGTCAGCATGCTAACATTCTCATTTATAATGACAGTGCTAACATGCTGATATTTAGCTTTAGTTTTCCATGTTCACCATATTAGTTTATTGTGTTAGCATGCTAACATTTACGATTTAGCACAAAACATTAAGTACATGTTTAGTTTTGCAGAAACTAATAACACATATTAACATTTTGACCTGATGATAGTGCTAGATGAAAGATCAGGGGATAACCAAAGTTATTACAGTTCATTCTGTGGAGAACATGACTGTGTGTAACAAATTTCATTGCAATCAATGTTAAGATATTTCAGTCAGAATGGTGAACAGGCAGAACAACATTTCCATCCATAGAGCAGCTAGCACAGCAAAAAATAAATTCAGTCTGATTACCAGGTTACACCTTGAGGCAGCTTACTGTTCAATGTCACACAAGCCTGGATACAACTCAACACTGAGAAACTACAGCGCTGTTTGCAGAAGGATGGATACGATTGTGCTGGAAAAAGGCTACTCAGTCTCATAAATTTTAGGACTTATTGATTACTCAGCATGTAGGCTAGTGGGATGTGTGCAGTTCTCTTGTTTTCCAGAGACCGAAAATGAATCAGTATCAAGTGGAGGAACGTTGGGGTCCAGTGAACAGCAGAATGAAGGGAGACTATTAGTCAATGAAACAGCACTGGGACTCCAACCAAGCAGGAGGTTGAGCTTTGCAGACCTAGAGTCAGCTCTGCACGTTTTCTGCCAAATCCCCTATTAGGAAAGAAAAATATTCCAATAAAAGGGGTCTTTAGTATCACCTAACTTTCCGTGTTGTACTTGCCTCAGGTGGACAGAGTCATGAAGGCTCCTACCCTACCCCGGGACTGTGTACAGCAGTTTAAAGCTAGGATAGGCTGCAGTTTTGCTGACAGGGGTGACCCTCTAACAAAGCGCAGATCAATGGAACAGAGGGATGGACTGAGGCGGTTATCGGCCTTACTGACACCCAAGCCTCTTGAGCCCCAGACCATGCTGTGCAGTCTGGCCTGGCTTTGAGAAGCTTTCTGTGCCAAGTCTTTTAACAGAACAAACTGTCTTACTGGACTTTTTCCACTGCATTAAACAGCATACAACTGCTGAAGGGTTCCTCTGGCTGAGGGCAGGCAGATGGTTTTAAGCAACAATTCAGTGATACAGTACACCCTCTCTGTTTCTCTGTTTCTTATAGAACATCATACAATACACACACACACCTGCTTTCCCAGTCTGAATCTCCACATTCTGGCTAAAGCGTCCGCAACCTGCTGACGTTCTGGCTCGGACTTGGAAGATGTACTTGGTGCCCGGCTTCAGTCCCGAAACTCGGGCACTGGTATTTCTTGACTTCAGAGTGGAATAACTGTGCTCTTCATTATCCTGTGAGAGAAACGAACACATTTAAAGATTAGGTTTTGGGAAATTGACATGCTGGTCAGCTTATGAGCTCACTGTGTATCCCCATGAAAGCTTTGATGCTCCTTATTAACTCTTTACAGGACGTGGTTTACGATATATAGCATGTAATACTATAGATTCGTGCATTTCACAAGTCCAAACATGAGCACAACACCAGATGTGGCCAGTTTATTGTCGGTGACACTGCACTGCACAGTAATGTGTAGTTTTGTCAACTGTCAAATTTGTCAACTGTCAGAGATTTTGCCATTTATACTAAGCTACCCCTTTAATAGGCTATCTCTGGTCGTATCAATCCATTGTGGGTACATTAATGAGCAGGGCAGCTTTATATTTTATATTTTTGTGATTTTTGCATCAGTGGGATAAAGTAGCTTGATTCGTCGGGTGTTTTTCAGGATTATCCAAAATCAGACATTCCCATCTAGTTATTTCATTCAGAAACAATTTTTCACCACAGTTTCTTGTCTCATCATTTTCATCTCCTATGGTCAATTAGCTCAATTAAAAAGAACATGAAGTGTGTCTTCAAAACGGTATTGTATCAGTTTTTTGGTTCAAAAGAGTACTCAACTGATTTAGCACTACACTCCAATAACATTGTTGGCTTCACAATGGACAGTTTCTAAAAAAAGGCTCAACATCAGTGCAGCAGAGCCAGAGATACTGTCTCTTTTCTTCCATGCATTACTCTTTCTTGTTTCTTGCTGACAGCACAATAGGAGATTCAGGTGTTTTATGCTAGTAGAGGCTAATGTAGCCTGGAGCTGCTAGCCCTCAGCAGAGATGAGGAACTACAGAGGTCTGGGAACTTTACTTCTCTCTAACTTCACAATGATTTGTTTCATTTTCAAACTTGTAGTCTTCAGCCCCAGCAGACACTGACTCGAGTAACATCACTTGAGGAAATCTATCAGATTTTACACAACTTTCTCTGGAGACACAAAAGGTTTTATATAACTTTTTTCACATATGCAGTATTACTCCCCAACATCTGGAAATGAACTTTGATGTGGAAAATTGGTGGAAATAAACCGCAAGATTTAGTAGTAGGTGGGATAAATAATAAAAATGTATTCAGCAACCTGTGGTACTGTCTGTTATTTGCTGGTGTTGCAATAAAAATTAATGACAAAAAAAAATCGTTGTATGTTCCAACAGCCACAGACAGAATTGTCTTTCGTATTCTGAGTATGCTTGTCATCTTTATGTGTTATGTGTCTGAATTAAACACCACTAATGCTATCAGTCAAAATGCTTACAGTATTAAGATCATTTTGTAAACCTTTTTTTTTAAGAATGCAGGGCCATTTGTTGTAGTTTTTTGAAAGTAGGTCACTATCTTGAAACAAGATAAAAATGAGCAGATCACATTAGATCTGCCATTTATGAAAAGCTTTACCCCCCACTTTTTACAGTCTTTTCTTAAATCATATGTGTTAGATTTCTTATCCTTTATCCTGTTATCATACATGAATACAGCCTTATCTGCCAGTCTGATGTAACTGGCAGGTAATTACCTAAAACATCTTTTGATCAGGTTCTATCAGTCAGGAAAAATGACAGGTACTCTGAGGAGTCTTTGTCTTATTTTCATTTTCCCTTCAGATGATAGCTTCTTTTATGATGCACCATTTGTTCAAATGTAAATTGTCAATCTTATTACACTTACTTGCCATGTTAAGTTTAGTTTTTTATGTACATATTCATTAAAAAAGGGGGATGCATTTATTGTTTTGAAGGAAGCTTGTTTTTGTTTTTTTTTTAAGTCTTGATTAACAATAAAGTTGATCATTATCATAATCATCTTCTTTGCTATCCTCACCTTGTTTTCATCTGCTTACTGCAGCATCTTTTGAAACTTAATTCAGAGATAATTCATAAGTGTGGAGGTAGAATAAATATAAAAATAATAAGAGGTGCAAGGTGCATCCAAACAGAGGAAAAAAGTAAACCATGCATGTGTCCTTAGAAAGGATAAGAGCCTAATTATGAAGAAGTGCTTGGTGCAGAAATAAGAGCCTTTTTTTTGTCTTCATTATTATCCTCAGCTAGTATGCTGCTGCAGCCTCCACCCTGCTGTGACTCATTGTTACAGTACAGTCGTATAGAAACCTTAAGAAAGCACATTGCTGACTTGTCCACTTGAAAATCCCCCACAGGCGTCTTGCCCCCTGAGCAAGGCCAGATTAAGACACCAGTGCAAGAGACGAGCTAATCCTTCAGCGCTCTCCACACCATCCTGTTGTTTGGCTATGAGACTGCACGCCCCAAGGCCGCTCCCTCCGCAATTAGCTGATTTCTATCAACACACACATACACACACATACACACACACACAGATCTTCTCACCCAAACACACGTGCATGCACACATTCACACATTTTCAGCAATTAGCTTGTCGTGAGGCTTATGCGCCCGCCAGCCGCTTGCTGTCACCGTCACTTGCACTAAGTTGGAATCTACACCATCTCATCCTCCTCCTTGCTCTCCTTTTCTCGACCCCCATTTCCTTTCAATTAGCCAAGCTGCCAGCAGGATCTTTTTCTTGGATTAAGTTATCCAGAGTCTATCCAACCGCCACTTCTCTGCATTCACAATATCTTGGCTCAGCTTAGTCGCAGCCCTTTGAAGACAATGAGCTGTGTCACTTTTTCCCTCCTCATAAGCTGCTAGGATAGTTTTGTGTTTGCCATTTTGGAAAATATACAAAATATGTAGACACAACCCCATGTGTAGACACAAACAGTATTTGTTTCGGTGCAGTTCTTGAGTGGTGGTGATGCAACAGTAAGTACCTTCTCATAGTATTTGATGTCATACTCCAAAATAACACCGTTGGGCTGGTCGGGTTCATGCCACAGCAGAGTCACACTGTTCTGACTGGTGTTCTCCTGGCGGATGGCTAACACTTCAGAGGGGGCTGAACAAGAAACAGGAGAAATTACTGCTTTGTAAGTTCAAGATGTGGTTCCTCAAAGACAATCACAAACAGCAAGGTGATGAGAATACACTGGAGTAAAGTTCTGTTTACACAGGAAGTGCTGAATTTTATGAAACACATTCAGACAGGATGATGAAATGATGATGGACTTTTGAAGACTCTTAAACTTGCACAGCTTTCACAGCTACATCAATTGGTGTTGAATTGAAGCACTCTGCTAAATTCAAATTATTCTGACAAATGTGACTACCATGTGGTTTCAAAACTCGAAACTAAACAACACAGCACTTTTGTCACTGCCTGCCAAAACAGTTCTTTTTCTGATCTGACACCCGTATCTGCAGGACATCATGGTTTTGTGAGTGTCCTTCAAACTGTATATGATTGCATTTTATGTATGTGTTTTCTGATCTGCCACCGCTATAGTTGAGATGTGGGCTAGGTTTAAAGATCCGATATTATGGCCTTCTTTTGACTCATTTTTGTCAACTCTGAGTCTCTATTTTAAACATATCTATGACATTTTATTCACCAAAAGTTGTTTAGATTTCTCTAAATCCATCTTTTCTTACAGCCCAGATTCCCCTCTGTCTTCCAGCAGGCTGGAAGACAGAAGGGACGGAAGCTATTTACATAAAATCAGCATTATTAATGAGTACCTACTCCGATTGGCTGGGGGGTGGCCCCCACCTTCACCCCCAGCCAATTGGAATATGACCTAATGAATAATACAAATTCCCTTATGCCACATCTTTGCCTGTAGTAATGACTGCTGTTGGAGACATAAGACAATATAATATATGAATATATAATAATATTATAATGAAGGTTAAGAATCAGCTGTTGCACAGCTGAGATTTCAAATGTTTCAGAATGGTTAAAATCATGTCTAGGTTTCTTAACAAAGTAGCTGGAGGTTGCTAGCTTAGATTTAGCACACTTCCAGTGTCCTGCTTTGCTCGTCATCTGGCTGAAATGCAAACTCTGACAACAGAAGTTACGCACACTATCAGGGTAGCGCTTGAGCTGCGAATTTCAAAATTTCAAATTACTTAAAAAGAAAGAGGAGATAGAAATGAGTAATTTTACAGCACAAGAGGGCCCCTACCATCACCCTAATCCATCCCAAAGCTCATTTTTCTTGTTTTCCACAATACCAGCCCCTTAAGGACAAAAACTACATGGTTAAAGCAGCAGCAGTACTTTTTTAGCCACTTGGGGGCAGCAAAACTAGCTGAAAACAGAATGAGTTAGCAAACATTATTGCCTATTTACACATCCAGCAGACATTTAGAAACAGCATTCATTTGGAGTCACCTTTCTGGCCTCTTGATGTACTGTATTTAAGCCAAGTATTCACTCTACTTTTAACTTTTTTCCTTTTCTTTCTTTTTTTGAGAAAAATATCTGGCTCTTTAACAGCTAAACTACTATGTTTACCAGCTAGTTGCTAACTTCATCTGTCTGCTGTTTAGTCTTGGTTTATCAGAAATTTTTGTTTAAAACAAAGCTCTTGCTACTGCTGGAAATGAGGTCAATGGAAGTGGTGAAAACTAAAACCACCACACTTAGGAACATAAAACAATGTGCTGAAAGATGCTAAAATAGTATGTAGAGCTGAGGGGACTGCAAAGCCATTAATAATTCTCTGTGGGTTTGTCGGTGTGAAGGACCACTTTCCCATTACACAATGTCATTCCATCCATTAGTAACATGAAAATATTGATATGTCAAGTACAACTTTAATGTTAGGGAAAGATTGGGTTAACAGAAACTGACACTGGCCAGGACACATAATACAAGTAGCAGTCTTTGTTGACCCATCCTGAACTCCTTCTTATGACATTTTGCAGCACTACAACAACATTACACTATCTCCACCTTTTACTTTTGAGACACACAAGTCATAATTTGATGAGCCACAAGAGGTAATTTCAAATATATGCATACGCTGTTTTTCTCGTGATGACAGTCTTTTCAGTCCTGGTGAACTCTGGTTTGAACATTAAAGGGATTTTTGTGAGGCATCCTTGTGGCTTAGTGGTTAAGACACCTACTTTGTTCACAACATCCCTTGTTAGATTTCAGCTGGCTACCCATGTTGTATGTCATTTGACGTCTCTCCTTTCTCCCTATATTTCCTATTAACTCACAACTTGTCAGTCACTGTGGGTGGTCATCTACTGATGGTGGGCCACACTTGGAGACCATGACCAAAAATCAACAAAGCTTTGCTCTATTAAAACCAAAACCCCTGATCCTACCTGAACTAAAATAAGTCCTTTGATTAATTGGCTGCGTTCACACTATTATAGGGTTTCAGTGGCTACAGAAGGGACAGATATAAGCTATTCTAAAAAAAAAATGCTAAATTTTTCCAACTATGTAAAGTTGGAAAGTTCACTACTCAATACTTAAGTGGCCGTCAATCAATGACAGGGTTATTGGTAGTGATTACTGAAAAGTCAATCAGGATGAAGATAAAGCTGGCCGTTTATAGACTCAGTATGGAGTATAGAAGTGTCAGAGTTGGACATGAGCACTGTTTGCTGACGGTGGCAGCTATTCCAACCAGTCCTTATGGAAACAAAGTGTGGGTGGCACAACCTGTTTTTCATTATCAGCACAAAATGTCGTTGAGACAGCACATTTCTTTCAAAGATTGTTATTTTGGCACTTTTGCTAAATTTGACAGTGGAGAGAGACTGCAAGGAGAGAAGAGAAAGACTTTTGATGGAGGGCCAAGGCTGGATTTAAACTCAAAATGATGCAACTGCAAGTGAGCTGCCAACATGCCCCATGGGCTAAGTTTATCTTTTATTTCTCTTTCTCTGGATAATTTACAACAAGTTATTCAAGGTTGGATTTTAACATGAGACATCGTAGTTCTATGGTATGAGCTTGAGCCATCACAAATTCTTTCACATACAACCATTGTCCTGCCTTCTAACATCTATGTGCCTTGATGATGTGATACTGTATGTCATTGTTTCGAACCCTACCTGCCTGGTTCGTTGTAATGTTGACCAAGGCGTAGAGTGATGGCTCGTTGCTCAGGTGCGTCACCGCATTCTTGGCCAGGATGCGGAAGGAGTAGTTGGTGTGGGCCACCAGGTTGAGCACCGTCACCCAGGGCTCCGTCAACCCGGTCTGGCGCGGGACGAATCGAACTGCGGCTGTGCCCGAACGCTCCACCATCCCTCCTCCCACGGCCCCAAAACTCGCCCCTCCGACTGCCTTCCCTCCACCAGTGCCTCCTGGGGAGGATGCACAGTCCTCGCAGGGCCCTCCTTCTCCTGAGCACTTCTGACACAACACGTTATACTGTAGGTCGCTGCGACCTCCGGTGTCCAGAGGGCGATCCCACTCTAAATTCACAGACGTCCCGTTGACCGAGGAGATGACGTTTACTGGAGCAGATGGAGGGCCTGGAGAAAAGAAAGACAGTGTTCAAGTTCATTCACAGGTTTGATCGCTGTAGGAAATTGGATTTTTGAGGCATAGATAAGTCCGGCACATCATTCCATAGTTGCTGTACATTGCGGATGTGTGCAAGTGTTTGTGTGCACATGTCTTGGATATGGTTTTGCCTGTGGGATTAGATAATCTTGTGTACCGTGTGTTTGTGCTTACGGGAGCATGGAGCTGCTGGTGGGTCATCTGCCGCTCGATAGTAGTTGGAGTCACAGGGGCAGGCGAGGGCGGCTCTGGTCTCTGAGTGGCTGTGTTGAGGACATTTACCACACAGGCCATCGCCCGCCACTGGCTTATAGAAACCCACCTCACAGGCTGCAGAGAGAGAGAGAGAGAGAGAGAGAATAAATAGAGTAAATAGAGAGCTTGCAGGGAAGGGCTCTGCACTCTCATAATCACTCAGACCATGATAAAATTGAGAGAGTGCAGCCAGAAAGGCATGAATCACACTCCTATAGCAAGCTGTGCATATCAACGCCGCTTCAACTTTTTCAGAACTATGTCATCTCCTCCAAAGCATTCATTTTAGGACATAACCCAACCCCCCCCCTTCTCCAAATCTATGTATAATTACAGGCCTTGTAACCGTAGAGACCGCAGAGCAGGGGAGATGAAAGTCATACTTCTTTCTGCTCAGATTTGGGCTGAAAAGGCTTTGCACTGTTGATACTCCCAGTGAGACCATCAGAATCCAGACCGTGTTTCAACCTTATTCAGCTCCTCTGATACATATTCATTTTTAACTCTGCACTGATTAATAATGGAGGGGGCTCTGATAAATATACTCTTTTTCCAGGCATTTAATAGGCTTCTGCTATGGTAAATGGGGCAGGGGTAAACCTTGCATACACTCAGAAAGCAGCAGCTTTAGCAGTAGACACCGGCGTGCTCGTGTTTGCTCTCCCTCACAGGGTAATTTATGTTTCCCAGAATGCTGTTGGTTAGTTTACAGATGCAGTGTTTTCCTAACCTTTTTAGTGTTATGTTTATAGAAGACCATTTTAGGTGCTTAGACTTCAAAGGTGCTGAAAGAAGCATGAAATTGGATAACCAACATGAGTGAAATTATAACAAAGTGAACAGTTAAAATGTATTGTGGATTACTGGCTGAGACATTTTTAGATGCATTTGAATGCTTTTACCTGAAAAGTACACATGCAAATGTCCCCCATGGCTGCATAGAAACACATAGACAAACACATACAATTGATGTGCAACTTAACCATTTGGTTAGATTTTATGATGTCCTGCATGATGGCGTTCAATTTGATAGGCAGAATTTTTTGCAGCCTTTTTATTTTCAGCTAAATGTTCAGTGGAACCGTAGTTAATGCAATGGTGAAACAGCTATTTCTTTTGAAAAATTAAACTATTTGAATGATGCTTCTTTAACCACCAGGACATGATCCCTAATTGGCTTCCTACCTGCAGCCTTGCATGGTGTTTTATTTGAAGTGTCCAGTCAAAGGTGCAGCTGGCAGGAATCCTACCCTGGTGTCTGTGGTTTAGGCCTGGAGTGTTTTCACTCTCTTCTACTCACACACCCACATTATGCATGAGTAAGTTTTGACAGACATGTAAAATTGAAATAGAAATGAAAATGGAGAGGAAACTAAAACAATATGGTGGGAAAAAAATGTAATCTTTGCCTTCAAAGTTAAAATAAATAAAACAAACATAGATTTCTTTCCAGGTTTTCAGTGTGCCTGCTCTTATTAGATGCAGTGAGGTAAATAGTCAAAATAGAATCATCTGGTCTTCTGTACAAACAAAAACAAACCAAAATTAAAATAGAAAATATTATGTAGTAAAACAGAAAATTATTCATATTCATATTGGAAAATATGGAATATGGAAAAATGAGCATTATAAAACGAGTTTAAGTTTTAAGTACTTTTACTTACAAAACACAAAGGTCATGTGACTTTGATACTTTTTGTCTTTTTGAGTGAGCACTCCACTCACCATAACCTAAAAACACTCACCTAAAAACAAAGCCTTATATATTTTTAATATGTTCTGTTTATTTCTTTTAATTCATGCGAGAATAAATTGATTTATATAGCAATTTTAGGGTTGTGTCTGAAGGCAGATTTCATAATTCCCATCAGTAAGCAACAGCTCATAGAGTTACAGCAGCTTATGTTAATACTCATTTTTGCAAAAAATGGACTTATAAACATGAACATAACCTCTGTGTTACAGTACAAGACTAAAAATGTGATTGATAACTTATCCACACACAGTAAACAGTGGCCTGCTTCATTTATCGCTGAAGCAAAATTGACATAAATCTGTTCTGCTCACATCAGCCAAATTATGTTACGTACCTTTTTTATTCATCTAAGTAAATTCATAAGATGTTTGCAGGTCTAATCTATTGGGATTTATATGAGCCTTGTGTTTACATTGTTATTTACTGTAGATTTATGAGGAGTCATGTATAAGATTTGCTGTAATCTATAAAATGGGAAACTTCATGTTTTTTATAGGGCCACATATTTTCGCTGCTATTTGCCTACCACTGCCAGAGGGGTGAGTTCCTCATCATAGATACAAGCCAGCTTTTCTTGCTCTGATAATACAGTGAACACAAAGATGTGAGTTCACATGAGTTCAAAGAAAGATGAAAGTATATCTGGAATGAAATTTTCAAACATATTTGATTAACTGCAAATGTCAGAAAATAGTGAAATATGCCCATTATAATTTGTAAATGTATTGTTTTGTCTAACCAATAGTCCAGATATGTTATATAGGCCAAAGAAAAGCAGCAAATCCTCACATTTGAGGAACCAGTGGTTTTTTGCATTCTTGCTTGCAAAAAAAACCTCAAACAATTAATTGATTATCAAAATATTTGCAGATGAATTTTCCGTCATCAACTAATCAATTAATTGACTAATTGTTGCAGCTCAAATACATTGTAACAATATCAGTATATATTTACATAATCACATAATTCTTTCAGCACAATTCACACTGTCACTCAGCTTCATTTATAATTATTTTAGCTCATCCACTTAGATGTGTTTTTCTTACGGTAACTCCCACTGAATATTACACTTATTGTACAGACTGATGTGTGCAAAATTAGTTGGAGGGCTGGTTTTACTTTCCTCCACAGAAAGGGGAAGATTTCTTTGTGCTTGACATTTGGGTTAGTCATTTTTAATTAATTTAGGGTGGTACATAAGACATTTACAGAATGGTGCTTTCACAGCAGGGCTTCCTCTATATGGCTGGATTTCATAATTGAATTCCCATCATTTATGATTCACCATAGGATGTGCCATGACTTCTTAGCCGTCAATGCCACTGCTGAAAATGTCAGCGTCTTTCTTCCTGTCCTCTCTGCTGAGAAGACCTGCTTTCATGAAAAGTCACAGAGAAACATGCTAATGTGGACAAAGAGGGAGAGCATGACACTTTGTTCTCAGTGTGTGTGTGTCTGTCATACAGACTTTTCTGTGACATTGGAGTGACAGGCAGTGGCTTGTAGTCAAACTTGAAACAATCTAAACATAATGAGGTCTACATTTTAGGATGCAAAGCAGAGCTGGGAGCTCTAAGCTGGAGCTGAGTGAGCCAGTACTGTAATGTAAGGTGTGGTGGAGCTGAGAGCAGCTTGTATTTTGCAGAAAAGGATTTACCAGCTCAGCTTCCTTCCACTATTTACCAAGGAATCCTGTGCTGAGACAGAAATGTCTGGATTTTATTTACAGACATTAGGTTGACATGCCAACAAACCAAAAGGGACCTGCAGTTTCACACAGAAGTCCATGAGTTCTGCCAAAACGTTGATTCTGAAGCCTGACACCGTCCAGCGATGTATCCTGGGATGTCAGCAGGAGTCAGTATATATAATTAACCAGTATCTTTAAAAAAGCTTCCTCCTTGCAACACATTTCCTAATTGACGGTGTATGAAGTTAGCACTAGTGTCATGATCCAATCACACAATGTCTACAGTATGTGAAGAACCTCCTATTGATTTCATCCATTACTCTAAGATGGTTAGCCCCATAACTAGCCCTCTCACCAGAGAAACATGCTAAATTAGCTATTAAAGACATATATGTTTGTTAAGAAGTGAAACCAAGTTCAAACAAACATGTAACTCTTTTATAATTAGTTGAATTGACTGTATTTGTGTTGATGTTTGATTTTATTTAGATGTAACTGCCAGCAACGGGGCTTTACAGCCATTTTGCTTCTGTAGTTCTTTTCGTCAAGAGGGAGATATCTCAGCCAATCAGTTCTGAATATCTCCAACTTGGAATTACAACTAGTTGGCTGATGATGGTTTTATCCACTCAGCTGCTCATAAGTGTAGTCTTCTCAGTATGAATATGAATGTGACCAGGAATTAGCATTAGCATTAGGGCTCATTGCTAATGGCAGCCTTTGGGTAGCTAGCTATTGAAATTGTAGCAATATAAGACAACATTATCAGACTGACAAAAAGCTGTATTAATCCTTTGAACCCCATTTTAGTTCCATCTATCTGATTATTGCATAGTCTGAATCTGCTCAGTTAACTTTTAGCTAGCAATCAAAATCCAGCCATTATCCAGCTTTATATGAGTGTAATTTCTGAGCATACAAACATGAAACACACATACTTTTATATGTAATTTATATGTAATTTGTTTGGCTGTGTTTAGTGATTATCATGTTCTGAATTGAATGTAACTGAACCAAGTGGTAGATGCAAAGCCTGATGTACTGTCTTCATATTTGCAGATCCATATATTTTAGACCTGGAGAAGGAATTAACCTTTCCAGTAGTTAGCTGAATAATTTTTATCTAAGTAAAAAGTAGAAAAATGTCTTGAAATATGTCTGGAGGGCATCTTAAAATTGATTTTTTTATAGTGCTAGACTCTATTGAGTATTTCATCTGGCTATAGTGCCATATGCTAATGCTTAAGTATCTGCCATTACTAACTTGATATAAAATGAGTGTAAATGTAATATGAGGAAATTGAGCCTTTAACTACTTTGCAATAAGAGGTCAAAACTGTAGGATGAAACTATGACAACTGTAACTGAGAATGAACTTTACCTCTAAAAATGTGCAACACACTACATACACACCCACACACACACACACCTGCACAAGTGCTGATAATGTAAAACACAGAGCAGATGCTCAGATATGTGCACAGACACCATCACCACACACACACACACACACACACACACACACGCACACAATATTTGTATCACTATAGATAAACAGACTGGGGGCGATAGTGATCTTCTCTTTCACTGTCCCCCCACAGGAACCAGAAACTATTTCTATTTGCAATATTTATCCCAGACTGTTTTCTCTTCCTCCTTTTTATCCCGTTAATCCCTCCATCCCTTGATGTTTTTTGTGAAGCCCCTGAGTTGAAAAGCAGGTCACGATAAACATCGGAACAGCTCGTTCATCAAGGAGAGAGGCGGCGTGCGCTTTGAAGTCTCTGACAGATTCACCAGGAGTTCTACACACACTCACACATATACACACACATGCAAAGGTTATGATAATGCAGAACACACACAAACATACACATGAGGTGTTTGATGCAGCCACAGTAAGCATACGCAAAATGAATTTATCAGCACACAGGTAAATATGCAAAGGGAGAGCGAAGGCGGCCCATGTCAAGACCAGCTGTGATAACCTTTCACTTCACTTCTGATATGCTGCTCATTTAGTGCTCTGGATGAAGGAAAGGATGAAAATATATATATAGGAATAATAATAATAATAATAATAATAATATCATAATCAGAAGACAAATAAAGAGACCAACAGCTCCAAGACCAATGTGGTCAATGTAGAATGACAACTAATGCCTGACTAATGAAATGATATTGGGAAAAATCCATTGAAAATGCCTTATAATAACAAGATCTCCAATGTGCTTCATACCATCTACTCTGTGTTTTGTGTTTTACTTTGTGTGCCACCAAGTCAGATTTGTCTGGAATCTCCCAGCACAATCTTTACAGCACAAACAGGACGTGAGTGCTGTTCTTCCAGCACAAACTGAGCCAGGGCTTTGAAAGTTTCTGGTTACAGCCTGGGATGTCACAATCCTTTTATTTACTCGATGAGGAAACCTCTTCTGAACGCACCGTGTTGTGAGAGAGTAAACTATGAATCACATGTGCAAGTCAATGGCAACCGGTAGTTTTATTTATGTTTCCACACTGACAGCGGGTTTGAGTGAGTGATGCAAGCAGTGACTTTGCTTCTATTTCAGTGATATTTTACAAGAAAAACTGTGATGTATGTTATATTTTCTTAATGCAGAATGATGAATGAAAAAAATGAAATTTAAAAGAAGAACTATAACCAAATTATCAAAATAAACATTTGAGACTGTGGAACTCTGTATTGGAAAATACTCTAACGTACTTGGATTGGGACTGATAGTAAGAATACTTGATTGGAAAACACTAGATTACGAAAAACGTAGTGAAAACGAAAAACGAAAAAAGTGTGCAACCAGTGGCCTCAGATCTCCAAAGTTTACTGTGTGTTTTCAGTTGTAAGTAATTTGATTAATGGCAAACTTGATTAGGAATTTGCACCACAAGCACTACATCGAATCATGTGGGTCTTGCATCATAAGCTTACAGTATCTTGCAGCCCTGTCTTGTAGAGGCCTCTGTCAAAAATGAGTTTTAAGACTGAAGGTTAGGGATATGCACCATGAGCACAATATGAACTATCAGTTGTTTTTTATTCAAATTGTCCAAAACTAATTGAAACACAGACAACCTGAAGTGAGGTATGGTCCCAGTGTTGGAGTACTAGTTGATTTCAGTGTTTTAGGCATATAATGAAGGAACAAACAGGGGCCCAACAAGACATTTTTCAGACCTTAACAGTTCGCTTCCTTGTAACAAGAACGTGAAAAGATAGTCTGACAGAAACACAGCTTGCAGCATGTTAAATTAAACAAACGTTCACAAAGTCTTTGAAACAGAATTAATGAGAGATGTTCATTTTGGGAGAGTCACGACTGCTGTCCAGGGTGCTGATTCTGGATCAGTCTTGGGTGTGTTGGTGTCTGGAAGGCACTAAGCTACCTTCGGTCAAGTCAGTTTAAGAGTTATTTCATTCATTTGCATCATGTCTGTGGCCAGTTTACTCAGTTTTCTCTCTCCATTGCGGCAGTTCTTGTGTCATGCGGCAGTGATCTACATAAAGTCTGAAATGATGTGTGCGGTGTGTTCTCTGCACTTGGGTACTGTTGTATTATGAAATAAACCTTTTTGAAAGTTTGCTTTTTTGTTGTGTCTAGGCTGTGTCACTGCAGACCTATGTCTCTGAAATGAAGATAGTAAAGTTGGGCAGTTCTTATGAATTATAGCCAAAACTTTACAAATATGATCCAGGTTCCAAAAATATAAATTTTCTTTAACAGCATCCAACAGGATAACACAACAAACGGTAACAGTTTAAACACTGTTATGACCGACTGTAGTCAAAACTATTTTTTTTCCATGAAAAGAATTTCAGAACATTATTTGTTTTGTTATGTTTACAGACATTTAATTCTACTGTGTATTGATCATAATAAGAACATATAATCAATTACCTCTCAGACAAAGTGATGGATATAATAGAATAGAAATATGGCCTATGAACAGAAAAAGTTGTGGAAATAGAGAGGAAAGGGATGTGGTGTGAAAAGGCACATGCATCTCTGTTTGGTCGCACTGCGTTAGGTAAAGTGTTAACGGAATGTGTGTGTTGGTAAAAGTGTCTGTACGTGTGTGTGTGTGTGTGTGTTACTGTGTGTTTGTTTGTGTGTTGCCTTGCGTGTCAGTACCTGTCAATGTAGTGCACTCGCTACAGGAGAATTTGCATTACAATGAATCTTAATAGCCGTGTGCGGCACTGTGTGCTGACCTTGATTTATTCCCTGTATAAGTGGGTAAATAAATACATTGGGAAAAAGGGGGAGCTGGAGAAAGCACATCATCGTCCCACGCGTGAGGAGACTGAGGGAGGAGTGGGGAGGAGCGGAGGGGAGTGGGGTCTTAAGTGTAACCTGGGTTGGCTGGTGAAAGCTCACATTTAGCGTGCTGTGCTGGCTCAGAGCCTGCTCTGCTTCAAGGATACATTTGAAAAATCAATAATAAAATGAAAACAATAAATGCATTTCTTCATTTAAAAAAAATAAGGACTGAAAAAATAAATCACTAAAATGTGTAAAGACACATTTTATGGTGGTTGTAAAAAAAAAAAATCCCCATAAACAGTAAAGTAAGACTCAAAATTGTGGAAGAATTAGAGGTAGATGTAGAAGTAGAAGAATTTAAATAGATTTATAGCATTGAAAGACGCATAGCCATCACTACATTCAGGCTTACGAGCTGGAATGCATTAACATTGTGATGGTCACATGTACCTCAGTTAACAGAACTCCATTTGTTATTTTTTAATGGCTCTCTGGGATGTTTTCTTTTGTCTGCCAAAAGACACAAGTCATTTTTCTTACTTGGAAATGTTTTAAATTAATTTCAATTAATTAATAAATAAAGGTGCAAATCAGCACTTTTCTCACTTTTCTTTTGTCTTTTGTCTCCATCTTTGGAATTGTTGTTGAGTTGTTTTGGCACTGCCAGTCACAGAGGTCACTTTTTGCTACAGCTGTAGTTGAAACTGCTTAAGTCTAGTCTGTTCCTGTCGAGTTTGAATCCGAACAGTTTGAAGATTTAGTCAGGAAGTCCAAATGGGAGTTCAGCCTGAGTCAGGACTGTGTCTAAAAGTGGTTGAGACCAAAAGAATAGGTTCACATTTTTTCCAAGTTTGTCATAAAAGAACAGTCAGGTGCTCTATTCCTCCTGTCCATGCTGGTCTTTATGAGATTCCTTCCTAATGTGCTTCCAATGCATGTGATGGAGGACAAAATCCACAGCCCCTGTTGTGTGCAAAAATCCATTCCAGCCTAAGGTAATGAAATCAAGGGTGGACCTTCCACAGTTACTGTTTTTTAGTATGAAATTCCCTCTCTGTTTCCACAGGCAGTGTTTCCATGCTGAGCTGTGATGAAGGGATAGTAACACAAAGGGCATAAAAGATTATAACCTTGGAAGATACTCTGGATTTGATTAACTCAGATTGCTGAAACTACATACTAACTTCAGATGAACTTTGAATTTATTTTTTCACTAACAAGGATTGTGGATTTTGCCCACCAATCATTTTTATTGGAAGCACAATATGAATGAAAATTGTTTCAATGTACATACAGGCACCTGACTTCTCTTTTAAGACAGACTTGAAATAAAATGTGAACCTATCTTTTAACCAGTTATTGTCTTCCAAACAAAACATTTCATTTTCCTGTGTGCCACAGTATGTTGCATTGTAAAAAACTACTAAATACTAGGATTTAGAGAAGCAAATGCAGAACCTTTTATTTACCGGACACACGTTGAACCACAATTGTGCTGCAACAGTCAATAACAGAAAGTAGAAAAGCCGGAATTATTTGATCACAAATGTTTACTTTGGTACTTATCCTTAAACTTATGCATCAACAAGAGCAGATTGAAAAGTTCTTTAAGAACATCTCCAGTCCTGATGTCCTAGACCTCAAGCAGCAGCGACCTTGTAAGGAAGTGAGTGCACTCCAAAAATCCAGTGACAAAGTTAGCCAAAGGCTCCTTAGCTGGTTCCCCAGGGACCACATGAAGCCACTAACGAGCCGCTAAAGCTGTCTGAGTGATGGATGAAGGTGTTGGTGAGATCAGCTGTGGAAATGGGACACTCACCATCCACAGTGTCCCTCCTCCTACAGTGCCAATCCAGATACTAACAGCTGGATTGTCGCTCTGCTACAGCTCACTGTACACTTTAAATGACGGCATCACCTTCCAATATGAGGTACGCCTGATTTACTCGGCTTTAGGTCCAGGTGCATGGAGACAGATGACTTTGGGGGGAGAATAGATAGGACTGGTTAACGATCTTTAAAGCAAGAAAGACAGATGGGTTGAGCTTGTTTGTGCCATGACCAGAGGACAACACAGGAAAATAAAATCATTATCAGTGTCCCTTGCAAGTAAAAGTGTCCTGTGGCATTCTGGGACATGGCTGTGGTCAGATTGGTACTGACATCCATGACACTAATGTTGAACTGTATTATGATTTATGTGTTAAATAAAAAACAAGTTACAATTCACAGAAAATTAAAAATATTTTCATTCATCTTAATCATGATTATAATGAATCCAAGATGCAACTGTATTATAACTGTTATATTGTCTGTAGCAGGGTGTCCGTACTTTAATATCGTCCTATTGTCATCACCAGAGATCACCAATGAATGGTGGACGGGGAGGTCTTTCTCTGTGATCACTCATTTTAAATATCAGTATAGCCGATCTCTCGTTAATCTGCATTTTTGTTCATTTTGTCAGATGATGTAGTGCTCATAAAATAATGATGTTATCTGCAGCCCGAGAGCTTGTATTTACTGTATGAACCGTTTATGAGCTGATCAGATTTCACACTACTTCAGATGTCTGATAACAGACACAGAAAAATGTGTAAATGAGAACTATATGGTGCATTCGGCTGCAGTGTACGTGATCACAGAGAGCAGGAGACTGAACAGAGGTCCCTCTCTTCTTCTCTTGGTCTCATTGTCTCTAATTACAAACATAAAAAACTAGGTTTGCTGTAAATTGTGTGAAGACAAAGTCAGTAGCAAATGAAATGCATACTTGAAATCCATTTTAAGTCATCTGTCAATAAATACAGGCATTTATATACATTCACTATTGCATGTTTCAGAGACTTGAGCCGCTTCAGCAATAATAGACCCAGCATGTAAAGATAGTGGAGCAGGGAAAAGAGCAAAGCTTTGTTGAGCACTGAGCAGGCATATGGAGAATGGAGATGCTGGGTTTTGTCAGACTGCAACAGCGCACTTGTCAGGATTGGCAGATGGAAAAGGGATCACAAATGGGTTGCTTGTGCTGATTGACAGTGCACAGACATGCCACTCCACCAGAAACATGTCCTGTAAATGCACAGTGGGGAGTAGATTTTAGATTTTATTTTTTATTAGAACGCTCTAGTTACCCTAATAATCGACGATTCAGTTGTCGATGGTCTGATCAGTTGTCGATAGTCGATCTGATCACCATTTGGCACAAGCCTGTAGTTTATACTGTACAGCATATTCACAAACCTTAGCACATTTAGCACAAGACAGTAGACAGCTCATTACACAGTCAGCTCCTGGACTCTGCCACAGAGACACATTAGAAGAGAAAATAACCAGTCTGTGGCAGCATTTATTAGACTGCAAAGTGGGAACAAGTGAGGCTGAACACTGCAATAAAACCTAAAGCCTGGTGCTGAGGCACAGTTGGCTACCTACCACCAAGGCCCCAACTCAGAAAAAACAAAAAAAGTCACCTGGAGAAAAATAGCAAATTTTAAACTGTCAAAGTGAAAAAGCGTTAGTTTATCCCACCGGGTACCTGTGTTTCCTCTGGCAATATGATCACAACACATTTCTGAGGTCATCTACCACATAATTAGCTGACCTTATTGAGAAAAAGTGTGAACAGAGAGGAAAATATTACAGAGACTCTGGACATTGCAGCATTTGTCTAAGCGGTCTTCCTAATTAATCCAACAGAAACCACAAAAGTCATCAGTGTTTGTTTATAGGAATCCTTTCAGCATTTTTCTAATTTTTTGTTATTGAAAAAAGGAAATGTTTCATACCACTAGCCTCTTAGCCTCTGAGTGGGTGGTCCAGTATAGGTGTTTGATTGACAGCTGATGTAAACTAACTTGCTGGTAAGTATAGCTTACAAGCCAAGGACGGACAGCTTTTTGTTAGCAGTGGCTTTGAAGACAATGGACCACAACATTTAGCATCTAAACTGGCCGACATTGCAAGTAGGTTTTTAAACTATTCAGTGTTCAATAAATATTAACTAATTATCAAGCCTGCTGACTGGTGTTAATGCTTTTTTTTGTTTGTTTGGTAGCTCAGCAGGTTGCTGTCTGGCTTGTCATTGTCAGTCAGTCACAGAATGGTAACAATTCATGTTTTATGAAAATCAAGTTCAAATCAAATTAAACTTAGAGTAAGCATGAGCAGTCAGCACAAAGCCTTAATGAACTTTCACTATTTATTTAGATTTTTTCTCTCTTTGTCTCTATTTTCCTTTTACCAGATGACTGGAACTGACTCAATTCAACCAATCAAATTTTGCCACGACCTCTGTGAGCCAATCATCTTGTTGCTGTCAAACTTTAAAACTCTACTTTTCTCTGCTGCTGTCAGCTGTCATTTCAGTGTGAGATTGATGTGACCCTCCTCCTCATCCACCTCCAGGTTATTCAGAACCAGCTGTCCATGGATTCTTCCACTGAGCTCATCAGAAGTGCCAACAAGTCTGTTTTTCCCTCCTTCACTGTCACCAGTGTCTAGACTCCACTGGGGGGGATATTCCTCTGCGGCTCATGGAGTGATTACCCCCCAAATATGATGACATCACAGTTGGGTCTAATCGCCAAGGACTCCTCACATATCCCTGCAATTTTTCCATGCTGTGCACACAATGTGAGATAAGCTCATTTAATAACTCTTTAAGTCTCTCTTTCACTTAGTCTCTCCTGATTGGAATGATTTGATTGACCATATGTCTGTATGTCTTTTCTGTATGTTGATTTGGAAAAAAAGGGTGATGAATACAAAGTGATACCTGTATATGCAAAGAAGTTCTCCCTTGTCAATCTACGGACAAGGGTGTGCAGTTATGAAACCAAAAAATTCAACTCCAGTGTCTCCTTTGTTGATACTGATTTCTCTCTCAAAAGAGAGCACAGGATGTGATTTTAGGAGCAGATGATGTTTGCTTTAATTTAATTTCATTTGGACTTAAAGCTGCACCTATCAGTATTTTTCTTTTAGCCATGGTTCAGATGACTATATGTAATGTGAAAGGTGTTACTTGTAGTGACAAACCCCAAAGAGAATGATCACCAGACTCTGCAGCTGTCCTCAGCTCTACTGAACATTTTAGTGTCTTTCAGCTTATTGGTCTGGATTCTCTTATACCTGCATTTTTACTGTTTTTGTTCGCTCCATGGCTCTCATCATCTCATGGCAGACAGCTTTAATAAACACACTGTACACTACCTGCTCAGCACCAAACATCTGACTGACATAGTCAGAGACTAGCTGGTGAACACAGTGATGCATTTAGCAGCTAAAGAGCCAGAGATTTCCCTCAGGAGCTGGTGGCGACCAACACAGCGCTCAATGGAGAATAATTGTGGCAAGTAACATGTCCTTAAATTAACCCTAAAGTACGTCTGTCTGCTGGAAATGAAAATCGGTTGCAAATACTTTATATCAATAATATTACATTTATAAAGTGTGATTATAGTCTGTTGTGCTGCCCATGTGACCAAAAAATAAATAATGATAGGTTTAATACAAATGCAAATGCATTGATTTGATTGGCTATATGCAAAAAATCTGATATGTAGACAGACAAATCAAAAAAAGAACCAAAAAATATAGTATACATTTCTCACTTTAGGGTATTAATGTACAGTATTCACAGAGCAGATCTGCATGCTGTTGCAAAACATATACATGCAATTCCAGTTAGACTTTAAAGGACGAGTTCACAATTTTTCAAGTCTGTCTTAAAACAACAGTCAGGTGCACAAATGAACACTGAAACATATTTTTGCTGTAATCATTCCTCCTGTTCATACTGACCATTAGAAAATCCCTTCATAATATATTCACAATGGAAGAGATGCGAGACAAAATCCTCAGTCCTCCTTCTCTGCAAAAATGTATTTAAAAGTTTATCTGAAGCTTATATGAAGTTTTAGTGCCAAAGTCCCTCTTTTTGTTACTCTACTTCCACCACAGCTCAACAGGGAAACACTGTGCGAGGAAACACAAAGAGGGAATTTGATGCTAAAAAGACTGTAAATGTGTCAGATATCCACTTGATATGACTAACTCAGACTGTTGAAGCCTCATATAACCTTCACATCAACTTTTAAATGCATTTTTGCACAAAATGACTGTGATGGGCCTCCATCACTTACACTGAAAGCATGTTTGAAGGGGATCTTTTAATAGCCAGTATGAACAGGAGGAATAATTACAGCGAGGAAAACCTCTTTCACTGTTCATATGGACACCTGACTGCTGTTTTAAGACCAGTGTTGGGCAAGTTGCTTGAAAACTGTAATTAATTAGTGATGAAAAAATAATTATATTACTTTATTACTTTTGTTACTCAGCCATCAGTCCTGTCGAAGTTGCCTTTAAACAAGTCAAAATACTCCACACACACGCTGCATCTTTGTATTCAACACAATGAAATAGAAAATGAGGCGTTTGTGGTTCAACAAGCAGGTAGTAAACAGTTTGGAAGAAGTCCCGACCTAAGCTGTGCAATTCACACACCCTCCAGCTCTGAACTAAACCAGCGTCAGGTGACTCCTGAATGTAGGCGTACCTGTGACTAATGTTAGCAAGCCAGCTAAGCTACAACACAACTTTGGAATTACTGCCAGTCGCATTTCTCCTCCTCCAGAGCGTCTGTCAACTGAACGCAGAGACCACACTGATATCAACCCTCGATTAATCCCGGTAAGACAGTGAGCGTAAGTGTAAAAATAATGGAGCGTTACAGAGGTTAGTAACAGTAATATGATTACTGAATTTCAAACTGTAAAAAAAGTAAAAGAAAAAAGTATTAATATTACTGTAATGTGTTGCAAGTAATGCATTAATGCCCAACACTGTTTAAGACTTGAAAAATTTTGAACCTATCCTTTAATGATTTAGGCATATTCTCTCCTACATGCCTTTTACATGTGAATCATGTGTGTCTATAAGTCTGTCTGTTTTTCAAAGATACACACACTCGCTGGTATAGATATGTTATAGTTTATGGTACAGATACTAGCATTTGAACCCTCTCTAGCTGTCTGTACTTCTGTCTGCTGGAAAAACACTGATATCAGAGAAACTAAGGCAAATAACAAGTATGGTGTCAATATCTTAAGTCCATATACAGTACCAGTCAAAAGTTTGGGCACAATTTCTCATTCAAGTGAATGGGAAGGTGTGTCCAAACTTTTGACTGGTACTGAACATTCCTGCCTCTCTTTGCCTCCCTGTTGGCCTCCCTGCTGGGTTCAAATCAATTCCATCAATGAAGCCATCACAAAAGGGAACATTACCGCAGTGTTTTCCTGTGAAAAAAGGCCTGGTAATTACAAATCAAACGAGACAAATACATCCTGGTTAATGAGCGTTAAACGGATGTTAATTATCCGATTGAATGGCTGTCTCTCCATTAAACTGCGTCTGATGGAGGGAGTGGGAGGAGAGGGAGGGGGGTCGAGGGGAAGGGTAGCTCAAAAAAGAGGCATTCTGAAAGCCATATTAGCAGCAGATTGAGAAGATCAGACAGTGTAAAGTGTGTGTCGGAAACGCAAGCGAGAGGGGAAAGGCGTGGGGAGAGGCAGCGGGGGAGGGATGGGAGGAAGGGAGACTAAACTTTTCTCTTTTTTCCGACATTAGCAATTGCCACGATGCATCAGAGGGGAAATTAATCAACTGTTTTTGATTATTTATATATTTGAAAAGGACAAAGTGTGCACGGAGAGAGCTGAACACTGACGGAGTCACACTGTGCTAATACGGTCACACCCGCTCTGCCAGGCAGCTCCAGTCATGACATATCCGTCTCAGAGGGATCAGAAGAAAACAAAAGTTCACTAAACTTAACATTCAAAACAAGGTACAAGTCCTCACTGATTCATCAAGCAGCTCACATAACAAGGGGGGAGTCTACATTTGGATTAGGAAGTACAGACAGAACTACTTTGGAACACGTGTTTTGAGATGAATGTCTGAGCAGACGTGCGGTCAAATGATAATTCCTGGCAGGATAAGAAAACATTCCTCTCAGGATCACCAAGACAAAATAAACAGGTAGAGAACACACTCAGAACTAAGCTCCATCAAAACTACTCAAGACCGAGGTTGTCAAAAGCGCTTTGAATAGTCTGATTAACCTTTGATACCTGGAATTATTGACCTGCAATTGTGCTACATTATGATCTTTTCAAACTAACAGCGCTTTACATGACATAAAAACAAGCAGGGCTCAGTTGCTAATCTGCAATTTAATATTATGATTTTGTTTAAAACTGCTGATTAAAGACTTTATCCATTAATAATAAAAGGAAAAGAACATTGTATTTTGGTAAGACTTTGTTTCACATGCTCACATCCATGTAAGTCCTGAAAATCTGATATCATATACAGACTGAATTTTTAGATGTAGATTTCAAAATGTAATAAATCAAAGAAAGCACTACTGGTTTCTATACAGATCAAAATGCTGGTTAAACACTCATGAATTCCTATCAAATTAAGAAATGCATGAAAAATGTCACAAGTTTTTAAATTCTATTGTTGTTCTAACGTAAAAATGAATTACCAACTCAAAAGAGTGACCAACTGCCTCTGATGCCCCACAGAGTTTGTGCTGATTACACTACTTGAAGATGTGTTTGGTATAATATGCAGAACTATAGAAACTGAAATGAACACTTAGTGCAGCGTGAGGCTCTGTGTTGACAAGGAGGCCTGTGTAAAACTATTATTGTTTCACTTGATGTTATGTTTAAATGGTTCATATTCCTAAATACATTTCTTTTTAGTCAAATTACACAAACTAACCAGCACACAACGATAAAAATAGTGTTTGGTGCAATTTACGATAAAATAGAATAAAGCTGCCGTTTGCAGCTGTGTGTGGTGATATTCTACATTTTTCATATTTCAACTAATTCCATGAAAAGACCAAAACCAGCAATCAATGTATCCTAACTAGTGTTACCTGTGTATCCAAAGCCTGAAACATCTTCTTCCTCTGTGCCATAAAGCTTCATTGTTGTTCAAAAACACATCATGAGTCACACCTTTGCACTGGCTGACATCATCATCAACACACAAACTGTAGTTTATTTTATGTCAGTCGCACTTTCTAATTACCTGCTGCTGGAAATACTCAGTAGAGCACCGAATACGTATTAATCCACAGGTGAAAGTAGTTCCCAACAAATGCACAATTTACCCTGTTACATTTACTAAAAAACTGCTGTTTTAGGAAATTATTGGGCCTTTTTTAAATTATATATAAAACTGCATATTTGTGACCAGTTTTCAGTAGGAGCCAGGAGCTTGGGGCACAGACAGGGTAGGGAAGGTGGAAAGACACACTATGCATTTTCAGTTTTTCATGGGTTTTGTTGACAGCAACAACAACAACAACAACAAATAGGATATCACAAGCCTTATCCTTGAAAAGCAGCAGAATGCATACAGAATAGACAAAGAGTGGGAGGAACTATAGTGGATCATTGGGGCTGCACAGCTCACACAGGGGCCCTTATAGCAGCTTAATCCATCCTTTGACATAGTAGTAGCTATTTGACAAATACCAATATCATATCATATCAGCTCAAATGTTGGCAAATTTGATCAAGATTGAATATAATTTAAGATAGAAAGCTAGAAACTGACAAAAGGTAGCATTTAACTCTGGTTTTTAAGTAAATTATAGATTTATTTATCTTAGGAATCTAAGTTTTTGTTTGGCAGAAATTTTAGTCTCAGACGTTCTTCAAATGCCAACATCGTCACGATTCATCACACACACATACACACCCATACATTCAACCATCCACATCCATAGGAACGCTGCTCTCTTCAGTGGAGGCCTGGAAGAGGGAGAAGTAAATGACAGCGCCCTGTGTGCACATCAGTTTAACTCAACAAGAAGTCAGGGCAGAAAATCATTTGAAGAAGTCCCGCAGTCCCTTCAGATGGAGGCTGCCAGCTTCTCAGTGATCTGCTATCATGTTGCCTGTCTCTTTACTGTCAGCGCTAATAGCTCTTAGACACTGGACTGGGACATGAGTGGCTACTGCAGGCCAAGGGTGGCACACACTCAATCAATAATTTACCCAGCAGCGCTCGGCCTTTTGCGCGTGTGTTTTCATTCCTGAATTAAGCATTCATATGGGCTGCACATAAGAGGATTTGTTTGTGAGAGTGTGTCTTTGTGTGTCTGGTAACATGGGTATGCAAGCGTGTGCACAAGTGTGTGTGTTTGTGTGTGTGTGTGTGTGTGTGTGTGTCAGCAAAGTTGCTTTGTGTACTGATGTGTAGCCCTCAGCACCTGCTGTGGAGATAGGGCTTCGGCCAATCACAACAAAGATTGGAGGGAAGTTTGAGTGACACAACAGTGCTGTGTCTGGCTGAGATATGATTCATTCTGTTATCGCTCGCTCACTCGCTCTCTCACTCACTCACTCACTCTCACACACACACACGCATGCACGCACACACACACACACAGAGTCATGATGGCTTAACAGTATTAAACTGTTTAATAATACCATCTCTTCCCATCCACTGTTTCTTTTCCTCTCCTCCCCTCTTTCATTCTCCTTTCCTTCCCCCATCATCCTTCTTCTTCTCTCCTCTCCTATTTCCTCACTACCTCCATCTCCTCTAACTTTCCCTGCCTTCCTCCATTCCTCACCTCTCCTCTTTCTGTTCTTTGCTTTCACCTCTCCTTTCCTCTCTTCTCTTCTCTTTCCCTGCCTCCCTCTTCTCCTCTCCTCTTTCCTCTCCTTTCCTTTCCCTCCTCTCCTCTTTCCTTAGTACCTCCTCTCCTTTCTGTTCCACCTTTCCTTTTCTCCATTCCTCTCTTCTCCTGACTGACCAATCAAAATCCATCCACCAACGAGGACCAACCAGACGCACACAAAAAGACTAATTAGTCTTGGCATGGCAGCGACAAATCCCTCAGCACTGACGCTCACATACTCTAACAAACAGATGTACACTGCTTACACGTTTAATGAGACCACACACTCACACACTCACACACACACACACACATTTGCGTGTACATACGTTCCCAACGCCTCGTTTCCCAATGCACAACATGCAGCCGCAGCAGCTGTGATAGCTGTTGTTTAGTGCTTCTGTAAAGTTTCTGTTTAGCCATATCAGTACGGTCGACGTCACTCTGTGGCAATAGCTGCATTATGTGTGATTGCGTGCATGTGTGCTGTATGAACACGATGGGAGTTTATCTATCAGCTTGTAAGGAAGCCTCCCAGTGTTATTGTGAGGTTCAATATCCCAATTTAGCTGAGTGAGGATGTTTCAATTAGCTGCTTTTCATGCCCTGCTACTTGCTGTGCTGTAATTCTGGTTTATTACATCTTGGGTCTTATTTTCATAGTTTTAACCAGTCAGTTGTGAAAACATTGTACTCGCCAAAGTAATTGCTGAGCTCTGGGACATCACTAGAATGAAGTCCAACAGGGTGGACAGGGTTGTTAGGGGCTCACAGTGACATAAAGGCTACACGAAAGGTACATCAAATATTTAGACATTATAACATGTTAGACCTTTATCTCCCATAGCTGCTTCCTTATATTAGCTAGCTTGTTAGCCTAAAAGAGTGAATAGCCATTTTATTTCTCTTCAGTCATTCAGTTTATCTCGTCTCTTATTTTTGTAACATTTGTAGTGCTTGTGGCCATTTTTCTTGCATTATTCTTCATGGATGTGTCTAGGTAGCCAGCTATGTAGGAAGATGTTGTCATTATTCATAACTCTGCCTACGAAACTCTGATTGGTTGAACGTCTACATCTGATGGAAACAGACATCTAATGGCACAACACCAGGCCTGTCCTCTTTGTAGCTGTTTCACATGGAGCTAATTTTAACTACTGAAGTACAGTACTTGAGTACTTGAGTAAATGGACCCTGCATGCTAAGATAACTGTCAGTATCCTATTGTTTTGGATCAGGAAAGATGCAGCACAGACAGATCCCACCATGTTCAAGGTAATTACTGCACATATAGTCTATAAAATTATACAATTCCTCAGTTGTTTTGGCTAATAATATAGTTTCCATGCAGCCCAGAAGCAAAATGTTCAGTGGCTCACTTCCAGTAGACGGCACAGCTGTTGGGATTGAAAGCAAAAGACATCCAAGAGGAATATTTATGTCTGAGAGTTTGGTTAATAATTTTAGCCTTTGTTTTCTCTTCTAAATAAGTTTGAATAACCTGGAGGTTTCTTTAAAACCTGTCTGATCGTTGAACTTTAGCGATGTTGCCGTGTCCCGGGACTTTGCAACTACTTTAGTGTGTACAATGTTATGATGACAGATAGGAATGATGACCAGAACTACAACACTGCCATCCAAGTCGGATTAATCTGTAATTTTCCTTTAATAAAAAAGTGATTATGTTCCTTAGAGTTCATATGAAGTTAATACAAATCTCTTGTGAAATGATGTTAAAGGACTAAAATCCTGTGTGTGTGTGTGTGTGTGTGTGTGTGTGTGTGAGTTTGTATCGCCCTGCAGATAGTCATATGTGTGTGTGTGTGTGTGTGTGCGCGCGCACAAACCGGGCAGCTTTCCCGCCTCGAGGCTGTAAGTGTGGGTGTGTTTCTGGAGCCTTGGTGTCACTTGCCTCTAAACAGTAACAGTGTTGTTGATCAGCAGTTGTTTACAAACTGCCAGGAGGATGGAACTAATTTGATCACTCCGTATTCCCCCGTCTCTCCCTCTCTGGAGACCGCTTCAATTTGAGCTCCTTATACGTTCTCGATAGCGCGCCGCCACAAGTTGATTTTGACAGCAATTATGAATACTGTGTTCCACTCAAGTGGTCATGAGCCAGGGAATAATGAAGTTCTCACCAAATCATCTGTTCCCCAAATCACTTAACTGCATCTTCATTAGGAACTTTGCAGCCTGCAGGAAGTCATAGCGGGAGTTGGCTGAAAGACGTAGCTGCTACGCGGCGCTCGGTACATGACGAAGAAATAGATGCATAAGCTTAATTTTGCTTAAACTCTGTACAGTGTTCATGTACATCTCACCACCACATCAACTGCTTTCATTCACTTCATACACTCCTACAGCTGAAGTGACACTTCAACTGATTTCAGGTCTTATTGATCAAACACTTCCACGTCTTTCATCGCTAATACATCAACTGACATTTCAGCTGCTTTCACCTCTTACTACTCAACTGTCACTTCAACTACTTTTAGTGTTTACATACAGACTGTCGATCCAACTCTTTATATGGTTTACTAAATTACACTTAAAACTAAAGTTTGAAATGTTTTCAGCAATTCCACTTCAAATGACGCCTGAAGTCCTTTTAATGCTTACTCTTCAGCAAACACTTCAAACCCTTTCACTGCTTTAACTTCAACTGACATTTTTACTGCTTCAAGTGCTTTGACTTAAACCGCATCCTCAAACAACATCTCACACACCATCTGTCTGTCTATTATTACATGTTTATGCTAAAAATGTCAGAAAATAGTCAAAAATGCCCATCGCAATTTTTCTTAAAAGACTGTCTTCAGTTTGTTTGTTTTGTACAACCAACAGTCCAAAATCCAAAAAATATTCTATTTCCAGTCATATAAAATGGAGACAAGCAGGAAATTAATACATTTGATAAGCTGGAAGCAGTGCAAGTTTGGCGTATTTGCTTGACAAATTAAATGATGATTTAAATTGTTGATGATTTATTTTCCGTTGATCAAATAATAAATTATTCAACCAATCATTTAAACATGAGTTGAGCTGGATACGCTGGTAATATGAAGGATGAATTAACTAAAAACAGAATAATTCAATAAAATCAATTTGTTATGTTTTCAGGAAGAAACCTCCATCTTCATCAGGGGTGAAGAGAGAGAGAGAATGGTACTCAACATTTAATAGAAATAATACTAGTCTGATAGTCATTAATCATACAGTATATAAGGAAGCTGTTATACTGGTTCAACTCCTTTTCCACAGCTGGGTGTCAGTTGTTTTCACCTGTCTGGACTTTAGGCACATGGGGACCTTGTCAGAGATGAACATGCACAGCTCTAGTTTCTGGAATTTCAATGAATTTTACATGCATGTGTGTGTGGAGTGTCTCCAACTCTGCATATGTGCATCATATTGTATGTCTGAAGAGGAAAATACTGTAAGTGAGGAGGAGTGACAGCAGGGAGGAAGGAGGTGCTGACAGGCTAGAGAAAGGATAAAGCCCTCAGCTCCTCCGTGTGTGTGTGTGTGTGTGTGTGTGTGTGTGTGTGTGTGTGTGTGTGTGATGAAATAAATAATAGAGGAATATTAAATCCTCCTTGTCGCCTGCTGCTGTCTTCCTCTGATATTTCTCTATGGTGCCACATCGACAGATAACGATCACATTATGAGGCGAGTGTCACACCTTTTTCTTTTTCTGACGCCACACTTCTCTCATTTTTACTTTGTCTCATAATCTGTCTTTGTATTTTTGATTCTTTCATTTCACTTTTTTTTAACCTCTCACCTCTTCTTAGCCCTTCCATCGCCCTACTCCTTTTTATTCATGCTTCTTTTTTTTTTCTTTCAATCTCCCAACCTTCCCTTCACTCTTTAAGCCTCTCCTCCCCTCCTCCCTCCCTCCTGCTCTCTGACTGACAGGGAGGAGAGTCTGAGGCTCTGAACAATTGCACAATCCCTCAGTGACTGGAAGGGCCAATAATTGTTGTCTGAGGTGACGAATTACAAGACCTGTAAGGATTGCACACTCGGACACACACAAGGTTTGAACACACACGTCATTTAAAGGCTAAAGCTGAACGGCTGTGTTAGGAATGGTTCTAATATTTGTATTGTTATCATTTCAGCCTTAGAACAGTGCCATCCAAAAACAATTTTTTTCCAATTTGAGAAAATAATCAGACACTAGATTAAAAAAACATTTAATTTGCCCTGACTGACAGAACAATTCTAAATCTCATTATTTGTTGTGGTCATGTTTGTATCTTTCCCTGCTTTAACACACATCAGATTATATTATATAATACTGTTATACACATGTGGAACAGCTAAAAGCCTGCGAAGTCCACAGACATTGGATCAAACCAGCAAAATGAATTTGTTCATGCACGATCGATAGGTGAATTACTTTTGCCTGATGCCTTCTTCTTTTTGTAAAAAAAGAAAAATGTACAATTTTCAAGCAGATACAGGCTATGTTAATGTGATAATATGTGTTTATATTTGAAGCTTTATTTACTACAGGAAGGTATAATCAGAGTGATGAGGGTATGTGTTAGTTCTACATTTTTTAAACTTTTTTTTTAAAGCAGTAGTTTGATTTGTTTGTATTCAGTGATAAAATGAATTATAACTGAGAATATATGGTTTATGCTTTATGGAACCATTATTTCCTGATGACTTCTTCAGAGTTTCCAGAAGGTTTGTGAGAAATTTGCTATTAATTATATAGAAAATAAAGACAGTTTTGAGTTATTTTATTTAGTTTAGTTAGTTGTGCAGAGATTTGAAGCACTTGTTCATTTCCAAAGGAATTTCTTCAGTTTACCCGCTGTACACATGGCTCTAGTTTACTCTAGCTTAGCAATTAATTAGAATTAATGAATTGTAAGTTAATCTATCAGTTAAAGAGTGTCTGTTTCACCCATAATTAGAGCCAAATAACACTGCCTGTTCTCTCTACAAAACCAGAAAATAATTAGGAAATCCTCTTTTTGCGGACCCGTGAAATAAACTGTCACTGGCAATTTTTCCTTTGGTCTAAACAAAACACTTTTAACCTCATAAATGTCACTGAGCGTTTAGTAGGTCAGACAATACAAACTCATACTGTTCAAAGACTGGTTCAACACACCAAACTTTATTTTACATTCTGGTTTAGATCTAATTGTTTCCAGCGATACAACAAATGTAAAGCTAAAAACAATTAGTCAACTAAATGATTAGTAAACCAAAAGACTATTAATCAATTCTGCTTCCAGCTTCTCAAACATGCAGATTTGCTGCTTTTCCCCCCATATACAGTATAACAGTAAATGAAATATCTTTGAGTTTTGGTCAAACAAAACAAGAATCTTGAAGATGTCACCTGTGACTGATTAATCAACAATTTAAATAACAGTTAGTTGCTAATTTCCATTTGACAGAATGGTGCAGACGTGTTGAATGTTTCACATGATGTAAACATTATACAGTAAAATGCTGGAACAAGCTGATGCTGACAGAAAGGCTGAAATAAGATGATTTTAATAAGCTTATTTAAGAGAGAGGCAAAAGGGGGAAAATTGTATGTTAAGGGGTTAATATTGTTGTTTCTATTCTCCCTCTAGTAGCTGGATTATGTTATTTCCAGCAAACTCAGTCATAAATCACATGAAAGTATCAGACAGCGCAGTTCAGAGAGTAGGAGGACAGGCTGTGGTCCATTGACTGAGCAGAGGAGTAAGCTAACCCACATGTGAGTAAGTACCCACCCCTCTCCCCCTCTGTCTGTGTGTGTGTGTGTGTGTGTGTGTGTGTGTGTGTGTGTGTGTGTGTGTGTGTGTGTGTGTCAGGCTTGGATGAGCCAGCTGAGCTGAGTAAATGTGACCAGCCTAAGTGTGTGTGTCTCATATCAGTGTGTCCTCGATCGCTCTCACTGTATGGGGCACTTTAGTCCATTCTTCACTGGCACCGGGAGGCACGCATACACACACACACACACACACACATACACACATACAGTACACATCTGCACACATGTACTGTATGCACAACTACACACACACACGCAGTGTTTTGATGTAAACTCAAGTGGACGAGGGGTCCAGTCAACCACTCCGCCAGTCTTTCTCCCTCTACCCTCCTTCTCTTTTTCCCTTCGTCTTTCATCGCTTCCTTTCCTGTGACACTTTCAACTGCATGTCACGCAACCCTTTGCTCACACACATGCACACACACACACACACATACATCATGTCGTGCTCTCAGCCAGGGCTCTGCACCTTTATCAGGGGAGAGCCACTTAAGCACGCTCATATACACACACATATTCACGCACATTCATGTCTGATTTTTTTTTATATCCCCCCCCTTCCACACACACATACAAGCCTTCACCACTTAAGTCGCCTCCCTTTCACCATCTCGTGCCCTCCCCTCCTCTCTGTGTCTTGTCTGGTCTCGTGTGTGCGTGACTGTGGCTGGCTTTGGCGAGGGTGAATTAGCACGGCGACCCAGTTTGGTGCCAGAAGAGACAAGACGTCAGCGGAGAATATATTGAAGAGCTCTTTATTTCCCCTCCTTCCACTTTCTGCTCTGGCTGCGGTGATGTAATGGTAAATAAAATACAAGGTTAAAGACCCCCAGCTGAGGATTATCATAAAGCAAAATGACTTCTATTATCAGATGCTTTTGTTTTTTTCCCCCCCTCCTCCTTAAAAGATCATTTCCCTACAACCTCAGATAACTTACATTAGTATGTTTAAAATGTGGATAAAATCTGCTCCATAGACGAAACGTGACTTGAGGTGATTTTTTTCCTTCCTTCTGGCCACATTTTCCCTGTTTCTCTTTATAGGTCCTGTTTTGCATTTCTGTGCTGATGCTAATTGCCTGCAACTAATTATAGAAAGTCTGCAAGTGGCCCTCTGAACCGGACACACACACACACAGACACACACACACACACACACACAAACACTCCACTTCCCACGCTTTTAAACACATTTTGACAAGGAGCTCTCACTGTGTCGAACCAAGAGGGTGTTTGCTGCTGGCCTCAGATTGGTGAGACACAACAGAGATTTGTGTGTGTGTGTGTGTGTGTGTGTGTAGGTGTTTAGGTGGGTGGGGGTGGGGGGGGGTGCAAGGGAACCGGTGTTGCGTGTCTCGTTCGGCTCGTTTAGCTGACAAACTGCTTTTAGCGTTTAATTATCCATCGTTCTGTGATTAATAGGTTTTAATTACTGTAACCCATGGCAACCTGAAATATGCACAGGTCTCTGAATGAAGTCAGCACATCAAAACTCTTGGGAAAAGAATCAAAAAAGATAAAAAACAAACAGAATTTAGATTAAAAGGAAGAAAAACAAAAGAGGATCAAGACATGTTTCACTTATTATTCATCATGGACTGAAAGAAGACACTTGAGCTCACATAGACACTTGACTAGTATCTCATATTTGTGAAAAAAACTGCTAGATCTCAGAGAAGCTTTTGACCAGACCTTGAACTTCATTTATTTTTTTTTCTGATGTGATCCACAGCCAGAACTTCAAACAGACTTCTTTATTCACTAGAAAGGTTAGAACCTTTCCAAATTCATGTGTTTGCTGTGAAGGCTTTTTGCAATCTGCAGACTTTTCTGCTGATGCTCTGAGCTCAGAAGAATCTTTCAGATAGTTAAATAAACGGGGAACTCTGATGCCTACATGATTCTTGTGAGTTGACAAATTTACCAATCGAGACAGAATGTACCTGTGTTTTCGAGTATCAACCAGGCAACCACATTGATCCACTGACAAAAAGAAAGGGGTAGTCATGAGCATTATTGTGGTGGATACACACTGTTGAGCCCATTACGAGTATGATTTGGGTGCCATGACTGATTTGACCAAACTGGACCGAGACCATCAGTTGGTGTTGACAGGGTGTGTAGAGTTTAAATCAGAGCTGATTGACAGCAGCCTGGAAGCACAAGCAAACAATCCCACAACTCACATCAGATTGTGATTCAAATGTTGATAAATCCTGACTGGTGCACAGGAATGACATCACTCCACTTCAAACCAGTAAGAACAGCACAGAAACAGCACAGACAGAAATCTCTCATGTGAAATAATCAAAGCTGTTTGAACTTTGCCAGGAAGCTGTGTGTTCATGTAGGACCCCATGGGTCACGGTTACAAGCTGGTTGCGATTGTATTCAGTGCCTTCAATGATTCTAATTACTTGCCTTTTGATCCAGTCGCCTGTCATGTTTGATCTTTACAAGTGGAATCAGGGCTGTTGATTTGCACGTGGAATAAAGAATGATAAAAATAAAAAAAAATGCTATTACTTAATAATCTAATCCCTTTTCCGCTTGGTTGCAGTATGAATCGGTAAGGCAAGCTCGATCTAATGACTCTGTTTTTTGATTTAGTACAGCGACATTTGAGAATTCATTTTAAGGAGGTCATCAGGTTTGTCCCCAGCTTTAGTCGAGACTCTTGACCTCACGGTGGACCTCACCTGTCTTAAATATGATGACAGAAACAGCTAGAAACAGCACGAAGAGGAAGCAATTTGTAGCGTAATATTATGGGGAAGGGGACATTAGATGGTTGCTATGTTTCACTGACATTTTAACAAGGAAAGTAAGACATGAACACAACTCCCCTTTGAACTCTTTTCCACTTTCTGATATTTCAGGTAAAATCCTTACACTGACCTTATGATTGTGCATAATTATATAGATTACTTATAAGGATCACCTGGGAAATGATTTTCTTGTGAGTTCTTGCAATCAGCGTTTGGATTAAGTAAATTTAATGATAGTTTAGATTTTACATTCAGCCTAAAATCACTATGACACAACCTTGTGGTTGGTATTTGTTGTGTTCCCACCGCAATCGAACCACACCAGAGTTTGTTTGGAGCCGACAGACACTCTCCTTTTAGAAGATGGTGCAGTTAATTGGTCAATGCCAGAGGTCAAATGAATGTTTTCACCATCCTAACTGAACCAAACCAAATGGACAAACTCACCAGAGTTCATTTAAAGCTCAGCAAACACATCTTCAGTTAACTTACCTACACAGGAGTCTCTGTGCTCTTCGAATCCGGCAGAACACACACACCTGCCGATGGGCACCAGCCACTCGCCCTCAGCGCTGCAGTACATCTTGGGTGTGTCCCTCTCCTCGGCGTGATCCACACACTGACCTCTGACCTCCACCAGAGAGGACGAGTCGGCGCCCGTCACAACGTCGGTGAACACCGCCAGGTTACGGCTCACGCCCACACAGCGCTTGTAGTACACCCGTACCGAGGTGAGGGCGATGCACGCGCCGATGTCCTGGAAGGCCAGGTAGAAGCCTCGTCTGTTTAGAGGACCCACGCCTCGCACCTGTGATGACACAAGGGTTTTAACACTTTGATCTCACACATCACAGGTCATCATGGGAGTGTTAATATGCTTTTACATCAAATATTACACATATGAGGTGTTCGAGTACACTCTTTACAGTGGCTGCATCAGTGAGCTGGATGTAGCAACAGGGTGGACAGAGAACACAGAACAAAGTTTTTGTAACAACAATCATTTATGTGCCACTGCAAAGTCAGCAGTAATACAAAGCCAGTCATGCTGCAAATTTCATTGGTTAGTTTTTTGCACTAGTTTGGTAATGTCTTGGCTCCAACTACCCAGAAAGTGGTTTGATCTGTTTATGCAGATCAAATGATGCAGTGCAGTTTTGGTTATTGTTTTGTCATGAAACAGCATTTGCATTTGAGCCCAGTTCCAGGGAAATAGTGCCCTAACACAGAGGTTCTTGACCTGGGGTTGGAACCCTTTTGAAGGGGTCACCGATTAAATGTAAGAGGAAGTGAGACAATTAACAGGATGCGACAGATGACGAAGCATAGTTCTGGTGCACAAAATAGTCTTTTTCTTGTGAAATACTTAATAGATTTAAACATTTTATCTGTAAAAGATATTAAACACGATAACACACAAGATTAAAAAAAAAGAAAAAAAAAAGATCTTTCAGGACTCTGTAGATTAATATTTTCTGACCTCTAAAAATGATTTAATGTAACAATGTGAAATCAGTGGTGGAACTGCTCACAACGAGTGACAGTGAGTGACAGGGATCCCAAGTAGACATTGCCTCATTTTTAGGGCACAAGGCAAAAAGGGAACCTCTATCCTAAAGTATACGGCAACTGCACTTGCAAATGTGTGTAATTTAATGTTACTTTACTGAATTTAATATGTTGAACACCTGTAGTGACTTTACAAATGTATCTTCAGAATGAACACTTCGTACAAATGAGTTAAGTCTGAATTTGACCAGTAGAGGCTGTATTGTGAGACTGCTTCATAAAATCACCTTAGAGAGTCGGTCAAAGAGGAGACAGATTTAGTCGAAATAGGCAAGTGCTGTAAACAAATATATATACTTTTAGCATGAAAAATATGGAAATACATATTTGTTATTTATGAAAGTTTGTGTATTTTAACAAAGTGTTAAGAAGAGTCAGTGCAACTTAAAGCTGGAAGGTGGAACTTTTACATATAAATAAACGCCACAGTGGCTTTTGAACAAAACAGGTGGAGCAGTGTGAATACAGCCTTAATTGAATCTCTGTACTGGAGTTTGGCAGCAGTCATTAATCAACTGCTCTGCTTCCAAGAACAACCTGGAAACATGGACGTTTTTACATTTTTATATGCTTGTTTTTCATATCGTATCACTTTTGACTATATTGTTAACCCACGCAAACTGATCTGTGATCATCTGTAGAAAATAAAAGGACAGATTTTTTTCTCTGGGCAGTAAGACTCATTTCACTAACAAAGACCACACCATTTGAGAAAAATGGTGCAAAAAATTGGCTGCAAGGCTGAGCGGCGGCGCCCTATCCAGCTCTTATTATACATCCATGGGCTGAAGCAGTTGGCTGCGTCTTGACGTCATCGATGTGTGGCGTACAGGTAGCGGTGGGCGGGGAACCCGGAAGTGAGCGGCCGTCCGGAGCAGTGGTGGAGGTGAAGGCAGAGAGGAGCAGGAGGAACCTGGCTTTGTTGTCGGTTCGGCGAAACGGGAGTTCAGCCGGCGTTGTGACATCATCGGTGTGCGGTGTGCGGTGTGCGTCGGCCTGGTGGCGGGAAATGAACCCGGAAGAGCGGGAGGATTTGAGCTGCCGGCGAGAGAGTTGATGGAAGTGGAGTCTGCATAGAGTTGGAAAGTTTGTCTTTATCATCGTTTCGTAGGAGTGGGACGACCATCTCCTTGAGAGCTCGCTGGAGGTGAGCAAACATCCGGTTGAAGATGTTAATCTCTTGGAAAAGAGCCGCGTCCAAGTGGGCCATTGCATGGATACGTGTGGAGAGTCTGGATCCCAGCTGATCAGAAGCGTGGCGTCTGGAGGAGAAGGGTTCCATGTGGATGTGGTGGTGAAGGAGATATCATGTTGGTACTGCTGGATCTAGTCGTGGGCATTATGTTGCCGAGGAACGTGGATCACGGAGCACGGGCGGGAGGTAAGCGTTTGCGGGAGAGAAAGGGGTTAGACATGCTTATATAGGTATGCACGGATGATTGAATTAGTGAGGCACAGGTGATTGAATTTAGTGAGAGAAAGGGTTGTGGTCTTCTTCCTGAACCTTTGTTATAATAATAACTCCATTAACATCCAGTAGGGTAATATATAACAGTAAGAACCTGTTGTCTCTGGTGATATATTGTTGTTAGGCAGGTGTTTATGAGTGTATACAGGTTGTATTTTGTTGTCAGACATGCTGTTTACAGTCTGCTGTGTATGATTTTGGATATTTATGTCTTTATTATATAGTACCACTAGATAGATGAAAGGAAACAAGGGGGATTAACATACAACACAGGTCCAGAGCCAGGGATGTTGCAGTTAATAGTAAGAGTCCCAATTCCTAAGCCACAAGGGTTCCCTGATGTTGCTTACATCATTATGTTGGATATAGTATTGTAAATAATATCACAGTAAACTTGAGCTTAAACATGAACAAGAAAGACTGACAAGACATACTGTCTGATGACATTGTTATTTTATTATCTCCTTATTGTCCAAGCCAACATCTAACTTTAAGAACTAAATCTTCATTTGCTGGGTTACTGTCATGTCATTTTCTTACTAAAGCTGTTACAAGTACAGTACTACTGTAGCTACTGTAGCTGTAATAATTAATGATGAATTATGATTGATTTTGTGTTCATGCTGGCGTTAAGACCTGTCCTGTTTTTAGGCATGTTTAATAAATTTACACCAGTAGTGCAGACAAGCCAATCTGATGAGGTTTCCTTGATATTACAGTATGAACCTTTTCTCTTTATATTTTCTGTTTCCCCTAAAGATGTAAGAGAAGAGTACACTGATGTATAGAAAGCACAGATCTGCTTTTGTATTCCTTTAAAGGAGCAGTTTCTAACTGCTGGAACATCATCACTGCAGCTTAATTAGTAGCTTTGTTTACAAACTGATTTGATGTATTGAAGACATTTTTTTTCGTTGTCATATTGACACACCAAGCTGTTGATACATCAGCGCTGTTTGCTAATTGGACAGCTAATTTTGAGTTTTGCAGATTTGTCGGGGCTATTTAAGGGTTGTTTTTCTCACTATTTCATGTAAATGACAGGATTAAACATATGGTGTGTAATCAGTATCAACAGTTGTCATTTAAGTTGCTTCAGGCACTTTCACTCCTGCTGCACTGTGTGCTTAAATTCCCAGCAATGGACACATTCTGGTTTCAGCTGCTCTGGTTTTCTGGGAAAGGAAAGAAAACCTACAGTACCAGAAAGTGTGTCCAAACCTTTGACTGACTATTATCTATAGAATGACGAGAATACTGTAAGATGAGATCAAATAAATCATCCTTGCTGTCCTGTGAAAATCCTGTATCTTCAAAACAGTCAACTATTCATGAGCTTTGAAAATCAGGCCTGTTTTCAGCTTTGTGACAATATGTTTTCAAATAATACAAAAGAGGAATTTTGTCAACCCATAAAGGAACAGTCAATCCCTCATTTCCACTGAAAAATTAAAAATGATAATAATATCTAAAATTCAGTTTTCAAATTCAATTTACAGTAGGTAAACAGGCAATGTAAGATGATTTGTAGTTTATAGAATATTGTTCAAAACCATAAAAAAACAAATTTTCAACCATTGTAACATGTAGGTTTCCAGCAGATAAGCCAAACAACCTGAATATGTCACAATAAATAGGATTAGCATTCAGTATAGACAACATACAGTATGTACATTAATGTATGTAACATTTATTGGCTTGAAAGCTATAATATGTAATTATTCTGCATTAAAATGTTTAAAAACAACTAGACCTATGTTATATATTTTGTTGAGTTGTGTACTTCAATTATCTCAAATGTTTCCAACAATTTTCAAACCCAGAGAAATCAGTCATTTTAATCAAGGTAACTGTCTGTTTCATTTGGTCGCCTGTAAACGGTGTCACACCCCCTCTACCGAAGAGTATATGTGTATGAGATGCATATGTTGATGTTGTGGTTGTCTGCCAGAAACTGTCATAAATTGACTTTTATTTAGTTTTAAGCCACTTTTTTACAATAAGCTTTTTAGATTGTGGTCATTTTAATTATATCTTTTAACCAGATGAAGGATTTTAGTCATCGGATGATCAGTTCGGCTCACACAGAGCCCCTCCTGGACATCCTGTGTCTGCTGAACAGCATTGGAGAAACACTTATTTTTAACGTGAAACTGCTTTGTTCACTGTTTTCGCAGGTTTTAATCTCTGTAGGCCTATGTGTTTGTTTTTGAAGAGGAGGAGACCTCTGCAGATAATTTGGCTCCCGGTAAAAACCTGTTGAACCTCTGGATCTTAAGTTATCAGAGAAACAAGCTGAGTAAACGTTAGCAGCAGCTCGGCTAACAGACCCTGCCTGACATCCTGTATCTGCCGAACAGCATCAGAGAAACACTGATTTTCAACACGAAACTGCTTTATTCACTGCTTTTACCGGTTTTAATCCCCGTGTACATTTGTTTTGGAGAGGAGACCTCTGCGGATAATTTGGCTCCCTGTAAAAACCTGCTGAATGTCTGGATCTTAAGTTATCAGAGAAACAAGTTGAGCAAACGTTAGCAGCAGCTCAGCTAGCAGCCCCTCCCAGATGTCCTGTGTCTGCTGAAAAGTGTCAGAGAAACACTCATTTTTCATGTGAACTTTATTCAGTTTTTCACCTGTTTTTTAACCCGGGCTTGTATCACAGAGTGAGATTAGTAGGTTAGCAATAGGGCTGTAATGATTATCCAAATCCAAAATTTTGAGACAGCCAAGACGGCTAACTTCTGGTTAGCTCTCTGCTAACTTGAATGGGGATAGAATAATGTAATTGTGCAGCTCTTCTAGAGACCGTGACACGGAAGACAGAACACGTCTCGAAACCGTAGACATTTGTGTCTTGGTTTCAGAACCATTACATCTCTAGTTAGCAAGCTATCTTTGGGCTTAACTCAGGTTTTCTGGGAACATGAAGCCGGCTCACTTTTTACCAGGATAAATCACCATGGTAACTTATGCTGAACATCTAACCTGCTCTGTCTTTAGGAAAAAGTCTTTCTGGGCCAGTGTGCTGAAGGATGCAGAAGTTGTAATTACATTGTTTGGCCACAATGTCTGACCACTGACCAATCAGATCAATGGAAAAAAGGATTAATCATTCCTACAGGATCCCGACAAGAACAAAAGTCTTGACTTGACAATAATGTGACAGGTTAAAAAGATTTATATTTCAGTAGAAACATTTAATTGTTCCAGGCTTTCTATTTCCACTCTAGTTTTAAAACCGAGCTTCTAACAAGCCGAGAAATCGTTTACTACACTAAACACATAATGATGCATTTTAACTGTGCAAAGTTGATTTTATCCCCGGAGTGATAGCTGACAGCGCGGATGATTTCACTGCAGCTCAGAATAACATGAGACAACTGTGTGATGATAATTGGAAATAAAAACTAAAGCAGTAGTCTTTTATCAGAAAAATAGTCCACACTGTTAATTGGCTCCCATGATTATAAATGCAACATTTGGGTCAGAGAGACCTCATCAGCCATTAACTACTTTTCAGCTCTTTGCTTCAGTAGTAGAAACAGCCTCAAATTACATTTAAGTTTTTTTTTTTTTAATGTACATGACATATTCAGAATAATTTGTTCATCATCCAACTAAAAGGCAAAAATACTCTATACTAAAGTCATATATAATAATTCCTACATGTATTTTAAGCCTTAGCCTAGTTTTAATATTTGGAAATTACTTCTAGTGTTTCTACATCTTCTTATTCTGTTGTATGATTACAAAAAAAGAGGATGTCTGTGTAGTTGTGTGCAGTTTGAACTTTTCAGTTGAACTTTCTTGAGTTAACCCTCCTGTTGTCCTCGGGTCAATTTTGACCCGGGAGGAACAGAAAACAGTATCCTGACTAAGAAATTATGAATTATTTTAACTATAGTTGAGATCAGAGGAAAATATATATGTAATGTATATGTAAAAGATGAGTCAGGATACACAGCACATAATGACACCTGTTATCCTCCCGGGTCAAAATTGACCCGAGGACAACAAGAGGGTTAAGCCACTTAAGATAAGTTTGATTTGTCTGTCTCATTTCTTGGAGAAACTTGTTTTTGGTTACATAGATTTGAATAAATCACTTTTTTTTTGTCAATGAAGAAGTCTCTGTCTATCTCCTATCACCTTCACTGGGGCTAAATTCTGTCACATATCCATTATTCTACAATATATATACATTATTATACAGTTCAGAAGTTAGAAAGTTCAAAATTGCTATTTGGCATTACAGTCACGTGCCAAGTGTTATTGGCAAAGCTCCTATACCAGCATAACTGCCACCTAATTGAAGTGGTTAACTCAGTATTAATGCCTAAGAAATCCAATGATAGTGTGCGATGAAGTACACAATGTCTTTCATATCTTTTTGTAACAATGTAATGTATCAATAAAAGTATAGCTCTACTCTCCAGTATCAGACTGAGGCTGTTATCAATATCACAGTATTTCCCATGATACTGAACCAAGCCCTGCTGTTTGTTTGCTTTTACAGATCTGCAAAACTGAGCACAAAACAGCCTGAGTGATGAGACTGGAGGAGGCTCTCCAGGGCCGTGGATGTTTCCAACTCGTCTTGAACTCCTGTGGAGGCGTACGTGCTAAGAATCGGAATAAAGTTTCCAAAGTAAGATTCAAAGAGCCTGCACTGACATTTACCTATTGTATCAGTCAGTTTTCATGATGTTGTTCAGTGCCGTTGCTCATACCTCAGTGTTGAGTTTAAGTCTGCGGACTCCCAGGTCCACCCCCGTGAAGCTCTCATCAGCAGCGATGGTGTCAATCTTAATGAACTGGTTCTCCCGTATGGCCGAGCCCACCGCTCTGTCAGACTCGTAGTAGTACAAGTTGAAGGTTTCCTGGAGAACAAACGGAAACACAATCTGATGTGAATATACAGTGAAGTGTGTGAATACTGTGGGTTCACTGTAATATAAAAGTGAGTTGAAATAGAAATCTGATGTCAAGTCTATGTTGTTTTGGTATCAACCAATAATCAACCAATACCATTAAGATTTCCATATGAGTAGAGGTTTCATTTGAAGTGTTGAGTGAGATTATTTTGCAGCAGTTTGTCAAAGTCCTCACATGTCCATGCTAGATTTTGGAAGAAGGAAAAACACAGCTGTGCTGGGTGTGGTCTGTGTACTTGTGACCTCGCCCAGCTGTGGTGTAGTTTGGTTGTATAGTGCTATGGTACACTGCTGCTGCACAGGGTGTAGGAAAAGCATTTTATCACCACTAGTTGGCAAAGCAAGCCAGATTATTAGTCTGGGTGAACTTCCTCTTTAAAGCTAAATTTGTAGTTACTAATTATGCATAAAGGTCATTGTTAAGTACTTCCAGTCACCTCACCTGTGTAAGAGTTTAAATAGACTTCATCTCAGATTGTGGTTTTTGAATGCTAATGTAATTTTTTTTTTAAAAATGCTAACCATACATTATACAAGAATATGTTATATTATGTGCATTTAAAAACTCTCTATCTAACCCTCTCCTGTCTGTCTGTGTGTTACCTTGCAGGTGCCCAGTACTCCAGGCATGCTGTTGCAGTCTCTCAGGGTGAACTTGACCTCGATGTAGATCCTCCTGGCTCCTTCACGAGGGATCCAGCCCGTCCTCAGCCAGTTGTTCTGGCTGGGGCTCATCACATTACAGACCTGATTCGAAGTAAGTATCATAACAGCAACATACGTTATCAATAAAAACAAACCTTCTCAGGCCACACAGCACATTTGTGCTGTGTGGGCCCTTTAAATGATCACATTTTTGGTCCTTTTGACTTCTTTCCCACCTCCTATTTGTTGCTCTGTTCTTCACAACAGATAATATGTAATCAGGTGAAGAAGCCTAAGCTGACATGAAGATGAATCTGCGATCATGATAGTCAGAATGGTAGAAATATGTATCCTTGTAAATCATAAAGTGTTCCCGGTTTTGTGTCATAAAGCAAACAGATTCCAAAAAACTAAATCCAGTGCACACAATGTAAAATGCAGTGCAGGTGATACACTCTGCAGCAGGTCTTTACGGAAATCATAGTAATGTCTCAAATGAATGTGGAAGTTACTTCCTGATGGTAAAACATTTCATATAGCATCTTACTGGTTTAGCATTATAGAAATATATAGGTTCTATGGCTTGTCCATCTATGTGTATAGTCTTGTATTTTTTCATGTTTTAATTTTTCAAAACTTTGAAATTTGACTACTGTTAAGCCTACAAACAATTAACTGATGAATGAATCAATCTCCCTACTAGAATTTTACTGGAGAAGCTTTGAAACAGCAAATATAAGTATATAAGTTATAGACTTGGGTCACAACTATTGATCATTTGTCTGCTGATATTAGTTTTCTCACTTGTTTAACTGAAAATGTCAGAAATTTGTGGAAAATGCCCATCACTGTCCAAGGTGAGTCCAAGGTGATGTCTTCAAATAGCTTGTTTTGATCAACAAACAGAACAAATGTCAAATGTTATTAAATTTGCTATCATACAATTATTCACTGGAACCACTGAGTTTTTGACATTTTGGCTCAAAAAGTTTTTTATACAATAAAAGTTGTTGATGATTAATTTTCTGTCAATCAACTAATTGTTTCAGCTTTATTATAGACGGTTGTTAACTGAATAAGTAATAGATAAAAAAAAAACAACTTAAGACCCTTTGGTGTCTTTTCTGGGGATCATGGGGTCTCTCAATGTTGTGACCACCACATGTGATATAATTCTACAGGTTGGCAGAGAGCACCAGGTAAAACAAAATCAACTTTCTCAACAGGAATTGTTGCATAATCTTTAATATTAATAATAACAACAAATACGATACCATTTAATTTAACAGATAGTAAAGAACAACTTCTGATTAATTATCCACAGTTTGTGTTTTACAGTCACACTTCATTCACCGTGAACAATCCCAGTTTCCCAGGAAACAAAGTGATCCTGGAGATTATTATAATAATCCTAATAATACATTCAACCCCACCGCACACTGAAAGCGTTACACACCTGGTATGTGTGGATAGGACTGAAGTACTCGTCCATCTCGTTAATGGCGTCCCACTGGGCGGAGAGAAAGACAAAGACAGAGAGAGAGAGAGGGAAACATTCCCGGGTCAGTCACATGTTCACATGACTTTCAGAATCCTATGCGTCTATATTTCCCACATGATTGTCGATTCGTCAGTGCCCGCGCGTCTCCCTAACCACATGAGGAGATTATTAGCTTTGACTTCATGTGATGACTCCTGTCATACAGGCGGCGGTCATGCTAGTGTGGCAGGTGTATTATATGCTATAGTGTAGTGTGGTTTAAGTTTCCAGACGATTGCTGGTGATTTCAAACCTCATTATCTGTAAGACCGTGTCGGCGTGATGCACACAAAGACAAACATTAGAGATGTTTTTGTGTTAAGTTTAAAAATCCCCCTTTCTCATTCACTTTCTCATGTTTTTTTTAAATCTTAAAATCTCCATAAACCCAGTTAAACTGGGATTACTGCTGGTTTTAAATATGCTGATGTATTCCACTCTGGCGTCCCGGCGACTGACGGTTAACACATGCAATCATGTGCTCCACATTTTTCGCATGTCGGAATTCACTTAACGTAATTCCGACGGGACACATTTTCCTTTAATGAGATGCCCCTCATGTATGTAATTAGATTTACATTGTTTACCGAATGCCGCCGGCGGCCAATAATAGAATTACGAGGAGGAACAGGAAGTGAAATGTGTTGGTATTTCTAAACGTGTTAATGTGCGTTACACCTACAGTATACTGCAGTACTAAATCCAGCAACAGGAGTAAACTGAATCACAGGAAGAGGCCTGTTCCACCTCCTCCTGTGTGTATTGTAAAGAGATATAAGCTGCACTCCCAAACACTTCTATCTAAACACGGAGGAGCCCAGAAAATACCTAGATTTCATGTAGTAGGACGAACAGGAAGATTAAGTTCTAAATTTAGATGATTTTTAATCATCAGTGTGTATGTACACAGGAACACTTTGCTGTGTAAAACCAGATGATTGAACATAATCTCATTTCCATGAACAGATAGCAGCCCCACTGAAGACACCAGCCGCTTTATTTTTGCTCCATATAAACAAGGCATTTACATTATGCATACATTTGCATTTCATTTTGCAAGATCATAGTGAGTTGTCACTTAGCTGTCAGGTCTGTGATAAATCAGTCAGTCTTCAGATGTCAGTCCCAGTCAGTGTATAAAGGAGTTAAAACACACACTGAATATATTTGATTTTTGTTCATCACCAACATAACCATTGAGCTTGTTTTTTGGGTTGATGCATAAAAAGGTCAAAGGTCAAAGCCTCTATTCTAGCTACAGGTGGACTATGTGTGGCACAGGCTAAACAGCCCCAAAATAGTCACAGTTATAATGAGAGAGAGAGAGAGAGAGAGAGAGAGAGAGTAAGAAAGAGAAGAGAGACAGAAGCCTCCAGTTATTGATTATGATTTCTATTCTGTGTCATTAAAGTGTCAGGAGATGTGTGTTATATTGTTGAAAGATGACAAAATGACAAGTAGGGCTTCTCAGTTGTTTGAAAAAACGAATCAAATTATTACTTCTAAATTAAATATGATAAAATAAAATTAAAAATCCGGGACACTAATTATGTTATAATTTAAAGCGCTGTATAATATATTATTTGGAAAGACCTTCTAGAATTTAATAGCTTTACAGTGAGCTTACTTTAAATTAACATTTTTATATTTATTTTTTCTGCAATAACTTATATTTCTCAGTCACTGGTGACTTTATCCAACTTTATGTTTGTGTCAATCTATCATAATAACATATGTATGATTTATATCAGTATAATATTACTGGGGCTGTCAGTCTGTCGTCCTATCAAGGCTCTGATGGAGAAGATTTATTAATGCACTGTTTAAGATCAACAGTGTACAGTAAATGATAACAGGAAGGAAATAACAGGAAATAAAAATCCATTACGGCTGTGTGCTGCTTTTGTATTTTGTTTTGTGGACATGTGTGTAATTATGATGTGTTGGCTATGCTATGACTTTGGCATCATCTCTGTGAATTTACATCGTTTTAATGCTGATCAGTGTTCTTGCGTCTGCATTCCCTAAATAATGTAGGTAATGAATGTTATCAAAACAACAAATATAATATAATGGACAAAAATATGAAAATAACACCCAGATTGACAAAAACTGGAACTTTCCAATCCAACCTGGTGAAGATGCCTGCCTCACCTCTCAACAGCTTAATGCTGCATAGAAGCATGTTACACCTACTCACGGTTCTCATTGTCAGTGCAAATCCAGTTGCACAGTTACTTTCTCGATGTCATGAAAAAAAAAAAGTCATCCTTTCGTGCTCCTGTATTAGACACATCCCACCAAAGATGAGTAAAAGAGGAAATGGGGTTGTTCTGTCAACTGGTTTATTCATGGTAACATGAAGACTCAATCACAGAGTGTCAAAAGTTCCCACAAACAGCTTAACTCAAACTGCAGGGGAATGGGATTTTAACAGCAGCTCCGTCATTCAGTATATCTTCTGCAACTGAATGTAAATGTAACTGTAAACATGGCGTAGACCAAGCAGGCAACCAACTAGATCCCCTGCCTATGTTCATGTTTGAGCAGGACACTAGAAAGTTCACTTGCAATGAAATCTTTTAATTTCCTGGAAAACAGGATCTTTAAAGTCTTTAAAAACACGTGGGCGAGAAGGATCTAATCAAGGTGTCCAGGGATTTGATCGGGCTGCTCAGAAGTCTCTGGAGAACCGCGGCGATATGGAGCCGTAGCGAGCTGAGGACGACTGGCCTCCACCCACATCTCCCTCAGCTATGTGGTTACATCAGGAGGAGGAAGTGGAGGAGGAGGAGGAGACATTCACAAATTATTTTTGCCAACTGATACTGACACAAACACCTCTAAACCCAGAATTTCACTCTGCTCAATTCGACAACCCACACAAGCTAATAACGGTCAAGTGGGAGGAGGCGCCAAATCCCATTAGACCGGATAACTTAATATATCCTCCCAAACTTAATGTAGCTACTCCCCAATATGCAGGATCACTTCTCACAACTATTTGAATATATTTTGATTTACACTGTTGTTCCTTATCTGTTTTATTTGTTTTTGTCTTTTATTTGTTTTACAGTTTTTTAATGATGTTATTACATTTTTTAGCTTCATAAAAAAATGCACAATCGCCCCATCGCCCCTGCCTCTCCGTGGAAAAAAAAAAAAGCAATAATAAAACAGAAATATCTCAGTGGATGTAAACAGAACCGGTGACTCACTTCAGCACCAAACTATATGACTTCCTCCTCCTCCTCTACCAAGAGAAAAGCAATTCTCCCAATCTCCCTCCTTCACATGAGCTGCAGTGAGGATTACAGGTTAAAATTGGTATTCATCAGACTCAAAACCGATGCTCTCTTCAATCACGGTCACAATAAATTCCAACCAAACGATTCTGGCGTTGATTATTTTACAAAGGTGTGAGCACAGCCGATCTGTATGTATGCGTGAATGAAGACGTGCATGTGTATTTAACCCCGGCGTTACCCGTGCTCCTCCTGGGCTCGGGATCCTCGGGCGAGTGGAGGAGTAATTGAAAGGGAAAGCGTCGACCCTGGGAAGCTTTGGGCCACGCCCAGCTGAACTCGGCCTCGGATAAGACGACTGCAAGGGCTCTCCGTGGAACTCCTCTCCTCACCCTAGACTCAACCTGCTCCCCCCCGTACCGCTCCAACACACACACACACACACACACACACACACACACACACACACACACACACACTCCCAAAGGCGCCACCAGCCAAAAACCACTGGGATAATTAAGATGTAGGAAGTCTCACCCATCTCACCCATCCCCCCCTCCTCGTCCTCATCCTCTCATCTTTATCAGCTAAATTGAAACCGTCCTTGAACTTGTGAAGACCCGGACTAATTAGTGCAGTGTATAACCTCTCTATCTCCCTCATTATTCCCTTCTTGCCGTCACTGCAGTCTCAACTTCTCCTTTTTTTTTTTTTTTTTTTTGTCTGTTTCTTGGGAAATCTTAGATTTTTACCTCCTTGTAATTTTCTCCAGGAGTGAAAGATCACAGTAGATTGTCAGGAGGTTGGGAGCTGTACAGCAAGAGGGGAGGTGATGAGATTGGTGGAGATTGGTTGTTGTTTAGTTGTGAGAATAATGGAAATCTTTTCTGCACACGCTCAGCAGACAGACAGGAAGAAGAAGAAGAAGAAGAAGTCAGAGAGAATCAGCAGGGCATGTTTATCTTCTGAGAGAGCGATAAGAGAGTTTTCTATCATGGCGACAACAGAGATGCGGTGCTGCACAGAGCGGCCGACTGACAATGCAGCAGCGTGGGTGTGTGCGGATATGTGTGTGTGTGTGTGTCAGAGAGAGAGAGAGAGAGAGAGAGTAAAGTACAACTTAGAGAGAGAATGAGACGGAGAAATTAATTGGCAGTAAATTGCACATCTGTTTCCTGCCTGTCGACTCATCGGATCTCTCATCAGGAGAAATCAAACGTGGCAGCACACAATGCAAATATACCGCAGGTACAAACAAGCGTATGAATATAAAATGTCTATCATCTCCGTACAGTAAATGAAAATATATTTTCACTTCATTTGTCAAACACCAAAATGTTTCATCTCCATTATCTCCAAAGTGAATCCAGACTGTACAAGTCTGTTTCAGGAGTGTTTTCAACAATTTACTAGGTTGTAGTAGTGCTGAGCTGTTTCTGATCAGTTCACTTAAGTCCATCAAAATAAAACATGTCGCACAATTCTCTCAACATACTGTGCAGTTCAATGCTTTATTATCCAAATGATTTCAGCTGTCTCTCAGGTTGTTGTTACTTTATATACAGTCTTTCAATTAGTCATGTAAATAGCCACAAACGGTGAAAAAACAACAATGAAATCTTGTAGCACTTACTGGAATTTCTAAGCCACATCTCACACGGGCCTTTATTATCAGATGAGTTTGTCACTCAATCTCTATTTTTCAATACAAAATAAAAAATGCTGTTCTGTTTCTGAGTAGTTTTTTTTTTTTTTTTTTTTTTTAAACACAAGAAAGGTTTTACATTTCATTTTGGATAAAGGCCAGAACAGTCAACTTTCTGGGCAGTGATATAAATATCATGATATGGAGAATGTATGAAAAATTAAAATTTGCATGACCAAATTGACACTCGTTGAACTGTGTTCCACTGTTTTGCATTAAGACCAAACTCTTCAAACCAGTAAAACCTAAACTCTAATAACTCACTCTGTAAGTTATCGATTACATTTAAAGCTTCATTCAAGGTTCCTTCTGGCTCAATTAGCAAATTCCAGGATGTTTCTGCTGGAACACTTTATCCTCATGTCACCAATATTGTCATCTGTTAACACGGAGCAACCATCAACCCACCACCCGCTCGTGCTACACGGGATGTAAAACAAACAAACCCTGACTGAAGCTGGCTGGTTGCCTGGAGCAGAGGAATAAATCAGAGTTCAGAGAGTTCAGAGAGTGAACATATGACATCTAATAAATGATGCATCAAACAGTAGTCTGTCAGATAAAGACCATGAAGTAAATAGATGGTTATGAGTTTAAAGTTATTTTTTACTTCCGTGTTGTTTCAACCATCCACTTTATCAGCTTGTTGCTGCGTTTTAGTAATTAGCTTGAATGTAACTTTAAAGCTCATAAGCTGTATTCCCACCACATTAAATTGTTAATCCACAACTGCTGTAATTAACACTATGCAAGTTTGAGTTCTGCTTCATGCACTGTCAGATTTTTAAAAACGGAAGCCAGAGAGAGGAAGAAGTGAGGGAAAGTAGGTGCATCAGACTGAAGATTCAAAGGGGACATATTCTGCACATTTACAGGTCTATGTTTTTAATCTGGGGCTCTACTGGAATATTTTTTTTGCATGATTTACAGTTAAAAACTCCTTATTTATCTTATACTGACCCTTTATGCAGCCCCCTCAGTTCAGCCTCTGTCTGTAACAGGCCGTTTTAGCTCCTGTCTCTTTAAGGATCCCCTCCCAAGGAGCACACTCTCTTCTGATTGGACAGCAAACCATGCAACAAACTAAAGTAGTAGGATTTAACTACTTTTTCTCATTCTTTGCTCGAAATGTCAACTGCTCAAATAGTACATGTTCGAGCTGAAATCTGATCCAAAATATGAGAGTGGACAACACAAACAACACATGGAAAAACAACAACAACAACCTTAGCAACAAAGGCTACAGAATAGACAGGCATGCACGAGAGCTTGTTAGCAAGGTTGAAAAAAAACATTGCAAACGGAGCACTGAGAGCAGGTTGCAGTGGAACTTAACATACTAACATATTTAACATCTGACAACAGATATGTTAATAACATAAAAATAAAAGCATAATATGTCCCCTTTAGGAAAAAATATGATGGAGGAAAAGACAGAAACTGATTCAGAACCAGCAGGATTCAGATTATGAAGAGAGACATGTGAGAGAGCAGAATAACTGTTGAGGTCCATCATATTTTTTTAAGGCATGATCTAAATCCAGCTAAATTCAAAACACATGATTGGAACCTGCTGTAAAATGATTGACAGGTTTTACTACAGAAGCTGTCATTATACAGTATAACAACTATATTAATGTATTGTTTTCCCATGCTGTCAAGGGTTTATTACATAATTAATGCAAAATTGTCAGATACAGCAGTTGAGAAACACAAAATGCTTTTGGGAAAGTCACACATGAAAATCAAACTATTCATGTATGTGTGTCATTTGGCTTTAAGTGAAACATCTATACTAAGCCTTGGAGATTGATGGAGATTGGTTGTTAAGACTGAAAGGTTCACGTCTTCATCATCACAGCCCTCGTGGACCCGTGACAGAGCCGACCACTACAGCCCTGCTTGTAAGTCACTTTGCAGCAGTTTTGAGAAGCACTACAGAGTGCTGGAGCAGACAGACAGGAAGGAGCGGTGATAAGAGAGTGGACGATAAGCTCAGCGTTGCACCAGTGTACTAAATTTGAACCTGTGATGTTACGACTCAATTGCACCTCAGTCCACTGATTCCCCAGCATGCCCCGGGTGTACTGATATTATTACCCATATCGTCACTATCTTCATTACATAAAATACAAACAAAGACAAAATCTCAGTTTCTTCTCATTTATTGCTAATTGTCTTCCTGATCGGGACGATCCGGGGTCCCGCAGACGAATGGCTCAGCCTCTTCTGACTCTTTTGTGGCAATTAATACTCATCTGATCCTTGATATTTTTTTTCTGATTCTCCACGCTCCCTTTCTCTCTTTATTCTCACTCTCTTTTGTTTTATCCAGGCTATTTAGCACTCCCGTTTAGACAAAGAAGTTGCAATCTGAGTTGCCTGAAGATCAGATGAGCTGTTGTTAAGCAGAGTAAAAGGCTAAAAGTGTTTGTTTAATGCAGTCGCCTCTCCGAGTCTCCGGCTGTACTCTCATACGAGTCCGACGCCCTGTAGCATGACATCAATATCGGTCTATTCATAAAGTGTGATATGAAAGAGAGTGGATGTCAAAAAAAAAAAAAAAGGATGAAAGAGAGAATGAAAGATTGATTAGCAAATACAGAGAGAAAAGGAGTTGAAAAGAGAGATGATTATGTGCTGCTGGTGTGAGGGACAATAGAGAGGGAGTTGCCTGTTTAAGACTCTATTCATCATTGTTGTTTCTGAAGAGGCTGAAGGCAGCTGTGGGTACACACACACACACACACACACATTCTTGCAGAGTGTTGGGGGTGCTGATGGAAAATATTTCCTATACAAGTTACATTTCTGACAAGATTTGCTTCAAGGCTTTCCAGACTGCACAAACAAACACGCTGCTGTTGTATTGAACTTTTTTAATGAAAAATAAGAAATGAGAGAGAAATAAAGAAATGAGCCATAAGTCATGCTGTTCTGTTACTGTATGTTGTCATCTGTGACCTTCACCGTCCTTATTTGTCCTCTAAAGGCCTTCTTCCTGCCATCAATTATTTACATAAACAATAGACACATCCGATGTAGTAAACACTGGAATAACAAATCTGACCTGTTACCTTTCATATTGCTTCACGCTTCACTGTAATTTTGACTGCATTTATGAAAATTAAATCAAAGGAAAACAATAATAGAGTCTGATGTATAATGGCAGGGCCAGGGTGAAGATTGTATGCAGATGTGGCAGCTGTTGATAACGTATGTGCAGAAAATGAAGTTTTTCAATCTTTTTCAGAGTGGTTTTTAATATAGAGGTGAGAGTGCTGCACAGGTGAGTGGAAGTGGGTTATTGTTCTTTATACAGTAGATAATAAAGACAAATTAAATAAATAAAAAAACAATAGGTCACTCAAGCTGCAATATAGTTGTAAATGTTGAGTTCATGGTAATGTGCATTCTTCCTACAAAAATAAAAGAATGTTTTTGTGAAATCACTTTTTTTTTTAAATAAATTACAAGAATTCAGGAATGTAACAAGATAAGTCAACCTTGTCTCCTGCTTTTCATACTATTAAATGGTTCAAGGAGCTACTAAATGGTTTTGCTTAATACGTTTTGAGGGAACATAATTGCTATTTGGATTAGATTCACTGTGTTTTCTAGTCAACAACAGTCTACATTCTTGTACCAAACAGAGGTCTTTGCAGGTGGTCGTGCTGGATGGTATTTGTTCAGTGTTTAGGACTCTGAGCCAGAAGACTTGTGGTTGGGTCCTACGTTCCCATGTGTGTACTTTGTCCCATGCCACAAGTCAGCGTTGACCCATCCCTTCAGCTGGATGTTGTTCTCTTCACTGTGCAGAATGATGTGCGAGCAGAGTTTGTTTTCACATTCATCCGCTAAAGAAAGAAAGTTTCTTGTGTACTTACAAGTAGGATTTGTCACATCACAACTACTTTGGAGCCAATCACGGTCCAATTTACGACTGATTTTAAAATTTGAAGTTTTGTATGCTTTGAGTTTCCTAAACAGAAGACTAGTTTTTTAAAATCATGCTCATGTTGCCGTGAGCAGACACTGATTATCAAGTTCTTCCAGAAAATTTTTTCCAACTAACAGTCCAAAATTGAAGAGAATCAATTTGGAATGATATAAAACAAAGAAAAGCATTACATCTTCACATTAGAGAAGCTGCAACCAGAGAATGTGTAACATTTAATTAATTATCATATTAGTTTCTTACTAATTTTCTGTTGATGAAATAATGGCATGTTGAAAACCGCAGGATTACACACTGAACATTACAGCGATTAAGCCAAAGTTCAATTTTGAGTGTTGAGTTATTTTCTTTGATGACTTAATTTTTGAAACAGCAGTTGAGAAAACCATCTTACCGAGACGCATTTACGTTACATGTTCTGAGGCTTTCAGTCATATCGCATGATCTTCATCAGCAAATGTAAGTAAAGCAGTACTGGCAGACTTCAGCTGGTAATGGCCAGATTATGGGACAACCTAACTGCTTCTAATCCTTTACTGTCACTCTCTTGCTCTTATTTTGTAGCCTTAAACTGTACAGAAGCTGCAGACAACACACACATTTTAGTGCGAGAGGCGTCGAAAGAAAGACAAGACAAAGCCGGAGAACAGCGTCGCCTTTGAAAGATCTAATTTCAGATTAGTATGTTTGATGGAGGTTTCTTTAAAAATCATAGACAGAGAGAAAAAAAAGACAGAGTGGGAGGGATAGAAAGAGAATGATGAAGATAGAGGAAGAGAGTCAGTGGGGTGTGATGGCTGTGTAACACTGTGTGTGTGTGTGTGTGTGTGTGTGTTCTCTGGTGGCATTTCCAGGCTTAATGCTGGGCTCTATGTGAAGTAACAGGTCTGCATATTAACTCAGTGGAAATATCAGGCTCTGCCCAACACCTTCCTGCCTCTCAGACTATCAGCCACACAACCAGAACAGACTTAATAACTTTGCTTGTGTGTGTGTGTATGTGTGTGTGTGTGCTCGCGCATCTGTGGTTCTTTGACAGCGATAACCTTTCTGGAATAGGAGTGTTAATTGCACTAGTCTGGGATCAGTGGGGGAGATGGTTTAATTGTAATCTATTCTGAGATGCAGTTCTTACAGGACAGTATGTATCTGTGTGTGTGTGTGTGCATGTGACTGTGTGTAAAAACATGAAAACACTCTTACATAGAGAAATTAGAATAGTGTTCATGATAAAGTTGAGTGTGTGTGGGGGGGTGGAGGTATTATCATGGAGGCTTTCCTACCAAATATCATCTGTGGCAGTTTCTACCTCAGAGAGCCTCATCAGTGTCCTCTGTTCACCTCTCCAGGCTTCCAGCACTCTCACTCGGGAGTATTTAGGGAATGTCCTATTCAATTTTTGGTTCCCAAGACTTTTATTTTTTCAAATTATCCACCTGCTTCACCAGGGGATGATGGCTAATGATGGATAATGGAGAGGGGTACACATCTATCTAGATCCATTCATTGAACAGTTTCTATACATATGTTAAAAGACTGTTGCAACAGCTAAATGTAAAGCCGACTGGATTTTTGGCTTTAAAGTCGAGACTAAAGTCCTTCAAATGGTGGCAGACAGCAGGGTCAGTGGACACACACACTGTACTGTTTCAAATGTCAACAATGAGCTGTAAAACTCAAGAAATAATGTTTTATTTCAATCTTTACTGCAAATACTGCAGCATCTATGAATGATGGATTTTTTTTCCGTGTGAAAAGAAACTGAACCAATAGGAAAATGCAACGCATTAAGCAGCTCTGATCCAGGCCAGAGCAAACAAACTATGCGTTTGAAAATGCCCTGAGGGGGCGTTCAGCCTAATATCAGCTCCATGTGAAAAAATGCAGCCCTCCCATTCATTTGTATGGGAGCAGTTCTTGGCAAAAGCGGCTATCCGGCAAAAAGTTGAACCGGTCTCAACTTTTACTGCAACGCAACCCAACACCATCCAGCAAGGCGCTGCGTTGGCCAATCACATACATGCAAGTGCACATTCCTGTTGGATTATTTTGAAACATGATCACCATATTCGACTGTTTACCTCATGATTGTGGAGAAGAAAGATTAAACACAGTTTCCACCGTGATAACTTTGTCTGTGAGTATTACAAACTGTTCTGCAGTGTCCTGGCTACTGATAAACCTTTAAATGCATTAATCTGTAGCTCCAACTCGACTTCCTGGATTGTATTTCATTGTCTCACCGGTACCTTAAACATCACGCCCCCACCACCACGCCGTCTTGTAGTGTTTTAACACAGGGCAGTTTTTGGTCTGAGCATGGCTTAAGTTACGCACATTTAGCTGGTGCAACAGCCTTTAGAAGTCTGCAAGACTCCAAGAAAAGCTGCAAGGGAGGGAGATGACTCCACACTTGAGGCCCATTTCAGATCATTTCATTCCAAACAGATAATTCCTGCTGCTCCTGTTAAAGCCGACAGCAGAATAGAGCTGTCTGTCAAACCCTGTCAAGGCTGAGGTGGTCTGTTGACCTCAGATCTCTCAGTCTAACACCTGGGCAGTTTCCCCTCCGAGGACTGCTGCAATGATCAGGAAAATTCAAACCTGGATCACACAGGCTTCAGCTTTCTTCGGGGGAAGTTCTGGCATGAGATCTTTCAAATCAAGACGGTCCATCTCCAGACTGAGCACCATCTACCATCTGCATACTCCTCTGCAGCTGCAGATGCCACATCCAGACCCTCTAGTGATACCTGCAGTGCATCTTCAACTAGCATGTTTATTAATACCACCAGGGGTCACTATATACCTAAAGCTGCCAACGGGTAAAATTTACCTATGCACCTGGCTACGGCATTTCTAATACTAAAAAATATCCTCTGTCATTGTATTAAGGCATTATCTTCACAAAGAAATGTCTAAAGTCACGAGATGAGTTTGTTTAATCATCACCTGTGATTTGGTCATCCTGTTTTATAATCTAAGTATCTTTAGGAACAGTATTAGAAGGAATATTTGCATATTTGGGTGGTGTGATATATTTATAAAACGACATTCATCATATAATGAGATAACCCATGTTATTTAAATGATCAAAGTAGCCTAAATACACCAAAAAAGGACAATAATGAACCATAATAATAATAATCAACAACCACCGCACTTATGGGTGATTTAATGTCGCAACAAAATCATCATGACAAAGCCAAGTGCACAATTTCAGCTAATCAATTATTAATTTAGGCATTTCAACAATGTGTGAATAAGAGAACATCACCAAGAAGCTTTTTTTCTTTAATTTATAACATCATAACACAGATATATATTTCTTTTTTGATGTTCCAATCATGAAAACAGAGCAAGGCATCTGGTAAATTAGGGAAAATAGCCTATAAACAATAAACGGTAACATGACAAAACAGAAATGAATGAATAATCAAATAACTAAAAATAAGTTTTACACACAGTGAATGTTTGTGAGGAGGCTAAATCATCTTCATTTGAACACATCTGATTATACATGTCCCTAAAACACACTTCGAGCAGACATTCAACAATTTTTGCAGGTCATTCTCCTCTGCTCTTTTTATCATTTCATTATGACTTGACGTAGTTATCAGATCACACACTCCCAACAAATGCCATTGCCTAGCAACTTAGAATGTTTAAACATGAACCGCACAGAAATAAATGCATTTCATATACGGGTAAATTTCACCTGGTGGCAGTTATAGGTATAAATGCCAGTCGTTTTTTTTCACTATTTTGAACAATAGAGGGTGCTACACAACATTGTTTTAGGTCAAAGACTGGGAGGCTTGAATATTTTTATTAAAACACTGTAACGTACAATTGAAAACCTGCCACGACGGGAAAATTTTACCCCGATTGATAAGTGAAATACTTCCCAAGAGCAGCTGCAGAGGTGTATTAGCACCTCGATCAGCGTGTAATCAGACCTGGAGGATGGTGTTATTGATAACAGCAGAATAGAGAAAACTGTCACAAAAAATGTGTTGTGATTCTCATCCCAAAAAGTTATTTATGAATAACTTTAAAGTTAAGAGACAATTTATGTGTAAATGTTTGTGTAAATGTGTTTCTCTAGTTCAACAGTCAGTTCCTATATGAGCTTTTTAAGTTGTAATCATGAATTCACACTGTATAACATCAAATTATTAGTTAAACAAGCTGGTTACAAGCATGATTAAACTGCTCAATTAACAGTTCAGTTCTTTTCAATTTACTTTCCAGCAATATAATGTAAAATAAATATAAAGAGACAAGAGAGACAGTGTTCTGTATGCATGGCAGTGCTTTAGTGTGTCATTGTTGTTTTATTGCTTTGTTACCAACTGTTAGACTTTTCTCTTTTGCCCCCAAAAACTTTAAATTGTATCCTCTCCTCCTTTTGAATTAGTCCATTTCTTTTCCTGAAATGATAAGGAAACAATGTTGATGGTCGATATTCTCGTCGACCTTGCTGGATAAAGTCTAAGTAGAGTGAATACCTTCTGGACTAGCTCATTAATCACAAAACAATTACTACTATAAGAAATATAATAAAGAACAGAGGATAGTGGGATGTGACCAGCAAGTTCAGGTGGTCACGGGTCTCGCATTAACACACACAACTAATATAAACACAGCAAAATTAAGCAGGCTGTTGTTACTGAGTGTTTAAAAGGAAATATTCATGTGAAAAATGTAGTTTTTTCCCTTTGTTATAACACTTGCCACACATCAGTGTCTATTACATGTGCACAACCTGCTCCGCTATTTTGACTGTTTTTGTTGTCCTTGTTTTTATGATCCTACAGCAGACAGTTATTGTGATCAAAATGTGAAGCTTGGTTTGTGGAGTTTGGTTATTATGATTTGTAAAATATTCCAACAGTGGTGATTGTCAAGTATTTACAGCTGCAAATCTCTGATAATGATGTGTTTTAGAATTAATATATTAAAAATTGCATGTTACATTATAATCATCATCAACATCCCAAATATTACGTTACATTTATTTGGCTGATGCTTGTAGGAGGAAGATTACAGTAGATAATAGGGGTGCAGCGGATCACAGAACTCATGGTTTGGATCATATCATGGATTTGAGTCACGGATCGGATCATTTTTCGGATCAGCAAAAAAAAAAAAAGGGAGACAAACAAATAAAACTTTTTCCATATATTCTCTAACACCTACAGCATGAAACTTTTGCTCATGGTCTTAAATGAAAACAACATTCAAGATATCCAATGTTAAATCTTAAAATATAAAAATATAAAATATTCAAAGCTCAATTGTTAAATTAAATTGCAATATGAAGTGTGATACCTTCTTCCATTAAACATGGTAGTGAATGAAACAACAGCCTGTGTCCACATCATCAAAACTTGATGATAACTTACAAACATGAACACACGTCTCGTCCTGCAGCTTAGTTTGTTGAACGAGCCACCAAACAAACATCCACCGGTGAAAAGTGCAACGCTAACATTAGTTAACAGCTACGTAGCTAATTAGCTGCTCAGCTTCAGCACATTGAACAGCATGTAAACATATCTGCAGATGTCACTACGGACCCGTTAGATGCTGGTTTGGTTGTTGCTCTTCAAAATCCCCGTTAGCGACGCGCTGTCTGTCCATGACTTGCACTTACAGCAGTTTGTTTACTTTGTCTTAAATGAGATATTAAATTTTGCAATTAATCCGCAGTTCACATGTGTGCCGAACCGTGGGGGGCGATCCATACAGATCACGGATCAACTGCGATCCGTTGCACCCCTAGTAGATATCATCCAAAATTGCAAGTGTAGCCCTTTTAAACAAACAACTTAAAGCATGTTCAATGCTACACTATACAAGATTCTTGTGTTAGTATTATTAATTTATGGAAACAAGAAAGGGGGGCACTAGTCTGTTTATGTCCATCAGCTACCCTCCATTGGAATGAATGACGCCTGTTCTCCATGAGTTAGTTAGTTAGCCTTAGTTCAGTTAATAGTCAGATGCAACTTTAAATCAGCACAAGTTGGCAACATAAGCACAGTCTGACATCAGCACTTAGATGACCAAGAATAAAAGAAGTGGTGCCTCAAAGCGGCTCAATGCCTGAGAACTTCCCTCATGCCAGCAGAACCTGGGACCAGCACTTTGGACAGCAGTCACGATGCACTTCATGTTCCAAAATATCTACAAACCAGGACATTACAGACTGATGGCTGATAGCCTTCAACCTTTAGCACCATAGCATTATCTTACATCCACAAAACTGTGTGAAACCAGGAAGATAAAGTCACATTAACCCGAGCCAACTGTGGAAAATAAATGTAGATAAGTAACTGTCATATTCCCTTGTTTTATATTGTTGTGATGTGAAAGCAGCAGGCACAGGATGCGTACAGGTGTGAATGATAACTAGAGGTTACCTTCCAACACTATTATGGTCATATTCCAGCCTGCTCCCGTGAGTGCTGATGTTGATGGAGGAGATGTCTGACAGAGCAGACACATTATTTCTTGGTTGCCAGTTTTTAGACAGCCTAAATTGGGCTTAATTTCTAAATTAGAGATCCCCTGCAGACATGTTTAAGACATATCAAAATACTCTGCTTTGAATAATAACTTGTGTCAGACAGGTTTCCCACAAAAAAGTTCAATTACCTCGTTAGAAATTCTTCAAATTACATTTAGTTCTTCATCATCATTTAAAAGTCACGACTGTCGATTGACAGAAATCTTCTATTTTGAGATAATAACATACATTTAGAAAACATGAATTGAAAGCATTTTACAGCAGGAATACATGGTGGGAAAACTAATTATGTTAGTATATTAACATCCAGCTGTTCTACACTGCAGCTTACCTGCATGACCCCTGCAGGTAGAACCAGCGGCGGAAGTCACTGTCAGACGGCACAGAAAGCAATATGCAAATATGTGTGTATGTGTGTGTGAGAGAGAGAGAGAGAGAGAGAGAGAGGAAAAAGAGAAAGTAAGAAGGAGTTGGAGAAAGAGTTAGTAATAGCAACAGACTGTGGGCTTTTGACACTTCAGCTCATCACTTGCTCATCCACATCATGGCTTCCACGGCCCACGTTAATAATCTCTCACACACACACACACACACACATACATACACACACACACACACACACACACACACCACTGTCAGCTCTATTGATTGTGGGGTGGCCGGTGGATGAACCTGTCATGGCCAACATAGATCGGACGGGAGGATAATGAAGTCTTCCTGCCCTATCTGACAAGCTCACAGAGAGAGAGAGTGAGTGTGTGTGCGCGTGTGTGTGCATGTGAGAGAGAGAGAGAGAGCGAGAGAAAAACTGAGAACGATGCTCCCGGGACAGCCCACGGGCGTCCTAACCATTGCCTGAATAAATTGGATGGAAAGAAGCCCCTTGAGTCGAAGACGTGATCTGTCATGATGTCATCTAAACGAGACTCCTAGAGAGGGAGAGGTCAGGGTGCTAATAAAGACCTTATACACACACACACTCACACTTACACACACCATCGATTGAACAGTAAGTGCAAGCTGACAATCTTCAGCTATTTTGCTGGAAACATTTTAATCCGGCTGTAACATTTCTAAAAAAAAAACAAAAATTCAGCTTCCTCCTCTCTCCATTCTTACAAGCTCACATCTTGGTGATGTCTCATTTTTCTCTCATTTAGGGATTTGGGATTCAGGGATTTGCTGCTGGCTTGGTTGTTAAAGGATGAAGCTGGTGTTATTCTGTACTTTTCCTACTGACCACAAATTCCATTAAATGACCAAAACCAACAATGTGTTAGTTTGTCTCAATAATTTCTAACATCCCTACCCTGTCTGTGGCTCTCAGCCCCGAGCCCATTGGTTCCTTATACAGATCCACAGACATAAATGTTAAAGAGTAGGCCATAAATATACAGTTACATTTTTTCAAAAGGCTCATTAATTTCCTAAAACAACTGGGCACTGTAGTTTTAAGCAAACAACATTCAAACAGGAAGACATAGTGCATTTGTTGGGGACTATTTTCAGCTGTGGATGAATATATATCACTAGATATGTACTAATATGTACTAGAATACATATTCTAGTGATAGTGTATGTGAACTGAGTCAAAATAAACTACACTGTCTGTGTTCATTCCAGTGCAGGAACATGTCAGGCAGTGTAACAGTGTGGCTCACTGATGTGTTTTTAATAGTTTTTGGACAACCGTGGAGCTCTACGGCACAGCGGATTAAGATATATCAGGCTTTGTTCCTTCCAATCCTTGTTCAATTCATTGTCAGTCTGTCTTATGATGGGATTTGTTGACAATAAGAAAAATACAGAATATCACCAGCCTCATCCTTTAAAGCTGCATTAATTTATTTTTTGCCACTTAAAGTAGGGGCACGACAAAAAACTATAAACACAACATAGATACATTATCACCTTATAAGGTTGTTATGGTGAATATGTTAGCAAACACTTGCCGATATAGACATCGTGTTTCGATATAGACGTTGTGTTTCCGGCCACCTGATGAATGTAAGTACAACATTTGTTCTCCTTTTAGCTCTGTTTTGGTCTCCACCAACCTGAGAAAGATCTGGTTCTTTAGTTGCTTAATGATGCACTATATTCAGCCAGCTAGTCACTAATGTTTGCTGTTTGGTGCAGTGCACAGCTGCATGCTGCATCTAGGAAAGAAAGTTGATGAGAGCACTGATAATGAACCGAAACAGTAAGGCTGCAAGCTGTAAAAACCAAAACAATCACCTAAAAGACACTCAAATGCTAAAGAGAACTGCCTAGTTGGGTTATAATCTATGAGTTCCTCAATACAAATACATACAAGACATTACACATTGTCATTTGACCCATTTTCGTATGAATATATTAAGGAAGTAGTGCAGCTTTAAAAGATACTGTAATTGGAAAGTGAATTCATCTGGGAGGAAACTAAATAAACAATAGAAAAGCAAAATAAACTGTTGTCTGAGCTGCATAGAGGAAACTGTCTGTCCCCGACCCCTGTCCCTCTGTCTGAATATGACTTCACAGTCAGGAAACTACACACTGACAATTTCAATCCATCTTCCTCCAGCATGGATTTGACACTTATTCCTCTTGTATTCCCCGTAGGCAACCTCTCTATCTATTTTTTCCTCTCTCTCTCACCTTTGCCTCACTCGCTCGCTCACAGCGACATGTGTGTCGCCTCCTGAACAATACCTCAGTGTAAAAATAATGTTATTGAGCCTGCAGATAACTGCAGAGCCGAGTTTTATGTATTCGTTATGTAACAGTATTTCACATGATATTGCAGAATCTAAACTTCTCAGGCACTTTGCGGATCTAACAAGGCATGACCGTACAAACATAAGTCACTCTCAGCTTCAAAAGAAAACAGCTTTGCGTGACATAATCATCAGGCGACAGAAATCTTTTCCTTTCCACTGCAGTTGTGTTTTCTCGACCTAAGACCATCAAAGAGCTGCTGCTGCTGCCCGGAGCAGAGGGCAGCTGAAAAACTGATGCTGCTAGCATGGCACATTTATAACACTGTAAACTGTCAGGATAGCAAAATATGACCTTATATGTGTTCTGAATGAGTGTGAGAGTGAGTGTGAGTGTGAGTGTGAGAGTGTTTTAAAGAGAGCGAGTGAGATTTAGAAACTGTCAAAACATCCATTTATCAAAGAGCCCATGAGGTCTCAGCAATGTTTTTCTCGTTCTCACACACACATGCACACATAAACATTCTGTCTAAAGCACCTTGCATATTAGTCACACTATTCATAGTGTCTCAGTAAGAACAAGTTCTGATTTTCACATGCCATGCCAACAATAAAGTCTGTCTAAAGGAAAATGAGAGATTTCTTTTTAAACACATTGTACATGTCAAGAAAATTGCTGAAAACATGTGAAAAGACTCTGAACTACGTAGAACTGAATTGTGGAGTTAAGAGCGTTAAACTGTTTTTCACCAACTGTGCTCAGGATTTTTTGGGCGGGCCTGAAACGGTGGCTGTATGACATAGATGGGTTACTAGCACAACACCCCGCCCTCTCCAATATATAAACACTAGAGCGCAGTACTCATAGTTACTATTTTTACACCAGGTAGTTTTAAAACTTTCATCTGAGAAAACTGGGATTCACTTCGGAGAATCCACTGTTACTGGTGAACAGTGGTTACTGGTTTAAACCTAGCCGCCGGCAGCTGTGGCTTCAGCAACGGCTGTTTAGCTGGGAGGACGGGTAGAGTCAATGGATGGGGCGCTGGCAGCAGGTGACAGCGGCTGCCGCCCACCACTTCGGCTTCAGCACTGCCTGTGCGGCTGGGAGGTCCCCAGCCAGAGGGAGAGCATTTGCTAGGCAGCACTTCACCAAAAACCACATCGTGAGAGGCTTTTGCTTCAAGGGTGACGGCCACAATGAAGCCGCTTTTCAGCAGAGAAGTGAGTAACGTTAAGTGCATTGAACGCCATTTAAAAAAACCAACAGTTTAACATAACAATGATTGGTGATAGATCGCTTGTTGACTACTCATTTAAGTTACATTTTTGCATTGTTGCTTGATGTGTGTCTCCTGTCTGGGACGTCCAGTCCCGTAGGTTGTTTCTCTCAGGCTCGTGACACCGGTTGCCTTTCATGTTGATTACCAAGGCCACATTTCTTCCATTTGAGGAGGCTGTATGTGGGTTTTCACACATGGATCCTATTGTATAATTATATGGTCTTGTCACTGATTGGACTTTGGGTCTCACCTGATTATCTACATTTGTATCGTTATATCTTTTGTTCTCTACGCTGATGATGATGGCAAGAAGATGGATTAGTGAGTGTTGTTGTTTTGTTTTGTTTATTTAGTCTTTATCACAACTGCGCACCCGATATAATCTTAAGATTTGGAGTTGTGCGCACCACTACTTAGTAGCAGTTCTATATAGGTTATAGACAGCTGAAGTGCCTCCTGTGTAGACAAGTCTTTACAATTCTGCAGATTTTGTCCGCCATCTTTTACAGTGTATTTGGGCTAGAACAGTATCTCTCCACTGCCAGTATGGAGCAGAGTAATAATTACAGCAGCAAACTCTTTCAATGTACATATGTGAGTATTGTATTGCAAAAGACTGAACCTACCTCTGCATTGTCATATCACTTATTATAAAGACCTATATGTCAGGTACTTTCAGGTTCTTTATGGCTGCTTGTAGTTGCAGTAGTTTATCCTGGAGCAAAAGCACTGAAAATGTTGTCTTTAGCAGTGCTAACACTGGCCTTCATTGGTACTTTTCTGGCTCCCAGTCAGACTGGCTGAAAAACCTGAAAGCAGAAGCCGACCCGCAGCTGCTGCTGTTCTGATAGCTTTGCTGAGGAATCAGTTTGAATGCATCATTATCAAGCTCAAAACATACCCAGTCTACAGTGGCACTTACTGCTCCGAGTACATCAAACCTCCCACATGGAGGACAGCAGCTCCCTCACTCTTCACCTACTTACCTTGTGACTTACTACTCACACTAAGACAGCTGAGCTCTTTTTTTTTTTTTTACAAACACTATGTACCTACATAAATGACTGTCAAAATACACATGGTCACTGTCAGTGGTCACAATGTGAGTATCTGTGTATGAGCAGTAATACAATGTTGAGCTAGTTGTGCAGCAATCTGTACACTGACTGTTTGATCTCAACATGGCAGAAGCATTGACATTCTTATTTGTCTCACTAGTGTTTTAGCACCACCTTAATGAATATGTCACACTGCATTACACCACACATATTCTGGTAAAATGTGTATGAGTATCTGACAAAATGGGAATGCTGCTGATATCAGGCAGTTTGCAGACACTTTCCAGAGTTATTGACCTGACATGCTGATACAGATTTTAGCTTGGTTAGTAGTTTGCATTTTGTCTCAAGTCCAAATTGCTCTTAATCTTACATTAAACTGTCCTTAATGTTTTACATAAAGCACTTTTTTTGCTTTGCAATTCCTTTTCTCAGTAATAGCCTCATAAACACCAAAATCATTACACGGTTAAAAAGGCAAGTGAAAATAACAACAGCAAAACTCAAAAAACACTTCACATGACTTTCAAAGTCATCATTTGAGAATTTAATATAATGGATTACTTCATTGAAGTTAGATCTGAAGTTAAATCTGTTAATGATGCATCATAGGATATAATATACTGTATCCTATAGATACATGACAAAATGCCATTTTTATGTCGGCGCTGTAACAAACAAAGAGGTCAGGGGGTTTTTTTGTCCTGTGACCTAACTGCTAACCTCTGTGACCTAGATTTTGCATAATGGGCATGACTGGACACATTCACATATAGGTGTCAAATATTGATTTCACCTTACATGGAAAAATGCTGTTTAGCTAACTCTATCACAATGGTGAATTGAGCTCCTCAATTACTTAATGCTAATATTGTCATTTTAAAGGGAAACAGGAAACATTTTTACAAAATGTGATATTTCCATATGAATGAATGCTTTTCTGTGTTTTTTGGGTTCCTTTAGTTAGATCCTGTACATTACAGTTCATTTAATGTGTGCTTCTGTTTCCATGCTCAGAACAATTGAGAGTTTTTTCAAAACATCACAAACAATCTGAAATTAATGTTTGTATGGTTGGATTTGATCTATTCCAATACAAGATTATTAGAAATTCTGTAAAACGTTTCAAAATTCACCAGTCAGTTGTTTTAGTGAAGGACTGTAGGACTCAGCAGTCTAATGCTCCATTAGCCTATAATGGTGGATTGAGCTCTAAAATTATTTGAGGAAGCCTGAAATTCTTCAGGGAATGTGCCCGTTGAGCAACTTTTATCGGAGGGGAAAGGGCCGCCATCTTAGAACAAGCTATCCAGTTCTCTGAATACATCCACATTACACGTGTCAGACATGACGCTAAATGATGATTATTCATAAGCATCTGAAACTTAAGTAGCATCTACTATGTAAAGAGTAGTGGTTGAGGGAGTGATTTCGGACACAGCCTCAGAGTTAATTTAGCAAGCTAACATAAACCTTCATCTGCACTCCAAAAGACAACAGTCTAGTTGTTTTTTATCCCTGTACACGTATGCCACTTTTAAATTAGCACCGCAAGAAACAACTTCAGATCCTTGCCATTCAGCACAAGATTCATACCTCATGTAAGCTGACACAAAGCTGAGCTCCTGAATCCATTCAATCAAACATTTCAAGTGCAGGAGCTCATAGTGAAACAATGTCTAGGAATGAATAGCTATGAATTAATATATCTGGCATATTGGACCGATTAAATGAAACACTACAGGCTGGGTTTATGTAATCTAGATGTTATAACACGGACCTGTCAGGCAGAAGAGACTCACTTCTCACGCTGATTTTACACAGAAGGAGTCATTTCGCCCCAGAACTCTAATCCAATTCTTCCAGCTCTTTTCTCTGGACTTGAAAGACAATCCATCTGTTCCTCCTGGCCACCGTTCAATCACACCGCCTTCTGTTGTGTGGGCCGGAGGTGAGTTAAATGTTTCTACCACTTCACTGACAGCCAGGGGAGTCGGGGATACGGTGGCATCTCACTGCTATAAAAATCACTGCTGGAGTCCTAATTCATCACCCCCAGGCATCATCATGTGGCATTACAATATGCTAATGTAGCGACGCCGTGCCCTCACTGTCACCTCCTTCGTTCTCTTTCATCTCTCTCCCTTTTCCCTCCACCACCCCCTCCTCTTCCCATGTGGGGCAGCTGGGCTCCCCCCTCCTGTGATTTGCACCTCGCTGCCGATATGCAGAGGGGGCTGAAAATGTTGGACCCGATGTTTGAATTAGGTGAGCGTTACATGTAGTTGTCTGGCTGCAACAGACGAACATGTAATTAGCCCTTTGGTGTCACCATGACAACCGGATACCATTTAATAAGTGCAGGCTCCCTCTTAACTGGAAAATCACCTGCTTTCAGATGACAGGGGATAAAAATAGGAATACCTTTGCAACAGGTGTCACTTTGTGGTGAGAATTTGTGCAGTTGGGATTTCACAGAGATACAGGACAATGAGGATTACCCAGGAAACATACAATGCTGACTTGACATTGATTTGATATTGATCATTTTGGGATCAAGAGTTGGATTTGTTCAAATATGTATGTTTACAGCACTTCTATTATGTGAAAAGCTTGTTCTTGGTGGATATTCCTTAGTGGACATGCATGTGTGTTACATTCTTAAATCTTACCCCATGTGACGGATACGTTAGCCAGCCCCAGTCTCCTGTGATCGTTGTTGTGTCCAGTAGATTCACTGCAGAGAAAGAACAACAACAGAGAGGTGTAAGTGATGAACTTTAAATGATAGTTTTTCTCATCCTCCCTCCATCCATCCTGTCCTTCATCACCATCCTCTGTGTGCACTGGAACCCAACGGACTCAAGCACATACACACATACACCTGTCTGACAGGTGTGACTGATGAGGCGGGACGGTCGTCACAGCAACTCTGAGCCGGGTGTCACAGTGTGTGATGTCACCTTGACCTGGTTCACCCTCAGAGCTGGAACCTCAGCCGTCCAAGCTCAGAACAGAACAAGACACAAATAGTTTACTGTTAAATTTGCAGGGTGAAACAGTCCAGGACCTCAGCATCGACTGGCTGTTAAAATACTGTAAAATATCCAATAAACTGTTGATTTAAATATGATTGTCACCGGACAGACTGCACCTTTTCTTTTCTCTTTGCTTTAACAACTGTTCAATGTATATACATCCCAAGTTGTAAACAAAATATATATAACATGAGTAACATAACACCAGCATGTGTGCAAAGACAAGCACACTTGTACAGTGTGTAATACCTGCCAAAAATTCAGAAATAATTTGACAAATCACCATTATAACTGTCACCCAGCAGCTCATAGCTCTTATTCAAAATAATAAATGTCAGTTTCTTCTTACTTTTCATTCATTTTACAAATTCAATTTGCTGAGCTTCTCCTCAGGTGACAGACATAATTGATATTCACTGTATTATTAAACATGTCACTACCACCTACACTTACAGTATTATTCAGTCGTTTCTGAATGCTGATTCATTTTCTTAAACAGACAAAAGTACAAAATGACAAATATTTATCTTTATTAGCTTAGCTTATTGGGTATTAGCTTAGACTGAACTTATTGAAGTGAAGGTTTTATGGAAAACTCAAACTGAAGCAAAACTGAATTTTCTCCTTGCGTTTGCTAAAATGGTTGAACAGTCCATGTTTATTCGTCCCAAACAGCCAATAGCTACTGACAGTACAGACGTTAGCTGTAATGTTAGCTAGCCAACACAGCTGACTGTACTTTGCTAGTGTGCCAGTTTGTGTGACAGCTCAGCCTCTGACTGATATCAGTAACATTACTCACCAAAAGTTCTGTTTATTATTTTTCTCCAGTTTCTCTAATGTTTCCTCTTGTTGCTATACATTTGTCTGGTAGATTCATCAAGTCCCAGGAAAAGCATTTTAGCATCTTGTGCTTAACTTGTGCCGCCTAGAGCGAACGTGCATCCGTTCTCTCCCACTCGCATCTTTTCCACTGACTTTGTGTGCAATGTTGATGCATTCACAATTTGTTTCACATTCTGTCTCGACACACCTTCAGATCTGAGTGACAGGATATTACAAGAAAGAGGGATGTACAGATGAGGAAAAAGCCGACGAAGAACTAAGTGAACTACTAATTCCACCCAGTGGCAGTGTCCATATCTTGCAGATGTGTGTGTGTGTGTGTGCGCGCGTGTGTGTGTGCGTGTGCACGTGCCTCCCCTTCAACACTCCCAGCTCTGCCTCAGGGCTGCTTGTCAAGCAGCCAAGTGATGTTTCTCACATTAGAATGAGTTTAACAAAACACTTCTCTCATCTTTCATCTTTCTGTCTGACACTTGTTCTCTTCCTGTATCTCCTGCATGTTAAAGCTACAATATGCAACGTTTTTGCCTTGCAGCGAGAAGTGAACTGCGAGGCCTGGCCTTCTCCACCTCAACTGGCTAAGTTCATGTGTGGATACTTTTCACTCATACTGATGAGTCTTCAGATAAACACAGACAGATCATCTATAATCTAGAGCTGCTAGCTGGTTACTTTGAAAAAGTAGCAAACTGAAAATAAGCATCAAGTCCAAGAGAGATCTGACATCAGATGTTTTACATATACACAGTTTGGGGGACGTTTCTGACCACTGGTAGAAAGGAAAACAACAACATTTATGCTTTTTATTATCATTATTATATTATTTAAGTTGATAGGGAAGTATCATGGCTGAAGAGAGAACAGCAGCACCTACATCTGCAATATAAAGACACCACAGCGATCAGTATTTCAAGCATCTGTGGTACACTTACACAGGTGTTTTTCATTCTGCCTCATTAGACCTCCTCTGGACTGTGTGAGCAAACTGTTGGACCTGTTTGGTCAATAAAGTCCTTTCCAATTCATTTAAAGCTGCTACATTTTGACCACAAGGGGTAGAGGAACCCCAAAACAAATGGTAAAACACTCATCACATCTGACATATTAGCTTGTAAAGTTCAGCATCCATACAGCAGACACTAAGCAACATTATCCTTCAACTGGAGTCGTGTTTCTGTCCACCTGATTCACTCTCTGCTTTCATCTCTATCAACTTGTGAGAAACACGTCTGGCTCTGTTGCTTCTAGAGGTTCAACTTACTTACGTTAGCTAGCCTAAATGTCGGTATGAAGTTGTCCGCTAAAAACAGCCGCTTGCTGCTGCTGGAAACGAGCTTGATGAGACTGAACCACATGATGTGTTGTATTAAAACCAAAGCAATGATCTAAAATAGACTAATAATCAACATGACTATCAGTCTATAGCCACGCAGCTGATCTGTTTGTACTTATCACAGCATGCTATCTTAGTTTGGTGTGTTAGCATGCTAAGGTTTTCTAAGTAGCAAGAAATATGTAACACAGATCAGGCTGATGGGAATGTCATTTGTTTTGAAGGTATCTGGTTATAAACCAAAGTATTAGTCTGGTTAAAATTTTGTCCTGATAATGGAGCTACATAAAAAGTCAGGAGATCATCATAGATTCATCCTTTGTGGACTGTTATCTGTACCAAATGTCCTTTCAGTCCATCCATTAGTTCTTTCAGTCTGGAATAACCCACACCACCATAGAGCCACACCACTTAGCATGGCTAATAGGCACCGTAGAGCTGCACAGTTGCCTGATAGTTCTCTGCTGATATAAAAAAAAAATGAATGGAGCTTTAAGTGCTGAAAGTTTGGAAACTACAAACTCCCAGCATAGATCTGCTCAACTTCAACCTAAAAAAAGATCTACAGTAATGTAACACAAATGATGTCCAAAAAAACTCAATGATCTGCAAAATCACTTTATTAAAACTATACCAGGCAGTCTGGCTCTTTGATGGCTCCAAATAGGGTCAGCCATTCTGAAAATAATGAACTTGAATAGCAAGAATCTGGTAACATGCTAGTAAACTGCACACAAGATGCTGGTGATTAGCAATCTGTGCAACTTAACTGTGCTCGGTTGCTTCTGCTTCGGCGAGAGTTTTGTGATTTGCTGTAAAGTGTCAATGTGTCACTTCCTGTGGGTCAAGTAGTGTCTACACCCACAATTCATAGAGGCAAATGGGCTGATACTAAAGCATGGTAATGGGAATAGAGCACTCTTGTCTGCTGCAGCTCCACTTCATGATTTAGACTAATAAGACGGGAGTATTTTTCCATAAAAATCATGCTAAGTGGAGCTTCATGATCTTCTAATTTCTCCGTGCAAAGACTGTTGCTTCCCACACAAACACACACAAACACTCACGTGTTGCAATTAGCTAGTGTGTCACTCCTCCTAATTTGGGCATTGGGCCGCTGAGGAGGGCAGTGGGTCAGAACACATAGACAGATGGCAGTGCCACCATCCTCTCATCCCTCCATCCATCCCTCCCCCTTCTACCAGCTTTCTCTCTGCCTTTCTCTCCCTCAGGGCGCCGACGTCCCATCGTCTCGTATTGATGGTGCGCTGGCCCCTCACGCTCTAGCCAAGGTCACAAATGGATGCCGCCAATTACACTCCTCTGAGTGCTCTTCATCAGCCCACCGAAGTGACATAATGAAAGCGGCGTACTGGCGCAAGTGGATTTAATAATTCTTCAACGCACCGAGGGAATTTTGCTCTGTTATACTGTTATTATTAAAGGACAAAAAAAAAAAAAAAGACAAACATAACCCCCCCAAATCTGAAAACACGAGGCGATGTATTATCACCACAGCACACCCTGTGAAGATTCACAAGCTTTTCCCAGTGGTATTAATTTAATTTCCACTCAAATGAGAAATCCCTCTGTCTTTGAAGGTGGTGGGAGTCATTTATCTAATTTTCTCTAGCTGTCTGAATTATGACTCGTATACAAGCGATAAGGTTTAGTGGCATGTCTGGTACTTTGCTTTTATGTGACAGGATCTGTGTGAATAAAACAGAGGACAGGCAGTAATTAGCTCTTTGTTTTTGTTTTTTTCTCCTTCTCACTTCTTCTCATCTTACATGCAGGAAAACAGATCTGAGGCTCAGTTCTCTCTCTCTCTCTCTCTCTCTCTCTCTCTCTCTCTCTCTCCTTACATCACACCTCCACCCTCATGGCCAGGGGTTTTTGTTTGTGTTGGTGACTCCTTCAGCCTAAATTTTCAGGTTTTGTCATTACAGCCACAGTCAGTAGACAGATGGATTGAAACAAGGCTTGTTTTTCCAGGGTACTGACTGAGGTCGGAGGGTCCTGTGCTACAGTGGCAGAGCTCCAACTAAAAAAAAAAAAAGTCTGCAGCAGAGAAGAGGTCAAGTCTTCATTTGACGGTGGAGGCAGCCGGGGGGGGGGGACCAAGTGCTTCTCCTCAAGGACTCCGGGCTTGAAATTGAGTTTGTTCCTGTTTCACAGCGTTCTGTTCATAACTGAAACACAAACCACCAATAGCAGCCCCCACTCCACGCCCCCCCCCTTCCACCCCCCACCCCCCACACCACACCACCTCCACCAATTTCTCTCTCGCCCTCACACTCCTCATCTTGGAGAGCGCCAAATGAAAAAGCTGTCCGCCGACTTGAGAGCTTGTTTTCGCTCGCTCAGAGACACGCCGCATATTTCCCAGGGCGGTGGTCAACTTTCCTCCGCCATTACTTTCCCCTCTCGCCCTGCGACTCAATCTGGCCAGTGGGTTGGCTGGTGTGTGGACGCCTGCGGCCTGGCATTCATGTTGCGAGTATGTATCAAATCAGCAGCCGGGCCCACCAACGCTTTCGAAAGGCAGTGACGCGCATGCATGCACACGCACACACACACACACTCTCTTTGTCCCATGCAGTGGTCATGGCAGGCTGAAAGAGGGAGTGTATGTGTCTGAAGTCAACATGGAAGAATTATGGGCTGTCTTGGAGGAAGTGGAGTTTGCCTGCAGCGCCTGCAGTGACTCCATAAAGCCGACAACGACAAAACAAAACAACAAAAAAAAAAACCCCACACATACACACACACACACACACACACAGTGGGGGGAACTATAGAAGAAGGAAATAGCAGAATAGATGCTCAAAACCTCATTTCCACCCCAAAAGACATGGCCATACATTTCAAAGGAGAAAGTGCAGCTATTATTCTACACCAAGTGTCTAACCACACACACGCACACACACACACAGCACTGTATATATACATACATACACAGAGATAGCAGACAACATGCGAGAGCAATCAAAAATGTGCATTGTACCATTTTGTGGAAGAGAATAACACACACACACACAATGAAACACACATTCAACAGAAGTACAGCCTTGCAAACATGTACAAATACATACACACACAGACAGCTGACACATATGGGTACACACACACACACACACACCCGCACACACACTGATGGCACAGCTCTTGGGCCAGACAGGGACTATGACAGCTGTGTAATTATCTCATCAACACCTCCCTTCTCTAACAAGCTTCTCCTTCTCTTCTCTCTCTTCTCGCCGCCTGTAAAGCTCCTCATCAGCGCCGCGACCAGAGGAGACGATAAAAGCCTTCACAGAGATGAGAGGAGCTCCACCAAAACACCAAAAACCCCTCTCACTCCCTCTCTCTCTCTTATTTTCACACATGCATGCTGACACACACTCACACACACACAGACAGCCATCTTCTATCCTTTCTAGTTTTGTTTTGCATTTGCTCCGCAGTCCAACACCAATTCCCCACTCCCCAATTATGAGAGCAAGTCCACATAAATTACTGCCTCTCAAAAAGAAAAAAACAAAAAAACAACAACACTCTCGGCCTTTGTTCGCTCACGGTGGCAACAAACCAATACAAAATGACTTGAACCCCCCCCCCCCCACCTCCTCCTCCTCAGATTTAAATTTATTTCTAACACTTTTACAACAGTAATCCTGATGATGACTGGTGATGGCTTGTATGCAGAACAAAATTAGACATGTGAAATGAAAGGTGGAATACAATTAAAGATGTTCATTGATTCCTTTGATTGAAAAATATATCAATCTGTTGCCTGTGAGCAAATAGAGGAGAAAGGAGCATGAATGTAGCGGGTCACGTTATTGCCGCACACAAGGACGCTCGCGTACGACAGCATGGCGGCTGTTTGAAGCCGCTCTTTTCAAGCATTTCCACATCAAAACCATAAACTAAGCAAGACATGATTTCTCAGGCACGACTGTGCTGCATGATAAATTTACTATGAAAAAAAGTATGATTTTTATTTTGGATACCAAGGCTGTCGCTTACTAGAAGGTGCCATGCATCTACAAATAAGAAAATAAATATATTGTGACTTTGCAAACAGCATATTCCAGGCCCTTAGCCAGAATTTTAGAAATACGGAGCTCAAGAGTCAAAATTCCCAAGAAATTTTTGATAAGCCATCAACCAAATTCTGTACAATTTTCTGAGTATTTAAAAAATGTAAAATTTCACTTTTTATTCATTCATTCATTTAACTTCATTAGCAGTTAAACTTAATTTAATTGTGTAAATGTTATCTCCTTATGTTATAGTGTACATGTTTGAATCCGTTCTCTACACTCCCAGGTATGTGATCAAAAGGGCAAAGTTATTTTACTATAATTCACTTAGTTTTTGGTCTGTGTTAGGGTAGAAAAATTTAGCCTAAAAAAATCAAAATCAGCCTTCCTATTATTCAATATATTATCAGAAATATTCACGTGTTTATTTTTTGATCTAGAAATCAGCTTTTGAGGATCCTCATCATCCTGGACACCAGCCTGTTTGTTAACCCATGACTTATTTTAGAATATTGTAGTGCGTACTATATTGCAATTTATCCCCACAATTTGTATATCTGTGCATACATTTTATTTTTCTTGAAAACCTCTCATATATTTCTCCTGATGCAGTTGTCACCGTGGCAACAGATTCCCTAAAAAGTCTGGTTTGTAAAAAGATGTAAACAGTGCTTCAAAAAAAAAAAAAAACAATCTCTCAACTGACTTTTACAAACTTTACTCAGCCAGTAATCCTTTTTTTTTTTTTTTTACAGAGTAGGGAACAAAGTTTTGTGGCTCTCTGGATGACAAATGGACTGCAAATAAACCACAACACATGGGAGCAAAACTGCAAGCTGGGATCTCACCCAATACATAACATATTAGTGTTGCAGCAGCTGCTTTCCCACAAACTGACATATGTCACTGCACAATATACCAGCTTCCTCCTGGTTGCTGGCCCTGTTTTCATACCGTGTAATTTACTTCTACATCATGATAACCAGGATGTAGTATTTCTACATACTGTTTATTTTTGCTGTAAACCTAATTAACTGATCACATTTCTCTCATTGCAGAAAACTAGAAACACTTTTTTTAAACTACCTATTGGATATTTATAAGCCATAAATAAGTGATTAATAAATGGTTTATAACTATAGATAAAAGGACATTTTTAAGTGTTTATTCATGTATTTGTCAAGAATTTCAACTCTTCCTGTGAAGCATCAATAACTAGTGATCAGATAATGACTGACTGACAATACAATATATATTTTATTTTAGTTATTAATGAAGTATTCGTGTATTTATAAATGCATTCTCACTCTCCATGACAACTGATCAAACAACTGATCAAACTTCAAGGCCATGAGGTGTTGCTGAAAGTAAAATTTAGTAAGTGGACCTTGAGTTAAACTTTTCATCAGATTTCTATTTGCAAGGTCAAGAATGAAGCTCAGCTGTTTATGAGCACATTTATTAACAGTTTTAAATCAATCTGTGAACGATTGCATATTGAATACATGTTGTATCAATGTAATAGTTGACAAATACATTCATAAACAATTTAAATGACCTAATATCTACTACAAGCACATTATAGTGTATAGATATAAAGCATTTATTAAGTGTTTATATACTGCTTACAAATGCTGTATTACAAAGGTTAAAGTACAGTGTCATGTAGCAAAAGTCAAATGAATCCTGTACTCTCATTTAAAAATGTTTTCTAACATTTTTTAAAACTAACCTCGTCATGAAAGTAACACAATCGGTGCATTAAGTGTCGCTCCTGTTAACTTCACTGCTGCTCCCCACTGTCACAGATTTTCCTTTCTCATCAGGTGATGAGTCACACACATCACTAAACTCAGAACAACAAAACACCATCAAGTCAAACTTTGTGTGTTCTAATAACATTCTCTTGTTTATCGCAGGAGGAGACGATCGATAGAAGCATCGATGCAGGTTACAGACGTGCAGATTTTCTCGGAACCGGCTGTTTCGAGAGTTTATGCCTGTTGGCAACAGAAAATGATGTAAAGCAAAATGGCTGATCAGTTGTAACATGATCATTATCACAAGACATGGAGTCCGTGGTACTAACCAAGTTAAACAAGAAGAAAAGACAATGAAGTGCTTATATTAGGAGTTTAAAGTGATGTGGTGACAGAGTCCTTGACATTGTATGCAGGCAGCTCGTTACACTTGGTTGAGAGTGTAGACAGGGAATTAATCGTTTTTATAGAAAAAAAAAGCCTGACATTCTGGCTGCTGTCATCAATTACAAACAATCATGTCAAACTACTTGTGCTGCTCCTCTCCTCCTCCTCCTCCTCCTCCTCCTCCTCCTCAAGCCAAAGTCATTGGTTCCCACCAAACATGTAAATCTTTTATTTTTTTAAGTATATGATTTTATTTTCAAAAAGTAGTTTCCTAAAACAGCTGGATACTGTAGGAAATGTTACTCAAACATGAGGAAAAGGGACTATTTTCAGATGCGGATTAATCCACATTTGGTGCTATAGTGAGTATTTCTGGCAGCAGGACAGTGTGTGTAGGATTGAGTCAAAATAAACTACAGTGTGTGTGTGTGTGTGTGTTCATGGTAATGAAGGGGTATGTCACAACAACAGTGTGGCTCACTGATGTGTTTTTAATAGTTTTCGGAGAACAATGGAGCTCTATGGCACAGAGGAATAAGATATTTCAGGCCACAGCTACACAGACAATAGTTATCAACAACTTCATGTAACACCAGAGGAATCCCCTGGCCTCTTCAAAAATAATCACAATGAGCGCTAAGCAGCGTGGCACACAGATTTTAAATTTGGAAAAAAAAAAGGTATTGGATCAGTGCTTGATATCTGAAAATGAAATAAAAATTCATATCAGTGCATTGTTGGTATGGTACTATGCTAACAATTTAGCTAACACTATCCTAAGTGACACAGACACTGGCCTTATCCCATCAGTGAGAAAGAAGAAACTATCAATACGATTTAGATGCTAAAGATAGGTGAATGATCAGGTCTGTAATGAATACAAACATGATATAGACCTACTGCCTGGATTCATCAGCTAATTAGTCATAATAATGATGCCTTTGTTTTAAATTCAAATAGCGTACATGTAAATAACACATCTGCAACATTATTAAAATGCCATTCATCTTACTTTGTATAATATCAGGATCCATCCATCCATTGTCTATACCTGCTTATCCTGCTCAGGGTCGTAAGGGGCTGGGGCCTATCCCAGCATGCACTGGGAAAAGGTAAACAGCCAAACACATTCACACTCATATTCACACCAGCGGGCAATTAAGAGTCTCCAACTCAACTGAGCTGCATGTCTTTGGACCGTCAAAGTAGACCAGAGTACTTGGAGGAAACCCACTCATAGCAGTGTATGCTATGGAGAGTTAGCATGTAACACTGGAGCCAGAGATGTAGTAGCACAACCAGTCAGTCTCTCTTCTTTAGAAGCAGCAGAATATTTAATATATGTATTAACATTTGTAATTCCTTGTTAATGGATTTGTACGTGTTTGTTTACTTTAATCTCACCTTTTTTCTCTCTTATATCCTATTTTTTTCCCAATGATTTGTCATGATTTGTCAAGACACTGCACATTTTCATGCTTTAGGTATATTCCTAAACAGAACATAAGCTGACTTTATACGTCTCAGTTACCATTGTTGCAGTCCATACCTTTCCATATATACTCCGCCTGGTAATATCTTTTCAAGCTTGCTACTGCTGACACTATTTCTCTCTCTCTTTCTTTCTTCTGTCCTCTTAGTATTTGTTGCAGCAGTGGCCTATTTTCCCCACAGGGATCATTAAAGCTTCATCTCGTTACCTCTACACCTACACTAACCTTCTTCTCTCCTCCTCCTCCTCCTCCTCCTCCTCCTCCTCTTCCTCTTCTTCCTCCTCGTCTCATCTTTTTCCAAACTCTCCCTGAAGTTCTTCTCCCCAGAGGCCCTTCTTTTCTCCGTGTGTCTCCATTGTGGTGTAAGCATTTTGTCCTTGGTGCAGAGAAAGCAGTACAGACGGATGGAGGGAGAAGACAGCCGAGAGGTTTATTATGACACCCCCCTAAAAACACTTTGTTTTCAACTTTTCATCTTCTCCTGTCAACTGTCTGTTTGTTTTGTGAGTGCGAGGAATGACATTTTAGAGGTTTAAAGTGGTAAACAGAGCCTATAACTGCCAACAACAACAGTAACCAGCCAGTGGTACACACACACACACACATTCACAAACATTATAACAGATCACCACTGTCCTTGATAAAAACATGCATTTTTAGTGTTTGGCGATTATTCATTTTTGCAGCAAAAGTGTGTCTCGAAAAAATGTGCTGAAAAAGAAAACTTTCTAAAAAGAGAACAGAGCAAACCCACTGGCATACCAGTCCATTTTTTGAAATCAGCGTTTTTTGTTTTTTTTTTTGCCATAAAAATTGCAAAGGTGGACTGAAAATGGTCTCATTGGTACAAGGGCCCTGCTTTATTTTCAATAGTCTGGATCTCAAAAGTTGAGAACATGTTTTGACCAGTGCAGGAAAGTAACACATTTTACAAGAGTGGAGAAAAGCCCAAAAACATAAATACAGACTATTTATTTTCTTCTTTCCCCCCTCATTAATTATCTCATGACCCTTCAGATTTATCCTTCTGATCCTTTGGAGGGGGCTGACTCTTAGTTTGAAAATCACTGGACTAAAAATGTAAGTAGTTCAGACTTCACTTCAAGCAGCCTCAACAGTAAAATGCTGCTAACACACTGATGCACCAGTATTAACAATCAAATCATGTCATATATGATAATACAGTGTACTTTGAACGTTGAGTACATTTTAACTGTAATGATCTGTACTTTTACTTTGGATGAAGGACTTTTACTTGTAACATTTACATTGTTATATTGTTACTGCTATTTTATTGCGCTACTTCTACTGAAGAAAACAGGAAAAATACCCGCATACTGTACTGCTGTCATATGAAGGACATGTCTGAACACATGTGAACCACAGATGTTCATTATCAGGAAAATGTGAAAATATGCACAATCAGCTAGAAAACACATTTCGTAATGAAACACTTCACCGTGTGTGATTGACCCGGCGAAAATCTGTAAATGAGCAAATCAAAAACACCACCGTTTTTTTTTTCAAAAAGTGACTTGCGCATTTGCTTTGGAATAATTCCAGAAATAGTTTAATACGCCAAACAAATCACGTCTTTTAATTTATGAAAATATAAGTAAAGAAGACAGCGAACAATCTGTCCAGTACGTTGTGACCGCAGACACCCTCCAGGACTGTGCAGGCTGCAGATGGGCACCATGCTGCACAGCCGGCCCTCAGGGGACTCCAGCAGACAGGGAACAGGGACTGACTTGATTTAGGTGTACTAAACTGTTTCTAGCTTTATCCCAGAGTAATAGGACACCGTAACATGCTTGATAGTTTTTTGATGAAATCGTTACCTGGCTCATGCATTTTTGATTTGTTGATTTTACAGAATCAATAGTATAGGAGACGACAAGCATAGTACGGAATTCTAATATTTTTGTGTTGATGTATTGTTACTAACATGGGAAGAATTTTATGATGAAGACGGCATATTGTCTTTATTGTTGTTATATAATTCATGATTTAATTAGGAGATGTGACATGCAGATTTATCTCTAGTTGTGGTGTGTGTTCGGTGCGTTTGTTGCACGTGCAGCACCTGCAGAGTATTTGTGGATATGCATGTGTCTCTAATTGACTGATAAGCAGTCCTGACATGAAATCTTTTTTCAATCACAATAGCGAGGCGGGAACTCGCACTTAAAAGGCTGCCGACTGTCTTATCGCTCCACATCACAGGCGCTGTAAATGGCTGAACAAAATACACAGGAATCCAACATGCATACACGGATCTGCTGCTACTGTAAGCTACAAGTATTTTTACACTAGAAACACAACAGCACATATCATCATTACCGCCAGATATCCGAAACTGTTATGGAAATGAAGCATAGAAGTGTGCAGCATGCAACTTTTTCTATAATATCAGCACAAAATGCACTAGAGGCAGCGCTTTTTCTACCACAAACCCCCCCCCAAAAAAACAAAAAAAACCCCAGCAGATTATCCTGTAAACACGCCCCAGTTTACTCCTTTCCAAAATCACAAGATTGGGTCACAGAGAGAGGGCAGTGGAGTGGCTGCTCCTCTGCTGGAGTGGCAACTACATGATTTGCTTTACACTGGCCAGCGCACCCCTGCACAATCCCTCATATCTTATTTTAGCAGGTGCTCCCAGGCTGGAGCACGGGACCCTGCTTTGTATATCCCTGCAAGGCATCGTGTTTGCTGCATGATGGAGGGTGGAGGATGCTTAGGGCCAGCGAGGCTCATCCTTTCCCAGGGGAGAGGAGTGAATAGCAGGCTATACTGCTGCCCAGGCCTGCCTGACTTCCCCAGGGAAAACATCCAGAGGGGTATAGACGTAGCGGAGGAGAAGCATGTGGAGCTATTTATAGAGCAGGTAAAGAGGAGAGGTGAGGAAAGAAAGGGGGGGGGGGGGGGGGTGAGAAAGAAGAGGGGTGTTGCAAACAAGAAGAAGAGAGAGACAGAGGAGTCTGAAAGCAGATGACAGAGTGTGATTTCTGCAGCCGATAGCGTGCACAGAGATCTGGGTTGACGTTGTCTGCAACACCTGCTGAACAAAACACAGCCGCTGACTTTTAGCATGGCCTGCCTGTGCAGAAGCTAACAAAGTATGCCCCAACCTATTGATTTATGATAGAGAGAGTTCACGCAGAGGTTAGCCACGCTCAACAGAAAGGCAGCGAGATAGAGCAGAGAGAATAGGAGAGTCAAGATGACAGCGATATTTTATCAATACGGACTTGACTTGCAGCCTAGAGATCTTTGTTATGTTTCTATACCAGCCCGCTTCTCACTCTGCCTTCCTTTTTAATAAATAAAATTACTTTTATTCTTTATTTATTTTCTCCCTCGCTGGCTGCTCCACCCGCAGGCCCCCGCGCTGTCAGCTTGTTTCAGCCCTTGTGCAGCATGTACAGTATGTCTCTATTTCACACTGATGCCCTTTAATCATTTTCATCATTTCAGTGAGCTGACATTTTACATAAAGAGCTCTTATCATCCCTGGCTTATGCTTAATGATGAATGGTGATAATTACTGTCAGTCAGTGCAACTTACGTGCCACGGTCATGTTACTATTTCTGCTCTGGAGTGTGTGTGCTTAAAGTGAGAGAAGACGTTGTATCCATTGGTAGATAACATAATAAAGTGGGACACATACTATACTACATGCGGTGGTCATGACTCTGTTTCATGAAAAATCATTAGTACACTAGTCATGCTAGTTAAAGCTGGGGGTTCCCAACCCCAGGCCTGTGACTGGTAACGGGCCACAAAACATTTGATTCCAGGTCTCAAGGAAATGATATGATTTGGCAAGAAACTGCAGTAAGTCATCCATAGGTGAGGTAACCAGTCTGTCATCGCCTACTTAGCTACTCAATCTCCATGTGCTGTATTCATATTATTATTGCAACAAGCTCGCTAACATGACATAAAAAACTAAAACATTTAGACGTCCAAATGTCTGGCCTGTATTATGGTCAATGAGTCAATCCCACATACACCATTCTGCTGTGGTAAATATTCACTAGAACATTAAATGTGTATTGATCTGCAGCTAAAAACAGTCCCCAACAAAAGCATTTCCTGCTGTTTAACTAACAGTTGCTAATAACTACAGTGGTCAGCTGTTTTGTGAAATTACTGTGCCTTTATAGCAAATGAACTGTAGGCTATTGTGACCCATTCATTAGGAATGAATAGGCTTTGATTCCACAGACAGGGTACAAAAGGCAGAGACTATTGAGAGACCGACTAACCCTTTTTATGGAATTTGTTGACCGTAAGTAACACTGGCTGTATCACCATCATTCAACTGGTAACACTTTACTTTAAGTCCCTCTATTCAACATTTATAAGCAGTGTATAAAATTTAAATAAATGGTTTATAACACAATATAATGCAGATATGGAGTCATTTTTACATGTTTATTAAGGTACAGTATTTGTCAAATATGATCATTTCTTCTATGAAGATATGTTTTCTATTATTACAACTGTGTTTTATATTGTCATTCATTGTCTGTGTAAATACCACCATCCATTCATTGCTGCCCACAGCAGGAGTTACAGGCAAATACATTAATAAACACTTACATCTGTTTACACCTACGTTAGTGTGTTCCATTACCATTTATTACATGTAAAGTGTTATTAATAACCAGCACTGAGAACAGTGGCAATACAATCATTTCTGTATGTATGGTCATTAGCACTGCTGCTCTATGCTAACACTGTAGCATATTAATACTACAGATCAAAGAGGGGAAGCTAATCCTTTAGCAAAAAAACGTTTGTCAGAAGCTATTATTATATGGCTCTGTTATGTTTTCAGATCCATTTGTCAGATTGTTAGCAGGGTATTTCAAAAACCTGTAAACAGATATGAAATGAGAAAAGAAATTGTGTTTTAAATTAGGTCACAGGGTAAGGATCATTTACACTGTTTTCTTACTGCAAACTTCGATACATATATTCCACAATTGCCTATCACTATATGTATTTTTATGCGGATCCAGATGCAGTTTAAAATTTCTAAATTGCCTCTATTACTGAAATAACAAATTTAGAAGACCATGCAGCCTCTCTCCTTTTTAGCTGCTTCACAAGAGTATCTACATATTCATCCATTGTGAACTGATATCTAACAGCTCCCAACCTTCCAGCCCTCTCCAGCTCCACCTGCTAAGAAAACAACTAGTCTCTTTTGTGTCATATTACATTAGCATGGAGCACTGAGCCAGCAGTAATAGATGATGATTGTGATTAATGAGTGAGTAATAAGTCTTGATGTAGTCCTCTTTTTGGTGTCCACATGCATGTGTATGACTTTTTGCTTACATGTTCTTGACTGCGTATCAGTGTGTGTGTGTGTGTGTGTGTGTGTGTGTGTGTGTGTGTGTGTGTGTGAAGCCCAGTCACAGTAAAGTCCTGATGCCGTCCGCCTGAATGAGCGCCGTCACGCAGCCACCAGCTGTCCATGCAGCGACACCGCGACACGACGCAGTGATTCTCAGTGATATTAGCAACAACTAAAATAAAGCAGTCTGAGGTTAAAAATAGCATAAAAACAACAGGAACTGAGGTGCGTGACTCAGTATCAAAGCATAAATTCTAACACTTGATGTGATGACATGCTGCTGTATTAACGTGTTTGTTTTCCCTGAAGGATGACGTGTCAGAGTGGAGAAAGTTGCATTGCAGAGCTAACTCGAGCTTTTTCCTCCTCTGTCATCACAACCGAAAGCTGTTGCTCCGGCGTCACCAACACTGTCTCAGCTCCGAGGCCTCGCAGGGATACACAAGCTTTGTTGTTAATCCAGTATGAGTGTGAGTAGATGAATGAATTTAGCTTCATGCATTTAAAAGGGCCGAGTATAAAAGACAGAAGATGACAGTACAGAGAGAGAGAGAAAAAAGGAATATTTGGACTCCCTGCTTTGGCTCTTTTTGTGGGTTAGACGCTACTGGATCGTTCCATTAAACATCACCGGAAGGGTTGTCTACAAGTTTAGTCTTCTTTTTCTTTTCAGGTTTGACTCTTGCAGTTTAAATGATAATTATTTAATTCAGTGAGCTGTTTTTTTTTTTCTCAGCTTTTCTGGCAACTTCCCAGAATCAACCTTGAAATGATTTATCTTCTTCTATCAAGTTTGCTCTCTGTATTTTTATAAGACCTTCCTCACATACGTATGACTGCCCTGATTAGTCGTGTTAGCCATTCACACTGTGATAAAACACAGAGCTGGCTGTGCTAAAAGAGAATAGATAAAGAAGGGAAATAAAACACATTTTTACAAGTGGTAATAAAATAAATTACTTGCAGGTGGCACAATGGCATGGCAGTCTGGGAGATTGTGCTGTAAATGCTAAATTACAGTTTCTCCCTCTTTAGCAGGCAACCTTTGTGAATTATTTTGACTGTAAGACTTTTTTTTATAAATAAAGGATCTAGACATACTCGTAACATCTTGTCCTGTGCTCTGGATGTGTCTCGGAGTAATGATGAATTTGCTGTAAAACAGTGATGGTACACTGTAAGAGTCAAGAGGTCAGGACAGGCAAAGGTAGTTTTTAGGCTTCATTTACCACACGGAGTCCTGTCCTCCAAACAAGGAGAGGGTGTTTTTAACACTCTTTCTTTCTTTTTTTTTTTTTTTTTACACTAAATGCTGTGGTTCAGTAGGAGGTAACTCACAGGCTAGGCACTGATGCAAGACATTGAAACAGACTTTTACAAACCTTTTGCCAAAATACCCTCCATTTGATTTATTCACCTTCTCCTCCCTTTTTCTTTCTCCCTATCTGTGTGTATAAGTTAGACATTATAAACGCTTCCGTTCCCTTTAGACTAATGCCTCACATATTCCAGGCATTAATATCATCCTCACATAGATAACTTGGTTAGATGGAGTGTGTGTGCGTACATCTGTTTGTGTTGTGTGTGCATTTTGGATTTTCATCAGATGAGAGATGAGTTATGTGCTTCCCCCCACCGCCGTCCACATATTAATTACATCAGGCCTGTGATATATGGACAGATCACTGGGTGTAAAACACATTATTTCCTTATGGAAACAGGAGAGATCCATCAGCCTGCATCACAGTCTGTTTGGGACTCACCTGAGCATCTAGCTTACGTGTCACAATCAGATTGCAAATCTCTCCTGCTGTGCGCCTTATGAATTCAAGACTGTCCTCACCAGAAAAATGACAGCATCAGGCTTTTGTTCGAGTACCTAAAACAACCCATGTTTAGGTTTACCTGAGAGGGACCTCTTTTGACTGTTGTCTCTCAGAAGCAAAGGCAGAAGTAGCATTTCATGGTTATATGGCCACAAAATCTCTAAGGGAAGGTGTTGGGGAGAAGTGGTCAGGCCTGGAGAGCAAATGACTTTGATACAGTAACAGTGGAGGAGCAAAACCATTTTCATAGATTTCAGGCTGAATAGTCAGGAGTTCCAGCCATTTCTGTTACTCTCCAAAACTGACAATCCGACATTCACATCCAACACTGCAGAGGTGAGAGAGGAGCAGGGGTTTGAACTTCTCTCTGTAGCTGTCTTTTTTTCTATTTTAGTTTAATTCAATTTATGCCACTTTTCATGTGAACAACTACTGAGTGCAACACTGTGAGACTGTCAGAAAATGTGCACCATGTACCCCTGGGTGGTCTACATTGTCCCTATTGAAAGCATAAACACGTTTTATTTCTGGCGCGCTCAGACAACTAATCATACAAACTAGTTCTGATTGAGCATAAACCCTTATGCTTTCATTTACTACTTTACATTTACAAGTTCACAAATATTACAAATAAACTGTTAGGAATCACATATTATAGGCTTTTCTTTTATGTAATCGCCAATAGATGACACAATCTTTGGCAGCAAGACTGTAACTTTTGCTGAACAGCAGCAACTGTGGCCACAGCTGATAACTACAAGATAACGGCACAGTGACTTTACCTTAATTTCCCAAGATTGTCTTGAGTGAGTCACAAGCAGGAAACAAAGACGCCTGTCTGCTGGTGACTGAAGGATGTGTTTACATCTGGTTAAAATGTTTTAGTTAAAGTTGTGTTAAATAAAGTAAGCAAATATTCAGTAATGACAGTTACATAATAAAATCTAGCTAAAGTTTGCTAACGTGAGCTAACATTAGCCACCATAAGTTACTAGTCATACCAGGCCAAGTAAGGCTGTAGCAACAAAAGCTGAATTAAACTGAAATTGAGCAAGGGTGCGTTTTATTGGGTTTAAATATTTAAAGACACCTCTCAGCAGAGGTTAGAGGATACTTTTTACAGCTAAACCTTAGGTAGTTTATCTATAGTAAGGCCCTAATAGTCTTGTGGGAAATAGAAATAGCAAGGAATCCCCCCCTTCCCTCTTTTAAACTTGTAAAAAGTGCAGGAAATGTTTCCACACATGTTAAAAGTTCTGCAAAAGTGGTGCTGTGTGTTGTTGCCAGTGCAGTGGCCAGGCTGTACAGGAGATCTGAGACACTAACGTTCAGATCCTATCAACAGTCAACACTGCTTTCTTTTAAGCATGATCACAGTTTTTCTATACCTTTAACAAGTACTTTTAGTTGCTTCAACTTAACTGAATCTCAACCATAGAGGTAGCAGATTGGAAAATGAGCAATGACAAATTATTTTGTCATCTAGTCTGGACTCTCAGCTTGTTGCTGTTTGAGTGCATGTGACTCAGAGGAAACACTCTTCACAAAGTGAGCTGAGCACAAACTTTGAGTTTGACCTTATTAGTTGGATGGCTCTTTGTTGCCGCAGCAATTGGAACAGGTTGGCAGGTTTGTCGACGTTTATCAGAGCATATTAGACCTTCGCTGGGCTTCTATTAAACTTAATGAACATTTAAATCCTTTAATGGATTGAAGGGAATTGAGAGCAGCAAATTATCAGCTAGGCGCTCTCCGCTGGTGTTGATAAAGACACCCGCCGATGGAACTTGAAGAGACGCATTTAAGACAGCAGCCTCCCCCTTCTTTCCCTCTCCTCATCTCACTTTGTTCTCTCTCCGTGACCGTCTCACACTCTTCTTGTTTCTCTCCTTCAGTCTTTCTCTCTCTTTTGCCTGTATATCCCTCTATCACACAGCCGCTCTTTTGTTTCTAACACACGCTGTGCTCCTCTGTCTGTCTATGACTGAGGAGAGGAGGGTGTTGCTGCAGAGCCAGCTCTCTGTCATTTATCAGTCCCCATGAAGGGAACATCATAGAGATCTCTCTCCAGGAGGGATGTGCTAACACAACCACAACACCAGCCCATTACAGAGCTGTAAAGCGTCGCCTGCAACCTTCTCTCTCTGTCTCTCACTCCTTTGCTTTATCCTCAGCCATCCCAGTGAGGGATCTTCTACTCCACATGCTAGCAGAGCAGAGAAACATAAATTACCCAACAATACAACTGCAATCACTGAGCGTAGCCAAGCCGGCATAAGGGGCTGCTGAACTCTGGCCAGCCCAGCATCAGGTCCCGCTAATGGGCAGAAAGGGCTCAAGAGAGGCCGCTGCTTTCTGAGGCCTGGCCTGCTCCTGGCCACAGCTCAGGAGGACTGACAGACTCGACTGTATTGATCTGGTAGTTTCTATATTCCTGTGGACAGCTGGCTAACAAGGCTGATGTCTCAATAAAGACCGGTGCCTTGGGGAGAAAAGGGGGAGCAGCCAGCTGCCCGACAGCAACCTGTGTTAAGACAAACCAGCAGACGGAGAGAGGGAAAGGTTCACGCCATCTCTGGTTTTTTAATGCGCCCCCACAACGCTGCACATATTGGCTTAGTCCCCACAGGATGACACTGGAAACTGTTATTATCAAGCTAAAAGTGAGACAGGTAAAAACACAGTTTCAGCACATAATGACATTACTTTTGAGAAATTATATTGTTTTTAAAGTGATACACAGGAGTAAATCACAGTCCTTTGCTGTTAAAGCGTAATTAATAAACCTCTCATTTAAAAGATCCTTCGATAGTTTCATGGTGAAGTCATGACTTATTAATACAGCGCTCTGTTAGCGTGGAACACAACCCCTCCCAGACTTCTCCTAGAGCCCACCATATCTCCTAATTGTCTTCTATCTATTATTGACCGAACTGACAGCTGTAACTTATTGAGCAACACAAACAAAAGAAGCAAGAGTATGTGTGAGAGACACAAACTGACAGACTGATTGATGAGGGTGGTGATCTATTTTTGATGCGTGAGACTTTGGGGTATAGTTTGGCCGCTCTGTGCGGTGAGGAGGTGGAAACAGGCCGCTCCGTGAGTCGATAATAGGTGTTAGGAGCTGAAATATGGAGGAAAACATCTTTCTTTTCAGCGACGAGTCTCATCAGCAAGCGTACTGGAGTGTCCTTGAGCAAGATACTGAGGTGTAGACACAGAAAAGGACAACACACTCAAATAACCTAAGCGCTAAGCACAATAAATATTTTTCTCAGTAATATGTGGTATAAAGGTTTTCCCTCCAAGCTATTAATTATGAAAACTCTGGTGTTATTTTATTCTATGTGTTACTAAATATGCGGCAGGTACACTATTGATCGAGGAGAGATCAATACAAACAGCAACATCCGAGCCGACTGTAGCAGTGATCAAAATCTTCTTCTTTTTTTTTTTTTTTTTTTTTTGATTTTCTTACAAGCTAAAATTTGTCTTTGCCTTTTATTGTACAAAGAGAAAAAAACTGCAGCTCCCAGTAGTCTGACTTCTTTCAACTTTTCTCTCTTCATTTCCTGTTTTCCCTGAGATTTTGTTGCTTCTAAATTACGTGTTCAAATCTTAAAATCATGCCCTAAAAAAGTCTTTGTTGCTAATCATTGTTCCCTGCTCTTGGTCCTCCTGCAGCAGAGGTATGTGGTAATAATCATCCACCTACAGTTTGCTCATTAGCAGCAATTCCTGCTCTCTGCATGGGTCTTTTCATGTTCTTCAGTACTAACAACAACCTGAAGGAACGCTCTCTATCCTCGCTGGGAATGCGACAGTGTGAAACTGTGTGCAGGAGTTGAATCAGGGACAGTGCCCACAGACAGGAGGGGCTGCTCAGGGAAACCACCACCTCTATACAGCAAATGACTGAGTACATGGTCACAACAAATGTGGGAGCTGCTGGATACAACAAGGTTGGTCTTCATTTCCTGCTCCCTGTATGTTTGAGGCAGATTCAAACACTAATGACCAGTATTTTGTACCAGTAAGTTAAATTTTGCAATTTTCATCCCTCAAAATTACACAGATTCAGCATGTCCTGACAAAAGTTTTCTCTTGAAAACACCAAATAGCCCCTAGTTTAAAGGACTTTTATCACAGTGGTCATGTTCTGAGTTCGTACCTCTTCCTCAGATGTAACAGGAGGAACTGTTCTGTTCTAGGAGGAGTGTGTGATTCAGTCTTTATTGTCAGTGCAGAAAAGCATCTAAAGCAAAATCTGGAATGTGAGATTGTAGCAGGAAAACACTACAGTCTATGGAGACCCAATGTGTTCAAAATAAAATAAATGGAACATTACAAAATAAATGATAATATGAATAAGTAATGCCAATAAATATACAGTGTATACAGTATATATAGTCTAACCATGACATTGTGAAATAACCTAAATACAATTTTGGAAAAATGACCTGCAATAACATTTCATAAAATCTCATAATAATGAGCTGTGTTCAAAATAAAATATTGGATTATTTCACAGTTTAATGGTATATAAATATTATATACTGTATATTGTCTGTATTTATTCATATGGTTATTTATTTCATAATCTATTGTTTATCATTTATTTATTCAATTTTGAATGCCTTGGGTCTCCATATTACCAGTTATAGTAATTAAAAAATTTACACATATCAGACTCCATATTTAAGTAGGAGGTTAAATATGTTGGTGATCCGTCCCAACCTCCCAATTTACTTAACATAATAAACCACAATTATAATTACAATGTAATTCTTTTTATAATTTGAAATATAACTATTTTTTTTTTTTTTTTTTACATATTTTAGACTTTATTTTACAGTAGACCACTGGTTCTCAAACTATGGTACGCATGCTCCCTCTAGTGGTACATGGAAGAATCTCTGAAATATTTTTTAAAAATGAAATAAAATTAATTTAAAAACATATAATACTATCAAAATACTACTACAAATGAAAATACCTTAACCATGAGAACATTGTAATGGGACTTAAAATAACTTTTGCCCCTCATGTAATATTTTTGTTTCGATATCAGCCTGCTACGTAGTCGGGTAGTAGCACACGCAAACATCCATGATTAGCTACAAGCTAACCTGTGATGGCAAGATAGTAAGCGGAGGTAGCTAAAATGACAAATGGTTCAAAAACACTGCAATCGTGGCTCTAAACAGGAACTATTAGTAAGAATGGTGCGGATCAGTAGGAGAGTATTTCGAGAAGCCCTGCAGAAACTGAAGTGGACGACAGTGAACCGAGCACAAGTGCTAGTGGCTACTTCAGCAGCACCAGTGAAGTCTCCACAGCACCTGCTAGTGGCAAACGGCACAAAACAGTAAGGAAATATGATTCAAGTTACGTCAAATTTGAAATCAGCTGGAGCAGGAAGGAGGAAGAGCCCATGCCACAGTGTGTAGTATGTGTCTACCATTAGCCAAAGAGATGACACACATCATGTGTGGGGAGAAGGCTGCCAAACAGTTCATCTTGGTGCCACTTTCAAACAACACTGTATCGCAGAGAATAGGAGCCATGGCAGATGACGTTGAACATAAACTGACTGAGTGCATTAAAAGTAGTCGCTATTATTCCATCCAGCTAGACTAGACGACTGATGTTGCAGATTTGGCCAATTTGCTTGTTTACATCAGAAATGAGCATGATGGTGCAGCTCAGGAGGACTTTCTATTCTGTCAATTTCTGCAGACCATAAATACAGCGTATGTCCAAGAGAAAAAAGTATGTTGGAGTCTGCACAGATGGTGTCAAGGCTATGATAAGTCACCGCAGCAGAGTAGCAGCTCATGCTTCATATGGAGGTAAGGTGGCTATCAAGAGGGAAGGTGCTTTGAGGCTTTTCAAATTGCACACAGAAGTCCAAATGTTCTTACAGGAGAAGAGCTTCCCCTCATCAGAAGTTTTTGAAGATACTGTGTGGCACAGTCAACTGGCATACTTGTTGGACATTTTTTCCTCTTTAAATGAATTGAATTTGGGATTACAGGGACTCTCCGTCATTTTTTTTTGATGTACAGCACAAAATCAACGCAGAGCTGAAAAAGATGGAGTTGTTCGAAATCAAAGTCAAGACGGATGATATTTCAGCTTTCCCCACTTTGGACAGTTTTGTGTCTGACAATGACCTGACCCTTAATGTTGTGGGGACAACATCGTTGCGCACCTCATCTCGCTCAGACAACAGTTCCATGAATATTTCACAGCGATGGGCAAAGCGAACAACTGGATGAGAAATCCGTTCAGCATCGAAACCTTTGAAATACCCAAGGACTACCCAAAGAACTGTCTTGCAACAAAACATTGAAGTATGCTTTCAGAAGTCAGTCGTTGTTGGACTTTTGGATATAGCAACACAGCAAATACCCTGTGCTTTTTGACAAGGCCGTGCGCTTTCTCCTTCCTTTTGTGACCACATATCTGTGCGAGACAGACTTCTCTTCACTTGCCGTCATTAAAAAGAAATACAGAAGCAGGATGGATGCTGAGCTAAACCTGAGACTGAAGCCAACCTCCACTAACCCAGACAGACTGTATTCACAGGCGCACCTTTCTATTTAGGCTTATGTACGTTGTCAATAGTCACCAACATGCTGGCCAACTTTTAACAATATTTGTATTTCACCTAAAAATTTTAAAACATTTTAGCAAAAGCAGTCTATAAAACATGGTTGTTTGTTAAATGGTTGAAATCAACCCTTTGTTATTTTTTTTTATGAGATTTGATTTCATTTAGGACATTGACTGTATTTTAAGTGTATCTGATGCACAAATGCAGAGCTCTTAGCTAGGCGCAAAGGATCGTGGATATCAGTGACCGGTAATGGTGGGTTAGGTATCAATACTGCACTTCACCATGTTTTAAAAAAGAATCTCTGATTTCTCCAATAATGGCCCCAAAGCTAAACAGCAAAAACCCTTACCCTGCCAGAACACAGTCAACTCCCTGCCGGCAGACCCCAGAATACAAGAGTGAGAGAGCAGGAGGTCTTCAATGAAAGCCTGTTTGTAAAGCACTGTCTATGGCCTGTTCAGAGTTAATGTTTTCAGTTGCTGTGTGTGTGTGTGTGTGTGTGTGTGTGTGTGTGAGTGTGTGTTATAAAGCGCCTCATTCTATTGCTACCCGTATAGCGTGGCTGTGGCTCATTCAACAATAAATCATCTTCTGATTAGGAATAAACCTGCATTCTGTCTGTGAACTGTCTATATCTGAATATGGTACTATGCTGCTTTGACATACAGCATGTTGCTGTTCAAGTTTGCTGTCTGTTGTGGTGTAAAATATTCTAAAACTGGTGTAGAATGTTGTTGGCCATTCAAATTAATACAAAAATCATGATTATTGTGCAGCATTTAACATAATATCAGCTCTGACTGACTTCCATCATCATCATCATCATCATCATCATCATCCCTGAGCAGGTTGTTGGTATGCAGCTGTTATTCTTAATGTTCTCACTTGCTGTGTGTGTGTGTGTGTGTGTGTGTGTGTGTGTGTGTGTGTGTGTGTGTGTGAAGGGCTGCCCTTGCGTTGTATGGGAGTTGTGTGGAAGACTTTCAGTGCCAGTTTTAGTGCTACCCCTGTGTACAGCGTGGTTGTGGCTGACAACAGTCAACAATAAATAATATTCTTATTAGGAATAAATTTACCTCCTGTGTGAACTGTGTGCAGCTGAACTGGGCCTACACCGCTGTTGGTCATGATGGTGGTACTTGGAGAGCCAAATGTTTTCCGAGGTGATAAATCTTATAAAAAGTTTGAGAACCACTGCAGTGGAGTATGAGGAAAAATGGGAAAAGAGTCAGATGGATGATGTGTGAAAAAGGTTGCCAGCGAGATCACAGTTTTACCGACATTGCATTTTCAAGGTATTTTTGCCGTCCAATGACAACCATGTACCTCCTGATTTGGTAATTTTGAATTTTTCACATAAACAGAAGAATTGTGTGTTACTTTAAGGATTGAGAAAATTATAACACTACCAAAATAATAATTTAAAACTCATTGGATTATTTGAAAAAATGTGCATCACAAAGCTGAAAATAAAAACCTGTTTTTCACTTATGAAAAGTTAATGTTTTGGAGATACATGGTTTTCACAGGACAGTGACTGTATGCATCTTAGAGCACCTTTTTACTGCAATTTGCTCTTTTTTCACTTTATAAAAACATTTAAAAAACAAAAAAAACAAAAGTGCTTTTAAATACTCTTGACCTTACCTCTGAGACTACAAATCTTCCCACAATTTCTGTTATGAATTCACATAGAGAACGTTCAGATTTACATCACTTTATAAGGTGCTACGCTCCGTCCCTGCAAATGAAATATGTGGGTAAGCTAAGCGGTGGAGGCTTTACCTTCCTCCACTAAATCCCTGCTGGTCTGTCACTGATTCTAGATCATTCTCTTCTCTGTATTTATTGTTTCTGGATAGAAAGCAGCAGCAATATGATTGTGTAATAATTACCGTGTCTCTCGTGCACAGTGTGTCTAATATTTAAGACATATGCAAAAACATTATGAGATGTCAAAATATTAAGGCTGGCTTTCCTTTTGTCTCGCTCCTCCAGCTCTGACGCCCTCTTACCAATCATACACACACATATATGTACACACACACACACACACACACACAGCGCTCCAAACACAAATAAATGACAGGGTTTGAAGGACACTAGAGTTATGATGTGAAGCAGCTCGACTTACATATACAATAAAAAAACCTCATTGTGTCAGTGAGTAGTGGAGCGTTTGGAAGCACCAGTCTTATAAAACTCTCCTCCTCATTTATATGTATCTACACAAGATGAATATGACTAGAAACATGAACAATGGACAATAACAAAATGGCTGGTCATGGCCATGTCACATTTTCACTTTACATCTAAAAATCATTCACAGCGTCTTTCTTGTGTCCGTGCTCTTGAGCGTTGCGTGTATGAGTGTGTGTGTGTGTGTGTGTGTGTGTGTGTGTGTGTGTGTGTGTTGTCGAGCCGAGTTCTGCAGGGCTGAGTGAGTGTTACCTGCTCCTCCACCAATTTAATTTCCAGCTGTTAATTCATTCTAAAGGTTTTCTTTTCCTCGTACATGTAATATTTGTAATTGCCCTCGAGTCGGACTGCAGCCAAACCAAAGCGAAGAAGAGAAATTAATTTTCTGTACTATCACTTAAGAGTGCAATGGGACACCCGACAAAAGAAGAAGAAAAAAAAAAAGAAATCTGTTAGCGTTTAGAGATGAGCTATTTATTTGGGCTTAATTACAATTTTGCCCATAATCACTTTACAAAATAGAATGAAAGCAGTGGTTACTATTTTGCAGGACCTTGAAAAATTGATTTGTTTTTCTTGTGTTTAGTTATATTAATTTGAGTGCGGGCTAAGAGCTCAATCTAATCTTAAGGAACGTTATATTCACAACTCTGGTGACTTTATTCATGGACAGAGACGTCTTTTAAGGTGAAGTGGTGTGAATAGAAATCAATTGGATCGAATGGATTCGTACACATCGATTGAAACTTTGAAATAGGATCCACTTCATCATCATGTTTTCAAGTTCACCATGTTGGAAGCCACCATAGGAAAGTCCTCCACCACTGGATGCCTCCGTTTTCATCTCATAACAACAAATACAAGTTTTTAGAGGAGGCCTAGAAGACCATTTAATATTTCTACTCACAATTTTCCACCACTGTGTTTATGAGCCATAATTATATACTTCAAGCCCTCAAACTGAAAAGACTCCAATCAGACAATTTAAATGGTTCCCACTAAATTATTTGTGAATATATTCTGTAAAGGTTCAAATTAATTATCTCGTTAGAAGTAAAATGTTTTCAACAAAATTAAGTTTTAGTGTCATATGATGGTCTTATTTCTGTTTAAGGAGGATTCACAACCTTGAAACACTGAATTTTCTTCATTTTTAGGAAACCAAATTTAAAATCCCAGTGATGTCTTGGATCGCTGTGTCCCCACTTTGATCCCAGCCGGGACCCTTTGTTGAGTGTTGTATCCCTCTTTTCCCTTCATACTGTCAACTATCAAATAAAGGAAAAAATGCCTAAATGTCTAAATTCATTTTAAAAAAAAAGTGAATAAATATTGGTGGAAAATACCACCAGCTTCAGTCTATTTTCTTAATACAAAGTGAATCATTTAATTTCCAAATGCGCCTCACAGTCTAGATTTAATATATAAGACCTACATATGATCTATCTATGTATGATATACAAACAAAATAATAAACTAGATTATATTTATTAAAAAAGTTTTTTGCATAGGAGGCATATTTTTTGTGGTGATCTAATTTTTATTAGCTGTTCGTGTTTAACTTATAAATCGAGAGCGATTGATCAGTAACACGGCGGTTTAACTGTGAAAACACATTGAGACAAATGATGGACAGAAAAACAGACTTTTCATCAGGAACTCTTTGTTTTCCATTTCACTTCCACCTGAATGCTGACTGTCAGATAGGTTCTGTATAGGTAACGGGGGGGGGGAAATAATGTGCGTCTAATCGCACTGAATCGCTAATCAGTAAAGGGCAGCAGTCATCACGGGAGAGAGTGAATGTATTTGAATCAAACAGCGAAGGCATAAATGAAGGAAAGATGAAGACACTTGACCTGGAAGTCAATTTGCAAAATTATGGTAAATGCTCTAAATAGGAGCAGCAGGGAGGGGTAGGAAATAAAAACCTGACATATAAATAACACAAGATTTTAATGGCGGGTTGTAAATGTGGCCGAACAGACGGTCTGTCTGTCTGTCTGTCTGTCTGACTGCATGGTAGTCCTCGCTTCCTGCTCTGTCCCGTCCCGACTTTACAGAGCTTAACACAGGATAAGTGGCCTGCCCTCACCTCTCCACTGCTGAGATGATCCCACCTGAACCAAGGTACTGATCTCTTTTTTTTCCGCTTTATCTCTTCTTCTGCTGCCTTTTTTCCTGCAGCGGTAAGCTGAATGTTGCCGCCGGGGCGATGAAGGCCCTAACAGTCGAATCGCTGCTGTCACTCAGCCTCTTGAGACCAGACCTATGTCAGGGACCCTATCACACACACACACATATAAAAGAGGTGCCGGGGGGACTTTGTGGGGTGTGTGTGTCGCATTAGTTGAACAAGTGACAACAACAGTTTTCCGTCTCGTGGTGGAAAGATGAAGGACGGGAGAATGGAAGTAAACAAACCCAAGCAAGGGCTTAAGGGAGCAGAGTGTGTGTGACAAGAAGACACACACACACACACACACACACTTTAAGAAGCTCAAATGGAAAAACACAAGTGTGATTGATTCATAAGATGTTTGCCTCAGATCAGGATGGAAACAGCACACACACTCTCACACACACTTTCACGTCACAGCCTAACCCCACAGCGAGCACATGCGCTGTTGCAACTGACACGCAAACCGGGCAAATATGAGCAATGTCAAAACGAGTTCACACACACACACACACACATGAGCATCACCTGGATTTTCTTGAGTTGTTGTGCAGAGCAAACTTTGATGTCATGCCACACGCAAACACACTATCTGTTAGTGTGTGTGTGTATACATTTGTTGACCCGTGTGTGTCACGCATGGGTCACGTCGGCTCGTTGCTGTTTCATGTGTTTTCAGAGAGCTCCACATGTATGAAGTTAATCCTCGCTGTCAGAGAATATGCATTATTCAACTCTGTCTGTACATCCACACACACACACACACTCTCTCTCTTACCTTCGTTGCTGTTAGTTCCTGCGGTGCCCAGAGCTTGTAGTGATATAGTCCATAGCAGCATCGCAGCCAGCCCCGGATCTGAAGCCATGGTGTTCTCCCTCACACCCCGCCAGTCTCCCTCTGCCTCTCTCCCTCTCTCCTCTCTTACTCCCTCGCCCTCACTCTCCCTCTCTGCCACTCACTGCCTCTCTCTTCTCTCCTTCTTCTTCTTCTGTGTCCCAGGGTTGAAGCGAGAGCCGGCGCTGAGGCTGAGGAGAGAGTGTGTGTGTGTGTGAAGAGTGTGTGTGAGTGTGAGGGCTGCGAGCTCATTGGGTTGGAGTTAGAGCCTGCCTCTGTGGCTCGCTTCAGTCTGCCGGCTCCTTCACACACACACACACATACATACATACACTTTCAGCAGGCAGCCGGAGGGGGGGAGGGACAAGCGCGTCTGTCAAAGTCTCGGCAGCCAATTAGAGCGCAGGATCGGCCGGCGCTGCTCACTAAATGCTCTTTTCTTTGCCACACCCTCCTGTCCTACCTGCCTGGCCAACTCTCACTTTCTGTTTATCTCTCTGGGTCATGAGCTGGCACACTGCATCCCTCTCTCCCCCTCTCCCTGTTATTTACCCTCATTTGTCATTGGCTTGCTTCTCCCACACACTCTCACCTACCCAGTGGCAAATATCTGACTGATGGGATGGACTGAAAACAGCAGCATGTCTCAAGGCTCAAGGACAATGATCGGTTATCGATCTTCTGTATTGCGTTCTTAAAGCTATTATCTATGTTCAGATGCAGCCGAGTGAATCCACACGTGTGTGTGTGTGTGTGTGTGTGTTCAAGGACTATAGCTGTGGTTACATGAACATTTTTTTTCATTTTGATTGAAATTCAGATTGAAGATTTCGGGTCAACTGTTTACATTGGATGTGATTTAATACATTCTGGTGTTTATATGCAATCACGCATTTAATCAGAACTGCTGTGCAAAAGTGCAAAAGTGATGAATACATCAGGGCGATATGTCAAAATGTTCCTACCGGCCACCGTCAGCCCAACAACCGAGAGCTGGAGGGGTGTGGGGGGGGAAGGTTGAGTAAAACTCAGGAGAGACTCAGCAGCCAGACATTTCTCCGCTCTCTGTTTAGGAGCGGCTGAGATTGTCACTACAATGAGAATAGCTGGTCCACTTTAAGTTAGTCCACCTTAAGTGAACTGGTCAGGTTAGGCTAACCTGTTGTCGCTAACAGGACACGGGAACTTGGCTTTGATCTTCAGGAGTTGTAGCATTTATTCACTGACAAACAGCCTAAACTGTACACACACTGTACTGCTACGTTCACAGCTGCTAACTTCATACTCTGTCACACTCTCTCTCTCTCTCTCTCTCTCTCTCTCTACCGTCACATCGCCTAATGTGTGATGTGACGGGCATGTGGAGTAAACAGAGACAGAGACAAACGATCAGATTAAGTGTTTACATGATTATCAGGCACTAATATTTTCCTATTGAACGTATCATCAAAGGTTTACACCATCCCTCTCAACCCGACTGAGAATTCCTTCCGATCGGTCCGGTCTCTTCTGATCGAGGTGGTTACATGAGGCATTTTTATTTTGATTGGGCTATTCTTCCAATTATTAGTGGAATATTAGGATGCATGTAAACGAAGCTTGTGATCTTGTATTGATTCATGTGATGGTGAGGAACTCTGCAAATGTTTCAGATCACAGCACCTGTCCTGATCAATAGATGTTTCACTCTGGTCACACTGCAGCACGAGACACACACACACACACACACACCGCTTCAGAATGACCTGAGCTGTGTTGGAGTGAGCGATGATTACACACACTGTGGTTTACCGCACTGACACTAAAGCTAAACGTAACTCCATTAATGTTAACTGATGTTAAACTGATGCAATAATAATAATATAGTTGACAAAACAATCTCACCTCAAAGTCCATTTAGCAGCTGTTCCTGTTCTGTTCTCTTGATTTAGATCATATAATATGATCAAAAGCTCTGGAACAGCTGCTAAATGGACCTCAAGGTGAGATTCTTTTGTCAGCTCAGTCAACAATGAACTTTTAATCTCAACAATATACAGTTTTAGTGTTCATCATATCAATTAGCATCAGACTGATTCTGTATTTATTAAAAACAAAATGATATTATATAAAATTACTACTACAGCTGCTGTTATTAATACTGCTACTAATACTACTGCTACTGCTAATATAAATGAGTTTGATATTGAGCTAATATTGTGTTTTTGTACTTGTAATTGTACTACTACAATAGCTACAAGACACTTATACTACTACTGCTACTATATAACCAATATCATAATAATAATAATAATAATTAATAATAATAATAATAATAATAATAATGTGTAATTGGTACAATTTGTACAACAACAAATAATATTTATTATAATGTCATTTGTATTTAGTTTACTACTGCAACTGACACTAATTTAATAAAACTAACAATGTGTCATGTGCAAAATTTATACTTATAATAATAATAATAATAATAATATAAATAGCTAATAATAATAGAACTAACTGTTATGAGAACTAATAGAACTAATAACAATAATGTAGTTTGTACTTCTACTACAACTACTACTGTACCAATAACAGTACTGCAGTAACACTGACTACTACTAACATGTAATAAAAAAAAAAAATAATAATAATAATAATTCTTAGGTTATGTTATTACTTGGGTTTTAAAATACTATTCAATATTTGATCATTTTAAAGGTTTCCTTAATAAGCTTTATCAGTGATGCTGTATTTTCTTTGCCTTATGATGGATTATAGCTATTTACCAACATCCCTCTGTTTACCGGGGCCAGCTGCTCTCTTGAGTTGTAACTTTATTGTAATGTGTACAGGGTGAGTATGTCACCGCCCTGCTCAGACGTCTGCCAGCACTGCTGCCATGCTGAGTTTCCAAACTGAACTGTACGCCCTGTAAGCCCCAGGACACGGCAGCACAACACTGTCGCCGCTCGGCTGCCATCACAACAAGACTGCTGCTGCTGCTGCTGTTGAAGCATCACTGTCGCGGGACCGCTTGATGCACATCGCACGCACAACAGGAAGAAAAAAGGAGTCACACTTGTCCTGCAAAATGTTTATAAGTGAGGAATGTCCCTGAATGTTGAGTGTGAACATACATGCAGCTGGCCTGTTCAAGTGAAGGAGATGGAGATTTAGTTGTGATGAGTGTCCAGGCCAAATTCAGGCAGCGCCGCGCCTGCCAAACTCCTTCCTCCACCCCCCCTCAAGCCTGGAGACACAGAGGTTTCTGTGTGAGTTTATAATGGTTCCTCCACAGCATGTATAGGGGAGCCTTGTGCCTACGTGCAATGTCTCAGTAAAGGGTGGAGCGAGTAAGACGCAAACACACTCAGATGCAGAGGGATACGCATCATACTCAGGCAGACGTCGTTATTCTCTGTGGCTGTTTTGTCCCTGATCTGCAGTGTGTGTGTGTGTGTGTGTGTGTGTTCATGTGTGAGGCTCCGTTGCTTTACCACTAGGCTGCACTGTCAGTCTGCCTGTCTAATAGGCTGCACGCCTGTGAGGACAACAACACTGTCATCTTCACTCCGACGCTCCAATCTTTCAAGAGCAGAGGAGAGAACGCTCTTGGAACCCTTAAAGCACAATCTTTACCAGAAAAAAAAAAAAAAACACTGATTTCTGTCAGCGTCTCTGATGTAAACGCATGACCAGAGGGATTTGTTAGAGAAGAAAAAGATACTTTGTAAGGGACAGGCTGACAAAAAGAGTTCAAACACAGAACAAGTAAATCTATGTTTTTTTTTTCTATTACCAGCATAACATGGAGAATATTTTAAAAAAAAAACATCCACTAATGTACAGTGACTTTCCATTAAGATGTGCAGCCTGAAGCAGCTCACCATAAAATATTTGCTGTGTTTTCGCACCCAAACATGATCCATTTTATTGCATTGTATAGAACCAGAAAATAGATGTGTATCCCCAGAAAATCTCCCTGGCTGCTGTCTCAGTCACCTTTCACATCTTCAGTAATTGATTTTCTATGCAGAGACACATCAGTGAGACATCTCAGTTTAGGCAGCGGTGTAAAGTCTTCTCTCATTTCTGGCTACGGGAGGCGGTTGAAAATTTCCACATTCAAAGTAAAACGTCCGAGAGTGTGTGAGTAATAGTGCTCTGAGGCACAGGTATTATAATAATAATAGTGCGGGGATATGACTCAGAATATGAATATAAATGTGGACACAAAGAGGAATAATACTAATAGTGTAGGGTCATTTTGTGCTTTTACCATAACTGAAGCAGTGTGAGGGATATAAATGCGTGATAGATGTGGTATTATATACACAGACTGAACCTACACACACACACACACACACACACACACACAGGCAAGCTCATTAAAATGGCTCCCCATAGCTCTCTGCTCTCACAGTAAGTCTTTGAGAAACCTTGTTGTTGTATACTTAGAGTATATGCATCCTCCATAATGAGGAAATTTACGAACCACTGTCTCCGCAGCAACAAAGTGGGGAGTCCCCCTGTATGTGTGTGTGTGTGTGTGTGTGTGTGTAAGACCACCTCGTGACAGGAATCTAAGTAACTCCACCTGGGTTCACCTAGGGGGTCTGTGGGCACCAGTTGGCATTAAAACCTTAAGATGTGTGCTTGTACCGTATACGTGACTGCATGTGTGTTTGTGTGTGTGTGTGTGAGAGAGAGAGAGAGCGAGCAGATGGTGGGGGTCAGTGCGTGCCTACTGTTGTGGGGCTTGTTGGTGTGTGTTGGCTAAATATAGCGCGGTAGTGACAGAGCTGCTCAAAACACAGTCAGTGACTCCGTCGCCGCTCTCACTTTAGTTCTCTGATCAGTTCGGCTCAGTTCATTTCACCTCAGTGTAATCGAGTCACTTCAAAGCAAGTGAATTCATTTCAGGTAAATTAATTTCAACTATAAACTAACCATCCATAGAATGACACTGAAAGCTATAATTTTACTTGACAACTGTTATCATCACCAATTAACATAATAATTGCTTTTATCAGAAAAGCATTTTTTTCCCCAAGAATATACTCCTTTACTTACTTTATACATATACTGTTAAGTGTTACATAGTAGCAGGGCACTTTATTTTCCAATCGCGTAGATTTAGTTTTATGTTTAGTGGGGACGGACAAAATATACAGTTATATATGTGCACTTGCTTGTTCATATGCACACGCGGCACACACATACACACAGTGTCTGACTCAGCAAAACATTTACTTAATTGAATATGTATTTGTTGGTATAATTCTCCTAAAACTAGATGTGTATCATGATTTTTTATTTCTGAGACTAAAATTAATATTTCAAATTGACATTTGGTAGATTTTCACAATAAGTGTTACAAGAAAAACCTGTTTAAACCAACTATCTGCTGTGAGGTTTTCAAACCTCACCTGAGATTCTGTAGCTCGGTCGTTTCAGTGTTTCGATTTAGGCGACACAACTCAACAGTTTCACGACAGAGACACAACAATGCTCAGGCTTAGACAGATTTAAATGATCTCAAAAACTTATTATCAGTTTTCATTCAGCTCCTTAACTTATGACGACATCTTTCACTATGACATCAAAGCTCACCTGAGAGGCTGCAGCTCACCGGTCAGCGTGTCATAAAATGACGCCAGACATAAACTAAAAATGTGAAATAAAAAATATATTCTGTTACATTTAGACAATAAATAGTAACTGCTTCAGATTCACCACCGTTCATCACTGACTCCACCACTACTGCTTCACTGCCAGCACCAGCGTGTGATGTAGCTCAAGCTGGGAGAGGACGATGGGCAGGTAAATTAAGATTGGTTGTGTGCTTTTAGCCAACAGTAATTTGCTAGCTAACGTTAGCTAGTTAATAACAGTTAGTTGGTGTATATTATATGGCTAATGTCATTTGACTTTGACAATATAATTTCATATTTAAAATAACCCTAACCTTACTTTAATATTAAAAAATGGTCATGTCATTAATCAGCTAAAACGTGTTGAATAGATAGATAGATAGATAGATAGATAGACAGATAGATAGATAGATAGATAGATAGATAGCGCTACAAGGTGCAGGAGTCCAACGCTTCAACATCTTTCATTCCAGGTCATGCTTCATTATAGAGCGTGCTTTTGGGATGATGAACACCACTTTCTGGGTCATCTCTCACCACATCTTTGTACCTCACGTAAGTAATACTGAAGAAGAGTAAATCAACAAGGATGAATTATTTTTTCAGGAGGTACAATTTCATTTCATTTTTCTTTTTTTTTTTTTTTTTTTACCATTTTACCTTTCCAGGTGCCATCCTCCATAACATCTGCCTTTGGGCTGGTGACATCATGGCCCCGGAGGATGAGCCTGGGGAGGATGTGGAAGAGGATGAGGGGGAGAAGGCTGGTTTGGAGACAGACAGTGGTGCTCTCTGGCATGACCAGCTGTCTGCAGAGGTGTGTGCCCTGGAGGAGCTACCCCCTGACCACGACTATTTTTACACAGACAAGTAAAAGAATGCTAAAGCCTGTTTATTTCAAATGTTTTGTAGAACAGTTTTGTCTGTTGAAATATTTGGTGGTGAGATTTTCTTTTTTTCAAAATAAGGTTGTGAAGTAGTATTATCTATGAACCATCTTTTATTCTTGCCTCTTTCTGAAAACATCTTAGTGACAGCTGTCGAATGGCTCGGCTCTGCAAACCCAGTCGATGGACGATGCGGTGGACACTGGAGAGATGCATCCCCAAACACACTCTGGAGACCAGCCCAGATGATGTCTCCCTGACAGAAGACACCAGGGTTTTATTGTGGCAGCCCATCCAGGTCCAGCAGCACCATCGGGGACTCCCTGCTCAGCTGAACTAAAGTATACATAAACACATTTTCTAAGACCTAATATTTATAACACTGAATTTAAGACTTTTCAAGGACCTGTTATTTCTTATGTACTTTATTTATGTTGTAAATAGTTGTAAAGACCGCTGTAAATGAAATAAACAATGTATTTAAAAATTACTTTATGTTAATTCATTCATTTAATATTTTTTACTTTTTAATAAATCTCTCGAGTAGAGAGAAGAGCAATTCTCTCACTGCTCTCCTCTCCTCTGCCTCCCTCTATCCTCATGTCTTTTTTCATGAGCTGAAGAAGCTCATCCTCTCTCTCTCTCTTTCTCTTAAGTGGCTCTGGCTGGCTTTCCTCCTCCTCCTCCTCCTCCTCCTCCTGGTCATCCACTGCTGTACTTGGCCCTGGTGTGTCCTCAGGGATGGAGGTAATTAGGACAGTGGGTGTGGTGGAATGCCTCTGTCCCAACACGTCATCCATGAGGACAAACCGAGGCCAAGTTGCAGCAGTGGGTTTCCCACTCATGGCCTCTCCTGACCCTGGACACTTGCAGTCATAAAGCAAAGGAAATCAATCATTGCAGTTAACAACAACAGCAGCAGCAGCAGCAGCAGCAGCAGCAGCAGCAAAAATTTCAGCAAAAAGTGTGTTTATTAACTTGCACAGTAAATAAATATTTCAATTTAAAATCAGATGTACATACTTGCTATTTTTTTAATTGTCCCTTTTTTCTTTTTTCTTTTGTTTTTGCTCGCAGGAGAGTCACCTTGTCCAGCATGCTCATTTCTCCAGAATTGTCCTAAACACAGAGAGAAAACAAGAAAAAAGGGAAACACCAATCAATCACACAACACAGGGATGCAAACTTGATATGGATTGATTTGGATTGGAAAAGGTGACATGGCAGAACAGACACAAATTCCCCCAGAAATCTTTTACTTGGATGCCCTGTTATGGGTTTAAAAGAACACTTCACACCACCAAACAAAAGCAGCTTAAGTAGCTAAATAACCAACTTCAGGTTAGCCATGTAATCACTCCCAACACTTGTACTGGACTTTGAAAGTGATACTCAACTGTCTGAAAAGCAAGCAGGGTTCTCAACCTGTCTGTCTGTCTTTGTTCACCTTGGTCCATTTATGTACATAATATGAAGTATAAATTATCTATAAAATCTCAGTAAGATATAAGTCAACTTTTGAACCTGTAACTTAGGTTGGATGCAGGCAGCCAAGCTGCAGTGCAGCGGCTCCAAGTAGCAAGCTAGCTAGCAACGTTGAAAATTTGAGGTTTTAAGGCCCCTTAGTTTTCTTTTAACATTTGTATTGTTGGCTATTTGAGTGAGTTGAAACCTAACACTTACATTTAAAAGTGTAATCATCACCAACATGCAATGAATCTTGGGATAGGTTGGGCTGAGAAGGATCCAGCTGTTTGATCCTCCAAATTCGGGAAAAGAACGCTGCATTTATTGGCCCCATTTGAATGAGCCTTTGAAATGGTACAGTCTTGTTGCTCCGCTGTGATGCATTCAGTCTTCAAATGGATGAAAACGATATGGCCCCTGATTTGGAACACAGCTTTTATCATAATAACCCACTTTTCCCAGAAAACACACAAACCTGGCAACCTGCAGAGACATTACTGGTAACATTATGTGGAGTTAAAATAGCACGATCGCTAGAGATCCGTTAAAATATTGGTAGGGACATGTCAAGTTCAAAGAAGCCCTTATTTGAAACAGACATATATTAGAGAAGAGCCTCCATTTCCAATTTATAAACTAAGTATATTTGAGTTTTAATTTGACGTGAATAACTTTTGCTGTTAATACAAACTCAAGAACTTCCTTCATGTTTATATGAGTTTTTCTTTGTAACAGAACTCATTCACTTGTTCGATCTTTAAATAATTGTAGCCTGTTCTACTTTTTTTGGTTTGTTGTTTAGCTACAAACAATCAAAATCAACACTTCCTGCAAAGATGTCACATTCACATTAAAGCCTTCTAAGGCAAATTTAGGCATATTAATGCTGTTAATGCTGGAAAGGCTATTGTTTGAGACTGAGTCATTATTTGAATAACTCTTATTTGAAAATTTTTCGGCATACAGTTTATGTTAGATAAAGGACTAAAGGAGGTTTACCTTTTTTCTCCAAAAAGATCCTGAGTTCAGATAGTTTCACTCTCCTCTACATTTTGGTTCAATTTTTTTTCTTTTCTTGTAAAATGACTATCATTGAATATGTTCCTGCACATATGTTTCACAATAAAAGCCTACCCCTGGCCACTTTTAATGTGGAACATCTACAGGAAATGTTGAGTTTTTGTTAGATTTTTTTTCTTTCCTTATTTAAGAATTTATGACATTTGTTTTTTATAGGACTAAATAAGGCATACGTTATTTCTCTTAATAGGTAAGTGAGGCGAGTTCAGATGGATTCCCTCCCTGCTACATCCCTGTATGAAGGTAACTACTGTATATTTGCAGTCACAAAGTCAGCCAGCTGAATCAGCCAGGACTCATCTCATCTAATCTTCCTCTCATCTGGATGGCTTGTTTGAGCAAATGCAGCACCAGTGAGACTCTACAACCCTGCCGTCCACTCCAGTGTCCTGACATGTTCACCTTTTTTAAGATAATCATTTTCCTCTCACCTTTCTGGCAACAGCAACAGACAAACACTGAGTATCTGAAACTATTCAGATCACCTGCAAAGACCTTATTGCATCTCTTCATCTTTTTTGCTTATCATCCCCCACTTCTCATCTCTGCTCTCCAACATGAAGGTCAGTGAACTGTCTTATCAGGGTGCTGCAGCTTACACAGTTCAGGGTCAGAAGTTCTGGGCTTAACAGGTAAGCTCGCAGAGACGAGCTTTGTGACTAAAGTTGAGTCATAACAGGCTGCAAAAAATGAGGGTGAAATATTCAGCAACGGATAGGACTTGGTTACTAAAATAGCCATATCAGAAAAGCAGATGGTAGAAGATGATATAAAGTTATACAACGTTTTTACAGATACACTTTAACTGATGCAGCAGATTTTGCCTAATCCATAAAGAAAAAAATCCATACAGTCAAAGTCCCTCTAAAATCTACAGCACATTTAAACAATTGTCAGCTTTCACCAATTTGCTAATGTAACTGTTAGAGGGTTGACTGTGGAAATGCAGAGACAGTATCTCACTGTCAACTTGGAGCCCCTGGCAATACATGTATACAATAAAAAAAAAAATATGCAAATGCACATATGCAATATTGTACAAAACACATATGCATGAATACCATCAACAACAGCCAATTTATCTAAACATATCTCTACTATTGGCTGGTAAATATTGGAACACGGTCAAATGCATTCAATTTTTTATTTAGCTCCACCAACAACATTTCACAGTTATGCCAACTTCCTGCTCATTATAGCATACCTACTGAACTCAGTCCTAGCTGTAGTTTGAGGTAATGCTAACAAAGCATGCACTTACATGGTAAACATTGGCATGATGCACTAAACTGACATCAGGCAATGTTGTCAGAAATGGTGTTTGTGGAGCATTGAGTGCCCTTTTTAAATGTGATGTTCTATCCTTCGAGCCTGCCTCCAAAGCAACTTTTCATCTCACAATTTGACAGATTTTTATTCACAAACTGCAAATGGTCCAGTTCCCAGACTGACAGGACTGATATTTATGTAACAACAAACACCAACTCTGTGTGCAGTGTGTATTCTGTATGTATGTTTGTACCAAACCTATTTCTAAACTTACCAGAAAAATTCCAGTAGTTGCTCTCATTTCCCTCCAGAGCCTCTCTTTTTTTGCTCCCGTCACAGAGCATAATGAAGAGGAGGCATACGACTTGAGATAACCACATATTACTCTAGGACATACGTCTTCACGTCGGTTTGTTCTGCTGCTATGGATAATCTGCGTGTTTGCCTCCATCTGCTTCCTTCCACTGATTTTTATGCATTCATGCTGCCTATAAATTCAGCTTTGCACTGTATTACACAACCGACATTCACTACATTAGCTGTGAAGCAACCTCAGAGCTGAGGTTTTAAAGAGTGCATCAATCATGAAGTAGAAACTGCTGCCTCGCCACTCTACTCTCTCATTCTAATGGGCACCACCTACCCCAACAATACTGAGAGGCTTCAACATATCTGATTGGACATTGTCTACTCCTGGCACCTCTTATAGAGGGTTCTGGCGGGTCAGATGGAGGAATTTCAGTCAAGAGGACCTGGTTAAAGCCTAGAGAACATTATGAGGCTGCTGCTTTGCGTAATCACTGCCCACACACTTAGGCTTAGGGGTCTTGGCAGTACTTGTCAAGAAAAATAAAAAGTCACAAGAAAGTGTTTATGGAAACAAAAAACATCAATCTAGAACTGACTGAAGGTTAAAAACAAATCTAATACAGTACTGTAACTGTTCAACTCAAGCACCGGGCAAATAACATTGATACTGGACAATGGTGCAGAACCCTGGATTATGTTCAATAACTTTTTTTACATTCAGTGCCAATGTTTTTAAAATTCTTTATACATCTGGTTAAGGTTAAGGAAAGATCATGGTAATAGTTAATAAAAAGCAAGCATCAATATTAGATCTATGATAGGATCTGCATAATAGTCTCACAAAAAAAACACCCATCCACCACCCTGACCTTTACACCCTTACTTTCTGTCTTGCTACGTAAAAGCTACACCACTTCCTGCATTAGCACTGAATGTTATGGAGTTATAGAGTTGTCCAATATGGATGTAACTTTTAGGTATACTAGGCTGCTATGATAAACAAAAGTGTATAATTATCAAACTTTGAAAATTAAGTTTGCAATGGTTTGCTTGGTGACACTTTATTCCCATACTGTAATGTGATCGAGGGTATGTTACATTAGAAGTGATCTCAGTGGAAATCAAATCCCTACAATGCAATTTTAGTTCCCACTAGACAAAGCAGGACCATAAGTAACCCAACTGTACTCCCGACATACTTAACAAAAGTCTAGATGGACACACTGAGCTCTGTGGGTCTGTTTAGAGGACCTTTTACCAGCTTTCATTAATGTTACTGCTAATCATGATATTCATTGTAGGATTAATATCATCTCTTCAAAGATGATTCCTTCTAGCAAGACATTTTGTGAGTAACTTGTTCAAGCTGACTGTGTAACCCTGTGAAATCTCTCAGAGCATTTAGGTCTGCTGGTTTTAATGAGCCTACATCTCAGCTAAAACATTTGCAGTCTTCTGCTGGCTATTTGTGATGCTTCCTTTGAACCCAGCTGCTTTTGACTGAGCAGCCAGAACCAAACAGAATTCAACTCTAAGCTGTCAAAACTGACTGTCTAGCCAAGTCTGACGCACTGCTAAAATACATTTACACAAAGCGATGTAATCTGTTTGGAAATCAGTTCCTTCAGACAAGACTACAGACTACAGACTGCTCACAGCCTGATTAGTATGTTAGACTTCAAGTAATGAGTGTTGATTATTCAGTCTAATTTACCTGCATATGTTACTGATTGCTGCCTCATTCGTTTTTCTCTCCTGTGCTTTCTTATACGCTACTTCACACAGGTCCATGTATGTTTTTGCTGCAGCTTCTAGTTGCTCTACATTAGAGGTTCTGCAGTTTAAAAATGTGGCATTTTGTGTTACTTGTGCATACAGCTAAACATATCAACATTGAAGTATCTTTTCAAAAGCGGCGTCATTGTGAACTTATAGCAGAGAAAGTTATTTTATCATTTATCAACTATATTTTCAATTTTTCTCAAGTATTCAGTTGGTATGTAGCAACATTGACTTCACATAGACACTGTGAAACATTTATACTGCTGATACTAACAGCAATAAATATCTATTTGAACAACATGAATCATCCTTGTATACATTCAAAAGAATGGAAGCTGAGGCTTTATTTTCATGCTGTAAATTCATGGATAAAAGCCTGTGTTGAATTATGGCTGAGTCTCAATTAATTGCCAATCCAAACATTCAATAGTCCAGCACAAGCAAAAATGTTGGCCTCTAAAAAAAAGCCAGTGTAAAAACAATTGAGGGGGGAGATGGAATAACTTGTACTATAAAGGCACAAAAGGTAAATACAACATACAGTACATTTTAACAGCACTAAGCTGGCTTTCAGACCGATTAAATAATGCACGGGACCATGTTGGTGGACATGTGTTTCAAGTTCTAGTGAGACAATGAAATATAATCCATGGAGGCCAGTTTAAGTGATGGATCCATTAGAAAAACCTTAGCTTTGTACTGAAGTTCTTTGAGAAATTCCCAATGTACAACGTAGTACAAATTCAAGAGGTTGTGATATGTAGCATAACAAGCTAGAGAAGCTCTAAAGGAAATTGTGTTACTGCTCATGCTAAGTGGTACCTGCTATACAAGGGACAACTCTCCAGAGACTGAAAACGTAATCGCTGTTATAAGTCTTCAGGGCCCTTTCTAAACAAACTAACATGTCGTTTGTGGTGTTGGAACATGTAACCCAGTGTAACAGTGTTGCTCACTGATGTGTTTGATAGTTTTTGAACAACAACGGAGGTCTATGCCACAGAGGAATAAGATATATCAGGCTTTGGATACACACACAATACTTTGAGTAGATCAACTTATTGTTGCTTTGATTCTGCACATGAGATTTGTTGACAATAAGAAAAATAAAGAAAATTGCCAGCCATATCCTCTAACACTTCCTGCAGATGTTTCAAATTAGAAGTCTATTAGAAAAGGGAGGAATTATGCCCGTTGCAACATAGAAAGGGTTCATGTAAAACATCTGTGCAGGAAGTGTTGAATTTTATTGATGTTAGCTTTAAAAACTAAAACTAAGACAAAAACAGCAAAGTCAAAATGAACTGTAAATCAGAGCAGCAGAGTGCTGAGTATAATATGACTATTTCTGTAAAATGCTTGTATAATGCTGCTGAAATGTGTATTATTATGGATTTATCAAGATAAGTAAAAATTTAGGAAGTGTCATGCCAATCTGCTGTTCCAAGTTCCTCTTTTTGACAGAATTACTGTTCATTCACTTATTAATTCCACTTGCTTCTTTTGCTGTTCTTTCATTCTGTGTTAGGTGTAAATCGAACTCAACCTTCATACGCATTTTCACATTAAAGGGCACCTATTATGCTTTTCCTTATTTTCAAGCACATATATAATAGTGTCAGATTTTCAGTCACATCGTCCATGACCCCATTACACAGCACTGCAAAGTAAAATGAGTAGTTTACTGGTTGGACGTGTGCTGGTCGTCCGCAGCTCTTCATAAAATATCATCATCACTGTGGCTGTTTCTGCTTGTATTATTCCTCCTCGCATTATTTCTAACTGATCTGCTAAACAAAGAGCTCCAAATATGTCCATATCTTGTTATTTTGACCGGTTTTTAGCGTTGTTAATAAAGCTCCGCTAATTCAGTGTTTCACTTCCTGTGAATTCTCCACAATAAAATTCACAATTTTACTTAGTTATTTAAAAGCTTTCAATTTAAAGCAGTAAAGCAGGATATGTTGTGTTTGCATCAGCAGCAACTTAACACGACTCTGATATGGCTGCCACTCGGCAGCTGCTGGTCAATCAGAACAGAGTGGGCTCATCAGAATGGGGTCCTTGAAAAGACAGGAGCTCTCTATTAGACTCTATTAGATACAGAGGCTGAACTGAGGGACTGCATAAAGTATTGTCACATTCTGCCTGGACTTTGTTTTTGTTCTCTTGTTTTTCTCTGTTTCCCTTGTGTGTTCCTCCTGTGTTTATGTGCACCTCCTCTCACCTGCCCTGCATCACCCTTGTTAGCCCAGCCCTGCTCCTAGTGTCTTCCCCAGTTTATCAGCTCCCAGTCTGCCCGTGTGTTGTGTCACCTGTTGTCCGATTACTTTAGCCCCTGTCTTATTTTGAAATGTTTCCTCCTTGTTTCTTGTTAGCTTTACTTACTGGGTTTTCCCACATTTGTTGATTACTTCATGTGTTTCACCTGTGTTTCGTTTCCCTCACCCGTGTTCAGTTTGCAATCACACCCTGTGTATTTAAGTCCTGGTTTTCTGTTCATTCTATGTCAAGTCATCTGCGTTTGTTCTGCGTTTATGTCCTGTGTTCCTGGCCCTTGTTCCTGTGTCTAAGTATCTTCGGTGTTCCTGCGTTTATGTTCCTCGTTCCTGTTCCCAGTGTCTTCAGTGACTTTATGTTGTTCGTTAAATATTCTGCATCGTATCCTGCCTGCCTGCTGTCTCTTGCGTTTGGGTCCACCTGCTCCACTCACCATCTTGACAAGTATAAGATCAATAATGAGTTTTTTTGAACTGTGAATCATGCAAAGCTTCTCTTGTGGAGTCCAAAAATAAAAAAATAGACCTAGAAATGTACATAATAGGTCCCCTTTAAAAACAGAGGAAGGGATTTTTTTTTTCTTTGAGCTGCTGGAATTAATTTGACATATCTGAGCAGGAAACATTGACTTTTATTGACAATAGCTTAAACCGAATGAAAAAACAGCAAAGTAGAATATCTGGACAATATATAAAAACAGTGTTTTTGTTTCATAAAGAAACTCAGAACAGTAGAACACTGAGTGCAGCATGACTGTGTTGATCCATATAATCCTAAATTTATAAAGACAACAGGTAAACATGATGGAAATTATTTCCATCAACAGTAAATTAAAACAGGAGCAATAGGAAAACAGGGAGACATCCTACTAAAATGTTAAAATACTGTATATAATACATGTAAAACACATACGTGTACATACATTGCTGATTTAAATAAATGGCTGGCCACTATTTAATTTTAATTTACAGAATTTCAAACTTTATCTGGTATACAGGCTGTTAGTCTTGAACTGTGTAGATTGTCTTATAGATTTCAAACCCAATTTCATACCATCGATACAACAGTGATTATGTGTCAGTAAACACAAATCAGATGAAGATGGTCCATTATTACATAGACCCTTGAAGTAAAAAAGAACACGGTGTTGAGTAGTTGACAGTTAATTGGCCAATCTGTTTTTTTCTTCTTCTTCAGAGCAGCCATGAGCAGCAGGGACCGTGAGAGGGTTTTAACCAAGCAAAACATCAATAATGAGGTCACACTTTGTGTATGACTGCGTGTTTACAAGAGTGTACACAAGGAGCTGTATTTTCATTTCTTTGTGTGTGTGTGCGTCTGAGAAAATCAGAAAGTGAGTGTGCAAGAGGGAGAGGGGGCTTGAAGGGGTCAGCGTTGTTGTTGTGCTAATACAGTTTAGTCCTAATTAGCTGGCTGCCTTTAAGCCTCAAGTGTCCTCTCACAATACACACCATTTCCTAACAATCCATTTCCATGAAAACAAGAATTAGCCCTGAATCTACAACATGATGACCCAAAGTCTTTGTGGTTGTTCTATTTTGGTTGTTTTTTTCCTGTTTCGTGTTCTCCGATGAACATGACATTTCAGCATAAGACTGACATCCCAAAAGACGAATAGCCAAAAGTGATGAGTTGTCTTGTATCTTCTGTCCAAGAAAGCTTGTCTTGACTTATTTGGAAACCCCAAGAGTTGACAGACTGACAGACTGCTCCACCGAGACCCTGTCAGACACTGTGTGTGTGTGTGTGTGTCACTCTGTATGTGTGCATGTGGCAGTACTGAGGGTCAGAGACTGCCTGTGTGACACATGGCTTGTTGTTTCTTAAATCAGGAAAAAGACAAAAAGATGAAGACAGATGGATTGAATATTTGAAGGATATCGGACCAAAAAAAGTCATTGTGGTGAAAGGGAGCGGTCATATTAATAAAGGCAAGGCATGATGGGTGAAGGATGTGAAGTCTCCTCAATCAGAATACAAATTTACAAGGTGAAGACACACACAAGAGCACTTTTTACATCATGACCTTGTTCAAGTATCTGTGTCTTTCATCTAATGATCCATTAAAGTTAATCTAATTTTGAATTGTGCTTATTTGCTATCTTTCCAGGAGGGAGATGAGAAAATCTGTCATATCTCATATCTGTCTGTTAAATATGGAGCTGGAGTTGGGTCATGTTAGCCTAGCTTTTTGTTTTTTGATTTTGTTCTTATCACCATGTGTATGTTAGTGAATCAGAATCTTTGCAATCTGCATACTGCCAGGCCCCCATTTCTCTATATAAGGAGATACAGACGGGTGACAAATTAAAGGAAAAACTGGTACAGACCTGAATGTTTGACCACTACAGTAAGGGGATCTGGTGGCTCTGTTATGCTATGGGGGGCATTTTGCTGGCATGGTTTGGGTCTACTTGTCCCCTTAGAGGGAAGGGTCACTGCTAGTCAATACAAAGTTGTTCTGAGTCATCACCTTTATCCTATGATGAAACATTTCTATCATATCACCAAATGAGAGAATATCTGTTTCATCCCTCCAGAAAAGTTCCAGAGACTTGTAGAATCAATGCCAACACCATGAACCATGAACACCATTCTTCAAAAAGATATTCCCTCATTTGGTGTTTTGATGATGGTGGTGGAGAGCGCTGTCTAACACATCAGTCCAAAATCTCTCATGTATTCAGTTGGGTTGAGATCTGGTGACTATGAAGGCCATAACATATGATTCACATTATTTTCATACTCATCAAACCATTCAGTGACTCCTCATGTCCTGTGAATTAGAGCATTGTCATCCTGGAAGAGACCACTCCCATCAGGATAGAAATATTTCATCATAGGATAAAGGTGATCACTCACAACAACTTTGTATTGATTTGCAGTGACCCTTCCCTCTAAGGGGACAAGTGGACCCAAACCATGCCAGCAAAATGCCCCCCACAGCATAACAGAGCCACCAGATCCTCTCAGGTCAAGCATTCAGACCTGTACCAGTTTTTTCCTTTAATTTGTCAACCGTATGTGCGTTTGCCCAGAGGTGCACCAGGGAGAAAGCGGAGAAGCATGGCCCCTAAAGCAGAAAAGTTTAAGAATGTAACGACTGAAGAAATCAAGACAATAGTGTCCAAGGTGGAAGCCAGAAAAGGCACAGTTTTCCGAAAGTTTTTCCGTGGGAGTGACAATAGGGAAAAAAGCATGAAACTTGGGCTGCAATAACTGGAGGCAGTGAATGTTGTGTCCCCTGATATACAAACTGTGGCTGAGGTAAGAAATAAATGATTTGATATAAAAGTTGATGCAAAAAAAGAATAACAGACCAAAAGAAAAAGAAGTTAACAGGCGGAGGACAAGGACCACTTGATGTCAGCCCAAGATGAAAGACTTGCCGCAATTATTGGACAAACATCCACAAGTGGGATACTTTCAACAATTTATTTAATAAATGTAAGATGATATTTGCAGTTGCCTCTGTTTTTTGTAATTAACGAGCACAAAATGCAATCAAACATTTTATTCAAATGAAAATTGCAATCAGAATAACATGCACATTTCATTCAAATGAAAATAGCAATGCAAACAACGAATTTGAATTGTAGGCTCAGATGATGCTGGAGTGGAGGATGACATGCCATTGACCTCTCACTCCCAGCTGCCAGCCACACATTCCACTTCTCAAAGCACACCTCAGAAAAATGTAGTGGCTTCAATATGGGAACATGTTTAAGTGTCCAACATGGAAAAGCCAGTTATTTCATAACAGTATTATTCAGTTTGCCATTTTAAAATTAGACATTTAACTTCATCAACCATCATTAGAGACGCTGCATTAACTCATGGCAGGCCTGCAGCCCTGCCAGGAGGTCCCACACTTGGTTGTGCATCCTGTGCGTCATGTGGCCTGCAGTCTAGTTGCGGCTCTGTTCCAGGAGGTAGAGGAATGCCATGAGTCATTGCAATGTTGTGAAGGACACAGCATGCCAGAATGATTCTGCACACCTCAGCTTCCTTCAGGGAAGGTGCCCCCCACTGTGTCCAAACACATCCAATGGCCCATGAGCAGCCCAAAGGTGTGCTCTATTATGGTGCGTGTGTGGGCATGGATGTGGTCATAGCGCACCTCTTGAAGGTTACGGGATTGGCAAATGGGGTCATGAGCCATGTTTTCAGGCCATATCCCCTGCCACCTAAACTAAATCTAAAACAGTTTAGCATAAACAAAATACAAGGTTTAGATTTAATAGTGGTGGAGTGGTGGGTACCTCCTGGCCAGCGGGCCACAACGTTGGGTATGTGGCAGTCAGCATCATAGATTACCTGCACGTTGATGGAATGGTCATTTTTCTGGTTCATAAATTGGATGGAGTCTGTAGATAGAGCTTTGATGCACATGTGGGTGCAGTCTATTGCTCCAAAAGTGTTTGGCAGTCCAGCAATGTCATTGAACCCCCTCTCCACATTACTCTGATGTTGTTCATCACAAAGGAATTTAATATGGTCGGGCATTAGCCTTATGATGCCATTTAAAACATTTGGGATGGCACAGGTCAGAGAAGGTTGCAATATCCCAGCCCCATCTGCAGTTTCACTCTCAAGTGTCTCTGTAGCCAGGAAACTGATGGTGGACAGGACTTGAACCTTGAGGGTATTGGTTGAGAGCGGTGTGTTCAATGACTTTTACCTGTTCAACAAACACCTGCACATGAATAAAAACCCACATTCTGTATTTATACTGTGCACTGTGTCCTGGTCAGAGGCACATGAACCATTTCTACTGGCAGAATGCATTCATAATATTTATGAATTATTTGCATCTGTATTTATTGATATTCTGATTGTGAATTCATTGTTGAATAACCCAGAATATGATCACAGTGTCTTTTGAACACTGGAAATTATTTATTAGGCTAAATGTTTCAGGGAAAATTGAAATTATGTAACTTCAAACACGACACTCAGGAATTTTCAGTCTCACATGTGACTGAATAGATAAAACGACAAATTATGTAAAATATAAATGTGTTTAAGCTGTGTTTCTTGCTGACAGACAGACTCTCCCTGACTTTAACTTTATCCATAATAAAAGTTCATGGGGGAAATAACAAGATCATGAAAAGAAAAATCTTTCTAATAAATGAAGTTGTTTATGGTTCTTTTGTTGTTCGACCAATTAACACAGATTTTTAACTAGACGATGAATCAGAAAAGAAATAAAATATAAAACTTGGGAGTGATACACTTAAATTTAATCTGTTATTTGTCTCCACATTGGTATAAAACTACAGTGATGTATCCGATCAGTCCGATCAACTGCAGCATCCAATCAGTAACTGATATCCAATAAGGGGGCGTGTCAGCCGGTAAAAGACTTCCGTGAAGGCTGCTCTTGTGTTTTCTTGCTCCTCGCTCTTCAGAGATCCCTTATAGATCTCTTAGATCTCCTTGCTGCATCTACAATTATGTCAATTTTCTCAGATTTTCTTTCTACTGCTGCAGTACAGTTAATAATCACTGTGAAAAATGCAACAAACCTCACCTGATCCTTATAAAAGCAAAACTCATCATGGTTCCTGACTGATTTGTCCTCCAGCTGCTTGTCTCACATCATAAACATTTCTTACCTACCTCCTCATGCTCAAGTGTCTTCTTAGATCTGACCCTGATTATTTCTGCCTCTCTTACTCTCTTTGGACAGTTATTCTCCCATGCTGCATGAGTCCCTTTGCAAAGAAGACACTGGCATCACAGATTTTGTCTCGTACATTCTTATTCCATAGCTGTCCATCACCCCTTTACACTCTTTGAATCTGTACATCCATTCAGTGTGAGATTCCATCAACAACAGCTTTTATTGGAGCTTTCTTGCTAAATGGAAAACATGAGTACACATCCATCCAAGCACCTAACATTGAGATTTTCAAGGTTTTTTTTCCATCTGTCTTTGACATTCACTCAACTACTATCAAGCCGGATCGTTTTATATCGATCAGTTTAACTTCGCCCACTTCATTCTTAATCTATCTTGCCACAGTGTGCTTTTCTGACAAAGCTCCATGTCCAGCACCTTTTATCAAACCCTGAATCTTAAGTCCAACCATGTTGATTTCTTTTTCATGTTCACTCTCATTATGACTCGATGAATCAACTTTCTTTTTCTTTCTCTTCTCTGAGGCTCTCCTGCTTCTAAATTCAAAATCCTCAACTTCCATTTCCCTTGTTCCCTCTCCATGTTCCCCTTCCAACCCTGCAGTCGCCATCCATGTATCCTGCACCACATTGACTAATTAGTCTCTCTGTATAGCACTGCATGACACCATACAGTCACTCCCCAATGAGTGGCAAATACAACAGTCAGCACAATACTTTGGTCAAAAGAGTTATGACTGTGACTTAATTTGTTTAAATATTTTATTTGTACCTGGGAAGATTTCAGACATTAAAACTAATTTTCACTCTAGTAGGCCTACTGATGCTTGCATTTGCAATTATCTTGCAGTCTTTTACATAAGCTTTATATAAGCTTCTTTCCAAGTCTTTTATTAGATTTGAAATGTTACAGTGGGATATATGTTAGCCGCTCAGTGAAGATCAGACTCTGACTAAAACATTTAACACTGACAACATTAATTACATTCAGTTCCCAGCAATGAAATAACAGTTATGAACTAAAACTCACAACCTTTCAGAGTCAGACTCTGAGCCTTCTTGTTCGTTCTCTGGCAGATGCTGTCTAAATTTCAAATGTAACTCCACTATTTAGTCTGTCAGGTCTGTACCAGGGCCAGCATTAACAATAATGTGATTGTTGCTTGCACAATCTAAAAACAAATGTTTTGGCTCAACAAAAAAAAAGAATGCAACAAATTAATGTTTGCATCAAGCTTTTTGAATTATGACAACTTCTGATAAGATTATGTTGAACCAACAAACTACATTGAGTTAGGGGAAGGGTTAGCTTTCACTCTACAATCAAAGATATTTTTAATTACCACATACCTAATCACTGGCGATGTAAACAGTTTTTAAGTAGAGTACTAAATTAAGTTGTTCCAACTAGTTTTTCCACAATATTTAAAAGGAATTTTTAGGTATCATGTACTTTATTACCATAATTACGAAAAGAAGATTTTGAGTAGAAAAAAATGTGCCTGTGAATTAAGATTACACAAAGTCGTTAACGGTTACATGAATAAGCAAAAATTGGAACATGTTTTTCCTCCCCACTGCATAAATGAAAAGCCATCTTTAGCTGAGCAGCTTTCACAAATAAAACTTTATCATTCTAATCCACTGCCATGCTAAACTAAAGGATAGAATGACCAGATTACACTGCTAAATATGACTAGCCTTAGCTATGTGTAGTAGTAACAGATTCTATCAAGTTGTGTGTTAGCAGGTGTAGCCTAATTTCTGTGTGCAAGTCCACTATTGGTCATTTCACAATTGAGAACGTGCCCAAAGATATTGCTTTAGTAAAATTTGTTTGTAAATGAAATGATGCTCACATTGAAAACATCCTTTGTATCCCTGTGTGATATTTGTCCCGCGACAGCTTCTCTAATACACAGTACAGACTGCAGTTTTTAGGGCCAGGTGCCACAGCTGCTCTCCACCGACTGCAAGGATCAGGGCATGATGGGTAACGCCTGGCTGTCCCCTGGTGAAAGAGCTGATTGGCTCAGGTGTTTGATCAACAACATGACGTTGTACAGAAACTCTTTATTTTTTGTTTGATTGTAAAGATTTTGATTTTATCAGTCTGATCCTGTACTAAGAATTCAGATGTGTGGTTGATGAACTTTTACCAGCCAAATAGACACAATATGAACATTTTGTCATTATCTAATTCTAAGCATTATGAACTGAAATAACATAAAACTTTTGCTAACGAGTGTGACATAAAGATTCTCCTCTGTACAGATGTGAAGCCCAGACAGTCTGAATATTTTACAGATAAAGGATATTGTGGTGGAAGTAGACCGAATAAAGGAGACCAAGAAAGAGGAATTTGGCTTTTGTATATTTATTTATCTTTTGTGCAAAAGGACCGAAACCTACAAAGTGACAGTCAGCATCTGCTGAGGAATTTTATAGACATAGGAACAAAGACTCAATAGTTACACTCAACGAGAAAAACACATGGATGATTGATTAAGGCGTTTCTCAATTGAAGGCTCACCCTTTGTCTCAAATTTGCACGGGGGGACAGTTAATGTTCAAGCTAGGCTATATTTCAAGCTTGCGTCATTTTTCGCGTAAAAGTGGTACAAATCAGGCATTGTATGAGGGAAAGACAGTTCATGTGCAGTATTAGAAGTTCGAGCAAAGTTCAGCGGAAGGGAGCCAGTCCTGCTTTCCACAAACCAGTAACACAGGAAATCATACTTAGATTCTGAGGTTATGTATTAAATGATAATTGTATATTCAAGGGTTATACATTAAATGACAAGTTATGTATTATATGAGGAAGGTTATGTATTACATGATACTTAAATTTTTCCTCTACAGATATGTATTTCTGCTCCTGTCCCCTGGTATTTTGAGTATTAATTAATTAATTTATTTGTTTGCACATTAAAAATACATTTTTATACAATAAATATCGATTTGATATGTACACAAAGACATTCACATATAAAAACACACTTTGACCTGCATATAGTCAGCTAGGCTATACATTAATTTAAGGTAAACATCTAGGCAGGAGTGGTGGGAAGCTAAAAACTTATACCAGAACCTCTCCACAAAACTAAAGGCAAGACAAACAGAATTACACTGGATACAAATAATTCTGTTCTATTTGAATTTCTTTATCTCTGGTATGAGATGTGAATGAGTTTGACAAGTCTGACGGCAGCTGACTATGGTCAGCATGTTGACTGGCAGGTATTGGTCCACTTGCTACAGTGATTAAATTTCTATGTAAAAGAATTTAATAGTTTAATATTTGAGATTAATAAATGAATAAATGCTGTTTTGATTATCACAAGGTAATTTTAATAGGCTGTAAACTATCATACAGAACATCATTAAAACAATGTTAGTGATTGAGTAGCTACAAACTTGAGTAGATTGATCTAATAACATTTTCTTGAATTGGGATCTGATCTAACAGGATGTAAATATTTGTGACTTCCTGTATATTCTTGGAAGGCTGCTGGAAACTGTCATGACTGCAGCTTTTTGTCACCGCTCCCTGCTGCTGCCGCCTGATCTGGCCCGCTTTCCAGGCAAGGTGCAGTTCATCTCAAACGAGCCTTATGTCATTCCCCACAAGGAAGCACTGAGCTCGCCACAGCAGGGAGTGGGGAGTGACAATACTGACTCCACCCCAAGAAAATGTAGCTTCAGAGCATAAAGACAAATCCCACGACAGCCTCATGTGTTCCGCCATCTAGCGGTGCAGCCATTACTACGGTGGCAACAAATTGCCAACTACATGTTATTCATAGAGGGTCAAAATTGCCTGAGCTCTGGATAGGTTGGCCAAATATTGCACACTTCACCAGATGATGAACAAATCAGTCTAAAAGGACCTGACCGATACTCATAGTCCATTAACAACTATCATAATGTTGAATTAACTCTGCAGAGGAAGGATGGCAAAGCCGTAGGTGTGAACTATGACTGTATGGTTAACAGAGGGAAGTGCTGCAGTCATACAGCAGGACTATTTTACAAGGTGAAAGATGTTGTGACCCAGGGCTTCACAGGCACGGCTTGGTTCCAGTGTGTGCTTGGAACCAATCCACTTGGAAAAACGTAGTGCCAGACAGTTGAGAACATTCAAGGGCCAGGTCATGGACCTTTTTTTCTTTTTTTTTTTTTTTAACCTTTATTAATTCAGGGGAATTTTCACTGAGAGCAATGCTCTCTTTTTCAGGAAAGTCCTGACCACATTCACACAGTTACACATTCATAACTGGAAGCTGCCCAGTACAACCAGAGTATGATCTGCCGGCCACTGAGCAGCTCCACTAGAGCAGTTGGGGTTAAGGGCCTTGCTCAAAGGCTCAAATTACGAAAGCACAGCTACAGCATTTGAGACAGATGCATTTGCCTTGCAATGTCACATAAATATTTATTTCCTTCTTGCTCATCTATGTCTTCACCTTCATCCATTTCAGATGCCTCGTCTTCCTGTTTCCCTCCGAATTAACTGAGGTTGCAAGTTACATAGCCCCACACAAATACTTACAATGTCATTAACATTTTTTACCCTACCAGGATTACATTTCTCAAAAATTAAAAACCTTTCAACCTTCGAATTGCATGCTCAACATTGATTCTGACATTTTCCAAGCAACGCCTTTCTGTAACTAAACGCTGGAAGAGCCAGAGTTACACCTGGAGGCCATACATCTGTGATGATGAATCCAAAATTTGATCACCATGAATCAGGTTAGGACAACTGTTCTTTGTGATAAAAGTATCACTGGCCCTTCCACCAAACAATTTTGAGACTTTTGGACTGCCAACTTGATGATCCTTGGCTGCGGGAGAAAAGCCATGAGGGCGCACGAAAGTTGCCAAAACTGTCAATACCTATGCCTGTGAAAAACTCATCAAAGGATCAGTTTGTGTTGCACTTTTGTGTTTGGTTGACTTGTTAGAACGCATCACACTTCTGCAGAGGCATGATATTTTCCAAATCATTGACATTCACTTCAGCACTAAGCTGCCTCTGTGTGTGCTTTTACATAGCAGACTGATCAGAGCAGTAAACTCTGCCATGAGGGAGAACAAAGACGTTACTAGGACGAGGGGAGGACATTTCTCTTCACTTGGTAACGTTAAAAGTTAAGTTAGACTTTTCTGTAGGCTTCCTGAGTCATTTTTAAAAAAGAAGAGAGAAACAGAGAGAGAGAGAGCTGAGAGCACCAGTGAGAGAGAGAGAGAGCAGCTGAGGGCAAGCGAGCTAGAGAGTGGATGAAGAGAGGGAGCGCTAGTAGTGAGAAAGCTGGTGAATCAGATACATAAAACGTTATGTTCTGATTGTTTCACAGTGGTTACATTCTAACGTTCTACAGAGTACGGTCTCGACCTGCTCTATGTGAAAAGTGCCCTGAGATGACTTTTGTTGTGATTTGGCGCTATGTAAATAAAAATTGATTGATTGATTGATTGATTGATTGATTAACGCACAAACACGTCCACACCTCCGCTCAACCCTGCAGCTGTACTGCCCTGCATTGTACTGATTTGGTGTGAATACGGGCTAACAGAACAGCGTCATCTCCCTTTGCCGCACCGAGTCAATCAAGCTCTGTGACTACCTCCATAGCCAACTTATTCGCGGAGAAACTCTGCCCCCCCACTCTGTATCCGTACCTTTTATACAGAACAGTGAGGCAGATTACAGGTACAGTATTCCCAAATGGAGAGCAGGTCGTCCAGCTCCTCCGGTCCACATATCGAAGTGTCTTTGGGCAAGATACTGAACCCCAAATTGCTCCCAGTGGCTGTGCTAGCACCCTGCATGGGTGGTGGATCTGCTGGTTGACTACACTGGAAGTGGAGCTGTCTGACTCCTGAAGACAATCTTTTCATTTCAGCTGATATTTAACTTAAACAGCTCTTCTGATAAGTTAAATAAACTAAAGTAAGATGTGTAACGTAAAGTTACTGTTTGACATCAATGAAGTGGTTTTACGTGTTTATCTTGCGGCGCCTCTGTGACATTTTGCACCCTGAGCTTGTTTCTCTGCCGGATACAAAGAAGGCAGAAGCCCCGCTCAGGTTTGGTCTCTGTGGGGAGAATGTTGGTTCTTTTGTAGGAGGCTTCCTTCTTGACTTCCCCTCTAAAGTTTTAATGCCATAATTTGTGCAAAATATGGATACATAAACTTGGGCACAGCCATAATAGACTCTGTTAAAATTATTGGGATGCGTTTCTTTATCAAATTCCAGAAACAACATTTAATCTGATTTATTGACAAGACAACTGAAAGAAAAGGTTCCCAAACTTTTTCTGCAGGATGCCCCCCCCCCCCCCCCCCCCCCCCCATACATGCACCTACATACTGTAAACACACTCTCAGTCACATCCTTTGAAGAATTAGACTTCTACTGTAGTCCTGCAATCTTTTCAGTGATTGAATTTGTTAATGTAGTTTTTGCTGTATAAACACTTTTTCTGTGAAGCGGCTTCTTGACTTTACTTTCATATACTACAGTATACAGTGCTGTCACTTTCAACATAATCTTGATAATAAATCATATATACTGTAACCAAACACACAGCAAGCACATTAAGGCTACATCCACCCTTATATGTTTTCATTTTAAAACGCATAACTTTTGCTACATCTACGCCTGGTTAAGTTACACTGCTGTGCTTCCTGCCTAAATGTGCACAGTGTCTCTCTCTCAATGGAAAGATGCAGCTTAGGGGGGATCGCTGCATATAACCCTATACTTGTTATATATATTTATATATATATTTATATATAAACCAGGCACTACAGCAAATCAATAGGACGGGCATTTGACTTTTGTGAGGGGGCACACAATGCTTTATATATTTGTTTATCCTGTTTATTATTATTATTACTATTATTATTATCATTATTGCATCATTGAAAGAAAAGTCAAGAAGGTGCTTCACAGAAAAAAGTGTTTATTATAAAATGAAAACAAAAAATGTAGTTAAAAATGATGGCAAACAGTATCTACTGTACACTGTAGAGGCTGCTGATGCCTGCTTGGCCTTTCCTCTATTTTAGATTAGATTAGATTGAACTGTATTGTCACACCTTCAAGTGGGTAGCCCTGTTGTAATGGAGATGTAAATCCCTGCTGCACTGGGCTGAAATAAAATGATGAAATTTAAGCACCAATATCAGATTTTCAAACAATCTAATAGACATTAGTGTCTAACATTCAAATAAATGATCAATACAGTATTTATTTGGTGTCCACAGCTGATTTATACTGTATGAAAAGCTTCCTCAGTTCATGAAATCCCTGCAGCATCTCAAGGATATTCTGATATGTTGATAAATGATAAATTGAAATTGGTTGATGATAAATTGATAAATAATAAATAATGAATAAATAATAGTGATTAATTTAATCTATGTGTCACAGCAATTTGAGGTCCAGTATTTTTCTGATCAGGCATCTGGCAAACAGGCTCTATTGTTATCATTATTATTATTATTATCATCATCATCATTACACTCAGAGCAATAGTTCTTATATCTTATGTTGCCTTTACACTACAGTGGTACTGTGGACTTAACATATGTTTACTACACTAATCAATATTATGTTACACAAATAAAGAGATTCAGAATTGGATCAATTTTTCATAAGTTGTTATGGTAACATGTGGTATGCAACATATGAACAGTGGTGTTAATGCAGTCTACATCACAAGGCAATTTATGTCAAAAGTATACAGGTTAAGTGGATGGTTTCCAGTAGCTCAATATGATAAATACACAAAATAAAAAATCTCTTTGTCATCCGGTTAAACTGCTCAGTGTGCGTTGCTTTGACTTCTGTGTGCCAGAGGTGTAATGAAGGTATCTAGTCAGGATGACACGGTAGCATTTCATAGGCTGGTTTGCCTGAAAAAACAGTTCCTTTGATTAGTTATGGTGCTGCACTGCCCCTCGCAGTTGAGTTCCGCCTATTTGGTCCCGTCAACGTCACGTTATTAACTAACATTTAGAAAATCGATTTTTGACATTTGTGAATCAGTGCAGTATCGTCCATGTCCACATCGCGATGCATCTAAGAATCGTTTTTTTTCCCCCCAACCCCTAGCTGTAAGTGACAGCATAGTCTTCAGGTGAGTGGTGTGGCAGCGGGCACGGTAGCGAAAGAATGAGCAAAGCACTGACGGCTTACAGTAAGTGCACCGCCATAATTAGAAGGGTACATCGGATATATGTTGCAGTGAGAGGAGTAGAGCATGGTCATGTAATTTAACTAAACAAACATGCATTAAATAATTATTTTTCATCTAAGGAAAAACCTGAGTGAACATGTCCACTGGCTGGTATTGGGGAAGGATTTAAACCTGTATCCTTGTTTCTGCGATGACAGCTCTAATGACAGACTCTCCATGCTGCCACAGGACAATATTTTCACCTGTGTTGGCTCACCTTACCAAGCAAATGTGACAAGGTGACACAAGGCTAACTGAAACACTGATGCACACTCTCTCGCCTGTTTCACAGAGATTGTGAAGTACTTGTTTTAGTGCTTTCATTATCCCTGTTTCTATCTGTTTTTGTGCCCTTGTTCTCTGTAAATCACATTGTGACAAACTTGTTAGTTCAAAGACCTCTATAAATAAAATCGACCTACACAGAAATAGGGTTATATACAATAGTGCTAAGAACAGGAAGAACACATCTAGACAAGAGATTATCCTTGTACTGCACAAAATATTTAGATTTAAATCAGAACATATTGAGTAATCCTGGCAGCAGTGATGGCCATGTGCAGTAGTAATGCTAAAAAGAAGCTGGTCATATAATGCCCTTCAAGTGAGAGAGATACATTTATTGCAAAGGCCAATATGTGGCATTTAACGCATATACTGACTCATGACTAAGTTGGTGAGGATCAGAGCAACTCTTAGAAGCTTAAAATGTAAATTAATCTTGTTACAGAGCACAAAATATAATTGGGTATGCCTAGACCTGAATGCAGATGCGTCTTCATCAAAACCATCAAATCACATCCTTTTTAGGGGCTGAAGACAAGACAATGTCATTAAAAGGACATCTAATGTGAATATACCTACATTACTCTCCACCATCATCAAAATGAGGGAAGAATATCTTTGAAGAATGTTGTTCATTCCTCCAGAGTCCAGAGACTTGGAGAATCGATGAAAAAGAAACACTGAAGCTGCTCTGGAGGCTTGAGGTAGAACAACACCATACTAATACAGTTCACTTTTCACCCACATGTGTAGGGTCCAGCTCCAGCAACCAAAGGACACAACTCTGCTCTACTTTTTTCTTAATTGATATTTTTTAAAATAACAATGTATCAAATGACAGTGTGTAATGTAAGAGGCATCACTCATAGTGATGAATCTACAGGAAATTATCAGTGCAGCTCCTCTCAGCTTTACCGAGCTTTATAGCGAGTTTCAGCTCATTGTTTAGCTGTCTGGCTGTAACTTTACTGTTTTGGTATAATGGCTATAGTGTTGTTTTCAGTCACAGCAGGCAGCTGTTTTAGAGAAAAAGCTCTAAAAAGCCACTGTACACTACCTGCTTAGTACCAAACAGCAAACAGACACAGTTAGCTGTAGACTAGCTGGTGAACATAGTGGAGCGTTTAACAGCTAAAGAGCCAGATATTTCACTCAGGAGTTGGTAAAGACCAAAAACAGAGCTAAAAGAGAGTGAATATTGGTCTTGTATTCACCAGATGGACAGAAACATGACTCCAAATGAATGATAATGATGCTCCGTAACTGCTGGATGTGCAAATAAGAAGTTGAAATGTGATGATATGTCAATGTTGTGGTCACACAACACATCAGTTAACATCAGTTATTGCAGGTTTAAGGTGTGCTGAGACAGGAAGTGAATTTGACTGCTGGACCAGTTGTGTTTATTTGCCTCAAACAGCTAATATACTGACTGTATGGATGTTAGCTGTAAGCTAGCTGAGTGGGAGTGTGTCTCTGTGTGTGTTTATGTGTTTCAGCTCTGCCTCAGACTGAACACAGAACTCTCCAGTAACTTCACTTCTTTTTATTATTTCCCTCCAGTCTCCGTTTTCTTCTCGCTGCAGTGTGTTTATTAAGCTCCAGAATATTAGAATTGTTTTTGCTCAGACATTTTCAACTCACATAGATGTATCTTGTCAATTTACGAATTTCCTCTTTCTATTGACTTTTCTTGTAATTGTGCCACCTCTGAAATTCACTGAACACAGAGTGTAGTTTTCCTGTTTATCTCAAACAAACAGTTGTTGCTGCTTTTGAAGATGTGAAGCGCATCACTTCCTGTGTGACAGATGAGTTTTCCCAGGAAAGATATTATGTCATAGCAATCAGCAATAAAGAGTAGCAAAACAAACACTGTTTATATGAGAATATCTCACTATAATTAAAGAACCATTTATTTATTATCTGTTTGTTTGTTTGTATGTGTATTTCAAACATGTAACAAATAAAAAACAAAAACAAAACAAGACAGTAAACATATACAGCAAACTCTCAATAAACAAAGTATCATAAACATAAATAAACAACATACATAAATATTACATGTCTGAAAAGGAGTAGGAAGAAATGTACACTTATATGGTCCTACCCCTTCTTCATACGTCAAACGATTAACTCAATATTATATTTATAGCTCACAACCAACTACCTCAATGCTATTATGTACAGCCCAAATATCCACCTAGTGTCAATCAGATATAATTTAAACAATTACCTCAACATTCATCCTATCAACCCTTCCTCATCATCACTATACCTCTTAATTTTTAAATTTTTTTTGTACACCTTCTTGAATTGATTTATATTTGGACTTCGCTTGAATTATATACCATTCCACAAATTTACCCTGCCAATTGAAATACACATACTCTTCAGAGAGGTACAAACGTATAATGTATAAGACCATTATTTGTATGTTACCCGGAAGTAAATAGTTTCTTGCTTTATACACTATTTGTTTTAAATTCCACCAGATCCAATTTCAGAGCATGTGACTCTAAAAACATGTGTTCATAATATCTGGCAATTGTTAACTATCCACATAGCTCTTTTTTCTTTTTTGAAGTATGCATAATGAGTGTAAGTTGCTTTGTACATGCTACCCCATACATCCATACAGTAATTCAGATATGGTAATACAAGTGAACAATACAGAGTATAAAATGCTTTATGATCCAGAATATGTCTTGTTTTTCCCTGAGCTGCAACGCTACTTGCTAACTTTGCCCGCACATATCTTATAAAAATCAATATTTGTGATTCTCTACTTATGTCAATTATGTACAAGATGAAAAAAAAATTGGGGCCAAATACTAACCCCTGAGGGACTCCACAAGTAATATCCATGCATGTTGATTTATAGTCATCTATCTTTACAAATTGCCTGTTTCTTAAATAGCTTCTCAACCACTTTGGCACAATCCCTCTAATACCATACCTTTCCAATTTATCGAGTAATATATTCTGATCAATGGTATCAAAAGCTGTTTTTAGATCCATAAATACTCCCACTGCATACTTTTTTTGGTCTATACACAGGTCTATGCAGAGTTCTTCCAGTATCTTAGAGAATGAGGAAAGTAAAGAACCGTGAAAGTGGTGTCTATCCCCCGCTTCATATAATGAAATAACTTTTACAGTTTTCATTTTGCTTGTAAATGTACCAGTTTGAGAGGACAAGTTACAAATGTGAGTTGGTGATTTTGCAATGACATCAATGACGTTCTTGACTATTTGCCTACTGACTTCATTCCACTCAGTAGACATTTTATTCTTACACTTGCTAACAATATTGATGATTTCCTTTTCTTCTACAGCTCTCAGAAAAATTGAACTTGGATTTCTCTCCCCATAATCATTAAGGCCCCCCCTACTGTTGTTTCTGGGTCATTGATTCCTTCTTACATATCCTCATAATATAAATGTAAAGTCACAGTGGGAATACTTGTCATTGAGGCGGAACATAACAGTGAGTAGAGCCTTTAACTACACTGAAGGTAAGACCATCTGATCTGACTGCAGACACCTCCTCCTATCCTCCCCTCTGTCATCTCCAAACAAATCTCCTCGCTCATTTACACTTCTAAAGGACGCCTACCTGCCTTAAGGAAGTGCCTCTTGTGTGTGCGTGTGCATGTGCGTGTGCGTGGGTTCGTATGGGCATGCCTGCCGGTGTGTACGTGCGAGGATAATTAGAGGAAGCTATCTGTCTTCGCACCCTTGAGATTTTTTTTACAAGCTGGAAACAGTGATGTCAATTCATTTCGCAGCGTTTTATGATTAATTCTCCCAGCACCAATTTTCATTTAAGGCGTAGAATCGATAGGGGACAAATTTTGCAGCTGATAAACTGCAACGGCCCCACTGTGTGTGTGTGTGTGTGTGTGTGTGTGAGAGAGAGAGAGAGAGAGTGTGAGAGAGACCTATCATCATAGAGGCAGCAAGGAAACACACACACACACTCCTAAGCTTGAATAAGAGAGTACGAAAATAGATCTATGTCACGTATTGTGCAACTCACTGCAGAGACAACAGGGTCGTCCCCTCTCAATCCTAGTCTCGGTCTGAGGATCTCTTTATCCATGACAGACTCTCTCAGAGGGGTGGTTTATTAAAAAACTGAGTGAGGAATAGGGAGAGGAAGACGAGGAGGAGGAAGAGGAGGAGGAGAGAGCGAAGGGAGGTAAACAAAGACTGTCACCAAACAGCCTTAGAGTCCTTTGTCACTTTGAGAAAGAGAGCAGCAGCTCCGGCAGAGGATGGAGCTGTGAGTTTGTGTCAGCATCCCCGCATTAAGTGTGTCTATCTGCGAGTCTGAATGTATCTCTGTGCCTGTGATTGAAAAGGGATGGTAGGAATTGTGGGAAGCCGTGGGAGGTTACTCGGAGTGTTGCATCATGGGAGGTAGGGTCAAATAGAGTTCAATGCTGAGCGAGTTGACCCAGAAGTATTGTCAGGATAACATGCACGCAGATGCACGCATAGGATAATGCCTGAATCCAAAATTTTTCATCTTGGGGGCATAATACCCGTGGTGCCTTAAAGCAGTGTTTAAAGCCTTTAAACACACACACACACACACACACACAACTGCTGCACACAAACATACAGTTGATGAGCTTATCTCGTCTGAATGTAGGCTATTTATTTGTTTGCCAAGAGTGGAGATAAAGCAGAGGGACAAAGAACACCAGACACTGTAAATCCATTTATGTGTGAGAGAAAGTGTGTGTGTGTGTGTATGTGTGTGTGTGTGAGTGCGTAACTGGCTACTGTCCATCTGCATGGTCAAGTTATCCACTGATTCAGCTGACAGTCTTTCTCCAGCTCACTGTTCAATGTCAACACTTTAATTAAATGACACAAATGAAGCCGGTGCACATTTGTATTCAGTGTGCATCTTGCAGTGGTGATTTGGAATCACTGAGCAGGTTCTCCTGATCAGCTCGTTAAAAGGGATGTGGGAAGCAAACTGAATCAGGACTCTTGTTCTTATATGAGTAACAAAAGCCAAGCATGACTGCAAAACCATTTTTTATTGCATGTCTGGCTTCATTGTTTGATAGTTTACAACTGAGATGAAACCATATTACATTCTCATGTGAGTGAGCTTGGTCAGTACATCTCTCAGAACAAGCACAACATGCTAACATGCAAGGTCACTAATGTTCTTCACCTCAAGCATATACCTGAGTGTGGCTGGAGACGCTGTACAGAGTGGCTGTGTAGATGAATAAATGATGATTTCCCCAAAAAATAGCTTCCACCACTGTTACTGTCTCTTCAATGTCTAGTTTTTAAAATTTGTTTCTAGTCATGCAAGCAGCATGGCATTGTGGTGATGTCAGTCAGTCAGTCTATCGGTTCATCACTAATTTTAGTACATTCAGGGTCCCCAGAGGAAGAATCTAATTTGATCCCTGGTGTTCCATTTAATGATACCAACAGAAAGCTTCCACTTCACTACACACACTTAAGATATCTCTAATAACTCTAATGTCTGAAGTGATGGAAGGTCCCCCATTTACTGCTGTACTGCTGATGGTTTCTTAAAACTAGGTCAACTATGTAGTGCAAATGTGCAATTATTTTTAAAATTGGTGCCCTATGACTAGAGAAAACTGAGAAAAAGGCAGCAGATGACCTTATTGCTCTAAGGGGGAAAATCCTACAACAACCAGAATGCATTGCACATGGTCATATCCAAGGCCACTGATGGTGTGTTTACAGAAACAAAGTTAGCAGTGATCAGCATTATATCTCTTTACCAAGGTTTATTTTTCCTCATAGACTCCAGATATATCATAACAGTATGCAAGAATCATTAAAACAAACGGCGTGCTTGAGTTAGTTATGCAGATCTTTGCAAACTTACTGAGAACTGCACGCAAGCCAGAATGCTGCCAGAGCACATTGGTGGATGGTAAAAAACCTCCACGTCTGCAGTCTCCATTTCAGCTTGGCTTGGGAAACAACGGTGGATGAAGGGGTGAAAACTACAACCAATCACTATGGACGATGAGGAACCAGGATCTGTTTGTGCTGAACCCCTGCAGATGGATGCAGCTGCCCAAGTGACAGGCAACACAGTCGCTGTTGTTCTGTTGTGTATTCAGAGCTGGCAAAGTCCAACATAATATTCTGTGAAAAAACAAAGTCAGGTTTACCAAAGCACTGAGAAGTTTGTTGCAGCACAAAGTTTTCTATTCTGTCTCCATTCTTCTGAAGATCATCACCAGTCACCAGCTGATGCTACAATGCCACACTGGCTCTTCAAGTCCTGCAGTTGTGATGTTTTTCTTCTTGCTTTTTGGTGCCATTTTTGTGAATGGGACTCACACACAAGTAGAGGGGGCAAATAGTCTTATATAGCAAGTTGAGGGCATTGATCATGCCAACTGAAAAAGTTTTGAGGAAGTTTCAGATAAGAATATGAAAATGTTCTTGCATGAGGCTCATTTTCTCTCAGTGTTTCATCCATCCAACATTTCTGTTTTCTGATGTTCAATTAGAATGACTTACATTCTCAGGGCCAGAGCAAACAAGACTGTTCAGGTCTCATAGGTCACCTATGAGGAGACGAACATTAAGTTTTCACATGATTTATGTTGATTAATATGAATGAAATCAACTTTAGATGGATGTGTTGTGTCTACTGGGGTTTGCAGAGAGTGAAGGACGGCAATTATTTCAACCATATTTCTTTGTGCCATGCAGCAGCCATACTTAAATTAAACCCACTACATGGAGAATTGTCTTGTTAAAATAGGCTTTACTTTCATCAAGCTTTAACAGACAAAGCAACAACAGCCACTGGCACAGAGCATGTGGCTGCATCCATAATCACCCCTCAAAGTGTGTATGGCTTTGAGAGATAGTTTGGTGTATCAGGTGAGAAATTCCAAATTGCATATTGTCTAACACTTCAAAGGTCAAGTTATGCGTAACCATGATAATGCATACTCATAAGTAATGGCCATGTTACATGGTCATTATGCATGGTTTTCTACTGATTGTTTTGGTGAGAGACTGTCTCAAATGGTAATGAGGCTAGAAACATCCACATCATTCAAATTGTTACAGACTGCTGTTTATTTCAGAATCTTGTAAGAAATGAAACAAAGATTAGATGGAGCAATGACTAGTTTTATACATAGGGTCAAAAAAGAGACTGTACACATACATTTTCTTGCAGTTTGTCATCACAAAGATAATACCATATATACCAGATAATACCATTCAATAAATTGTAATATAAATTGTTATACCTTAACATATTTTGAGAATAAAGTACTATTTAAAAGTTATTTAAAATGTCATGAGAGTAGAGTTTGTTTTTCACAATAACTTTTTCTCATGAAATTACATTTGTATCATATTATAACTTTATTCCAACAAGTACCTTAAACTAAATGACAAAATACGTTGCTGGTCCATGCACTCCAGAATGACACGTAACTGTTACTAATCACTGTTGAAAATAAATACAGTTTATGATGTGTGTAGTTTTGAGTACATTTACTCAAGTACTGTATTTAAGTACAAATTTGAGGTACTTGAGTATTTCCATTTTATGCTACTCTATACTTCTACTCTGCTACATTTCATTGTACTTTTTACTGCACTACATTTATTTGCCACTTGGTTAATTTCAGGATTTTACATAAAATAATATGAATTTGTTATGCACTTTGTGTGAAAGGTGCTATATGAATAAAGTGTAGTAATATTATTATTAATTAAAAACATATGCTTCACTTATATGATGCAGTACTATTCCTAGTAATCTACTCAAAGTATCTAAAATTGGCTCCACATTTTGAACTACAACTTAAAATGTTCTCACATGTATTAATAATACAAACAAACAATATAATATACAATATTATATAACACTCTTAAAGAAGCCTTTTGTTACTTTAGGTACAATTTGCTGATAATACTAAAGTACTTCTACTGGTGTCATGCCATTAGTCCGATGGCCCATTATTCCGAAACTCCAATAGTTTGAAAAATGTCCTTTTAGACCAAAAGCTCATTAGTCCGATGGCCTGTTACCCTGAAAACAAAAGCCCACTGCTCTGACGGCCAGTTGCTCCAAAAATACACTCTCTCCCTTGATGTGCAAATGATCATTTTAACCCAGACCATGATCAGTGTTTTCTGTGCCTAAACCTAAACAGACCTTGACCACAGCACTGTCCCCTCATAAAACATAATTATTTTTATGTCAAAATACACTAAATTATCAAGGGAGGAAGACAACAGAGGTAGTCTTATCAGAATGCCTAAGTATAAATAATGACATCGTGTCATTATTGGTTATCAGACACTGATAACGTTTATTACCTGACAAAACAGGCTTTTTATATATTACTGAGGTCTTCTGCTAAATTCTGTGTCATGTTTCACTCAGTAGTTTAATAAATCAGCAGTTATAAAAATGTGTAAACTGCATCATTAAGTCAGACAGGGAATTATCTGGGAAACATCGCGTTTATTCACTTTACATGGAGCTAAAATTGATACTGAATTACGTTAAATGTTAGCTGAATGGAGTTAGTGTCTGTTTATGAGTCATAAGAAATCATAAATTATCTTTTAGAAGGAGTAGATGTTTACCGGTAAGCTCAGCTCTGTTAAATTTAACAATAATGGAGGTTTTTTCCTCTGACAGTAGGAAACAGCTGAAGACTTTATTTGCGTTGTCGTCAGTCACTTAAAATGTAAATTAACTTATCAAACGGACTTTTCACAATTCACTCAGTTCTGATAACTTGTCAGCCAAGTTGGGTTGCCCTCGGCAGATGCAGCAGAACATTACCCCCTTCCACGTAATGCAAAAGTAATAATAATAATAATGGACTTGCCCCTTAAAGGATCAGCTGAAAGATATTATTGAGAATCAAGGTATGCATGATCTCTGTTTTCATGCTGATGACAATAGTAGGCATGTGATAAATGATATATGTGATGACACCTTATATCAGACCTTGAAATCAAACAGTGAAGATGATTTCCTGTCCCTTATATTTAATTATGATGGTGTACCAGTCTTTCAGTCCTCTAAATTCAGTATTTGGCCAATACTGTGTTGCATTACTGTGTTGAGATACCACCTGAGAGTAGAGATAAGCATGTACTTTTATGGGCTTTGTGGTTTGGATCCCAAAAGCCAGACATGACCTGCTACTTCAAACCATTTGTGGAGGAATGCACCAATCTTTCACAAGCTGGTTTTGAGTGGAAGCATTCTAGTGATCAGTCACGGAGACACCCGAAAGTGCACCCATTGTGTTGTGTGTGTGATTCAGTAGCAAGGCCATTACAACAGAATTTTAAGCAATTTAATGGTGAATATGGCTGTGGAGTCTGCCTTCACCCTGGGGTGCAAACAAGGAAAGGAAAGGGAGGTTTACACATGTTCAGATGAAAAACCAAGTGACAGAAATAAGACGACAGTAGAAATAGGACAAACTGCTGAAAGAGAAGGGAAGACTATATTGGGCCCATCTGTCACTGTAGATTTAGCAAAGTTTGATCTAATTGGTCCCTGAATTTGCACTGTGTGTTGCTTGGTGTGTCCAGCGAATTTATGGATTGATTCTAATAGTTATTCTGAGCCATGGTACATTGGCCCACAAACAGCAGTCATGGACAAACACCTCCTATCTATAAAACCTCCAGATACTGTTGCTTGATCTCTGACTGAACGCAAATTCTGAAAAGCCCACAAGCTTCTGTACTTGAGCTTGCCAGTTCTGAGAGGCATACTTCCACAGAAGAATCACTCTCATTGGGCATTACTGGTAGAGGGCATAAACATTCTGTTGGGGTCAGAATTAAATACAGAACAGATAAATTACGCCCATAGGTATGGAGCCAGAATAGCATCAGTTATATTTTGGCATTGAAAACAAAACCTGAACTGAAAAAGCAAACATTGGCATTGAAACACTTAAATTGGAAAAAGTTGTATTGGCATTGAAACAAGTATTGGCACTGAAACAAGTATTGGCACTGAAAAAAGTTCCACTGAAAAATAAAACACAGACATTAAAAAAATTACAATCTTACAATCTTATAATATTATTTTATTTTTATACTTTTTGCATTATGATGTGTTTTTCAATGTCAATTTTCAGATTTTTTCTTAATGTCTTTTTTCAGTGACAGATTTTTTTTATGTTGTCAGTATTTTTCTGTGTCACTTTCAGTTTCAACTTTCTGTTTTTCAGTTTCAACTTTCAACAACAACAGTCGTTATTTGGATAAACTGACCACATATTGGGAATCTACATGGTTACTTTATTGCCTGAAAAAATATTAAATCTTAATAAAGTGACATATTAACAGTCCTAGAGCGAAAATTACAACAGTCTGGCTCAAAATCTCTGTCATGATAACATCGCCCTGGGATATCCAATCTTCATCAGACTACAAAGCATACTGGGTAATGAAGGCCTAGCAAGGGCCTTCCTCTCTATGCCAAAACACTGACAGAAAGTTGAAACTGAAAAACAGTGACACTGAAAAAATACTGACAGCGTAAAAAAAATGAAGAAAGAAAAAATCTGAAGATTGATATTGAAAAACATCATAATGCTAAAAGTATCAAAATAAAATAATAAGATTGTAATTTTTTTAATGTCCATGTTTTATTTTTCCATGGAACTTTTTTCTGTGCCAATACCTGTTTCAGTGCCAATGTTTCCTTTTTCAGTTCAGGTTTTGTTTTCAATGCCAAATGTTATTTTCGATGCCAAAATGAAACTGTCGCTGTTCTGGCTCCGTACATAAGGCAGCAGTATACTTTGTTGGAGGTGTGCAGTGTGCATGGGGAAGAGCACATGGCATTCAGTGTTCATTCACTTCTGCATTTGAGCAAAAGTGTTGTGCACCGGGGTCCTTGGTGGGCTCACTCAGCCTTTGTTTGAAGATTTCAATGGATACCTCCTGACACAAGTAAAAAGTTGTCAAGTTGTACCACAACAAATATGCAAACGAGTGGTGTTATCCCATGTGCTTTTCACTGTTTGGCAAAATAATTCCTAACAAATGCAGCTGCAGAAGTTAAAGATTTCTGTAATGAAATGAGAACCGAATAGCATCATGTCAAGTCTGCAAAGTTCACTGAGGTGACTGCCCTTAATACACCAAATGTAAGATAATATCTGTTTGTGATCAAACTGCCCTCCACACAGTGAGAGATTCCCACAAACTCTGTGGTGAATTACTACAAGAGAATTGCTGTAATTGAGTCTCCCACTTTATTAACATGGGTGATCAGTGTTTATATGCCATAGGAGACTATGGTACTTGCACAGTGCAGAAGTTAGCCAGAGGTTCTCTTATCAGAACTCCACTAAACTACATGTCAACTGTCCACTTTCCCACAGGCTTTCACAAAGCCATAAACACTACTCAGGGAGTTAGACCATGTATGTATATTCAATGTGCACAGTCATACAGTACAGTATATCAGATATTACTGTAAATGAATGAATGTCAACTAAATGTGAAGATGGTCACTTATTCATTTACATTTGCCGAGTTGGAAAGTAACTAATTGCTATTACTGTTACTGTAATTGAATATAATTTCACTGTAATTGAACTGTAATTTAAGGTGAGAATCACTTCTATCAAGTCTATTAAAAATGTAACTATAAGGAAACAGCACATATCAGAGTGAAGAGTTTACTACAAAATGTACATTTATTCTTTTTAGATACATTTTGCAATGTATGTAATCAACATTAATGTATTTCAATGTAACGTCCAAAAGGACATAAGTGCAAGGTATAGGGGCAAAACAATTCTTAAAGTTGCATCTTGCATCTTAATGAACTTGGGTGAGTTGGGTCTTGTAAAAGGAAAAAAAATGTATTGCCACTTTTGGACCTTCGGACCAATGGGCAGGCCCCCTTCTACTTAAGTAACATTTTGAATTCAGTTTCAGAGTTTTATTTGTGATGGAGTAATTTTTAATTTTTTACAGTATTTCTACTTTTAGTTAAGTAAAGGATTTGAAATTCATGGGTTGGGTTAAAATTACCAGTTCGTTAAGGTTAGGTGACGTTCATCGTCATGGTTGCAGTAATAACCACATGGTGAAGGTTAGATGACGATTGTGGTACTCAATAATTGGGTACGACCCGTCAGTCAGCCTATATCTCTCTTCCTGGACCTTTGGTTTGTTGGGTTTAGTCTTGAGTTTATTTCCTTTTTATATTATGCACCCCACTAAATAATGCACTGATGTTACTGATTTACATACTTTACATTATCCTTGCTTATACTATGTTTTCTGTAGTAAATCTATTGTTAAAAGTTGTGTGTTCCTCTCTTTATCTTTCCCTTGAGCATTTTCTCAAAATATTACAACTTTATTATCAAAAGCCTAGATTTTAGTCTTGATACTCCACCGAATTGTAGAAACAGCCAGTTAAGCAGACATAGAACTGTTGCAAAAATAAGCCAATTATCTTTGTGGGTTCAATCAAGGTTGGTACCAGCACCCACACGGTCCCACATGATAATGCAACTGTGTATGTGTATATGTGAGTGTGTGTGTGTAATCAGGAACAGTAGAGTAATGTTCCCCAGAACACAGCTGCTAATTGACAACAAAAGGCCTGTCAGTGTGATTAATGACAAGGGAAGTGTCCCTGCCTTCTTCCTGTGTGCTACTGTAGCAGCAGCTCTGAATGCAGCCGTGTGCACTCACAGACAGGCGTGCATGTGCATCTCTGTTGGTCTCTTTCTGTCTCATTCCACAAGTTAATACCTCCACTTATCTCCGACCTTGCACACTGGCTTTTCTTCTTTCCTGCAGACCTTGTCCACCAAGAACGAATTTCTTTTAATTTTTTTGGCTCAGGGGAGAAAAGGAGGGGAAGACTAACAGGAGGAGGATGACACCGTGCCATGACTGAAGAAGAGACAAAAGGTGGAGCCAGAATGCGCTGTCACAACATGACATATTCAAAGAGGTACTTCAGAGACTACAGGGCTCTGACTTCTTGCCATAAAGTTGTTTTCACGCATACCGCACTGCTGGCGAGGGCAGGCAGCTCTTTTGTTGGCTTGTTTTTGAGGTGAGAGAGACAAGAGGGAGTCAGGGAGGGAGAAAGCAAGTGAGTCTATTGATTAACGTTTCTGATTCTCCCATCGGGAAGCAAGCACCAAACCCAGCCGGGGTAAAATCACATCAGCCATGGGTGCTAAATTGACGGCTCAACTCTATGGAAAAATCCATACTTTGTTTATTCCAGCAATTGGGATGCACCTCACAGCACACCACGTGAAACTAAGAAGTATACAAAAGAAAAGAATAAAATGTTCCAGCTGTGTGAATTCCTCATACCTCCTGATTTCATCTCTTTGTTTAACTTACAGTGGAAGTTTATACGTTCTAATTTCTTTAAGTTTTTATGAACCAGTTCTGGTTGATTACAACTCTGTTACATGTACCTGTGGTTGGTTCAGCGCCGCTGATAACTTATAAGCAAAACGTTGTTAAAACACACACAACGCCTCTTTCCTACCATAATAAGGTAGACAACGAGATACAACCGAATTATCACCCAAACTAACCGTCCTCTGAGCTGGACTAATAACATGGTCTTTATGTACAGCTGACTGTGAGACAAGTAGACAGGGACCGTCTAAAAAGTGCAACACTGAAAAGAGATACTACAAAAATATTCAACTTCACTCATACAGTATAGTGTCCTCAAAATCACTTCACACATCAATGATCTACTGTTCGTTACACTCCAACACTGGAAAAATTAGCTTTTTCATAATTTTGGGGAATTTAAATATTCATTAACTGCACCACAAAGCAATTATGCTTAGGGTACCTAAATGGCAGCTCTGGGTCGGTTGGTTAGTAGAAACAAAATGATGTTGCCTTTTATTCCTTGTCTTCTTCCTGTTCACGGTAACAAACAAACCATGAGCTGTAAACATGAAGTCATATGGACTGAGAGGTAACCCTCAGTTTCTAATTCACTGGAGCATTTTGGTGATGTCATCCTGCATCATCAGCGTTACTTGGATCCACAGAGGAAAATCAAAGTCTGGAGCAAGTCATGCATTGTACTGTGTTTATTTCTGTTCTCTGGTGTCATACTGAGCTCACAAACGAATAACTAATCATGACTATTATTAGTCTAGACTGCAACTGGACCTTACATGTCATAAATAATGCTAAAAAGAGGCCAAAAAAAAGGAGATTTGTACCCTAATATCACAGGCAGACAGTCACAACAGGGATCACTACATTTCACTCTTTTTAACTTTTCACTTTTTAAGGGATAATCACTACATTCCTACATCGCAAGTGATCGCAAATAAAATCACTTTCTTGACGTCCATGATCAGCAGATGAATGTAATAGTAGTTTATCTTGTGAATTTTTGTTAAAGTCACATAATTGTGTAATGTACATATAAAATCCTGGTTTGTCCACTTTGCTTTCAAACCACAAAAAGGAAGCACACCAGAGTTCCCTGGGAAACAGACTGACTGGAAAGGTGGATCTGCGTATTGTATTCAACTTAAAGCTTTGACACCAGTATAAACTAACAGAGCGGGTAAACACACCAGAGGTCATTTACATCTCACCAAACAGCTTGAGTCTTAAAGTATCCTTAATTTCATCGTTTGGGACATTTTGTATCCGTTATACTCATCAAGTGAATGGCTGAGACCACTCTTCAGTGGATTTATTCACCAAGTCTGATTCTACTGCACTTTTTCACATTTTGTATTACATCAACTTCCCCACCTCAGACAAGACTCACACAAACTTTTCTGCAATATTTTTACAGTTTTTCACATTTCTGGCATGGAAACTGGACCGGTTTGTCTACTGAACACAATGTAATGAAATTGGTATCATTCTCCTGGTAAGTCAGCAAACAAAGGACAAAGTACCAGAGCATTACTGAGATTGATGACTGCAATGTCATTACTGAATTTCATAGTGTAATCCCTTATACGACTGTTCACTAAAACTTTTAAAAAGCTTTATTGCCCAACAGTGGAAATGAGGGTCAAAACTTTACTTTAACCAATCTGACAAAAGCTACAGAAATATTTTCATGCATACTAAATAAAATAACTGGATAATGTTTACATGCTCCACAGTAAACAGTCAAAAAGGGCAACCTTTTGTAAAGCTGCCACTTATGGAGATACACAGCTTTCACTGAAAAGCAGGATTTGTCACTTCCTGTTTTTGCTTCGGCCACGCTGACAATAAAACCCCCTGAATTCACTGAGCACAGTTGAACCCGAGGACAAAAACAACACAGCCCCGTAGATAAAGAGAAACTCCTGAAGAGACACACTTGACGGTGCTCTTGTACAGAACTCTGCACAGCAGCGTTAGCGCCGATCGTCGGTAGGCATGCTAACGAGGCCGCGGCACTGCTCCACGTCCTCTAGCTCCGAGCTGGAAAAGTGTCCTCTCCCTGAATGCTGGAGCTGACCACCGGGGAAGTGAACTGTCTCATACTGTCCCAGATGGACTCATTATCCAAATAATGAATATCTCCCTCATGCACACTCACTCACTCTCTGTCTCTTCCACCTCTCTCACACACACTCACTCACTCTCTCCGTTGTCTCTCTCGTGAGCACATCAAACAAAAGACGGGTGAGAAAAAAGTACAAGACTAGACGTAAGGAAAGTTTTTCCTTGACATGCTTCTCTCCTCTTGATTAAAGAGGGTTTTCTCCACCAGGTTGATTGTAGTTTGCTGCTTTTGAACACTACAACCTTGGTCAACTTTACTGATGCGAATCAGAGGCATCAGTTAAAGACAACCGTAAATTTAAAATTCAGCGAGGGTTTCTGCTTCTTTATGCAAATGAGCTAAATCAAAGAGGATTTTTAGTTTTTTTTTAGATTTTTGTTGAATGCTTTGGTGCCACTCTGCAGTCAGTGTTTCTCTTGGCAGAGTTTCCTTTGGACAACATGTTCTGAAGATTCAAAGAACATAGTCGCACACGCTCCCAAACATCCTGTACACACACACAAACACACACTTTTGGGAATGAGCCATGCAGGGGGGCAGTGGTACGGCTGCACATAATGGCCGCTGTTGTGATTGTTGACAGCTTGGCAGCCGTCGAAAACACTGTGTGTGTGTGTGTGTGTGTGAGCCACTGTGGCTTAATGTTTGTGTGTGTTTATTATATATATAGAAAAGAGCGTGCTGATCAACACAACAGTGCCTCAGTCCCACTATTGGCCCCTGAAAACGCGAGGGACTCCGGGCACAATTAAAACAAGCCAGCTGCAATTATTAGCCGCCTCTCCTTCTCCTCTTCCTCATCACCGTTCCACCCGCCCTCCCTTCCCCCCTTCTTCCCCTTCTAAAACAGAGAGATAAAGTCAGGTCTCTGATGACTACTGTCTTGGGCCTTGCTACTTTGCCAAATGGAAACATTGCCGACGGAAGAAAAGAAGGGACTGAGAATGTGAGCGTTGAATGTGGAGCAAACTGAAATAGCGTGTGTGTGTGTGTGTGTGTGTGTGTTTTTACATTATATGTGAGTGTGTGTATGTGAACACCTACAGTGTGAGCCTCATACTGTATGCAGTGGTGGAAAAAGCAGTCAATAAAATTAAAAATTACAATGTTAAAAATACTCCTCCTCTGATAGAAATACTAGAAACACAATAAAAACATTTACTTGAAAGGAAAATGAGAAACTTAATTATACTGTAGATACTGATTGGTAAATCGCATGATAATCACATTACAGAAACAAAACTATTCTATTCAATCTTATGGCAATCGTTTAGGAGCAGACAGGAGACTACAAGTGAAGAGTGAACCAAAACAATAAAGTTGAAGCCAGACGGCTAAACAATGAGCTGAAATCGCTGATAATTCTCTGCAGGTTCATCATTATGATTCACACCTCTCATATTACACACTGACATTTCATACATTGTTGTTATTATAGAAACTTGATGCAATTATAGCCCCTTTAAAGTCAAACATGAAACAGATTTGTGATGCATATTGTTCATTCTGTCAAAAGCCTCTGCCAATAAAAACAGGAAAATACCACAGACTAACTAGCACCTGAAGCATCACCATCCCGAACAGCGAGTATTCAATCATAGCTTACTGAGCGTATTAGTATTAAATGCACATTTTATAGTTTTACAAGGTTTCATTTTATAAGAAATTAGTCAGAGACATTAAAGTCAGCTGGAGACCGTTTTCAACCATCTCATGGAGCTAATGTCATTTAGCTGGCCAGCTACAACTGATTTGCCAGTGACAGCTGACATTTCAACCAACAAAATCGATGGTCCCCCCCAGCTAGAAATGAGAAACCTCTATTTGTCTATGTCTGTCTTAAATCGAAAGCCCATTGTTTCAAAAATTACCATGAATTTCTAGAGATAAATCTGCCACCCTCACTGAGCTAAACTGCATATGTACCATGTGAGAATAGACGGTTGACAGGCGTAGCAGCACGCAGTCAGACACACCTGAGCAACAAACTGAAAACTGAGATTTTGGGGGGGGGGGGGGGGGGTTGTATGGTTAATTGAAGTGGATTTTCAGGTTCTGAATGTATCTCTAGGGCCATGCCTTATATTTTATTAGTTGGTCATGTGTTTTGTGTGTAAAAACTTAATGTGCAAAGTAACTACAGCTGTCAAATATATGTAGTGGAGGATTAGTACAATATTTGAAATGTAGAGAGGTAGAGGTAAACACTGGCATACATTGGAAGTACTCAAGTAAAGTACAAGTACCTCAAAACTGTACGTAATAAATGTAAATGTACTTTGTTGCTTTCCACCACAGCTCATATGTACATGTATATGTGTGTGTGTGTGTGTGTGTGTGTGTTTGGTTTCCAGAGGGTTTTGCTCAGAGGGTGGGTGTTCCTAATCTTGGCTGGCGGCCTGCAGTTCTGTCGATCTCCCACTGTTTAGGAGAGGCTTATCTAGAACTCCAGCTTAGATATAACACATACACACTTCACACACACATGCACGCACACGCACATACACACACACACACACACCTATAGTTCCCACTATGCCTCGACAAAGACGGAGGAAGGAGCAGACAGTGGAAGGAGGGCAAGGCATCGATGCATGGACAACGCCTGGCGAAGATGTCATGAAAGAAATGTGAGTGAGATTCCAAACATAAGTATAAAAAAAAGCAGCAAAGGGAACAGTGGGGGTGAAGTCAAACCCCCATGGAGGAGCCTCGACTCCCTGCTCTCCCCTATTGACCCCCCCTCCAGTCTTTGCCTTTCGCCCTCCTCTTGCTCTGTTCTCCTCTCCTCTCTTTGACATGTCTAACCTCACCCAGTTTAACCCTGTCTTCCTCTCCAGCCCTCTCAGCCTCCTCCTGCTTCATCCGCTCCTCGACCCGTCCCTCACCCTCTACAGTCTTTCCCCCCCCCTTCAAGCTATCACCCTGGAAAGCATTCAGGATGGCTTATGCTATGCCGCCTGGCTGTCTTCGTTCACTAATGCAAGTATTCAGCGGATTATAGGGAGAATGCGTTGACTGCCGCCATAAACCATTTCCATGGCTCTTGATCACAAAGTGGAGCTGACTTCTGACTACAGAGGCTGACAAAAAACAAAAAGACATGACAACCTCATTACTAATTGAGTCAGTATTGATTAAATACTTATACACATATAAATATACACTCCCTAAATATATCCCGATTCTCGTCCTGGCTGAGGGATTGGGCCCAGTTCATTAGTTCAGCTTACATAAGTATGCTAACGAGGCACTGATTTTATTGGCCTCATTACACCACAGGGAATTGGCCCGATAAAACAAGAGTTATGTAAGAGAGGAGAGGACCGGAGTTTAACATCTGCCCCTTCGTGGCATTCAGCCCACCAGGCACCAATCACCAGCACAGACAGAGAGACAGCGAGTGAGACAGAGAGTGAGAGACAGATCCCTGGCCAAATCCAAATTTGGCAGGCGTGTGTGTATGAGTGTCTGCGTGTGTTTGTGCGATTTGTTTTGGTCTTCTCTTTTTTGTGCCTGCTTCTTTGCCAAAGCTGAAATTTCATGGGTGGGAACTATCAGAGGTGATTCTGAGTGCAAAGCTGAATTATTTCTTTTTGTGTGTGATATAAGCGCCTCGGGACATATGTGTGTGAATGTGTGTGTGTGTGTGTGTACGCGCATGTGTGAGTGTGTCTTTCAGGGTATCTCATGTGCTTTTGCACCCCGCAGATTCCTCCCCTGAAAAATTTAGTCCGCCATTTGTTCTCGTTTCAGTGTATCAATGAACATGAAGGAGAGCACACTGTGAAACAGAGCAATCCATTTCTTTGCATGTGGGTTTAAAAGCCGTCTGATCCCACGCCTCAACCGGGCCGGTTGATTCAGCGGCTCGCTAAGAGCTGCTACCTTTTGTGCTGTGATGTGATTATCACTAAATATTATCCTAAACCTGGTCTACATAATGTCACTTGTGTTTCATCAGAAACTTCCCCTGCAGCTGAGAAAGTAATTAGCTGTTAAGATGAAGTCGTGGCACGTTTGTCTCTCTACATGTGATTTGCAATAAAGCTCTCCACACATTTCCAATCAAGCACAGAGCAGAGCCACGAGAGGTATATTCAACACAAACAGAACAGGAAACCAGGACAAGCTACTTGCCAAAGTCATTTAAAGATTTGAACATAATTAGATTATTAGATGTATTGAATTTTTTTCAAAATTAATATTCTGTTGGTTTCTTATCAACTTCAAGTATCACTGACTGGTTTTTCTGAACTCCTCAACACACAGAAAAACATCTTTGACATATTATCATCATCAGTTGTTATGGCCTGAGTATTAGCAAAGAGTTGCCTGTTTACATTAGCATTCAGTAGGAGTTGTTTGGAATGTTTAGTAATGTAGCCGCTAGATTTTTGACCCGTGTGTCAGCCCCATTTGTGACCTCAGTATTCCATACCGACATTAGACCTGCATGTAAAAACACAGTCCTCTGATGCATTTGAATGAGGCCAGTCTGGCGGTGCAGCAGGGCTGTCAATGCAGATGGCTCCGGGAAAAAATGCAGAGTTGCCTGGCAAATCAACCAGGCTCAACTTTTGCTGCGACACAACGTGGCGGTGGCGGCATTGGCCAATCACATGCATGCAAGCACACTTTCCTGGTGGATTACTTTATAACGTGATTGAGTATTTCTACCATTTACCTCGCAATTGTTGTGACAAAAGATAGAATAATAGTTGCAGTGATAACTTTCTAGAGTTGTAAAATCCTGTTTTCTGAGTATTATAAACTCCTGTGCAGCATGTTGGCGTCTGATAAACCTTCAAACTCACAAATCAATTACTCAAACTGGCGTGAATCCCTTCTTACTCAGTAACTCGGTCACATAACGTTCCCCTCCGCTTGTTGCCTGGCAACCTGACGGTGACAACAGGACTCTAGGAAATAACTGCTTGCGACCAAGAAATAGTCCCACATATAACCTCAGTTGACTTCTCCTCTCAGGTTTGCACAGGGAACACTATGTGACCGGATCACAGAGTAGCATATAAAATATTGAGGTCACAAATGGGACATGGTGCTAGTGTATGGTGTGTTTGCAGCTACTGTAGAAACTGAGTTGATGAGAGCAGTGAGACTGAACCATACAGTAAATGTGATGTAATACCAAAACAATGGGCTAAAAGAGGCTAGCTTTGTAGAGCTACATACTATTATTGAGTGATAATAGTATGTAAATTCATCACTGCAAATTACCTTCTCCATATAACATGTAGCTTGTAAGAAAAGTATTTTATATCAGCATTTCATGTCGAATGTTGAAACTGCAACATTCCCTGGTCTGATAGTGACAAACATCAGAGTAGATGTATGTGAGCAAAGCAGCAGTTTCTTCGCTCCAATTTTTTATTTGCTGCTCCCCGCTCACTCTTTGGTCGTAAAACTGCTCCTGTTTTCTCCACAGCAAATGTGGTAAAAGCTGCCCATCTGATGTATTATATGATGCACAGTGAAGCATTTTAGAAGCAGGATGAATGCATAGACAGAGGAAAGACTGGAACAGACATGATTCATTCTACATAGTGCTATGGGTAAAAATGTTGAAAGTTAAAAGTTAGCAGTAATCCCAGACTGTACGTCTGTACATTAAGGAAACAGAGATGTTTTGTAGTATGGAGACAGGAGTAGGAAGGAAAGAACAAGAAGAAAATGTTAAAATCAGTCAGTCTGAGCTATCTCATAGACACACACATGCAGTCAGAGCATGGTGTTAAAACAAACATCTGTCCTGTCAGTCAGATAACAGGGTAACATGTTCATTACAGTAACTGTTTGGAGGCAAAACACACACAATGTAAAACACTGCAACGTTTACATTTGCACAGCTAAAGCAAGATAAAAATTTACTTCATGTTGGATCTGACTGCAATTTGCTCATGTGACAGAGCAATATCTTATAGAGTTCAGATCCTCTGACTGTCAAGAAAGCTGCTCCAGTCTCCCAGTCTGCGACTCCCAGTCTGCCAGTGGTGGAAAGTAACTAAGTACATTTACTCAAGTACTGTACTTAAGTACAATTTTGAGGTACTTGTACTTTACTTGAGTATTTTCATTTGATGCTAGTTTATACTTCCACTCCACTTCAAAGGAAATATTGTTCTTTCTACTCCACTACATTTATTTGACAGCTTTAGTTACTTTTAAGATGAAGATTTGACACAATGGATAATATAACAAGCTTTTAAAATACAACACATTGTTAAAGATGAAACCAGTGGTTTCCAACCGTTTTGGCTTTTGACGTCTTACAAAAAGCAGTGTGTAGTCGGGGTCACATTTCACATGTCTATGAGTTGTTAACAGCTCCACCAAATAGTGATTTTTCCCTCTAAACTTCTCACATGCTTTCATTTCAATAAATTTCACCAAATATCAAAGATTAGAGAAAAAGTCCAAAAACTGAAAACAGATTTGTGTATCAGAACTTTGTTTTTTCTTCTTTTCTCTCCCATTAATCATCTCACGACCCCTCGGATTCATCTGGTGACCCTTTGGAGGGGCCCAACCCCTAGGTTGGGAACCACTGGACTAACTAGTTCAAACTAGCTCCACCTCCAGCAGCTAGAATCAGAAACAGGTTTATTACCAAGTAGGTTTACACATACAAGGAATGTGCCTTGGTGTTGTGGTGCATATCAATCAAAGAAGAGAAAACACAAGTATCTACAAAGTAAGAGATGATAGAGTGATATAACTATATAGATACATTTTACAATTAAAATCTGAAATAACGTAATTATAGTAAAAATATATTGTAAGTAAAAAGAGCTATTGACTGGGAAACTGGGAAAATCTGGTATTTTTCAACCTGGGTCTTATTCTCTGACTACCATAAATTCTCAAATAGTATTTTCCCCTGTTCCCTAGTTAATGCAAACTCAAAACTTCCTCCATGTTGACCTTTTGTCTTGATAGGTCCTTTGTAATGTCCATTTCCAAGGTACTATTTCCATCAGTAAGACTCATCATACTCTCAGTTTCCCTTTTCTGACAGAAATAGTGTTTTCATTCACCAATGAACTCCATTCTTTTCACTTTTCTCTTTTCCCCTAAGATGAGGTGAATGCCACTCAACACTTCCAGAAATGGACATTTTTGTATGTATTATATGAGCTGGTGTAGCAGGCTGCTACAGCTGATTCCACCCCCCTAAATGTGTTTTTAACTAGCCTTTATTAGCAACCGGCCTTTATTTATTCATGCTGAACATGCACTTGGCTAGTAGTTGAGATCGGACATTATTTGAATACCAGCTTTTATATGAGAGATTTACGTTATTTGCACACCTTTGATGATGAGATTCAGGAAATGCAACACCGGCAAAACAAGCAGCTACAAGCAAGACTTCCTAAAGCTAAACTTTTTGCCATCACATTTCCTGCATCTCTAAAGATGTGGTGAGTGCAAAGTGATGATTCAGAATGGTCAGAATTATGAGAATAAGTTGCAACCCAAGTTGAAAAATACCAAGATTTCCCTTTAAGTCCAGTGATGGGAGGGGAACATTTGATAGCCTGAATGAATATTTCTAATATCTATATCTAATGTGTAAAAGATCTGCATCCCAGGTCCTAGCATGATGTTTTTAACAGTTGAAAATATCCAAATAACACCTTGCTTTTGTTCAGTGAACAGTAGTTGCAGCTAAACACTGCAGGTCTGTTATTTGCTGACAGGTACAGGATGGTGTAGCTCTGGGAAACTGCTTCTTATTACAGAATAACAGTGACCTTTAAAACATCCCATCATGCGCACTGGGTGTTCTTGATAAAACATCTGTTACTGTAGTTGAAAGCCACACACCGCCACCAGCACCACAACTTGATGTCCCGCTCTGCTCAGTTCAGTTCTGCTCTAAAAACCTCACACAACTTTTTTCAGGAAACTGCAGGATTTTGCATAATACATAGCATGACAAGGGCCATCCTCGTCTTTACTGTCTGCTGGACTCGGATCTTGAAGAAGGGATTCAACAATCAGAGTGTCTGCCATTTGGAAATATATTTATGTCCATGGCTGATAAGCTTGATATTTTAGTATCGGGTATACATCTCAACAGAATGCAGCTGGTTTGTTTACAGTGTAAAATCAGGATTATGGACCATGAGACTTTCGGCCCACTGGCCTCGCTTTGACTCTGTGCGCATACAGGGCTGAACAAAAACAGGCTTTGTCCCAGAGACGCAATTCGAAATGGTGCTGTCGGGCTTCCCCCCCTTTGGCCACTGTGAGAAACATCAAAACAACTGCACTGAGGCTTAGCGTCACACACTACAAGATATTTCCTCTCCTAAATACAAAAGTCCTGTGTTACGAAAAGTTTTTCAACTTTTGTGTCACAGTTAGTCGTGTTTCAATTCTCTATTTATGTTAGAGCAAATAAGTTTGATTGAATGGGAATAGAGAGTACAATAGCAAGTGAGACTTAAACGTCAGGTGTAAAGCATTAATAAGTCATTTTTTAGCTGATTTGCAGCAGTGGAACAAGCTATAAACAATGTTGATATATGATCATAAAGTAGTAGTAGTAGTAATATGATTATAAAGTAGATATGGTGAACAGGTTAGCAAACAGTTTGCATATCCAGCAGAGCAACATTAGCATTACCTTTGGAGTCGTGTTTCAGGTCACCTGATCAATGTAATGTAATGTGATGTAATGTAATTCGCTCTTGTTCAGTCTACATCAACTACTGAGACAAGTGCTCCATTATGTTCACCAGTTAATCACGAACTTAATGTGTCTGCCGTTTGTTGCTGGGCAGGTAGTGAACAGCGGGTTTCCCAGAGCCAGCTGCTGCTGGGTACAATCAATAAGAGCGGTGAGACTGAACCCAACAGCAGTAATGCTGGCCTGAAATACCAAAACAAATAGCTGAAAGATGCTAAAGGGGTTATAATGCTTTGTGGCTTCATCACTACAAGCGAGACCTTTTACACATTATAGGTAGTCATTCGATCCATTACTAAAAGAAAATATTGATTAGAACAGCTTTAAATAAATATCCTCTTTGAAGGATATCTCAGATTTTTTACAGCTTGGGTCTTTTTGTGGTATTTTTATAGCTCTGGCCTCTATATTGCTCAGAACACAGCAACAGAGTCTGACAGGGCAAGAAACAGGCACTGTCAGCTGATTAGACAGTTTAGCCAGATTATCTAAACCAGTGGTTTTCCAAGTCTGAAACTGTGGCCCCCCTCAAAGAACATCGAAACAACTGCAACAAACATGTAAACACTGAACATGTATAATGGTACTATGCTGTACATGTTCTGAGGCAGTTTCTATGAGAAAAATGTAAAAAAAAGAAAATGTATTTATTAACTGTTATTCATTTATCAGCTTTAGAAGCCCTGTGGTTGGCTGGGCCTGAGCTCCAAGTGCACCTACGTGTATGCTACCAGTTTAACAATTCAGACAGCAGTCACTTAGAAAATTAAATGTCAAGAGAAATGTGCCTCTAATAATCTGTTAAAATGCACTGATGGCCGAAACCAGCAGCAGTTTGGCAAGTGTTTAATGGCCATCTCAGTATGGGGCGGCTGTGGCTCAGAGGTAGAGCGATGGTTCGATCCCCGGCTGCTCCAGTCTGCATGTCGAAGTGTCCTTGGGAAAGATATTGAACCCCACATTGCTTGCGAGTGTGTGTGAATGCATTAGATTCTCCCTCTGATGAGCAGGTTGGCACTTTGCATGGTAGCCCCCGCCATAAGTGTATGAATGTGTGTGTGAATGGTTGAATGTTGGCATGCAGTGTAAAGCGCTTTGAGTGGTTAGAAAACTAGAAAGGTGCTATATAAGTGCAGTCCATTTACCATTCCGTTTATGGAGGCCTGTGTGTAGGAATTGGCGCCATCAGTAGATGAGATGTGATGAAAACTGGCCAGTCATCAGTCTTTTCTAACAAAACTGAACAAAATTGAAAGCTACTCTGTGATAGAAGTTGTGTATGATTATATTTCTCTTTAAATGCAAATTCCCAAGTTTCTCATATTTCCCATGTGGAGAAATCTTCCTTTAAGAAAACATTTTTCAACATGGTTGAGTATACTTTTCCTTACTTTTTATGCAACTTCTTGAGAAGCCAACCACCAACACTGGCTGTCCTGCTATTTTTGGCACTTGAACAATCACTATTCTTCTTCTTCTGTAGCCCGAAAATTATACTTCTAAAACTGACCGAGCTTTTCTCCCCTCTGTGTTCTCAAGGACTTGCAAGTATTGATCAAATCAAAAAAGCCGAAACACCAGCAGGGAATACACACTCCAGCAGGCAGATTTATCAACGGTTGGTTGTTAATGAAGTCACAGTAGGCAGACGGAGTGAAAAAAATGTCAAAGTGACATGCAGGGATATCAGCTAGACCACTGGAAATCTGGTAAATTAATTGATGCCCTCGTGATTCTCTTTGATAATCGCTGACATCTTACTTTGGGAATGCTCACGGACCATTTGCGCCATACCTTTTTGAAAAAGAAAATGTTATTGTTGTAAAAAAAAATTCTGTGCAAAGTGAAAGCAAGTGTTCGTGATTCAGTTGGTTTGATGAAAAGACCAAAAGACCTTGTCGGATCAGGACAGCCTCTGGCAGAGTTTCCTGTCTAGTATTGGTAGACTGGTAAGAGTGTTTTCAGCCTCCCAGTCACGGAATTTGGAGGACTTTTACTTTCTATTGTGATCTTGTGATGGAGCCTGTCCCCTGCATAACACAACAGTCAGCATGTGTGTATTCCTGCATTGAGATGTTGTGTGTTATTTATGTGCTATTCTATGTGTTTGCATGTACACAGTTTCTGCATCCCTGCGTGTGTGTGTTTCTATGTGTGTATGGTGGTAGCGTGAGCAGGAGTGTATGTTTTCAGTGCTTCCGTGACTTGCCAGGAAGCCCCCCTGCTGTGCTGCTGAGTGCCTCCCCTTCAGACGCATTAAAATAAGATGAGTGTGTGTGTGTGTGTGTGTGTGTGTGTCTGTGTGTGTGTGAGGCAAAGAAGGAATGAGATAGTAAAAGAACAGAGAGTTAAAGGAGAGATTAAAGGATTGCAAACACACACATCATGAGGCGGATCTCTGTGTGCGCAGTCACACTGCACACATGCAAACATGCCTGTATGTGTGTGTGAAGGAATGAGTGTGTTGGAGTCCCTGTGGGCCATTAAACTAAGATGAGTGCCATGTTGGATAGCAGAGAGGGAGAGATAGCGGAGGAAAAAGGGAGGAGGAGGAGGAGATGTGTACATGGTGGGTAATTGGCTCTTAAGTGCAGCACGCGTCTTTACCCAAGAGCCTCTCCTCTCCGCTCCTCTCATGGCTGCTGTTTGTTGGGCTGCAAACTCCGTCCACTTATCTCCTCAGCCAGCAATCACTAGAACCTTAAACACACACACTCTTTATCACTGACTTACATGTTCTCTTCCTCTCCTCTATTCTGTCTGGCTCTCCATTCTTACTCTTACCTCCTCACTCCCGCCTCCCTGCCTCTTTCTCATACACACACATTCACCAGGGAGCGCTGCAGAGTGCTAAGAAACAAAGCAACACTATGCATTGTGTACCATACAAAATATTTACATCATCACCTTCGTTTTCACCTCTCAAATTCTGTAGTATTATATGAAGGGCTTATCTTTTTTTATCCTGAGGTCATGAATGAACTGTTTTTTACATCTTAAAGGGTTTTTTCAAGTCTCACATTCTCTATGTTTGTCATGTATGCTGGTGGCTGTAATCATTCCTCCTTTACAAACCAGCCTTGAAATGAACCCTATCCAAAGTGATTGCACATGACAAAGACAAATGTCTGTGCAAAAAAAGCATGCTAAAGTTCAGGTAATGTGAAGGTTCAGCAGATTGAGTTATACAAATGAAAAGGGTATACCTTTCAAAGGTACAGTGTCAAGTATGAAATTCTCTCTTTGTGATTCCCTGAATCGTGTTTCTTTGCCGACCCATGGTAGAGGGATACATCTTAGTAGTTGCATGTTGGTTTGTTGCTGAGACGCAACACTGACAGTAACCCTACCTGCAACCAAATCTCCAGATTTACATCATCCTTATCACAGCAACCATGTTGCTTATTATCTCCCATCTGGATTTGTTTCCCAGACAACATACAGTAGTTCAAAACAGTACAGCTGACTCTTTCATCTCAGAGTTTGGAGCTTCTCTGAATGTACCAGAGACATCAACATAACTAAACATCAACATGCTAGCATCATCATTGGGAGCATGTTAGCATGCTGTGAGCATTTACATTAAATACAGCCTAACAGAGCTACTAGCATGGCTATAGACTATTAGTCTTGTTTGCTTTTGTTGTTCTTCTGTCTTTGTTTCAGTTTCAAAAAGACTTTTCCAGAGCACCAAAGTCGCACCAAGTTCCATACCATCCGGTCATATTTACCAAGCACAGACACCTTTCTCCTAGAAGTGCTCTCACTGTGTTAATAAAAATCAAGCCAGTTAGATACTTCTATGTAAAAGTGAGAGTGAGATTGGCTAAACGTTATACCAGCTAATCCATCTGTTCATTCAAGAGTGAGAGTGGAAAATAAAACTGCAGACCAAACTACACAAACTAACCCCTTAACAGCAGCGTAGGTGCTGGGGAATAGACAAAACAGCATACATATTTAACACCTCTATGTTTGGAATTTTTGTGGGATTACAGCATCTTTAAAATGATTCTGATGGTATATTTTTTCTTTGTAGGAAAGTAGGTCAGTGGTAAAAATTGCTGCAGCCTCTGTGTTTGTGCTTTCAGGCTAGTTTCCTTATCTGGACTGTTGCATCCAGTGTCTTTTTTGATTTTACCACAGGTAGTCGCAAAAGTCAGAAATGTTAAAATCCTACACGCAGGGGCTTCGTGTTCTTTCACTAAGATGAACCTTTGCAACATTTTCCGGTTCCACTCAAGTATTTTCAGAGGTTGGGGAATTTCATCATTCACTTGATTTACATCTCTGCTATCTAAATGTATATAACAGTACAGCCACACTAAACTGATTGAGCTAGATGCTTAACTTCCATTTGCTTCCACTCCACCAATGTAGTTTGCTTTTCAACCTAAACTGACAAGATGACTGCCCACAAATGGCTGATTACAGGAGGCGTAGGTGGTACCTGGCGTCCTGTCCACGTTCTGTCTGGCTCTAACCTAAGCCTCGCTGTCCTGGTGCATTATGGATTTGAATCTGGTCCATGACCTTTTTCACATGTCATCCCCTCCCTGTCTCCCATCCCTCATGTCTCTCTCTAATCTGTAGTCCAATGGAGCAGAAATAAAACAAAAGAACTGCTGCTTAGAGAGATGCTTGAAGATAATTTAGTGTACCTCCTCTCCTTTCAAAAACAGAAATAAACTTTTAACATACTCCCTATCACCTACGATTCATTCCTGACAAACATATGCACAAACACACCAAAAACAGCACAAAATCATTTATTTTTACAGCAGCAAATATCTGTTTCCAAATCTGTGGCTCACCTGAGTACAGTATGTTACAGAGTTTGCTTGAAATCTTGAACTTTACATGGCTATATTTCTTCAGCAGAAACGATGTGGTGGCAAAGACTTCAAAGTTTGTCCCCTAGATGCCCTTAAATAACATCTGGTTAGCGTTGTTAGCATTTGTCCCAAAAACCAAGGGACCCAGCAAGCTGTAAACCGGCTTAAACTTTCTCCTCCTGGTGTGAAAAGCATCTGGTGAATAAAACTAACCAATTAAAATCCAAAATATCAGCCTTATTCCTTTTAAGAACCATACCCTCTGTGGGTCAGGATCATCCCTTAAAGCTTGCAGCGATGGATGTGGCGGGATAACACGAGTGCGTGTTTATGTGTGGCTTCCGTGTCCCAGGGTTGTCAAACCTTTACATTACAACATCATGACACATCAGAGGCATGAATGATTGAAGAGAAAAGCGAATGGCACATGCAAGGCTAATTCAACCCATCTAAAAGTCCCATCATCCCTCTGTCCCTCCCTGTTTTTCCTCGTTGGTAATAAGAGCTCCAGACTCTGCTTAAAGTATTCAGGGAGGAGAGATAAGCCCCTTTGCTTGGGAGAGAAAAAAAAAACTCCTGCAATGATAAACAGCTGCTGGAGAAAAAATAATATTCCTCAACAGAGTGAGTGAAAAGGCTTATGTTTATGATTTCTCAAAACAACTTTATTTCTGACCTCTCCATAATCCCCAGAAAGTCTTTCAATTAGAGAATAGCTGAGATTCCCCCTATTACTGAGCGCCCTGCTCCCAGACAGACTGGGGAGAGAGGGAGATAATTGGCCAATAAAAATGTAAATAGGGTGGTGGAGCAAACCAGCATGTAATGTGGGAGAGTTGGGCGGGGGGGTTGTTGGTGGGGGATGGATGGGAGGGTTTGGGATAATCCACTGTGACAGGTTGTGTTGATTTTGTTGGTTGCTAATTGGATGCTCACAGAGTTCTTTTCTGCGCAAATACCATAATACCAAACAGACATGATTATTGATGGCAGCAAAATGAGATGAGGGAGGTCCAAAGCCAGAGTCATTTGGACGAGACCCCCCCTCTCACCTGACCTCCCGGATGATGGGTTTGGATAACAGGTGAAACTTTGTGGAATGACATGATTTGATTTGTTTGGGTAAAAGTTCAAAGTAGGGTTAGTCCTGTAATTGGATTTGACAGCAGGCGATGCAGGGTTTTAATTAAAAATATGATATCATCTAGTGTAGTCTGGCTCCAGTAAGATGGATATGGATTCATGCAGTGTGTAAAATTACATATTTATAGTAGATTGTATCACAGCACCACACGAGTTGTCCAGAAGACACCTTTAGAAATATTCAGATCAGTTTCCATGTTTTACAATGTCTGTTTAAATAGTGCGCTCTATTTCCAGTTTTAGGGTACAGCCAGCAGATTTACTGTTTGGTTCATTCTTATCGCTTTAATCAACTTTGTTTCCAGCTGCAGCAAGGTGCTTTTAGTGAAAAAAGCACCAGAAAAGTAGCACCAATCAGCAGACGGCCAAAGGTAGCAACTAACTGGTGAAGAATGTGGATCATTTAGTTGCTTAAAAGCCAGACACCTTTCTTAAGAGTTGATGGAGAGAAGAACCAAAACAGAGCTAAAAGGAGAGTAAAAATTGGACTTACATTAACAAGACTCAAAATAAATGCTAATGTTGCTCCATGTCTGCTGCCAGTTTTTTGCTAACGCATTAGCCATATCAGCTTTATAAGTGTGATTTTTAGTGTATGGAGGAATAGAGTGGTGGAGTTCTGTCCCTGAGTGACCAAAAAGTGATTAATGCAGCGTATATTGAAATTGTATAAATTGAAGAAAAAAAATCGCAAAAAGAAAAATAATAATAATAATTCCAATATATACAAACTAAATGACACACAAGACCAGTTACTACAGTAAATCAATGAAAAATAAGTAACAGAACAAACAGGAGAAAACAAAACAAAATAAATCTGGGCCACAGAATTAGCTACCAGTACAGTAAAAAAACAAACAGTAAACTTTGGCAACAAATGGAAAATAAAAAATAAAGGGTCACCATGTATCAAAACCAGCTGTAGGAATATTTACATCCTGTTAGGTTCCTTCCTTTATATACATCAGAAAATTAGATTAATGCAGCTTTAAATTAAAGTTTCAATATCTGTCTGTCTTAAATTTAGAGAATACTGATACCACTCAGTCTGGGTGTTAAATACAGAGGTGAATAGGATTAAGACTGTATTTTTGTAATGTTGAACAGAGCCAGGCTAGCTGTTTACTCCTGCTTGCAGTCTTTATGCTAAGTTACACTAACTGACACCCAGCTCTAGCTCTGTACTTAGG